>NC_086451.1:304824855-306127355 GCF_028390025.1 Pseudophryne corroboree | reverse complement strand
TGAATGATGGTGCTTTGGGGTGTAATTAATAAATGAGGGTGTGGGTGCTTTGGGGTGTAATTAATGGGATGGCGCTGGAGAGATGAAGGCAGGGATGGCGCTGGGTAGATACAGGGAGGGATGGCGGTCAAGAGACAGAGGGAGGGAAGGTGCTGGAGAGATGCAGGGAGGCAGGGATGGCGCTGGGTAGATACAGGGAGGGATGGCGTTGAAGAGACAGAGGGAGGGATGGTGCTGGAGAGACTCAGGGATGGCGCTGGGTAGATAAAGGGAGGGATGGCGTTGAAGAGACAAAGGGAGAGATGGTGCTGGAGAGACGCAGGGAAGCAGGGATGGCGCTGGGTAGATACAGGGAGGGATAGTGCTGGAGAGACGCAGGGAGGCAGGGATGGCGCTGGGGTAGATACAGGGAGGGATAGTGCTGGAGAGACGCAGGGAGGCAGGGATGGCGCTGGGGTAGATACAGGGAGGGATGGTGCTGGAGAGACGCAGGGAGGCAGGGATGGTGCTGGGTAGATACAGGGAGAGATGGTGCTGGAGAGACGCAGGGAGGCAGGCATGGCGCTGGGTAGATACAGGGAGGGATGGTGCTGGAGAGACGCAGGGATGGTGCTGGGGTAGATACAGGGAGGGATAGTGCTGGAGAGTCGCAGGGAGGCAGGGATGGCGCTGGGGTAGATACAGGGAGGGATAGTGCTGGAGAGACGCAGGGAGGCAGGGATGGCGCTGGGGTAGATACAGGGAGGGATGGTGCTGGAGAGACGCAGGGAGGCAGGGATGGTGCTGGGGTAGATACAGGGAGAGATGGTGCTGGAGAGACGCAGGGAGGCAGGGATGGCGCTGGGTAGATACAGGGAGGGATGGTGCTGGAGAGACGCAGGGAGGCAGGGATGGTGCTGGGGTAGATACAGGGAGGGATAGTGCTGGAGAGACGCAGGGAGCCAGGGATGGCGCTGGGGTAGATACAGGGAGGGATAGTGCTGGAGAGACGCAGGGAGGCAGGGATGGTGCTGGGGTAGATACAGGGAGGGATAGTGCTGGAGAGACGCAGGGAGGCAGGCATGGCGCTGGGTAGATACAGGGAGGGATAGTGCTGGAGAGACGCAGGGAGGCAGGCATGGCGCTGGGTAGATACAGGGAGAGATGGTGCTGGAGAGACGCAGGGAGGCAGGGATGGCGCTGGGTAGATACAGGGAGAGATGGTGCTGGAGAGACGCAGGGAGGCAGGGATGGCGCTGGGTAGATACAGGGAGAGATGGTGCTGGAGAGACGCAGGGAGGCAGGCATGGCGCTGGGTAGATACAGGGAGGGATGGTGCTGGAGAGACGCAGGGAGGCAGGCATGGCGCTGGGTAGATACAGGGTGGGATGCTGCTGCAGAGACGCAGGTAGCCAGGGATGGCGCTGGGGTAGATACACGGAGGGATAGTGCTGGAGAGACCAGGGAGGCAGGGATGGCTCAGGGGAAAGCTGTAGGAGGATGGTGTCTCCAGCATGTTTGTTCAGGGAAGTTCACCTTTACCCTGCCCCAAACAATATTTAGTTAAACCTTTATTATATTAAGATGACAATACTATTCCTATGCAAACAGGTGGCTTCCGGGACACATCTCCTATATGTATACTTTACTGAATACCATCTCAAGACATTGTCTGCACAGGGAGACTCCCCCGATGCAAAGAAACCACCAAACAGGTAAGAAAAGACCCAAACACAGGGTATACATACAGTAGGGGTTGCCAAAAAAAACAAAAACATTAAGTGACGAAGACTTGGATACCCAATAAAAAAAACAGAAACGGGTGGCAGAAAAATAATTGCGTGGCATAGAATTTTTCTTTTTCTTTTTAAGAGACCTAATATTGTAATCGCAGCTGGTGAAAGGGGTGTTAAAAAGCATCTAGAATGTATTACACACTATCATAGTCCCTACAGATTCTGGGGGCCTAAGCGGCCCCCAGGCCCCCGGCTATTCACTTTCAATTTCCTATACACAACAGTGTTTTTACATGTGCACATGGTATTCATTCCATGTGTATTGATGTTTAACACCATGGGGGTAATTCCAAGTTGATCGCAGCAGGATTTTTGATAGCAATTGGGCAAAACCATGTGCACTGCAGGGGAGGCAGATATAACATGTGCAGAGAGAGATAGATTTGGGTGGGGTGTGTTCAAGCTGAAATCTAAATTGCAGTGTGAAAATAAAGCAGCCAGTATTTACCCTGCACAGAAACAAAATAACCCACCCAAATCTAACTCTCTCTGCACGTGTTATATCTGCCCCCCCTGCAGTGCACATGGTTTTGCCCAACTGCTAAAAAAATTTCCTGCTGCGATCAACTTGGAATTACCCCCCATGTTCTTACGCTGAAATTATTTGTGTTGCTAGTGTGTATTTTAGTACCTATATAACTAAATTTTTTTCAAGATATTAAGTGCAACATTTCTCATATGTGTTCTACACACCAACCCTAGTTGGTTGCAAATCCGGCAGTGGCCAGACACCATTTCAGGGTAGCTCCCCACCTAGCACACGGGGAAGGGGGTTTGGAGGACATGGGGGGGGGGGGGGGGGGGTGTAAGCTGGCGATGATGGGTGAGTTCCACCACCTCTCCAGGACCACTTTAAGCACTGACTATATCGCATGACTACGCACCATAACCCTGGATATCCTTACCCATTAGGAATTTATCTAACCCATTCTTAAAGGTGTTGACTGAGTCCGCCATTACAACTCCCTCAGGCAGGAAATTCCAAACACATATTGTCCTTACTATGAAAAAACCTTTACGCCGCATTGTGCGTAATCTCCTCTCCTCTAACCTAAGAGAGTGTCAACGAGTCCTCAGAAATAAGTTACTAAAATGTGTAAATCCCTACGCCCAGTGTCGGACTGGGGCATGGAGGGCCCACCGGGGGAATGCAGGGGTAAGGCCCATGCTTAGGGGTGTGGCCATCTGCCACAGAGGCTTGGCTAACATGGTATGGGCCTCATGATAAATATATATAGTAAATACTGCTAGTGCATGCATGATAATATACCAGATTAATAACTGCAATGCACTGTAGATACTATGTATAATGTACAGCTCAAGTGCACAGTCGGGACCTGATCCATAGAGGAGCAGGTGGGCCCCCAGGCAGTGAGGCCCACCGGTGGTTACCCCTGTGGGCAAGTCCAACCCAGCCTACGCCTTTGCTAGATATATCTGTTGTGTGGTTGTGGCATACTTACAATGTGAAGTATGTATATAACGTGGTACGGCCACACTTTTTGTGATCATGGGGTAGTTGTATCAAGCCTTCTAAAGAGTGGAGGAGTGGTGGAATTGCCTTTAATAAACAAACAATCTACTTCTAGTTAGGAAGAAGTTGCCAATAGCAACCAGATTCTACATATCATGTACTTGATAAATGCTAAAAAAAAAAAAAAGTGGATTGACTGCTATGGACAATTTCTCCACTTGTCTACTATTCAGAAGGCTTGAGCCATCTCTGCTTACCTTCAGATTTCCAAATGTAGAACATTGAAAGGTGACAGGAGCCATGTAATACTTAAATCATGGATACAGAGTGGTTAACATTGCTGTGTCACTGCCCTAAGGAGATGTGTTTGATTAAGACTGCAAAAACTCTGTGTGGAGTTTGTATGTTCCCCATTTCAAGAGGTGTCCTCCCACTGTCCAAAAACATGAAACCTGTCCAGCAGGTTTCTTAAATTGCACACCTAACTCTAGACTGGTTTGAACAACTTGCTCAGACCTGGCTAATGCAAAGAGTTTCGCTCCTCCAGTATACAACCCCTTGAAACAGCCAATGGTGGCAGAGCTGGGTTAAGTTAGAGTGGCCCAGGGCTCTTAAAACATGAAGGGGCTCTATGAATGGGTGGGAGTACTATTAGAACTTGACTGCTGGAGATGGTAAAGAATAAAAAAAATAAGAAATAATAATATGGGGACATATTCAACATCCGGGTGGGGGTAGTAGTAGGGATGATAGTGGAGTGGAGGTAGTATTAGTAGTAGGAATACGTCAGCTGTGGTTTTAGTAGTACAAGTAGAGACACATAACAGCTGAAAGTACAAGAGGTAGTAAAACAGATGGTAGATGAGTACGGGTGCTAGTTGGGACATATAGCTGAGTGGGGGTATCATGTGCTGCCACCATGGCTACACTTCTGCTGCTGCCTATGTAAGGCCACAACAACTTTTTCTAGGGCCACTTTTAGTTCACAATCTGCCCCTGCAGCTGGAGTTAGCAGAAAGCCAGATTGCAGTTGGGCGGGTAGTAGTAGGGACATAGGATAGCAGGGTCAGAGTGTAGTATTACTAGCAGGCACAAACACAACAGCTGGGGATGGTAATAATAGGAGCAGGGATGATAATAAATGAATAAACTGGGTAGATTACCCGCAAGGTAGCTGGAACATGTAGCTCTCCTATCTTGGCAGCTTGGCCAGCAGCTGCATACCTCCTGTAGGTGAGCTTACTGCATGCTGCAGTGTGCAAGAAATTCTGCAGACTCCATGCCTACCCTACAGATTCTTCACCCCGAAAATGGTTAACTCAAGCTGGTAAAGATGATTAAAGCAGTCCCCCATCCACTAACTCCCGATGCCTGGCCCATTTTTTTTTCTCCCCAAACTTTGAAATGCCTTTTGTTCTGAAGAAGAGCGATGTCACAGGTAGAGAAATTTCAAAGAGGCATATGGAACAGTAGGAGTATTGTTTCACTGCTGAATTGCAAGTAAAAACTATTAATAAAACTACATACGTAGCTATACCCACATACACAATTGCATTAGTTACCTTATTCTGGGGGATCCGGTGAGGATCCCAGCAGTCAGAATTTCAGCTGTCGAAATACAGAGGCTGGAAACTTTACACTACTCGGAATGCCGACACAGGCACCCCGACTAGTGTCACAAGCCTGGCGCCGGATTTCCGACCGCCTTTGCCAACCATATGTCCAGTGATCGATTAGCACAATTGTAACCAGAATGAAGACCAAAGTCCAATTAGCAGGCCCCCCCAAAAAACTTACAAAATGTCAGTTTTTTCTTCTTCTGGTTACAGGAATGGTATTTAACCTATTTATGCTTAAACTGAAGTATCTTTGATGCATGAAATAGCCTGGTACTACTGCAAGATAAGCAATACAAAAATTATGGGAGACATGTACACTACTAAGCAGTAATAAAAGTGGAGAAGTTGCCCATGGAAACCAATCAGCTGCTCGGTATACGTTTATAGTATGCAAATTATAAATGTTACATCAATGCTGATTGGTTGCCATGGGCAACTTCTCCACTTTTATCACTGCTTACAACATGTCCCATATACCTTTAGTTATAGAAATGTGCTTTAAGTGACATACTTGCTGCATTTTATATGGTTAAAGTATAGACTCTGGAGTCAATGCCACTGAATTATATATAATAACAAACGTCATGCTCTCCTGATAATAACCACATTGCAACATTTGTTGTATAATCTCTTCCTTAACAACAAAACAAGTCTCCTTACATAAAAGGTAGCAATAAGTGCACAGTGTATGGACAGGTACTGTAGTTTGTACTCTTCGACCATATAAATTATCTCTAGCTTTTGCCAGCTTTGTGATACCATTCCCCACTTCCATCTCAAATTTCCTAATTCATACTTCCATTACATTTCTGCAACTGGATACTGGAGGCAAGAAGGAGAACAGTATTAATATACATGTGTGTGACTGTGCAGCTGCTTGTGAAATAGGGGAATATTTTGTTGGTCGCACTCATCCATGAAGCAGTGTCCAGGATAAGATTGGTGTATGTACTGTTACTCGGAATTTCCTAAACTCCCCCATTACAGCCCAGGTTTTAGAGGATATCAATACTTGAATCAAATTGACTGGTGTAATAATTAAGTCACCTGTGCTCAAGCATGGATATCCTTAAAACCTGGACTGTAATGGCAGAGTTTGGGGACCTCTATTGTAATGAGTAGAATGGACAGAGTCCTCCAAAGAAACATTATTTTAGGACTACTGCATCTAAGAAACAATCAATTCCTGGTAGTAAAGTTTACTATTTTCAAAATATTAGCTAAAGTCAAACAGGTGCTATTGTTTTCAAATGTGTCATTTTCTTTATCTGTGAATGAAAAAGAACAAAGACCTATATCTGGTTACTAGATCTGTTTGCCAAAGTAATTTACAGTTCACAAATTGAACCTTTCACAGGGGCAGTGAAACTTGAAACATTCATCTTGACACTTTCTTTAAATCATGATTCATGAAGGGTGTGTGCCATATCAGATATAGCTGCACTTCCATCTATTAATAGACCCCACTTTTGGTCAAGAGATTACAGCTAGCTATGGTCACCCTGCTGGGTGTGGTTCATCAAATAGACAGTATCTAGGTCGACAATGTTTAGGTCGACCACTATAGGTCGACAGTCACTAGGTCGACATGGATGGAAGGTCGACAGGGTTTCTAGGTCGACATGTGCTAGGTCGACAGGTCGACATGGTTTTTTTTGTGTCGTTTTCTTCGTAGAGTGACCGGGATCCCAAATTAGTGCACCGCTTCGCTCGCCATGCTTCGGGCATGGTGCCTTCGCTTCGCTCGGCACACTTTACCGTTCCAATCGTAGTCCACGTGGATCGTTAAGTATGAAAAAATTCAATTTTTTTTTTTTTTAAACTCATGTCGACCTTTAGACCTGTCAACCTAGCACATGTCGACCTAGAAACCCTGTCGACCTTCCATCCATGTCGACCTAGTGACTGTCAACCTATAGTGGTCGACCTAAACACTGTCGATCTTCAGACCGGATCCCCACCCTGCTCACACCATCCACTCCACTACCATTTTTAAATTAGAAAATAGATACTAGTATTCCGTATTAAAAAAAAACAAAAAAACAAAAAACAGTATTTTTAGGTCCAATGACACGTTTTAATTTTAGGATTGTACCAAACCTCAAGAAATGAAAGACCCCATTTAACAAGACGCGCACTTCTGCCCTGAAAATTCATCTTTAAACACAACATTTAGTGGCAATAAGGATTTTTTTTTTTTTTTATGGAATTAAAGAATATAAGTGGCTGTCCCAGTAATGATCTTGGCAGTGAAAGTATAACTATCACTTTTCTGACAATGGGCACGATTCAGAGAAGGACACTACAAGGACGCAGCTGCTGTGTGAAATATGCAAATGATGCTGGAGGTGTTCTGTGTGAGCCTCTGCTGCATCGCCCATCTGAGTAACCTTCACTCATGATGGCAGTGGAATTCACATTGCAGAGGCCAGGAAATGTGTGTCGGTAGACAGACACTGGCCTCTGAATGCCCAGAAAACGGAGGAGACACGCCCTAAAACCACCATTAAGGGGCACTGCATCCAATGATGCAGGGCCCGTTCTGCGCATGGGCAGTAAAGGTCCTGTCCATACACAAAACACCAGCGATGTAGGCAAACTATTGGTTTGGTATACATCTCTGAACCAGGACCAGTGTTCATGCACAGCTATGCACATTATAACAATTTGAAAATGGCCACAACGGAGAAAGGCGGCCAGAGAGGGATTGTGTGATCCCTCTATTACATACATTCCTCCGTAGACACGAGGATGGTACTAGCAAATGGGAACAAAATAGGGATAGCGTTATTTAGCCTTATGCAAGATATGAGACATGCCTTACGTTAGACATTTATTAAATATCTTTTGGAAACTACCATTTCTGTACGATTCTTTTAGAGTAAAGGGGCTAGATTAGTAGGCCGCTATGTTAGGCCAAATAGGAGAAGTTTTAAAATGTATAGGAGACCGCTAGAAGTTTCAAAAGTTAGAATTGTATGTATTATTTTGGCTCCTCAGCTGTAATATACACATCACCATTCAAATTTGGCCACATTACTGGGAGAAAACAAGAAGAATTTAAAATTTCTAAATTATGATTAGTCATTTAATTTACACTTGGCGAGACCTAGAACTGCAAAGTGGCAAGAGGCTTCTACAGGACAGACAGAGTCCTCTGGCGGGTGGTGAGCCACTCTACTCCTACTACACAGGACTTTAATAATGCAGCTAGTGTCACCTATTAGTAAGTCCAACCTGCTTAATAACAAGAAACAAAAAAACAAAAAGTTACAAATTGCATGATATACATGGTATGACTAGATACAGTAGATTTTAATCATTTCACTTTCACACTATTAGGTAATGAAGGTGAATAGATTTTATGTTTGTAAGGGAGGAGAAGTTTGGGTTCCAAAATCCTCCAAGTACTAGAAATTATATTGACATCCATGACAAAGGATGGATAATTATGTGGCCTATTTATGAAGCAGTAATATCCCCTTACTTGCCAAAGGATGGAGTTACCACCGCTCCCTCCTATTTATTAAGAGATCATGTACCGCATCAAAGACCATCACAGATTACTCTTGCGGTCTCTCTAATATTGACTTTTACCACAGTCCCCTTAGCCTGCAATGGGGACTGCCAAGTCACTCAGTTTGAGATGGCATCTTATACTCAGTATTCGAGAACCTGGTATCTTGCAAAGCTTCACCTCTGGATCAAAACCCGTATTACTAGAATTCTTTATTGGTAGTATTAAGTGGTCAGGGAGGATGATAAAACCATATCGCGTAACACTGCACAATACAACTGACCCATCAATGAAAAATAGATCCACAGGGTAAAATAAACAAAATGATGATATTTGCCAACATCAGGACTATGATTTAAAACACATAACACTGAAAAGTCAAGGAGGGAAAAAAAAGAAAAAAAAAAAAGGCTATACACTAAGGGTGTGTACACACGGGGAGATATTCTCTTTCGGTTTTGACTATATAGTCAAAATCGCAAGAAAAGTTAGTGCAGATTGCAAGGTGACTGTCACCTTGCGATCCCGATTCGATCCCGATGCGCGGTCCTGCCAGGTCTGCATCGCAAGAAAAGATAGACTGTGCAGGCAAGTCAATCCTTGCTAGATCGGTGTACTATCTAGTTCATCTCACATGTCAATGACATCTCACATATGCCAAAATCGCACATAAGCCAAAATCGTAAGCACACATAGTCCATATCTCAAGAAAAGTTAGTCAAAATCTGTGCTATCTGGGCTCCGAGGAGTTCAAGGGAAATCGCAAGTGAAAATCGGGCATAGCCAGGATCTCACCGTGTGTACACACCCTTACTCAAAAGCCAATCTTAAGGCCACCTCACCGGACGTCTTCTTGCAGTTGTTCCATCTTAGGTTATTTCCAGCATAACACCGTGGACATTTAATAAAGGGAGAACCACCAATCAGTTGCGCAGGATCGGAAACAGCATTTGGACCCTCGCTAGGTGGGATACCCGGCTAATCCACGAGGAAATTGCTAACTATACACCAAGAGATTGGACACATCTGCATTTCTTAAAAAGACTGTCGATAGTGTGACCGGTCACAAGGACGTTAACTTTGCCAGGTATGCCTTTACGAATAATTAATTGGGATTCGGAGGCTGGCAATGAGGATCTCTATTTATGGTTGAATTTGAGCATTATCTTTGAATGCGTTTATTAAAAATATAAAAATGTTATTATGAAAACACCTGTTTTAGATTTATTTTAAGCGCTGTTATTATCTTTTTGTATTGTTATTCTAGTTTATGAGAGATTGACTACCTCTCATTCTACAGCAGCTTAGGGAACCAGCTCAGTCGTAGCGCCAGAACTTGTATTAAGAAATTAATACATATTTTTTCTATTTCAACTGCACAGTCAGACAGACCATCGTCATACATGGTCAAATGATTGGCCTGTCTGTCTGATGGGGAATACTCGCATATCGGAGCATAAACTGCATCTTTTGAGCAGACGAATAGTTGCTTCTCAGCTGCAGCCATGCACTGCACAATCATCAGCCGGATCACCTCATACAGGCTAATAATCCTCCCAGGTTTTGAAAGGTTAAAAAAAAAAAAAAAAAAAAAAAAAAAAAAAAAAAAAGAAGAAAAGGAGGAGAGAAGGAAGAAGAAAGCATGGTAGATGCTATTCAAACTTGTAGTACATAAAGCTAAAAGTGCATGGAATACAGCTTATTTTCAATTGGTTTTGAAGAGGATATTGTCCAGATGGAGGCCTTCATTCACGATACGCATTTGTAGTAGATTTCTGAAGTTTTGCATCACTCGCCAAATGACTCTACACAGCCAATGGGGTCACCTGAAAGCCGAGGTCTTCAATTGTCGACCAAGAAACATTCATGAGGCTTCTAAATAGCAATTGAAAATAAACCATAATCCATGCACTTTTAGATTATGTACTAAAATTTCTGAATAGCATTTAACAGGACTTTTGTCTCACCCTGTATTTCAAAATGGATAGCACAAATATATATTAAATGCACCTAGATTCTTTGCTCAGTCACAAATAAACAGTTCCGTAAAACCACAATGCCAAGTAAAATATGTATTTCTGTGATCATACTTAGCTAGGTTGAAAGTAAACAGTAAGCTATTATTTGCAGCTTTGGTTCTATATACAGGGTGGGGTGTACAAAGAATCACCTTACAGTATGTGTGCCAGATAAATATGATCTAGCACACATCACCCAGTACTTACAATAGCATATAATAGTAGGCTAAAAATAAAATGGTTAGGGATAAGTATAGTTTTTGGACTACTTAGCAACTTTTAAGTAAAAAAAAAAGGAAAACTTGTGTGATGTTTGGGAAGCATAGAACATTGGGCTAATCAGAATGTAACTGAATATCAGGGTTGTTTAAATGCTTGGAACTCACCTGCATGAGACATTTCAACAACCTCATTGTCATCTCCCTTGTTGTTGTAGATGACCACGGCACCGGCCCCTGCTGCGGCAGCAGCACTGATCTTTTCACTAAAGGAGCAGCCCCCTCGTGGGATAATAGCGATCCAGGGACCATTATAGCTCTCTGGGACACTAAAATTCAGGTTTGGTGGACAGACATCATGTGACATTTTTGTCTTTGGCAGAACCCCAAGTCCAGCTGCCCTAACCACTGGGGAGTCATGGCCATAGACTCCAATCTCACCCTCTTCTGAGAGGGTCCTATTGTCCAATACATAGGAGTAGTTCACATTGGCTGTCCATAAAATATCAGCAACAGAGTCCTGAAGAGCCAGAAAATACAGCAGCAACAGAGAGTAAGACAGCTTATGCCAGGAAACTTTGTCTCGCCCTGACTTGAGCCTCATTTTTCTCCAAAAACAGCAAACAGCCAAGATCCTGCACAGCTCCCAAACCAGTACTGGAGAGTATGTCCTGGATGCTAGGAGCTAGCTCTGTTTTCTTTCACTGCTGAGTGACTCCACAGCCCCTCCCTGTATTACCTGCACTCCAGGTGCTGCACAGACCCTCCCACAAGCCAGGCTACAATTTAACCCTTCTCTGCCGTTTGCCTGCAAAGTCCAAGCCTGTGCTAGTTTACTCATCAGTAATAACTGGAATCCACAAGGAACAATTACATAGCATAATGGGAATGTTGATTACTTATTTCTTATTGCAGAACTTAAACAAAAGCTATTCTAAAACAAAAGTTTTATTATTTTGTTTTATATAAGTGTACATAAACAAAAGGTATAAGACAGGCATGTCCAAACTGCGGCCCTCCAGCTGTTGAGAAACTACACATCCCAGCATGCCCTGACGCAGCTTTAGCATTCTCTGACAGCAAAACTGTGTCAGTGCATGCTGGGATATGTAGTTTCACAATAGCTGGAGGGCCGCAGTTTGGACATGCCTGGTATAAGACAAAAGGTAAGCATAAAGGCCCATACACACTAGCCGATTTTGAGCTCAAAGTAGCTCACTTTTGGTGTTTTTTATAGGCTGACCATAATATCCCTTTAAACTGGTACACTCATAAATTACACAGATTCTGGGGCTGATTAAAACCAAGTGACATACAGACTTTAAGTCAGCCAGCCACAGAACCTGTGTAATTCATTAGTGTTCCAGTGTAAAGGGATAGTATGGTCAGCCTAGTTTTGAGCTACTTTGAGCTCAAACTTGGCCAATGTGTATGGCCGGGCGATGAGCAGTGAGTGCTGATGCGTGCTCCCGCATCATCGCTGGCCGTCGCTGTCCGTAGGGCTGTTTGTACAGCCGAGTGAAGCTCCTACTGTGGAAAGTGCTTCACCTCCCACCGTGAACACTGCTGGCAGAGGGAAAATAGCTCAGTGTGTATGCACCTTAATAACCTGCATAACAATAACTAAGCTTACCATACTGTCCCTTTAAACTGGGACACTCATGGATTACACAGGTTCTGTGGCTGATATAACCCAGGCAAAATGCAGGCTTGAAATCTGCAGCCATAGAACCAGTGTAATTCATGAGTGTTTAACCACTTAACTGACGATTTATTTTGCCGAAAACCGCTCCGAAATTGTCGTTTTTTTTAATGAGTGAATTAGGTGAAGAACATGACTTTAACGCTATCCTAAATGATTTTAGTTAAAAAAAATTATATTTTTTGAGCCCCCCCCAAACATTGAAACGTCGATCGTGAACATCGCGACCACCGGGAACATCGCGGCTTTCATTTTGAAAGCCGGGACAGCCTGCAGGTATACAGGGGAGGTCTGGGGGAGGCTTGGGAGAGTTCATTTACTTTCCCCAGCGGCTGCCATTGTCTGCACCAGCTGGAGGTGGGAGGGAAATCCTGCCGTGCTGACCGATCAGCAGTGGTCGGCAGCACGGCTGACACAGGGGGAGAGTGCAGGGAGGCAGAGGGACCTTCCGGTCCCTCTGACAGCAGCAGTGGAGGGAAGTTTCTCTTCCCTGCCGCTGCTAACACTCTCTATCTGACTGGTCGCATCCCGTGCGACCAGGTCAGATAGAGCACTTGCAGGTATGGTCGCATCTGATGCGACCATGCCAGGCAAGTGGTTAAAGCAGAGGTTCTCAAACGCCATCCCCAAGGCAGCCCAAGAGTCCGTGTTATAAGTATATCCATCCTTGGCCACAGGTGACTTAGGGGTCTATTTATTAACATTATTTTTACTAAAATAATGTGAAAAAGGGTGTTTTCACACCCTTTTCACATTATTTTAGTATCACCTGAATGTATTAAAGGGCATTTGGAGCAGTTTTTATGAAAAGCTGCTACAAACCCTTTAATTCACTTTTTTTTTAGTAAGCCACATCGCATTCCCCATACTTATAATGGGAAATGTGATTTGGCCAAATTTACTAAAAAAAATATTTGAAAAAATACCGAAGTGTGCCCTGTGATAATCTCGCCAGCTCAGGCTAGCGAGATCACAGGGCAGAACTGCGATACGGAGACATCTGCCCAGCAGCCAGCTTTCTCTGTCCCCGGCTCCAGTGATCAGCTATGTGTGTCTGATGGACACACAAGCCATACCTCCCAACTTTGTCCTGGCCCAAGGAGGGACACATGCGCGGCCAAGCCGCGCGCGCTCCCGAAAAAGGGATGTGTCCTGTGCAAAAAGGGGCATGGCTTCACGCAATCGCAAGCCACGCCCCCATTTTAGTCACTGACGGGGCATGCCCAGCGCTCTGTGAGCCGCTGGTATGCCCCCTCTCCTCCTGTCTCCACTGAATAGACGCTGTGCGCATGCGCACATCGTCTATTCACTGCTGCTAAGCAGGGCAGCGAGATAAAGAGCCTCCCAACTGCCCCCCCCCCCACTACGGGACTCTGTGGCCCGCAGGTGGGACAGCGGGACAGTCCCAAAAAAACGGGACTGTCCCGCGAAAATCGGGACAGTTGGGAGGTATGCACAAGCTGATAAAAGTATAAAAAGGAAAAAAAAAGTAAAAAAATCCCCAATACCATACTTACCTGTCCAGGAGCCGGTGTCCGCTGCTCCGGTGAGCGCTGTAATCTTTACAGCACCGGGGGTCACCGCAGCACACAGGATCCGGTGCCCGGCAGCCCAGCAGGAGCAGCGCGGACCGGCTCCCTGGACTGGTGAGTATATTGATCTGCTTGGGGGAAGGTCCGCGGCGCGTGGGGGTAGTCGCGATGGGGGGTCAACCGGGTGTCGGCGGTAGCTGCGTTGTCAGCGGGGGCGGCGCATGCGCAGCAGGACATCGGGGTATTTTTAACGAAAATACCCCGATGATGCTGCGGAGTGTCATCACAGGGACAGAGCTTGACCGTATAATAATGTACAAACAGCAAATAAAGGTAAATAAACCCCAAAAACTTAAAAATATAGCCAGTGACCCAAGTTACCAATCCAGGACCAACTGGACACTTGTTATAACATAATATAACACAAGAAAAGGTATTACATTTTTTTTACTGAAAATACAAAAAAAAGGAGGGGGGGCATACTTACCTCAGAGTCAAGAGTGCTGCCTTCAAGAGAAGAGGGGGCCCAGAAGGAGACTGCACATTGACCGCCTCCTCTCTGAAGACGCCCCTGCCCATGGGCATCTCTATAGAAGCCTGCGGCTGTGACATTTGCATATTTTTGCAGTACAGGATTGCAGCTATGCCAGTGTTTGCATCCTTTGCTCAATCAGGCCCTTTGTCACCTCACAATCTTTTGGGATCTGATTTTAATAGTGGAGTGAAAGGGACAGAATTTACAACAAGGGAGTAAAGGGGGGGGGGGGGGGGGCTACAGATCTAGGGAATGTTTTCTATGATGGACGGTAAGGTGACAATCTGAGGCATGATGATTGGGGTTGCGGCCTGCTGGTGGGGCAAGTGATCATCCAACATTCCTCAAAGTACTTTGATTGGATACAGTCTTTTATTGAGGGTATATATATAAATATTAGAGATGTGCACCGGAAATTTTTCGGGTTTTGTGTTTTGGTTTTGGATTCGGTTCCGCGGCCGTGTCTTGGATTCGGACTCGTTTTGCTAAAACCTCCCTGAAAATTTCGGATTCGGGTGTGTTTTGGATTCGGGTGTTTTTTTACAAAAAACCCTCAAAAACAGCTTAAATCATAGAATTTGGGGGTCATTTTGATCCCATAGTATTATTAACCTCAATAACCATAATTTGCACTCATTTTCAGTCTATTCTGAACACCTCACACCTCACAATATTATTTTTAGTCCTAAAATTTGCACAGAGGTCGTTGGATGGCTAAGCTAAGCGACACAAGTGGCCGACACAAACACCTGGCCCATCTAGGAGTGGCACTGCAGTGTCAGGCAGGATGGCACTTCAAAAAAATAGTCCCCAAACAGCACATGATGCAAAGAAAAAAAGAGGCGCACCAAGGTCGCTGTGTGACTAAGCTAAGCGACACAAGTGGCCGACACAAACACCTGGCCCATCTAGGAGTGGCACTGCAGTGTCAGACAGGATGGCACTTCAAAAAAATAGTCCCCAAACAGCACATGATGCAAAGAAAAAAAGAGACGCACCAAAGTCGCTGTGTGACTAAGCTAAGCGACACAAGTGGCCGACACAAACACCTGGCCCATCTAGGAGTGGCACTGCAGTGTCAGACAGGATGGCAGATTTAAAAAATAGTCCCCAAACAGCACATGATGCAAAGAAAAAAAGAGGTGCAATGAGGTAGCTGTGTGACTAAGCTAAGCGACCCAAGTGGCCGACACAAACACCTGGCCCATCTAGGAGTGGCACTGCAGTTTTCTAGCGAGAGGATGAGTGCTTCCATCCTCATGTGAATCTGAACCACTAGCCATGAACATAGGCCAAGGCCTCAGCCGTTCCTTGCCACTCCGTGTCGTAAATGGCATATTGCCAAGTTTACGCTTCTCATCAGACGCTTTTAGCTCTCTACTATGACATTGGGCATCGGCCTTGGCAGACGACGTTGATGGCATTTCATCGTCTCGGCCATGACTAGTGGCAGCAGCTTCAGCACGAGGTGGAAGTGGATCTTGATCTTTCCCTATTTTAACCTCCACATTTTTGTTCTCAATTTTTTAATGTGTGGAATTATATGCCAGTATCAATAGCAATGGCCTACTACTATATATACTGCGCACAACTGAAATGCACCACAGGTATGGATGGATAGTATACTTGACGACACAGAGGTAGGTAGAGCAGTGGCCTTCCGTACCGTACTGCTATATATACTGGTGGTCACTGTCAGCAAACTGCAAAACTAAAATGCACCACAGGTATAGAATCTAGATGGATAGTATACTTGATGACACAGAGGTAGGTAGAGCAGTGGCCTTCCATACCGTACTGCTATATATACTGGTGGTCACTGTCAGCAAACTGCAAAACTAAAATGCACCACATGTATAGAATCTAGATGGATAGTATACTTGATGACACAGAGGTAGGTAGAGCAGTGGCCTTCTGTACCGTACTGCTATATATACTGGTGGTCACTGTCAGCAAACTGCAAAACTAAAATGCACCACAGGTATAGAATCTAGATGGATAGTATACTTGATGACACAGAGGTAGGTAGAGCAGTGGCCTTCCGTACCGTACTGCTATTTATACTGGTGGTCACTGTCAGCGAACTGCAAAACTAAAATGCACCACAGGTATAGAATCTAGATGGATAGTATACTTGACGACACAGAGGTAGGTAGAGCAGTGGCCTTCCGTACCGTACTGCTATATATACTGGTGGTCACTGTCAGCAAACTGCAAAACTAAAATGCACCACAGGTATAGAATCTAGATGGATAGTATACTTGACAACACAGAGGTAGGTAGAGCAGTGGCCTTCCGTACCGTACTGCTATATATACTGGTGGTCACTGTCAGCAAACTGCAAAACTAAAATGCACCACAGGTATAGAATCTAGATGGATAGTATACAGTACTTGACGACACAGAGGTAGGTAGAGCAGTGGCCTTCCGTACCGTACTGCTATATATACTGGTGGTCACTGTCAGCAAACTGCAAAACTAAAATGCACCACAGGTATAGAATCTAGATGGATAGTATACTTGACGACACAGAGGTAGGTAGAGCAGTGGCCTTCCGTACCGTACAGCTATATATTCTGGTGGTCACTGTCAGCAAACTGCAAAACTAAAATGCACCACAAGTATAGAATCTAGATGGATAGTATACTTGACGACACAGAGGTAGGTAGAGCAGTGGCCTTCCGTACCGTACTGCTATATATACTGGTGGTCACTGTCAGCAAACCTCTGCACTGTGCTCCTCCTATATAATACTGCTGGTCCCCAGTCCCCACAATAAAGCAGTGTGAGCACAGATATATGCAGCACACTGAGCACAGATATGGAGCGTTTTTCAGGCAGACAACGTATAATACTGGTGGTCACTGGTCAGCAAAACTCTGCACTGTACTCCTCCCTATATAATACTGCTGGTCCCCAGTCCCCACAATAAAGCAGTGTGAGCACAGATATATGCAGCACACTGAGCACAGATATGGAGCGTTTTTCAGGCAGAGAACGGATAAAAGTGGTGGTCACTGTCAGCAAAACTCTGCACTGTACTCCTCCTATAAATACAGCTGCTCCCCAGTCCCCACAATTAAGCAATAAGCACAAATATTTGCAGCAACATTAATAAACGGAGAGGACGCCAGCCACGTCCTCTCCCTAACATTTCCAATGCACGAGTGAAAATGGCGGCGACGCGCGGCTCCTTATATAGAATCCGAATCTCGCGAGAATCCGACAGCGGGATGATGACCCCATCATAGGGGTAGATAGACGTGTCACCCCGTGTCACCCCTGTCTATCTACCCCTCCCCTTAGAATGTAAGCTCTCACGAGTAGGGCCCTCTTCCCTCATGTGCTTATACGTTTCTTACTTTAATAATCCTCAACTGCCCAGATCCCGCCGTTTTTTGGCCACCTGGAACTTATCTCTATGTTTACTGGTGTAGTTATGCTTAGTTGCCCTGTACTTGTCCTACAGTATATTGTCTTCAACTGTAAGTCACTGTTTTCCTGTTTTGATTATGTGCATATGTACTCTGTAATTGGGCGCTGCGGAACCCTTGTGGCGCCATATAAATAAAGGATAATAATAATAAATAATAAAATGACGTTCGGGCGCGCTCGGGTTAACCGAGCCATACGGGAGAATCCGAGTATGCCTCGGACCCGTGTAAAATGGGTGAAGTTCGGGGGGGTTCGGTTTCCGAGGAACCGAACCCGCTCATCACTAATAAATATATGTATATATGAAATACACATACAGATGTGTCCTCAACAGAGGCGTAGCTAGGGTTTTCGGGGCCAGGGCAAGATGGAAAATGGCGCACCCCCCGCAAAAAAACAAACAAAAGAAGCACGTGCGCACGCCGAAGGCACGCGCCACAAAAAAAGGGGGGTGGCCATGCACCAGAAGGGGTGTGGCCACGCACCAGAAGGGGTGTGGCCACTGAAAATGGCCCACAGTGTCAGTTACATTGCCCCACATTGCCAGATACAATGCCCCACAGTGCCGGATACATGCCCCACAGTGCCGGATACATGCCCCACAGTGCCTGATACATTGCCCCACAGTGCCAGATACATTGCCCCACAGTGCCAGATACATGCCCCACAGTGCCAGTTACATTGCCCCACAGTGCCACTTACATTGCCCCACAGTGCCACTTACATTGCCCCACAGTGCCAGTTACATTGCCCCACAGTGCCAGATACATGCCCCACAGTGCCAGATACATGCCCCACAGTGCCAGAAACATGCCCCACAGTGCCAGTTACATTGCCCCACAGTGCCACTTACATTGCCCCACAGTGCCAGTTACATTGCCCCACAGTGCCAGTTACATTGCCCCACAGTGCCAGATACATGCCCCACAGTGCCAGATACATGCCCCACAGTGCCAGAAACATGCCCCACAGTGCCAGTTACATTGCCCCACAGTGCCAGTTACATGCCCCACAGTGCCAGATACATGCCACACAGTGCCAGATACATTGCCCCACAGTGCCAGTTACATTGCCCCACAGTGCCAATTACATGCCCCACTCAGTGCCAGATACATGCCCCACTGTGCCAGATACATGCCCCACTGTGCCAGTTACATGCCCCACTGTGCCAGTTACATTGCCCCACAGTGCCAGTTACATGCCCCACTGTGCCAGTTACATTGCCCCACAGTGCCAGTTACATGCCCACAGTGCCAGTTACATGCCCCACTGTGCCAGATACATGCCCCACTGTGCCAGTTACATGCCCCACTGTGCCAGTTACATTGCCCCACAGTGCCAGTTACATGCCCCACAGTGCCAGATACATGCCCCACTCAGTGCCAGATACATTGCCCCACTCAGTGCCAGTTACATGCCCCACTCAGTGCCA
The DNA here is from genome assembly GCF_028390025.1 of Pseudophryne corroboree. Classification (NCBI taxonomy): domain Eukaryota; kingdom Metazoa; phylum Chordata; class Amphibia; order Anura; family Myobatrachidae; genus Pseudophryne; species Pseudophryne corroboree. The sequence continues at coordinate 306,108,098 of NC_086451.1, read as the reverse complement.
GATACATGCCCCACTGTGCCAGTGACATGCCCCACTGTGCCAGTTACATTGCCCCACTGTGCCAGTTACATGCCCCACAGTGCCAGTTACATGCCCCACTCAGTGCCAGTTACATGCCCCACTCAGTGCCAGATACATGCCCCACTGTGCCAGATACATGCCCCACTGTGCCAGTTACATGCCCCACTCAGTGCCAGATACATGCCCCACTGTGCCAGATACATGCCCCACTCAGTGCCAGTTACATGCCCCACTCAGTGCCAGTTACATGCCCCACTCAGTGCCTGATACATGCCCCACTGTTCCGCCCAGTGGCGTAAGTTCGTCCCAGTTGCCCGGAGGCAAGATAAATATTGATGCCCCCCTATTTCCTATATTAATATAAAGATGTGTGTGTGTGTGTTCTGAAAAAAATGTATATACTGTGTTTATACATTTAATTGTCTTTTATTTAAATCACACAATTCTTAGCAGTCATACCCAGGATTAGAACCCATGACCTGTTACACTAACAGCAGACGTTTTACTGATGGCGTTATTTGCTCCTGTAGAGGAAGCATGAGAATTCTAAATATATGAAGTTACGTGTAATTGTCAGAGAAGTATCTTCATATAGTTAAAATTCTCATATTTTCTATACAGGAGCAAACAGCTTCATCAGTAAGGTGTCTGCTTTCAGTGTAATAGGATGTGGTTTCTAATCCTGGGTGTGACCCTTGTAAAATATGTATATTCAGTATAATAAAGAGGGTGTGATATGTAAGGTGCAGGGACCAGTGAGGAAGTCGACCACTGAAAAGACAGCGGAAGCTATCAATTAACTTAATTCAATGGTGTCACAGAATGGGAGGAGAGGTGCCCCCCTTCAGAGCAGGAGCCCGGCGGCAGATGACTCCATTGCCTCCCACAGTTCTGCCTCTGGTTCTGCCCCCCCCCCCCCCCCCCGGTCACTCACCGCTTGTTGATATGTGAGGGGAGGAGAACGCAGCGCCTCTCCTTCCCCTCACCATTCCAGGTCTCCGGCGGCTGTGTGGCGCCAGTTCGCTAGCCAATCAGAGCTCGCGGACCAGCAGCCAGTCAGGAGCCGGTCCACAAGCTCTGATTGGCTAACTCCGCCGGAGACCGGACACACACAGCGCTGCTGGCAGCGCTGCTAGTGCTGGCAGCGGCGGTGAGGGGAGGGAGAGACGCTGCGCTCTCCTCCCCTCACATTTCGGCGTGACGGGGGCGTGTGGGGCATGATGCCCTGGCCGCCGCCGGCGCCCCCCTCTCCTGGGCCTGCCAAGGCACCCAGGGCATGTGCCCCACTCGCCCTACCCTTGTTACGCCTCTGGTCCTCAATCATATACCTAGCATTTAAATGTCATGCAGCGACGTGATTGAGATGCCCTGAGAGATATAGAGTACCATCTTTTTTCTTTACCTTTTGCATCATATTAGCATTGCAGATGCAGCAAAACACCACTCACAGTGTACTACAGATGCTGGGCTGTAACCTTAAGCACACAGGGATTAGTTTTAAATATGTACAAAGACGCAACAGAACTTGGCGATAGAGAAAGTCGCTGCCACTGTATCGTATCTTTGCGTACACAGTCTCAGACTTAGCCCTACACTGATATACCATACAAATGTCACACATCAAGTTGATCAATGCAATCTAACAATGTAGCTCTGTTGCTCTCAGTTATTTTATTTATGTGGATAAAATGCACATTTTGAGTAAGAAAGATTAGTTGCCCTGACAGGGGCTATTTGCAGCGAATTAAGCAACAGTGTATGAGCTACTGTCCAGACAGAGTTCTGTTCTATTGTTCATGGGGTATCCGGACTATAGATCGGCCATGAAAAGGTCAACAGTCATTAGGTCGACCACTAATGGTCGACATGCATTAGGTCGACATGTAAAAGGTCAACAGTGCTTATGGTCAGCAGGTACAGAATGTTGGCATGTTCAAATGGTCGACACGGCTTTTTGTGTTTTTATAGCAGTTTAATCAACTTTTTCATACTTTACCATCCACATGGACTACAATTGGCAATAGTCTACGCTACACTAATTGGGGTTCCACGTGCTTTCACAACAAAAATGACACTTTTTTTTTAATGATGTGTCGACTGTTTTTGTGTCGACCTTTTGTCACATTGACGTTTTCATGTGTCGACCTTTTGACCCTGTCGACCTAATGACTGTAGACCTTTTGCGTGTAGCTCTAATGATCCACATCCGTTCATGAAGAGCTTGTTAATTTCTGAGACACCAGCTAAACTGGAAAAACACTCCAAACATGTACTGGTAGGTTTCTTGGCTCCTGACAAAAATGAACCGTCGTGTGCATGTGGTAGGGAATTGTAAGCTCCACTGGGACAGGGACTGATGTGAATGGTCAAATATTCTCTGTAAGGCTTTGCAGAATATGTGAGCTTTATATAAACATTTACAAGTTTAATCAGTGCTTTAATCAAATTTTAGTTTCATTTAATCAGCGCCGTTTAGTTTAATCAGTGCCGTAATTCTTAAAGTACCGTACATATATTGTCTCCTTTTATCTGTGGCCAGTCATTGGATTCTGTAGAAAAACCTTGTTCCTGTATTGTAAACAGTCCCTCATGCAAACAAGAACTCATGGTTTGCGGGTAAATAATAGGCTGATACCTACTGTACTGGTGGTGACCTACTAGTGGGGCAAGTGATGACCCAACCTTCCTCAAAAGAATGTGGATACAGGCCCTCATTCAGTATTGATTACTTATGCGATCACCTGCCTAGTGGCGCCATGAACCCTAAATTCACCCCTTCCCACAGCCTGTGAACTGTCAAAAGCTGATTGGTTGGTACTTTTTCTCTCTTCATATGCCCCTCTGATTCTCCGGCCTGACACCTGCGCTCACCCCCTCCCTCACACTTCTCTACCAACTGCCACCTGTTTCCAACTGCCTCTACCCTTACCAGTTGACACCGCTCATCATATCGTGACTTCTTAAACACTTGCCTGGCATGGTCGTATCAGATGCGACCACACCAGGCCGAGCTTTCCCTGACATGGTTGCATATTATGCGACCTGTCAGAAATCCCACTGTGCTGCAGAAAGAGTGTCAAAAAGCCCACTGTGCTGCAGTTGCCATTCTCAGAGGGACTTCCGGTCCCTCTGCTTCCTGGTTCTCTGTCAATGCTACCAATCACTGCTGATCGGTCAGCCCAGCAGCACCCCCCACCCAGCAGCTGCAGACATTAGCTGGTGCTGGGGAAATGGATCCTTGAAGGCTACAGAGAGAAGCAGGAGCCCAAAAAGTAAAGTTGCGATGGTCACGATGTTCCGACCATCAATGGTCACGATGTTCCCGACCATTGATGTTTTTACAGATGTTCTGAATTTTTCTTAATTTTTTAGAAAAATTCTTTTTTTTTTTATATACAAAATCATATTGGATATATTTTAAATAAGTGTTCTTACATCAATCATAAAAAAAAAACAGCAATGTTTTAGCATTTGTTTTTATAAATATTAACCAGTAGGGGTCTATTCATGAAGCAGTGAAAAGTGTGAAGAAGTGAGCCAGTGGAGAAGTTGTCCATGGCAACCAATCAGCATTCAAGTAATATTTACAATTTGCTTACTATACAATTGTACGGAGCAGCTTATTGGTTGCCATGGGCAACTTCTCCACAACTTCTCTTGGGTAGCGGCATGTGCATATATTGTCAGGACTGCTGAGAGGGGGGAGGCGGGTACCAAGTACCTGGGCCCATGCTTGTTGGGGGAGCCCTGGTCAGTGGCTCAGGGGGAGTGTGGGAGTACCTGGGCCCATATTTGCTCTCAGCAGCCCTGTACACTGCAGCGCAATACTCAATGACACACATAATGCATCGTATAGTGGGGTATTATACAATTGCTGTCATAACAGTATTTTTTATAGTCACTTTGTCAGTGATTTCTATAATGAAGGGAGGCATGACTGTACAGACCCGCCATGAAGGGGAGACAGTGGATACTGAAGTCCCGGGCCCTGACTGAGATGGGGCCCGTGTGGTTGTAGTGAGGATCAGGGGGCCAGGTCAGCTGCCTGCCTGGGCATCGGCAGGCAGCCACAGAAGGACAGAGGCAGAGCCGCGGCCCACGGTCATATTCTTAATACCGAGCCGGTCGTGAGCCAATCGGAGCTACCAGAACGGCAACCAGTCAGGTGCTGCCGAGCTCCAATTGGCTCATGGCTGGCCCTATATTAAGAATAGGACCACGGCTCTGTCCCTCCGTGGGTGCCTGCCGATGCGCAGGCAGGCAGCTAACCAGGCTCCCTGATCCTCACTACAACCACCTGATCCCCCTCAAAAGGTACAGTTTGGGAAATTCAGGGAAGGGGGGGATCGGACAGTGTGGTGGAGGGAGGGGGGGGGGGGGCTGCTTTGTGAGGGTCAGTCCCGGGCCCCATCATTTCTGATGGCAGCCCTGTGGTTGCACAGTGGTTACCGCTGTCATCTTATAGTGCACTGCTAATCTCATGGATCCGCATCACACCAATCCCCTCTCTGTGTTCAGCTTGTATGTTCTCCTTGTCTCCCTGTATTTGCAGTGGATTCCTCCCACAATTCCAAATACATTATAAATTAATAAGCGCTAATGTAAATTAGCAGAATAAATTATGAGTCACCTTTTTTTAATAAAATATATCATATTGTGTTATCCGGTCCATAGATCTACACTAAAAAGGTCTACAGTCAATAGGTCGACCACTAATGGCCGACATGCATTAGGTCAACAGGGTCAAAATGGCAACAATCAAAAGGTCGACAGGGTCAAAAGGTCGACACATGTTTTTATAGGGTTTTTAACATTTGTACAACTTTTGCTCCATGTCACAAACTATTACCTTTAGTAACCTTGTGGTGAGTGGAGCGGAGCGAGCCACCGCGCCCAAAACCTGTTTAAAAGCACAAAACAACAACCAAATTTTAATTGAGTGTCGACCTTTTGACCCTGTCGACCCTTTGTGCCTGTCGACCCTTTGTCGACCGTTTGACCCTGTCGACTTTTCAACCCTGTTGACGGTCGACCTTTTACTGTCGACCTAATGACTATCTTTTTAATGTCTGTCTTCTGTATCACAACCTAACAATGTATACAGCTCCTTTTGGAGATAGTTTAAGAACCAGGTCCAATTGCAATGTAATGTGAACATGTGTTGCGCCGGATGTACTCACCCTAATTTGCCCTGTGTAGAAGATTAATCCATTCCACTGTGTAGTTTTGCACCGTGGAATGGATTCATCTTCCACACAGGGCTCATATTATGCTCATTTGCATTAGTGCTCATTAATTTATATTGTATTACTACTAATCTTTAACTGAGCAGCTTTTACTTATTTTATACAAGCGCGGATTTTACTTTATATTTATAATTCCAAAAACATACTGGTAGGTGAATTGGCTTTCGACAAAGAAAAAAAATGGACCGTTGTGTGTAGTAGGCAATTTAGACTGTAAACTATAATGAGGCAGGGACAGAGGTGAATGATTACTTATAATAGCAACTGAGCGCGCCCAAGATGGCTGCCTCACCCTGTGCAATTATGCAAAGTGATATGAGTACTATTGGGACAAAGACATTATATAAATAATTATTATTATTATAATGTACTGTATATCTGTCCTTACAATATGTTATTGCACATTTTACAGCCAAGCTAAAAGGCTCCACTCCTTTTGCATAGGAACAGTGCATGCTGTACAAGCTGGAGAAGATTATACAGAATATATTATATTATATATTATACTTCATTTCTTCACAACAAATGGTCAAATTAAATAATCTATATATTTGCTTTGCTCTTAAAAATATAATGATAGATCCAGGAAATCACATTGCTGAGTTATAAATGGATACTCGCACATATTACTCCATTACCATTAGAGTCTTCTATTACCCATAAGCAAGTTCCTGCACCATTAATGTTCTACAATGTTCCAAGTCAAAGCCCAGATCTTGATCCAATTGAGAATCTGTGGCAATATTTGAAACTTGCAGTCCACAAGCGTCATCCAACCAACCTGAACAACCGGACGCAAATCTGCAAGGAAGAATGTGCAGAAATCCCTCCAAACAGTGGGCCTGGTTCAGAAGTGGTTGGATTCAGCATCACTTCTACTTATGTAGCCCTTGTTTACCTGTGGGCCCTATTAAGTGGGTAACACCCTTGGGATCTAGTGCCTCCACCCAAGCGCGAGTACCCTGGCTTGCTTGGGAAAGCCTCCCATTAGGGACTATGGGGTAAATTTACTAAGATGGGAGTTCTATTTGAGATGGGATGTTGCCCATAGCAACCAATCAGATTCCGGGTATTATCTTCTAGAAGGTGCTAGATAAATGAGAAGTAGAATCTGATTGGTTGCTATGGGCAACATCCCATTTTAAATAGAACTCCCATCTTAGTAAATTTACCCCTATGTGTTGAAATAAACAATGAGGGCAGCGGAGAGTATCCAGATAACAATATAGAGTAAATTTAGCAATGGGTAGTGTTTAATATGTTAATCTGTGATTTGACAGTTATTACCTTTGTTTTCTTTAAGGGTTCGTAATTCCCTCTTTGCTTTATTTTAGGTCATCCCGTGCTCATCTGTCCCAGAAGATCACCACTTTAGGGAAGTAAATTTTATTGAAAATCTCAGCATTCAATACTTTCACCCCCCCCCCCCCCCCCCTCTCCCCAGGATAGCCTATGGTACAATACAATACTGTTGCATGCAATACAAAAAAAATTGTATAACCGGAAAAAAAATAAACTCAACATACATTTGTTATTCCCACATTTAAACGTGGGAAGGTCACTTTATTCGCTCTAAGTAAAATTATACCAGTAACTGGCCGTTAGAGTTCACCTGTTAGATATACCTGTCTATAACGTTGGTGCACAGTTGGGGCCCATGTCAACAACCTGGAGTTATGATGAGTGAACCAGAGCGATGAAAACCATTTGTTTAAGGAGAGGGTTGTTTGTAGATCCGTATAGGCCGATTGCCGCTAATACGTTCCTGATTCAGCTACTATGGAGCCACCGGGGTAACTGGAAGCTATAGGATGCACCTCAGCCTACCGTTATTACCATCCAGTTGAATTTTTTTCAATGGGTTCGGCTTCCTTCGATGTTATATGATTCTGGCTGTCTCAGATATAGCTTAAGCTATAGCAAGGTTAGCTTGAATGTAGATGCTGAATACAAGTCACAAACAGTATCTCGTCCCCTGTGGTTAGGGCACCCAGTAGTCACTTCCCCAACTACACCTGCTTTTCCTCAGTCTATCGAGCTATCTAATCAGCTGTCTACGGAGGTATTGAAAGCGGCTCATATAATATGTGCGGATGCCGTGAAGTGGTAGCCACAGGTTCAAGTGTGCCACCTTTTCTGATTCTAATGTGCTGCAGTCAGCGACTTCATCTGCTGCTGCACTAGCTAGTTCTCTTTCATGGGCCGCCCACCTGGTAGACGCTCCCCTCCTTGGCCGACTGACCACCTGCCATTTCAATTTAATGATAGCTCCACCTCTCTGTAAGCTACCCAATGGTACCTCTTTACGTGGGGCAATGTTGTCCGCCTCTCGGCTTCGTCTCCTCCCCCGTCAGCTTTGCCAGCCCCTCCAATTACTAGGTACAGTACTCAGCCTCCCAATTTACTTTAAGAGGCACTGCTCCTCCGGTTCCGGTCCCACTACTCCTGACAGCGGCAGCTCTTCTGATCTCCACTAGCAGTGACCGTGACAGCGGTGCCTCTGGGTTACATCCCCTATTAACGGTAACACTCTCCTCAGCCTCTTTTAGCCATGGAGTAGAGAGTTTACCTCCTCTGTCACTGCCACCGTTACCTCTCCTCCTCTGCACTGTCCGTTCCCTGTAGCGGCGGCTGGCGGGTCTCAGCGGCGCTGTCAAGTCCCGGATAGCTGCGACGGGCGGCTCCCCGCGGCGCTGTCAGTTCTTTATAGCGGCGGCTAGCGGGTCTCAGCGTTCACTCCCGGCTCTCACCTCTCCTCAGCGCCAGTGGTCTCCAGCACTCAGCGGCTCCTCTGACAGCATTCCCCAGCCCAGCATCTCACTTTTCAGTGGTCACTCAATTCTCCAGACCGCAGCCGCTCTCTCGTTGTAGCGCAGCCGATCCTCCGTCTTCTTCCCTCTCTCTCCAACGCTTCCTCCACGCGCCCCCCAGACCAGTTTTTCTCCCCCTGGAGTAACCGTCTCTCTCCCCCGCGAGCTGCAAGCTCGCTCCTCTCTCTGCACACGGACAATCCTATCCCAGCACGGGGCTTCCAGATGAATTTCCCCCAGTCCCCTCGTGCCAATTCAATCAACAACACAAGGGCATTGGCATTTGCAATATGTTTACCATCAGCAGTCTCTGCCATATACATAGGGAATTTAATGCATTTATTTACACTGTAATGCGATAACATATACAATAAATTTATTTACACACATATAATCTATATATATATCGGTCACCAGGTGTCTATTGTATACTACAAATCATAGTATATAATCCATTAGCCCCCGTAAACATCCTACTAGGGGCTACACTTACTTGGAAGAAGCAGCGATTCTAGCATATGTAGGTGCAGCAGGAGGCGCCTGGTATAAGTAGATGCCTCCTGCATGCATTTGAGATCCTCTGCTGCATCCGAGCACACAGCATTGGATCACTTGCAACATCGGCTGGCTGAGTGACCCATGAGGTCATGCAGCTCGGCTGTCGCAGCTCCGTCCAAGAGGCCATGAAATCTCTGTTGGAGGACTCAGAACCTGCCCTTATCACTCCCGCATAACACAGGCATCAAACACGTCTCCATTTTGTGAAAGGGCTGCTATCGCCGCCCCCTACCCACCCCCAAATGGCTGCAGACTGTCAGTCACTTGATGTCTGAAGCCTTACTGTGTCTGATGACGCAGGACCCGTACTGTGCATGCGCAGTAGGGGTCTGGTGCATGCGCAAAGTACCAAACATCTGTGCTTTGCATCATTTTTCAAGTAGCATCATGACCTGAATCAGGCCTAGCAGGCATACCAGGTAGAAACTTAACCTAATACACTTAGGGTGTAATTCAGACCTGATCGCAGCAGCAAATTTGTTAGCTAATGGGCAAAACCATGTGCACTGCAGGTGGGGCAGATATAACATGTGCAGAGAGAGTTAGATTTGGGTGGGGTATGTTCAAAGTGAAATCTAAATTGCAGTGTAAAAATAAAGCAGCCAGTATTTACCCTGCACAGAAACAAAATAACCCACCCAAATCTAACTCTCTCTGCACATGTTATATCTGCCCCCCTGCAGTGCACATGGTTTTGCCCAATTGCTAACAAATTTGCTGCTGCGATCAGATTAGTCCCTTAAAGCTGTTATTTCAGCAAAATGCAGTTATACCAAGTACTAGTCTAATGATGAATAATTATGCAAACAACATTAGCAATACTGCAACTGCTTGTCTTCGCATGCTGGAGTCCGGCCAGCACACGGCAAGGCCGCCCAGCATGTTTAGTACCGCCCCACGATGTGATCGCAATTCAACTGCAACCGCATCAACTAAATTGCAGGTTTGTGGAAGCCCCCATGCATACGCAGCCAGGCTGCGTATGCAGGCAGTCCGCCGACATCTTTTGCTTTGCAGCAGATGCGTGTGACATCACGCAGCATCCCCGAAAACGGTCCTGACATGCCTGTGTTGTCCAGACCACTCCCCCAAAATGCTGCATCAACGCCCCCCACTGACTGCCCCAGTGTCAATCATAGTGCGATTGCATCCTTCTGGGATGCGATCGCACTGTGAATGTTCACTCACGCGTGCAGCGGCTGCTGCACATGTGCAGAAGTCCGTAAATCGCTTGATTGCGATTTTTGGACTTCTGCTCCCCGTGCTGAATAAGGCTGAATGTATGTGTCATTCATAATACAGATAAATCAGATGACTTTTTAGAAGGGTTATACAATCCACTGTATGTCTATGTCACTGTTATGCAGTATTATGTTATATATCTTTGCTTCATACATATACATTATTTCTCTAACGTCCTAGTGGATGCTGGGGACTCCGTAAGGACCATGGGGAATAGACGGGCTCCGCAGGAGACAGGGCACTTTAAGAAAGAATTTGGATTCTGGTGTGTTCTGGCTCCTCCCTCTATGTCCCCTCCTCCAGACCTCACCTTTGTCGTCCGATCCCGGAGCCGCGCCGCCGCCCCCCTCGCAGAGCCGGAAGACAGAAGCCGGGTGAAAGAAGCAAGAAGACTTCGAAATCAGCGGCAGAAGACTCCAGTCTTCAAACTGAGGTAGCGCACAGCACTGCAGCTGTGCGCCATTGCTCCCACACTACACCCACATACTCCGGTCACTGTAGGGTGCAGGGCGCAGGTGGGGGCGCCCTGGGCAGCAATTAGGACCTCTTGGCAAAAGTGGGCATATATACAGTTGGGCACTGTATATATGCATGAGCCCCCGCCAAAAATTGTACATGAAAGCGGGACAGAAGCCCGCCGTCGAGGGGGCGGGGCTTCTTCCTCAGCACTCACCAGCGCCATGTTTTTTCTCCACAGCACCGCTGAGAGGAAGCTCCCCAGCCTCTCCCCTGCAGTTACAAAAAGAGAGGGGGGGGGGGCACATAATTAGGCGCAAAAATCAATATAAACAGCAGCTACTGGGTTAACATTAAGTTACTGTGTTATTCCTGGGTTAATAGCGCTGGGGTGTGGGCTGGCATACTCTCTCTCTCTGTCTCTCCAAAGGGCCTTATGGGGGAATTGTCTTCAGATGAGCATTCCCTGAGTGTGTGGTGTGTCGGTACGTGTGTGTCGACATGTCTGAGGTAAAAGGCTCCCCTAAGGAGGAGATGGAGCAAATATGTGTGTGAGAGGGTGTCTCCGTCGACAACGCCGACACCTGTTTGGATATGTGTAATTAAGTGCTAAGGTGAATTTATTGCACAAAAGATTAGAGAACAGACAGGGAATCTACCCATGTCTGTCCCTATGTCGCAGAGTCCTTCAGAGTCTCTCAATGCTCACTATCCAAAATAATAGACACTGCTATCGACACGGAGTCTGACTCCAGTGTCGACGACGATAATGCAAAGTTACAGCCAAAATGGCAGAAAAGTATTCAATATATGATTATTGTAATAAAAGATGATTTGCATATCACTGATGACTCATCTGTCCCTGACACAAGGGTACACATGTTTAAGGGGAAGAAAGCTGAGGTAAATTTCCCTCCTCTCATGAGGAAAAAGAGAGGGAATCTCCAGACAAGAGACTGCAGTTTCCCACAAAGAATTTTCAGGGAGTATCCTTTTCCCACTAGGGCCAGTATACGATGGGAATCTACCCCTAGGGTGTCACGTTTGCCCAAAAGCTATTCTCAGGGATGCTGCAGATAGCGTGCGCATTCTGGTACACTACTCAGACCGGCGATTGTGTCGGCATGGGTTTATAGCGCTGTGGCAGCGTGGACAGGTACCTTATCAGCAGAGATTGAGACCCTAGTATGTATATATATATATATATGATAGATAGGTTGGGGAATGCTTATCGGCGCTTGACTGCGATACCAATTTATACTAGAATGTAGTCCAGGTTTGTTTATAAATATAAAGTCTCCTTTTTTAGACACTCCCTTAGTATTACTTGGGCGTCAGCTACACCTTAAAAGAAAGAAGCATTGGTAAGGTGCTTCATGTACAATGTGAATAGAGAAAGGAATAAGGTGATTTTAAAGCGACCTGTGGTGTCCGATATTAATAGGAGATCCAGTATTTAAAAGAAAAATGTTTTTTATTTACTATATCTGATAGGCACCAATAAAACAGAGATAAAAATTGGCTCTAAGATAAAAGAGCCCCGTGTATTGCTAAAATTGTGTATAAGACATAAGTTTAGTATATAAAAGTAATACAAACTCAAAAATTAGACAAGAGGAAAATACGTCCTAAAATTATAAAATTGGACATAAGATCAGCATAAAAAGTATAAAAATAGGATTCTTAGCTTTTTGAGAGGGTATATCTCGTAGCACCCAACGCGTTTCGTCCTATCTGGACTTCATCAAGGGGTCATTCCCTGAGTGTGTGGTGTGTCGGTACGTGTGTGTCGACATGTCTGAGGTAAAAGGCTCCCCTAAGGAGGAGATGGAGCAAATACGTGTGTGAGAGGGTGTCTCCGTCGACAATGCCGACACCTGTTTGGATATGTGTAATTAAGTGCTAAGGTGAATTTATTGCACAAGAAATTAGAGAACAGACAGGAAATCTATCCATGTCTGTCCCTATGTCACAGAGACCTTTAGAGTTTCTCAATGCTCACTATCCAAAATAATAGACACTGATATCGACACAGAGTTTGACTCCAGTGTCGACTACGATAATGCAAAGTTACAGCCAAAATGGCAGAAAAGTATTCAATATATGATTATTGTAATAAAAGATGATTTGCATATCACTGATGACTCATCTGTCCCTGACACAAGGGTACACATGTTTAAGGGGAAGAAAGCTGAGGTAAATTTCCCTCCTCTCATGATGAAAAAGAGCGGGAATCTCCAGACAAGAGACTGCAGTTTCCCACAAAGAATTCTCAGGCAGTATCCTTTCCCCACTAGGGCCAGGATATGATGGGAATCTTCCCCTAGGGTGTCACGTTTGCCCAAAAAGTAACAGCTATTCTCAGGGATCCTGCAGATAGCGTGCACATTCTGGTACACTACTCAGACCGGCGATTGTGTCGGCATGGGTTTATAGTGCTGTGGCAGCGTGGACAGGTACCTTATCAGCAGAGATTGAGACCCTAGTATGCATATAGATATATATATGTATATATAGAGATATATATATTAAAGATGCTGTCTTAAGAGATATATATATATAAAACATGCCCAAAGAGACATGAGTCTACTGGGTCCTAGAGACACAGCTATGTTGATTTCTGCTTGACGTGTCCTGTAGAATATGCAATGGACAGATGATGCCGACTTAAGAGGCATATGGAAGGCTGAGGATTGTGTGGAGAAGGGTTCTCGGACCTGGTCTCCACAGCTATAGCTGGTAATTCTGATATTTTGCCTTATATTCCTGCACAGCCTAGGAAAGCACGACATTATCAAATGCAGCCTTTCGAACAAAGAAACCAGAAAGTCTGAGGTGCGTCCTTTCTTGCCAGAGGCGGGGGGCAATGGAAAGAAGCTGCACAACACAGCTAGTTCCCAGGAACAGAAGTCCTCCCCGGCCTCTACAAAATCCACCGCATGTCACTGTGCTCCACAGGCAGAGCTAGGCCCGGTGGGGGCACGACTTCGTAAGTTCAGCCACAAGTGGGTTCACTCCCTGTTAGATCCCTGGGCAATAGATATTGTGTCTCAGGGATACAAGCTGGACTTTGAGGAGATGCCCCCTCACCGACGGCCCTGCCGGCTTCCCCCCACGAGAGTAAAACAGTGTTAACTGCAATTCACAAATTGTATCTTCAACAGGTGGTGGTCAAGGTTCCCCTTCTTCAACAAGGAGGGGGTTATTATTCAACCATGTTGTAGTCCCGAAACCAGACGGTTCGGTCAGACCCATATTGAATTTAAAATCCCTGAACATATACCTGAAAAGGTTCAAGTTCAAGATGGAATCGCTAAGAGCGGTCATTGCAAGCCTGAAAGGGGGAGAATTTATGATGACTCTGGACATAAAGGATGCATACCTTCATGTCCCCATTTATCCACCTCATCAGGCGTACCTCAGAATTGCGGTACGGGATTGTCATTACCAATTTCAGACGTTGCCGTTTGGTCTCTCCACGGCCCCGAGAATATTCACCAAGGTAATGGCGGAAATGATGGTGCTCCTGCGGAAGCAAGGTGTCACTATTAGAGATGTGCACCGGAAATTTTTCGGGTTTTGTGTTTTGGTTTTGGGTTCGGTTCCGCGGCCGTGTTTTGGGTTCGACCGCGTTTTGGCAAAACCTCACCGAATTTTTTTTGTCGGATTCGGGTGTGTTTTGGATTCGGGTGTTTTTTTTTAAAAAACACTAAAAAACAGCTTAAATCATAGAATTTGGGGGTCATTTTGATCCCAAAGTATTATTAACCTCAAAAACCATAATTTCCACTCATTTTCAGTCTATTCTGAATACCTCACACCTCACAATATTATTTTTAGTCCTAAAATTTGCACCTAGGTCGCTGGATGACTAAGCTAAGCGACCCTAGTGGCCGACACAAACACCGTGCCCATCTAGGAGTGGCACTGCAGTGTCACGCAGGATGGCCCTTCCAAAAAACCCTCCCCAAACAGCACATGACGCAAAGAAAAAAAAAAAGCGCAATGAGGTAGCTGTGTGAGTAAGATAAGCGACCCTAGTGGCCGACACAAACACCGGGCCCATCTAGGAGTGGCACTGCAGTGTCACGCAGGATGGCCCTTCCAAAAAACCCTCCCCAAACAGCACATGACGCAAAGAAAAAAAGAGGCGCAATGAGGTAGCTGTGTGAGTAAGATAAGCGACCCTAGTGGCCGACACAAACACCGTGCCCATCTAGGAGTGGCACTGCAGTGTCACGCAGGATGGCCCTTCCAAAAAACCCTCCCCAAACAGCACATGACGCAAAGAAAAAAAGAGGCGCAATGAGGTAGCTGTGTGAGTAAGATAAGCGACCCTAGTGGCCGACACAAACACCGGGCCCATCTAGGAGTGGCACTGCAGTGTCACGCAGGATGGCCCTTCCAAAAAACCCTCCCCAAACAGCACATGACGCAAAGAAAAAAAGAGGCGCAATGAGGTAGCTGTGTGAGTAAGATAAGCGACCCTAGTGGCCGACACAAACACCGGGCCCATCTAGGAGTGGCACTGCAGTGTCACGCAGGATGGCCCTTCCAAAAAACCCTCCCCAAACAGCACATGACGCAAAGAAAAAAAGAGGCGCAATGAGGTAGCTGTGTGAGTAAGATAAGCGACCCTAGTGGCCGACACAAACACCGGGCCCATCTAGGAGTGGCACTGCAGTGTCACGCAGGATGGCCCTTCCAAAAAACCCTCCCCAAACAGCACATGACGCAAAGAAAAAAAGAGGCGCAATGAGGTAGCTGTGTGAGTAAGATAAGCGACCCTAGTGGCCGACACAAACACCGTGCCCATCTAGGAGTGGCACTGCAGTGTCACGCAGGATGGCCCTTCCAAAAAACCCTCCCCAAACAGCACATGACGCAAAGAAAAAAAGAGGCGCAATGAGGTAGCTGTGTGAGTAAGATAAGCGACCCTAGTGGCCGACACAAACACCGGGCCCATCTAGGAGTGTCACTGCAGTGTCACGCAGGATGGCCCTTCCAAAAAACCCTCCCCAAACAGCACATGACGCAAAGAAAAATGAAAGAAAAAAGAGGTGCAAGATGGAATTGTCCTTGGGCCCTCCCACCCACCCTTATGTTGTATGAACAGGACATGCACACTTTAACCAACCCATCATTTCGGTGACAGGGTCTGCCACACGACTGTGACTGAAATGACTGGTTGGTTTGGACCCCCACCAAAATAGAAGCAATTAATCTCTCCTTGCACAAACTGGCTCTACAAGATGTCCACCTCATCATCATCCTCCGATATATCACTGTGTACATCCCCCTCCTCACAGATTATCAATTCGTCCCCACTGGAATCCACCATCTCAGCTCCCCGTGTACTTTGTGGAGGCAATTGCTGCTGGTCAATGTATCCACGGAGGAATTGATTATAATTCATTTTAATGAACATCATCTTCTCCACATTTTCTGGAAGTAACCTGGTACGCCGATTGCTGACAAGGTGAGCGGCGGCACTAAACACTCTTTCGGAGTACACACTTGTGGGAGGGCAACTTAGGTAGAATAAAGCCAGTTTGTGCAAGGGCCTCCAAATTGCCTCTTTTTCCTGCCAGTATAAGTACGGACTGTCTGACGTGCCTACTTGGATGCGGTCACTCATATAATCCTCCACCATTCTTTCAATGGGGAGAGAATCATATGCAGTGACAGTAGATGACATGTCCGTAATCGTTGGCAGGTCCTTCAGTCCGGACCAGATGTCAGCATCAGCAGTCGCTCCAGACTGCCCTGCATCACCGCCAGCGGGTGGGCTCGGAATTCTGAGCCTTTTCCTCGCACCCCCAGTTGCGGGAGAATGTGAAGGAGGAGATGTTGACAGGTCGCATTCCGCTTGACTTGACAATTTTCTCACCAGCAGGTCTTTCAACCCTGTGTGCCGGAAAGAGAGATCCAAGGTAGGTTTTAAATCTAGGATCGAGCACGGTGGCCAAAATGTAGTGCTCTGATTTCAACAGATTGACCACCCGTGAATCCTTGTTAAGCGAATTAAGGGCTCCATCCACAAGTCCCACATGCCTAGCGGAATCGCTCTGTCTTAGCTCCTCCTTCAATGCCTCCAGCTTCTTCTGCAAAAGCCTGATGAGGGGAATGACCTGACTCAGGCTGGCAGTGTCTGAACTGACTTCACGTGTGGCAAGTTCAAAGGGCAGCAGAACCTTGCACAACGTTGAAATCATTCTCCACTGCGCTTGAGACAGGTGCATTCCACCTCCTATATCGTGCTCAATTGTATAGGCTTGAATGGCCTTTTGCTGCTCCTCCAACCTCTGAAGCATATAGAGGGTTGAATTCCACCTCGTTACCACTTCTTGCTTCAGATGATGGCAGGGCAGGTTCAGGCGTTTTTGGTGGTGCTCCAGTCTTCTGTACGTGGTGCCTATACGCCGAAAGTGTCCCGCAATTCTTCTGGCCACCGACAGCATCTCTTGCACGCCCCTGTCGTTTTTTAAGTAATTCTGCACCACCAAATTCAAGGTATGTGCAAAACATGGGACGTGCTGGAAATTGCCCAGATTTAATGCACACACAATATTGCTGGCGTTGTCCGATGCCACAAATCCACAGGAGAGTCCAATTGGGGTAAGCCATTCCGCGATGATCTTCCTCAGTTGCCGTAAGAGGTTTTCAGCTGTGTGCGTATTCTGGAAACCGGTGATACAAAGCATAGCCTGCCTAGGAAAGAGTTGGTGTTTGCGAGATGCTGCTACTGGTGCCGCCGCTGCTGTTCTTGCGGCGGGAGTCCATACATCTACCCAGTGGGCTGTCACAGTCATATAGTCCTGACCCTGCCCTGCTCCACTTGTCCACATGTCCGTGGTTAAGTGGATATTGGGTACAGCTGCATTTTTTAGGACACTGGTGACTCTTTTTCTGAGGTCTGTGTACATTTTCGGTATCGCCTGCCTAGAGAAATGGAACCTAGATGGTATTTGGTACTGGGGACACAGTACCTCCAACAAGTCTCTAGTTGGATCTGCAGTAATGATGGATACCGGAACCACGTTTCTCACCACCCAGGATGCCAAGGCCTCAGTTATCCGCTTTGCAGCAGGAT
Organism: Pseudophryne corroboree; assembly: GCF_028390025.1. Classification (NCBI taxonomy): domain Eukaryota; kingdom Metazoa; phylum Chordata; class Amphibia; order Anura; family Myobatrachidae; genus Pseudophryne; species Pseudophryne corroboree. Next base: position 306,090,672 of record NC_086451.1, on the reverse strand, counting down.
GACTGCTGTGATATTTCATCTTCCTCGCAAAGGACTGTTGGACAGTCAATTGCTTGGTGGAAGTAGTAAAAGTGGTCTTACGACTTCCCCTCTGGGATGACCATCGACTCCCAGCAGCAACAACAGCAGCGCCAGCAGCAGTAGGCGTTACACGCAAGGATGCATCGGAGGAATCCCAGGCAGGAGAGGAATCGTCAGAATTGCCAGTGACATGGCCTGCAGGACTACTGGCATTCCTGGGGAAGGAGGAAATTGACACTGAGGGAGTTGGTGGGGTGGTTTGCGTGAGCTTGGTTACAAGAGGAAGGGATTTACTGGTCAGTGGACTGCTTCCGCTGTCACCCAAAGTTTTTGAACTTGTCACTGACTTATTATGAATGCGCTGCAGGTGACGTATAAGGGAGGATGTTCCGAGGTGGTTAACGTCCTTACCCCTACTTATTACAGCTTGACAAAGGCAACACATGGCTTGACACCTGTTGTCCGCATTTCTGTTGAAATACTTCCACACCGAAGAGCTGATTTTTTTGGTATTTTCACCAGGCATGTCAATGGCCATATTCCTCCCACGGACAACAGGTGTCTCCCCGGGTGCCTGACTTAAACAAACCACCTCACCATCAGAATCCTCCTTGTCAATTTCCTCCCCAGCGCCAGCAACACCCATATCCTCCTCATCCTGGTGTACTTCAACACTGACATCTTCAATCTGACTATCAGGAACTGGACTGCGGGTGCTCCTTCCAGCACTTGCAGGGGGCGTGCAAATGGTGGAAGGCGCATGCTCTTCACGTCCAGTGTTGGGAAGGTCAGGCATCGCAACCGACACAATTGGACTCTCCTTGTGGATTTGGGATTTCGAAGAACGCACAGTTCTTTGCGGTGCTTTTGCCAGCTTGAGTCTTTTCATTTTTCTAGCGAGAGGCTGAGTGCTTCCATCCTCATGTGAAGCTGAACCACTAGCCATGAACATAGGCCAGGGCCTCAGCCGTTCCTTGCCACTCCGTGTGGTAAATGGCATATTGGCAAGTTTACGCTTCTCCTCCGACAATTTTACTTTAGATTTTGGAGTCCTTTTTTTCCTGATATTTGGTGTTTTGGATTTTACATGCTCTGTACTATGACATTGGGCATCGGCCTTGGCAGACGACGTTGCTGGCATTTCATCGTCTGGGCCATGACTAGTGGCAGCAGCTTCAGCACGAGGTGGAAGTGGATCTTGATCTTTCCCTAATTTTGGAACCTCAACATTTTTGTTCTCCATATTTTAATAGGCACAACTAAAAGGCACCTCAGGTAAACAATGGAGATGGATGGATACTAGTATACTTATGGATGGACTGCCGAGTGCCGACACAGAGGTAGCTACAGCCGTGGACTACCGTACTGTGTCTGCTGCTAATATAGACTGGATGATAATGAGATGAAATCAATATATATATATGTATGTATATATAATATCACTAGTACTGCAGCCGGACAGGTAGATAATATATTTATTAGGTAATGATGACTGATGACGGACCTGCTGGACACTGTCAGCTCAGCAGCACCGCAGACTGCTACAGTAAGCTACTATACTATAGTAGTATGTACAAAGAAGAAAGAAAAAAAAAAACCACGGGTAGGTGGTATACAATTATGGATGGACTGCCGAGTGCCGACACAGAGGTAGCTACAGCCGTGGACTAACGTACTGTGTCTGCTGCTAATATAGAGTCTAGACTGGATGATAAATTATTGATAATGAGATGAAATCAATATAATATCACTAGTACTGCAGCCGGACAGGTACTATATATATTTATTATGTAATGACTGATGGCGGACCTGCTGGACACTGTCAGGTCAGCACAGCACCGCAGACTGCTACAGTAAGCTACTATAGTAGTATGTATAAAGAAGAATGAAAAAAAAAAAAAAAACACGGGTAGGTGGTATACAATATTATATATATATATATATATATATATATATATATTATATACAATTATATATATATATATATATATTAAACTGGTGGTGATTGATTATTAAACTGGTGGTCAGGTCACGTTGCAACTTGTAACTAGTACTCCGAGGCCTAAGCAGACAATCACAAAATATATTATTATACTGGTGGTCAGTGTGGTCACAACAATGGCAGTGTGGCACTGACTCTGGCAGCAAAAGTGTGCACTGTACTGTACTCCTGAGTCCTGCTCTCAGACTCTAACTGCTCCCCACTGTCAGTGTCTCCCCCACAAGTCAGATAATACACTTACAGTCACACTATCTAATCTATAAATATCACTTCAGCAAGTAGTATAGTAGTATACAGTATAGTAGTACTCCTCCTAATAATGCTCCCCAAAATACTGTGTCTCTCTCTTCTCTAAACGGAGAGGACGCCAGACACGTCCTCTCCCTATGACTCTATAAATATCACTTCAGCAAGTAGTATAGTAGTATACAGTATAGTAGTACTCCTCCTAATAATGCTCCCCAAAATACTGTGTCTCTCTCTTCTCTAAACGGAGAGGACGCCAGCCACGTCCTCTCCCTATGACTCTATAAATATCACTTCAGCAAGTAGTATAGTAGTATACAGTATAGTAGTACTCCTCCTAATAATGCTCCCCAAAATACTGTGTCTCTCTCTTCTCTAAACGGAGAGGACGCCAGACACGTCCTCTCCCTATGACTCTATAAATATCACTTCAGCAAGTAGTATAGTAGTATACAGTATAGTAGTACTCCTCCTAATAATGCTCCCCAAAATACTGTGTCTCTCTCTTCTCTAAACGGAGAGGACGCCAGACACGTCCTCTCCCTATGACTCTATAAATATCACTTCAGCAAGTAGTATAGTAGTATACAGTATAGTAGTACTCCTCCTAATAATGCTCCCCAAAATACTGTGTCTCTCTCTTCTCTTAACGGAGAGGACGCCAGACACGTCCTCTCCCTATGGGGTAAATTTACTAAGCTCCCGATTTTGACCGAGATGCCGTTTTTTCATCAAAGTGTCATCTCGGTAATTTACTAAGCACTAATCACGGCAGTGATGAGGGCATTCGTAATTTTTTGCAAGTTCAGGTAAAAAATTACGAATGAATACACCATCGGTCAAAACGCGGCTGTTTAAGTATGAATCTCGGTCATTTACTAAGAAGTGCAAAGCAAAAAAAGAACAACACTGCCGTGAAAAATTACAACTCGTAAAAAAGTGCTAAAAAAAAACAGACCTTTTTTTTTCCCCCGTGATTAGATAGGCATGCAGGGATCCATGAGATCCGTGCATGTATATCAATGGGAAGGGGTGGGAAAGTGCTTATTTTGTCAAAAAAAATTGCGTGGGGTCCCCCCTCCTAAGCATAACCAGCCTCGGGCTCTTTGAGCCGATCCTGGTTGCAAAAATATGGGGAAAAAAATGACAGGGGTTCCCCCATATTTAAGCAACCAGCATCGGGCTCTGCGCCTGGTCCTGGTCCCAAAAATACGGGGGACAAAAAGAGTAGGGGTCCCCCGTATTTTTAAAACCAGCACCGGGCTCCACTAGCTGGACAGATAATGCCACAGCCGGGGGTCACTTTTATATAGTGCCCTGCGGCCGTGGCATCAAAAATCCAACTAGTCACCCCTGGCCGGGGTACCCTGGGGGAGTGGGGACCCCTTCAATCAAGGGGTCCCCCCCCCCTAGCCACCCAAGGGCCAGGGGTGAAGCCCGAGGCTGTCCCCCCCCATCCAATGGGCTGCGGATGGGGGGGCTGATAGCCTTTGTTGTAAAAGAAAAGATATTGTTTTTAGTAGCAGTACTACAAGTCCCAGCAAGCCTCCCCCGCATGCTGGTACTTGGAGAACCACAAGTACCAGCATGCGGCGGAAAAACTGGCCCGCTGGTACCTGTAGTACTACTACTAAAAAAATACCCAAAAAAAGACAAGACACACACACCGTGAAAGTATAATTTTATTACATACATACACACATACATACACACTTACCTTAAGTTCCCACGCAGGTCGGTCCTCTTCTCCAGTAGAATCCAAGGGGTACCTGTTGAAGAAATTATACTCACGAGATCCAGGGGTCCAGGCTCCTCGGGAAATCCAGGGGTAATCCACGTACTTGCATAAAATAAGAAAACGGAAAGCCGAGCCACGAACTGAAAGGGGACCCATGTTTTCACATGGGACTCCTTTCCACGAATGCCAGAAACCCACTCTGACTGATGTCTAAGTGGGTTTCTTCAGCCAATCAGGGAGTGCCACGTTGTAGCACCCTCCTGATCAGCTGTGTGCTCCTGTCCTCACTGACAGGCGGCACACGGCAGTGTTACAATGTAGCGCCTATGCGCTACATTGTAACCAATGATGGGAACTTTCTGCCCTGCGGTTGACCTAAAGTGACGTCACCGCTGAGCAGAAAGTTCCCATCATTGGTTACAATGTAGCGCATAGGCGCTACATTGTAACACTGCCGCGTGCTGCCTGTCACTCAGTACAGGAGCACACAGCCGATCAGGAGAGTGCTACAACGTGGCACTCCCTGATTGGCTGAAGAAACCCACTTAGACATCAGTCAGAGTGGGTTTCTGGCATTCGTGGAAAGGAGTCCCATGTGAAAACATGGGTCCCCTTTCAGTTCGTGGCTCGGCTTTCCGTTTTCTTATTTTATGCAAGTACGTGGATTACCCCTGGATTTCCCGAGGAGCCTGGACCCCTGGATCTCGTGAGTATAATTTCTTCAACAGGTACCCCTTGGATTCTACTGGAGAAGAGGACCGACCTGCGTGGGAACTTAAGGTAAGTATGTATGTATGTGTGTATGTATGTAATAAAATTATACTTTCACGGTGTGTGTGTCTTGTCTTTTTTTGGGTATTTTTTTAGTAGTAGTACTACAGGTACCAGCGGGCCAGTTTTTCCGCCGCATGCTGGTACTTGTGGTTCTCCAAGTACCAGCATGCGGGGGAGGCTTGCTGGGACTTGTAGTACTGCTACTAAAAACAATATCTTTTCTTTTACAACAAAGGCTATCAGCCCCCCCATCCGCAGCCCATTGGATGGGCGGGGACAGCCTCGGGCTTCACCCCTGGCCCTTGGGTGGCTGGGGGGGGGGGACCCCTTGATTGAAGGGGTCCCCACTCCCCCAGGGTACCCCGGCCAGGGGTGACTAGTTGGATTTTTGATGCCACGGCCGCAGGGCACTATATAAAAGTGACCCCCGGCTGTGGCATTATCTGTCCAGCTAGTGGAGCCCGGTGCTGGTTTTAAAAATACGGGGGACCCCTACTCTTTTTGTCCCCCGTATTTTTGGGACCAGGACCAGGCGCAGAGCCCGATGCTGGTTGCTTAAATATGGGGGAACCCCTGTCATTTTTTTCCCCATATTTTTGCAACCAGGATCGGCTCAAAGAGCCCGAGGCTGGTTATGCTTAGGAGGGGGGACCCCACGCATTTTTTTTAATGATTTTACAGTGTTTAATAAAAAAAAAAAAAAAAACCCCAGCACGGATCACACAGATCCGGCCGAGATTGATTGTAAAAAAAGTCGGCAGTGTTTTGCTAATCACTGCCGTAAAAATAGGAAAAAACCACGAATGACATCGACATCGGAAGAAAAGAAAAACCCGAATACGACAGCTTAGTAAATCCATCGTAATCAATTCAAAAAGTTGCAATTTTACACTGTCGATGTCATTCGTGATTGAACTTGGACATGATTTTGGAAAATACGAATCTTAGTAAATGTACCCCTATGACTCTATAAATATCACTTCAGCAAGTAGTATAGTAGTATACAGTATAGTAGTACTCCTCCTAATAATGCTCCCCAAAATACTGTGTCTCTCTCTTCTCTAAACGGAGAGGACGCCAGCCACGTCCTCTCCCTATGACTCTATAAATATCACTTCAGCAAGTAGTATAGTAGTATACAGTATAGTAGTACTCCTCCTAATAATGCTCCCCAAAATACTGTGTCTCTCTCTTCTCTAAACGGAGAGGACGCCAGACACGTCCTCTCCCTATGACTCTATAAATATCACTTCAGCAAGTAGTATAGTAGTATACAGTATAGTAGTACTCCTCCTAATAATGCTCCCCAAAATACTGTGTCTCTCTCTTCTCTAAACGGAGAGGACGCCAGCCACGTCCTCTCCCTATGACTCTATAAATATCACTTCAGCAAGTAGTATAGTAGTATACAGTATAGTAGTACTCCTCCTAATAATGCTCCCCAAAATACTGTGTCTCTCTCTTCTCTAAACGGAGAGGACGCCAGCCACGTCCTCTCCCTATGACTCTATAAATATCACTTCAGCAAGTAGTATAGTAGTATACAGTATAGTAGTACTCCTCCTAATAATGCTCCCCAAAATACTGTGTCTCTCTCTTCTCTAAACGGAGAGGACGCCAGCCACGTCCTCTCCCTATGACTCTATAAATATCACTTCAGTAAGTAGTATAGTAGTATACAGTATAGTAGTACTCCTCCTAATAATGCTCCCCAAAATACTGTGTCTCTCTCTTCTCTAAACGGAGAGGACGCCAGACACGTCCTCTCCCTATGACTCTATAAATATCACTTCAGCAAGTAGTATAGTAGTATACAGTATAGTAGTACTCCTCCTAATAATGCTCCCCAAAATACTGTGGGGGTAATTCCAAGTTGATCGCAGCAGGATTTTTGATAGCAATTGGGCAAAACCATGTGCACTGAAGGGGAGGCAGATATAACATGTGCAGAGAGAGTTAGATTTGGGTGGGTTATTTTGTTTCTGTGCAGGGTAAATACTGGCTGCTTTATTTTTACACTGCAATTTAGATTGCAGATTGAACTCACCACACCCAAATCTAACTCTCTATGCAAATGTTGTATCTGCCCCCCTGCAGTGCACATGGTTTTGCCCAACTGCTAAAAAAAATTCTGCTGCGATCAACTTGGAATTACCCCCTGTGTCTCTCTCTTCTCTAAACGGAGAGGACGCCAGACACGTCCTCTCCCTATGACTCTATAAATATCACTTCAGCAAGTAGTATAGTAGTATACAGTATAGTAGTACTCCTCCTAATAATGCTCCCCAAAATACTGTGTCTCTCTCTTCTCTAAACGGAGAGGACGCCAGACACGTCCTCTCCCTATGACTCTATAAATATCACTTCAGCAAGTAGTATAGTAGTATACAGTATAGTAGTACTCCTCCTAATAATGCTCCCCAAAATACTGTGTCTCTCTCTTCTCTAAACGGAGAGGACGCCAGCCACGTCCTCTCCCTATGACTCTATAAATATCACTTCAGCAAGTAGTATAGTAGTATACAGTATAGTAGTACTCCTCCTAATAATGCTCCCCAAAATACTGTGTCTCTCTCTTCTCTAAACGGAGAGGACGCCAGCCACGTCCTCTCCCTATGACTCTATAAATATCACTTCAGCAAGTAGTATAGTAGTATACAGTATAGTAGTACTCCTCCTAATAATGCTCCCCAAAATACTGTGTCTCTCTCTTCTCTAAACGGAGAGGACGCCAGCCACGTCCTCTCCCTATGACTCTATAAATATCACTTCAGCAAGTAGTATAGTAGTATACAGTATAGTAGTACTCCTCCTAATAATGCTCCCCAAAATACTGTGTCTCTCTCTTCTCTAAACGGAGAGGACGCCAGACACGTCCTCTCCCTATGACTCTATAAATATCACTTCAGCAAGTAGTATAGTAGTATACAGTATAGTAGTACTCCTCCTAATAATGCTCCCCAAAATACTGTGTCTCTCTCTTCTCTAAACGGAGAGGACGCCAGCCACGTCCTCTCCCTATGACTCTATAAATATCACTTCAGCAAGTAGTATAGTAGTATACAGTATAGTAGTACTCCTCCTAATAATGCTCCCCAAAATACTGTGTCTCTCTCTTCTCTAAACGGAGAGGACGCCAGCCACGTCCTCTCCCTATGACTCTATAAATATCACTTCAGCAAGTAGTATAGTAGTGTACAGTATAGTAGTACTCCTCCTAATAATGCTCCCCAAAATACTGTGTCTCTCTCTTCTCTAAACGGAGAGGACGCCAGACACGTCCTCTCCCTATGACTCTATAAATATCACTTCAGCAAGTAGTATAGTAGTATACAGTATAGTAGTACTCCTCCTAATAATGCTCCCCAAAATACTGTGTCTCTCTCTTCTCTAAACGGAGAGGACGCCAGCCACGTCCTCTCCCTATGACTCTATAAATATCACTTCAGCAAGTAGTATAGTAGTATACAGTATAGTAGTACTCCTCCTAATAATGCTCCCCAAAATACTGTGTCTCTCTCTTCTCTAAACGGAGAGGACGCCAGACACGTCCTCTCCCTATGACTCTATAAATATGACTTCAGCAAGTAGTATAGTAGTATACAGTATAGTAGTACTCCTCCTAATAATGCTCCCCAAAATACTGTGTCTCTCTCTCTTCTCTAAACGGAGAGGACGCCAGACACGTCCTCTCCCTATGACTCTATAAATATCACTTCAGCAAGTAGTATAGTAGTATACAGTATAGTAGTACTCCTCCTAATAATGCTCCCCAAAATACTGTGTCTCTCTCTTCTCTAAACGGAGAGGACGCCAGCCACGTCCTCTCCCTATGACTCTATAAATATCACTTCAGCAAGTAGTATAGTAGTATACAGTATAGTAGTACTCCTCCTAATAATGCTCCCCAAAATACTGTGTCTCTCTCTTCTCTTAACGGAGAGGACGCCAGACACGTCCTCTCCCTATGACTCTATAAATATCACTTCAGCAAGTAGTATAGTAGTATACAGTATAGTAGTACTCCTCCTAATAATGCTCCCCAAAATACTGTGTCTCTCTCTTCTCTAAACGGAGAGGACGCCAGCCACGTCCTCTCCCTATGACTCTATAAATATCACTTCAGCAAGTAGTATAGTAGTATACAGTATAGTAGTACTCCTCCTAATAATGCTCCCCAAAATACTGTGTCTCTCTCTTCTCTAAACGGAGAGGACGCCAGACACGTCCTCTCCCTATGACTCTATAAATATCACTTCAGCAAGTAGTATAGTAGTATACAGTATAGTAGTACTCCTCCTAATAATGCTCCCCAAAATACTGTGTCTCTCTCTTCTCTAAACGGAGAGGACGCCAGCCACGTCCTCTCCCTATGACTCTATAAATATCACTTCAGCAAGTAGTATAGTAGTATACAGTATAGTAGTACTCCTCCTAATAATGCTCCCCAAAATACTGTGTCTCTCTATTCTCTAAACGGAGAGGACGCCAGACACGTCCTCTCCCTATGACTCTATAAATATTACTTCAGCAAGTAGTATAGTAGTATACAGTATAGTAGTACTCCTCCTAATAATGCTCCCCAAAATACTGTGTCTCTCTCTTCTCTAAACGGAGAGGACGCCAGCCACGTCCTCTCCCTATGACTCTATAAATATCACTTCAGTAAGTAGTATAGTAGTATACAGTATAGTAGTACTCCTCCTAATAATGCTCCCCAAAATACTGTGTCTCTCTCTTCTCTAAACGGAGAGGACGCCAGACACGTCCTCTCCCTATGACTCTATAAATATCACTTCAGCAAGTAGTATAGTAGTATACAGTATAGTAGTACTCCTCCTAATAATGCTCCCCAAAATACTGTGGGGGTAATTCCAAGTTGATCGCAGCAGGATTTTTGATAGCAATTGGGCAAAACCATGTGCACTGAAGGGGAGGCAGATATAACATGTGCAGAGAGAGTTAGATTTGGGTGGGTTATTTTGTTTCTGTGCAGGGTAAATACTGGCTGCTTTATTTTTACACTGCAATTTAGATTGCAGATTAAACTCACCACACCCAAATCTAACTCTCTATGCAAATGTTGTATCTGCCCCCCTGCAGTGCACATGGTTTTGCCCAACTGCTAAAAAAAATTCTGCTGCGATCAACTTGGAATTACCCCCTGTGTCTCTCTCTTCTCTAAACGGAGAGGACGCCAGACACGTCCTCTCCCTATGACTCTATAAATATCACTTCAGCAAGTAGTATAGTAGTATACAGTATAGTAGTACTCCTCCTAATAATGCTCCCCAAAATACTGTGTCTCTCTCTTCTCTAAACGGAGAGGACGCCAGACACGTCCTCTCCCTATGACTCTATAAATATCACTTCAGCAAGTAGTATAGTAGTATACAGTATAGTAGTACTCCTCCTAATAATGCTCCCCAAAATACTGTGTCTCTCTCTTCTCTAAACGGAGAGGACGCCAGCCACGTCCTCTCCCTATGACTCTATAAATATCACTTCAGCAAGTAGTATAGTAGTATACAGTATAGTAGTACTCCTCCTAATAATGCTCCCCAAAATACTGTGTCTCTCTCTTCTCTAAACGGAGAGGACGCCAGACACGTCCTCTCCCTATGACTCTATAAATATCACTTCAGCAAGTAGTATAGTAGTATACAGTATAGTAGTACTCCTCCTAATAATGCTCCCCAAAATACTGTGTCTCTCTCTTCTCTAAACGGAGAGGACGCCAGCCACGTCCTCTCCCTATGACTCTATAAATATCACTTCAGCAAGTAGTATAGTAGTATACAGTATAGTAGTACTCCTCCTAATAATGCTCCCCAAAATACTGTGTCTCTCTCTTCTCTAAACGGAGAGGACGCCAGCCACGTCCTCTCCCTATGACTCTATAAATATCACTTCAGCAAGTAGTATAGTAGTATACAGTATAGTAGTACTCCTCCTAATAATGCTCCCCAAAATACTGTGTCTCTCTCTTCTCTAAACGGAGAGGACGCCAGCCACGTCCTCTCCCTATGACTCTATAAATATCACTTCAGCAAGTAGTATAGTAGTATACAGTATAGTAGTACTCCTCCTAATAATACTCCCCAAAATACTGTGTCTCTCTCTTCTCTAAACGGAGAGGACGCCAGACACGTCCTCTCCCTATGACTCTATAAATATTACTTCAGCAAGTAGTATAGTAGTATACAGTATAGTAGTACTCCTCCTAATAATGCTCCCCAAAATACTGTGTCTCTCTCTTCTCTAAACGGAGAGGACGCCAGCCACGTCCTCTCCCTATGACTCTATAAATATCACTTCAGTAAGTAGTATAGTAGTATACAGTATAAAAGTACTCCTCCTAATAATGCTCCCCAAAATACTGTGTCTCTCTCTTCTCTAAACGGAGAGGACGCCAGACACGTCCTCTCCCTATGACTCTATAAATATCACTTCAGCAAGTAGTATAGTAGTATACAGTATAGTAGTACTCCTCCTAATAATGCTCCCCAAAATACTGTGGGGGTAATTCCAAGTTGATCGCAGCAGGATTTTTGATAGCAATTGGGCAAAACCATGTGCACTGAAGGGGAGGCAGATATAACATGTGCAGAGAGAGTTAGATTTGGGTGGGTTATTTTGTTTCTGTGCAGGGTAAATACTGGCTGCTTTATTTTTACACTGCAATTTAGATTGCAGATTAAACTCACCACACCCAAATCTAACTCTCTATGCAAATGTTGTATCTGCCCCCCTGCAGTGCACATGGTTTTGCCCAACTGCTAAAAAAAATTCTGCTGCGATCAACTTGGAATTACCCCCTGTGTCTCTCTCTTCTCTAAACGGAGAGGACGCCAGACACGTCCTCTCCCTATGACTCTATAAATATCACTTCAGCAAGTAGTATAGTAGTATACAGTATAGTAGTACTCCTCCTAATAATGCTCCCCAAAATACTGTGTCTCTCTCTTCTCTAAACGGAGAGGACGCCAGACACGTCCTCTCCCTATGACTCTATAAATATCACTTCAGCAAGTAGTATAGTAGTATACAGTATAGTAGTACTCCTCCTAATAATGCTCCCCAAAATACTGTGTCTCTCTCTTCTCTAAACGGAGAGGACGCCAGCCACGTCCTCTCCCTATGACTCTATAAATATCACTTCAGCAAGTAGTATAGTAGTATACAGTATAGTAGTACTCCTCCTAATAATGCTCCCCAAAATACTGTGTCTCTCTCTTCTCTAAACGGAGAGGACGCCAGACACGTCCTCTCCCTATGACTCTATAAATATCACTTCAGCAAGTAGTATAGTAGTATACAGTATAGTAGTACTCCTCCTAATAATGCTCCCCAAAATACTGTGTCTCTCTCTTCTCTAAACGGAGAGGACGCCAGCCACGTCCTCTCCCTATGACTCTATAAATATCACTTCAGCAAGTAGTATAGTAGTATACAGTATAGTAGTACTCCTCCTAATAATGCTCCCCAAAATACTGTGTCTCTCTCTTCTCTAAACGGAGAGGACGCCAGCCACGTCCTCTCCCTATGACTCTATAAATATCACTTCAGCAAGTAGTATAGTAGTATACAGTATAGTAGTACTCCTCCTAATAATGCTCCCCAAAATACTGTGTCTCTCTCTTCTCTAAACGGAGAGGACGCCAGACACGTCCTCTCCCTATGACTCTATAAATATCACTTCAGCAAGTAGTATAGTAGTATACAGTATAGTAGTACTCCTCCTAATAATGCTCCCCAAAATACTGTGTCTCTCTCTTCTCTAAACGGAGAGGACGCCAGACACGTCCTCTCCCTATGACTCTATAAATATCACTTCAGCAAGTAGTATAGTAGTATACAGTATAGTAGTACTCCTCCTAATAATGCTCCCCAAAATACTGTGTCTCTCTCTTCTCTAAACGGAGAGGACGCCAGCCACGTCCTCTCCCTATGACTCTATAAATATCACTTCAGCAAGTAGTATAGTAGTGTACAGTATAGTAGTACTCCTCCTAATAATGCTCCCCAAAATACTGTGTCTCTCTCTTCTCTAAACGGAGAGGACGCCAGACACGTCCTCTCCCTATGACTCTATAAATATCACTTCAGCAAGTAGTATAGTAGTATACAGTATAGTAGTACTCCTCCTAATAATGCTCCCCAAAATACTGTGTCTCTCTCTTCTCTAAACGGAGAGGACGCCAGCCACGTCCTCTCCCTATGACTCTATAAATATCACTTCAGCAAGTAGTATAGTAGTATACAGTATAGTAGTACTCCTCCTAATAATGCTCCCCAAAATACTGTGTCTCTCTCTTCTCTAAACGGAGAGGACGCCAGACACGTCCTCTCCCTATGACTCTATAAATATCACTTCAGCAAGTAGTATAGTAGTATACAGTATAGTAGTACTCCTCCTAATAATGCTCCCCAAAATACTGTGTCTCTCTCTTCTCTAAACGAAGAGGACGCCAGCCACGTCCTCTCCCTATGACTCTATAAATATCACTTCAGCAAGTAGTATAGTAGTATACAGTATAGTAGTACTCCTCCTAATAATGCTCCCCAAAATACTGTGTCTCTCTCTCTTCTCTAAACGGAGAGGACGCCAGACACGTCCTCTCCCTATGACTCTATAAATATCACTTCAGCAAGTAGTATAGTAGTATACAGTATAGTAGTACTCCTCCTAATAATGCTCCCCAAAATACTGTGTCTCTCTCTTCTCTAAACGGAGAGGACGCCAGACACGTCCTCTCCCTATGACTCTATAAATATCACTTCAGCAAGTAGTATAGTAGTATACAGTATAGTAGTACTCCTCCTAATAATGCTCCCCAAAATACTGTGTCTCTCTATTCTCTAAACGGAGAGGACGCCAGCCACGTCCTCTCCCTATGACTCTATAAATATCACTTCAGCAAGTAGTATAGTAGTATACAGTATAGTAGTACTCCTCCTAATAATGCTCCCCAAAATACTGTGTCTCTCTCTTCTCTAAACGGAGAGGACGCCAGCCACGTCCTCTCCCTATGACTCTATAAATATCACTTCAGCAAGTAGTATAGTAGTATACAGTATAGTAGTACTCCTCCTAATAATGCTCCCCAAAATACTGTGTCTCTCTCTTCTCTAAACGGAGAGGACGCCAGCCACGTCCTCTCCCTATGACTCTATAAATATCACTTCAGCAAGTAGTATAGTAGTATACAGTATAGTAGTACTCCTCCTAATAATGCTCCCCAAAATACTGTGTCTCTCTCTTCTCTAAACGGAGAGGACGCCAGACACGTCCTCTCCCTATGACTCTATAAATATCACTTCAGCAAGTAGTATAGTAGTATACAGTATAGTAGTACTCCTCCTAATAATGCTCCCCAAAATACTGTGTCTCTCTCTTCTCTAAACGGAGAGGACGCCAGACACGTCCTCTCCCTATGACTCTCAAAGCACGTGTGAAAATGGCGGCGACGCGCGGCTCCTTATATAGAATCCGAGTCTCGCGATAGAATCCGAGCCTTGCGAGAATCCGACAGCGTGATGATGACGTTCGGGCGCGCTCGGGTTAACCGAGCAAGGCGGGAAGATCCGAGTCGCTCGGACCCGTGTAAAAAAATATGAAGTTCGGGCGGGTTCGGATTCAGAGGAACCGAACCCGCTCATCTCTAGTCACTATTATCACGTACTTGGACGATCTCCTCATAAAAGCGAGATCAAGAGAGCAGTTGCTGAACAGCGTATCACTTTCTCTGGAAGTGTAACGGAAACACGGCTGGATTCTATATATTCCAAAGTCGCAGTTGGTTCCTACAGCTCATCTGCCTCTCCTAGGCATGATCCTAGACACAGACCAGAAAAGGGTTTATCTCCCGATAGAGAGAGCTCAGGAGCTCGTGACACTGGTCAGGAATCTATTAAAACCAAAACAGGTGTCAGTGCATCACTGCACTCGAGTCCTGGGAAGGATGGTGGCATCATACGAGGCCATCCCCTTCGGCAGGTTCCATGCGAGGACCTTCCAATGGGACTTACTGGACAAGTGGTCCGGATCACATCTTCAGATGCATCGGTTAATCACCCTATCCCCCAGGGCCAGGGTGTCTCTCCTGTGGTGGCTGCAGAGTGCTCACCTTCTCGAAGGTCGCAGATTCGGCATTCAGGACTGGGTCCTGGTGACCACGGATGCAAGCCTCCGAGGGTGGAGGGCAGTCTCACAGGGAAGAAATTTCCAAGGGCTGTGGTCAAGTCAGGAGACTTGCCTTCACATCAACATCCTGGAGCTACAACGCCCTACGTCAAGCGGAGTCCCTGCTTCGCGACCAACCGGTTCTGATTCAGTCAGACAACATCACCGCAGTGGCTCATGTAAACCGCCAAGGCGGCACAAGGAGCAGGGTGGCGATGCTAGAAGCCACCAGAATTCTTCGCTGGGCGGAGAATCACGGAAGCGCACTGTCAGCAGTGTTCATTCCGGGAGTGGACAACTGGGAAGCAGACTTCCTCAGCAGGCACGACCTCCACCCGGGAGAGTGGGGACTTCATCAAGAAGTCTTCACGCAGATTGCAAGTCGGTGGGAACTGCCACAGGTGGACATGATGGCATCTCGCCTCAACAAAAAGCTGCAGAGACATTGCGCCAGGTCAAGAGACCCTCAGGCGATAACTGTGGACGCACTGGTGACACCGTGGGTGTTCCCGTCGGTCTATGTATTTCCTCCTCTTCCTCTCATACCCAAGGTGCTGAGAATCATAAGGAAACGAGGAGTGAGAACAATACTCATTGTTCCGGATTGGCCAAGAAGGACTTGGTATCCAGATCTGCAAGAAATGCTCACGGAGGACCCGTGGCCTCTGCCTCTAGGACAGGACTTGTGCAACAGGGGCCCTGTCTGTTCCAAGACTTACCGCGGCTGCGTTTGACGGCATGGCGGTTTAACGCCGGATCCTAGCAGAAAAAGGCATTCCGGATGAGGTCATTCCTACGCTGATAGAGGCTAGGAAGGATGTGACGGCTCAACATTATCACCGTATATGGCGAAAATATGTGGCTTGGTGTGAGGCTAGGAATGCCCCTACGGAGGAATTCCAGCTGGGCCTTTTCCTTCACTTCCTACAGTCGGGAGTGACTTTGGGCCTTAAATTGGGTTCCATTAAGGTTCAGATTTCGGCCTTATCCATTTTCTTTCAAAAAGAACTGGCTTCTCTGCCTGAAGTTCAGATGTTTGTAAAGGGAGTGCTGCATATTCAGCCCCCTTTTGTGCCTCCAGTGGCACCTTGGGATCTTAACGTGGTGTTGAGTTTCCTGAAATCACACTTGTTTGAACCACTCAAAACGATGGAAGTAAAATATCTCACGTGGAAGGTGGTCATGCTATTAGCCTTGGCTTCGGCTAGGCGTGTGTCAGAATTGGCGGCTTTGTCACATCAAAGCCCTTTTCTGGTTTTCCATGCGGATAGAGCAGAATTGCGGACCGCCCACAATTTCTGCCGAAAGTGGTTTCATCCTTTCATATAAACCAACCTATTGTGGTGCCTGTGGCTACTACTGATTTGGAGTATTCCGAGTCACTGGATGTAGTCGGGGCTTTGAAGGTTTATGTAGCCAGAACGGCTAAGGTCAGGAAAACAGAATCTTCGTTTATCCTGTATGCTTCCAACAAGCTTGGGGCGCCTGCTTCAAAGCAAACTATTGCTCGCTGGATCTGTAACACGATTCAGCAGGCTCATTCTGCGGCTGGGTTGCCGCTGCCTAAATCAGTTAAGGCCCATTCCACAAGGAAGGTGGGCTCTTCTTGGGTGCTGCCCGAGGGGTCTCGGCATTGCAGCTTTGCCGAGCAGCTACTTGGTCAGGTTCAAACACCTTTGCAAAGTTCAACAAGTTTGATACCCTGGCTGAGAAGGACCTTGTGTTTGCTCATTCGGTGCTGCAGAGTCATCCGCACTCTCCCGCCCGTTTGGGAGCTTTGGTATAATCCCCATGGTCCTTACGGAGTCGCCAGCATCCACTAGGACGTTAGAGAAAATAAGATTTTACTTACCGGTAAATCTATTTCTCGTAGTCCGTAGTGGATGCTGGGCGCCCGTCCCAAGTGCGGACTTCTTCTGCAATACTTGTATATAGTTAGTGCTTAAATAAGGGTTATGTTATGGTTGCATCAGGGTTGATCTGATGCTCCTTTGTTGTTCATACTGTTAACTGGGTATGTTTATCACAAGTTAAACGGTGTGATTGGTGTGACTGGTATGAGTCTTGCCCTGGATTCCAAATCCTTTCCTTGTACTGTCAGCTCTTCCGGGCACAGTTTCTCTAACTGAGGTCTGGAGGAGGGACATAGAGGGAGGAGCCAGGACACACCAGAATCCAAATTCTTTCTTAAAGTGCCCTGTCTCCTGCGGAGCCCGTCTATTCCCCATGGTCCTTACGGAGTCCCCAGCATCCACTACGGACTACGAGAAATAGATTTACCGGTAAGTAAAATCTTATTATTTAAAACTCAAGACACCTGGGCTCCCACTGGACCCCTCCATCAGACCTAGGCCCAGGTAATTAGTACCCTCCACTCCCCCTCTGTGCCACTAGCTGCCAGCATAGGTTTTACATACGGGATCGCAGATGTAGACAGATACATGCCCTGAAAACGGTTGCGGCACGCCTGCATTTGGCCATCACTCCCCATTACTTCCCACAAAGCGGTCCCAGTCTGTCAGTCATTTGTGAATAAATTGTTACTGTAAGCGTAGTTGCATTTGATCGCAATTCAACTGTCATGCATCCATATTGCGGCTAAGATGCATGTGCAGACAGCTGATAATCGTTAAACTATAGACATATCGTCTATATCTGAATAAGGCCCATAGTTCACTAGAAATTGTATTTTTATGTATTTACTTCGCTGATACTGTACAGTTCAATCTGAATTATTATTTTACGCACCTTACATTGTGTACATGACCTTGATGAGCACATCTTCCAGGACCTGCTGCTGGGTACATATTCATGAGGTATCACCACTGGTAATGTAAGAGCAGTGTGAGTGGACCTCATCAGACCAGCATAGAGGTATTTTCACGCTGCTTTCAGTCGTCTATGAGTGTGATCTTCTTTTTCACCCCAGCTCAGCAGAGCCAAAGTGCCCAGGGCCGCTGACCACTGGATCCACAGCGCTCATCTAAAACTGCTTTACAGGTAACAGCCATTAATTATAGGGCACTAAGGGGTCTATTTACTAAGCCTTGGATGGAGATAAAGTACCAGCCAATCAGCTCCTAACTGTCATTTTCCAAACCCAGCCTGTGACAGGAGGTGATCGGCTGGTACTTTAGCTCCGTCCACTTTATCTCCATCCAAAGTTTAGTAAATAGACCCCTAAGGACCCCATTTATCAAGCCTTGGAGGGTGATAAATAGCACGTGATAAAGTACCATGCAATCAGCTCCTAACTGACATGTCACAGGCTGTATTTGAAACATGACAGTTAGGAGCTGATTGGCTGGCACTTTATCAGTGTGCTATTCATCACTCTCATAGGCTTGATAAATGGGGGCCTAAATTGTCTAATAATTTAATAATCAGCAACCTTATTTCACACTGTGCTTTATTTATGAAGCAGTGGTCCAACGGGTTGGATGTGAAAATGTAAAATGGCCCTTGCAGTTAGTGTATAGGGCGGGGGGCTTTACAATGACTGTGACCCAATGGGTAGAGGCGGCTGCTTCATAAATAAAGTGCTTGGGTCAGAGTTATCAATGACTGATATTCTTGTTATCACTCGTTACGAATGATAAATGGAGCTCCAGCTAATCAGCTCCTAACTATCATGTGTTTGAAAAATGACAGGAGCTGATTGGCTGGAGTACCATCTATTATTTGTAACAAGTGATAATATCTGCAACTTAGTTTTTTTTTTTTTTTTTTTCATCCTTGGTTTTTGAGTAATTGTTAACAACCACTTCTCCCTGTGCGGCAGCTTTGAGATTTGTTGTGGTCAGTCAGTTGAATGTCATAATCATGGAGACTACTTGTGTTCCCTGTTCACTATGGTCTTTTTAACATTGTGTTGCATTCAGCCATAGACAGCCTGGTCACTCACATTTTGGAAGATTTAGAACAAGCTGTGCTTGGTAACAAAAAGTTATGTACCAAAACAGAAAACAGAACTAGTGATTGCAACTCTGAAGTCCAACACAAGAAGGCTGCAGCAATAAGTTGATCTAACATTGCTTATATAGGTAAAGTACATTTGATTTTGGCACCCTGGTGATGTCAGCAATCAGCCATACTATAGAGAACAGGACCATAGGATAAGAATACTAGTCTCTGGGCCTGTTAAGTACACATAGGATTCCAGGATTGGTGAGTAAACACTGCCCTCACTTAATGGTATCCGGGTGGTAGGTTGACAGTACTTAGGTCGGCAGTCAATAGGTTGACCATTATTGGTCGACATGGAAAAAAACAGACACATTGAAAAGGTCGACACATGAAAAGGCTGACATGAGTTTTTTATTTTTTTTTATTTTTGACTTTTACATACTTTGCTATCCATGTGGACTACAATTGGTAATATTAACCTATGCAGAGTGCAGAGGTAGCGGAGCGAAGCACCTTGCTAATTAGGGTTCCTGGTCATGTTACAGAGAACGTGACACCAAAAACATAAAAAAAATAATTTACCTTTTCATGAGTCGACCTTTTACCCATGTTGACCAATAGTGGTCGACCTATTGACTGTTGACCATATCCAGGTTGACCCATTGATCCATAACCCACTTAACATCACTTAAATAATCACATTTTTGCATTGAGGCTGAAAAGCAGGTGTACTCAGCAAGGAAATCCCTAGAGATTCAAAACTCCTTCCAACAAGCTGTGTGAACCTTTGCATCCGCTGACAGAAATCCATCAGCTTTCCCATAAAACCAGGTGCATGACATCACAAGTTGGTACTGTAATAAATGAGCCTAAGGTCAGTAAAAGTCAGAATAGGGTTATCAGTCCTCTATTTTCAGCCCCTGTATGATCATTTTAAAATGACATAAAAATTTTAATTTTGAAGAGAAAGTAAAATTAAATATTTTTACAATAAGCTTTTTGAAGTACTTTTTGGAGTTTCTATCATTCATTATTCCCTCTAGTACACATTTGCAGCAAAAGCACAGCAGATAAAGAGAACAAAATGAGCACTGGAGTGATTTGAAAAAAATCAAATAATAACAACTGGACATAATAAAGTGTGATTATAAAATCCAGCGCTAACGAAGGAATCATTTAAGTTGTCATTTGACCAACATTAGAGAAGCAGTATACTGAAATCTTGTACAGTAACACTTTGGTTTATGGAAAAATAATGACAATTATCAAACATTTCTTATTATTAACAATTAATAATCAACTAATAACCACATATACGATGTCTCAAGCAACGAGCTTTACATACAACTTAACAATAATGTCAGCTAAACTGGCATAAAAGAGACGTAAACTAAAGACAGGATATATTATATTTTTTATGTGCTTTAGTGTTTAATCCAAATAAATGGTATAATTGCAGTGATATACTGTATATACAATTACTGTAACACCACCTCTCTCTCTCTCTCTCTCTCTCTCTCTCATAGAAACAAAGTATACTTTAGTACATTGCATATCTGTGATTTTCTTTGACATTGATGACGTATGAGGTGTGGCTATTAAATAATGAGACAGATGCTATAATTTACATTTAATTATATTAAGTACATTTAAACTCCATTTCCGTTCATTGGGGGTAATTCAGAGTTGTCCTCACCAGCAAATTTGTTAGCAGTTGGGCAAAACCATGTGCACTGCAGGGGGGGGGGGGGGGGCAGATATAACTTGTGCAGAGAGAGTTAGATTTGGGTGGGGTGTGTTCAAACTGAAATCTGAATTGCAGTGTAAAAATAAAGCAGCCAGTATTTACCCTGCACAGAAACAAAATAACCCACCCAAATCTAACTCTCTCTGCACATGTTATATCTGCCCCCCTGCAGTGCACATGGTTTTGCCCAACTCCTAACAAATTTGCTGCTGCGATCAACTCTGAATTACCCCCTATGTCAGTGATGGCTAACCTTGACACTCCAGCTGTTGTTGAACTACATATCCCAGCATGCCCTGCTACAGTTTTGTTATTTGGCCATGCTAAAACTGATGCAGGGCATGCTGGGATGTGTAGTTCAACAACAGCTGGAGTGTCAAGGTTAGCCATCACTGCCCTATGTACAACCCTTCTGCATCTATACGCTGCTGTATTCCTAATTTCTATTGTTCAAAGTCGTGCTGTAGCTCATTATCTGTCAGCTGTCTTAACAGCTTCGTCATTTTCTTCTTTACCTCAGTAACTGATGCAAAACAGGTTCCCTTGAGTACAGATTTGATTATAGGGAAAAGAAAGAAGTCACACAGTGCTAGGTCTGGCAAGTATTGAGCATGTTCTAGCACTGCAATCTGCTTCACAGAGAGAGCTGTGTGGGCTGGTACGTTGTCCTGATGGAGGATGAATCCATTTTTCCACAACTCTAACCTCTGTCTTCTAATTCTTTCCTGCAAAGTTTCTAGACCATGTTTGTAGTAATGCTGATTCACTGTTGCACCTTCTGGTACCCAAAAAGCACCCTTGATATTAAAGAAAACAATTAATATGGCTTTGAATTTTGGTTTGATTTGATGTGCTCTCTTCATTCTTGGTGATAATGGTGTTTTCCAGTGCATGGACTGGCGTTTTGTCTCAGGATCGTTCTGGAAGATCCTTGTTTCATCACAGGTAATAACTTTATCTGAAAAATGTGAATCCGTTTGAATTTGTTTCAAAATGTCTCTACAAATTTGCTTTCAATTTGCTTTCTGCTCGGCAGTGAGAAGCCTTGGCACCATCTTACCACAAACTTTTGTCATGTTAAGATCTTGATGCAAAATGTGCCTAAAAGTTTCTTTGTCGATGTTTACCGTTTCTGCTATCATTCTGATATTGAGTCGACAAATTTGCTTTCAATTTCCTTTCTGCTCGGCAGTTAGAAGCCTTGGCACCATCTTACCACAAACTTTTGTCATGCTAAGATCTTGATGCAAAACGTGCCTAAAAGTTTCTTTGTCGATGTTTACCATTTCTGCTATCATTCTGATATTGAGTCGATGGTGAAGTCAAACAATTTTCTCAATATTTTCTACATTTTCATTTCTTTTTGATGTGTAAGGCCTTCCAGGACATTCATCATCTACAACAGCTACACGACCATAGTTAAATCTTTTGTGCCACTCACACATGTACACGTGATATACAATCTGCTTCATAAGCTTGGGTTAGCATGCGGAATGATTTGGTGGGCCTTTTGTTCAATTTAACTAACGCTTTTAAGTTAACACATTTCTCTGATTTTGAACTAGAAATGTGTGCCGACCCCTGTGTTTTGGTTATGGTTTTGAATCTGTATTAACTTTGTGTTTTGGTTTTGCCCAAACCTCCCTCATGTGTTTTGGTTTTGGTTTAGATCTATTTTATTTTTATTTTTTAATTTAAAAAAACACATAATTTGGGCCTTTTTTGTTCCTACAATATTATTAACCTCAATAACATTCATTTCTAGTCATATCCAGTCAATTTTCACCTCCTCATAGCTCTGAATTTTGTTCACTAACATAGGCCAAAGGCTGTCTGCCTAAACTAAGCAGCAGAGCAGCAGTACAAACACACGGCAGTTATTTCTGTTTTAAAATGTTTTGCAAATTAGTAATATATAAGCAATAACCAATCGAACCAATAGAATCATAGGCGTGCGCAGGGGGGGTACCTGGTGTGCACAGGCACCCCCTAATGTCTGTAAACCCCCTCACACACACCTGCTTCTGCTGCAGTATCGGCGATCGTCGAGTGTGCTCATTTCTGTCCTCCTCTGCCCATTGCGCCCGCCACCCCCTCCGCTCAGTCTGGCTGTCAATCATTTTTATGGTGCAGCATCACTGACGTAATCCTACTCCCAGTTCCTCTAACCTGTGGGATGTGTCGTGATGATGTCATGCCGCATGCATGCCCGCTCATGCTCCCACCCACTCTCTCTCTCTCCTCATCATGTGCCAACGCCACAGAATACAGCATTCCTCTTGGAGCAGGACAAGTTCAAATTCAATATCAATATATATTTCGAGAGATTAGTATATAATCTATGGTAATAAAATATACAAATTGAACATATATTAAACAGATTTTATATATATATATATATATATATATATATATAAAATCTGTGCATCAATTCTCTATATTATTTAGTTTGCATTGAGTGCCAATATGTGGTGGTAGACACGCCTGATAGGTGGTGCTAGACACGCCCATTAGGTGGTGTTAGACATGCCCACTAGGTGGTGCTAAACACGCCCTTCTAATCGTGCACCCCCTAATAAAATGTCCTGCGCACGCCTATGAATAGAATACAATACAACACATAATTTACTAAGAATAATGTGTGGAAAATCATTGCTCAATAGTAGTAGTCAACAAACAGCAGAGAAAAAAACTCCTAAACCATGTGTAAAATAGCAACAGCAGATATGGATACCTCTTACACAAGGGTGCATGACCACATCACATGCCTATTCACGGTGCCCAATCTGTACCTCCCCCTGGGGGCCCTGGTCACTGATGACTGGCACACTGTGTCCATGTAAAACCCGAATCAATCAGCCTTGTTGTTTAGCAGCTCCCCAAAATTTCCCAACTATAAAAACAATGTTCCGTACTTGTTGGATACAGTATGGGGTAAAGAGCGGAAAACATTGAGAAACACAGTTAAATATTGAGCGGGTTACAATGCAGGACACACAGTGCGGGTCGATTACAGTGCATGTCGGATGGATACAGTACAGGTCGGATACAGTGCAGGTTAAAGTTCGAGTTTGAGTGCATATTGCAGTGCAGGACACACACTGTGGATCAGATAAAGTACAGGTTGGATACAGTGCTGGTTACTGTGCGGGACACACACTGCGGGTTGGAAACAGGGTAGATTGGATGCACTGCGGGTTGATACAGTGCAGGTCGGATGCAGTGCGGGTTGGATACATTGTTGGTAGACACAGTGGCGGAACTAGCGAGCGGTGGGCCCAGGTGCGACAATGTCCACCCCCTCACCCCTGGAGAGGATCTGGTGAGGGGGACCTGCTCAGGGCCAGGGAAATGGATACCTAGCAACAGTGCTGTAACTAGACATTTTAGCGCTGTATGCAAGAAACGGCATCGGAGCCCTTCCCTCTATAAATAACAGGGGCAGTGTGCGCCATAGGCGCGCGCAAAAAATATAGGGGCGTGGCCACAAAATAATACCAATTCATATAACGGTGCACAGTAGTCTCCATTTTTCAAATTACGCCGCACAGTAGCACCATTACACCAGGTAGAGCCCCTTTTACACATTACGGCAGACAGATTCCCCTTTTTACACATTACGGCAGACAGCGTCCCCTTTCTACACATTACGGCAGACAGCGTCCCCTTTTTTACACATAACGGCAGACAGCGTCCCCTTTTTACACATTACGGCAGACAGCGTCCCCTTTTTACACATTATGGCAGACAGCGTCCCCTTTTTTACACATAACGGCAGACAGCGTCCCCTTTTTACACATTACGGCAGACAGCGTCCCCTTTTTACACATTACGGCAGACAGCGTCCACTTTTTACACATTACGGCAGACAGCATCCCCTTTTTTACACATTACAGCAGACAGTCCCCCTTTTGTTACACATTACGGCAGACAGCGTCCCCTTTTTACACATTACGGCAGACAGCGTCCCCTTTTTTACACATTATGGCAGACAGCGTCCCCTTTTTTACACATAACGGCAGACAGCGTCCCCTTTTTACACATTACGGCAGACAGCGTCCCCTTTTTACACATTACGGCAGACAGCGTCCACTTTTTACACATTACGGCAGACAGCATCCCCTTTTTTACACATTACAGCAGACAGTCCCCCTTTTGTTACACATTACGGCAGACAGCGTCCCCTTTTTACACATTACGGCAGACAGCGTCCCCTTTTTTACACATTACAGCAGACAGTTCCCCCTTTTTTTACACATTACGGCAGACAGCGTCTCCTTTTTACACATAATGGCAGACAGCGTCCCCTTTTTTACACATTACGGCAGACAGCGTCCCTCTTTTTACACATTACGCCAGACAGCGTCCCCTTTTTACACATAATGGCAGACAGCGTCCCGTTTTTACACATTACGGCAGACAGCGTCCCCTTTTTTACACATTACGGCAGACAGCGTCCCCTTTTTACACATTACGACAGACAGCGTCCCCTTTTTTACACATTACGGCAGACAGTGTCCCCTTATTACACATAACGGCAGACCGCGCCCCCTTTTTACACATTAAGGCAGCCAGTCCCCCTTTTTACACATTGTGGCAGACAGACAGAATATATAAGTAGATAGACACAGACAGACAGACAGACAGACAGACAGAAAGAATAGATTATACTTACTGTCTCCGCTGGCAGTCAGGCTCCTCAGTGCAGCTTGATGGCGAATGATGATCCAGGGCAGGGGAGAAGAAGGAGGAGGGAGGTGGAGGAGGGAGCCGCAGCAGCGCAGTGTAATTGGTGGAGACGCTGCTGCTGCTGTCCCTCTCCTTCACCATAGGCTGTCCTCCGCCGCTGTAAATGCTGGGATGCGCTATGGTGAAGGAGAGGGACAGCAGCAGCAGTGCCTCCACCAATTACACTGCGCTGCTGCGGCTCCCTCCTCCACATCCCTCCTCCTCCTTCCCCCATGTTGTGCAGCGCTCCTCTCCTCGGCGGGTGGCGGACAGCGGCATGTAATGAGTCAGTTAACTCATTACATGCCGTGCTGGCTTTGGGCCCCTGGACAGTGGCGGGCCCAAGTGCAAGGCACTGCTTGCACTGGCGGTAGTTCCGCCACTGGGTAGACATGCCATCTGTAGTAGTGTAGTAGTGCACTTACTGAGAAAGTAGGCAGGAGGGTCCCCCTGATGGTAAATACCCCTGGCAGTGTCAATGAGGGTGGGGTTCTGCTTTTGCCTGCAGATGGGTCTGATAAGAGCAGCCCGGCAAGGAGCTGAAAGCAGCGTGATAGCATAACACTACCATACTGCTTCCTGGTTTGAGTCCTCAGTGCACACTGCTTATGTGTTCATTTAATTTTTATTGTATTTCCTACTTACATGGTCCTTCTATCTAGAAGATGTCCAAAGGGTACGTTTTAACATTTTAAAATAATAAATATACATGAAAAAGTTTATTTTTCTTGAAAAATTATATTTTTTTATTCAAAACATGCAGAAGTAGGCAGAACCTGTCCCTCTACTTCTGTGACATCACAAGTTGGAGAGAAGTTGGCTGTTGTGCTGAAAAAGGTGGTTAGGTATGTGGGGCATTTCAGGTGGATAGAAAAGTTGGATGGTTGGTCAGTTGGATGGTTGGAGGAAAGCTGGTCTGGTTCCGGTATGAATGGTTGACCATGTTATGGTCGACATTCATTAGGTCGACCACTATTGGTCGACGTTGACATGGTCGACATGGACACATGGTCGACACATGAAAATGGTCGACACATGAAAGGTCGACACATGAAAAGGTCGACATGGTTTTTTTTTGTGTCGTTTTTTGCGTAAAGTGATGGGGAACCCCAATTAGTGCACCGCGTCCCCTCGCATGGCTCGCTTCGCTCGCCATGCTTCGGGCAAGGTGCCTCACTGCGCTCGGCACAGATTACCGTTCCCATTCGTAGTCCACGTGGATCGTAAAGTATGGAAAAGTTCCACAAAAGAAAAAAATGTGAAAAACTCATGTCGACCTTTTCATGTGTCGACCATTTTCATGTGTCGACCATGTGTCCATGTCAACCACGTCAATGTCGACCAATAGTGGTCGACCTAATGACTGTTGACCATAACATGGTCGACCATCTGAACGGATACCAGCTGGTCTCATGTACTGCATAGCCAGCTTAAGGGGACAGCAATGTTCAGAGTATTGGTTAATGCAGGATATATTTGTGATAGAGTTAATAACTAGGCCCCATAATAAGGTCCAAGAATACAAAACTATATTACACTAAACTTCAGAGCATATAAAAGATGAATATTTATTACAGAAAACCATACTACATTAATGTTAAGCATACACTGAACGTTTGACTACACCTTTGCATTCTCAGGGAGTTTCCATTGAGCTAAACTTCAAACAGGTTCTTCCAGTTTTTTTCCGTAGTATGGGCCTAATTCAGAGTTGATCGCAACAGCAAATTTGTTAGCAGTTGGGCAAAATCATGTGCACTGCAGGGCGGGCAGATATAACATATGCAGAGAGAGTTAGATTTGGGTGGGGTGTGTTCAAACTGAAATCTAAATTGCAGTGTAAAAATAAAGCAGCCAGTATTTACCCTGCACTGAAACAGAATAACCCACCCAAATCTTAAGGTCCATACACACTTAACGATAAAATGAGCGACGTCGCTCATTTTCCCCCTCCTTGAGCGAAGTCGCTCATTTTATCATCAAGTGTGTATGCCGCCAGCGACGACCGATGCGCGGCCCCACGGGTCGGCAACGATCGTCGCTGTCGGTAGGGCATGCATGAAGGATGTGGACTATTGTCCACAACCTTCATGCAGGGCTGGCGGAGACATGACGTCACTGAGCGATATGAGCGGTCATATCGCTCAGTGCGTACAGGCGGCCGCCGACCGGCCGGCCCGGGAGGGGGAAACGTTAGACGATGTCGCTCACAGAGCGACATCGTCTAATGTGTATGGGCCTTAACTCTCTCAGCACATGTTATATCTGCCACACCTGCAGTGCACATGGGGGTATATTTACTAAGATTCGTGTTGTTGTCGATTTGTAGGGCGTTTGATTACGAATTTTATCGTCCGTATTTTCCTGCAACTTTTTGAAACCATCTTCGTTAATTTACTAAGCTGCCGTATTTTCAGATTTCGTATTTTCCGATGTCGATAAGATTCGTATTTTTTTGTTTATTTTTACGGCCGATTGTGTTGTATTTCGCCTGAAGATGTGTGTTGTGATGCATGTTTCGTATTTTTTACGATGCGGCAGAGTTTTTTGTTTTGCGGCCGGAATTTTAGGAATGGTGTCGATTCTGCAGGTGATGCCTGATTGGTTGTGAGAAATACGTGGGAGTGGCTGATCGCAGTCATATAAATACTCCCCCAAATGGCCGAACCTCGTGGGTTTAGTCAGTGGTGAGGAGAGAGGTAGTGTTGAGAGGAGCTTGGTGAGTTGTTGTGGTTTTTGTATTGTGATTTCTGAGTGTTGTGCATTGAAAGTTGTCTTGTTTTTGTGGTTGTATTGTTACTCATTAGTCTATCTTATTTACTGTCCGTGTTTTTTTTTTTAGAGTCTCTTGTCGGTTTGTTTGTATGTGTGTGTGGTGTGTGTCCTGTGTGGAGGTAGAGGAGTGTTTTGTTTAGTGTTTTTATTTATTATCTGTTCTGTGTTTCTGCTCAGCATGTCTGAGTCTGAGGTGAGTGAGGCTGGGGTGGTGCAGGAGGATAGTGAGGTTGAGGAGGTTAGTGAGGGAAGTGAGGCGGAGGAGGTGGCAGAGGAGGCGCCTGAGTCCTCTAGTGAGAGCGATGTGGCTCCGCAGCCACGTGTGAGGACCAAGTCTGGGCGTAATGTTAAATTTACGTATGCAGAGAATGTTGCCCTGGTGAGGGAGATAATGAAGTATCATCGTCAGTTGTTTGGTCAGGATGCTGGTAAGGTGTCAGCTAGGAAAAAAGCTGTAATGTGGCAGAAGGTGGTAGTCGCTGTAAATAGTGAGGGGGTTGTGAGGCGAACAGAGGAGACCTGCAGAAAGCGCTATAATGATATTAAGCAGCGTGTGAAAGCCAAAATGTCGAAGGAGGCCAAGTCTGCACGCAAAACAGGAGGTGGACCCCCATTTGTAGCTACCTATTTGGAATATGAGGAGCCGCTGCAGAGGCTGATTCCCCCGGAGGTAGTGCGGGCCACATATGTGCGGGACTCTCATCGCCCCAGGGTGTCTGGTAAGTTCTTTTTTGTGTGTTCTTATTTTTGTAAACAAACAGTATGTGTTGTCTAGTCTATTATTACTCTTAAATTGTGTATGCTCTGTTGTCCTAAATGTTAAATTAGTTATCTATTTAAATTGCGGTTTTGTTTAAACTTGATTCTTTGCCCTTATCCTTAGTCAGTTTCGGTGTGGGGCATGATGGGCCCACCGGTGTTTTAATAAGATGTGGTTTTATTTTTTTATTTTTTTATTTAAAAATTGTTTTGGTTTTTTTTTGGCCTGTTAAGGCCACATATGCTGATGTATGTGTGCAAAATGGACTTTGCCCATCTTTGTAGTTATGTATTTACTTTTATTGTATGTTTTTTTGGATGTGTAGTGTAAAACATATTTCAGTCCTAAAGGTGATCATTATATATATATTAAAGTATGTTTTGTATTATGAGAGTGTTAAATATTGAATCAAGTATTGTTTGTAGGATGAGTTTGTCAAGACATTTTCTTTTGCATGCTGGAATAGAGTTTAGATATGTTTTTTTTTATTCTTTAAACCTTTACTAAAGGTATTTTTCGGGATAAATACTTTGGCAATGCACAATATTTAAACTAATATAAATGGTGATTTTTATTGACAAAACATTTCAAAACAAAATACAGAATAAAGGCCCATACACACTTGACGATAAAATGAGCGACGTCGTTCATTTCAGCCCTCATCAACGACGTCGCTCATTATATCGTCAAGTGTGTATGCATCCGACGACCACCGATGCGCGGCCCCGCGGGACGTTAACGACCCTCGCTTATCTGTGGAGCATGTATGCTCAATTTCCACTATCCTCGTTACCGACCAGAGACGTCGTTGAATGTGTATGGTGTGAACGACCAACGACCAACGACCAAGCCACTGTTCACCAGCCCTGTTCCCAGCTCATTATTTTAATAAACTGTTCAGCTTGGATGCTTCAACAATGAATGGTCTTTGGTCGTTGGTCTTTGGTCGTTGGTCTTTGGTCTTTGGTCTTTGGTCGTTGGTCTTTGGTAGTGTGTATGCTCATGTCGTTTGCTCAGCTGTTCAAGGGAAGTTCAAGGGAAGTCGTTAACGACGGTCGTTAACGATGTGTGCATCGTCAAGTGTGTATGGGCCTTAAGAGTAACATGTGAAATCCTTTATGTTTGCAGTGACAAAAAAAAGACATACACCTTCTGGCCATGCTAGCACATTGTCTGAAGCAGAGGATGATGCTGATGGAGGTAAATTCATTACCCTTTGTTGTGTTTCACACTCTATGGGGTAAATTTACTAAGATGGAAGCTCTATTATAGATAGTATGTTGCCCATAGTAACCAATCAGATTCCAGGTTCTTTCTTCTAGAACACAGGTTCTCAAACTCGGTCCTCAGGACCCCACACAGTGCATGTTTTGCAGGTCTCCTCACAGAATTACAAGAGAAATAATTAACTCCACCTGTGGACCTTTTAAAATGTGTCAGTGAGTAATTAATACACCTGTGCACCTGCTGAGTTACCTGCAAAACATGCACTGTGTGGGGTCCTGAGGACCGAGTTTGAGTACCTGTGTTCTAGAAGGTGTTAGATACATGAGAATTTGAATATGTTTGTTTGCTATGGGCAACAAACCATTTTAAATGGAACTCCTATCTTTGGAAATTTACCCCTATGTTTCATCCTAATTTATGCAAACACTTTTCTCAACAGGAACATCCTCTGCCGTTGTGCCCCCGCGGAGGCGAAGCCTAGGTGTGACTAGCAGGCCACCACTTCAGGCATCACTCCCACGCCGCATATCGGTGGTTTCACCCGTGCCCCCACAACAACTGCTGGACAGTCCCCCACGCATGTCCCCACAATCACCACATTTGCCAGGTGAGTTGATGTGTGTAATCCATCATTTATAAGTTTAGGAATAATTTAGTAAATTATCTAAGTAGTATGAATGCTGCGAAATGTAGATGTTAAACTGCAGTTGTCAAGTTAGCCACATAATAAACACATAAAGACATTGCATCATCACAATATGTGCACAATGCATATATTAGCATAACCAACACATACAAAATTACGGAAAGCAAAACTCCAAAAATGCAATGCGTAAATCCAAATGCAAACAAGCTCATATTGCGCTACTGAGTCCAATTATAGTTTGGTTCCTAAAAAATAAAATAAAAAACAATCAAAAATGTACTTCACAATATCTAACCAAAAATCACTGCTTTATATTTTCAGTAGACACCAGTCAACATGAAAGTGACACACAACAGCAACAAACTGAGGACACATTTACCCTTCAACTTACAACAATACCACCACCATACGCAATACCCATAGATTTACCAACCCAAACACAACCACAAACACCTGAGCAAGACATAAGGCCAAGCATAGCCATGACGCAGTCTTCAGACCAGGCATTTTGGACCACATGGGCCACACAGCTCGGCCACACCACTGAAAGTCTGCAAAAAAACACACAAGCTGTAAGGAGTATAGCCCATCACATGCCCCGCCTATGCAGAAGTAACAGCCACCAACATACGGAGCTCACCAGATTGGCCAATACAGTTGAACTAATGCGGGCAGACAATACCCGCATGCTAGATACATTTCAAAGAGTCATACGACTACATCAAACATACTTGCAAATAATACAAGCCAACCAAATCACACAAGACACAATGCTGAGAGTCATGGAGAATCACACGGTGGCAACTAGAGACTTACATGCTACTATGACGACGCTTACACAGCATCTAATGCATCAAGAACAATAGACAAGCTTGAGTTCCCGAACAACAACCCGCTTGGTTACACCAGTAACATCCCCTCTAAGACGCTCGAGCAGAAGTCGGTAACACACCAGAGGAAAAGGGCCAGCCCCCTCAAGTGGCAGACCGCATAATTAGATGTGCGTAAGCATGTTGAGGGAATGTTATTTGTTGAGTTACATTATGCAGCATTGGTGTGTATTCACAATTCAGTTAAGATCACAAGTTTGCAACAAAATAAAAACGTAACCTCACTCACAAGAGTGGGTATGCCACGCGCTTGACAGAGTTGATTCTCCTCAAGCAGCTGAAAAAAATTGGAACGTCACTCAAAACTAAATACAATATACAATTGTACTCTAGGTACCAAAGACAGCGCTTATTCAATACAGGAATTATTCTAAAAATAGAATTAAAACAGATGTATGCAGACAGGTGGAAAGGATCAATCAATATTTATTAAATAACTATTCGGTCAGTTTAAAAATAATTTGTTACACATGTAGAAGCATCATGTAAACAAGTTTAAAACATGACTGACTTGAAGCAAGCTAGGGGATCATGTGCAGGGTGATAAAGCTGCCCCTGGAAGTCAGCGAAACGCGTAAGGACCTAACTATTGGATCTTGTGGCACCACTATCCAGGACATTTGGACGGTGGACCTTCTTCAAAACAAGCCTGGGACTCTCTCTGACGACCCTTCCACTGCTAAATGGAGAACCTATTTCCCCCAACTGGTGTGTTGAAATCTCATCATGCTGAGACATCACCAGGGAATTTGACATTTGGTTCCACCAGGATCGGTAACTATTAATGGAGAGACTTACCATTTCTGCCCAGGAAACATAGGTCCACCAACCACTGGTTAATCACTAGTGCCTTGCACATGATCCCCTAGCTTGCTTCAAGTCAGTCATGTTTTAAACTTGTTTACATGATGCTTCTACATGTGTAACAAATTATTTTTCTCTGACGTCCTAGTGGATGCTGGGAACTCCGTAAGGACCATGGGGAATAGCGGCTCCGCAGGAGACTGGGCACAAAAGTAAAGCTTTAGGACTATCTGGTGTGCACTGGCTCCTCCCCCTATGACCCTCCTCCAAGCCTCAGTTAAATTTTTGTGCCCGAACGAGAAGGGTGCACACTAGGGGCTCTCCTGAGCTGCTTAGTGAAAAGTTTAGTTTTAGGTTTTTTATTTTCAGTGAGACCTGCTGGCAACAGGCTCACTGCATCGAGGGACTAAGGGGAGAAGAAGCGAACTCACCTGCGTGCAGAGTGGATTGGGCTTCTTAGGCTACTGGACACCATTAGCTCCAGAGGGATCGAACACAGGCCCAGCCATGGAGTCCGGTCCCAGAGCCGCGCCGCCGGCCCCCTTACAGAGCCAGACAAGAAGAGGTCCGGAAAATCGGCGGCAGAAGACATCCTGTCTTCACCAAGGTAGCGCACAGCACTGCAGCTGTGTGCCATTGCTCCTCAGCACACTTCACACTTCGGTCACTGAGGGTGCAGGGCGCTAGGGGGGGGCGCCCTGAGCAGCAATAAAAACACCTTGGCTGGCGAAAATACATCACATATAGCCCCCAGGGCTATATGGATGAATTCTAACCCCTGCCAGATTACACTGAAAAACGGGAGAAAAGGCCGCCGAGAAAGGGGCGGAGCCTATCTCCTCAGCACACTGGCGCCATTTTCCCTCACAGCTCCGTTGGAGGGAAGCTCCCTGGCTCTCCCCTGCAGTCACTACACTACAGAAAGGGTTAAAAAAGAGAGGGGGGCACTAATTAGGCGCAGTATAAACAATACAGCAGCTATAAGGGGAAAAACACTTATATAAGGTTATCCCTGTATATATATAGCGCTCTGGTGTGTACTGGCAAACTCTCCCTCTGTCTCCCCAAAGGGCTAGTGGGGTCCTGTCCTCTATCAGAGCATTCCCTGTGTGTGTGCTGTGTGTCGGTACGTTTGTGTCGACATGTATGAGGAGGAAAATGATGTGGAGGCGGAGCAAATTGCCTATAATAGGGATGTCACCCCCTAGGGGGTCGACACCTGAGTGGATGAACTGCTGGAAGGAATTACATGACAGTGTCAGCTCTTTACAAAAGACAGTGATTGACATGAGACAGCCGGCTACTCAGCTTGTGCCTGTCCAGACGTCTCATAGGCCGTCAGGGGCTCTAAAGCGCCCGTTACCTCAGATGGCAAATACAGACGCCGACACGGATACTGACTCCAGTGTCGACGGTGAAGAGACAAATATGACTTCCAGTAGGGCCACACGTTACATGATTGAGGCAATGGAAAATGTTTTACACATTTCTGATAATACGAGTACCACCAATAGGGGTATTATGTTCAGTGAGGAAAAACTACCTGTAGTTTTCCTGAATCTGAGAAATTAAATGAGGTGTGTGATGAAGCGTGGGTTTCCCCCGATAAAAAAACTGATAATTTCTAAAAAGTTATTGGCATATATCCTTTCCCGCCAGAGGTTAGGGTGCGTTGGGAAACACCCCCTAGGGGGGATAAAGCGCTCACACGCTTGTCAAAACAAGGGCTCTACCCTCTCCTGAGATGGCCGCCCTTAAGGATCCTGCTGATAGAAAGCAGGAGGGTATCCTAAAATGTATTTACACACATACTGGTGTTATACTGCGACCAGCAATCGCCTCAGCCTGGATGTGCAGTGCTGGGTTGGCGTGGTCGGATTCCCTGACTGAAAATATTGATACCCTAGATAGGGACAGTATATTATTGCCTGTAGAGCATTTAAAAGATGCATTTCTATATATGGGTGATGCACAGCGGGATATTTGCCGACTGGCATCAAGAGTAAGTGCGCTGTCCATTTCTGCCAGAAGAGGGTTATGGACACGACAGTGGTCAGGTGATGTGGATTCCAAATGGCATATGGAAGTATTGCCTTATAAAGGGGAGGAGTTATTTGGGGTCGGTCTTTCAGACCTGGTGGCCACGGCAACAGCTGGGAAATCCACGTTTTTACCCCAGGTCGCCTCTCAACATAAGAAGACGCCGTATTATCAGGCACAGTCCTTTCGTTCCCATAAGGGCACGTGGGCAAAAGGTTCCTCATTTCTGCCCCGTGACAGAAGGAGAGGGAAACGGCTGCAGAAATCAGCCAGTTCCCAGGAACAGAAGCCCTCTCCCGCCTCTGCCAAGCCCTCAGCATGACGCTGGGGCTTTACAAGCAGACAGGGAGGCAGTGTTGGAAGCCATTCACAAGCTGTATTCCCAGCAGGTGATAATTAAGGTACCCCTCCTGCAACAGGGAAAGGGGTATTACTCCACACTATTGTGGTACCGAAGCCGGACGGCTCGGTGAGACCGATTTTAAATCTAAAATCTTTGAACACTTACATACAGAGGTTCAAATTCAAGAGAAGGGGACTACATGGTGTCTCTGGACATCAAGGATGCTTACCTTCATGTCCAAATTTACCCTTCTCACCAAGGGTACCTCAGGTTTGTGGTACAGAACTGTCACTATCAGTTTCAGACGCTGCCGTTTGGATGGTCCACGGCACCCCGGGTCTTTACCAAGGTAATGGCCGAAATGATGATACTCCTTCGAAGGAAGGGAGTTTTAGTTATCCCTTACTTGGACGATCTCCTGATAAGGGTAAGATCCTGGGAACAGTTGGAGGTCGGTGTAGCACTATCTCAGGTAGTGTTGCGACAGCACGATTGGATTCTCAATATTCCAAAATCGCAGCTGGTTCTGATGACTCGTCTTCTGTTCCTAGGGATGATTCTGGACACAGTTCAGAAAAAGGTGTTTCTCCCGGAGGAGAGAGCCAGGGAGTTATCCGAGCTAGTCAGGAACCTCCTAAAACCGAGCCAAGTCTCAGTGCATCAATGCACAAGGGTTCTGGGAAAAATGGTAGCTTCCTACGAAGCAAAGCCATTCGGCAGATTCCACGCAAGAACTTTCCAGTGGGACCTGCTGGACAAATGGTCCGGGTCGCATCTTAAGATGCATCAGCGGATAACCCGGTCACCAAGGACAAGGGTGTCCCTCCTGTATTGGTTGCAGAGTGCTCATCTTCTAGAGGGCCGCAGAGTCGGCATTCAGGACTGGGTCCTGGTGACCACGGATGCCAGCCTGCGAGGCTGGGGAGCAGTCACACAGGGAAAAAATTTCCAGGGCTTATGGTCAAGCCTGGAGACATCATTTCACATAAATATCCTGGAGCTAAGGGCCATTTACAATGCTCTCAGCTTAGCAAGACCTCTGCTTCAAGGTCAGCCGGTGTTGATCCAGTCGGACAACATCACGGCAGTCACCCATGTAAACAGACAGGGTGGCACAAGAAGCAGTCAATGGCAGAAGCTGCAAGGATTCTTCGCTGGGCGGAAAATCATGGGATAGCACTGTCAGCAGTATTCATTCCGGGAGTGGACAACTGGGAAGCAGACTTCCTCAGCAGGCACGGCCTCCACCCGGGAGAGTGGGGACTTCACCCAGAAGTCTTCCACATGATTGTAAACCATTGGGAAAAACCAAAGGTGGACATGATGGCGTCCCGCCTAAACAAAAAATTGGACAGGTATTGCGCCAGGTCAAGGGACCCTCAGGCAATAGCTGTGGACGCTCTGGTAACACCGTGGGTGTACCAGTCAGTGTATGTGTTCCCTCCTCTTCCTCTCATACCAAAAGTACTGAGAATTATAAGACGGAGGGGAGTAAGAACTATACTCGTGGCTCCGGATTGGCCAAGAAGGACTTGGTACCCGGAACTTCAAGAGATGCTCACGGAGGACCCGTGGCCTCTACCTCTAAGAAGGGACCTGCTCCAGCAAGGACCCTGTCTATTCCGAGACTTACCGCGGCTGCGTTTAACGGCAGGGCGGTTGAACGCCGGATCCTGAAGGAAAAAGGCATTCCGGATGAAGTCATCCCTACCCTGATCAAGCCAGGAAGGATGTAACCGCAAAGCATTATCACCGCATTTGGCGAAAATATGTTGCGGGGTGCGAGGCCAGTAAGGCCCCGATGGAGGAATTTTCAACTAGGTCGATTCCTGCATTTCCTGTAAACAGGAGTGTCTATGTGCCTAAAATTGGGGTCCATTAAGGTTCAAATTTCGGCCCTGTCAATTTTCTTCCAGAAAGTACTAACTTCAGTTCCTGAAGTTCAGACGTTTTGTAAAAGGGGTACTGCATATACAGCCTCCTTTTGTGCCTCCAGTGGCACCTTGGGATCTCAATG
The DNA here is from genome assembly GCF_028390025.1 of Pseudophryne corroboree. Classification (NCBI taxonomy): domain Eukaryota; kingdom Metazoa; phylum Chordata; class Amphibia; order Anura; family Myobatrachidae; genus Pseudophryne; species Pseudophryne corroboree. Next base: position 306,053,822 of record NC_086451.1, on the reverse strand, counting down.
TAGTTTTGGGGTTCCTAAAGTCACATTGGTTTGAACCACTTGAGTCTGTGGAGTTAAAATATCTCACATGGAAAGTGGTCATGTTGTTGGCCCTGGCCTCGGCCAGGCGCGTGTCAGAATTGGCGGCTTTATCCTGTAAAGGCCCTTATCTGATCTTCCAGACAGGGCGGAATTGAGGACTCATCCTCAATTTCTCCCTAAGGTGTTTTCAGCGTTTCACGTGAACCAGCCTATTGTGGTACCTGCGGCTACTAGGGACTTGGAGGACTCCAAGTTGCTGGACGTAGTCAGGGCCCTGAAAATATATGTTTCCAGGACGGCTGGAGTCAGAAAATCTGACTCGCTGTTTATCCTGTATGCACCCAACAAGCTGGGTGCTCCTGCTTCTAAGCAGACTATTGCTCGTTGGATTTGTAGCACAATTCAGCTTGCACATTCTGTGGCAGGCCTGCCACAGCCAAAATCTGTAAAAGCCCATTCCACACGGAAAGGGGCTCATCTTGGGCGGCTGCCCGAGGGGTCTCGGCTTTACAACTTTGCTGAGCTGCTACTTGGTCAGGGGCAAACACGTTTGCTAAATTCTACAAATTTGATACCCTGGCTGAGGAGGATCTGGAGTTCTCTCATTCGGTGCTGCAGAGTCATCCGCACTCTCCCGCCCGTTTGGGAGCTTTGGTATAATCCCCATGGTCCTTACGGAGTTCCCAGCATCCACTAGGACGTCAGAGAAAATAAGAATTTACTTACCGATAATTCTATTTCTCATAGTCCGTAGTGGATGCTGGGCGCCCATCCCAAGTGCGGATTGTCTGCAATACTTGTACATAGTTATTGTTACAAAAATCGGGTTATTGTGGTTGTGAGCCATCTTTCCAGAGGCTCCTCTGTTATCATGCTGTTAACTGGATTCAGATCACAGGTTGTACGGTGTGATCGGTGTGGCTGGTATGAGTCTTACCCGGGATTCATAAATCCTTCCTTATTGTGTACGCTCGTCCGGGCACAGTATCCTAACTGAGGCTTGGAGGAGGGTCATAGGGGGAGGAGCCAGTGCACACCAGATAGTCCTAAAGCTTTACTTTTGTGCCCAGTCTCCTGCGGAGCCGCTATTCCCCATGGTCCTTACGGAGTTCCCAGCATCCACTACGGACTATGAGAAATAGAATTATCGGTAAGTAAATTCTTATTTTAAACTGACCGAATAGTTATTTAATAAATATTGATTGATCCTTTCCACCTGTCTGCATACATCTGTTTTAATTCTATTTTTAGAATAATTCCTGTATTGAATAAGCGCTGTCTTTGGTACCTAGAGTACAATTGTATATTAAGATCACAAGTTTACTGTTAAAAAGTGTTTGTTCAACTCGACTAATGTGCCAGTAAAAACAAGGTACTGTACTACATCATATTCTTGCTTTATTTTTGGTGCAATTACATGACACGTATAATTGGATAATGTTATCATATGCAAGCCATAGAAGCAAGCACAATTCACATAACAAACACCAGTGTATTTGTGATTTACAGCAGTAGTTGATCAACCACTAATCCAAAGTCAAATGGTAACAGTAGCAGGGGAATATAGTAATGCATGTTCAAAACTTAAAAACACAAACCAGTACAGTATTAATGTATGGTACCTACACTGTGTGCAATGACAGGACATACAATGTTAAACAACATAAAAGTAAGCAAGGACACAACAAAGTGTGTTGTTGGGGTTACAATACAGTGAGGTTACAAAACATACACTTACAAATAAACACGTAAAAATGACATACTTAAAGAAAAAATAGTGTTCGCATGCAAACACGCCTGCCAGAAGCAGTTCTATTTGAAAAACGTACTTTAGTACGATTCGTTCAGATTTGCGGCAGAGTTGATGGTATTTACGGCTGAAAACACAAATACGAATCAGTAGTAAATTAACGTATTCTATACAATTACTGTCAAAATTGACCGATGGTGTATTCATTCGTATTTGTGTTCGAGTCGGGGGAAAAAAATCCGGATGCTGAAAGTCCGGCCGCATATCTGGGTTAGTAAATTACCGATTCCACACTTAGAAGAAATTATTGAAATCGAATCGATTCAATTAAAAACGAAATATTAGTAAATATACCCCATGGTTTTGCCCAACTGCTAACAAACTTGCTGCTGCGATCTACTCTGAATTACCCCCTACCAGATATTTAAACATTAGAAAAAATGTAAATTTCAATTTACTTTGCCCATCCTCACATACTCATACACCCATCCTCAATATTAACCAGCTGAACTCTGGAGTATTACCACAGGCAAATTAACTCTTGTCATTAGTAGGAGATAGACCTGACCATGGAATTAATTAGCATTTTATGATTCTAATTAACATATATACTGTAGATATCAACTTGTTGCTTAATAACCCTCTTCCCACCTCAAAGGAAAATGCAGTACGTTTCCTGACTTCACAAGAAAGATTACTTATAACACTTGTCTGTTGCACACATAAGTGCCCTATTACACTTTAGGGCAAAGGTTCCCAATCTCCTACATTGCAGTCAATTCTTTAAGAATATCCATGTTTTAGCCAAGTTGGTTAAATCAAGTAGATAGACAGAGGTACTAATTAAGTTATCTGTGCTCGAGCATGGATATCCTTACAACCTGGACTGTAAGAGTTTGGAAAAACTCTGGGTTAAAGCAATTGTACGATATGGTGGTCTTGCTTTAAAAGGCTTAACAGATTTTGACAGCGATAGGCCGGAGAAATAGCTGAAAAGTATGGATGACCCTGCACAAGATAAAAAAATGTGACTTCAGAGGCCTACTGTATATAAAAGATTTCAGCCACTCTGGATGGATTATATTTGCGGTCAACTCATGATTTGAAATGATTCTTCACGCATGATATGTGCTCTTTTTATGATTTCCGGGGATATGCTAATTTATAACAAATTAAATAAATACACCGAAAAAAAGGAGGGGTATAATACAGTGCACGCTGCTTCTAAGTAAAGCTGCAGAATGAGCCTCTGGTATTTGCCTATAGATGACCCTTTTTCCACAGGCACTCTGCTGCTGCCAGGACTTGTATGCCGGCAGTACAAGTTACAGAAATCTTGGTACAATCGAAAGTATGTAATGTATGAGATAAGATGCAGAAATAACAGTAGCAATAACTGAATCAGTGAAACTGGCATATAGCATAAAACAAGTCACCAGGTGGCAATGGCAGGTGGCTAGGAGCATAACAATAAAATAAGCAAAGGATCAGGGATCAGGGCTGCCCTGTAGTTGATCTGGATTGGAAAGAGAAGAGGTTCAAACTCAGGACGGGCTACATAGCACTATACAGTCATGGAGGCATAGGAGTGGTGGTGCTGTTTCAGTTCCCTGAGTAGGGATGGAGCATCCAGAGTTGGCCCTAGGCTTAGGCAAACTAGGCAAATGTCTAGGGCATTTGGAATGTCTAGCGGCACAAGCAGCTTCTGGTGATTAAAATGATATGCAGCATGCCTATATTCTGTGTGCGGCTCTGTCTGCATACAAAATGCATTAATAATGTGCAGCATTATGTGTATAAGGTGTACTACATTACTATGTGGCGTAACGTATAGAAAGGGCACTACTGTGTGGTCCAATGTAAATAAAGAGCAATACGGTTTAGTGTAATGTGAATAAGGAGCACTACTGTGTGATGTAATGTGAATAAGAGACACTATTGCATGATATAATGTGAATAAAGTTGCAGTACTGTGTGGCGTAATTTCAACTAGGGGTATTATTGTGTGTCCATGCCCCTTAACAGCAAGGATACACCCCGTTTTGGGCTGTGCACCGAATGTGCACACTGTTTTTGTTTAAAATATAGGAGTTAGGAGCACCAAAATGAGGAGTGCTATGGGGGAGGGGTGATGGCGCTGGGAAAGGGGCACAGGGTCAGAGCAAAATCTTGCTTAGGGCATCATATTGATTAGGGCTGGATCTGGGAGCATCAAATCCTTAATATTGATGTTGCCATTGTCACATGTTCATTGATGGTGGGAAACATCGACCTCTCACTATGGGCATAAAATAAAAACAAAACTGGACACAGAACTCTTAAAATCTGTGTTTGCTTATGCTTTTTAAGTGGCCTCCAAGATTTCGGATGATTAGAAAGCATTAGGAACCAGTTAGTAGAATATAAACTAACATTACTACAAAAAAAAAATCAATGGTGGGATAACACTGGCTTTTCACCATCAATTGTGGGGAACCCACCCATCAGACATTGACCATTAGACATCCATGTGTGATTAAAAAATGTATGTTAATGTCCTACCCCACCCCAGAGTGTGACTACATGGCCTGCAAGGTGAGAGGGAGTGGGTACTCTATATGTTGTGACCGTATGTGCCTCTACCTGACACTGCATGTATGTAACTCTGTTGCTGTGGGGGTCTATTTACTGTGCAGCCAGGACTTTGTCCCAGGACTAAAAGTTTCCAGCCAGCAGCTGATGGAAGAGCAAGACAATATCAGACAGAGAGACAGCTACAACAGGCAGTGAGGGAGTTCCCCTGATCAATATATAAACACAAGATTTCCAATCACAGAATCTCACACAGCGCTACAACTAATGGGGCATTTATTCATCTATGATTAATTGTGCCAATTCCTCGTGTTACCAATGCATCAATCAGATCATCTGAAAAATCCATGTCGAAGTTGAAAAATATTGCAGTACACACATCACGTACAAAGTAAACTACACAGAGAAGGCCTCCGTGCGCGTACTTGCTCTGCCGTGCGTGCACATATTCGCAATTTGCGTATGGTCGCTCCCACGGTCCTGCGTATTAGCACATGGTATGAGTAATTACGGTAGAGTTTGTGATCGCATGGAAAAGCCATAAAAACACATTACATATTAAATCCAAATAGTGCACAATGTACACAAAGTCTCCCTGCACCACACCAGCAAGTTACACTAGTTTAAATGGTATCAGAACAAAGGGATTCACCTTCACAGGATAGTAGGGGACAGAACTAGGTTATAAGGTGGTGTTTGGTATCCAGTTGTAGGGTATATTAAGGGCAATATTCCGGTGTTGGTTTGCAGAAGATCGCATGCTCCTGCGAATAGTTATGCGCAGGAGCAGAATATAAATATTAACTGTATTTACTGTACCCTTGGTATGCGGCGGGAACCCAGAGGAGAACATCTGCAAGTGCACCTGGAACAGACATTGCCCACCTATTTAAACCAACCTATGACCTCTCCTGTACTGTAAATGACCATCCCTGTGTCCAATGGACAAAGAGATTACAGTTTCCATTGTGTTAGGTTTTGGACTATTGTATAAAAAGCCAGCTGCATGCCTGGTCACACACAGACTCTGAAGGTCATCTACCCTGATGACTGAGGACCGGGCCGGGAAGCGCAGGCGAAACCAAAACGTATGTACCATTGACTGTAGCCATTTTTCTATTGTATTGTATTGTATTGTGATTGTAACCCCCTTTCAGCAATTATATGTTGGTGTGTCGGAACCTGGCAACGTGCGGGAGGAGGCCGTGAGTCGGGAAGCGGCGTCGGGCTGAGCGGGCTGCATACAGCGGCGCGGGCAGCAGGAGGATCACTGCTGCTGTGTGTGTGGAAGCGAGTGAGAGTGTGTGAGTGCGAGAGCCCTACCACCGCCGGGCCATTGCTGCTACCTCAGCTAGTGGAGTGAGTGAGTGAGTGAGTGAGTGAGTGAGCAAGTGTGTGAGGACCATTACTACATTGTGTCAGAGAGCCATGTTTCCGTGTGTGTGAAAGTGTGTGAAAGAGGGAAGTGTGAGGGCTGCTGCTGCTGGGTGAGTGAGTGTGCGCTGCTGGGGGTGAGAAAGTGTGTGAGTGCTGCTGCTGCAGGGTGAGAGTGAGAGTGTGCTGCTAGGGGAGAGAAAGCGTGTGGGGCTACTGCTGCTGGGTAAGTGATTGTGCGCTGTAGCAGCCACAGCCTGCATGAGAGAGGACTGCGAACTGTGGACGACATAGGTGCCGGAAGCCGGGTGCAGCAGCAAGTGAGAAGGAGGTGCAGAGAGCTGGAGCAACTGCAAGGAGGAGTAGCAGTAATGCAGGAGAGGGCCCACTCAGATAAGTATTGATTATCTACTTTATTGTTTATGTGATTGAATTGGCTATTTCTGCTGTGTTGTGAATATTGATTCTCTTCACAGCTAGGTCATAGTCAATATCGTATTGCATACTTTGTATTGTTTTGCATTGTTCTTCGGAAGGTAATAGGGAATTAGAGTTTTCAAACAAATGGGAGGGGCCGTGATTAAGAATCTCACTCACTGCATGTCGTGCAAGATGTATGCGCACCTGGAGCAGCCAACCCAGTGCGACTACATATGCACAAGATGTGTGCGAACGGTTGCCCTGGAAGCCCAGGTAACTGATCTAGAGCAGACCGTTACGTGACTGAGGGATATTCATAATCTCGAGCAAAGTTTAGATAGAACGGTGGAGGAGTTGCAGGGGGGGACACCGGAAGACGAGGATAATCAGGTAGCCAGCTGGGTCACTGTTAGAAGGAAAAAAAAGAGGGGGAGGCACGACATCTCTTAACTATCAAACCAAACAAATTTGCCCGATTGGACGAAGATTCGGTGGATGATAGCGAGGAAATGACGGAGCCAGAGGAGACTGTTCCCTCTAGCAACCGGAGGAGTGGTCCCTCCGGCTCAGATGGGATGAAAGATAGAGAGGCACTCAGGCAGATGGTGGTGGTGGGGGACTCTATCATCAGGAAGGCAGATAGGGCAATCTGCTACCGGCATCATGATCGCCATATGGTCTGTTGTCTCCCGGGTGCTTGGGTACGGCACAATGCGGACTGGGTAGATAGATTGTTGGGAGGGGCTGGGAAAGACCTGGCGGTTTTGGTGCACATTGACACCAACGACAAAGTTAGTGGTAGGTGGGATGTCCTTAAGAAAGATTATGGGGACTTAGGCGAGAAACTAAAAGAAAGGACATCTAAGGTAATATTCTCCTAAATATTACCAGTGCCACGCGCTAGCCCAGGGAGGCAGAGGGAGATCAGGGAGTTAAATGTGTGGCTCAGAGACTGGTGTAGGAAGGAGGGGTTTGTGTTCTTGGAACACTGGGCAGACTTCTCAGTCAGGCGCCATCTTTTTTGTTGCAATGGATTGCACCTGAATGAGGAGGGGGCTGCGGTGCTGGGGGGAAGGATGGTTAGTAGGTTGGAGGAGCTTTTAAACTAGGAGCCTGGGGGGAAGGTTTAGCTAGAAACTATGGGTCATGCAGTGAGAATAGTAAGGATGGTGGTAGGGAGCTAAATGGGGGTGGAGAAGGGGGGAGGGAAAGAGCAGCCGACAAGGGCAAGGGTACTTACATAGGTTCTAAAAAGGGTATTAACAAAGGTATTGGCAAAACATTAACTAACAACAATTATGTGTCATCATTACAGCATATAGAAAATTATGTACGTAGCATAAGGGAAAATACTTATGTCGGGGCAGAGAGTTTAGACGGAAACATTGGGTTGATCAAAGAGAAGAGTAAGGTGTGCAGTATTAAGTATGATGGGGTGGAGATGGAGCAAGAAGGACAGTCAGTAAGAGTAACTCTAGGGAGGCACTAGTAAACCATGATAGGATACCTTTAAAAAACAAACGGACAAGGGATCCACTAAACTAAAATCACTAAACTAAAATGTATGCTTGCAAACGCAAGAATCCTAGCAGGTAAAATGGGGGAATTGGAATTGTTAGAATCAAAGGCTGAGTATGATATTATAGGTATTACGGAAACATGGTGGGACGACTCTCATGACTGGGTTGTAAACTTGGAGGACAGGGCAAGCAAAAAAGGAGGAGGTGTATGTCTTTATGTTAAACCATCTCTTAAACCATACATAAAGGAGGTTATTTATGAGGGGACTGGCGATAATGTGGAGCCACTATGGGTTGAAATCTCAAGTGGGGGTATTGATGCAAAAAAAAAAACACTCATAGGCACGTGCTACAAACAGCCGGATATTAGCATACATGAGGAAGAACAACTCTTGCAGCAAATCGAAAGGGCTGCGGGATTGGGGAACATCCTAGTGATTGGGGATTTTAATTATCCTGATATAAATTGGAGTAATGATTCATGTGTTAAAGCTAGGGGCAACAGGTTCTTAAATATGTTAAAGAATCACTACTTGTCTCAATAAGTCGAGGACCCAACTAGGGGTAAAATTACTCTGGATCTAGTAATTACTAATAATGTAGACATTATATCAAAGTTGGGGAGACTTTGGGTAACAGTGATCACTATATGATCACATTCGACATCAGTTTCAGGAAACATAGCCATAAGGGTTCAACCAAAACATTTAGGCAGGCAAATTTCAGTATGCTGATATGTGCATTAAACGACATTGAGTGGAAAGTTTTGTTTCATAGCAAGAACACTTCAGAATTGTGGGCTGCTTTAAAAGGGTTGCTAGATAGCAATGTTCACAAATTTATTCCCACGGGCAGTAAATGCATGAGTACCAAACTCAAACCGATGTGGCTTAACAGGAAGGTCAAGGCAGAAATGGATAAAAAGAAGCGTGCTTTCAAAGCATTTAAATCTATTGGAAAGGAGGAGTCATTCCAGTACTACAAGGAATGCAATAAAGATGGAAAAAAGCAATGAGAGCAGCTAAAATTGAAAACGAAAAGCAAATCGCTATAGAGAGTAAAACCAATCCTAAAAAGTTTTTTAAATACATTAAAAGGTTAAAAAAGGAGAACATAGGTCCAATAAAAGATGAATTTGGAGTATTGATAAATGATGATGAAATAAAAGCAGAAATACTGAACACATTTTTTTCATCAGCGTTCACCAGAGGAAAACTGACGGTGGTAGTAGTGCATAAAGATAGTGACAGTAAGGATTTGTGGTTAGATACTTGTTTAAGTGAAGAAGTAGTCCAGGAGAGACTAAGCAAAATTAAGATTAATAAATCACCTGGCCCTGATGGACTTCACCCAAGGGTTCTTACGGATCTTAGGTCACAACTAGCAAGACCCCTATACATGATTTTCAGAAGTTCAATTAGATCAGGCATGGTACCAAAGGATTGGCATATAGATGAGGTAGTGCCATTATTTAAAAAGGGATCCAAAAATCATCCGGGTAACTACAGACCGGTCAGTTTGACATCTATAGTTGGGAAAATATTGGAAGGAATTCTAAGGGATAGCATACAGGAGTATCTGCAGACCACTAAGATTATTAATAAGAACCAGCATGGGTTTGTGATTGACAGATCATGTCAATCTAACTTAATTAGCTTCTATGAGGAAGTGAGCGACAGTCTTGATTAGGGAAAAGCAGTGGATGTGGTCAACTTAGATTTTGCAAAAGCCTTCGATACAGTGCCTCACAGGAGACTGATCATCAAATTAAGGAGCTTGGCCTAGGAAAAACTGTTTGTACATGGATAAGTAACTGGCTGGATAACTGGGTACAGTGAGTAGTGGTCAACGGGAAGTCCTCAAGCTGGACAACAGTAGTCAGTGGAATATCACAAGGGTCCGTACTCGGGTCACTACTGTTCAACATATTTATCAATGACCTAGAAAAGGCCTGGAAAGCACAGTGTCAATCTTTGCAGATGATACTAAACTGTGTAGGGTAATTCATTCGGAAATAGATGTGGAGTCTCTATAGAATGACTTATCTAAACTTGAAATCTGGGCGTCTAAATGGAGAATGAGGTTCAATAGAAAAATGCAAGGTTATGCATTTCTGGACTAAAAACAAACTTGCATCCTGCATATTAAATGGGGAAAGTCTAGGGGTAACAGTATTGGAATAAGATTTGGGGGTACACATTGATAATAGGCTTAACAACCGTATACAATGTCAAAACACAGTAAAGAAGGCAAGTAAGGTGCTAGCGTGCATAAAACAGAGAATTGAGACAAGGGATGAGAGTGTAATCATGCCGCTGTACAAACCATTGGTACGTCCGCACCTGGAATATTGTGTTCAATTTTGGGCACCACTGTATAAAAAGATATCGGTGAACTCGAAAGGGTTCAAAGGCGAGCTACTAAATTGATCAAAGGGCTAGAGGGACTGGATTATGAGGATAGGCTTACTAGGTTGAATATGTATACACTGGAAAAGAGTTGTCTAAGAGGAGACATTATTAATATCTTCGAATATGTAAAGGGACATCGGAAAGAGTTATCAGTGGAATTATTTATTAAAAGAACTCTGTTTAGGACACGTGGGCACTCGCTGAGGCTAGAGGAGAGACAATTCCATACGCAACGTAGGAAAGGGTTCTTCACTGTTAGGGCAATAAGGATTTGGAATTCCCTGCCAGGGACGGTGGTAATTGCGGACTCTGTAAATGCATTTAAAAATGGATTGGATAAATTTCTGATTGAAAATGATATCGAAGGTTATAATTATAACATTTAAAATATTGACGTTGATAATCTGGGTGGAACATGATTTATAGTTGTTAACTAGTCATAAAACATTACTTCAGCAGGTACAACATTATATTCAACTGAACTTAATACAGAATACAGGTTGAACACGATCGGCATTTTGCCTCTATTCAACCTCATTTACTATGTTACTATGTTACTAAATCATAGATCATCAGAGTAGGGTGGATCGGCATCAGCAGAACTCAGAATGAGCCCATAGATGCATGGCCCGCATAACAGTGATGGAAATGCGGAATGGATCACGCAATTAATCCTGGTATTAGTGAAATTACTGAGATTACTAATGTCTCTGATCATGACACTGCTGCTGACACTGCGCTTGACACTGCTCCTGACACTGCTGCTGGCACTGCTTCTGACACCACTTCTGGAACTGCTCCTGAGACTGCTGCTGACACTGCTCCTGACACTGCTCCTGACACTGCTGCTGGCACTGCTCCTGAGACTGCTGCTGACACTGCTCCTGACACTGCTGCTGACACTGCTCCTGACACTGCTGCTGGCACTGCTCCTGACACTGCTGCTGACACTGCTCCTGACACTGCTGCTGGCACTGCTCCTGACACTGCTGCTGACACTGCTCCTGAGACTGCTGCTCACACTGCTCCTGATACTGCTGCTGACACTGCTGCTCCTGAGACTGCTCCTGACACTGCTGCTGACACTGCTGCTGGCACTGCTCCTGACACTGCTGCTCACACTGCTCCTGATACTGCTGCTGACACTGCTTCTGACACCACTTCTGGAACTGCTCCTGAGACTGCTGCTGACACTGCTCCTGACACTGCTCCTGACACTGCTGCTGGCACTGCTCCTGAGACTGCTGCTGGCACTGCTTCTGACACCACTTCTGGAACTGCTCCTGAGACTGCTGCTGACACTGCTCCTGACACTGCTCCTGACACTGCTGCTGGCACTGCTCCTGAGACTGCTGCTGACACTGCTCCTGATACTGCTGCTGGCACTGCTTCTGACACCACTTCTGGAACTGCTCCTGAGACTGCTGCTGACACTGCTCCTGACACTGCTCCTGATACTGCTGCTGGCACTGCTCCTGAGACTGCTGCTGACACTGCTCCTGACACTGCTCCTGACACTGCTGCTGGCACTGCTCCTGAGACTGCTGCTGGCACTGCTTCTGACACCACTTCTGGAACTGCTCCTGAGACTGCTGCTGACACTGCTCCTGACACTGCTCCTGACACTGCTGCTGGCACTGCTCCTGAGACTGCTGCTGACACTGCTCCTGACACTGCTCCTGATACTGCTGCTGGCACTGCTTCTGACACCACTTCTGGAACTGCTCCTGAGACTGCTGCTGACACTGCTCCTGACACTGCTCCTGATACTGCTGCTGGCACTGCTCCTGAGACTGCTGCTGAGACTGCTCCTGACACTGCTGTGGGCACTGCTCCTGAGACTGCTGCTGAGACTGCTCCTGACACTGCTCCTGACACTGCTCCTGAGACTGCTGCTGAGACTGCTCCCGACACTGCTGCTGACACTGCTGCTGACACTGCTCCTGACACTGCTGCTGACACTGCTCCTGACACTGCTGCTGGCACTGCTCCTGACACTGCTCCTGACACTGCTGCTCACACTGCTGCTGGCACTGCTCCTGAGACTGCTGCTCACACTGCTCCTGATACTGCTGCTGACACTGCTCCTGACACTGCTCCTGAGACTGCTCCCGACACTGCTGCTGACACTGCTCCTGACACTGCTGCTGGCACTGCTCCTGACACTGCTCCTGAGACTGCTGCTCACACTGCTGCTGGCACTGCTCCTGAGACTGCTGCTCACACTGCTCCTGATACTGCTGCTGACACTGCTCCTGGCACTGCTGCTGACACTGCTCCTGACAAGGGGAAACCTTAGGTTATTAAATTGGGGTACACTTTAAAATAATTTTTGCATATTTTATTAAAATTACATCTTAAACTTTATAGATAGACTTTAAAATTAATTTCTGAAATATTTATCACAAGTAGCAAAACTGGTGCAATATTCTGTATGTATTCAGTTGCAATACATCCAGTGATGGTAATGCTGAAATTGTATAAATGGACACTTCTATTATAAACATATTCACACCGGTAGTACCGTACATTGATAAGAGATTTGTTCTCACAGGAAACATTTTCAATCTTATAGGCCCTACACACTGGCCGATTTTCTGAAAGATATGAACGATCTCGTTCATAAATGAACGAGAACTCGTTCCTATCTTTCAGTGTGGAGACTCCAGCGATGAACGATGCGTGTCCCCGCGCTCGTTCATCGCTGGTCTCTCGTTGGCTGTGCATGCAGGCCAATATGGACGATCTCGTCCATATTTGCCTGCACTTCAATGCAGCCGCGTGACGGGGGGGAGTGAAGAAACTTCACTCCCCCCGTCACTGCCCCCCCGCCGCCGGGTCGCTCGTCGGCCGTATCGGCCATCGGGCACCTTGGCGGCGCATCGTGATATGTGTAGGGCCCCTTAGATTTTTCTGTCCAGAGTGTTTTTCTTGGATAATAATGTGCAACATACATTTATATAACAAAAGGGAAGAAAAGAGCAGTATTGTAACCTGGGGAATTCCTGTCCAGCAGGATATACTTTTCATGACTAACATTCTGCATTATGCAATGAAAGCAAAAACAGTAATGAACTTTAAATCCCAACTCAACTTAAAAGGATAGAGGATCTGATTCATAGGAGGTAATTCAGACCTGATCGCTAGGGTGCGTTTTTTGCATCCCGGCGATCAGGACTGGTGCAAGACTGGTGCAAGATTCAATGATGCAACCGATGGTGGCATATAAGGGATCACCAATCGGTATTACAGCGCTAAACTTGGGCATTTCAGTCCTTGCACATTGCAGTTGTACACAAGAGGAGATTGTAGCAGCATTTGCATAAAGTCACAGACAAGCTTACATTTCTGATCCTTAAATCATTTGCTTACATTAAGCAATGCATTCAAAAATGTAAGTAAATGAATAAATACTCTTTTTCAGGAAAGACACGTAGGGGGTTATTTAATTGGGCACTGGGTTTTGACTGCAAAAGAAACTTGCGTATCTCGTGTGCTCAGTTTTGTAACTGCAGGTATACACACTCCCTATATCCGCGGTATCCAATTTAAAAAAAAATGCACGCAGGGGTTTAAGCATTGAAAACATTGTTGCACAGGTAAAAAAAAAAAATACCTGTCTGGGGGTCTTTCCCTCCATCTTTGCTCTGGAGAGGGGGTGCTGGGAGCTGAGGCAGCTTCCGGGAGGGGATGTAGTTGCTGGTAGATGTAGTTCTCACAGCTGCCTCTGGGAAGGGAGGGGGCGGGAGTCACACACACACACACACACACACACACGTGTGTCACACACACACATATTTGCACACACTCACACACACATATTACACTCACCGCTACTGCAGGAGACCGGGTCTCAATGTGAAGAAAACAGCGCTTCGGAAGGTGAGTAATGACAGACTAACAGAGGAGACAGTCTTTCAAGATACTAGAGGAGCCCTCTAATATCTTTAATAACTGTCTCCTTTGAGGCGGCTACCTATTTTGTCAGTTCCAGGCCTCACAATTTCTGATGGCAGCCCTGGTCACAAGGGTGACAGAGCAAGTCCCAATGGATTTTCCTAAAAATAAAGATTTTAGGAAAAATCACACTTGCTCTGGGGGTGCGTGATAAAAGACGAAGTCATTTCTATAGAAATCATTGCGTCTCTCTTTCTCTCCTCTAATTGAATAGGTACATCCCGCAGCCGTGGGAAACAGGTGTCCATTGAATCCTTCAAAACTAATGAACTCATAAATAGGCTGGCATGAGGACTTAACTCAGCAGTGTATGCAACATGAATCAAACAATCTAATTAGGCTCAATGCTGGAGATGGTGGCTGATATGCATGATTCCATCATCGGGGGTGTCTCCACGGTCTAGGTGCCAATCTAAGACTCTAAGGGGGGAATTCAAATGTTTGAAAAGTCGGTTGGGTGTCTGTTTTTTCCTGTCTATTAGATAGGAAAAACCAGACACCCAACTGACTTTTCAAACATTTGAATTCCCCCCTAAATGTGTTTGGATATGCCATATTTGAATTGACAACTCAATGGTTTATGAACTATATAATATAGATAGAAGTCTTTCGAGGAAATGTATCAAACCTTGTAAAGCGTGGTGAAGTAGAAAAGTTGCCCATTGTAGTAACCAATCAGCTCCTAGATAGCATTTATCAAGTGCATTCTATAAAATAAGTAGAAACTGTCTCAACTGGCAACTTTTCCACCTCTCCACTTTTTAGAAGGTTCGACACATTTCCCTTTATGTTTCCAAACACTTTTCTTTAGAGCTGTTTAATATGGATACAATCATGTTACTAAGGTTGTTAATCTGTATTTGCATCTCTTCTATTTTCCAATCTGCTGGTCTAGCTCTCATATTTTTCTATTATTGGCTCATCCTTGTCTAATCTATGACAAATTAATTATCTGTATACAGCTATAAAAGGTGGCACGTATTTCGCTGCATGTTTCTTTTAAGGCTAAACAAATATTTATTATGAGCTACAATCAGCTGTGAAGACTTCATCTGGTTTGTCTCCAGTCCTGCCTACTATCAGGTCATCTTTTACTTCATGTGTCAAGTTTGAACATTTTTGTCAACTGAAATGTTTTGGGCATATGGCAGAGGTTCTCAAGAGCGGTCTCAAGGCACCCCAACGGTCCAGGTTTTAGGAATAAAAATGGCTCAACATAGATGGTTCAATCAAATTGACTGAGGAGCTTCCTTAATTTAGTCAACTGTGGCCAAGCATGGATAAACTTAAAACCTGCACTGTTGGGGTGCCTTGAGGACCGCGTTTGAGAAACTCTGTTACATGGGCACCTAAACCAATGCTCTTTCCCACATAAAATACACTTGAAAGTTGCAAGAAATGTTCCACTTAGCTAGGAAGGCCCCGTTGCACTCTTTTCACCAGTCTCTGCCATCTTGAGGCATTTTTGTAGAACCATAGGGGGGAGATAATTATTTCACTTATGATTCTGTGCAACCAGGAAACATGAATTGTTTGGGGTCATGAGAATCGAGTTTGAGCACCCATGCATGGAGCAATGTGTATATTGGCAAATCCTGACCCCAGGGACCTCTAACAGCATGTTTTCCATATTGCCCAGCTGGAGCTTAGGTATATTCATTACATACTGACATATTTTAAATGATCCATACAGTAGGTGGCACAATCATTTCACTTGTAATTCTGTGAGGAGACGTTTAGAACACGCACTATTCGTGGTCCCTGGACACTGAGTTTTAGAATCACTGACATAAGGGATAGATGTCACACACTCCTGCTCATCGTATTAAACACCTTTTTACCAGTTGATGGCCTTCAGGTGTTTTCAGTCTGTAATAGTGGAAAGCTTTACTCAAGCAATACTGCAAGAGGTGCACTGCTTGTTCTGTATGCATGTGTGCCCAAGCCATGGTTTACTGTACAGGTGGTCACAGCTACTGTATGCATTTTTGTGTACAGTGTCATACTCAGCATGTGTGCTGCCTGCAGTGAACCGCTAACATTACAATTGTCTCTTAATTGCCCTGACTTTGAGACTGGACATCAAACAATCTCAGGTTACTGCATTTATTTAGGTGACATTGCCACTCAGAGAAAGGTTTACTGAGGTATCAGAAATCCTTTCTGGAAAGTTAAATATGTGCACAGGTGTTTAAGAAATGGGCAATAGACCACAGCCTGCCCTGAGCCTTTGTTCTTTCTTGTAAATTAGACACACCACTAGTTATAATTTATTGTCCTTATTAGCGCTTTAAGAGTTTTGTGCTTTACATACAATATATACACAGATGTGTCCTCATACATCCAGCCTCAAGGGCCAGATTTAGTGGTCAGACTGCCCTTAGGCACATTAAACCTCACCCCAATACCACCTACCCAACCACAGTTTGCTGCCCATTGTCCCACTCCCATCAGTTGCAAAATAAAATATGTAAAAAAATTAGATGTAATGACAAAAAAAAACAAATCACCTGGCCTCATCAGTAGGGTTGCCACCTCATGCATCATTGATTCCTGGAGATCCACCCAGCCCCAATCCCAACCGCCCCCACCCCTCCCCCCGCGGCCCCAAGCAATGTTCATGTAAATAAAATGATGTAACATATTTCTAAAATATTTTACGTACAATCTAAATGAAACAGTGTATCTATATAAATAGGAATATAATAGTCGCCACTTGGATAAATTACAGGCATTTGGTGCCTTAAAACTAGATTGTGTGAAAGAGGGAAGAATCATGGAAGTGTAAGTGTTGCACACAACGTAATCAATATCAAGCTTCAACAGGTTAAACTAACAAATGCACTACTAAAAGGTGTCTGTTAGTGATTAAAAATATACATATATCTATATATAACTTGAGCCTCTATTTGTTTCATGCAATCTCACTATATTATATTATAAATATATGTGTGACATGTCTGTCAGCTCTCGTTGCTCTTCTCACATGAGCCGGATCGGCGTTACTTCACCACTGCAGCCCGGGAAAATGCTGAGGAAGAGCTGCCGATGGCAGCGCCACGGCAGCTTCGGCTCAGTCTGCAGTCTGTAGGCGCAGACCTGGGAAATGCTGAGGAAGAGTGCCGGTGGCAGCGTCACAGCAGCTTTGGCTCAGTCTGGGCTGAACACAGTCTCGCGAGATTTTATGTCATCATCTCGCGAGACAGTCACTGTAGTTCACTGAGTTCCTCGGCTGCCAAGGAGCACTCCTGATGCTCCCAGGTTCCCTTATTCCTGGAGAATCCAGGAATCCGGGTGAAGGGAAAAGCCTCCTGGAGGGTTTCCACCAAATCCTGGAGAATCCAGGAAATCAGGGAGAGGTGGCAACCCTACTCATCAGCCTAGTGTGCGCCCCCAGAAAGTGCAGCCCTTAGGCTCATGTCTCACATGCCTAATGGGAAATCCACCCCTGCAGCCTCAATATGTCATACGGCGCGAGACGCTCAGTGCGACTGGGATGCTCTGAGATGTGCAACATTGCGTTTTTATTTAAAGTTTGCATCGTATTCACATTGCAGATGCAGCAAAACATTACTCACAGTAACATGAGTATAACAGTGGAAAGTACAGAAATGCTTTTTCCAAAACATATAATCAAATCATAGTTGTTAAAGAAATGATATGTAAAAAATGTCCAATCCCCCAAGGAAATAGTGACCTCTGCTTATTACAAATAGACACACCCCAGTTTCCTTGGTGAATTGGAAAGCACTGATTTGCATAATTTAGGTAAAATGAACATCATGCAGCTATTTTTACACAAAGTAGTCATTCTGGACAGACATTAGCCTGTATAACTTCATCTGCCTGATTTCTGGATTCGCACAATGTGTTCATTAGGATAGAAATAGTTGAAACATTGAATTTTTCATTATGTTGTCAAAACAACTACTATAGCTATGATGTGTCCCAGTTATACACATGCAGCACAAACGGTTTTATTCAGGTTTGTTAGCAAACCAAAAAAGCACACTAATGGGCAAAACCATGCTGCACTGCAGGTGGGGCAGATGTACCATGTGCAGAGAGAGTTAGATTTGGGTGTGGTGTGTTGAAACTGAAATCTAAATTGTAGTGTAAAAATTAAACAGCCAGTATTTACCTTACACAGAAACAATATAACCCACCCAAATCTCTCTCTCTCTGCACATCTGTCCCACCCGCAGTGCAACATGGTTTTGCCCAATTGCTTACTTTTTGGTTTGCTAACAACTCTGAATAACCCCTTATGACTGGTGCTGAAATATCTGACAAAACACATTTTCCAGATTACCATCAGATAGGAAAACATACATAAATCTCTATTAACTTAAGTGAATGTGCCCATATCACAAAGCTAGGTATCTGGACTATAGATTGACAGTAAAACGGTCGACAGTCAATAGACTGACATGCAAAAGTCGACAGTGCTTATGGCCGACAATATAAAAAGTCAACATGTTCAAATGGTTGACATAACAATGGTCAATGCACACGTATGGTCAACACAACTTTTTAAGTTTTTTTTTTTTGCATTTTTTTCCGCTTTTTCATACTCTGCCATCCACGTGGACCAGAGCCGGCCTTAACAATATAATGCCCTAGGCAAGATTTTGACTGGTGCCCCCTAGCACCACCACTGGTTCCGCTTCTGACCTTGCACCTCTTTCCCAGCACCATCACCCCTCATCCATAGCAGTCCTTATTTTGGTGTTTGTACCCCTTATACTGTATTTTAAATAGGAACAGTTCGCACATTTGGCGCACAGCCCAAAAAGGGGTGTGTTTTTGCTGGCAAGGGGCATGGCCACACAATAGTAACCCCAATTCCAATTACGCCACACAGTACTGCAACTTTATTCAAATTTGATCATGCGATAATGTCCATAATTCATATTACATCCCACAGTAGTATCACTGTACCTTATAAATGTTACTCCTCACAGTAGAGCCCCTTATTCACATTACATCACACTGAATTGCTCCTTATTCACATTACACCACACCCTATTGCTCTTTATTCACATTAGACGACACAGTAGTGCCCTTTTTATACGCAACGCCACATAGTAGAGCACCTTATACACATAATGCCACATATTAGTAATGCATTTATACACATAATTCCACACAGTAATGCCCCTTACACATATGAGACACATTATTAATGTCCTTATAAAAATAATGCGCCTTACACATTATGACAACCTTTATTAATGGCTGCCCTTATACACATAATGTCCCTTACACATATGCCACACATTATTAATGCCTTTATACACATAATGACACACATAGTGCCCCCTACACATTTGCTGCACATTATTAGTGCCCCTATACATATAATGACACACATACAGTAGTACCCTGTTACACATATGCCGCACATTATTAATGCTCTTATACACATAATGACTAACATAGTGCCCCTTACACATATGTTGCACATTATTAATGCATTTTTACATGACACACATAATGCTCCTTACACATATTCCGAACACTACTGCACAACCAACCCACTCACGTGCACACAGCACTCACACTTCCACTAACACTGTGACCTCTGCCTCTGCTTGGATACAGATGTGTCCTCATAAATCTTGCCTCAATACTAACGTTGGGCACCTTTTTTATGGATGCACAAGCAGCTTCTGCTGATTAAAATGATATGCAGCATGCCTATATACTGTGTGAGACTGTGGCTGTATCTGCATATGAAATGCTACACACAGAATATAGGTATGCTGCATATCATTTTAATCAACAGAGGCTACTGATGCCCCTAGGCATATCAAATGCCCTAGGCAATTGCCTAGTTTACCTATGCCTATGGCCGGCTCTGACGTGGATTATGATTGGGAATAGTAACTTGTGCCAAATGCAGCAGTAGAGAAGTGAGGTACCTTGCCCACAGCATTGCCAGCGAAGTAAGCTATGCAAGGGGACGCGGTACACTAATTGTGGTTCCCTGTGCTTTGATGGTGAACACGACACCAAAACAGTTGTGTCAATATTTTTTGTGTCAACCATTTTCCATGTCGACCTTTTCATATGTCGACATTTTGTACCTGTCGACCCTTTCCATTGTCTACCTTTTGCCTGTTGACCAGATGAGGTTGACTTACTGATCCATACCCACAAAGCACTCCTGTTGTTAAATCATGGAGGTTCTTATCTTACTTATTAGAGGGCAGGTAAAAATGTGAGACCAAGACCCATTTTCCTGCGCACGCTGCCTGCACCCTATTGTGAATGTTGGGAGGAATGATAAGAACTCACTCCTGAGTGCCCTGCATCTTCTGCTTCTTGTTTTCATCATATGTATGATATAGGATTAGGACATACTGTATATGGGGGTGGATCATAGGGTCGACCACACTTAGGTCGACAGTGTCTGGGTTGACCACTATTGGTCGACAGTAAGTAGGTCAACATGGTTTCTAGGTCGACAGGGTCTCTAGGTCTACATGTACATGGACAGAAAAAGATAAAAAAAAAGTTGGTGTCATTTTCTCCGTAGAGTGACCGGGAACCCCAATTAGTGCACCGTGTCCCCTCCCGTCTTCGGGCAAGGTGTCTCGCTCCACTACCGCTGTGCAGGTTACCGTTCCCAATTGTAGTCCACGTGGATCATAAAGCATGAAAAAATTCAAAAATGAAAAAAAAAAGTTGACCTGGAGATCATGTCGACATAGAAACCATGTTGACCTACTTACTGTCGACCAAAAGTTGCCGACCTAGACATTGTCTACCTAAGTGTGGTGGACCTAAAGACTGGATACCACTGTATATATGTATCACTGTGCCGTGGGGAGTCATTTAATTCCGGACAGCCGGGATATCAGACTGATCCCGTGCCATGCTTATATTACTCTTGCACACATGAATGAAAATAAACTTTTTTATTTGATACATTCTTAACAACTTTCCAATACCCTTATTAGTTTTGCTTCTAAACCCTATTGTGCCCGTAGCGTATGAGAAATTAGACCTTTTCTAAAACGTTAAGTGCATTTTTAAAATTTCACAGTATTATCATGGGAACATTGGGGTAATTCCAAGTTGATCGCAGCAGGAATTCTGTTAGCAATTGGGCAAAACCAGGGCCCTCATTCCGAGTTGATCGCTCGCAAGGCGAATTTAGCAGAGTTGCTCACGCTAAGCCTACGCCTACTGGGAGTGTATCTTAGCTTCTTAAAATTGCGACCGATGTATTCGCAATATTGCGATTTCAAACTACTTAGCAGTTTCAGAGTAGCTTCAGACTTACTCGGCATCTACGATCAGTTCAGTGCTTGTCGTTCCTGGTTTGACGTCATAAACACACCCAGCGTTCGCCCAGACACTCCCCCGTTTCTCTGGCCACTCCTGCGTTTTTTCCGTAAACGGTAGCGTTTTTATCCACACGCCCCGAAAACGCCGTGTTTCCGCCCAGTAACACCCATTTCCTGTCAATCACACTACGTTCGCCGGAGCGAAGAAAAAGCCGTGAGTAAAAATACTATCTTCATTGTAAAATTACTTGGCGCAGTCGCAGTGCGAATATTGCGCATGCGTACTAAGCGGAATTTCACTGCGATGCGATGAAAATTACCGAGCGAACGACTCGGAATGAGGGCCCATGTGCACTGCAGGGGAGGCAGATATAACATGTGCAGAGAGAGTTAGATTTGGGTGTGGTGTGTTCAATCTGTAATCTAATTTGCAGTGTAAAAATAAAGCAACCAGTATTTACCCTGCACAGAAATAAAATAACCCACCCAAATCTAACTCTCTCTGCAAATGTTATATCTGCCACACCTGCAGTGCACATGGTTTTGCCCAACTGCTAAAAAATTTCCTGCTGCGATCAACTTGGAATTACCCCCATTATTGTGGTTATTTAACATATTTTAAAGCAGTTCCTAAGCATGGTCCGTGTATGGGCATATTATGGGAGTGTCGCTGGCATGTTAGTGAAAGTGATTGTATACACAGATGCTCAATATAGGAGGCTATACATAGACAGTGACACTGCAGCTGCCATAGGGCTGGTGCAAGTGTGGATGGTATGACCAGTGGTTCATCTACAGTAGTACCGACTGGTGCAGGGAAGGGCCTTGCATAAGGATGCAGACAGGGGCGACCACGTTATCTGACCACCTCTGAATCAGCCAATGTATGTCTGCCTAGCAGCCACTGCGGGGGGAGGGGGGGGGGGGTTGATGCGTGGCCTCCAACTGTTGATATAGAATTTTGGCTGCTCATATTATACATATTTTTCACTCTTATTTAAATAGTCCAGAATGAATGGCTGGGCTGGTGGTGCTTGTACCTGTAGTGCACCCGCTAGCAGTGTGGCTGCCGGAAAGTCTCCAGCCGGGGCTCCACTGAAGTTAGCAAGCAGCCGCAGAGTTTACCAAGAGGGAGGCAGGGTTCCTATAGACAGCTGTGGCACATAGCAAAGCCGGCCAGTCTCTTTCAGAGGGAGGAGTCGGGAGAGCACCATACAGAAGATCAGAGAGTCTCCATAGGCTGTGAGTGAGGTACTGCACTGACAACCAAGCCTTAGTGGCACTATTACTGTGGACATTGTGTATAAGGGGCACTACTATTGTGGGCATATGTGTATATGGGGCACTACTACTGTGGGCATTATGTGTATAAAGGGGTAGTATTGTGTGGCATATGGGGGCTTATTGAGACTCTAACGCAGATGGTCTGTGCATATGCAGCCACTACAGTGTGCGACCCTTCATCGTGCAATCGCATCCCTGGAGGAAAGCATGATTAGTGACAGGTGACGTGCGTCTGGGGCAGCGATGTGGTGTTGGGGAGGGGAGATCAGAAAATGCAGGCGTGTCATGGCCATTTTCGGGGTGGCCTGATGATGTCGCCTGCGTTTCTTGTGAGTGGAAACAAGGTGCCAGACCAACCTTCATATGCAGCATGGCTACGTAGGCGGGGTTCTACCTATATCCGAAGCGTTTGCAATTGAATTGAGATTGCATTGCGGGGCGGAGCCACACATGCTGGACGGCCTTGCCCTGTCCTGGGCAGCCCCCAGCAAGTGAGTAGTATGATTGCACATTTTGCTGCAATAGCAAAATCTGCGATCAACTCTGAATAACCCCCTTGGTGCTATAGAGGGCTACTGTGTAGCATAACATGTATAATTGGTACTACTGTGTAACATAATGTGAATAAGGGGCACTACTACCTGCATTATAATGGGAATAAGATTGCACTATTGTGGTGTGTAAAATTATTATTGTTTATTTTATTTTTTTGGTGCGGGGGGGCCTTGCCCCAGGTGTCAAAAATAAAATAAAATAGCACTGCAGAATGTATAATATGTATTTCTCTGTCTATGACAATGTTTGTCTGTAATTGTGTACTATGGCATGGCACACTGTGAATGTTGTAGTTTAGCTTATTAAAAGCACTAGTGTGTGACAAAATGTGCATATAAAGCCTATAGAAAGAGAACATTAGAGACATTAGAAAGAACTTTAGTTACCTGTAAATTACTGATCTACTTATTGGAAGCTAAAATAAGATTTTATAAATGGAGATCTTCAACTTTCAAATATTTGATACAAAAAGCTATACACACACATTAACCCTGAGCAATGCACAAGATTTCATATATGTATAGCAGGGAATTTGAAGAATGAGAACCTGATCCAGTAAAGTACAGTATCTGTGTGATAAAAGCAATCTCAGCAAGCTTGCACATGACATGTTGACAAAACATCGTCTTAGAGTCTGGTTGATGATTCTTATCTCTAAAACTTATTATGTCATTTACCTTGCTAGATATAACTTGTAAAAGTGCAATTTATGTAAAACAGTAATTCAGACATATGCATACCTCACAAGTTTAACCTTGACAGAATCGGGACTATCGACCCAAAAAGGGGGTTGACCCGAAAATGAGGGGTTGCCTCAATTGTTAGGAGGGTGTCACCTCACCTGGGTGGGCGTGGTCTCGCCAAACGGACCATTTTCCAGCCTTTTGGAGGCGTGCCCAGTGCTCCCTGAGCAGCTGGGCAGTCCCCTGCTCCCCTCCTAGCACTGAATACATGCCGTGCGCGTGTGCACAGCATATATTCAGTGATCACCGGCTGCTTTGCATAGCAGAGCAGCCGGTGATCAAAGGCTCCCCCAACTGCCCCCCCACCAGCGGGACACTGCTGCCAACTGGAGGGACAGCCGGACAGTGTCTGTATAGCGGGACTGTTCTGCTGGAATCGGGACAGTTGGGAGGTATGCATACGTAGGCCCAATGATCACGCCCCCTGTGATACCACACCCCTTATCTGGGAGCACGCATGCCTTAGCTGCATGTAAATATAACTATTACCGTTCCCCTATCATGGTGCGCCCCCTTTCATTTTCTTCTGGATCCGCCCCTGCACACACATGTCTTAAAACATCCCTTGCTTCCACTGGCGCACTGCCAATAAAGGCACCACCAAAATGCCATCGGGAGCCTACACACATGGACTGCACACTCCCCAGTGACATCTCTTAGAGAGGGAAAACCTGAGGCCTGTCAATAGCATGGGAGACCTCTCAACTTCCATTGTGCACTCTCCAATTTTCATACTGAGGCAAAATGCAGACAGAGCAGGAGACAAGTGGGCCAACCATTGTCCTGGACCCGAGTCTTATTATATGCCACAACTGGTTGTTTGTGGCCCTTTTACATGATACCTTTTACAACTTTCACTGCTGGGGAGGGTAGAAAACAATTTCATGGTAGGATGAGAGTAATTGTGGTCACTGCCAGCCTACACGTAGACACACAATATACACTCACTGAGACGCTCACCTTGGGACTGGGCACTTCTCCTCCTCCTCCAGACTCTCCTCCCACCTGTCAGCCACGGTGCCAGGGTGTATCAATTTTCTCTGGGAGTTACGCCCCTGAAACAGTGTGTGTCTTCTGGTTCCCGAACACATAAACACTTACACTGCCTGTATCTCACACACAGCCACATAACTAGCGTGTTTCATATTTCTGCTATTAAAGGGATAGATTGGCATCTCCATATATGTAAAACCTGGATTAACATTTTGTCTGCCCACCACCCCATAGTCACTACTGCTGTGTTGCCCTTTTTTCCACCTACAAGTGTACAGCTAGGTGTACACTATACAGATATGGACAGATAATTGTATAGTGTGTACCTAGCTAAACGCTTCATTACCTAAGCTCCACCCCACTCTCCCAACTGTCCCCTATTTAAGCAGTGCAGCCCTGAACGTGGGACTGACCTGACAGCTAAGAAGTTTGTCCTGACTTGTGGGAGGTGGCGCAAAATTATAATGTTACAGGGATCTAAAACAATGGCAAAACCATACACAATTATTAACCTATATGTTTGGTTGGCCCCCAGATTTTTTGGGGGATTGCCATTTGTTCTAAATAGCTAAAATACCATTAGACTGGATTGTGGCGGTGATTCAGACCTGATCACTGCTGTGCCTTTTCACGCAGCGGGTGATCGGCATTAGACTGCGCATGCGTATGCACCGCAATCACGCGCGTCAGCAAACAACAACGGGCATCGCCGGTCAGTGACAGGATGGTGCGAAATTTCATTTGCGTGTGCGTTCGCAAGGTGATTGACAAGAATAGGCCGTTTGTGGGTGGTAATTGATCGTTTACTGGGAGTGTCTGGAAAAACGCAGACATTCCCAAGCGTTTTCAGGGTGGGTGTCTGACATCAGCTCTGGCCCCGATTAGCCTGTTCTCATCGGACTGTAGGAATATTTCCTGGGCTGCGCACATAGGCCCTCATTCCGAGTTGTTCGCTCGCAAGCTGCTTTTAGCAGCATTGCACACGCTAAGCCGCCGCCCTCTGGGAGTGTATCTTAGCTTAGCAGAATTGCGAACGAAATATTCTCAAAATTGCGAATAGTAATTTCTTAGCAGTTTCTGAGTAGCTCGACACTTACTCTGCCACTGCGATCAGTTCAGTCAGTTTCGTTCCTGGTTTGACGTCACAAACACACCCAGCGTTCGCCCAGACACTCCCCCGTTTCTCCAGCCACTCCCGCGTTTTTCCCAGAAACGGCAGCGTTTTTTCACACACACCCATAAAACGGTCAGTTTCCGCCCAGAAACACCCACTTCCTGTCAATCACACTCCGATCACCAGAACGAAGAAAATTCCTCGTAATGCCTTGAGTAAAATACCTAACTGTTGAGTAAAATAACTAAGCGCATGCGCTCTGCGAACATTGCGCATGCGCAGTAAGCGACTAATCGCAAAATAGAGAAAACCGGCAACGAGCGAACAACTCGGAATGAGGGCCATACTGCACACACTGGATTTTTGCAGCTCAGCAAACACATGTGAATGCACACTTGAACAGCGACTTTACACTCTTCCATGAGCGGCGACTATCTGAACGCAAGACAGCAAAGTTAGCAGCCCAGAAATCAGGTCTGAATCACCCCCACTGCATGGTAGTAAAGTGTGGGACTAATAGATAAACAAAAATGGAGTTTCGCAGAACTAAACAAAGGGTTACTCTGTACAAAATGGCTGCAAGGATACATGAGAAGTATTGGGAGCTGCTATATATAAATTCAGCTACAGTGTCTGTGAAGCCTAGTCTACTGTATTCACTGCTGTTTGGGCTATCATATTATAGAATCTTTAGGTCATGCAATTGTATCCCTTAGTTGTATAATATACTGCTTTGTGTAAGCAGTAATCTTTATTACTAATCTGCATTCCATTACTACGCCACTAGCCACATATTTTCCAGCCGCACTTATCAGCTAACTGAGAAATGAAAGGCATACAGGACTACAGCACACACCTGAAATTCCTTAAAGGAACATTAACAATAAAAAAAGAGGTTGTATACACTTACATATCCTGTATTCTTATACCGCATCTATAAAACATATGGCTTCTGCATCCCCCCGCATGTCAAAGATTTTGATCGTAGATGTACGTTTTTTTCCGCACATCTACGATCAGGTCTGAATTAGGCCCAAAGTCATTTATGCAAGTGAAAGTGAGTTACTTTATCTGGAAAGGACTGAGTTTATTTGACCAATGAATCCTTATTACGAAGTAAGCTGTATTTGTTGAAAGAGCCTACAATACCTTTGCTTGATTAATCATATGAGTAGAAGTGACATTCTTGCTAAACCAGGATTTCTTGTGTTCACATGTGCCATTCCTTCATTGCAAAACTGTGGCACCTCACGATTTATACAGAGCTCCAATGGTATTTGCCGGTGAAGATTATAACAACTCGGTTAGGGAAAGCTAGTACTTTTGCATCATTACTCTTCTCATCACATTATTGTTTACTATAGTAATACAAAAATATCTGTGATTTGATTGGCTTTTGCATTCCTGAATGATTCAATATGTGAACTGTAGTTAATTGTCATCTCTCTATCTTCTTTTTCTGCCCAATTCTTTTTGTGATTATCCAATATTTTTGTCAAATTTTTGTCATCCCTAACCCAGCATTCATTGCGGCTCAATAAAAAGACATCCTGTTGGAATTGCTGACTCATTCCTGTTTCGCATCAAGCTATCCTATCTCTCTGAGCAAGGTACTACAAAAAGGGATGAGGAAGACCATTTCAAGGGAAAGGGTCGTCACATAGCCACCCATGTTACACTGCTATCCTTGTTTATAAGGATTAACTATGTTTTGAACCTGAATTTCAGCATGTATTACTTTTTTAAGTCCTTCCTGCAAGAGGGGGGCTAAGTTTAGGATGCACAGAAGTGTTAGGGTTAGGCATGACTGGGGAGGTTAGGGTCAGGCTGCAGGAGGGGGGGGGGGCGGTGTGTTGGGATGGTGAATTTTAGGCTGCTGTAAGGGAGGGCTAGGGGGTTGCTTCCAAACCCCTGTTGGGGTTTTGAACAGTGGTATGCCGTGTTCAGTATTCTGACTGCTGGCATCCTGTCCACCAACATTTCTGCCCCAACCCATAACTACTGTGATCCTTTAAACAAGTGTCGAGCAACAGGGTCTGGTTATCATAAGCTGGCTATCATATCAGGAAGTCCCAGCTTTATTCTTTTAGAACTGAAAGTCAAAACTCACTGTGCATATGGATGAACCTACTCATGTTCAGGACACATAGTCAGTGTCGGACTAGGGCAAGAAAGGCCCACCGGGGAAATGCAGTTGTAGGGGTCCATTCTTAAGGGTGTGGTCAGGCTCTAGTGGTGGTGGGACTAGCCATCACAGAGGTTTAGTTAACCATTAAAGAGTACATTGTATGTATATATATATATATATATATATATATAAAAAACCATAGTCCTGTGAAATATAATGCAACATATGTATAATGCATAATTCAAGTGCAGTAGGATAGTGTCTGGAACCTGATCCCTAGAGGTTGACCCCTGTTCCCCATGTGGGCAGTCCGACCCAGCAAGAATTACACCCCTGGCAGCAAGAATTAGAAACCTGGCAAATAGCATGACACCCAAAGCATGAAACCCCTGGCAACGAGCACGGAACCCAGAGCGTGAAACCCCTGGCAATGAGTAGGTAATTTAAAAGTAATTAGAAGCATTTCTGTGGGGCATAATGTGTAATGAACATTGTGGTGTGTGACCTAATGTATCACAGGCATTGTGGTGTGTGGCATAATGTGTCACAGGCATTATGGTGTGCGGCATAATGTATCATGGCCATTATGGTGTATGGCATAATGTGTCACGGGCATTATGGTGTGTGGCATAATGTGTAATGGGCATTATGGTGTGTGGCATAATGTGTAATGGGAATTATGGTGTCTGGCATAATGTGTAAGGGGCATTGTGGAGTGTGGTATAATGTGTAAGGGGCATTACAGTGTGTGGCATAATGTGTATGCAGCATTACGGTGTAGTGTAGCGTGTAAGGAGCATTGCGATTTGTGACATAATTGTAAAGGGCATTACTATAAGGAGGAAAAATAACAAATAATGTTAGGGGCATGAATCAGGATTTTTTTCCCAGTGGTGGCCAATGTCTGGGAGTGCAGGTTGCCTTTTCCTGCAATGCCACGCCCCTTACATAGAGGCCACACCCCTTGGAGAGACACCACACCCATTGCAGTGAGGCCAAACACCCTTTTTGGGGGCAAATGCTTTACTTTTCAAGTGGCAATGAGGGGCAGAAATTTTTGGGGATTTGGGGGAGAAAAAATTGTAGTTACGCCACTGGGGAGGATGTTGTGACCAGACACTGCAGCAATAGGCTACACTTCCCCTACAAGGGGAGGAGGAGTAGTGAATTATCTGGCCCGCAGCTTACCATGGTCTGCCAGTCTACCTGTCTACCTGCATGCCCCTCCTTGGCTCCTCTGCTCTTAGACTCTGGCACGTAATACTGGAGTATGGGCTTTCATGCAATAAGCAGACCAAGAAAGTGTAATTTGGCCTTGCAGAAATAGACATTTGAAGCAAAACCAAGAGGAACACTAGGGGCAGACAAGATGGCAACGATCAACCCGGGGTATGAAGCATCAGCACCCGCCACTGCTGCTCACTCACCAGCCTCTATCATCATCATTAGTAATATCTGTGTGGCTGTCCATGCCCTGTATCCTTTTCCCGAGTTCTGGCAGCATGGTGAGAGGTATGGGGCCGGCCACTCTATGCTACAGACCACCGGTGCTTGCAGTGTCCGACTGCACCATCCTGTGCAAGGGGTAAGCGTCCTGGTTGCTGGGGAGCTGAAGCCTGGTGGTGTCAGCAGGGTCTACATGTTTGTTATTAAACCCAGTCCAGTCAGTGTGCATGGGAGGAGAGAGCCTTGAGGACAGTTACAGGGGTCCGTTCCTGTGTGTTCCCGGGCACTGTTTGTGCCCAGCAGAATTTGCGCATGGATCGCAGGGCACTGCCACACCTCTTTCCAATCAGGGCATTACTAATGCTATTACAGGTTGAGTATCCCATATCCAAATATTCCGAAATACAGAATATTCCGAAATACAGACTTTTTTGAGTGAGAGTGAGATAGTGAAACCTTTGTTTTTTGATGGCTCAGTGTACACAAACTTTGTTTAATACACAAAGTTATTAAAAATATTGTATTAAATGACCTTCAGGCTGTGTATATAAGGTGTATATAAAACATAAATGAATTGTGTAAATGTAGACACACTTTGTTTAATGCACAAAGTTATAAAAAATATTGGCTAAAATAACCTTCAGGCTGTGTGTATAAGGTGTATATGTAACATAAATGCATTCTGTGCTTAGACTTAGGTCCCATCACCATGATATCTCATTATGGAATGCAATTATTCCAAAATACGGAAAAATCCGATATCCAAAATACCTCTGGTCCCAAGCATTTTGGATAAGGGATACCCAACCTGTACTACCCATCAGCCTTACCCTGGTGTAAGTGACAGGCATGGTACCTGAAAATTGCTGTTACGCCTGTCCTGTTTATAACTTTTCTCTCTACTTTCACTTTTTGTTTGTTACATTTTGCAGCCTTCCGGATTTAGCTGTAGCAGTGTCCTGCACAGTAACTGGGGCTGATCTAGAGATGCCAAATAATCACAGTATTAGAGGAATAACACTACTATATTCATTTATGTTGGTGGTGTGTAAATGGCAGATGTTGTAAAATGGAATTTAATTACTGTTGCAGGAATGAGGTCTGCATAATACAACAATTCGAGCACTGGCCGCTTGTAGACCTGGAGCTGGCTCAGGATGCCATAGCCAGCAGTCCCAGATCTGCACAGGCGCAGTGCAACTCCGGCACACGCGCAGATATGCAAACATCGCCCAACTGTGAAAAAATCTCCATAGCGTCCACTTCTGAATCAGCCCCAATTTTAATCCATCCTATCATATACTGCTATGAGTAGCCTATCTGTTGGAACATTTGACTGAATTATATCTACCTGGTAGATACAGAGATGTATTACTTTGTGGTAAGCTGTTTGTGGCCTACACACCTCTTGAAGCCTAAGAATAGCACCTCCTCAAGCTCCACTTAGTCTCCTTTCTGTCACCTCAGAATTGCCACCACCCTCCAAAAATCCTTAATAATTATTTTGGTTGAGCTGCACTTACAGTATATACATCAATGTTTTTTCAGTCCTATGTAACACTAGGTGTTTGCTGATTCGCAATGTAAGACATTTTTCAGGATAATTCCTGTTTTGAATCATCATAAATACATTATCAACAAATAGCAAGAAAACAGCTCCCAAAGCATCCACAAAAGGCAAAGGACTAGTCTGATAGAACTTAACTAGATGAGTCACATAGAACCTGATTCGGAGTTGTATGCAAATCCTTTAAATTATATAGAAAGTCAGTTTGGGGATGAACTTTTGGGGCATGGGGCTCCCTGGATTGCTCTGGAGGGGCCACTTTGGGCATCACCACCTTATATTTATTTTTAACACCGATATCACCCTGTGTTTGTGCTTATTTATGTAGCATTTTTCACACATCTTGTATACTTGTAATGCTGATCAGCTAACCTCACTTCAAACACTCTGTCACCTTACTGCTGTCCTCTTTCTAACACTCAGCAGCTTCTCTCACATGCCTAACACTGATTTCTCACTTCTATCCCTTCCTTATTTGTGTGATGCCCTGGGGTGGTATGGCTGGGGTGGTTTGGGGGTGCTCTGCGCCCCAGAGGCGAACCCCCATAATGTTAGGGACCTGTCCAACAAGATAACCGTGAAGTAGGTGGGCAGGCTCATATACTGGCCAATATATGCCAAGAACCTCGGATATGATGTCATTGCATACTTCCCAACAAGACCCTCTCCAGGAGGGACAGAATGCTCTGCTCCTGGACTTTCCTCTTAATTTATGATTGCCATCACCTGTGCTGAAACACCTTTCTTATCAATTAACCTGTTCAAAACAGGTGCCGGCAATCATAAATTAAGAGGAAAGTCCAAAAGCAGAACATTGTGTCCCTCCTGGAATGGGTCATGTTGGGAAGTATGTAGTTGTTAGAATTTGAATGGTATATGGTGCACCTGCACCTTTGTTCCTATATTGGAGTTACCATGTAGTCAGACTTAGTGCGGTGGTTGTATATTGCTAGGATACATTTTGAATAAGTTATTATGGGATCTACTGTATGTAGTAAGTCTTGGAGAGAGATAAAGTGGACAGAGATACCAGCCAATCAGCTCCTAACTGCCAGAGTCATAACTAGACATTTTGGTGCCCTGTGCGAGAAAGAGAATTGGTGCCCCCACCCCATATATAAAATAGGGGCATAGCTTCATGTGGAGGGGGCGTGGCCACAGAATAGTACAATTCACATTATACCACACAGTAGTACCCCTTATACAGGTTATGCCAGGGTCCACTCCTTACACTAGGTAAAGCGCTTACATACATTACACTAGGTAAAGCTCCTTACACATATTACGCAAGGTAGAGCCCCTTATATACATTATGCCAGGTAGAACCCTTATACACATTGCGCCAGGTAGATCAGAGAGAGAAAGAGAGAGAGAGAGAAAGACTGTGTGTTTTTCTTAGAATTTACAGTGTGTAATGCTCTGCAGTAGGACAGTGTGTGTAGAAATGCTTTGTAGTTAGGACAGTGTGTAATGCTCTGCAGTGCTTGTAGCAATACTCTGCAGTAGTACAATGTGTGACAATGCTCTGCAGTTAGGGCAGGGTGTAATGCTCTTCAGTTAGGGCAGGGTGTAATGCTCTCCTGTTAGGGCTGGGTGTAACGCTCTGCAGCCAGCTCTCACCAGTCTCTGGGTTGGTGTTCAGGCTGTGGCAATCTAACAGGATCCATTCATTGACAGACACAGCTCCGGCCATGGAGTCCGCATTGGTGGCCGATTGGGCCCTCATTTCTCGCACATGGTGGCAGCTCTGATCCCCGCTCAGCTGAGCCAGCAGATTCTGCTATTGCTGCGAGTGAGCCGGAGATGCGGTGACTGATGGGACTTGTAGTCCTGACAGACACCTCTTCGGAGAAATGCGCAACACATGCCATGGGGGCAGGGGGGGGCGGGATGATGACTTGTGGTAAGGGCAGGCAGCGCACCCGTAGTCAAACTGCGCTATGTGCAAGGCACCGTCTGCCCTCCCCTAGTTATGGCCCTGCTAACTGCCATGTTACAGGCTCTGTTTGAAAAATGATGGGAGCTGGTTGGCTAGTACTTTATCTCTGTCCACTTTATCTCTCTCCATGGCTTAGTACACAGACTCCTTAATCTATAATAGAAAATTGTTATGAGATAAGAACTCTCAATATATAAGGACTGCCAGTTCACCATGACAATATACAGTACAGTACAAGCATTATATGTTTGGCACTCACATGTTTGCATAAGCAAACAATAGCCCAATACTGTATATCAGGACAGAAGAGCCAAGACGTGACATTTACTGAAAATACCCAAGATCAGATTAGTGATTCTCAAAGGTATTGGCAAGGTACAATATAATATTTTATATTAACATAATATTATTTAGCCAGTACTGTTTAAATGCCTGCACTTACTATCATAGCTATGCGTGTGGATAACTAATAATAATAATAAAAACTTTTACGTAATCAGTATAACACCTTATTTATGTGAGTGTCTGATCATTTTCAGTGTGAAAATGTTGATTATATTGGCCAAGTAGTAGTCAACTGTCTCCCTCTACTGGCTAACATAGGAGAGCATGACTAGAAACATCTCTAACGTCAAAAACTTAGGAGGTCATTCCGAGTTGTTCGCTCGCAAGCGGATTTTAGCAGATTTGCTCATGCTAAGCCGCCGCCTACTGGGAGTGAATCTTAGCATCTTAAATTTGCGAACGATGTATTCGCAATATTGCGATTACACACCTCGTAGCAGTTTCTGAGTAGCTCCAGACTTACTCGGCATCTGCGATCATTTCACTGCTTGTCGTTCCTGGTTTGACGTCACAAACACACCCAGCGTTCGCCCAGACACTCCCCCGTTTCTCCGGCCACTCCTGCGTTTTTTCCGGAAACGGTAGCGTTTTTCCCCACACGCCCATAAAACGGCCTGTTTCCGCCCAGTAACACCCATTTCCTGTCAATCACATTACGATCGCCAGAACGATGAAAATGCCGTGAGTAAAATTCCTAAGTGCATAGCAAATTTACTTGGCGCAGTCGCAGTGCGGACATTGCGCGTGCGCATTAAGCGGAAAATCGATGCGATGCGAAGATTTTTACCGAGCGAACAACTCGGAATGACCCCCTTACTACATTACCATTGTACTGTCCTGAATAATGGAAAAATGTTATATACTTTGCATGGGAGAAACTGATGGAATTGATATTATATATGAAGAAAATGGAGGGCACCAGAACCTTTACCAGTGTATGCTTAGATGCAGACAAAGCGTAAATGCAGGAACAGGCAGAAGGGGGAGTGTAAGCTGGAGTTAAGGCTTTGCTAATGCAATGAAGAGTAAGCACCTGTGCTTTTCAGTTTTATGGATAGTACAGGAATGAAATTTCATTTTATAGAGGGAATGCGCTCATAATGGCGACATAATGGAGACAATCCCCCCCAAAAATATACTGGTAGGTTAATTGGCTCCCAACTAAAATTAAACCCAACGTGAATGTGTCTGCGTGTACATGTGATAGGGAATATAGATTGTAAGCTCCACTGGGGCAGGGACTGATGTGAATGGCCAAATATTCTCTGTAACATCGCTGCGGAATATGTGTGTGCTATATAAATAACTGGTAATAAATAAATAAGAATATTTCAGACAATGTTCTGTCGTCACCACCACACAGCATGAGCAGATTTAGAAGAAAATGATAGGGGGCCCCCATGATAGGGGAAGGGGAGAGTTTAGTTGTACTAGATACCAGTAAAAGGGCATGGTCTCAATACAAGGGGAGTGGCAGAGGGACATACACAGGGGGACATACACGGTATGACAGAGGGGCATACACAGGGTGACAGTGGCACCTATACACAGGATGATAGAGTGACATACACAGGGTGACTGAGGGACATACATAGGGTGACAGTGGCACATATACATGGGGTGACAGAGGGTCATACACAGGGTGACAGAGAGTCATATACAGGGTGACAGAGTTATACACAGGGTGACTGAGGGACATACATAGGGTGACAGTGGCACATATACATGGGGTGACAGAGGGTCATACACAGGGTGACAGAGAGTCATATACAGGGTGACAGAGTTATACACAGGGTGACAGAGGGACATACACAGGGTGACAGAGGGACATATACAGGGTGACAGAGTTATACACAGGGTGACAGAGGGACATATACAGGGTGACAGAGGGACATATACAGGGTGACAGAGTTATACACAGGGTGACAGAGGGACATACACAGGGTGACAGAGGGACATATACATGGTGACAGAGTTATACACAGGGTGACAGAGGGACATACACAGGTTGACAGAGGGACATACACAGGGTGACAGAGGGACATATACAGGGTGACAGAGTTATATACAGGGTGACAGAGGGACATACACAGGGTGACAGAGGGACATATACATGGGACAGTAGGACAGTCGGTCATGCACAGGGTGACAATGCATGTTTTCCCTGTGCCCTCCCCTCTTAATCCATTTTTGCCAGTCCCCATATTAATTTTCCCCACACGCTATTAGTCACTGACCTGGCCGGCCACCACTGCTGTTTTAACTGGCCGCACGGGGTCCTATCCTGTGTGTGCCGATCTGGCTGAGGTTTCCTGCTGTTAGGAGTAGGCAGTGCCGCACTTGCACAGATGATGAGGTCAGGACTTCAGCAAGCCTGCAGGGAGAGGACAGCGGCTGTTCCTCCCAGGGACAGGGCAGTACATGGCACAAGGGGAGGCAGTAACAGGGTGGGGAGTGGGGATAGTTACAGGGTCCAGGTGGGCATGTTACAGTGAGCAGGGGGAAGTTAGAGATTGTAGGGGAGGGGTAGTTACAGGATCCGGGGGTGCAGTTGCAGGTGAGTGCCTTTACAGCATGTAGAGGTGTAGTTGCATGGGGTGCAGGAGTGTCACTTGCATGGGTGTCAGTTAAAAGGTGCAGCAGTGGGGGTTACGGGGTGCAGGGGTAGGAAGTTATGGTGCAGGGGTGGCTGTTACAGAGTGCTGTTACAGGGTGCAGGAGTGTCATTTGTATGAGGGCAGGGGTGCAGAATATACAATGTGCAGTGGGGACAGTTGCAAGGTGCAATTGCAGGGGGTGTAACTGGGTGCAAGGGAAGAAGTTATAGGGTTAAGTGGTGTCACTTGCATGAGGTGAGGGGCAGTTATATTGTATAGGGAAGCAATTACAGTGTGCAGTGAGGGGGGCGGGGTTGATGTCATAGTTGCAGGGAAGGTGCAAAGGTGGAAGTTATATGGTGCCCCTTGCATGGGGAGCAGTTACAGGTACAAGGGTGGCATGGGGACGGGGTGCAGTTGCAGTGCTTAGTGAGAGCAGTAACAAGGTGCAGGGATGGAAGGTGTATGTAGCAGTGGCTACATGCACCTGTCATTCTGAAGTCTCAGCAACAACCCTCAACCCGACACTAAACTCCTCCATCCCCCACCCCCTTCTCTACGCTCCTTCTGTATACTGTATATTTGTCTAGTGGGGAGGGGGATAATGTTGCTTACCGTTGCGCTGATTAGGAGAGGGACAGAGCTGGAGATGCAGTCAGTCACCCGAGTGTGACCTGCGGAGCTTTGTCTCGTGAGAACAAAGCTCAGAGCTCCTCCACTCTACAGGCTGCAGTAAGCTAACATGGAGAGTGACTGGGGGCGGGGCTACATACGGCAATTGGCCCCGATAACCTCATTGCCCAATCTGCCACCTGCTCTGGGTCCCCTCCGGCTGGGATTCGTGCCTGCCTCTCCTCCCTCACCTTAGATCCGCCTGTGCCTGAAGAGTAGAGCCGCGGTTAATACTCAGCGGGACAGGCGCAGCCGCGACCGCAAAAACAATGGACAGAGTAAAGCAGGGTAGCAGAGCAGGGAGGGCGCCTCTCCTGGCCGGCGCCTCCCTGCATTGCATACCCTTGCTGAGTGGCTAGCGCCGGGCCTGATTATATCACTCTGTAAGAAGTTCTGAGCTTGTGTAACTGACGGAAAATGTGCAAAGAGCAAAACATGAAAGTAATCAGTAAGCATACATTATATGACACCAGCTGACTGCAAGTCTTACAGGTGCTTTGTGGTACAGGTGTACTGTATATCTAAATATGTTCATCCGGGGTGTTATGAAAGCATGAGTATGCATAATGAAAGATAATTATGAAACAACAGAACTAATTATAGTGACAGCAGACTGGCATGTGTGAGTGTATTGTTCCTCTAAATAAATCTTATGATTATACCGAAGAACAGGATATCAGATTTAGCTGTAATTAGAAGGCCTAGAAAAACATAGGTGTACATAAAAGGGAGCGGTTTTCCTTAAATACTTCGGTCACCTTGGTACATTGCTTTACTGAGGATGAACAGATTGTTCTCACTCTTACAGAGAATAATGTAGTATTTCAAAATATTACTGGAAAATAAAGGGGAACATCCTGTGCATCGACTGTCACATGTGATAATATCAGCTCTGTGGATCTTGATGCAATATATCCCCAAAATGCTATGTGTACTGAACTGGGTTCTTATGTATTATTTGGTATGTTATACATACTTGCCTATAAAACCTCATGTGTAGATATGTAAACTAATCCCAATCCCTTTTCTCAGATCTGTGCATCTCCTTTGCACCAAATTAATATGGAATGGGAAAAGACCAAGGACAAGAAGTAACAACTGTTGTTACTGGCACCTTGAAAAAGACCCTAGTAACGGGTGGAAACGCGTTGGTGGATATCTGGCGTTTTTCTCAATAGTGGTGATTACCCGGACAGCTGTGGGGAAACCCCGTGAATTCTTTCCCATGGACTCTCACGCTGATTTGAACTGTTTCACTGCAGTTCTTCCAACATCTTTGGTCATTTTCCTCTATATTGAGTGATAGAAGGACTGCCACTTAAAGGGCTTCTGCTTGTGTTCTTAATTCACTGGAAATTGTTTTGTCCAAACTTTTTTAATATTATATGTATTAAACTATACTTCACTAATATATACCTTTTCCTCATTTGCATATTAATACGACCTCCCTCTGCAACGAGGTGAAACTGGTGAAAATCATCAAAGAGATAAAAACTATCCAGGAGCGCTAGTTAAGTAATTCCTCTGCTATTTCTGTTTGATATACACTTTTGGTGGAGGGTGAAGGAGACCTTCAAGGAGGTTTTTACTGATAAGCTGCTCTTAGTACGCACGGAATCATCACTATTACATTTTGATATGGAGGAGGATCCTTTGGGAGGCTGGGAGCCATACAAAAATCATCAACTTAAAAATTACCCTGCCCCCCAGTAGTTATGCCCCCAGTAGTTATGCCCCTTAGAGGTACTGAATGCGCGCGCCAAAAAATGGGTGCGGACAATTAAAATGGGATGTGATACACATATGCCCCAATAGTGCAGTGCCAGATACACATATGCCAGTGCGGTGCCAGATACACAAATGCCGCCACAGTGCCAGATACACAGATGCCCCCACAGTGACAGATACATAAATGCCCCCTCAGTGCCAGACACACAAATGCCCCCTCAGTGCCAGATACACAAATGCCCCCACAATGCCAGATGTACAAATGCCCCCACAGTGCCAGATATACAAATGACCCCACAGTGCCAGATATACAAATGCCCCCACAGTGCCAGATACACAAATGTCCCAACAGTGCCAGATACACAAATGCCCCCACAGTGCCAGATACACAAATGCCCCCACACAGCCCGGACCCACCCCCACACCACTGTGCTACTCACCGCTGCTGCTCCGTCTGGCTGCTGCTTTGTCTGGTGGCGGCATCGTGTCTCAGCTGTCAGGGCATGGAGGAGAGCGCAGCTATATGTCCGGCATCAGCGACGGGAAGATTCTCAAATCAGCCACCGGTTCGTGAGCCAATCGGAGCTCACGGACCGGCAGCGGCAGCTGATTGGCTGCCGGTCTGCGAGCTCTGATTGGCGCATGAACCGGTGGCTGGTTTGAGATTCTACCCGCCGCTGATGCTAAACATATAGCTGCGCTCTCCTCCCTGCCCTGACAGCTGAGACACGCCGCCGCAGTACTGAGTGGCGGCGTGTCTCGCTGACACACAAGTGGGTGGGCTGGAACAAACGGCTTTGCGGGCCATATATGGTCCGCAGGCCAGAGGTTCACCACCCCTGTGTTAGAGCATAGCTAAATCCTCATTTAGCATGGCCACTAGATATATTGGTACACAATCCAGACCAGATGGTATATGTTCCTCACTAAATTACATAGTATCAAGGCTATACTGGAAGATTTGGGGAGGGAGGCAATCATTTGGCCAGCTGTCAGCATCCCGGCTGTCAGGATACCGACGCCGGAACCCTGACACCTGGTGAAATACCGGAATCCACACCACCACTCAATGGGGGAATATAACTTTAGGACGACCGAAAACTCCACCGTGCCTGAAGAGTGGCTAGCACAGGTATTCTGGCTGTCGGGATCCCGGCGTCGGTCTTCTGACCGCCGGGATCTCATACTGAACCTGTTGGGAACATTTATGTACGTACACTTCTGGTAGGCTGTCTGATACTTTCCAGAATTTGGAGAGATTTATTATCCCCACTTGATCCACTGACTGTAATACAGTACACGCCGGCTAATTCATACAGTACACCTACAGATAGGCTGATCCACTGTACGTGCAATGAAGCTGTATTTTAAATAGACTGGAAAAAACTAACACAGGTATTAGGTATCTACTTTGACAAGACAGTATGGGGCATATTCATCACAATCTGCATTAATGAATATTTTCACACAAATGTACTATTCTGCTCTTGCCACGAGATGGCTTCATCCTGGAGAAGAGCTAAAAGCAGTATGAAAGCGGAATGCTATTAAACTGCTTTAAATTTTGGGTCCTCGGTGCACACTGAACATGTGCGGCTGGCGGCTGACTAATACGTCACCAGGGGCCAACATAGAGGGATCCCTTTCTCTAAATATCTGCGAAACTGTAGCCCATAGGCTACTATAGAGTAATGCCATCTGGAGATGGTATTACCTATGAGGGCCAAGCTTACTAGGTTTCTATGGGGGCTGCTGTGCTTTTACTTGGTAAACCCAGCTGCATCTAGGGGGGCTGCAGTTGTGGATGAAAATGGAGGGACTACGGCAGACATTGGTGATATCTGCTACAATCCCCCCATAATACATGTGGGGGATCCTTAATATTAGCAGGTAACCCCCAGAAACTTCTGCTTTAGGGGGAATATCCCGCAAATATTTAATGATAAAGAGGTCCCTTTTCATCAAGCCTAGGGTCTTTGGTATTATTGATTTAATAATGCATCTGTCCCAGGAAATGTATAATAACTGCTATTTGAGGCTTGCCCATTTGGAGTGCTTGCACATTTACTTTTATTAATAAGACACCTAACAATACTTTTCCAATAAAGCTTTCCCTCTTTTTTTGAATTTTTTTTCTTTTTATCACTATGAGGCAGATGTACTAAAGCCTTGTAGAGTGATAGAGAGAGATAAACTACCAACCAATCAGCTCCTAACTGCCATGTTACAGGCTATGGGCAGATGTATTAATCCTGGAGACGTGATAAAGAAGAGATAAGTGGAAGTGATAGCTCACCAGCCAATTATTACGGGTTTGAAAAATGACAGTTAGGAACTGATTGGCTGGTGCATTATCTCTCTCCAAGGCTTAGTACACCTGCGCTATATGTATTATTGTAGAAATCGTAAAAGTAGAATTTGTAGGCATAGTTTTTGGATTTTGTCTTATTTTTGTTACCTTCCATTATAAACACACTTTTGAGTTCTTTATGTAAATACCAGCATACTATTATTAGAAGGCTGTCTGTCAGTGACTTTATGTTTAATCATTTTGAACACAGCCATGTACTAGGTTCTATTAACAAGTTGCTGTTAATGCATTCATGTATTTGCTATATTTGCTAATATTATTTATGTTTTTGTGATCTGTTGTTATAAATATTTAACAATGAGAAAAGATTACAAGAATTATATCAAGAGATCTTTTTAGCAATTAGTGATTACTGAAAAATAAGGATATTTACAGGAGAACCTAGTCAGGAACACACCTGTAAAACCTGGAAATTAAGGAGGTGTCTAGATCAGTGGTTCTCAAACTTGGTCCTCGTGGGCCCACACAGTGCATGTTTTGCAGGTAACCCAGCAGGTGCACAGGTGTATTAATTACTCACTGACACATTTTAAAAGGTCCACAGGTGGAGCTAATTATTTCACTTGTGATTCTGTGAGGAGACCTGCAAAACATGCACTGTGTGGGCCCCCGAGGACCGAGTTTGAGAACCTCTGGTCTAGATCATAGGTTCTCAAACTCGGTCCTCAGGACCCCACACAGTGCATGTTTTGCAGGTAACCCAGCAGGTGCACAGGTGTATTCATTACTCACTGACACATTTTAAAAGGTCCACAGGTGGAGCTAATTATTTCACTTGCGATTCTGTGAGGAGACCTGCAAAACATGCACTGTGTGGGGTCCTGAGGACCGAGTTTGAGAACCTGTGGTCTAGATCAGAGGTTCTCAAACTCGGTCCTCGGGAGCCCACACAGTGCATGTTTTGCAGGTCTCCTCACAGAATCACAAGTGAAATAATTAGCTCCACCTGTGGACCTTTTAAAATGTGTCAGTGAGTAATTAATACACCTGTGCACCTGCTGGGTTACCTGCAAAACATGCACTGTGTGCGCCCACGAGGACCAAGTTTGAGAACCTCTGGTCTAGATCAATGCAAATTTACTACAGCCAGTTGTGAGTAAATAAAGAAAACCAGGCTGATGCAGGACTGAACGTACAGCCATCTGCAGGGTGTATCTCTCATCATCAGAAAATGTGCGCAGACAAGTATGGGCAATGCATATCAAATGCATTCCATCCATCCACATCTACACTTACGATGCCAACTGTGCAGCCCTGGAAGGGAGTGAAAATTCACCATTCAGAGACACATATTTGCTGCAGGTACTGATCATGATGACTTGTAGCACACCATGGGGGTCATTCCGAGTTGTTCGCTCGTTGCCGATTTTCGCAACGGAGCGATTAAGGCAAAAATGCGCATGCGCATGGTACGCAGTGCGCATGCGCTAAGTATTTTAGCACAAAACTTAGTAGATTTACTCACGTCCGAACGAAGAATTTTCATCGTTGAAGTGATCGGAGTGTGATTGACAGGAAGTGGGTGTTTCTGGGCGGAAACTGACCGTTTTCTGGGAGTGTGCGGAAAAAAACAGGCGTGCCAGGATAAAACGCAGGAGTGTCTGGAGAAACGGGGGAGTGGCTGGCCGAACACAGGGCATGTTTGTGACGTCAAACCAGGAACGAAACAGGCAATGTAGGAGTAAGTCTCGAGCTACTCAGAAACTGCTAAGAAATTTCTATTCACAATTCTGCTAATCTTTTGTTCGCTATTCTGCTAAGCGAAGATACACTACCAGAGGGCGGCGGCCTAGTGTGTGCAATGCTGCTAAAATCTGCTAGCGAGTTAACAACTCGGAATGAGGCCCATGGGCCTAATCCAGAGTTGGCCGCTAATGCAGCCGCATCGTACTTTGTGTTACATCAGCAAACTGTGCATGTGCAGCCGCGCCTGATTGACAGCAGAGGGCGTTGGCGACGTGGCATTTCGCAGGCATGGTGGGCCAAACAGGGGTGCGCTGTGAGTGTTTTTGGGGCAGCTGCGTGACATCACACACAGCCACTCCAGTTAAAAAAATAGTGGACAGCCTGACAGCACAGCCAGGCTGCGTTGGCAGGGGTCACCCTTAATTCTATGCATCCGTAATTACATTGCGACATCGTGAGGCGGTGCCACACACATGCTGAGTGGCCTTGCCTTGTGCTGGACGGCCCCCAGCATGTGAAGAGATAGACACAGATGTTGTTGCGTATGCAGCGATCTGCTTCCATCTCTAATCGCTCAGATTGATACAAGTTTTTAATCAGTATCCATATTCTAGACGAGACATCAGACATTTCACTGATTTCTTCATATTTCCAGAACTCGTTACAAGAATGGTACGT
Source organism: Pseudophryne corroboree (assembly GCF_028390025.1). Lineage (NCBI taxonomy): Eukaryota > Metazoa > Chordata > Amphibia > Anura > Myobatrachidae > Pseudophryne > Pseudophryne corroboree. The sequence continues at coordinate 306,010,657 of NC_086451.1, read as the reverse complement.
ACAGTCAGGGGCGTCGGAATGGGGGGGGCAAGGGGGCAGCTCGCCCCCCGCAAAAATGTGCGAGGCGCCTAGCAATTGCAGCAGAGGAGCGGCAGACGGTCAGGTGAAATACTGCTGCCGGCTGCCGCACTTCCTGCTTCCTCAGGCGTCCTCAGCGCGTCTGGCAGTCACGGACACCTCCATTGTGCCACCTCCTCCCCTACAGTGGCTCTGCCCCCTCCTACAGTGGCTCCGTCTTGAAACCCCCTGCAGCCAGCGCTGCGGACTACCGCGTCCGCGTAGAGCGCCGGACAGGATCAGGTCACTGCATCGAGCACTGCCGCTGGGGAGCTGAGTAAGTGTCCAGGGAAGTGTCCGCGATGGGCTGTCAGCGGGGAGGGAGAGATCATTGCCAGCTCGAAGCTGCTGCTGCTCCCGCACTGCCTGAAGACTGTCAGCCCTCCTACCTACCCTGCTGCCGCTACCCCCGGGCATAGTGACACTGTGCAGGGCTGACAGCCTCCTACCTACCCTGCTGCTGCTCCCAGACAGAGGGAGTGGGAGCACTGAGATAGCTGCTGGTCCTGCACCTATCTATCTATATAAATATGGCTGCATAGGACGGGGCAAATGTTTTTAATGCATGAATAAATGAATAATTAATAAGTGACCCCATACCCACTGTTTATGCTCCCCAGTCGCAGAGGTCGCTGCAGGGAGCTGATCCGGTCAGGTGCTCCGGAAACTTGTCCATTCCGGGTTTCATCAAATCCCCGCCGCTGCTGACAGTGAGTGAATCACCGTCACTCGCTGTACAGCGCCGCTGCCGCCCGCCTTGGATACAGGCTGCTCTCTCTCCCATGTGACTAGCGGACGCCGCTGTGCTGTGTAATGTGACTAGCGGACGCCGCTGTGCTGTGTAAGGTGACTAGCGGACGCCGCTGTGCTGTGTAATGTGACTAGCGGACGCCGCTGTGCTGTGTAAGGTGACTAGCGGACGCGGCTGTGCTGTGTAATGTGACTAGCGGACGCGGCTGTGCTGTGTAATGTGACTAGCGGACGCCGCTGTGCTCAGTAATGTGACTAGCGGACGCCGCTGTGAGGTGTAATGTGACTAGCGGACGCGGCTGTGCTGTGTAATGTGACTAGCGGACGCGGCTGTGCTGTGTAATGTGACTAGCGGACGCGGCTGTGCTGTGTAATGTGACTAGCGGACGCCGCTGTGAGGTGCAATGTGTCTAGCGGACGCCGCTGTGAGGTGTAATGTGACTAGCGGATGCCGCTGTGAGGTGTAATGTGACTAGCGGACGCCGCTGTGCTGTGTAATGTGACTAGCGGACGCCGCTGTGCTGTGTAATGTGACTAGCGGCGGACGCCGCTGTGCTGTGTAATGTGACTAGCGGACGCCCCTGTGCTTTGTAATGTGACTAGCGGACGCCGCTGTGCTGTGTAAGGTGACTAGCGGACGCCGCTGTGAGGTGTAATGTGACTAGCGGACACGGTGTGCTGTGTAATGTGACTAGCGGACGCGGCTGTGCTGTGTAATGTGACTAGCGGACGCCGGTGTGCTGTGTAATGTGACTAGCGGACGCCGCTGTGCTGTGTAATGTGACTAGCGGACGCCGCTGTGCTGTGTAATGTGACTAGCGGACGCCGCTGTGCTGTGTAATGTGACTAGCGGACGCCGCTGTGCTGTGTAATGTGACTAGCGGACGCCGCTGTGCTGTGTAATGTGACTAGCGGACGCCGCTGTGCTGTGTAATGTGACTAGCGGACGCCGCTGTGCTGTGTAATGTGACTAGCGGACGCCGCTGTGCTGTGTAATGTGACTAGCGGACGCCGCTGTGCTGTGTAATGTGACTAGCGGCGGACGCCGCTGTGCTGTGTAATGTGACTAGCGGACGCCCCTGTGCTTTGTAATGTGACTAGCGGACGCCGCTGTGTTGTGTAAGGTGACTAGCGGACGCCGCTGTGAGGTGTAATGTGACTAGCGGACACGGTGTGCTGTGTAATGTGACTAGCGGACGCGGCTGTGCTGTGTAATGTGACTAGCGGACGCCGCTGTGCTGTGTAATGTGACTAGCGGACGCCGCTGTGCTGTGTAATGTGACTAGCGGACGCCGCTGTGCTGTGTAATGTGACTAGCGGACGCCGCTGTGCTGTGTAATGTGACTAGCGGATGCCGCTGTGCTGTGTAATGTGACTAGCGGACGCCGCTGTGCTGTGTAATGTGACTAGCGGACGCCGCTGTGCTGTGTAATGTGACTATCGGTCGCCGCTGTGAGGTGTAATGTGACTAGCGGACGCCGCTGTGAGGTGTTTAATGTGACTAGCGGACGCCGCTGTGAGGTGTGTAATGTGACTAGCTGACGCCGTTGTGAGGTGTAATGTGACTAGCGGATGCCGCTGTGAGGTGTAATGTGACTAGCGGACGCTGCTGTGAGGTGTATTGTGACTAGCGGACGCTGCTGTGAGGTGTAATGTGACTAGCGGATGCCGCTGTGAGGTGTAATGTGACTAGCGGACGCTGCTGTGAGGTGTATTGTGACTAGCGGACGCTGCTGTGAGGTGTAATGTGACTAGCGGATGCCGCTGTGAGGTGTAATGTGACTAGCGGACGCTGCTGTGAGGTGTATTGTGACTAGCGGACGCTGCTGTGAGGTGTAATGTGACTAGCGCATGCTGCTGTAAGGTGTAATGTGAATTGGTACTATTCTATGGCCTCGTCTCTTCCCTATGAAACCACGCTCCTATAAATTCCACTAAGGGGCGCCAAAATATATTTTCTCTAACGTCCTAGTGGATGCTGGGAACTCCGTAAGGACCATGGGGAATAGCGGGCTCCGAAGGAGGCTGGGCACTCTAGAAAGATCTTAGACTACCTGGTGTGCACTGGCTCCTCCCACTATGACCCTCCTCCAAGCCTCAGTTAGATTTCGTGCCCGGCCGAGGTTGGATGCACACTAGGGGCTCTCCTGAGCTCTTAGAAAGTTATAGTCTTAGAATTTGTTCTTTTCAGTGAGACCTGCTGGCAACAGGCTCACTGCAGCGAGGGACTAAGGGGAGAAGAAGCGAACTCGCCTGCTTGCAGCCGGATTGGGCTTCTTAGGCTACTGGACACCATTAGCTCCAGAGGGATCGACCGCAGGCCCAGCCTTGATGTTCGGTCCCGGAGCCGCGCCGCCGTCCCCCTTACAGAGCCAGAAGCAAGAAGATGGTCCGGAAAATCGGCGGCATGAAGACTCAGTCTTCACCAAGGTAGCGCACAGCACTGCAGCTGTGCGCCATTGCTCCTCTCACACACTTCATACTCCGGTCACTGAGGGTGCAGGGCGCTGGGGGGGGGCGCCCTGAGGCAGCAATAAAAACACCTTGGCTGGCAAAAATACCTCAATATATAGCCCCAGGGGCTATATATGAGGTAAATACCCCTGCCAGAAGTCCATAAAAAACGGGAGAATAGGCCGCGAAAAAGGGGCGGAGCCTATCTCCTCAGCACACTGGCGCCATTTTCCCTCACAGCTCCGTTGGAGGGAAGCTCCCTGGCTCTCCCCTGCAGTCTACAAGGGTTAAAAAAAGAGAGAGGGGGCACTAAATTTAGGCGCAGTATACATTATATATATAGATATAAAGCTATAGGGGACATAACTCAGTTAGTCCCTGCAGTATATAGCGCTCTGGTGTGTGCTGGCATACTCTCACTCTGTCCCCCCAAAGGGCTTTTGTGGGTCCTGTCCTCGTTTAGAGCATTCCCTGTGTGTCTGCAGTGTGTCGGTATGGCTGTGTCGACATGTTGAATGAGGAGGCTTATATGGTGACGGAACAGAGGCCGATATATGTGATGTCGCCCCCTGTGGGGCCGACACCAGAGTGGATAGAGAGGTAAAAGGTATTAACCGACAGTGTCAACTCCTTACATAAAAGGGTGGATGACGTAACAGCAGTGGGACAGCCGGCTTCGCAGCCCGCGCCTGCCCAGGCGTCTCAAAGGCCATCAGGGGCTCAAAAACGCCCGCTCTCTCAGATGGCAGACACAGATGTCGACACGGAGTCTGACTCCAGTGTCGACAAGGTGGAGACATATACACAATCCAATCCGTGACTTGATCCCGGCAATAAAAAATGTGTTATACATTTCTGACTTTAACCTCTATAAATGGGTTTTAGGTTTGGGGAGAAAAAACAGGCAGTGTTTTGTTCCCCCATCAGATGAATAAATGAAGTGTGTGAAAAGCGTGGGTTCCCCCGTTAAGAAACTGGTAATTTATAAAAAGTTACTGATGGCGTACTCTTTCCCGCCAGGAGGATAAGTTACGCTGGGAGATATCCCCTAGGGTGGATAAGGCGCTCACACGTTTGTCAAAAAAGGTGGCACTGCCGTCTTAGGATACGGCCACTTTAATAGGTACCTGTTGATAAAAAAAAAAAAAAACAGGAGGCTATCCTGAAGTCTGTATTTACACACTCAGGTACTAGACTGAGACCTGCAGATAGTGCTGCTGCAGCGTGGTTGGTGACCCTGTCAAACAGGGATACTAGTTGGCAAACATAAAAACATATTAAAGACGTTGTCTTATATATGGGGGATGCACAGAGGGATATTTTGCCGGCTGGCATCCAAAATAAATGTAATGTCCATTCTGTCAGGAGGGTATTAGAGACCTGTCACTGGACAGGTGATGCTGACTTAAAAAGCACATAGAGAGCCTTATAAGGGTGAGGAATTATTTGGGGATGGTCTCTGGGACCTCGTATCCACAGCAACTGCTGGGAAGAAATAATTTTACCTCAGGTTTCCTCACAGAAAAAGGTACAGTCCTTTCGGCTTCAGAAAAGCAAGCGGGTCAAATGGCGCTTCCTTTCTGTACAGAGACAAGGGTAGAGGGAAAAAGCTGCACCAGTCAGCCTGTTCCCAGAATCAAGATTTTTCCCCCGCCTCCTGTGAGTACACACCATGACGCGGGTGCTCCACAGGTGTAGCCAGGTACGGTGGGGGGCCGCCTCAAAAATTTCAGCAATTAGTGGGCTCGCTCACAGGTGGATCCCTGTTTCTTCCAAGTAGTATTTCAGGGGTACAAGCTGGAATTAGAGATGTCTCCCCCCAGCCGTTTCCTAAAATATGCCTTGCTGACAACTCCCTCAAGCAGGGAGGCTGTGCTAGAGGCAATTAATAAGCGGTATTCCCAGCAGGTAATACTCAAGGTGCCCCTACTTCAACAAGGACGGGGTTACTATTCCACACGGGTTGGGGTACCGAAACCGCATGGTTCGGTGTGACCCATTTTATATTTAAAATCCTTGAACATAAAAAAATTCAAGTTCAAGATGGAATCGCTCAGGGCGGTTATTGCAAGCCTGGACGAGGGGGATTACATGGTATCCCGGGACATCAAGGATGCTTACCTGCATGTCCCCATTTACCATCCTCGCCAGGAGTACCTCAGATTTGTGGTACAGGATTACCATTACCAAGTCCAGACACTGCCGTTTGGACTGTACATGGCACCGAGGGTGTTTTATCAAGGTAATGGCCGAAATGATGATACTCCTTCAAAAAAAGGGAGTTGTAATTATCCCGTAATTGGACAATCTCGTTATAAGGGCGAGGTCCAAGGAGCAGTTGGTAGTCGGGGTAGCACTATTTTGGAAAGTGCTACAACAGCATAGGTGGATTCTAAACAGTCCAAAGTCACAGCTGGTTCCTATGACACGTCTACTGTTCCTGGGGATGGTTCTGGACATAAACCAGAAATAGTGTTTCTCCCGGAGGAGAAAGCCAAGGAGTTGTCATCTCTAGTCAGAGACCTCCTGAAAACCAAAATAGGTAGCGGTGCATCATTGCACGCGAGTCCTGGGAAAAATGGTAGCTTCTTACGAAGCAATCCCATTAGGCAGGTTCCATACAAGAACTTTTCAGAGGGACCTGTTGGACAAGTGGCCTGGATCTCATCTTCCGATGCATAGGCTGATAACCCTGTCTCCAAGGACCAGGGTATCTCTACTGTGGTGGCTGCAGAGTGCCCATCTTCAAGAGGGCCGCAGGTTCGGCATACAGGACTAGGTCCTAGTGACCATGGATTCCAGTCTTTGAGGCTGGGGGGCAGTCGCATAGGGAAGAAACTTCCAGGGACTTTGGTCAAGTCAGGTTATTTCCCTACACATAAATATTCTGGATCTGAGGGCCATTTACAATGCCCTGAGGCCAGCAAGGCCTCTGCTTCAAAACCAGCCGGTACTGATCCAATCAGACAACATCACGGCAGTCGCTCATGTAATCAACAGGGCGGCACAAAAAGCAGGATGGCGATGGCAGAAGCCACAAGGATTCTCCGATAGGCGGAAAATCATGTGTTAGCACTGTCAGCAGTGTTCATTCCCGGAGTGGACAACTGGGAAGCAGATCTTCTCAACAGACACGACCTCCACCCGGGAGAATGGGGACTTCCTCCAGAAGTCTTCCAATAGGATTGTACACCATTGGGAAAGGCCACAGGTGGACATGATGGCGTCCCGCCTTAACAAAAAGCTAAAAAAGATATTGCTCCAGGTCAAGGGACCCTCAGGCGATAGCTATGGACGCTCTGGTAACACCGTGGGTGTACCAGTCGGTTTAGGTGTTCTCCCCTCTGCCTCTCATACCAAAGGTACTGAGAATAATAGGAAGGCGAGGAGTAAGAACGATACTCGTGGATGGCCAAGAAGAGCTTGGTACCCAGAACTTCAAGAATTTATATCAGAGGACCAATGGCCTCTGCCACTCAGTCAGGACCTGCGGCAGCAGGGGCCCTGTCTGTTCCAAGACTTACCGCGGCTGCGTTTGACGGCATGGCGGTTGAACGCCGGATCCTGAAGGAAAAGGGTATTCCGGAGGAAGTAATTCCTACGCTTACTAAAGCCAGGAAAGTGGTTACAGCAACTCATTATCAACGCATATGGCGAAAATATGTTGCATGGTGTGAGGCCGAAAGGGCCCCAACAGAGGAATTTCAACTAGGTCGATTTCTGCATTTCCTGCAAGCAGGAGTGACTATGGGCCTTAAATTGGGTTCCATTAAGGTACAGATCTCGGCTCTGTCGATTTTCTTTCAAAAAAGAACTAGCTTCAGTACCTGAAGTTCAGACATTTATAAAAGGAGTGCTGCATAGTCAGCCCCCGTTTGTGCCTCCTGTGGCACCTTGGGATCTCAACGTGGTGTTGAGTTTTCTTAAAATCACTTTGGTTTGAACCACTAAAAACCGTGGATCTGAAATATCTCACATGGAAGGTGGTTATGTTATTGGCCTTGGCTTCTGCCAGGCGAGTATCAGAATTGGCGGCTTTGTCTTGTAAAAGCCCTTATTTGATTTTCCATATGGATAGGGCAGAATTGAGGACTCGTCCCCAATTTCTCCCTAAGGTGGTGTCAGCGTTTCACCTGAACCAGCCTATTGTGGTGCCTGCGGCTACTAAGGATTTGGAGGACTCCAAGTTGCTAGACGTTGTCAGGGCCCTGAAAATATATGTTTCCAGGACGGCTGGAGTCAGAAAATCTGACTCGCTGTTTATCCTATATGCACCCAACAAGCTGGGTGCTCCTGCTTCTAAGCAGACTATTGCTCGTTGGATTTGTAGTACAATTCAGCTTGCACATACTGTGGCAGGCCTGCCACAGCCAAAATCTGTCAATGCCCATTCCACAAGGAAGGTGGGCTCATCTTGGGCGGCTGCCCGAGGGGTCTCGGCTTTACAACTTTGCCGAGCAGCTACTTGGTCAGGGGCAAACACGTTTGCAAAATTCTACAAATTTGATACCCTGGCTGAGGAGGACCTGGAGTTCTCTCATTCGGTGCTGCAGAGTCATCCGCACTCTCCCGCCCGTTTGGGAGCTTTGGTATAATCCCCATGGTCCTTACGGAGTTCCCAGCATCCACTAGGACGTTAGAGAAAATAAGAATTTACTCACCGGTAATTCTATTTCTCGTAGTCCGTAGTGGATGCTGGGCGCCCATCCCAAGTGCGGTTTATCTGCATTACTTGTACATAGTTATTGTTAACTAAATCAGGTTATTGTTGAGCCATCTGTTGAGAGGCTCTATTGTTTCATACTGTTAACTGTGTTTCATATCACGAGTTGTACGGTGTGATTGGTGTGGCTGGTATGAGTCTTACCCGGGATTCAAAATCCTTCCTTATTGTGTACGCTCGTCCGGGCACAGTACCTAACTGAGGCTTGGAGGAGGGTCATAGTGGGAGGAGCCAGTGCACACCAGGTAGTCTAAGATCTTTCTAGAGTGCCCAGCCTCCTTCGGAGCCCGCTATTCCCCATGGTCCTTACGGAGTTCCCAGCATCCACTACGGACTACGAGAAATAGAATTACCGGTGAGTAAATTCTTATTTTCGCTTGCAAAAAAAAGGAGGCTCGGGCTGGCCCTGCCTGCAGCCACGGAGTATGTAATGGGAGAGGGGGGGACTAGCCTGGCACAGTCTACTCTGCCACTAACCTACCTGCCCTGGCAGGCTCCCGGTGGCAGTACCGCAATTTGCGGGTATTTAAGGAGCGGGGCCTAATGCCGTGAAGTGCCAGCCCCCATAAGAGACCTGTGCTGTGCTGTAGACTGTAAAGGTAGTGTCTCGGGCTGCCCCACCTCTCTAGCTCTCCCTCTCCCTCTGACACTCTCCCTCTCAACTCTCTCCCTGACAATGTCTCTCTGTCCCCTCCCTACACTCTCTCTCTTTGACATCATCTCCCTCATTCTCTTCTTGACACACTCTCTCTCCCTCACTTTCTTCCTGACACTGTCTCTCTCTCCCTGGCACTCTATCTCTCTCTGTGACAATGTCTCTCCCTGATGCTGTCTAGCTCTCTCTCCCTCCCTGCTGGCACTGTCTCTCTCTCTCCCTGACACTGTCGGTCTCTCTTTTTGACACTGTCTCTTCCTCACTCCCTAACACTGTCTCTCCCCCTGACAGTCTCTCTCTCTACCTCAGTCTGTCGCTCTTGCTGACCCGCTCTCCCTCTGACACACACTCTCTCTCTGTCCCTGACACTTTCTTTCTCCCTTAAGGGGGGTACACACTAGGCGATTTTAGCCTAAAAAATAAACGACAACGACATAAAAGTCTTAATCGTTTATTTTTAGTCTTATATCGTCCAGTGTGTATGTGGGCAATATCGGTGACCGATGAATGAGGCGCGCTCCCGCACACCGTTCAGCGATCACCAATATTGAGCTGACATGTAGCTTAACCTGTCAATGTTGGGCTGAGCATCATGGCCTGGAATTCCGGCGATGACGACATTGATCGTTATCGTTGAACGATAACGATCAGTGTATACGAACTATATTGTTGATCGCCAGCATTTCCCCGTCACCTAGTGTGTACCCGCCTTTACACCCTCTCTCTCTCGCTCCTATCTCTTGCTCATTCCCTCTTTTTCCGTGAAACCCTCTCTCTCTCTCTCCCTGACCTCCCTCTCTTTCTCGCACCTCTCTTTCTCTCTACCCCTGATACCTGCTTTGTCTTTCTCTCTCGCTCTCTTTCTTGATCCCCTAAGGGGTATTGAAGTGACAACGGCGGGGGGCAGGGAAGGCCCTGTCAAGATTTTTCTATGTGAACCACAAAGTTATAGTTACGCCTTACACCATCCTGCATCATCCGCCTTGTCACTGCCTATCCTCCCCTTCTCCTCCCTACACCCCCCTACCCCCACGGCCACCAAATTTTTGCTGGACCACTGCCTACATGTGAGTGACGCCCTGAGAGCCCGCCAGAGCCCCTGCAGAACCTCTACCTGGCCGGAGAGACCTTGCAACCTCCTCCCGAAAACCTCCAGGTAACTGCTCTCCTGGGCACACATTCTGCTGATGGTGATATACCTCTCTCTCTCTCTCTCTCTCTCTTTCTCTCTCTCTCTCTCACCATCCATGCGTTTCTCTCCATGTATCTCTCTCCCCATCTCTCTCTTTCCATGTGTCTCTGTCTCCAGGTCTCTCTTTCTCTCCATGTCTCTCTCTCGCCATGTCTCTCTCTACATCTCTCTCTCCATTTTTGTTATGAGGTATAACAGAGGGGGCGACATTTAGATATTTAGGGGCGCCAAACTGAAATTATATCTTGCCCCCCCCAACCAAAAAGCATTCTGACGCCACTGGGTACAGTACATTAGAACCCTAAAAAAAGAAAAGATGACAGTACTGCTGAGCTCCTTTAGATATAAGCACTGCATAGTGCATACAGCTCTTAATATGGGTGTATACTATATACCCATGTTTTCCATGTACGCTTCTTTTGAAGGGGATGTAGTTACATTGCCGGCTGTGTGGTCAGGATACAATGACAATGCTGCCAGCCGGAATCCTGCCTAACAGGGGCTATTCCCACTTGTGGGTGTCCACAATACCCACAGAGTGAGAATAGATCCTGTGGCGAGTGCAGCGAGCCACCGAGCCTGCAAGGGGCTTTGTTGCGCTCGCCCCCCCTACCGGCATTCTAGTGGCTGGAATCCCGGTGTCGGTATGCTGCCTGCCGGGATCCCGGGCCGCCGGCATCCCATACCCAGCACTTTTGAACAATCTGCATCAGATTTGTTTCCAACTCTATAGCAGGTCCAATGTGAGCAATAGGTGACACAAATACAGTAAGTAGGGTACAAATGAAAAATAAGGAGAGCAGACAAGTTCATATAAATGTCTTGCATGAAATATGATCCAAATGAGTGGTTCTATAGCTTCTGGGGCACCCAAATAAGATCCATTACCACAAAGGTCTACATCTATGGCAGCAACTTTCTGCAGCTACAGGACAAAGGTCTACTGGGTGCGCTCTAACACACATATTAATCTACACAACACAGTTTTATGTATGTAATACCCTGGAACTGTAAGCACAAATCAACTGTGGCACTACAGGTGCCAGCATGACTTTAATAAAAGTAAAATGTTTGCTGGAGTTGCATAGCACTGAGCCAGCAGCCTACAGCTTGCAGCACAGAAGGGGTTAACAGCCCAACTCACAGTAAGACAGATCAGTCTGCAAAAAAAGCAAATGCAGGACTCTCCAAGTTGCAACTCAGGGCGGGAAATCCCAGATAGAATTTCTTCCTGGGAGAAAAAGGTTATAAGAGGCTGTCATGCAGGAGCAGCATGGTCTTTGCAACCTGGTGTCTTTGGAGCCCAGAAGCACGTGTGTTAGCTAGCAGAAACGTGGTGGATTAGCTGGAAAGATGTAGCCCCAGTGAGGGCTCCCCACATGTTTAGGTGGGGAGAGATGCCAGCCACAGCAAGGCACCTGACAGAAGTAGACACCGCAGTGTGAGAGCAGCAGTACTCAGAATCCAGTGAGAGGGTGATGCAGTGAGAAGAATGTGCCACAGGTGTGTCTAATGAGAAGAGGTATCTGGGGAGTGGTCGGAAGCCACGCGGCGTGATTAGAAGCCCCCCATGGACAAGAGTCTTCGCTAGGACAGAGAGAGACGGTAACCTGGTATGTGTAGCACTACTGTTCACAGAATGCCCTGGTATGTAATGCTGTTCGCCATGTTCATGCTGCTGCAATTAAGTGATGCGCTGGAGGAGGTGCCCTGATATGTGATCTAATGTAACCGTTATGCTTTGTGCTGGAGGAGGTGCGTTAAGAAGTTGTCCCTGCTATATCCCTGCTTTGATGTTAAAATAAACTTTATTCTGTTTATGAGATGGCCTGGCGCCCAATTCTTTATGCACTGCACCGACACCTGTAGTCCACTCCCACAATGCATCTGTAATTAAACACCTGATTATTCAGGGGACCCTCTGGTATCTGTGCCTGAACCCATGACTAGCCGGGGCAGAGTAAGTGTGATGCACTATACACAGTGACTGCGGTTGTTGCATACCTAGTACCAGTGGGGTTTTACATTTGGCGCCCAACGTGGGGCTCTAAGGGCAATATTTGTGGAGGTGGAACTCATGTCACAGGACATCGGGACTATGCAGTGCACCCGGTCGGAGCAACACCCTTGCGGGCACTGTGTTTGGCCATTTCTGAGTGTCCGGAAGAGCCAAGGATCGCAAGGGGAATGGAGTCGCCTATATCTATTTTCCTAAAGTTGGAGAAACTTGTTTATTGGGAGGGGCCCACGAGAGCAACCTGTCTCTTTTGACCCAGACGTGGGGGGAGACAAGGGCAGACGAGGGCAGGTTCTCTGTGTTTGGCACAATTGCCATAAGATGTCTGAACATTTGATTATCACCTGTGACTCAGGACTGTAATCCATTGGAAAACAGCAACATGATATGTGATTTATATGTAATGTGATGTTTGACATGCCATGTTTTCTTGCTTATGTAATTGTTGTTGTTTTTTGTCACATATACTGTCATTGTGTTTATTATGTGTTATTTTGTTGAAAGGTCTTATGTTGCGTGAGGACACGCAAGATTTCAGCAGGGGTGTATGTAATACCCTGGAACTGTAAGCACAAATCAACTGTGGCACTACAGGTGCCAGCATGACTTTAATAAAAGTAAAATGTTTGCTGGAGTTGCATAGCACTGAGCCAGCAGCCTACAGCTTGCAGCACAGAAGGGGTTAACAGCCCAACTCACAGTAAGACAGATCAGTCTGCAAAAAAAGCAAATGCAGGACTCTCCAAGTTGCAACTCAGGGCGGGAAATCCCAGATAGAATTTCTCCCTGGGAGAAAAAGGTTATAAAAGGCTGTAATGCAGGAGCAGCATGGTCTTTGCAGCCTGGTGTCTTTGGCAGCCTGGTGTCTTTGCAGCCCAGAAGCACGTGTGTTAGCTAGCAGAAACGTGGTGGATTAGCTGGAAAGATGTAACCTCAATGAGGGCTCCCCACATGTTTAGGTGGGGAGAGATGCCAGCCACAGCAAGGCACCTGACAGAAGTAGACACCGCAGTGTGAGAGCAGCAGTACTCAGAATCCAGTGAGAGGGTGATGCAGTGAGAAGAATGTGCCACAGGTGTGTCTAATGAGAAGAGGTATCTGGGGAGTGGTCGGAAGCCACGCGGCGTGATTAGAAGCCCCCCATGGACAAGAGTCTTCGCTAGGACAGAGAGAGACGGTAACCTGGTATGTGTAGCACTACTGGTCACAGAATGCCCTGGTACGTAATGCTGTTCGCCATGTTCATGCTGCTGAAATTAAGTGATGCGCTGGAGGAGGTGCCCTGATATGTGATCTAATGTAACCGTTATGCTTTGTGCTGGAGGAGGTGCGTTAAGAGGTTATCCCTGCTATATCCCTGCTTTGATGTTAAAATAAACTTTATTCTGTTTATGAGATGGCCTGGCGCCCAATTCTTTATGCACTGCACCGACACCTGTAGTCCACTCCCACAATGCACCTGTAATTAAACACCTGATTATTCAGGGGACCCTCTGGTGTCTGTGCCCGAACCCATGACAAGCCGGGGCAGAGTAAGTGTGATGCACTATACACAGTGACTGCAGATTTTGCATACCTAGTACCAGTGGGGTTTTACATGTACACAGAAACTTTTTACTTCAAAGAGATTTTTATTTTATATAAACAATTCTTGGCTTACTATTGCCCATACTTCCAAAGGATTTCATATTATGGGTTCCAAATCCTTGATTTAGGAACAATTGAAAATAAATAAATACCTTCTGCAACAGACACTTTTGTAGTCAAATTGCTTTACTATAAATAATAATTTTAGCTGAGTCACAAATTGTTACTTATTCACTTAAGATGTTATCGAATAACAACGGGCAATTACTATAACTGTTCACTTGTCCGATGAGCAGTACTCATAGAGAAGCGGATACAGTACTTTGGAGTGTTTGTGCCGTCCACACAAGTACCCCAATCGCCTGCTGCAGGGAATCTGTGTGATACATATGACTGTTACTGTGATGCTGCAGTTTGAAAGGGGAGATAATGTTGCCAGAATAATTGAATAAGATGCAAGGTTCCGACAGTACTGATAATATACAGTACTGGTAATATAAACTATATTACCATTAAGGATAAAGTTAATCACCCAGGGCATCTTCGCAAGAAAATGCAGAGAAGCATGTCATTCATATTATACATTGATTTCCATGTACTATATACACTTACCCATGACAATAATTCATAGAGTATAACAATTTGTATAGTAGATTTATTGCAGATACTATCTGGGAGCTTCCTAGATGTCAGAGGATCATGTGAACTCCTATATATAGGACCCATGATGCCACTGAGGCCCAAAATAGGGGTTCACTACGGGTGGCCGGCGGTCGGGCTCCGGGCGACCAGCATCCCGGCGCCGGGAGCCCGACCGCCGGCTTACCGACAGCTTGGCGAGCGCAAATGAGCCCCTTGCGGGCTCGCTGCGCTCGCCACGCTACGGGCACGGTGGCGCGCTACGCGCGCCACACTATTTTATTCTCCCTCTATGGGGGTCGTGGACCCCCACGAGGGAAAATAAGTGTCGGTAAGCCGGCGGTCGGGCTCCCGGCGCCGGTATACTGAGCGCCGGGAGCCCGACCGCCGGCAAACAGAAGACCACCCCCAAAATAGGTATCTATTGAAGTATTCACTCCCCCCCCCCCCCATATCCTTTAGCCCTGCTCTTCTTACAATAGATGATTTCTCCTCCCATTGCTCATTTGTGAATTATGAGCACCTTCCACAGCCTTGATCTATACTGCGTAAACCAGCTGCTATACCTAGTGAGAGTGCTGGATGTCACTGTGCGGTGTGCTTGGGAGTAGAGAGAATGTGATAGTGGCTGGATTACCATGGTACAAATAAAAGGGCACAGGAGAAGAGGTGATCAGTCCAGCAAGCGGGAGAAAGAAGCATGCTGGCAGAGATCTCTGGCTAAGGGAGGCTGCTATGTGGATGGGACTTGTAAGTTAGCAAGTGGATATTTTCAACATGAAGGCATATGGGGAGTACAAGTAGAGGCAAGTAGGACAGAGAAGACCAGAAGGGTATGAAACCAGTTTAAGGCGTGAGAAAGTTATCAGTAATGTGTAGGGATGGTCATCACCATTGTTATCTAACAAACATCAATGGATTTTCACAGATCTTCAATGGGTTTATGATCAGTGTCAGAGATCCAATGGTTCTCCAACATCAATGGCAGAGACTCAGCTATATTTTTTATTTTTAGCCAATGCGGGGGAAAGGAGCTAAATACTGTCCCCAGAGCACCACTTTAACCTGGAGCTTTGGGGTCTATGCTGAGTTGGTTGTATGACTTTTTGCTTAGCACAAAGCACTCCTGTACGTCAAGTTCCCAAAAACATAAGTTTACGTCTGTAAACAGTACAGATAGTGTACTTGTATTGCCTTACTCTTGGAGAGGGCATATGAAGGAGAAAAGTTACATGTTTGTGTAATAGCATAACTATCAGTAGCCATATCACTTGTGGCAATCTACGGGCTGGTACAGATACACACTGCTGATACTGATGTTCACCAGCACTCAGTGGAGGATTTACCACAAGTCAACAAAAGCGGCTGCTTAGGGCCCTGTTGGTCCCAGGGGGACTACCGACAAGTCTATATAAAGGGCATTTCTGGCAGACTACGAGCTTCACCGAAATTGTCCTTGAGTTGGGCTGGCTGTATACTCCCAGCAGGCTGATTAGACAGCTGTTGGGTGCTGGCTCCAGTGCATGCCTGTGTCTCCAGTCCTGCAGTACTGTGCGTGTGACCAGTCATAACACATGTGTTGACATCAGATGCTTAGAGAGAAGAGCCCGGATGTGCACAGAATAAAACATGAGGTCTTAAAGTGTACTTTATTACAGTATTTTTTATTATATATAACATCCACCTACTTCAAATTCCAATTAGGTTGGAGTGGAGGATGGGGGGTGTACAGTGTTATTTTAAGTACAGTGTCTAACACTAGCCTGCTACAATCGTGGCTGGGGGCAGGGCCGTCTTTTTGTATGGGCTCAATGGGCACTTACCTAAGGGCCCCAGGAGTATAAGGGTCCTAGACTGATAGCTGAGGGTCCCCTCTTTCCAAGGGTACCAGATTTTTAAAATCGGCAGTGGGGAACCAGATATAGCCGACTTCAAAGCAGTGGTCCCCATCCAAGCCTGTTAATTGCTCTTCCCCACCAGATATCTCGGGTTCTGTCTGACTTAGAGTTTTTCTCCAAAAGCTGTGACTCTCCCCTTTCACTGGGCACTGGCAGCTTATCTCTCCTATGCCCAGAACCAGATATATCAGCCTTCCAGCAGCTGGTCCCTGCTCCAGCTCCACATGCCTGGTATGCAGTTTTATAATTTCGTTGGTGGATTGCTCTGGCTCCTGACCTCTAATCCCCAGGGACCCAGTACCTCCTGAAAGATGGGACTCTCTAGTTTTCTATCCTATTGAAAGCTAAGAAATCTATTTCCAGGAATTTGAGATATCTGCAGTCAAGTAAGCTACCCTCCCACCAGAAAATTAAGAATATTAAGCCCACTCCACTGTCTACCCCTCCTCTGCATATTAAACACCCCCTACCACCCTGGAAGTCAAGTTCTGGGGCCCCTTCATTCAGCCCAATGCCCCCTTCTACAGTTTAGTGTTCTCCCTCCCGCCCCATCTCCCACCATCTGTGCAGTAAAGGAGTAATTAGCAGAAATTACTGCTCCAGGTCCTACATGCTGAGTGGAAGATAGAGCACCCCCTACCGCCCGCGGGTCATCAAAGCTGCCGCTGATAGCACCCCCCACCCCTACTGCTGGAGGATGGGTAGGGGCCCCAGTGCATTGTTGTGTCCAGGGGCCTACACTGCTGTTAAAATGGCCCTGGCAGGGGGAGGCACACACTGACTGGTGATATATCAATATGCTATAATACGCTATTTTAAGTACTACTGCGTATAGGATATGCCTGCTGCAATCAGTGGGGCACTGATATATAATCAGTACAGTCACACTGACTGAGGGGAGTAATAATGAGTATTATAAGGGATGGGGTATCTGCTAGGCTGCTACAATCAGTAAGGGGGGGGGGAGGCAGTCATATATAATACAGTCAACACTAATGTAATTGAGTG
Organism: Pseudophryne corroboree; assembly: GCF_028390025.1. Classification (NCBI taxonomy): domain Eukaryota; kingdom Metazoa; phylum Chordata; class Amphibia; order Anura; family Myobatrachidae; genus Pseudophryne; species Pseudophryne corroboree. The sequence continues at coordinate 305,993,677 of NC_086451.1, read as the reverse complement.
TAAAAATAAGTATTATAAGGTATGAGTGCCTGCATTATATTACAGTGCCCCCCCTCCCCTTCACTGATTGTTGCACATCCCCATCCCAATTAGCAGGCCCCTTCATCCCTTATAACATCCATTATTGCCCCCCTGAGTCAGTGACCGTATTGACTATATATCAGTACCTTTAGTGAGACTACGAGGACTGACAACTAAGCTACCAAACTCACCACCATGCAGTAGCGGATTTACCACCAGGCAACCAAATCAGCTGCAAGCGCCCTGCAGGTTCCAGGGGGCTCGCTGACAGATCATGGAGTCGGGAGGGCTGTCTGAATACTCCCAGTAGGCTGTCAGTCACTAAATAGCTGTGTGCAGTGCCTAAAATGTTATTTAAGACTACCATTCACCTGCTATAATCGGGCGTGGGCAGATTGGGGAGCATACACTGGCTAGGGGGCGGAACAATGTGCAGGGGACAATTGGGGGGAGGGTCACATTGGGTATTGTTTGAGGAAGGTATCTTGCTTGGGTTTCATGAGGTCTAAATCCGCCTCTGCCAGCACTAGATAGCAGCTTTTAACTGGCTGCAGATTCATCCTGAAACTGATGCCTACAGTATATGATCATGCTTATAGCATATGATTTTGTGGATGTCATTAAGGGGTCTATTTACTAAGCCTTGAACGGAGATAAAGTGGATGGAGATAAAGTGCCAGCCACTCAGCTCCTAACTACCATGTCACAGGCTGGGTATGAAAAATGATAGTCAGGAGCTGGTTGGCTGGTACTTTATCTCCATCTTAGGCTTAGTAACTGACCCCTTAATACTGTATGACTTGTTTAGCTACTTTTGTGCATGAAAAGGAAATGTATTTCAGCTTCATCATAGAGGATACAGGGGCAGATGTATTAACCTGGAGAAGGCATAAGGAAGTGATAAACCAGTGATATGTGCAAGGTGATAAAGGCACCAGCCAATCAGATCCTAACTGTTAATTTACATATTGGAGCTGGTTGGCTGGTGCCTTTATCACCTTGCACATATCACTGGTTTATCACTTCCTTATGCCTTCTCCAGGTTAGTACATCTGCCCCACAGTACTGTGCTGCTGTCTCTTGTCTTTGGTTAGTAACTGGATTGGTGAACATAGTTTTGTTGTATTTCTTTTGACTTGTATTGCAATTACTGACTATGATGTAGCATTATACGTAAATCAGATTATTTTTAAGATATAATAATAATAATAATAATAATAATAATAATAATAATACTACTACTACCAGATACTGAAAGCAAAGATTCACATACTTTTGATACTCACAGATAAATGATATTGGATCGTTTTCCTCAATAAAAAATGAGCATGTCTAATTTGTTTGTCTCATTTGTTTGATTCTCTTCTCTTTATCTACTATTAGGACTTGTGCGAAAATCTGAGGTAGTTTTAGGCCATATTTCAGCAAAAATATAGAAAATTCTATGTGTATATATATATATATATATATATAAAAGCAAATGGTATAAGGGTTCTGGCGACCACCGGTGTGTTAAAAATATGTATCAGTCCATGTATATAATAAAATAAGATATACAAATTTATTTGGTACAGATAAAATACAAATAGAATAATAATAAAAGAATGTGTAATGCTAGAAAAAATATGTTTTAAAAAAAAATAGGAGGAAGGGATGGATTGTGTACTAAAAACACATATACAAGTTTCTAGGACCAAAAGTTACAGAAATAAAAATATAAATATATAAATAAGTAAAAAATGTTCGCTAACTAGAATAAATAATGGAGAGTCTTAACTTTTAGGTAGAGGGTCACAGAGGGAGAGCCCAACGCGTTTTCTAAGACTTACAACTCTATAGCGCCAGAGCAGTGGCGTAACTAGAAATTTTTCTCCCCCAAGCCAAAAAATTCTTCAGCGCCCCCCCCCCCCCATGCCCCATAATTGGGAGCAAGAAAGGGCGCCGCAAAAAGGGGCGTGGTTTCGTTGGAATGGGCGTGGTTTCTCATAAAGGGGCGTGGCATTGCAGGAAAAGACTACCTTATACCCCAGTTTTGCAACCTGCACGCCCAGACGTTAGCCACCACAGGAAAGAAAAATAATCCTGATTCATGCCCCTTACATTATTTGTCCTTTTTCCTCCTTATAGTAATGCCCAGTATACATTATTCCACATACTGCAATGGCCCTTAGACATTATGCCACACACAATAATGCACATGACACAATATGCACACACCGTAATGCCCCAGACATATTATGCCACACACTGTAGTGCCTGTGACACATTATGACAGGAATCGCAATGCCCGTTATACATTATGCTACACACTGCAATGCTCCTGATACATTATAGCACATACAATGCCTGTGACACATTATGACATACACCGCAATGTCCGTGATACATTATACCACACACTGCAATGCCCGATACATTATAGCACATACAATGCCTGTGACACATTATGCCACACACTGCAATGACCTTGAGACATTATACCACAATGATATAGTATACCATACACCGTAATGCCTGTGACACATACCGCAATGCCCTGCCCGTTATACCCTATGCCACACACCGCAATGCCCGTTATGTATTATGCCACACTGCAATGACCCTGAGACATTATACCACATATCACAATGCCCGCGATATAGTATACCATACACCGTAATGCCTGTGACACATTATGACACACACCGTAATGTCCGTGATACATTATGCCACACACCGTAATGCCCATTACACATTAAGTCCTACAGTAAGGCTTCTAATTACTTTTCAATTACCTGCTCGTTGTCAGGGGTTTCATGCACTGGGTGTCATGCTCGTTGCCAGGGGTTTCATGCTCTTGGTTCCATGCACGGTGCCAGGGGTTTTCATGCTCAGGGTGTCATGCTCGTTGCCAGGGGTTTCATGCACTGGGTGTCATGCTCGTTGCCAGGTGTTTCATGCACTGGGTGTCATGCTCGTTGTCAGGTGTTTCATGCACTGGGTGTCATGCTCGTTGCTAGGAGGTAGTCCTTGTTGCTAGGGCTGTGCTCCCAGTGCCACATATGTCCCCAGTGCCAGATATTCCCCCCCAGTGCCACATATGCCCCCAGTGCCACATATGTCCCCAGTGCCAGATATTCCCCCCCAGTGCCACATATGCCCCCAGTGCCGGATATTCCCCCCCAGTGCCACATATGCCCCCAGTGCCAGATATTCCCCCCCAGTGCCAGATATTCCCCCCCGTGCCATATATGCCCCCAGTGCCATATATTCCCCCCCAGTGCCAGATATGCCCCCAGTGCCAGATATCCCCCCCCAGTGCCATATATGCCCCCAGTGCCAGATATCCCCCCCCCCCAGTGCCAGATATTCCCCCAGTGCCAGATATTCCCCCCCAGTGCCAGATATTCCCCCCCAGTGCCATATATGCCCCCAGTGCCAGATATCCCCCCCCAGTGCCAGATATTCCCCCCCAGTGCCATATATGCCCCCAGTGCCAGATATCCCCCCCCAGTGCCAGATATTCCCCCCCAGTGCCAGATATCCCCCCCCTGCCATATATGCCCCAGTGCCAGATATCCCCCCCCAGTGCCAGATATTCCCCCAGTGCCAGATATTCCCCCCCAGTGCCATATATGCCCCCAGTGCCAGATATTCCCCCCCCCCTGTGCCAGATATTCCCCCCCAGTGCCAGATATACCCCAGTGCCAGATAATCCCCCCCCCCCAGTGCCATATATGCCCCCAGTGCCAGATATTCCCCCCCCCCCTGTGCCAGATATTCCCCCCCAGTGCCAGATATACCCCAGTGCCAGATAATCCCCCCCCCCAGTGCCAGATATTCCCCCCCAGTGCCAGATAATGCCCGCCGCCGCCGCTGCTGCCGCTTGTTGGAGGGACACGGAGGGCACAGCGTCTCCTGTGTCCCTCCTGCATCATCTCCGGCGGCCGCGGGTCTAATAGGGGGAAGTGCCGGTTCGTGAGCCAATTAGAGCTCACGGACGGCACTTCCCCCTATTAGACCCGCGGCCGCCGGAGATGATGCAGGAGGGACACAGGAGACGCACACGCTGTGCCCTCCGTGTCCCTCCAACAAGTGGCGGAGGGAAGGAGAAAGCAGACTGACATGCGGACGCTCGTCCGCATGTCAGTCTGCTGTAAATCAGTGGCGCCCCCGCAGCCCCTCGCCCCCAAGCCACCGCGAGGACTGCGGGGGGCAGTAGTTACGCCACTGCGCCAGAGGAATGACACCATAAGGGCTGATGTTACGAGGTCTGAAGACATGCTTTGAGTGGTACAGTTATTGGGAGGGTGCATACAGAATATAAGCAGCGAGTGGGGTATTCAAAATACAGAAGATTCCAGCCAGGCAATCTATGACATGTGAGTTGTTAATTCAAAGTATGTTAATTTCTGTTGTTCATTAAATTTAATGTAATTGTGCTTCACTACTGTGCATTCCCCTTTTTTATATTCTTATGCAGATACTGTTGTTACATAGAGGAATGGAGAATGGAGGGATGCTGCGTGACAGATTATGCTACTAACAACTAACATGCATATTGGATTAACTCTGCACATGGTAATATAACTTTTCTGTGCTAATATATAATACCAGGTGATTCAACGCGCCCTACGGGCGCTCTTCACACCGTCGCAAGGGTCCCTTAACCCTTGCACATCCTTGGGGCATGCAATATTTTTATTATATAGAGTATTACCTCCAATCATAATGGTTAAGGAGCCGTAGCCCCTTGCAACGGCGTGAGCAGCGCACTCAGGGCATGATGAATCACCTAGTGTGTTAATGATATGTTATTTGTACACAGGTGCTGTGGTTGGAGGAGTGGCAGGTGAGGGGGAGATGCGGATGGGGTCGGGGGCCGGAAGGTGGTGCGGGTTGGGTTGCAGCGGGTGTGGGGGATGGTGTCTGTAGATGCTGCGGGTGGATGGGGGGTGGATGGGGGAGGGGGCCGGAGGTGCTGTGGTTGGGGGAGCGGCGGGTGGGGGGGAGACACGGATGGGGGTGCTGGGCCGAAGGTGATGAAGGGGGGGTGCGGATGTAGGAGGGGTCTGAAGGTGCTGCGGGTGGGGGAGGGGGGGCCATGGATGGGGAAGGTGGCCTGGAGGCTCGCGGGTGCGGGGGTGCCACGGATGGGGGAGGGGGTCCAGAGGCACTGCGGGTGGGGGGAGGGGTGGGTGCGGGGATGCCACAGATGGGGAGAGTGTCTGTAGATGCTGCGGGTGGATGGGGGCGAATGGGGGAGGGGGCCAGAGGTGCTGTGGTTGGTGGAGTGGTGGTGGTGGGGGGAGACGCGGATGGGGGAGGGGTTCTGGAGGTGCTATGGGTGGAAGATGGGCGGATGCAGGGGGTGCGGATGGGGGAGGTGTCTGGAGGTGCTGCAGATGGGGGAGGGGAAGGGTAGGGGGGGTGCGGAAGGGGAGGGGGCACGGAGGCACTGCAGATGGGGAAAGGGGGGGTGCCGCAGGTGGGGGAGGGGGAAGTGCGGGGGTGCAGCGGATGGGGGAGGGGGTCCGGAGGGTCTGCGGGTGGGGAGGGGTGGGTGCAGGGGTGCGTCGGATGGGGTAGGGAGTCCGGAGGCACCGTGGATGGGGCGAAGGTGCCGTGGTTGGGGGAGAGGCAGGTGTGGGGGTGCCGCTGATGAGGGAGGGGGTCCAGAGGCGCTGCAGGTGGGGGAGGGGCAGGTGTGGAAGTGCTGCAGGTGGGGTAGGAGGGCCGGAGGCATTGCGGGTGGGGTAGGGGCAGATGCAAATGGGGGAGGGGGTGAGGTGGCGGTGTAGGAGGGTTGGGTGTGGGGGTGCCACAGGTGGGGAAGTGGCAGGTGCAGTGGTGCCGCATTTGGGGACTGGGCAGGTGCGGTGGTGCCGTGGGTGGGGGAGGTGTGGGGATGCCACGGTTGGGGAGTGGCATGTGCAGGGGTACCGCAGATGGGGGAGGGGGCCAAGAGGTGCTGCGAGTGGGGAAGGGGCGGGTAATGCTTCTCCTGCTTCTCCTGCTGGAAGCAGCTAAGCTGCTTACCTTTGTTGGTGCTCCCTGCAGCTGGCGGTGAAGGCTCCTGTGCCCGGCCCAGGCACAGAGCTGGATTAAGGGGACAGGTCCAGGGGGTATGTACCCCGGGCCCCACAGTTTTAGAGGGCCCCCGGCTGGAACAGCTCTGTCCCAGCTCTGTAGCTCTCCCCGTCCTGGCAGCAACAGCAGCAGCATTGTGCTACAGTCAGCACACGCTGCTGTGTGCTGGCTGGTCTGTGGTGTTGCAGGGAGGCTGCTGCCGCTTAGCAGCAGCAGTTTCTTCTGCTTATGTGGGTGTGTAGGGGAGAGCGATCACACTGATCACTCCCACCTCTGGAATTAACCATAGCTGAGGGGCCAAAATCTAAAAAAACAAAAAAAATAAGATTCCCGTAATTTGCATAAGGAGGCATGGCCACACGGGCCACAATTAGGCCATGCCCCCAAACCCACAGCTGGTACAGCAATAAGATAGAGTCCCCTGTCTCAAGTGCCCCTAGGCCCCCTGAAGTCATAATCAAGCCCTGCCCAGGCACTGCAGCGTCTCCCGACTGCGAGTCCCTGTACAGCCGAGTGGAGTCCAGGGAACACACAGCAGCCGAAGGGCAGAGCCTCCCATTGGATGTAACCTGAGTGAGGGCGTTTCTTGCCCAATCAGCTGTGGGCTGGGTGTAATAGACCTGCTGCTAACCCAATGAGAGCTCCTAGCCACGCCCAGCGTTAGCAAATGTGGCATAAAGTCACAGATCTGGGTAAATATATAGGAGATGGGGAGCGCGCGCGCACACACACACACACACACACACACACACACACACACACACACACACACACACACACACACACACACACACACACACACACACACACACACACACACACACACACACACACACACACACACACACACACACACACACACACACACACACACACACGGATAGCAGCAGCAATGACAGTTGAACTCACTGGGTCCAGCAGCAGAACTGAGATGGTTTCAGTAGTTTCCCCAAACCACCCTGTTTTGGTGTAAAGACTCCTCAGCACCACTATGGCAATTCCCACATGTATCACTGTGTAATATACAACAGAAAAGACTAACCACACAAAAAAAAAATAGATTTTATCATAAAGATTATACAACCCCTGTTACCATATTGGAAGATTCTTGTATATGCCAAAATATCTAGGCTAGAGGGTGCTGCCACTAAACAATTTAATTCACTAAACAAATTAATTCAAGCAAAACAAGACACAGATCTGTATCAACATTCATATCACATTTGATACAAATCTTAGGGGCCCATTTATCAAGCCTTGGAGAGTGATAAATAGCACAGTGATAAAGTACCAGCCAATCAACTCCTAACTGTAAATTTACATATTGGAGCTGATTGGCTGGTGCGTTATCACCTTGCACTTATCACTGCTTTATCACTTCTCCAGGCTTAATAGATCTGCCTCACCTTGTGATATCAACAGGAAGATGCTGCTGATGTGAAGCACGGCCATCACCAACTGTCATCACCAACTGCCGCCCGCATGCCACATTTGAATTCTCCATGGCATAAAACCCCAGTGCACAGCAATATCACTGGCACTTCTTGAGCTGATGATGCTGCTGACACATGAGAAAGACCCACCCAAGAGAGATCACGTTTGCTCATTAGAATTTGCTGCCAGCGATTCACCAGTGACCGGATCTCAGCGCAAATCACATCTGTGTTTTTTCTTTCCCTTTTTTTTTTGTTTTAGTTTTGATTTGTGTAGGTACTGTCACCAGCTACAATGAGCCGGATGGAGTTAGCCCAGCTGCTTGAAAATGGAGGAACAAACCATAACATCAGTTAGACATGGCTGAGGTCAGGACACCACAGACGGATGGTGGGCCATCATCATGAAGAGGAGGAGCTGGACCATCATCAGGAAGAGAAAGTGCTGAACCATGTTCAGGAAGAGAAAGAGCTGGACCATCATCAGGAAGAGGAAGAATTGAGCCAAGTGCCAGTTAAAATCAGGCAGATGCACTGAGGGAAGTATTCCTGAGGGTGTGTTGGAAGAGCTGCTAATTACTTTTTAAAATTTTGACGGTTACATCCAACTCATTGATAACTTGAAAATTTAAGCTCAGTTGTGTAGTTTTACATGTACGGGGGTGGGGGGCTTGTATGTAGCATTACATTATATGTACACTTTGGGATGGACACTTTAAGAGAGGAGGAGGCCCCTGTGCTGCCTCCTCCATTCGGGCCCCTCCTCTCTGCTGGCAGCGCTGGAGAGTCTGAGCACTAGAGGGCTCAGACTCTACTGCGCATGTGCAGATCACCTGGAAAATGGAGCAGCGGCCAGTGATTTCTCTACTGCTCATGCACAGAACACCGTGAAAATGGGTGCTGTGCCATTTTCACTGTGATTCTGCAGTGCTGCTGACATCAGCGCAGGACTCCGAAGGGGTAAGTATTAAAAAAATAAGAATTTACTTACCGATAATTCTATTTCTCGTAGTCCGTAGTGGATGCTGGGGACTCCGTCAGGACCATGGGGGGAATAGCGGCTCCGCAGGAGACAGGGCACAAAAGTAAAAGCTTTAGGATCAGGTGGTGTGCACTGGCTCCTCCCCCTATGACCCTCCTCCAAGCCTCAGTTAGGATACTGTGCCCGGACGAGCGTACACAATAAGGAAGGATTTTGAATCCCGGGTAAGACTCATACCAGCCACACCAATCACACTGTACAACTTGTGATCTGAACCCAGTTAACAGCATGATAACAGCGGAGCCTCTGAAAAGATGGCTCACAACAATAATAACCCGATTTTTGTAACAATAACTATGTACAAGTATTGCAGACAATCCGCACTTGGGATGGGCGCCCAGCATCCACTACGGACTACGAGAAATAGAATTATCGGTAAGTAAATTCTTATTTTCTCTGACGTCCTAAGTGGATGCTGGGGACTCCGTCAGGACCATGGGGATTATACCAAAGCTCCCAAACGGGCGGGAGAGTGCGGATGACTCTGCAGCACCGAATGAGAGAACTCCAGGTCCTCCTCAGCCAGGGTGTGCCCCTGACCAAGTAGCAGCTCGGCAAAGTTGTAAAGCCGAGACCCCTCGGGCAGCCGCCCAAGATGAGCCCACCTTCCTTGTGGAATGGGCATTTACATATTTTTGGCTGTGGCAGTGCTGCCACAGAATGTGCAAGCTGAATTGTACTACACATCCAACTAGCAATCGTCTGCTTAGAAGCAAGAGCACCCAGATTTTTGGGTGCCTACAGGATAACAGCAAGTCAGTTTTCCTGACTCCAGCCGTCCTGGAAACCTATATTTTCAGGGCCCTGACAACATCTAGCAACTTGGAGTCCTCCAAGTCCCTAGTAGCCGCAGGTACCACAATAAACTGGTGCAGGTGAAACGCTGACACCACCTTAGGGAGAAACTGGGGACGAGTCCGCAACTCTGCCCCGTCCGAATGGACAATCAGATATGGGCTTTGTGAGACAAAACCGCCAATTCTGACACTCGCCTGGCCGAGGCCAGGGCCAACAGCATGGTCACTTTTCATGTGAGATATTTCAAATCCACAGATTTGAGCGGTTTAAACCAATGTGATTTGAGGAATCCCAGAACTACGTTGAGATCCCACAGTGCCACTGGAGGCACAAAAGGGGGTTGTATATGCAGTACTCCCTTGACAAACTTCTGGACTTCAGGAACTGAAGCCAATTCTTTCTGGAAGAAAATTGACAGGGCCGAAATTTGAACCTTAATGGACCCCAATTTGAGGCCCATAGACACTCCTGTTTTCAGGAAATGCAGGAATCGACCGAGTTGAAATTTCTTCGTGGGGCCTTCCTGGCCTCACACCACGCAACATATTTTCGCCACATGTGGTGATAATGTTGTGCGGTCACCTCCTTCCTGGCTTTGACCAGGGTAGGAATGACCTCTTCCGGAATGCCTTTTTTCCTTAGGATCCGGCGTTCCACCGCCATGCCGTCAAACGCAGCCGCGGTAAGTCTTGGAAACAGACATGGTACTTGCTGAAGCAAGTCCCTTCTTAGCGGCAGAGGCCATGAGTCCTCTGTGAGCATTTCTTGAAGTTCCGGGTACCAAGTCCTTCTTGGCCAATCCGGAGCCACGAGTATAGTTCTTACTCCTCTACGTCTTATAATTCTCAGTACCTTGGGTATGAGAAGCAGAGGAGGGAACACATACACCGACTGGTACACCCACGGTGTTACCAGAACGTCCACAGCTATTGCCTGAGGGTCTCTTGACCTGGCGCAATACCTGTCCAGTTTTTTGTTCAGGCGGGACGCCATCATGTCCACCTTTGGTCTTTCCCAACGGTTCACAATCATGTGGAAGACTTCCCGATGAAGTCCCCACTCTCCCGGGTGGAGGTCGTGCCTGCTTCCCAGTTGTCCACTCCCGGAATGAACACTGCTGACAGTGCTATCACATGATTTTCCGCCCAGCGAAGAATCCTTGCAGTTTCTGCCATTGCCCTCCTGCTTCTTGTGCCGCCCTGTCTGTTTACGTGGGCGACTGCCGTGATGTTGTCCCACTGGATCAATACCGGCTGACCTTGAAGCAGAGGTCTTGCTAAGCTTAGAGCATTGTAAATTGTCCTTAGCTCCAGTATATTTATGTGGAGAGAAGTCTCCAGACTTGATCACACTCCCTGGAAAAATTTTTTTTTTCCTGTGTGACTGCTCCCCAGCCTCTCAGGCTGGCATCCGTGGTTACCAGGACCCAGTCCTGAATGCCGAATCTGCGGCCCTTTAGTAGATGAGCACTCTGCAGCCACCGCAGAAGAAACACCCTTGTCCTTGGAGACAGGGTTATCCGCTGATGCATCTGAAGATGCGATCCGGACCATTTTTCCAGCAGATCCCACTGAAAAGTTCTTGCGTGAAATCTGCCGAATGGAATCGCTTCGTAAGAAGCCACCATTTTTCCCAGGACCCTTGTGCAATGATGCACTGACACTTTTCCTGGTTTTAGGAGGTTCCTAACTAGCTCGGATAACTCCCTGGCTTTCTTCTCCGGGAGAAACACCCTTTTCTGGACTGTGTCCAGAATCATCCCTAGGAACAGCAGACGTGTCGTCGGAAACAGCTGCGATTTTGGAATATTTAGAATCCACCCCTTGCTGTCGTAGAACTACTTGAGATAGTGCTACTCCGACCTCCAACTGTTCTCTGGACCTTGCCCTTATCAGGCGATCGTCCATTTTCTTTGAAGAAGAATCATCATTTCGGCCATTACCTTGGTAAAGACCCGGGGTGCCGTGGACAATCCAAACGGCAGCGTCTGAAACTGATAGTGACAGTTCTGTACCACGAACCTGAGGTACCCTTGGTGAGAAGGGCAAATTGGGACATGGAGGTAAGCATCCCTGATGTCCAGGGACACCATATAGTCCCCTTCTTCCTGGTTCGCTATCACTGCTCTGAGTGACTCCATCTTGATTTGAACCTTTGTATGTAAGTGTTCAAATATTTCAGATTTAGAATAGGTCTCACCGAGCCGTCTGGCTTCAGTACCACAATATAGTGTGGAATAATACCCCTTTCCTTGTTGTAGGAGGGGTACTTTGATTATCACCTGCTGGGAATACAGCTTGTGAATTGTTTCCAATACTGCCTCCCTGTCGGAGGGAGACGTTGGTAAAGCAAACTTCAGGAACCTGCGAGGGGGAGACGTCTCGAATTTCCAATCTGTACCCCTGGGATACTACTTGTAGGATCCAGGGGTCCACTTGCGAGTGAGCCCACTGCGTGCTGAAACTCTTGAGACGACCCCCCACCGCACCTGTTTGTACGGCCCCAGCGTCATGCTGAGGACTTGGCAGAAGCGGTGGAGGGCTTCTGTTCCTGGGAATGGGCTGCCTGCTGCAGTCTTCTTCCCTTTCCTCTATCCCTGGGCAGATATGACTGGCCTTTTGCCCGCTTGCCCTTATGGGGACGAAAGGACTGAGGCTGAAAAGACGATGTCTTTTTCTGCTGAGATGTGACTTGGGGTAAAAAAGGTGGATTTTCCAGCTGTTGCCGTGGCCACCAGGTCCGATGGACCGACCCCAAATAACTCCTCCCCTTTATACGGCAATACTTCCATGTGCCGTTTGGAATCTGCATCACCTGACCACTGTCGTGTCCATAAACATCTTCTGGTAGATATGGACATCGCACTTACTCTTGATGCCAGAGTGCAAATATCCCTCTGTGCATCTCGCATATATAGAAATGCATCCTTTAAATGCTCTATAGTCAATAAAATACTGTCCCTGTCAAGGGTATCAATATTTTCAGTCAGGGAATCCGACCAAGCCACCCCAGCGTTGCCCATCCAGGCTGAGGCGATCGCTGGTCGCAGTATAACACCAGTATGTGTGTATATACTTTTTAGGATATTTTCCAGCCTCCTATCAGTTGGCTCCTTGAGGGCGGCCGTATCTGGAGACGGTAACGCCACTTGTTTTGATAAGCGTGTGAGCACCTTATCCACCCTAAGGGGTGTTTCCCAACGCGCCATAACTTCTGGCGGGAAAGGGTATACCGCCAATAATTTTCTATCGGGGGAAACCCACGCATCATCACACACTTCATTTAATTTATCTGATTCAGGAAAAACTACAGGTAGTTTTTTCACACCCCACATAATACCCTTTTTTGTGGTACTTGTAGTATCAGAAATATGTAACACCTCCTTCTTTGCCCTTAACATGTAACGTGTGGCCCTAAAGGAAAATACGTTTGTTTCTTCACCGTCGACACTGGAGTCAGTGTCCCTGTCTGTGTCTGTGTCGACCGACTGAGGTAAATGGGCGTTTTAAAGCCCCTGACGGTGTTTGAGACGCCTGGACAGGTACTAATTTGTTTGCCGGCCGTCTCATGTCGTCAACCGACCTTGCAGCGTGTTGACATTATCACGTAATTCCCTAAATACGCCATCCATTCCGGTGTCGACTCCCTAGAGAGTGACATCACCATTACAGGCAATTGCTCCGCCTCCTCACCAACATCGTCCTCATACATGTCGACACACACGTACCGACACCCAGCACACACACACAGGGAATGCTCTGATAGAGGACAGGACCCCACTAGCCCTTTGGGGAGACAGAGGGAGAGTTTGCCAGCACACACCAAAACGCTATAATTATACAGGGACAACCTTTATATAAGTGTTTTCCCCTTATAGCATCTTAATATATAATCATATCGCCAAATAAGTGCCCCCCCTCTCTGTTTTAACCCTGTTTCTGTAGTGCAGTGCAGGGGAGAGCCTGGGAGCCTTCCCACCAGCAGTTCTGTGAGGGAAAATCGCGCTGTGTGCTGAGGAGAATAGGCCCCGCCCCCTTTTCGGCGGGCTTCTTCTCCCGTTTTTCTGACAACCTGGCAGGGGTTAAATACATCCATATAGCCCCAGAGGCTATATGTGATGTATTTTTAGCCAGTATAGGTACTTTCATTGCTGCCCAGGGCGCCCCCCCCAGCGCCCTGCACCCTCAGTGACCGTTGGTGTGAAGTGTGCTGAGAGCAATGGCGCACAGCTGCAGTGCTGTGCGCTACCTCATGAAGACTGAGAAGTCTTCAGCCGCCGATTTCTGGACCTCTTCTCTCTTCAGCATCTGCAAGGGGGTCGGCGGCGCGGCTCCGGTGACCCATCCAGGCTGTACCTGTGATCGTCCCTCTGGAGCTAGTGTCCAGTAGCCTAAGAAGCCAATCCATCCTGCACGCAGGTGAGTTCACTTCTTCTCCCCTAAGTCCCTCGTTGCAGTGAGCCTGTTGCCAGCAGGACTCACTGAAAATAAAAAACCTAATAAAACTTTTACTCTAAGCAGCTCTTTAGGAGAGCCACCTAGATTGCACCCTTCTCGGCCGGGCACAAAAATCTAACTGAGGCTTGGAGGAGGGTCATAGGGGGAGGAGCCAGTGCACACCACCTGATCCTAAAGCTTTTACTTTTGTGCCCTGTCTCCTGCGGAGCCGCTATTCCCCCCATGGTCCTGACGGAGTCCCCAGCATCCACTTAGGACGTCAGAGAAAAATGGGTGCAGCGTGTATGGTGGTGGGGCCTTACGGACTCTGTGCATTGGGGGCAGATATGTAATGTTATACAGTATTTACAGTGGAGGAGGCTGGTGTGTAGTATTACATGTATGGTGGAACAGCTGTGTTATATGTACAGAGGAGGGTTTTTGGGGGGATGTGTGCAGTATTCTATGTATGGAGGGGAGGTGTGTAATGTTATATGTACAGTGGGAGGTCTGGTGTGTAGTAGTATATGTACAGGTGGGGCAGCTGTGTACTATGATATGTATAGGGGTGGGATGGTGTGTAGTAGTATATGTACAGATGGGGCAGCTGTGTACTGTTATATGTATAGGGGTGGGATGGTGTGTAGTAGTATATGTACAGGTGGGGCAGCTGTGTACTGTTATATGTATAGGGGTGGGATGGTGTGTAGTAGTATATGTACAGGTGGGGCAGCTGTGTACTGATATGTATAGGGGTGGGATGGTGTGTAGTAGTATATGTACAGATGGGGCAGCTGTGTACTGTTATATGTATAGGGGTGGGATGGTGTGTAGTAGTATATGTACAGGTGGGGCAGCTGTGTACTGTTATATGTTTAGGGGTGGGATGGTGTGTAGTAGTATATGTACAGGTGGGGCAGCTGTGTACTGTTATATGTATAGGGGTGGGATGGTGTGTAGTAGTATATGTACAGGTGGGGCAGCTGTGTACTGTTATATGTATAGGGGTGGGATGGTGTGTAGTTGTCACGATCCGGGTATCTGGACGCCATTTCTTACCCATCAGATGCCTCCTAAGGCTGGCTCAGCGCTCCAGGACCGGATCCCATCTGTTATCCTGATGTGTACATTCCTGTATCCTCTCCTGTCTCTCTGAGACGCTGTCACAGTAACGCCATATTACATCTGGCGTGGCGTCTCCCGCGGCCTCCGCCGCCGTCCCTGAGCTTCTGCATGCAGAGTGTCAGAGTGGCGATTACGTCAGCCGCGGCCTCCGCTGTGTCCGCGTGGTTGGATGTGCACTTGTCAGCCTGGCGTCTCCTGTCTCCAGTGGCCGGCGCCGCCATTACTGTTTTCATTACCACATGGATTACAAACCAAACTTCCCTCCAAGTGTCTGCATGGGCGCAGCCATCTTGGATTCTGTCAGCTGATCATTTCCTCCAATCTGTTGTCAGTATTGTTAATCTGCATAATTGCCTAGCCAATCCCTTCCTTGCTGCAGGTATAAATACACTGTGCCTGAGCAAGTAAGGCGTCAGTGCTTTGGTTGTCAAACCTAGTTCCTGTTTGTCTCTCTCCTGTGATTGTCTTCCAGGTTCCAGCTCCTGTCTCAAGACTTCCACCATAGAGACCCGCACCAGCATTCCACCTGCGGTGTAGCCTGACTCTCCAATCCATTGTGGATTCATCTGTTTCCAGCTACAACTTTACCTGCTTCCAGCTCAGCTTTCAGCAGAGTACAGCTTCCCTTAAAGGGCCGGTGTCCTTTCTACACTTTACCACTCTCCACCGGTATTATTATTTCTCCGCTCTCAAGTTCTACATTTCAGTTCATATTTCATCGCTCCCAAGTTCATTTATTATTTAACTGGTTCCAGCCAGTATCCACTCCGTGCTAACAACAGTCTGGTTCCAGCCAGTATCCACAGCAGCTGTTTTACCTTCAGCAACCCAGCTTTTCCTGGAACACCAGCTGGAACAATCCTGGGTTATCTCCATTGCTACAATCGGGCCTGGTAAGGACTTTCCATCTAGAAGATCATAAGAACTATCTCACACTACCAGTGCCCTGTGGCTCCTGCCATCCTGTAGTACCCAGGAACTGTATTTATTATTTGCTGACTTTTACGTTTTCTTTTACTGCTGCTGTGTTGCGGAGTTGTCATAATAAACATCATTGACTTTTATCCAAGTTGTCGTGGTCACGCCTTCGGGCAGATATTATTCATGTTACTTACATGTCCAGGGGTCTGATACAACCTCCCAGGTTCCGGTACATCTCAGCCCCTACAACTGAGGCTGCCTCCCGTCAGCTCAGGCCCTCAGTTGTGACAGTAAGCACTGACCTAATGAATCCAGCCGGAGACCAGGATCAAGCGGCCAGGCCGATGCAAGAACTGGCAGCCCGACTAGAACATCAGGAGGCTGCACAGGGCCACATCATCCGCTGTCTCCAGGATCTCTCTACTCGGCTGGATGGGATTCAGACAACTCTCCGTGGATCAGGCGCATCTGGTGCGTCAACCACAGTGACTCCAGCTATAACCCCACCCACCTTACCCATTTCTGCTCCACGTCTTCATCTTCCAACGCCAGCAAAATTTGACGGATCTCCAAGATTCTGCAGGGGATTTCTCAACCAGTGTGAGATTCAGTTTGAGCTACAACCTGGCAATTTTCCCAGTGACCGTACAAAAATTGCCTACATCATCTCTCTTCTCAGTGGCTCCGCCCTTGACTGGGCATCACCGTTATGGGAGAGGTCCGACACCCTGCTATCTTCTTACACTGCATTCGTGTCAACATTCAGGCGCATCTTCGACGAGCCAGGCCGGGTAACCTCAGCTTCATCCGAGATTCTCCGTTTACGCCAGGGGTCACGTACTGTAGGACAATATCTGATACAGTTCCAGATCCTGGCATCCGAACTGGCATGGAACGACGAGGCCCTGTATGCTGCATTCTGGCATGGCTTATCTGAGCTTATTAAAGATGAGTTAGCTACCAGAGACTTACCTTCTAAGTTAGATGAGCTCATCTCACTCTGCACGAAAGTTGATTTACGTTTCAGAGAGAGAGCAACTGAGCGTGGAAGATCATCTGCTCCAAAATCTTCTGCTCCTCCTCCTCGTCAGCTGTCACCATCTAAAGATGAGCCCATGCAAATTGTCCGTTCCCGTTTAACTCCTGCTGAGCGCCGAAGACGTCTCTCTGAGTCTCTTTGTCTTTACTGTGCAGCTCCGTCTCACACCATCAATGCCTGTCCCGAACGTCCGGGAAAACTCCAAACCCTAGCTCGCCCAGGAGAGGGACGGCTAGGAGTAATGATCTCCTCTCCATCTCCTCATGATTGTAATCTCCCAGTCTCGCTTCAAGTTGCTCAACGTTATCGGAACGTCATTGCTCTCCTTGATTCCGGAGCAGCTGGGAACTTTATTACTGAAGCCTATGTTAAACGGTGGTCCCTACCCACCGAGAGACTTCCTTCCTCCTTTTCCTTAACTGCCGTGGATGGCAGTAAAATTTTTGATACTGTTATTGCTCTAAGGACTCTACCAGTTCGTCTGAGAGTGGGAGTTCTTCATTCCGAACTTATTTCACTTTTAGTGATTCCAAGAGCCACACATCCTGTGGTCCTGGGCCTTCCATGGCTCCGTCTTCACAATCCTACAATTGATTGGACGACTACGCAAATCCTGGCATGGGGTTCCTCCTGTGCAGAGACATGTTTGTTTAAAGTATTGCCTGTCTGTTCTTCCTCCCCCAGGTCGTCTGATGTTCCACCTCCTCCATATCAAGATTTCACGGATGTGTTCAGTAAAGCTTCTGCTGATATCCTTCCTCCTCATAGAGAATGGGACTGCCCGATTGATCTCGTTCCAGGGAAGGTTCCACCTCGAGGCCGAACTTATCCGTTGTCTCTGCCTGAGACGCATTCTATGGAGGAATACATTAAAGAGAACCTAGCAAAGGGGTTCATTCGACCTTCTTCTTCCCCAGCCGGCGCAGGCTTCTTTTTTGTAAAAAAGAAAGATGGTGGTCTGCGGCCGTGCATCGACTACAGAGGTTTGAACGACATTACCATCAAGAACCGTTATCCTTTACCCCTGATTACTGAGCTCTTTGACAGAGTTAGCGGAGCTACCATCTTTACAAAGCTGGACTTGCGAGGTGCATACAATCTCATCCGGATCCGTGAGGGTGACGAGTGGAAGACCGCCTTTAACACCCGTGACGGACATTATGAGTACCTCGTCATGCCCTTCGGATTGAGCAATGCTCCAGCTGTCTTCCAGCATTTTGTCAATGAGATCTTCAGAGACATTCTATACCGTCATGTCGTGGTCTATCTAGACGATATCCTCATTTTTGCCAACGATTTAGAGGAACATCGTTTTTGGGTTAAAGAGGTTCTGTCCCGTCTCCGTGTCAATCATCTCTATTGCAAATTAGAAAAATGCGTCTTTGAAGTCAAGTCCATTCCGTTTCTAGGGTACATTGTGTCCGGTTCCGGACTAGAGATGGATCCTGAGAAACTACAAGCAATTCAGAATTGGCCGGTACCCTTAACCCTCAAAGGGGTCCAGAGGTTCTTAGGGTTCGCCAATTATTACCGAAAGTTTATACGAGACTTTTCCACCATTGTGGCGCCTATTACTGCTTTCACCAAGAAGGGTGCTAACCCGTCCAAGTGGTCTGAAGAAGCCATGCAAGCTTTTCATCTTTTAAAACAGAGGTTCATCTCTGCGCCTGTCCTGAAACAGCCTGACATCGACTCTCCTTTCATCCTAGAGGTGGATGCCTCCTCCGTTGGAGTAGGAGCGGTGTTATCTCAGAGGGCTAAAGATGGCCATTTACATCCTTGCAGTTTCTTCTCCCGGAAGTTCTCCCCAGCTGAGCGCAACTATGCCATTGGCGACCAGGAGTTGCTAGCCATCAAGCTCGCTCTAGAAGAGTGGAGGTATCTGTTGGAGGGAGCTTCTCATTTAATCACCATACTTACAGACCACAAGAACCTTTTTTTTTTTTTTAAATCAATAGTTTTTATTGAAAGAGATAGACAATTTTTTTATGGGGTACAAAATGAAGAGAGGGAGAAGAAGAAAAAACCAGGGATGGTGGTACAACATTACAATGCATTGCAAGGATATGAACAAAAGTTATACGAACATAAGTTATACCTACAGGGGAGGGGGGGGGGGGGGGAGGGTATGAGTCCAGACTTGAGACAGTGGAGAAGTACATCGGGGTCTAATGGGCATATTGCATCAGAGAGCGGAAAGACACATACAAAATCTATATATATTGCGGAATGGTAGGGATGACCTGATCTTAGTGGGCAGTATTCATTGGTGCTCGGTAGGGGGAGGGGTCAGGAGGGAGGTCTGGTTGGTAGCTCCCTTTGACGGAGGGGCGGGGGGGTAGTTTCCTGGTGTTGGGAGGGTATAGTAGGGGGGAGGGATGGTTTAAGTCAGGCTACAACCGTTTGCGCGGACAGGCTTGGTGGGGGAGTGGTGGGGTTATGTAAATGTTGGGACCCTTCCGTCGAAGAGACATAGCTTTGCCACCTTGACCATCTCGCTTTGAGGGAGGAGTAGTTGGGAGAGGAGGAGGCTGATTCCGTTTCCATAAGGAAATGATGATTTATCTTATGGATAGCTTTCACCAGGATAGGGGGAGTGGGTTGTTTCCACATTTGGGCTAGATTTGCTCGCGCGGCTATCAGTATGTGACCCAGGACATATCTGGCATCAGGGGGTATTGATGAAGGGACAACTTGGAGCAGTGCTAGAGTTGGGTCTGGTGTCAGACGGGTGGATAGAACTTTATTTATTAGCTCAAAAACATCTAGCCAGTATTTAGTGATCTTAGGGCATGCCCAGAATATGTGAAAGAGGTGGCCCACTGAACCACAGAGTCTCCAGCACTTATTGGTGTGGGAGGGCCAGAATTTATGGATTCGCTCTGGGGTTTGATAAATTCTGTTCACCAGTTTTATATGCATTTCAGTGTGATTTAAGCATTGGGACATAGAGTACGAGATTGAGAAAACTTGGCGCCATTCATTGGGGGATAGAGTTTTGCCCAAGTCCTGTTCCCATTTCTTTTGGGCATTTGATTTTGGGGGGGAAGTAGGAGTTAGCCGGAGCTTATACCAGTATGTGATGTCACCTTTGGATTCTGGTAGGGAAAGGCGAGAAAATATGATGTGTGGGCTTGTGAGGGGCGATGAGGTGGTAGGAGGAATCGTCTTCCACCAATGTGCTACTTGCATATAATGGAAAAGTTCTGTAGCCGGTAGTGAGTATTGTGACTGGAGAGTTGAGAAGGGTTTTAGGTAGAGACCCTCGAGTACGTCGCCTAGGAGTAATATTCCTGCACGTTTCCATTTGGATAGGTTGAGGTTGGGAATCATCTGTGCTAATGTAGAGATGGATATCTGGGGGAGAAGAGAGATGGTGGATGCTAAAGAGGTTGAAAGGGAGTCCCAGGCTTGCAGGGCGGCTTGCGTGGAGGGGAGGAGGGACGTTTGGGTGGGCCGGAGCGATTTTGGGATGCGGAAAAGGTCAGCTAGAGGGATTGGATTTGACCTTATTTGTTCTAGCTCCCTCCAACCAGTGTGGGATCTGGGTGAGAAATAGTGTTTAATGGGGGCTAAGAGGGAAGCTTCCTGGTAAAGTGGGATATTAGGTATGTTGAGACCTCTAAGTGCTCTGGGCAGGGTCATTCTTGAGAGAGCCATTAAAGGTGGTTTTGAGGACCAAATGTATTTAGTCATAATAGAAGAGCAGGTTTGAATGGCTTTCTTTGGGAAGGGATATGGTATTGTGCGAAAGAGATACATGAGTTTAGGCAATAAGGACATTTTAAATGCCGCCATCCGTCCCAGCCAAGAGACCTCATAAGAAGACCAGGCTTTCGTAAGTGCTTCTAATGACTCAATCAGGGGGGTTAAGTTGACAGAGAAGGCATCCGCAGTGGAGATAGGGATATTGATACCCAGGTATTTTATCGTGTTAGATCGCCAGTTGTATGGGAAGGAGGCTTGGAGTGTTGGGATGGAATGAGATAGGTTGAGGGGAAGGGCGTCTGTTTTAGTTGTATTCAATTTATAGTAAGATGCAAGGCTATAGGCATCTAGGACAGAATGTAGGACTGGGAGAGTTGTAATAGGGTTAGAAATAAAGAGGAGGACATCATCTGCGAAAAGACTCAGTTTGTGTAGGGATGTGCCAAATCGAATCGGGGGTATGTGGGGGTTGTCTCTTATTTTAGTTGCCAGGGGTTCGATTGATAAAACAAAGATTAGAGGGGATAGGGGGCAGCCTTGTCTGGTGCCATTCGTAATAGGGAAAGGGTCGGACAAGAAGCCCCCGTTGTACACCCGGGCCGTAGGAGAGCTGTACAGTGCTAGGATAGAGGAGAGGATACGGTCTTTGAATCCGAATCGTAGAAGGGTTTGGCGCATGTACATCCAATTTAATCCATCAAAGGCCTTCTCAGCGTCTAATGATAGTAAAAGAAGGCCCTGGTCTCCAGCTAAGGAATCTATTAAGTTAAAGACCCGGCGTGTATTGTCAGACGGTTGTCTCCCAGGGACGAATCCGGTCTGGTCCTGGTGTATCAGGGAGGGGAGAAACTTGTTGATGCGTGTGGCAATCATTTTGGCATATAATTTGATATCGCAGTTTAGGAGCGCTATTGGTCGGTAGTTATGTACAAAGGCGGGGTCTTTTCCGGGTTTGGGAATTGTGACAATACGCGCTTCTAAGAGTTCAGAGGGGAGGGAGCCATGGTCTGAGAAAGTGTTAAATAGTGTAGTCAGAAGGGGAGAGAGGGCGACATGGAAAGTAGAATAAAAGTCAGAGACAAAGCCGTCTGGGCCAGGTGCTTTATTCTTAGGTGTGGACTTAATTGCTACCGAAATTTCATCTTCGGACCACCTGGAATTTAAAGAGGCCAGCTGGTCCTGTGTGAGGGATGGAAGTGAAAGACCGTCAAGAAAAGAGGAAATAGACGGAAGGGTGGGTTGGGGAGTGGAAGGGTCAGTTGCTAGGTTATATAATTTGGCATAATAGTTTGCAAATTGGTTCGTAATATCTTTAGGGTTCAAGATTTTTTGTTTGGTGGGAGAGAAAATACTTTTAATTTTATTCCTAGCTTGTTGGACACGTAGTTTGCGTGCTAGCATTTTGCCAGCTTTGTTACCTAGCAGATAAAATTTGTGGCGCATTCTATTCAAGGCTGCTTGGGTGCGAGCGAGGAACAACTTTTGTAGCTGGCCTCGGACTTTGGAGATCTCGATTTTAAGTGTTTTGGAGGGAAGGGCTCTATTCTTGGTCTCGAGGTCCAGCAGGTCGTCCTCCAGTGTCTTTTGCTTTTGTTGGGCTTGTTTTTTGAGAGTGGCGCCGGCTTGAATAGCGGCTCCTCGTGTAACGGCTTTAAAGGCACACCAATGGATGATAGGGGAGGTATCTTGGGGTGAGTTCGTGGCTAAGTAGGAGTCAATGGAGTCAGAGATTATTTTTTTTGACAGGGGGTTGTTTAGAAGATAGGGGTATAGGCGCCAATGCCGGGAAGGGTTATGGGTATCCTGGAGATTCCACTGCCAGAGAACTGGGGCGTGGTCCGACCATGTGATTGGTAGGATATCTATATTTTTAGTTCTCTGGAGAGACCATTTATCGCATAGAATCAGGTCGATTCTGGAGTAAGAGTTATGGACAAGGGAATGGAATGTGTAGTCTCGTCCTGAGGGGTTTTGTGTCCTCCAGACGTCGTATAGGTCGAATTCCGCAAGCAAGTTGCGGAAGGCAAGGGATGGGCCAGAGATGGTGGATGGGGCAGGGTGGGGGAAGTGGCGGGACTTATCCAATTTAGGGTCTAGGACAAGATTATAGTCACCCAAAACTACCAGAGAGCCTTTTAATGCATTTCGTATAGTGAGGAATAGTTTTCTCAGAAAGGGGACCTGGTTAGAGTTAGGCGCGTATAAAGATACTAGGGTAACTGGCTTGTCATCGAGGAGGCCTGTGAGGATAATGTATCGGCCATTTTTGTCTGAGATTTGAGAATGGAGGGAAAAGGAGACATTTTTGTTGAAGAGGATGGCCACACCATTCCTTTTGGAGGGACCATTGGCAAAGAAACCTACGGGGAAGTGGCTGTTCTTAAAGAGGGGGGGGTTGTTGGAAGAGAAGTGGGTTTCTTGTAGTGCTACCACATCTGCTTTTTGTTGGTGAAAGGAGGAGAGGGCTAGCCTACGCTTATTGGGAGAGTTTAGCCCTTTAACATTAAGAGAGATAAGGTTCACCATTGGTAACCTAGTTTAGGTATGATGAAGGGAGGTCTCTGACGATCTATTGAGGCGTATCTGTACCGAGTACTGATGAGCAATGGAAGGGAGGAGCGTGGTCCGAGTCTGGAGCTCGGGATGGGGGGAGGGGTGTGGGGAAGACGTAAATCAGGGTTAAAGCGAATGAGGAGGAGATAAATAACAAAAAAGAAAAGAAAAGGTCCGGTATATTGGACCTGCATGACTACTGCAGGGGAAGGGGAAAACATTCGGGGGTTTGCAGTAGTACGGAAAAAGGTGGGGGCGGGCTGGGTAAACCTGCGCCGCCACTCAGTAAACACTTCTAAAGGAGTTACCCTAGGGCGCTAATATCTTATGTGGGCACCTGGAGTTAGGAAATATTTGCACCCTAGGAGATAAACAGGTATATGGTAGGTGTCTGTAACTGAAACCGTACCGGGCGTTAAGTCGCCCAATGGAAAAAAGAAAAGATCAACATTTAAACAACATGTGAGGGAGTAGATCCGTAACTTGTGGGACTGTTAGACAAACTTATAATAAAACAAATCATGTCAATTATAGGAAGAGACATAAAAGGGATATTTTCAGTTCCCTCGTTCAGGAGGGAGAAGGTCTGCGGCCACCGTGGACCCGAGGTGTTGGTGGGTGGATTTTGGAAAGAACCAGCTCGACTATCCACAGACTCAGGAATTCGACCAGTCATGGCTGACGGTGGCGGCACGAGCAGATGTAGACGATTTCGAGATGGAAATGTCCCAGTCCAGCAACAACTTCACGCCTGCATCCAAAGAGGAGATTGTGTATGTCGAGTCTTCATACGAGATTATCAGTTTGACCGGGAATCCCCAACGGTAGCGGATGTCGTGGGATCTCAAAGCGAGGGTAATGGGGGTAAAAGCACGTCTCTTTGCAATGGCAGCGGCTGAGAAATCTTGGAATATTTGGAGTCCGCCTAGGATATCCGTGTTTTGGGATTCTCTAGCGGCCCTCATAATGCGCTCCTTAACTGGGAAGAAATGGACTCGTAGGAGGGTGTCTTTAGGGAGGTCGGACGAGACGGATCGGGGTCTAGGGAGGCGGTGAATACGATCAATCAGGAGCTCCGAGTCGTCCGCTTTGGGGAGGAGTTTCTTAAATAGGGCAGTGGCGTAGGCTTCCAGATCAGAGTTAGGGACTGAGTCCGGGATGCCTCGGATTTTAATGTTGTTCCGCCTTGATCTGTCCTCCATATCTGCCAATTTGGATTTGAATTGGTCCAGATCTTGCTGTTGGCGATCATGGGATGAGAGTAGGTCATTGTGAGAGGAGACCAATTCCTCCATCTTGCGTTCTAAATGATCCGTCCTGTCTCCCAAAACGACCAGCTCAGTTTTGACCTCGCGGATAGCAGAGGTCAGATCTTTAGAGAGTTCTGATTTGAAGGCGGACAAGATCTGGCAGAGGGATTTAACTGTTAGGGGGGCATCCGACTCGCAGTCCACTCCCGATACTGAGAGAGCCGTGGACAGAACGGAGGGGCCCAAGGGGTCCATTATGGCAGAGGGAGATGATACGCTTTGTAGAGGGGATATTTGAAGGGATTTACGTGGGGGATTGGAGACTTTCGGAGGTAGTGTCTCCTTTTTCTTCGTGGGAGCCATTTCTCGTCAGCAGCAGCGTACCGTGGATCACAAAGAGACGGGTTTCAGGGGGGAGGTCGGTCAACTTAAGGTGATGAGGCAGGGGTACTCGGTCACATTTATGAGGGTTTCGTGTTACTCAGACATGTATGAGTGGCGGCAACCGGTTAGAGAACGGTTACATTATGGAGGTCACTGTGAACCTTGTGATGGAGGGAGTAATTGCAGGAGCAGAACTGAGCTGGGAGAAAAGCCAAACGTGGCTATCAGACCTAGGTAGGGTGAAAGCTCGATCCGTCCTGGGGATGAGACGGCAGAAGTGTAAGGTGTACTTTTAGGCCCGGTACTTTTAGGATCCGGGATGAGTCTTGGGGAGGATGTGGGGCTTGGTGTTCGTTGCCCACTAGAGCTGGGTCGCCTCCTCCTGCCCCTGTTTGAAGTAGGTGCAGGCTGCGGGGAGTATAACTATCAGCCCCACTGTTATTGAGATATGAGGGGTATTGTGGCAAAGAACAGGGGACCCCTCACAGCAGGGCGGCTGCTTATTAGAGTAACCCCGTCCGGGGGTCTCAGATGCCCCGTTTCTAAAGGCTGCGGCAGTGCCCGAGCGTCGGGATAGGGGAGGCAGAGTATGTATGCAAGGGGGGGCCCTGGGGAGGGCGAGGGAGGGTTAATAGCGGCTGCACCGGCCGGATCCCTAGGTGTTCTAGGGGAGCAGGGATAGCACCTCTTACCCTTTGGCTGCCGGCCCCGATAGTGGATCCAGCTCGGGCACTTCAGTTGCCAGAGGCTGCGGCGCTAATAGAGTGTGTGCCGGGTCCGTCACCTCCCGTCGCGTCTCCCGTCACAGGCCCCGGCCGAGTCTCAGCAAGATGGCGGCCGCCCCCGTCTCGGCGCCCGGATCTCCAGAGGACGCCGTTGCAGAGGTTCCACGGGGGTAAGCAGATGGAGGGGGGGGACCAGCGGGCCTCACACAGGGAACCGCGACCTCCGATGGGGATCTACCAGCCGCCGGCACGGCTCCAGGGGCACAGGTCGGGACCCGCAGCTACTCGAGGCCCCGGCTTCAGTCCGGGGAGAAGGCCGCAACCCGCGGGAGCGCTTATAAGCACTCCCCGATTCCGCGGCGTCTCCCCAGGGCAGTCCCACTCGGCTGGAGGGCAATGGGAGAGGTGTCCCAGGTGAAATGAGTGAGTCCAAGTCGGGATAATATGATTTAGCTGAGGCTTTATGCAGGAGCTCCCAAGCTGCGTGTCTTGCTCCTTCAGTAGCCAAGCCACGCCCCCCCACAAGAACCTTTTATACCTGAAGGGCGCACAATGTCTCAACCCTCGTCAGGCCAGATGGGCACTTTTCTTTTCCAGGTTCGACTTTAAACTCCAGTTCTGTCCGGGCTCTCAGAATCGCAAGGCCGATGCCCTTTCCCGCTCATGGGAGCAAGAAAATGAGTCAGAGTCTTCAGACAAGCATCCTATTATAAATCCGTTGGCATTCTCCACGGTAGGGATGGACTCTACGCCCCCATCAGGGAAAAGTTTTGTGAAGCCGATGCTAAGGAAGAAGCTCATGCATTGGGCCCATGCTTCCCGTTTTGCCGGACATACAGGTATCCAAAAAACCCTGGAGTTTATCTCTAGGTCCTATTGGTGGCCAACTCTGAAAAAAGACGTCCTGGAGTTTATTGCATCTTGCCCAAAGTGTGCCCAACATAAAGTATCCCGCCAGTCGCCTGCGGGGCAACTGGTTCCACTATCCGTTCCCCGTCGACCATGGACCCACTTGTCGATGGATTTCATTACAGACTTACCCATGTGCAACAAGTTCAATACCATCTGGGTGGTAGTTGACCGGTTCACCAAGATGGCACACTTCATTCCTCTCACCGGTCTTCCGTCAGCTTCCAAGTTGGCTCAAGTATTCATACAAGAGATCTTCCGACTCCACGGTCTTCCTGAAGAAATTATCTCAGATCGAGGAGTTCAATTCACAGCCAAATTCTGGCGAAGTTTATGTCAAGTCCTCCAAGTCAAGCTAAAGTTTTCCACGGCTTACCATCCTCAGACCAATGGTCAAACCGAGAGGGTGAATCAGGACTTGGAGGCCTTCCTCCGCATCTATGTGTCCTCCTCTCAAGATGACTGGGTTCAATTACTTCCCTGGGCCGAGTTCTGTCATAACAACCAGTATCATTCTTCATCTGCTTCAACACCATTCTTCACTAACTTTGGATTCCACCCTAAAGTCCCTGAGTTCCAACCGCTTCCAGCAACTTCGGTTCCCGCAGTGGATATCACCTTGCATCAGTTTGCCAATATCTGGAAGAGCGTACGATCAGCTCTGCTCAAGGCATCGTTCAGGTACAAGAAGTTTGCGGATAAGAAGCGTCGAGCAGTTCCTGCTCTCAAGGTGGGTGATCGGGTATGGTTATCCACGAAGAATTTGAGGTTAAGAGTTCCCAGTATGAAGTTTGCACCTCGCTATATCGGTCCTTTCAAGATTGAACAAGTCATCAATCCTGTTGCTTACAGACTCCAGTTGCCTCCCTTCTTAAAAATACCCAGGACATTCCATGTTTCCCTGTTGAAACCGCTGATCTTGAATCGGTTTCATTCCTCACTTCCTCCAACTCCGAAAGTCCAAACTCAACGAGGTGTTGAGTATGAAGTGGCCAAGATCCTGGACTCACGTCACCGTTACGGTCAACTACAATATCTTATTGACTGGAAGGGTTATGGTCCTGAGGAACGGTCGTGGACCAATGCTTCTGATGTCCATGCTCCTGCCTTGGTCCGGAGATTCCATTCCAAGTTTCCTCAAAAGCCAAAGAAGTGTCCTGGGGCCACTCCTAAAGGGGGGGGTGCTGTCACGATCCGGGTATCTGGACGCCATTTCTTACCCATCAGATGCCTCCTAAGGCTGGCTCAGCGCTCCAGGACCGGATCCCATCTGTTATCCTGATGTTTACATTCCTGTATCCTCTCCTGTCTCTCTGAGACGCTGTCACAGTAACGCCATATTACATCTGGCGTGGCGTCTCCCGCGGCCTCCGCCGCCGTCCCTGAGCTTCTGCATGCAGAGTGTCAGAGTGGCGATTACGTCAGCCGCGGCCTCCGCTGTGTCCGCGTGGTTGGATGTGCACTTGTCAGCCTGGCGTCTCCTGTCTCCAGTGGCCGGCGCCGCCATTACTGTTTTCATTACCACATGGATTACAAACCAAACTTCCCTCCAAGTGTCTGCATGGGCGCAGCCATCTTGGATTCTGTCAGCTGATCATTTCCTCCAATCTGTTGTCAGTATTGTTAATCTGCATAATTGCCTAGCCAATCCCTTCCTTGCTGCAGGTATAAATACACTGTGCCTGAGCAAGGAAGGCGTCAGTGCTTTGGTTGTCAAACCTAGTTCCTGTTTGTCTCTCTCCTGTGATTGTCTTCCAGGTTCCAGCTCCTGTCTCAAGACTTCCACCATAGAGACCCGCACCAGCATTCCACCTGCGGTGTAGCCTGACTCTCCAATCCATTGTGGATTCATCTGTTTCCAGCTACAACTTTACCTGCTTCCAGCTCAGCTTTCAGCAGAGTACAGCTTCCTTTAAAGGGCCGGTGTCCTTTCTACACTTTACCACTCTCCACCGGTATTATTATTTCTCCGCTCTCAAGTTCTACATTTCAGTTCATATTTCATCGCTCCCAAGTTCATTTATTATTTAACTGGTTCCAGCCAGTATCCACTCCGTGCTAACAACAGTCTGGTTCCAGCCAGTATCCACAGCAGCTGTTTTACCTTCAGCAACCCAGCTTTTCCTGGAACACCAGCTGGCACAATCCTGGGTTATCTCCATTGCTACAGTCGGGCCTGGTAAGGACTTTCCATCTAGAAGATCATAAGAACTATCTCACACTACCAGTGCCCTGTGGCTCCTGCCATCCTGTAGTACCCAGGAACTGTATTTATTATTTGCTGACTTTTACGTTTTCTTTTACTGCTGCTGTGTTGCGGAGTTGTCATAATAAACATCATTGACTTTTATCCAAGTTGTCGTGGTCACGCCTTCGGGCAGTTATTATTCATGTTACTTACATGTCCAGGGGTCTGATACAACCTCCCAGGTTCCGGTACATCTCAGCCCCTACAACTGAGGCTGCCTCCCGTCAGCTCAGGCCCTCAGTTGTGACAGTAGTAGTATATGTACAGGTGGGGGCAGCTGTGTACTGTGATATGTATAGGAGTGGGATGGTGTGTAGTAGTATATGTACAGGTGGGGGCAGCTGTGTACTGTTATATGTATAGGAGTGGGATGGTGTGTAGCAGTATATGTACAGGTGGGGCAGCTGTGTACTGTTATATGTATAGGGGTGGGATGGTGTGTAGTAGTATATGTACAGGTGGGGCAGCTGTGTACTGTGATATGTATAGGGGTGGGATGGTGTGTAGTAGTATATGTACAGGTGGGGCAGCTGTGTAGTGTTATATGTATAAACAGGGCCGGATTAACAATGGGGCGGATGGAGCTGCAGCTCCAGGCCCCCCATCAAAATAGGCCCACTGCGGCTGTAGACAGGAAACATTTTTCCTGCTACAGCAGCCTGCAATTGCCACCCTCCGACCACCTCCCCTCCTCCTGTGGCACCCACGCACAAAGGCCACCGCAGGCACAAACTTTATGGGCGGCGGAGTGGAATGGCAGTGTTGCCAATTCTGAAATGAAAAACAAGCAACCGATGACTGAAAAATAAGCCCAAAACAAGCCCAAACCAATCCTAAAAAGCCCAAAAAAAAGCCCAACTCAAGTTTTTTTTTTTAATATAAAAACAAACATTATTGTTTGTCTTATTAAAATACATATAATTATTTATATAATCTGCCTTTAAGGTCTTTACAATTATATTTATCAGCACAAAACTGGCTTTTAAAGAATACTGGAATTTTTATAAATATTATAGTTAGAGTTGTGAATTTAAGATACTATACTTTCATGTTTCCTCTAAAGAAAAATCTCAAGTGAAAATTGCCAACTGTATATACTGTATCTGTGGTTATTTGTATTCACTGTGAAATATTTATTCGATGGAAAGATAAAACAAATAATCTTACAACATCCAACTTTGTACTTCTATTAAATAAATAAAGAGGCCAAATCAAGGTAACAAAAACAAAAGATTATTAAGACAATTTAAAATAATAAATGCATATATAAATATTAAATAGTAACTCAATTAAATAAATAACAAAGGAATTACTGAGAGGTAAAATAAGATTTTACTCACCGGTAAATCTATTTCTCGTAGTCCGTAGTGGATGCTGGGAACTCCGTAAGGACCATGGGGAATAGACGGGCTCCGCAGGAGACTGGGCACTCTAAAAGAAAGATTAGGTACTATCTGGTGTGCACTGGCTCCTCCCTCTATGCCCCTCCTCCAGACCTTAGTTAGGATACTGTGCCCGGAAGAGCTGACACAATAAGGAAGGATTTTGAATCCCGGGTAAGACTCATACCAGCCACACCAATCACACCGTATAACTCGTGATACTATACCCAGTTAACAGTATGAAATATAACTGAGCCTCTCAACAGATGGCTCAACAATAACCCTTTAGTTAGGCAATAACTATAAACAAGTATTGCAGACAATCCGCACTTGGGATGGGCGCCCAGCATCCACTACGGACTACGAGAAATAGATTTACCGGTGAGTAAAATCTTATTTTCTCTGACGTCCTAGTGGATGCTGGGAACTCCGTAAGGACCATGGGGATTATACCAAAGCTCCCAAACGGGCGGGAGAGTGCGGATGACTCTGCAGCACCGAATGAGAGAACTCAAGGTCCTCCTCAGCCAGGGTATCAAATTTGTAGAATTTTGCAAACGTGTTTGCCCCTGACCAAGTTGCAGCTCAGCAAAGTTGTAAAGCCGAGACCCCTCGGGCAGCCGCCCAAGATGAGCCCACCTTCCTTGTGGAATGGGCTTTTACTGATTTAGGATGCGGCAATCCAGCCGCAGAATGCGCCAGCTGAATTGTGCTACAAATCCAGCGAGCAATAGTCTGCTTAGAAGCAGGAGCACCTATTTTGTTGGGTGCATACAGGATAAAAAGCGAGTCGGTTTTCCTGACTCCAGCCGTCCTGGAAATATAAATTTTTAAGGCCCTGACTACGTCCAGTAACTTGGAATCTTCCAAGTCCCTAGTAGCCGCAGGCACTACAATAGGTTGGTTCAAGTGAAAAGCTGATACCACCTTAGGGAGAAACTGGGGACGAGTCCTCAATTCTGCCCTATCCATATGGAAAATCAGATAAGGGCTTTTACATGACAAAGCCGCCAATTCTGACACACGCCTGGCCGCAGCCAAGGCCAATAACATGACCACTTTCCACGTGAGATATTTCCGATCCACAGTTTTAAGTGGCTCAAACCAATGTGATTTCAGGAAAACTCAACCACGTTGAGATCCCACGGTGCCACAGGAGGCACAAAAGGGGGGCTGAATATGTAGCACTCCCTTTACAAAAGTCTGAACTTCAGGCAGTAAAGCCAGTTCTTTCTGGAAGAAAATCGACAGAGCCGAAATCTGGACCTTAATGGAACCCAATTTTAGGCCCATAGTCACTCCCGACTGTAGGAAGTGCAGAAAACGACCCAGCTGAAATTCCTCTGTTGGGGCCTTCCTGGCCTCACACCACGCAACATATTTTCGCCAAATACGGTGATAATGGTTTGCGGTTACTTCTTTCCTGGCTTTTATCAGCGTAGGAATGACTTCCTCCGGAATGCCCTTTTGCTTTAGGATCCGGAATTCAACCGCCATGCCGTCCAACGCAGCCGCGGTAAGTCTTGGAACAGACAGGGCCCCTGCTGTAGCAGATCCTGTCTGAGCGGTAGAGGCCATGGGTCCTCTGATATTATTTCTTGAAGTTCTGGGTACCAAGCTCTTCTTGGCCCATCCGGAACCACGAGTATCGTTCTTACTCCTCGTTTTCTTATTATTCTCAGTACCTTTGGTATGAGAGGCAGAGGAGGGAATACATAAACCGACTGGTACACCCACGGTGTCACTAGAGCGTCCACAGCTATTGCCTGAGGGTCCCTTGACCTGGCGCAATATCTAGTTTTTTTGTTTAGGCAGGATGCCATCATGTCCACCTGTGGCCTTTCCCAACGGTTTACCAACAGTTGGAAGACTTCTGGATGAAGTCCCCACTCTCCCGGGTGTCGGTCGTGTCTGCTGAGGAAGTCTGCTTCCCAGTTGTCCACTCCCGGAATGAACACCGCTGACAGTGCTAAGACGTGATTTTCCGCCCATCGGAGAATCCTTGTGGCTTCTGCCATCGCCATCCTGCTTCTTGTGCCGCCCTGTCGGTTTACATGGGCGACTGCCGTGATGTTGTCTGATTGGATCAGTACCGGCTGGTTTTGAAGCAGAGGCCTTGCCAGACTTAGGGCATTGTAAATGGCCCTCAGTTCCAGAATATTTATGTGTTGGGACGACTCCTGACTTGACCAAAGTCCTTGGAAATTTCTTCCCTGTGTGACTGCCCCCCAGCCTCGAAGGCTGGCATCCGTGGTTACCAGGACCCAGTCCTGTATGCCGAATCTGCGGCCCTCTTGAAGATGAGCACTCTGCAGCCACCACAGTAGAGATACCCTGGTCCTTGGAGACAGGGTTATCAGCCGATGCATCTGAAGATGCGATCCCGACCACTTGTCCAAGAGGTCCCACTAAAAGGTTCTTGTATGGAACCTGCCGAATGGAATTTTGCTTCGTAAGAAGCTACCATTTTTCCCAGGACTCGTGTGCAGTGATGCACCGATACCTGTTTTTGTTTTCAGGAGGTCTCTGACTAGAGATGACAGCTCCTTGGCTTTCTCCTGCAGGAGAAACATTTTTTTCTGTTCTGTGTCCAGAACCATCCCCAGGAACAGTAGGCGTGTGGTAGGAACCAGCTGTGACTTTGGAATGTATAGAATCCATCCGTGCTGTTGTAGCACTTCCCGAGATAGTGCTACTCCGACCAACAACTGCTCCTTGGACCTCGCCTTTATAAGGAGATCGTCCAAGTACGGGATAATTAAAACTCCCTTTTTTCGAAGGAGTATCATCATTTCTGCCATTACCTTGGTAAAGACTCTCGGTGCCGTGGACAGTCCAAACGGCAGTGTTTGGAATTGGTAATGGCAATCCTGTACCACAAATCTGAGGTACACCTGGTGAGGATGGTAAATGGGGACATGTAGGTAAGCATCCTTGATGTCCAGGGATACCATGTAATCCCCCTCCTCCAGGCTTGCAATAACCGCCCTGAGCGATTCCATCTTGAACTTGAATTTTTTTATGTATGTGTTCAAGGATTTCAAATTTAAAATGGGTCTCACCGAACCGTCCGGTTTCGGTACCACAAACAGTGTGGAATAGTAACCCCGTCCTTGTTGAAGTAGGGGCACCTTGATTATCACCTGCTGGGAATACAGCTTGTGAATTGCCTCTAGCACAGCCTCCCTGCCTGAGGTAGTTGTCGGCAAGGCAGATTTGAGGAAACGGCGGGGGGGAGACGCCTCGAATTCCAGCTTGTACCCCTGAGATACTACTTGAAGGATCCAGGGATTCACCTGTGAGCGAGCCCACTGATCGCTAAAATTTTTGAGGCGGCCCCCCACCGTACCTGGCTACGCCTGTGGAGCCCCCGCGTCATGCGGTGGACTCAGAGGAAGTGGGGGAAGAATTTTGATTCTGGGAACTGGCTGACTGGTGCAGCTTTTTCCCTCTTCCCTCGTCTCTGTGTAGAAAGGAAGCGCCTTTGACCCGCTTGCTTTTCTGAAGCCGAAAGGACTGTACCTGATAATACAGTGCTTTTCTTAGGCTGTGAGGAAACCTGAGGTAAAAAAATTTCTTCCCAGCTGTTGCTGTGGATACGCGGTCCCAGAGACCATCCCCAAACAATTCCTCACCCTTATAAGGCTCTATGTGCCTTTTAAAGTCAGCATCACCTGTCCAGTGTCGGGTCTCTCATACCCTCCTGACAGAATGGACATTGCATTAATTCTGGATGCCAGCCGGCAAAATATCCCTCTGTGCATCCCTCATATATAAGACGACGTCTTATGTTCGCAAAATAGTATCCCTGTTTGACAGGGTTACAGACCACGCTGCAGCAGCACTATCTGCAGGTCTCAGTCTAGTACCTGAGTGTGTAAATACAGACTTCAGAATAGCCTCCTGCTTTTTATCAGCAGGTACCTTCAAAGTGGCCGTATCCTAAGACGGCAGTGCCACCTTTTTTGACAAACGTGTGAGCGCCTTATCCACCCTAGGGGATATCTCCCAGCGTAACTTATCCTCTGGCGGGAAAGGGTACGCCATCAGTAACTTTTTAGAAATTACCAGTTTCTTATCGAGGGAACCCACGCTTTTTCACACTTCATTCACTCATTTGATGGGGGAACAAAACACTGCCTGCTTTTTCTCCCCAAACATAAAACCCTTTTTTTTTTAAGTGGTACTTGGGTTAATGTCAGAAATATGTAACACATTTTTTATTGCCAGGATCATGTAACGGATGTTCCTAGTGGATTGTGTATGTGTCTCAACCTCGTCGACACTGGAGTCAGACTCCGTGTCGACATCTGTGTCTGCCATCTGAGGGAGCGGGCGTTTTTGAGCCCCTGATGGCCTTTGAGACGCCTGGGCAGGCGCGGGCTGAGAAGCCGGCTGTCCCATAGCTGTTACGTCATCCAGCCTTTTATGTAAGGAGTTGACACTGTCGGTTAATACCTTCCACCTATCCATCCACTCTGGTGTCGGCCCACAGGGGGCGACATCCCATTTATCGGCATCTGCTCCGCCTCCACATAAGCCTCCTCATCAAACATGTCGACACAGCCGTACCGACACACCGCACACACACAGGGAATGCTCTTAAAGGAGACAGGACCCCACAAAAGCCAGCACACACCAGAGCGCTATAATAATGCAGGGACTAACTGAATTATGACCCTTTATAGCTGCTTATAGTATTAAACTGCGCCTAAATTTAGTGCCCCCCTCTCTTTTTTACCCTTTCTGTAGTGTAGACTGCAGGGGAGAGTCAGGGAGCTTCCTTCCAGCGGAACTGTGAGGGAAAAATGGCGCCAGTGTGCTGAGGGAGATGGCTCCGCCCCTTTTTCGGCTGACTTTTCTCCCGCTTTTTTCTGTATTCTGGCAGGGGTAATTACCACATATATAGCCTCTGGGGCTATATATTGTGGTTATTTTGCCAGCCAAGGTGTTTTTATTGCTGCTCAGGGCGCCCCCCCCCCCAGCGCCCTGCACCCTCAGTGACCGGAGTGTGAAGTGTGTATGAGGAGCAATGGCGCACAGCTGCAGTGCTGTGCGCTACCTTGGTGAAGACTGAAGTCTTCTGCCGCCGATTTTCCGGACCGTCTTCATGCTTCTGGCTCTGTAAGGGGGGCGGCGGCGCGGCTCCGGGAACGAACACCAAGGACGGGTCCTGCGGTCGATCCCTCTGGAGCTAATGGTGTCCAGTAGCCTAAGAAGCCCAAGCTAGCTGCAAGCAGGTAGGTTTGCTTCTTCTCCCCTTAGTCCCTCGATGCAGTGAGCCTGTTGCCAGCAGGTCTCACTGTAAAATAAAAAACCTAATTTAAACTTTCTTTCTAGAAGCTCAGGAGAGCCCCTAGTGTGCAACCAGCTCGGGCCGGGCACAGAAATCTAACTGAGGTCTGGAGGAGGGGCATAGAGGGAGGAGCCAGTGCATACCAGATAGTACCTAATCTTTCTTTTAGAGTGCCCAGTCTCCTGCGGAGCCCGTCTATTCCCCATGGTCCTTACGGAGTTCCCAGCATCCAATAGGACGTCAGAGAAAGTGCATTGCAGATGGCACACTGAGGTAAAGTGCATGGCACACTGTGAAGTAAAGTGCATTGCAGATGGCATACTATGTGAGGTAAAGTGCATGGCACACTGTGTGAAGTATAGTGCATTGCAGATAGCACACTGGGGGTCATTCCGAGTTGTTCGCTCGTTGCCGATTTTCGCAACGGAGCGATTAAGGCAAAAATGCGCATGCGCATGGTACGCAGTGCGCATGCGCAAAGTAATTTAGCACAAAACTTAGTAGATTTACTCACGTCCGAACGAAGAATTTTCATCGTTGAAGTGATCGGAGTGTGATTGACAGGAAGTGGGTGTTTCTGGGCGGAAATTTACAGTTTTCTGGGAGTGTGCGGAAAAACGCAGGCGTGCCAGGATAAAACGCAGGAGTGTCTGGAGAAACGGGGGAGTGGCTGGCCGAACGCAGGGCGTGTTTGTGACTTCAAACCAGGAACGAAACGGGCTGAGCTGATCGCAGTGTAGGAGTAAGTCTCGAGCTACTCAGAAACTGCTAAGAATTATTTTTCGCAATTCTGCTACTCTTTCATTTGCAATTCTGCTAAGCGAAGATACACTCCCAGAGGTCGGCGGCCTAGCGTGTGCAATGCTGCTAAAAGCAGCTAGCGAGCGAACTCGGAATGACCCCCACTGTGTGAGGTAAAGTGCATGGCACACTGTGTGAAGTAAAGTGCATTGCAGATGGCATACTGTGAGGTAAAGTGCATAGCACACTGAATTACAAAGGTTTTATGTAAAATGGATATAAGCAAATTCATCTGAGCTGTCTCCATCGTCTATAGAAGCTTCCATGTTATACATTCCTGAGTTGAAGCGCTGAAGCATATTGGTAGTTGGTTTAAAATCCTTGCAACAAATACCCAAGCGTCTTAAACCATATCTGACATAAAGAACACCACATAAAGTGGTCCTGAATTGCTTCACTGTTGTGTGTCTGGTCAGTGTCTTTGTTGTTGTCATTGTTAAAAACAAATTAGCCCTACTGAATACACACAAGCGGCAGTCGGCAACAATAGACATAATGAATGACTCATCATCATTTCTTTAAGACTCTATTCTCCACAACGTCTCACCTACAGTATGTCTGTGTGAGGATCTGTGTTATATGGATGCATGACTAATTATCTCTGAAAGTCGGTGTCAGTGATACCTAAAAACAAAAGAAGCCCAAAAACAAGCAGCAAAAAAGAATTATAAGCCCAAAAACAAGCAACAAGCAACCACCCAAAAAAATAAGCAACCAGAAGAAAAAACAAGCCCAATTCCGCTTGTTATAAGCTGAATTGGCAACTATGGTCACTAACCCTCCCTGCGCCGCACAGGCAGTGACGTAACACCAGTCAGTGTTTCCGCCTTTCTTCCGGAGTCCCGGTAGCTCCGCCTCCAGCCAGGTCATTAAAAAAAAATAAAAAAAAAAAATCATAAAAATGGGCGTGGCCACGGGGGTCCGATGTTAGGCCACGCCCCCGATTTTGCTTGGCTCCTGGCGTCGGCGGTAGTCTGTGTGTGGCCTGCCCCTCACTGCTTCCTCTGTGGGGACTTGGAGGTGACAGGTACAGAATACATGTGTGTGTGTGGGGCGAGGGGACAGGCTGAGTGTATGTGTGGTGACTGGGATAACAGGCTGTATGTGTGGGGGGGTGACTGGGATAACAGGCTGTATGTGTGGGGGGGTGACTGGGATAACAGGCTGTATGTGTGGGGGGGTGACTGGGGGTAACAGGATGTGTGTGTGGGGGTGGTGACTGGGGGTAACAGGGTGTGTGTGTGTGGGAGGGGGTGACTGGGGGTAACAGGGTGTGTGTGTGTGTGTGTGGGAGGGGGTGACGGGGTAACTGGTTGTGTGTGTGTGTGGGGGGGGGTGACTGGGGGTAACAGCTGTGTGGGTGTGACTGGGGGGATAACAGGCTGTTTGTGTGTGGGGGAGGGGATGACTGCGAGTAACAGGCTGTGCGTGTGTGTGTGTGTGGGGGGGGGGTGACTGGGGGTAACAGGGTGTGTGTGTGTGTGGGAGGGGGTGACTGGGGGTAACAGGGTGTGTGTGTGTGTGGGAGGGGGTGACTGGGGGTAACTGGTTGTGTGTGTGTGTGGGGGATGACTGGGGGTAACAGCTGTGTGGGTGTGACTGGGGGGATAACAGGCTGTTTGTGTGTGGGTGAGGGGATGACTGCGAGTAACAGGCTGTGCGTGTGTGTGGGGGGGTGACTGGGTGTAACAGGCTGTGTGTGTTGGGGGGTAACTGGGGGTAACAGGCTGTGGGGGTGACTGGGGGTAACAGGCTGCGTGTGTGTGTGTGGGGGGGTGACGGGGTAACAGGCTGTGTGTGTGGGTGACTGGGGGTAACAGGCTGTGTGAGTTTGAGGGGAGGGGGGATGACTTGGCTGGGGGGTGGCTGTGTGTGTGTATGTGAGTGTGTGTGACTAGACGGAACAGGCGGCATGTGTGTGGGGGTGACTGGGGGTAACAGGCTGTCTGTGTGTGAGGGTGACTGGGGGTAACAGGCTGTCTGTGT
Source organism: Pseudophryne corroboree (assembly GCF_028390025.1). NCBI lineage: Eukaryota > Metazoa > Chordata > Amphibia > Anura > Myobatrachidae > Pseudophryne > Pseudophryne corroboree. The sequence goes on along the minus strand of NC_086451.1, from coordinate 305,955,551 downwards.
GTGAGGATGACTGGGGGTAACAGGCTGTCTGTGTGTGGGGGTGACTGGGGGTAACAGGCTGTCTGTGTGTGAGGGTGACTGGGGGTAACAGGCCGTGTGAGTTTGAGGGGAGGGGGGATGACTTGGCTGGGGGGTGGCTGTGTGTGTGTGTGTGTGTGTGTGTGTGTGTGTGACTAGGGTGAACAGGCTGCGTGTGTGTGGGGGTGACTGCGGGGTAACAGGCCGTGTGAGGGGAGGGGGGGCATGACTTGGCTGGTGGTGGCTGTGTGTGTGTGTGTGACTAGAGGGAACAGGCTGTGTATGTGCGGGGAGGGGGTGTGTGGCTGGGGGGAACAGGCTGTGTGTGTGTGGGGAGGGGGTGTGTGGCTGGGGGGAACAGGCTGTGTGTGTGTGGGGAGGGGTGTGTGGCTGGGGGTAACAGGCTGTGTGTGTGTGAGTAAGGGGGGGTGACTGGGGGGGAACAGGCTGTGTGGGGTGACTGGAGGCACTGTCGGTGCCACCCCATGTTGTTTCTGCCACTTTTTTTTTTTTCTTCAAGCAGGGACCTGCGGCAGTGTGGTGCCATGAAGGGGCATGCAGCAGTACTAGCAGGAGGAGGTGGTCCAGCCAGTCCAGCCGCACTCACCTTTTTTACCACTCTCTGACGCTGTTGCCCGACGTCATGATCCAACAAAAAACAGAAGAAGGGACCCACTGCTGCCGGAGAAGAAAGGGGACCCGCTTTTCCTGTCACTGATGAGAAGGGGGACCCACTACTGCCCGAGGTACACAGTGCCGTTTCACTGAAGGGAGGGACGCACAGTGTCACTTGTACTGGGGGCAGGGGGACAGAGCTAAGTACACAGGGCCATCTGTACCCCCTCTCTCTCAACCCTCCATCCGTCTCACCTCTCTCTTTTTCTCTCTTTCCCCTCTCTCAACCCTGGTCTCTCTCACCTCCACTGTTTCCCTCTTTCTTTTTCTTTCATTCTGTATCCCCCCACCCCCCTCTTTGTCACCCCCTTCTCTCTCTCTCTCTCTCTCTCTCTCTCTCTAACTCTCTCTCTCGTTCTCTTTTCTTTCTCTCATTTCTCTGTCTTGCTCTTTCTTTCTCTCTCACTTTCTTTGTCACCTTTCTCTCTATACCCTGCTCCCTCTTCTCTGACCCTCCCTCGTTCACACACCCCTGTCAACTTTGTCTCGCATCCTCCCTGTCTCTCTAATTCTCTCTCTCCCCCCTGCTCTCCACCCATCCCACTCTCTCTCAACCCTCTCTCTTACACTACCTCTCTGTCTCACCTTTTTCTTTCTCATACTTTCTCTCTCTAACCCTCTCTCCCTCGCTTTCTTTTGCTCTCTTTCCCTCTCTCTTACACCCTGCTCCCCCACTCTCACAACCGTCTGTCTCTCTTTCTTTCTCTGTCTTTTTTTCTTTCTCCTCCTCTCGACTCTCTTGCGCTGCTTTCTCTACCCTGCTGTCTGTCTCACCTCTTTCTCTCCCCTTTCTCTCTCCTCTCTCTTTCTCTCTCTCTCACACACACACACACACACACACACACTCTGTCACCTCTTTCCTCTCCCCCCTCCTTTCTCTCACCCCCTCCTTTGTCTCACCTCTCTCTACCTCTCTCTCTCATTCTTTTCTCTCCCTCTCATTCTCTCTTCCCTGCCTCCTCTCCCCCGCCCCCCTCTCCCTCGCCCCCCTCTCCCTCGCCCCCCTCTCCCTCTTTCAAACCTCTCACCCACTTATCTCAACTTTCTTTCTTTCTTTCTTTCTTTCTTTCTTTCTTTCTTTCTTTCTTTCTTTCTTTCTTTCTTTCTTTCTTTCTTTCCATTATATCTCATCCTTCCTCTCTGTCTCCCCTCTCTTTCATTCTCTTTATTTCTCTCTCTCCTGCTCTCTCCTTTCACCCCTCCCTCTGTCTCACCTCGCTCTCTTTTTCTCTCTCTCCCTATTTTTCTTTCTCTCTAACCTTCTTTCTACCTATCTCTCTTTCTTTTGTTCTCTTCTCCCTCCCCTCTCTTAAACCCTGCTCCCCCTCTCTCTCAACCCTCTCCCACTCCCCCTCTCACCTCTCTCTCTTCTGTCTCACCCTGCTTTCTCTACCCTGCTATCTGTGTCCCTTTCTCTCTCTTTCTCTCTACTCCCTTTCTCTCTCCTCTCTCTCTCACCCCGTTGTCTCTCTATCCCTCTCGTCCCCTTTATGAGGGATGATGGGTGTTGCTGGCTGCTGCTGTGATCTGTACTGTTGGGTGCGATGCTGGGAGAAGGGTGCTGGTCAGAGGCGGAACTAGCGGGCGATGCTAGGGGCCACCAGCTAGAATCTTGCCTTGGGCATCAAACTGGTTAGGGCCGGCTCTGAGTGTGCCGCCTTGCCACCACTACACCAGGAAGCACTGGCAGCATTGACAGCAGGATTCTCCATGAAGGTGGCCCGGGCCTCCTGAGGTGAGGAGTTTTTTTTCGGTATGGCACTCCCAGTAACAGCATAGTGTGTGTGTGTGTGTGTGTGTGTGTGTGTGTGTGTGTGTATATATATATATATATATATATATATATATATACACATACATACATACATACATACATACATACATACATACACACAAACACACTTACATATCTATTTTGATTAGACATATTGTGTCCTTTGACATAGGGGATCATTCCGAGTTGATCGCTCGCTAGCTACTTTTTGCAGCTCTGCGATCAGATAGTCGGCGCCTATAGGGGAGTGTATTTTCGCTTTGCAAGTGTGTGATCGCCTGTGCAGCCGAGCTGCACAAAAAAGTTTTTAGCAGTTTCTGAGTAGCCCAGGACTTACTCAGCCGCTGCGATCACTTCAGCCTGTCTGGTCCCAAAATTGACATCAGACACCCGCCCTGCAAACGCTTGGACACGCCTGCATTTTTCCTACCACTCCCTGAAAACGGTCAGTTGCCACCCACAAACGCCTTCTTCCTGTCAATCTCCTTGTGATCGGCTGGGCGAATGGATTCTTCATACAATCCATCACTCGGCAACAATCCGCTTTGTAACCGTATGACGCGCAGTTCTGACCTGATCGCAGCGCAGCAAAAAATCCTAGCTTGTGATCAGGTCTGAATGACCCCCTTAGCGAGTTGAATCCAGTTGTTTCTTGCATGCCCATAATTAATGGCAGCTCGACAGAGCTATTCAATTGTAATGCAAATGAAAGTGAAGGCTATGGCCACCTATTGCTTATCACTTAGAAGCACTTGGTAAAACTGCATAATGTGGCTAAACCAGTCTAAACTATTGGTCATGCTGCCAAAATAGCAGTTTGGGCGATCCAACAGCCAATTGTTCACAGATTTCTGCTCACCACCTCAAGAGACTGCGAGCAGAAATCATGCAGTCATGGCAATACAATTGAATAGTTCCATTGGGCGCCCATTACTTATGGTCACCCAAAAAATAAATTCCCCCCAGTGACTCTCTCTAGAGAGATAGATATAGAGAGAGATAAAGATATATAGATTTTCTCTATCGTCCTAGTGGATGCTGGGGCTCCTGAAAGGACCATGGGGAATAGCGGCTCCGCAGGAGACAGGGCACAAAAAGTAAAGCTTTAGGATCAGGTGGTGTGCACTGGCTCCTCCCCCTATGACCCTCCTCCAAGCCTCAGTTAGATTTTTGTGCCCGGCCGAGAAGGGTGCAATCTAGGTGGCTCTCCTAAAGAGCTGCTTAGAAAAGTTTAGCTTAGGTTTTTTATTTTACAGTGAGTCCTGCTGGCAACAGGATCACTGCAACGAGGGACTTAGGGGAGAAGAAGTGAACTCACCTGCGTGCAGGATGGATTGGCTTCTTTGGCTACTGGACATTAGCTCCAGAGGGACGATCACAGGTACAGCCTGGATGGTCACCGGAGCCTCGCCGCCGGCCCCCTTGCAGATGCTGAAAAGAGAAGAAGGTCCAGAATCGGCGGCAGAAGACTCCTCAGTCTTCTTAAGGTAGCGCACAGCACTGCAGCTGTGCGCCATTGCTCTCAGCACACTTCACACGGCAGTCACTGAGGGTGCAGGGCGCTGGGAGGGGGGCGCCCTGGGAGGCAATGTAAACCTATTTTTTGGCAAAAAATACCTCACATATAGCCTCCGGGGGCTATATGGAGATATTTAACCCCTGCCAGAATCCGTTGAAGAGCGGGAGACGAGCCCGCCGAAAAAGGGGCGGGGCCTATCTCCTCAGCACACAGCGCCATTTTCCCTCACAGAAAGGCTGGAGGGAAGGCTCCCAGGCTCTCCCCTGCACTGCACTACAGAAACAGGGTTAAAACAGAGAGGGGGGGCACTAATTTGGCGTTAGAAATATATAAAAAGATGCTATAAGGGAAAACACTTATATAAGGTTGTCCCTATATAATTATAGCGTTTTTTGGTGTGTGCTGGCAAACTCTCCCTCTGTCTCTCCAAAGGGCTAGTGGGTCCTGTCCTCTATCAGAGCATTCCCTGTGTGTGTGCTGTGTGTCGGTACGTGTGTGTCGACATGTATGAGGACGATGTTGGTGAGGAGGCGGAGCAATTGCCTGTAATGGTGATGTCACTCTCTAGGGAGTCGACACCGGAATGGATGGCTTATTTAGGGAATTACGTGATAATGTCAACACGCTGCAAGGTCGGTTGACGACATGAGACGGCCGACAAACAATTAGTACCGGTCCAGACGTCTCAAAAACACCGTCAGGGGTTTTAAAACGCCCGTTTACCTTAGTCGGTCGACACAGACACAGACACGGACACTGAATCCAGTGTCGACGGTGAATAAACAAACGTATTCCTTATTAGGGCCACACGTTAAGGGCAATGAAGGAGGTGTTACATATTTCTGATACTACAAGTACCACAAAAGAGGGTATTATGTGGGATGTGAAAAAACTACCTGTAGTTTTTCCTGAATCAGATAAATTAAATGAAGTGTGTGATGATGCGTGGGTTCCCCCCGATAGAAAATTATTGGCGGTATACCCTTTCCCGCCAGAAGTTAGGGCGCGTTGGGAAACACCCCTTAGGGTGGATAAGGCGCTCACATGCTTATCAAAACAAGTGGCGGTACCGTCTATAGATAGGGCCGTCCTCAAGGAGCCAGCTGACGAGGCTGGAAAATATCATATAAAAGTATATACACACATACTGGTGTTATACTGCGACCAGCGATCGCCTCAGCCTGGATGTGCAGAGCTGGGGTGGCTTGGTCGGTTTCCCTGACTAAAAATATTGATACCCTTGACAGGGACAGTATTTTATTGACTATAGAGCATTTAAAGGATGCATTTCTATATATGCGAGATGCACAGAGGGATATTTGCACTCTGGCATCAAGAGTAAGTGCGATGTCCATATCTGCCAGAAGATGTTTATGGACACGACAGTGGTCAGGTGATGCAGATTCCAAACGGCACAAAGGTGTATTGCCGTATAAAGGAAGAGGATTTATTTGGGGTCGGTCCATCGGACCTGGTGGCCACGGCAACTGCTGGAAAATCCACCGTTTTTACCCTAAGTCACATCTCTGCAGAAAAAGACACCGTCTTTTCAGCCTCAGTCCTTTCGTCCCTATAAGAGTCATATTTGCCCAGGGATAGAGGAAAGGGAAGAAGACTGCAGCAGGCAGCCCATTCCCAGGAACAGAAGCCTTCCACCGCTTCTGTCAAGCTCTCAGCATGACGCTGGGACCGTACAGGACCCCTGGATCCTACAAGTAGTATCCCAGGGGTACAGATTGGAATGTCGAAACGTTTCCCCCTCGCAGGCTCCTGAAGTCTGCTTTACCAAGGTATCCCTCCGACAAGGAGGCAGTATGGAAAAAAATTCACAAGCTGTATTCCCAGCAGGTGATAATCAAATTACCCCTCCTACAACAAGGAAAGGGGTATTATTCCACACTATATTGTGGTACTGAAGCCAGAAGGCTAGGTGAGACCTATTCTAAATCTAAAAAAAAAAAAAAAAAATTTGAACACTTACAAAGGTTCAAATCAAGATGGAGTCACTCAGAGCAGTGATAACGAACCAGGAAGAAGGGGACTATATAGTGTCCCGGGACATCAGGGATGCTTACCTCCATGTCCCAAATTTGCCCTTCTCACTAAGGGTACCTCAGGTTCGTGGTATAGAACTGTCACTGTCAGTTTCAGACGCTGCCGTTTGGATTGTCCACGGCACCCCGGGTCTTTACCAAGGTAATGGCCGAAATGATGATTCTTCTTCGAAGAAAAGGCGTCTTAATTACCCCTTACTTGGACGATCTCCTGATAAGGGCAAAGTCCAGGGAACAGTTGGAGGTCGGAGTAGCACTATCTCGGATACTGCTACAACAGCACGGATGGATTCTAAATATTCCAAAATCGCAGCTGATCCTGACGACACGTCTGCTGTGCCTAGGGATGATTCTGGACACAGTCCAGAAAAAGGTGTTTCTCCCGGAAGAGAAAGCCAGGGAGTTATCCGAGCTAGTCAAGAACCTCTTAAAACCAGGAAAAGTGTCAGTGCATCATTGCACAAGGGTCCTGGTAAAAATGGTGGCTTCCTACGAAGCAATTCCATTCGGCAGATTTCACGCAAGAACTTTTCAGTGGGATCTGCTGGACAAATGGTCCGGATCGCATCTTCAGATGCATCAGCGGATAACCCTATATCCAAGGACAAGGGTGTCTCTCCTGTGATGGTTACAGAGTGCTCATCTTCTAGAGGGCCGCAGATTCGGCATTCAGGATTGGATGCTGGTGACCACGGAGGCCAGCCCGAGAGGCTGGGGAGCAGTCACACAAGGAAAAAATTTCCAGGGAGTGTGATCAAGTCTGGAGACTTTTCTCCACATAAATATACTGGAGCTAAGGGTAAATTTATAATGCTCTAAGCTTAGCAAGACCTCTGCTTCAAGGTCAGCCGGTATTGATCCAGTGGGAAAAACATCACGGCAGTCGCCCACGTAAACAGACAGGGCGGCACAAGAAGCAGGAGGGCAATGGCAAAAACTGCAAGGACTTTTCGCTGGGCGGAAAATCATGTGATAGCACTGTCAGCAGTGTTTCATTCCGGGAGTGGAAACTGGGAAGCAGACTTCCTCAGCAGGCACGACCTCCACCCGGGAGAGTGGAAACTTCATCGGGAAGTTTTTCCACATGATTGTGAACCGTTGGGAAATACCAAAGGTGGACATGATGGCGTCCCGTCTGAACAAAAAACGGGACAGGTATTGCGCCAGGTCAAGAGACCCTCAGGCAATAGCTGTGGACGTTCTGGTAACACCGTGGGTGTACCAGTCGGTGTATGTGTTCCCTCCTCTGCTTCTCATACCTAAGGTACTGAGAATTATAAGACGTAGAGGAGTAAGAACTATACTCATGGCTCCGGATTGGCCAAGAAGGACTTGGTACCCGGAACTTCAAGAGATGCTCACAGAGGACTTATGGCCTCTGCCGCTAAGAAGGGACTTGCTTCAGCAAGTACCATGTCTGTTCCAAGACTTACCGCAGCTGCGTTTGACGGCATGGCGGTGGAACGCCGGATCCTAAGGGAAAAAGGCATTCCGGAAGAGGTCATTCCTACCCTGGTCAAAGCCAGGAAGGAGGTGACCGCACAACATTATCACCACATGTGGCGAAAATATGTTGCGTGGTGTGAGGCCAGGAAGGCCCCACGAAGAAATTTCAACTCGGTCGATTCCTGCATTTCCTGCAAACAGGAGTGTCTATGGGCCTCAAATTGGGGCCCATTAAGGTTCAAATTTCGGCCCTGTCGATTTTCTTCCAGAAAGAATTGGCTTCAGTTCCTGAAGTCCAGAAGTTTGTCAAGGGAGTATTGCATATACAACCCCCTTTTGTGCCTCCAGTGGCACTGTGGGATCTCAACGTAGTTCTGGGATTCCTAAAATCACATTGGTTTAAAACCAGTCAAATCTGTGGATTTGAAGCATCTCACATGAAAAGTGACCATGCTCTTGGCTCTGGCCTGGGCCAGGCGAGTGTCAAATTGGTGGGTTTTTTCTCAAAAAAGCCCATATCTATTTGTCCATTCGGACAGGGCAGAGCTGCGGACTCGTCCCCAGTTCTCTCCCTAAGGTGGTGTCAGTGTTTCACCTGAACCAGCTTATTGTGGTGCCTTGCGCCTACTAGGGACTTGGAGGACTCCAAGTTGCTGGATGTTGTCAGGGCCCTGAAAGTATAGGTTCCAGGACGGCTGGAGTCAGGAAAACTGACTTGCTGTTATCCTGTATGCACCCAACAAACTGGGTGCTCTTGCTTCTAAGCAGACTATTGCTAGTTGGATGTGTAATACAATTCAGCTTGCACATTCTGTGGCAGGCCTGCCACAGCCAAAATATGTAAATGCCCATTCCACAAGGAAGGTGGGCTCATCTTGGGCGGCTGCCCGAGGGGTCTCGGCTTTACAACTTTGCCGAGCGGCTATTTAGTCAGGGGCAAACACGTTTGTAAAATCCTACAAATTTGATACCCTGGCTAAGGAGGACCTGGAGTTCTCTCATTCGGTGCTGCAGAGTCATCCGCACTCTCCCGCCCGTTTGGGAGCTTTGGTATAATCCCCATGGTCCTTTCAGGAACCCCAGCATCCACTAGGACGATAGAGAAAATAAGAATTTACTTACCGATAATTCTATTTCTCGGAGTCCGTAGTGGATGCTGGGCGCCCATCCCAAGTGCGGATTATCTGCATTACTTGTACATAGTTACAAAAATCGGGTTATTATTGTTGTGAGCCATCTTTTCAGAGGCTCCGCTGTTATCATACTGTTAACTGGGTTCAGATCACAGGTTGTACAGTGTGATTGGTGTGGCTGGTATGAGTCTTACCCGGGATTCAAAATCCTTCCTTATTGTGTACGCTCGTCCGGGCACAGTATCCTAACTGAGGCTTGGAGGAGGGTCATAGGGGGAGGAGCCAGTGCACACCACCTGATCCTAAAGCTTTACTTTTTGTGCCCTGTCTCCTGCGGAGCCGCTATTCCCCATGGTCCTTTCAGGAACCCCAGCATCCACTACGGACTCCGAGAAATAGAATTATCGGTAAGTAAATTCTTATTTTTTATTTTATTTTCAAACACGCATACACACACGCATATATACATATATTTAAATACAGCACTAGTCACGCACCCATATCCGTAGCCCCCATCACAGCCCTGAGGAAGCACACAACAGGCCCTTCAAAAATTTCAGCTCCAGGCCCATTAAGACCTTAATCTGGCACTGTGTATAAAGGTGGGCTGGTGTGGTGTAGTATTATATGTACATGGGGCACTCTGGTTGTGGGTCAGATTAGGCCTTACTATGGTAGTACAGAATGGTAATCCAGTTCGTAAAGTTAAGCATTAGGCTTATTGGGTGCACTCTACATTGTAGGCCAATTGCGTTGTCCAGGAAATGGCTATACCACCTGAACGGCTGGGTGTTATGGTAAGTACGGAGATGAATACCAATATTTGTCTTTGTATGCATGCTTGTTGTTCTGTCCGTCTTTAATGCTGCCACCAATTTTAGTTATGTTTCAATAAAATGTGACATAATTGTAACGCCAGCACTGTTGTCTGTGTTTTATTTATATAGAAATCATTTAAAATTGTGAGGTTACTCATTGTGACATTTTAGGTAACACAACAAATATACTGTTAGTGAGTTTATTTGTATGAAATCAGTCATTGGCATCGTCCATGAGCACCTTCCAAATTCATGCTGACTCTCCAGATACCAATTTATGATAACCTTCTGCCTAACTTCAATTGCCTACTAGCTATTGCTAGATTTCATTATCTGTTTCTCACTGAGCTTACTTCTTTCAGCACATTGTTGCCAGGCAGAGCCATAACTACACTTTTTGGTGCTCTGTGCCAGAAAGAGAATTTGTGCCCCCCCCCTTCCCCCTCAGTTTTTCCAATAGAGATATAAGGTGCATGACTCATGAAGAAGGGGCATGACAAAATTGATCCCAGAGAAAGCCCATGCTATAATGCCCTTTCCCCCATTTTGTTGTATATATATTATACACACCAGTTCATAAGTTCATATCAGGTGCCCGGAGGGCGATATAGATGGTGGTGCACCCCTCCCCCCACAGCATTGGTGACCCCCATACACTACTGACAGCATCAGGGGCCCCCAGATACTACAGACAGCATTGGTTGCCCCCATATACTACAGACATTTGTGGTCACTATCTATCTATCTATCTATCTATCTATCTATCTATCTATCTATCTATCTATATATATATATATATATATATATATATTATACAGTGCATCCAGAAAGTATTACAGCGCTTCACTTTTTCCACATTTTGTTATTACAGCCTTATTCCAAAATGGAATAAATTCATTTTTTCCCATCAAAATTCTGCACACAATACCCCATAATGACGACGTAGAAAAAAAGTTTTTTTTGAGATTTTTGCAAATTTATTAAAAATAAAAAAACTAAGAAATCACATGTACATAAGTATTCACAGCCTTTGCCATGAAGCTCAAAATTGAGCTCAAGTGCATCCTGTTTCCACTGATCATCCTTGAGTTGTTCCTACAGCTTAATTGGAGTCCACCTGTGGTAAATTCAGTTGATTGGACATGATTTGGAAGGCACACACCTGTCTATATAAGGTCCCACATTTGACAGTGCATGTCTGAGCACAAACCAAGCATGTAGTCAAAGGAATTGTCTGTAGACCTCAGAGACATGATTGTCTCGAGGCACAAATCTGGGGAAGGGTACAGAAAAATATCTGCTGCTTTAAAGGTCCCACTTAGCACAGTGGCCTCCATCATCCATAAATGGAAGAAGTTCGGAACCACCAGGACTCTTCCTAGAGCTGGCTGGCCATCTAAACTGAGTGATCAGGGGAGAAGGGCCCTAGCCAATCTGCTGCTTTAAATGTCCCACTTAGCACAGTGGCCTCCATCATCTGTAAATGGAAGAAGTTCGGAACCACCAGGACTCTTCCTAGAGCTGGCTGGCCATCTAAATTGAGCGATCGGGGGAGAAGGGCCCTAGCCAGGGAGGTGAACAAGAACCCGATGGTCACTCTGTCAGAGCTACAGCATTCCTCTGTGGAGAGAGGAGAAACTTCCAGAAGGACAACCATCTCTGCAGCAATCCACCAATCAGGCCTGTATGGTAGAGTGGCCAGATGGAGGCCACTCCTTGGTAAAAAGCACATGGCAGCCCATCTGGAGTTTTCCAAAATGCACCTAAGGACTCTCAGACCATGAGAAACAAAATTCTCTGGTCCAGATGAGACAAAGATTGAACTCTTTGGCGTGAATGCCAGGCGTCATGTTTGGAGGAAACCAGGCACTGCTCATCACCAGGCCAATACCATCCCTACAGTGAAGCATGGTGGTGGCAGTGTCATACTGTGGGGATGTTTTTCAGCGACAGGAACTGCAAGACTAGTCAGAATAGAGGGAAAGATGAATGCAGCAATGTACAGAGACATCCTGGATGAAAACCTGTTCCGCAGCGCTCTTGACCTCAGACTGGGGCGACGGTTCATCCTTCAGCAGGATAATGACCCTAAGCACACAGCTAAGATATCAAAGGAGTGGCTTCAGGACAATTATGTGAATGTCCTTGAATGTCCCAGCCAGAGCCCAGACTTGAATCCGATTGAACATCTCTGGAGAGATCTGAAAATGGTTGTGTACTGACGCTTCCCATCCAACCTGATGTAGCTTGATAGGTGCTGCAAAGAGGAATGGGCAAAACTGCCCAAAGATAGGTGTGCCAAGCTTGTGGCATCATATTAAAAAATACTGGAGGCTGTAATTGCTGCAAAGGTGCATCAACAAAGTATTGAGCAAAGGCTGTGAATACTTATGTACATGTGATTTCTTAGTTTTTATTTTTAATAAATTTGCAAAAATCTCAAAAAGACTTTTTGCATGTTGTCATTATGGGGTATTGTGTGTAGAGTTTTGAGGGAAAAAATTATTTACACACACACACACACACACACACACACACACACACACACACACACACACACACACACACACACACACACACACACACACACACACACACACACACACACACACACACTGGGGTGCCCTCCTAATGAGTATATGAATGGCAATTCTCCTGGGACCATGGCATAGTCCATTATGGAAACATAGAGGCGGCACTCCATGGGCTTCCATATTTATAGTGTATTAAAGTCGAGGAGGTTTGCCATTTATATATGTTGAGTATATACATACTGGACGCAAGGGAATAACTTCCCGCTGCTGGCTCAGATAGCTGTCGCTGGCTCCGGTGGGGCTCTACACACAGACTTCTGCCCTCTATTGCCGAACCCCCTCCCAACCTCCCGAGCAGGCAGCAGAGCTGGAGAGAGAGTGAGAATGACAGCTGCAACGCCATTTCTGTCACGTGGACCAATGCCAGCACAGCAGTGAGAAACACACACAGTGACTCCTGGGACTCTGCTGTGACAACTGCAGCAGCAGGTATGGTACCACTCTCTGCAGAAGTCATCAGCGTGCACATAATTAGTGGTTATAGATGGATTCATCTATAACCTCCAATGTCCGGTGCCTGCTTCTCTGTGCCCCCCTGATGGCTAAATTGGTTTGGACACAAATCCTTGTTATACCACATTCATGCACTTAACTTGAGAGCTCACTGTTATTCAGTTACAATACACTTTGTTAAATAGCACATTTCAATACACTGCCATACCCAGGATTCAAACCTATAACCTGTTTCATTCCAGTCACGCACCAATTTTGCAGTAGACTCTAGCACAGCTCACACATACTATACTGCCGGCTAGAGAGGAGGGGACCTAGATGGAGACTGCACGGAGGCCCTGTCCTCTCTTTATTTGCCCCTGGGTGGTGGACAGAATTGCACTTCTGTTTGTCCACACACTGTATTTTAGGATTGATGCCACCAGCACCAGCTTTGCCTGTCACGTTGACCGTAAATTATTTGATTTGATCCTGGGCATTCAACCAGTACCAACTCTGCAAGTGCCCGCAGGCACCCAGTTGGGGAACCCCTGCCTGTAAGCAATTAATCACCTTTGATATTGAGAAGAATAGAATTCTGTTGAAGTATAATATTAAATAAATTATTTTACAGTTCTTTTGCCTTGTATTTTTTTTTATCATACTTTATTTTTTTTGGTTTATTTTTTATTTTCAACTTTGACTTTAATATCTCGGACCTCTAAAGAATAAAATAGATTCCAGAATGTCTGTATTTCACACTCCAGATGGGTAATCTAACCCTTTTATGGTCAGTCCAGTATCTCTGCTGCTATTTTATGTTCTATCATCTTTCAGTTTGATTATGAAAGGAAGACCAGTTATAGCTTTACCATCCTAGGCTATTTTTATGTTCCATTATTTTTACAGAAATTTTTGAATTATTTTAATGTCAGTAAATCTTCTCACTAGTTTGTAAAGAACAATTTTCAGACTCATCATAATATTAACTATTTCTATTATGAAAACCACAATTCAGCACACTATGCTAAAACCAATCACTACTGACTTCAATTAATAGTATTGGTTTTGAGTACAGGTAAACATTTTGATGCTATAAAAATAAGTGTTATGATTTCATGGTTATTTTAATGATCTAATACAGTACAATATTGCACAAAGTATGGTACCTTTTTCTATAATTTTAATTAACTGAGCTCTGCTACATATTGTACAGGGTTACGTTTTCTGACTCACCATCTCACTCACCATCCTTGTGGGTCACTAAAGATCATACTGCTGATAGATGCTTTGGGTTGCATTTAATTAGATTTACAATAACAGTGGCTTTTTATTTGGATCAAGAAAACTTAGTCTATAAATGTTCTGTTACACAGAAATATTATTTCTGTTTTGCATATTACGCTAGTAACACAATTACATAATTTTAAGGGTTCTACGAGGACAATATGATTAGAGTTACAGTTAACTGCTGACTAGTCAGAAGGGGAGATGCATCAAGCCTTGGAGAGAAGATAAAACGGAGTAGTTGGTTTAGGAACTTCTCCTTTTTCTCTCTCTCCGAGCTTTGATATATCTCCCTCAAAATGTTTCAGCCTGTATTTTAACTGGACTATGTGCCTGATTCATCCCCATATGCAGTGACGATTTGGTCGCAATTTACCTTACTTTTTTACAGCACTCGCAGTGCGCATGTGCCGTATTGTTGTTGTGGCTCCAGTCGCAGTGCCATGTTAGCCACATCCTGATTAACAGAGTTGGGGGCGGCAATGGTTAGCATTGCTGAAAACTAAGGTGTGTCACCGGGATGCGGTCAAGATGCCGCCGTCCGGAATCCCGACCGCCACAATCCCGACATATTCTCCCTCCACGACACCCACAGAGGGAGAATATAATAGTGTGCCGAGCGTGGCGAGCGAAGCGAGCCCGCAAGGGGCTGTGTTCCGCTTGCCACCCCTGTCGGGATTGTGTGGTCGGGATTCCGGCATCGGTATTTCGACCGCCGGGATTCCGGCCGGCGGCATTTAGTACTGATCCCGTGTCACCTCCATGTTGTGGGTGAGCTGAAGCCAGCAGCTGCTTCCTCGGATGCAGCTTCACCGACCTCGATGGCTTAGTTGTGCTGGACATCCTGAGCAACGTTAGGGTTGTTCAGGTGTCCAATGGGACAACCAATATTTACGAAGTTGATTCAAAATTGCATCTTCAGTCACAGAAGGGGATCTAAGTAGCCAGATCTGAACTGCGTCTACCTCTAAATCAGGCTCTCTGTACATTCCTGGTCATCTGTCTGATGAATGCCTAAGAAGAGGAAATTTCAAACTGCAGACTAGGTAAGGACCTTCACTATTTACACTATATTGAAATTGTGAGTACCACCTTGGCAGGTGGTTAATTACTTTTAAATATTGTGCTGTACTCTTCTATACTATATGAGACAAAATCTAACTATTTTAGACACCAAATAAAGATTATGATTATCCATATAAAAAATTGCCCGTTTTCAGGGAGTGTGCTAAAAAACGCACGCGTGCCAGGTAAAAACGCAGGAGTGGCTGGAGAAACTGGGGAGTGGCTGGCTGACCGCAGGGCGTGTTTGTGACGTCAAACCAGGAACTAAACGGACCGAGGTGATCGCAATCTAGGAGTAGGTCAGGAGCTACTCAGAAACTGCAAGGAATTATTTAGTAGCAGTTCTGCTAATCTTTCGTACACTATTCTGCTAAGCTAAGATACACTCCCAGAGGACGGCGGCCTAGCGTGTGCAATGCTGCTAAAAGCAGCTGGCGAGTGATCAACTCGGAATGTGGGCCATAGTCTGTAGTCTCCTTCTGCCCTGGATTGTTTGGAGTCTTCACTGCAGCTCATCTCAGCCTGCTGGAGGACCACTGAAGAGTTTCTGGGCAAGGCATATTTATGGTCTTATTGAAATTGGAATTTATTGCATAGGTATTATATTTATCATGTATATTGTGCTGAGAGAAAAGAAAAGAAATAGCAATGCAAATACAGGTTGAGTATACCATATCCAAATATTCCAAAATACGGAATATTCCAAAATACGGAATTTTTTGAGTGTGAGTGAAATAGTGAAACCTTTGTTTTCTGATGGCTCAATGTACACAAAATTTGTTTAATACACAAAGTTATTAAAATATTGTATTAAATGACCTTCAGACTGTGTGTATAAGGTGTATATGCAACATAAATGAATTATGTGCTTAGACTTGGGTCCCATCACCATGATATCTCATTATGGTATGAAATTATTCCAAAATACGGAAAAATCCGATATCCAAAATACTTCTGGTCCCATGCATTTTGGATAAGGGATACTCAACCTGTAGTTGCAAATAAGAAATCCATGCATCAATGTTAGTGTCAAATTAATACTTGCAAAATTTCCCATACTATATTGTTTCCAGTGTTATATAGAAATATCTCGCAACAAGCATTTAAGCATAGATATGCTTATGTGGACATGTCCTTTGGCCTGACAATGGTGTTCCCCCTCAACGGTGTGACACGTTTCGTGTGACACATTCTATTACCAACTATAATCTCCCGTAAACTAGTTTTCAAACATAGGCAAGCACGGTCTATAGTGTATGTGCTGAAAATCTATCTGCTACAGTTTATCAGACTGTTTTTAATATTAATTGAATGTAAAAGGACATATTACACTGTATATATTTTTGGGGAATTTTCATTTCACATGCTCAGTAAATGAGCACACCCAAACACAGCTATAACTGAAGATGTGGGACGGAAAGAGGCATAATTCGGGCTGAAATTACCTAGTTTAGGGAGGGTGCAAGTACACACTGATAGGCAAGATGATGCATGCCACTTTGTTCTCATATGCCACATACAGATTCTGTATAAACTGTCCCTATTAATGGAAATCTCAGATTATAAAATCAGCGTTTGGACACCAGGTGGCACTGTTGCCTAACTACATCACACAGTATGTTTGTATAAATATAGGCTAGTGGTAAAATGGTTAGGAAGACAGCTTTAAAAAAGAAACATTGATTTGTAGTATATTTTTAATTTAATCGCTGTCAGATATGCAACCAGTTGCATAATTAGGTTTCTTCTGCAATGTACTTTAATTGTCATGAGGATGGCAACAGGAAGACTCATTTCTGAGGTTGTATGCGATTGGACACATAGCTCTTGCTCTATAAAATGACCCTATCCTAAGTGTGGCACCAGTAATCACAATGAACTATAGGAAATAACAAGTCCATTAAAAATTGAAACTTTGGATGGATGAAGTAATGAAATGGCAGTAGTTTGACCAAGCATTGCATTTGCATTACCTAAAGGATATTAGAGAACTCATCTCTGATAAAAACTAATCTGCGAATGTAAAATTAGCTGTGTTTCTAAAAAATATGCTTTACATGTCAGTCCAGAATTGAAGAATATGATACAATAGCTATTTTTAAGATATCTGTGGTATTTGGGTTGTATAATTATGTTCAGAAAACGTCAGGCATAAGATGGAAATTAGGCACTATTGATGTGTTGATTATCAGTAAGCTTGTTGAGATTTTAATAATTTGGTCACCAATGCAAAGAGCACAGGCTTCCTCTTGGCAGTCAGTTATATAAGTCTGCAATTTCTTTATAATTGGAAGTGCAATTATCTAATAATTTATCTCAGGGTATCATGTAACCCAAAGATGCAGATCTAGTGATTTATTTACTTTTATTAACGTTGTCAGCGGACATTTATAGTATTTCTTTTTTCCTTATATTGTTGAAAAATGAAGGTATATTCATACCTCCCAACATTTCATTTCAGTAAAGAGGGACATTTTCGAAATGCGTGAGCAACCGCGGTGACAAGGGGGCGTGGTCTATTAAAAGGGGCGTGGTTTTGCGCACGGTGCCGAGATCGCTGATCACCCCCCCCATTTTTCGTCTCTAAGGGGGCATGTCCAGCGCTCTGTGAGCTGCTGGCATGCCCCCTCTCTTCTGTCACCATTGAATAGACATTGTGCACATGCGCACAGCGTCTATTCAACGCTGCTCTGCTAGGCAGAGCAGTGATTTACAGGTGCCTCCCAACTGCCCCCCCCACCGCGGGACACTGCGGCCTGTGGGTGGGACAGCGGGACAGACCCAAAAAAAGTGACTGTCCCGCGAAAATCGGGACAGTTGGGAGGTATGGTATATTTGTTGATGTCATTTACTATAGGTTGTGTAACGGGATGCAGTTACAATTAGAGATGAGCAGTTTGGATTTCAAGAAATCCGAATCACTCTGAACACAGCTCCCTGAGCCGTTCGCAAGAGCGGCTCGCATATTTCCCGCCAAGCTCGGTATCCCGGAAGAGGCCGAACTTCATAATCCCGCGTCCATTTCTCGTGAGACTTCAAGTTTATAAAGGGGCTCTGCGCCCAAGGGCGTAGCTATCATAGGTGCAGGCAGTGCAGCTGCTATGGGGCCCAGAGCTGAGAGGGGCCCACCTTCCCTGTCAAAGTTACACGTGTTACATACATTTTTCAACATTAGTATATACACAAGGGCCCATACAACTTTTGCCTTGGGGCCTACAATATATCTAGGTATGCCCCTGGTCCTGATCATTGTAATGTGGTATAAAATTAACTGGAGGGTATTATAATGTGGCATACTATGAACTGGGGACACTGTATGTCATAGTGTGAATCGGGGATACTGTGTAATGATAATGTGTACTGGCATAATGTGTACTGGCAGCCCTGCAATGTGACATAACATGAAGTAATGCACTACTATGGTTCATAAAATAAACTAGGGCACTACTATGTGGCATAACATTAACTAAGGCACTACTTTGTCTCAGAAAATCAACTAGGCACTATTATGGGGCATACAATTAACAACTGCTGTGGGGAGGTGTCTCTCTAGAAGTGTTGGGACAGGGGGTTCTTTAAAATGTTGCTATGGGGCCCCCAAAGTTCTGGCTATGCCCCTGTCTGTGCCATTTCACTGCATGCTTTCAAGCTGCGAGGAGCTCTGCTGTTTTGTGCGCTGTCAGTCTGGGTCCTTTTAAGGGCAGGACGTCAGAGTGTCCATCAGGAGCTGTGTCTGTCAGAGTGTCCATCAGGGGCTGTCTGTGGAGCTGTCAGTCAGAGTGTCCATCAGGGCAGGGGCGTTTCAACAGAGGAGAAGGCCCGTGTGCACCTCCGGGTGGGCCCCCTCCTCTGTATGGCGCTGTAGACTCCGGCATTGTGCTGGAGTCTACTACGCATGTGCAAGTCTCCAGAAACATCGCGCCCGCCATGATCCGGAGACCAATTTGGCTTCCGCGCATGCGCAACAGCCATTTTGGCGTAAATTTCCACCGCGACCACAGCGCCCGACGCTGGACTCCGGAAAGGTATGTATTAAACTGGGTGCAATGTGTGCGGTGTGGTCCCCCCCCCCTGTACTGCACACATTGCACCCATTATAGAAACGCCAATGCATCAGGGGCTGTCTGTGGGGCAGTTAGTTAGAGTGTACATCAGGGGCTGTCTGTGGGGCTGTCAAGTCAGAGTGTCCATCAGGGGCTGTCTGTGCGGCTGTGTCAGTCAGTGGTATACACTATAAGGGGCTGTGTCAGTCAGTGGTATACACTATAAGCAGGGCCGTTTCTAGACAATTTGGCTCCCAGTGCAAGATTTCAAAGTTCCCCCCCCCCCTTTGCTATAAAAAAAAAATTGCGTGCCCCCCCATATAGCCAGAAAAAAAGCATGCGCGCGCCGAAGGCGCGCGCGCTCCCGACAAGGCTGTGTGGCCTGATTGAAATGGGCGTGGTCTCATTACAGTGGGCGTGGCCTCGTCTGATATCACACCCACCACAGGGGGAAAAAATTAAAATAAAAAAGTCCCCTTTTTACACATTACACCAGGCAAGTGTCCCCATATTACACAGCGCGGCAGGCAGGTGTCCCCATTTTACAAAGCGCGGCAGGCAGGTGTCCCCATTTTACAAAGTGCGGCAGGCAGGTGTCCCCATTTTACACAGTGCGGCAGGCAGGTGTCCCCATTTTACACAGTGCGGCAGGCAGGTGTCCCCATTTTACACAGTGCGGCAGGCAGGTGTCCCCATTTTACACAGTGCGGCAGGCAGGTGTCCCCATTTTACACAGTGCGGCAGGCAGGTGTCCCCATTTTACACAGTGCGGCAGGTGCCCCCATTTTACACAGTGCGGCAGGTATCCCCATTTTACACAGTGCGGCAGGTATCCCCATTTTACACAGTGCGGCAGGTGCCCCCATTTTACACAGTGCAGCAGGTGTCCCCATTTTACACAGTGCGGCAGGTGTCCCCATTTTACACAGTGCGGCAGGTGTCCCCATTTTACACAGTGCGGCAGGTATCCCCATTTACACAGTGCGGCAGGTGCCCCCATTTTACACAGTGCGGAAGGTATCCCCATTTTACACAGTGCGGCAGGTATCCCCATTTTACACAGTGCGGCAGGTATCGGCAGGTGTCAAGTGGGGGGGGAGAGAGAGAGAGAGAGAGAGAGAGAGAGAGAGAGAGAATGAATACTTACAACTTGCCGCTCTTCGGGTCCCGCGCGCCGGCCGCCTCCTCTGTCGATGGTTATCTCCAGTCCTCCTCTCCTCCCTCTCTCTCCCCCCGAGCGCTCCTGCTCGGGGGGCGGGGCTTCGCGAAATGACGCGTTTGCCTCGTGACGTCACGACGCAAACGCGTCATTCCGCGAAGCCCCGCCCCCCGAGCAGGAGCGCTCGGGGGGAGAGAGAGGGAGGAGAGCAGTGGTCACAAAGTGCCGCGGCGGGCGCCCCGTGCGGTTGCACGGCTCGCCCGCCGCTAGAAACGGCATTGACTATAAGGGGCTGTGTCAGTCAGTGGTATACACTATAAGGGGCTGTGTCAGTCAGTGGTATACACTATAAGGGGCTGTGTCAGTCAGTGGTATACACTATACGGGGCTGTGTCAGTCAGTGGTATACACTATAAGGGGCTGTGTCAGTCAGTGGTATACACTATAAGGGGCTGTGTCAGTCAGTGTAGTAGTGTACATAAGAGGCTGTCAGTCAGTAGTATACATCTAAGGGACTGTCAGTCATTGTGTCCAGCACAGCTCGTGGGGTTTTTTGGTGCTGTCACTGTCCATCTAAGAGGCTATGGTGCTGTCACTGTATACAGTGACCAGTCCCCTAAGTCCATCACATTGGCACTACAGTGACTATGCAGGCCCCACCCTCTGCGTTCACAGTGCGTGTGTGAAAAGTGGTCTGACTCCACGCAGTGTGGGACAAACTACGCCCCCCCCAAAAAAATAAAAAAACTTGTTTGCTGTTTATATTGTTTTGTTGTGTGCACTGCACCCCAGTACACCAAAGTATAGTATCGTGTGTGAAAGCGGTCTGACTCCACGCAGTGTGGGACAAGCTGGTGCTCAAACCCTTTGACGTAGCCACCTGTGTAGTGAGTTCCGACACTGCTAGCTTGAACCAGGTGGTTCCCCTAATTAGGCTTTTGGGGAAAAAAATGGAGAAATTGAAGGAGGAGATAACACAATGCGAATCTGCAAAATATGCAGGACTTGTAGATCAAATCCTTTTTCGCTTCGCCAAGATCCGCGGGTTGCCAATATCTTGAAATCG
Organism: Pseudophryne corroboree; assembly: GCF_028390025.1. Classification (NCBI taxonomy): domain Eukaryota; kingdom Metazoa; phylum Chordata; class Amphibia; order Anura; family Myobatrachidae; genus Pseudophryne; species Pseudophryne corroboree. The sequence goes on along the minus strand of NC_086451.1, from coordinate 305,934,468 downwards.
GATCAATACATTTTGGCAGCCGTGCTTGATCCTAGGTTCAAATCGTATGCTGTGTCTTTCTTTCCAACTGACACAGATCTTAAGAGATGCAAAGAGCTCCTGGTGAGCAAGTTGGCAGCTGAAGTGACGTCTCCTCCTTCAGTTTCTTCTGAAACAGCCAGGAAAAAACTAAATTTTCCCAAAAGACCTACAGTGGATGCAGATCAGTCAAGACAACATTTTGACATCTGGTAGGTGTCTAAATGAATTGGCCAGTATTAGTTACATCTTTACTGTAACTTCATCTGATATGGTCACCATCCAAAGAATGGTGGAGGATTATTTTCATGACACCGTAAAAGTATGCATGTCACAGAGTCCCTTCATGTACTGGAAGAAAAAAAGTCAATATGGAGGCCCTTGTACAAACTGGCTTTGTATTACTTAAGCTGCCCACCCTCCATAGTGTACTTGGCGAGAGGTTTCAGCACAGCTGGGAACCTTGTAAGTGAACGACGTAGGAGGCTACTTCCTCAAAATGTGGAAAAGATGATGTTCATCAAAATTAACTGAAAATTCTACAAGGAAGACCTTTCCCAGCAATTACATCGAAATACAGAGACATCTGTAATGGTGGATTCCAGCGGGGATTAATTAATATTGTGTGATGATGATGAGGATGTACACACTGATGAGGGTGAGGATGAGGATGGCAATGACATCTTCTAATCACTGTAGAGCTGTCGCTTTAAGGCAATTGGTAGCTTGTTTTGGGGGGGGGCCCAAACAAACCAATCATTTCAGCCAAAAGTGTGGTAGTCCTTGTCGCTGAAATGATCGGTTTGTTAACCTGTGCATGTCCTGTTTAATATCCAACATAAGGGCGGGTGGGAGTGCCCAAGGACAATTCCATCTTGCACCACCGTTCCTTTATCCCACTGTTTCATAGATATGTTACAAACTGCTGTCTGTTTGCGCCACTGCTCTGTCGCCTAGTAGTAAGTAACCAGCCAGCTCGCTGCAGACTTTGACCTAAAGTGGATGAAAACAACATTGTGAGCTATAAGGTGGTCAAAATTGTCTACAAATGACTGGAAATTAAAAATCCAAATCCAAGTCCCGTCATGGCTGTTTGACAAACCCAAATCTCGCCGACTAATCCAAATCCAAATCATCGGGTCGGACCCACATCTATAGTTACAATACGGTCTGTCAGGATCCTGGCGATCAAGAGACCAACGTTGGAATCCTACCAGCTGGTGAGATGCTGACAGATGGAATCCCAACCACCCCAGGTTATTCCCACTCAGTTGGTTGGTACACATCACCAATCGAGTGGAAATATAATCTGTGGCGAGCGAAGCAAGCCACCGGGCCTGAAGCATGGCAGTGCAGCGAGCCCGTGAGGGGATTTGCTGCTGGGATTCCGACAGATGGGATGCTGCTGTCGGTATGCTCGGACAGCTGACATCCTGTCTGCCGGTAAAACGCATGTATTCCTGTGTAACTACCATAGCAAGTTCTTTAAGGTTGTAACACACCAAGTGTCAGACTTGGGCATGAAGGGCCCACTAATGGGAATGCAGTGGTAGGGGCCCACGCTTCGGGGTGTGGCCAGAAGTCTTCAGAGGTGGGGTGGCCAGCTCCCACAGAGGCTTGGCTATCCACTAAAGAGTGCTAGGCCCCTTTCTAAATATATAGAGTAATTACTGTTAGTGCATGCATGATAATGTACTAGATTCATAACCGCAATGCACTGTAGATAATATACAGTACCATAGTTCTGTGCATTTTTTAAGTAACATATGTATAATTTATGGATTTAGTATAATTTATCGGCTGACGGGATGCCGACTGTCAGTATAGCGACAGTGGCATCCCGTCTGCCGGAATCCCGGCAGCGAGGCAGCAGGTCCCCTCACTGGCGAGCTGCACTCGCCACGCTTCAGGCCCGGTGGCTCACTTCGCTCGCCACAAGATCTATTCCCACTCGGTTGGTGGTGTGGACATATCGGGATTCTGTCTGTTGGCATATCACCGGCTGTCAGGATTCCGGTGTTGGTCTCCTGAATGCCGGGATCCTGACAGCTGGTATTTTAACTGCATCCCATAATTTATAATTCGAGTGCACAGTCTAGTACCTGATCCCTAGAGGAGGCGGTGAGCCCCCAGGCAATAGGGCCCACCAGAAGTTTTCCCTGTACAACTGTGAGCCAGTCCAACCCAGAACACACCATGTGCTTTTCAAAGACAGCAAGGCCGGGATGTAATGGGAGCCGATAACGGCAAAATGCCCGTTGTTTGCGGCTATTGCCAGAAACATTGGGCATTTTGCAAAGTCGGCTAATGTAATAGCGGCAGCAAAGTGGCTTTTTTGACGCTTTCAGCTCTAAAGTAGAGAGCCAGATAAAACAATTGGATCCAGATGTTTAGCCTGTGTTAAGTAAACAACTCGGCCAATGTAATGAAGTCTGATATTGCAAGTCGGACACAAAACAGCTCTAAAACTCTCAAAGAATTTAGAGGTGTTTTTTTTGGCAGAGTTTGTTATGAAAATGTTAGAAGTCAATTATATCTGTAAGTACACTTTTCAAGCACATTTGCAATAAATAGATACTTTTCAATACATTTTGACACTTAAAAAAAAAACCCAAAGAAACCCCCAAAGATCTGTAAAAAAGCTCCATGTACTGTACATATTATTTTTACATTATTCCCCCCCCCCCCTCCCCCCCGGGAAATGCGTATTAAAGTCATATAAATGTACTAACTCACCAATGCAGTTCCAGCTGAATCCATTGATATGTGACATGCCTATGTTCTGTGTAGTATTTCCAAGTAGTCTACGTACTGTTGTTTTGTTTTTTTTTAAACACAAATGCATCATAGGCGCAAATGAATGTACTAAGTCCCACAAGCAGCTTATGCTGATTTAATTGATATGCAGCATGGCTATATTCAGTGTGTAATTGTGACTGTATCTAATTATTTGATAAGCATAATAAGGAGCTATTTGTGCATCCTATTCATTATGTTTTGCTTCTAAAATGAAGCGCTGAGAATAAGATGCACAAGCAGCTCCTGCTGTTTATAATAATATGCAGCATGCTTACAGTATATTCTGTGTGTAATAGCAACTGTATGTGTATACAAAGGGATGCCGTCAAGATCCCACCGGACGGTATCTCGGCGGTCGGAATATCGACCCCGGGATCCCGACCGCCACAATCCCGACATATTCTCCCTCTGTGGGTGTCCATGACACCCACAGAGGGAGAATAAATTAGTGTGCATTGCGCTCGCCCTCCTGTCGGTATTGTGCCGGTCAATATCCCGGTGTCGGTATTCCGACCGCCGGGATCCCGTTCGGCGGGATCTCGTACTGATCCCTATACAAAATGTTATGCTACAATGTGTTCCAGCCATACACTGTAACATACAGATGGAGCCCCGCTTGTCTTTGCCTGCCTAGTCGCAGGCGCGCACTCCCGGCGTGACTAGGCGATCCATGTGCCTAGTCACGCCGGAAGTCCACAGAGCCGCTTCTCATTGTAAACATCTCTGTCTTGGCATGCCCGGAGACGCTCTCCATTCAAGTAAATAGGGAGCGTCTTTGCCCGGGCACGAGCGCCCGTCCAGACGGAGACGCTCACTGTGACTAGGTGCGCCCAGGCGGGCGTGCCTAGTCACAGACGGAGCCACGACTAGCGTGGCTCCATCTGTAATTAGATACAGTCGCAATTACACACTGAATATAGCCATGCTGCATATCATTTAAATAAACTGCTTGTGCTTCCTGGAGGACTGGGGATTATTTAGGGTATGTGCTGCTTTAGGCGGTCATTCCAAGTTGATCGCTCGCTAGCAGTTTTTAGCAGCCGTGCAAATGCTGTGCCGCCTCCCAGTGCAAGTGTATTTTAGCTTAGCAGAAGTGTGAACGAAAGGATCGCAGAGCGGCTACAAATTTTTTTTTTTTGCAGTTTCAGAGTAGCTTCAGACCTACTCAGCGCTTGCGATCACTTCAGACTGTTCAGTTCCTGTTTTGACATCACAAACACGCCCTGCGTTCGGTCAGCCACGCCTGCATTTTCCCTGGCACGCCTGCGTTTTTCCGCACACTCCCTGAAGACGGTCAGTTGACACCCAGAAACACCCACTTTATGTCAATTACTCTGCGGCCAGCAGTACATCTGAAAAGCTTCGCTAGACCCTGTGCCGCATACGCATGTGCACAAGTGCTGTTTTTTTGCCTCATCGCTGCACAGCGAACTAATGCATCTAGCGATCAACTCGGAACGACCCCCTTAATCATGGAACTTTGAGGGACATTGGGTGACTTTCTCTGACACTGTGGTCCTCTTATACTAATAGACACATTTCATATGGGTCCGTAAATATCTGACATTTTCTAGTCTAAATACCGTGACACCTCGGATCCGAGACGCTGAAGATGGGAAATATACGCACGCCATTACATTGCCTGAGTTCCGGTAAATAGACACATATTTGGAATATCCGATGCGGTGTGATACTTTTCCGGGCAGTCTTATCGGCTCCCATTACATCCCGGCCCGTGTGTCTTTTATGAATGTGCACACATTTACCTACCCAGCAATTATATTGTTGTGTTACTTTTGCAGTTGCAGTCTTTCCTAGCCTGGTATCTTTGTTACATATTTTGTTACGTTCCTTTTATTCAAGTAGTGATTTTGTTGTACTTGAAATAGGAGCCAAGTGTTAGTGAACACTAGACTATAGGTGTATACAAGTCTATTTGCTTACATTACTATATATTTTGGACTGTCTTCATCAAAGTGTGAAGTTTAGAATTTGTACTAACAGCTCAAAATTATATCCATGTGTTTAAGGCTTGTTCTACTATTAAAGAAATTGTGCGAATGTTCTGGCCCTGAATTGAAATATTCCATTGGTCAGCTCATATCTACTGTATGCTGCAATCCTGTAATTATTGCTCTGCAGGTGTACATACATCCAGGGGCGTATCTACGGAGGAGGGGACCCATGTGCAGTCTCCGCGTGTGGGCCCCCTCCTCCTCCGTAGCCGGCAGCGCAGTTAGTGCTCTGGGCACTAGAGAGACTCTGGCACAGTGCCAGAGACATCAGCGCTTGAGCAGGTGTCCGGAAAATGGAGCAGTGGCCATTTTTCCGGAGACCTGCACAAGCGCTTTAGACTCTGGCACAGTGCCAGAGTCTCTCTAGTGCTCAGAGCACTAACTGCGCTGCCGGCTACGGAGGAGGAGGGGGCCCACACACGGAGATGCCGATGGACGCCAGAAAGGTAAGTATTGACGAAATGGGTGCACCCATTATAGATACGTCACTGCATACATCACATCTAAGTCCAATGCAGTCCCATTGCTGTCACAGTTCATGAGACTCATGTCAGATGACTGACCAGAAATCTCTGTGGCCTTGTTTCCCAACTGCACTTCTCCGATACTGACAGGCCACGTGTTGGGGGTTCTCGAAGACTAGAGTTTGGAACCATTGCTTAATGTTTATATACCAGCTTTTGTAAATATCAGACAAGAGGCCACTTATGCTTGTGTAGTAATGACATTTACAGACTTTTCCCCTCAATGTGTTCTTATATTTCACTGTGTCAGTATTGCAGGGACAGAATAATCTATGTATTTTCTTGACAATCAGGGACATGGTAGGGAGGGTTAAGATCCCACTATTTTGTTATCCATGGGTGGGCAATAAGTGTCCCTCCAGCTGCTGTAGAACTACACATCCCAGCAAGCCCTGTCACAGTTTTCCTATTTGGCCATGCTAACACTGTTGCATTGCATGCTGGGGTGTCCCACACCTGGTCTAAAGCCTATGTGAGTGAAAGATAGAGTTAGGGATATTCCAGTATTTGAGATACAGATTTGATAATTGGGGAAGCCTTTTTTTCTGTGCACATCATACCTCAATTTCATACACCCAGTGCAAAAATCATTGCCTGGGGATTGGTATGCAATCAGGTCATACAGGATACTGGCGGTCACAATACCCACGCCGACATCCCGATGGTGAAGATCCTGACAGGGGCGAGGAAAGTATTTAAACTCCCCCCTACCCCCTAACCCCCCTTTATCGCAGCCTAACCCTAACCCTCCCCCTTAGTGCCTGAACCTAACCCCCCTGGTGGTTCTCCACCGTAACCCCCCCCCTCCCCGCAGCCTATCCCTAACCCCCACCACCACCACCACCACCACCAGCAGCCTATCCCTAACCCCCTGGGTGGCACCTAAACCTAACTCCCCCACTGCCAAACCCTAACCCTCCTGGCTATACTTACCTTTGGGATCCTGACCTATTTTGCATTCCGGAGTTGGTGTTCTGATGAGTAATGGAATTCCAGCGTCAGTATTTCAGCTGCCGAGATCCTGAACGTATACCGCCTGACATAGTTTGCATTGAGCTAAAATGACTTGCAAAGTCTGAGACAATCATGCTGCACACTTAGACTCTATTACGTGTATGTATCAATTTGCCCTTTCAATCAGTCCCTTCTTAGGACACTCATACTGTTCTACTATCTTTTCCCTTACTGCAGTTCTCCCAATTCCATCAGTAGAACAAAACATAGCAGACATTATAAGATGGCAATACAATAAAATGAAAGTAGCCAGCTATGGATGTTATTCCAAAACATACAGAATGTCCAGAACAAGTAGCATCATTCAGGGCCACAGAGACCTATCTTGGACCCTGGTGTTGCTGCCTCTTGGAGCTGCATGCTCGTCCCTGGCAAAAGCAAGAATGCTTTTACTGCTCCCCTGTGTGCAACCTGGGGAGGAGTAAAAGCATTTACCCCTCTTCCCCCAGAAAGCACAGGCAGCTTCAGCAAGTAACTGTAAACACAGCCTAGGTAAGGGTTTGATCTTGTGAACAATACAGTTTGATGGGGTATACTGTATCATGTGATGTCCACACTTTATATCACTATCAGCAGGACCACCAGAGAGGTCTGCTCCTGGGGACCAGGAGTCCTGCCATAAACAGCAAAATGTTACAATATGCTCAGCACTATGCTTATTGTGAAGTACACATTTAAATCAAAATCACAAGCACACAATATAGATATTATTATACACAGTTATGTAGTAGTAATAGTAGTAGTAGTGTAGAGATGTGCCCTGTATCATAGGGCACATCAGAGCAGTGGCGGCGGGTGTCTGGTACCGGGACTGTGTATTGGTTAACTGCACTGGACTTCAAGCGGCGACGGACAGCACCGCAGCAGCGGCGCCTAAAATTTGGCGCCGATTCGGCAGCCAATACTAAGCGCCGCCCGCAGACTTTCAAAACCGGCGCCCTCAGTGAGCCAATCATGGTTCGCTGAGCAGCAGCCAATGGGAAGCGGCTGCAGCGAGCCAATCAGAGCTTGCCGCACCGCACCTGGCCTTGGCCCCGGTGTGTGATGTCAGGCGCTGCCGGTATGAGTTGCAGAGAAGATGCAGCTGGGAAGAGAAGAAGAAAGAAGACGAGCAGCGCCAGAAGAGTGAAGACTTCGGGTGAAGAGCTCTAGCGGACGCCGAAGAGGCCAGAAGGACGACGGGATCAGGAATGAAGATGCCTGGCTCCGGCTGGAGGAAGAAAAGAAGAGGCGGCGCCGCTGGCCAAGACGGGCCAGTGGTAGAAGAGTGTGGTTGAGGACCGGAGAGGCCACAAGGGGTGGAAAGGAAAAGAGCTAACAAAGCTCTCCCACCGAACAGGAAAGCCCTCGGTGAGGGCACCTGTCACCTACTCACCTCTCTAGACCATCAGGGATCAGGCTTTAGGCCCATGGGGACATTCAGGCCACAGGCCTGTGGTGCAAAGTAGGCGGGCATTAGGCCCGTAGGCATAATTTCAGTCATTAGGCCTGTGCCAGCATTAGAGGGCATTAGGTCCTAGTTCAAGAGCGGCCAATTAGGAGTATAAGGTGACTCTAGACATTAGGCACAGGCCACCCACCCTGCTCCACATTAGGCGGCCACTAGGCCCGTGGGATAAAGCCTGTGCGCAGTTAGGAGGCACTAGGCCCAGTTTATAAGTGCCCACCCCCCAGGTGAATAAGGTGATTTTGGGCACTAGGCCCAGGTCACTTCAAAGTGGCCACATGTAGGCAGGCCCAAAGGCCTGAGCCCTGTAACAAGAGTGATCTGGGCACTAGGCCCAGACCTCTCCAACCTACCCCTCAGTTAGGCAGGCTGTAAACCTGAGGCCCTGTAACGTTCTTGGCAATAGGCCCAATTAGGAGTGCTCTCTGCTTACAGTCACCGAATGTCCCGGGGGACGGGCTCCCTCCGTCCTCGCACGTCCGCCCCCAGCCCACTGTGTACATGTAAGTTTGAAATCTTTGTTTATGTGTGTATCTGTATGGTATGTACAGTATGTATTTGTGCTTGTGTATGTACTGTATGTATGTGTGTTCCTTAAATATGTGTGTTTGTATATGTATATATGTGTGTTATATATATATATATATATATATATATACATACATACATATACAGTTCAGATATGCGAGTGGCACTATCGGGACTTAATCTGCAGCAAAATAAATGCTTACTGTTTTCAAACCGTTTTCAAGGATACACAAAAAATAAAACAACCATACATGTTCTTACCTTTGATAACATCCATTGATCTCTATGCCGCTGCCCCTGCAAACGCAGTCCGCTCCCGATGATGTCAGAGATCACTGGGTGTTACCCTATAATGGTAAGAACATGAAGGGTTGTTTTTTTGTATGAAAATGGTTTGAAAATAAACTGAAACAGTGAAGTAAGCACCGCCGTCTACTGGATCTACTTTTATGCAAATTAAGTTCCGAGAGTGCCATCAGCATATCTGAACTGTATTCTAGCCGACTCTGTAGATTTAGGAGGGCACCTGGGTATTTATTTATGTATGGATGGATGGAGTGCAGATTGTCCGGGACCATATATATATATGTATATATTATATATATATATCTGCAAATGATGAACGGCACTCCTTACTAGTACTGTAGAATCAGATAATATGTATGGAGGCAGGACAGCACTCATAGAGACTGGTAAACGATAGAAGATCAGCACAGGACACTGTAGCTGTTTGACAAAGTTTCAGAGTTACTGTAGACTAAGATTCTGAAACGTCGACAAACAGCTACAGCGTCCTGGGCTGATTTTCTATGGTTTACTAGTCTCTATGGGGGAAATTTACTAAGCTCCCGATTTTGACCGAGATGCCGTTTTTTCTAAGCACGGCAGTGATGAGGGCATTCGTAATTTTTTGCAAGTTCAGGTAAAAAATTACGAATGAATACACCATCGGTCAAAACGCGGCTGTTTAAGTATGAATCTCGGTCATTTACTAAGAAGTGCAAAGCAAAAAAAGAACAAACACTGCCGTGAAAAATTACAACTCGTAAAAAAGTGCTAAAAAAAACCAGACCTTTTTTTTTTATTCGTGATTGGATAGGCATGCACGGATCCATGAGATCTGTGCATGTATATCAGTGGGAAGGGGTGGGAAAGTGCTTATTTTTTCAAAAAAAATTGCGTGGGGTCCCCCCTCCTAAGCATAACCAGCCTCGGCTCTTTGAGCCGATCCTGGTTGCAGAAATATGGGAAAAAAAATGACAGGGGTTCCCCCATATTTAAGCAACCAGCATCGGGCTCTGCGCCTGGTCCTGGTCCCAAAAATACGGGGGACAAAAAGAGTAGGGGTCCCCCGTATTTTTAAAACCAGCACCGGGCTCCACTAGCTGGACAGATAATGCCACAGCCGGGGGTCACTTTTATATAGTGCCCTGCGGCCGTGGCATCAAAAATCCAACTAGTCACCCCTGGCCGGGGTACCCTGGGGGAGTGGGGACCCCTTCAATCAAGGGGTCCCCCCCCCCAGCCACCCAAGGGCCAGGGGTGAAGCCCGAGGCTGTCCCCCCCCATCCAATGGGCTGCGGATGGGGAGGCTGATAGCCTTTGTTGTAAAAGAAAAGATATTGTTTTTAGTAGCAGTACTACAAGGCCCAGCAAGCCTCCCCCGCATGCTGGTACTTGGAGAACCACAAGTACCAGCATGCGACGGAAAAACGGGCCCGCTGGTACCTGTAGTACTACTACTAAAAAAATACCCAAAAAAAGACAAGACACACACACCGTGAAAGTATAATTTTATTACATACATACATACACACATACATACATACTTACCTTAAGTTCCCACGCAGGTCGGTCCTCTTCTCCAGTAGAATCCAAGGGGTACCTGTTGAAGAAATTATACTCACGAGATCCAGGGGTCCAGGCTCCTCGGGAAATCCAGGGGTAATCCACGTACTTGACAAAAAAAACAAAACGGTGTCCCGAGCCACGAACTGAAAGGGGACCCATGTTTGCACATGGGTCACCTTTCCACGAATGCCAGAAAGCCACTCTGACTTCTGTCTAAGTGGGTTTCTTCAGCCAATCAGGGAGCGCCACGTTGTAGCACTCTCCTGATCAGCTGTGTGGTCCTGTCCTCACTGACAGGCAGCACACGGCAGTGTTACAATGTAGCGCCTATGCGCTACATTGTAACCAATGATGGGAACTTTCTGCTCAGCGGTGACGTCACTTTAGGTCAACCGCAGGGCAGAAAGTTCCCATCATTGGTTACAATGTAGCGCATAGGCGCTACATTGTAACACTGCCGTGTGCTGCCTGTCAGTGAGGACAGGACCACACAGCTGATCAGGAGAGTGCTACAACGTGGCGCTCCCTGATTGGCTGAAGAAACCCACTTAGACAGAAGTCAGAGTGGCTTTCTGGCATTCGTGGAAAGGTGACCCATGTGCAAACATGGGTCCCCTTTCAGTTCGTGGCTCGGGACACCGTTTTGTTTTTTTTGTCAAGTACGTGGATTACCCCTGGATTTCCCGAGGAGCCTGGACCCCTGGATCTCGTGAGTATAATTTCTTCAACAGGTACCCCTTGGATTCTACTGGAGAAGAGGACCGACCTGCGTGGGAACTTAAGGTAAGTATGTATGTATGTATGTGTGTATGTATGTAATAAAATTATACTTTCACGGTGTGTGTGTCTTGTCTTTTTTTGGGTATTTTTTTAGTAGTAGTACTACAGGTACCAGCGGGCCCGTTTTTCCGTCGCATGCTGGTACTTGTGGTTCTCCAAGTACCAGCATGCGGGGGAGGCTTGCTGGGCCTTGTAGTACTGCTACTAAAAACAATATCTTTTCTTTTACAACAAAGGCTATCAGCCTCCCCATCCGCAGCCCATTGGATGGGGGGGGGACAGCCTCGGGCTTCACCCCTGGCCCTTGGGTGGCTGGGGGGGGGGACCCCTTGATTGAAGGGGTCCCCACTCCCCCAGGGTACCCCGGCCAGGGGTGACTAGTTGGATTTTTGATGCCACGGCCGCAGGGCACTATATAAAAGTGACCCCCGGCTGTGGCATTATCTGTCCAGCTAGTGGAGCCCGGTGCTGGTTTTAAAAATACGGGGGACCCCTACTCATTTTTGTCCCCCGTATTTTTGGGACCAGGACCAGGCGCAGAGCCCGATGCTGGTTGCTTAAATATGGGGGAACCCCTGTCATTTTTTTCACCATATTTTTGCAACCAGGATCGGCTCAAAGAGCCCGAGGCTGGTTATGCTTAGGAGGGGGGACCCCACGCATTTTTTTTTATTATTTTACAGTGTTTAATTAAAAAAAAAAAAAAAAACCCAGCACGGATCACACAGATCCGGCCGAGATTGATTGTAAAAAAAGTCGGCAGTGTTTTGCTAATCACTGCCGTAAAAATAGGTAAAAAACCACGAATGACATCGACATCGGAAGAAAAGAAAAACCCGAATACGACAGCTTAGTAAATCCATCGTAATCAATTCAAAAAGTTGCAATTTTACACTGTCGATGTCATTCGTGATTGAACTTGGACATGAATTTGGAAAATACGAATCTTAGTAAATGTACCCCTATGAGTGCCGTTCTGCCTCCATATATATGTATGTGTGTGTGTGTGTATATATATATATATATATATATATGTATATATATATATATATATATATAACACATACATAACACATACATGCACATATACATACACACCCACCCACCCACGGAAACCCCCCTCGCTAAATTCTGCGTTTGCCCCTGTCTTGTTCTGTTCTGTGACGAGGATCTAGAGGTCAGCTCTGTGTTGTAGAGACTAGAGGCTAGCACCTCACTGAGGAGGTGACCTGCTTAAATGTCTCTGTAGCTTAGCAGCCAATGTACAGGTTGAGGGGAATACAGTGGCCCTTGGGAAGAAAATGAAGAAGTGAAATTATCTTTTGGGGCAGATTTACCAAGGAATAAAATGACCTTGTAATTAAGCACAATCATGTGTTTACTCACCTTCAAGGTGAGATAACGTTGGTTTCTTTCTGGCAATTTAAGATATTTTATGACGTGAAATACTAATCTAAGAAAACAACTTCCGTTAAATAATAAAACTTCACAATGTCACAAAGTCTTTGGTAGAAGGTGATGAATCTGTGCACATGTTAATACCTTCATATATTACACTGGCTTTCACTTTAGGAATGCTTTTTGTGCTTCACATGCAAACTTTCCACTTCATCAGAAACATATGGAGAGCCATGGTGGCTGGGAATCTGCTTTCTGCTCCCATGAGAGAGCTGTATACTCACTGTCGAGAAAAACAAATAAATCTGCCGCAACTGCGCTTATGTCCAGAACTAGTTTGAAATGATGGGCTCACATAGGCAAAGTTCAGTGAGGGTGTTTTCATGCAAATGCGTCCCATGAACATAAAAGACAATACGCAGAGTCATATCTCTTGAAGCTAATATAGAACTGGTGCAAGAGTAAAAAAGGCAGCAGTGCACTCTGTGCTAACCCCACCTCCTGAGCACGTGTCATCATGATTTTGTGAAGAGTGGGCGGGACTGCCAGTATCAGAAAGTGCGGCACTATCTGGAGTGTCCTCAGGATGCACCAAGCAGCTAGGGTAGGGTGCATGCCTGGAACGTCCAAAGGACACTCCGGGCAGCACTGCAGCAGCTATAAGGTGCCATTCCAGACACCCTACCAGGGCCACAACTAGGGGGGGGGGGGGGGGGCTAGGGAGGCATGCAACCTGGGTACCGGTTTTGACGGGGGAGCTGAGGAGCCGACTCTGAGGCTGGACTGTAGTGTTACTCTCCGCCCCCACAGAGCCTGGTCTTGTACCTATGGTGTCCAATCCCGGGATTGGGATCGGTGGGATCCCAGGATTTAGGCCCAAAAATGGCCGGGATTCAATCCCGGGATTGGAAGCTCCAATCCCGGGGATTGAGGGATCAGCATTGAGCGTCCACAGGATGCTCAAACGCTGCCCGGCTTCCCGCTTCCGGGTCCCCAGCGCAATGTGAGAGGTCACGCTGCGCTGTCAGCTGCTGGTGGGAGCCGCCAGCAGCGTTCACAGGATATTCCCCTCCCGCCTGCCCCTGGTATATGGTGAGTTATATGTGCGGGGTGGGCGGGGCGGGGTGGGGTGAGGGGGCGGCCACCTAGGTAAAAGCCAATACCGGGTATCCCGGGAATCCCGGGATTGGCCATTTTTTAATCCCGATACCCGGGATTGAAAAAATGGCCCGGGATTGGCTTCCCGACTTGTACCCCACTTTAGCTGCACCTGTAGTCCTGCCTTCCTCCTAGACAGGCACAGATAGGAGGCCTGCATTTAGTCCACAGTCCTCCCCAGATTCCAGCTCTACCTCTCCTAGCTGCTTTGATCTGCCTGCACTGCACACACTGAACTGCATAAGGGTTCACACAGCACCTGTCACACAGGGCTTCCCCACTGCTCCGGCTCATGCTGGCAACTGAAGACTCTCTAATGGTCAGTATACAAAAGTCCCTTATACAGTATTTAATATGTTGGGCTGAGTACCCGGATATTTCCACCAGGGAGCACAATTTCCTCACAGCTGAAGCAGGTGAGGGGAGCAAGGGGGGTGTAGTGTAGTGGCATAGTGCATCGTATAGCGGTATGTAGTGTAGAGGTGTAGTGCAGTGTGTAGGGGATGTAGTGTAGTAATGTACTGCAGTGTATAGAGTATGTAGTGTAGTGATGTAGTCCAGTGTATAGAGGGGATGTAATATAGTGATGTAGTGCAGCGTATAGGGATATGTACCACAGTGATGTAGTGCAGTGTATAGGGGCATGTAATGTAGTGATGTAGTGCAGCATATAGTGGGATGTAGTGTAGTAATGTAGTCAGGCATATAGGGGATGCAGTGGGATGTAGTGCAACATATAGGGGGATGTAGTGTAGTGATGTAGTGCTGCATATAGGGGCATGTAGTGTAATGATGTAGTGCAATGATGTAGAGCAACATATGGGGACACACAGGGGGCATGTAGTAGAACATGCTGCTGGGGGCCATGTGACAGAGAAGGTGGGGTGCCAAATTGCTGTCTTGTCCCAAGTGACAAAAATCCTAGTTTTGGCCCTGACCCTGCTAGCCAAAAGCAAGGTCTGTGGGAGACTGAAAGTGCTACCCACAGAGCCCTGCTCTCTGTGCGATGTACAGTAACCACTTACACACTCCAATACCCCTTTCACACCGCACAAATAACCCGGTATCGACCTGGTATATTGTCAGGTCGACACGGGTCGCTGTGCTGTGTGAAAGGGGCCATGGACGAATTCCCGGGTCAGGTGTAATTCAACCCGGGTTATAAGAAGGGTTATTCCCGGGTCATGTGCAGTGTGACCCGGTACCCGTTCACTGCATAGGGAGAGGTGGCACATAGATGATGTCACCCGCCCCCAGCTCAATCCGCACCCTGAATGGCAACCTGACCCGGCATATTGCCAGGTCAGGATGGTGGTGTGAGGGTACAATGCCTTTTTATTTCTTTAAGGCTTGCATAACAAGAGTTTAAAACAAAACAAAACACTTGCACTGTGCAAAGACTGCTCCTGAAAGGACTGACAGGCTCACAGTGCAGAGTGTCGCATTCTCTGACATGACCTTCACTGTTATACCACTACAATAAACATTCCTTAACTGAACATATCAAACAGATTTACAGTTGTTGACCAAGTGGTAAACAGAGTATTGGCTGTGTGTATGTAGCAACATTTGTAGAGTAGCGCAGTACTCAGTTCTATTTGATAACTTATCGCTGGTCTTTTGTATGCAATAATCTACAAATGTTTTATTAACAGTAAGTAAATTGTGTAACATCACAGAATAAAGTGGGTGCAGATCATAAATATGCACAAACAGCATGGATCATAGACAGCAAAACGGGAACTACAGTATGACCTGCACAACAGCAGGTAACTGTAACAGGCAATATTTGGCAGTATCTTACAGGAGCTGTCATATATTACTTGTCACAATGCTGTACTCAGCACTAGAATCTCCTAAGTGCTGTCTGAAAGAGCTCAGAAGGAAACACATAGGAGCTGATCCGGGTCCCAACCACTTGCTTCATTCACATTCACCTGATTTGCAGTATTATATAATCTAGCAAACCTCATAAACATCACATGTCTCCCATCACCAACCAAATCACTAAAATGTGCCTTATGGAATGCAGGCTCTGTTTGTAACATAATAACATTCATCCATGACCTCTTCATAGCTAACAACTTCAACGTGCTGGCTATAACAGAAACTTGGCTCACACAATCAGACACGGCCTCACCTGTGGTACTGTGACATGGTGGTCTTTACTTCACACACACACCTCCAGGCTTGACAACAATAAAGGAGGTGGGGTTGTAATATTACTATCCCAATCTTTCACATACACAGTCCTACCATAGGTTCCATCACGCACATTCGCATCATTTAAAGTACATTCTATCAGGATTTACACTTCTTTCTCTCTGAGTGATGCAACTATCTATTGCCCACCTGGGCAACCCAAGCAATTTCTGGAAGATTTTTCTGCCTGGCTCCCTCACTTCCTATCCTCTAACATCTCTACCATCATCATGGGTGATTTCAATATCATGGTTGATAGTCTCAAATCTGCTGCTCATGCCTCCAAACTAATCTCTAACCACCTGTCTTGGCGTCTGCCAATGGACTGACTTATCAGCAGACTATGCTCAGCTTCTGAATCCTCTAACACTCCTCTCCCTCTCTCAGATTGCAACCTTATCACCTGCATGCTCTACTCAATTATGTCAAACTAATTGTCACTGACGTCCTCCATTCCTCCTCAAACCCACAGAAATATTAACACAATTTCCAAGAAGTTTCCAACTCTCTGCAACAACTACTCTCACCTACAGTATTTTTGCATTCACTTCTCCCAAGATGGCTGTATCACACCTGAACCAAACTCTAGAAATAGCCCTTGATGTAGTGTCTCCAGCTACCCATCCCACTCCACGTAGGCTGAGATGTCAACCATGGCACTCTAAAGTAACAAGACACCTACAAAAACTCTCATATAACATTGAACATCAGTGGCATAAATCTCACACTCCAAGCGATTTTCTCACATATAAGGCTATTTACCACTCTTATTGGACACTGACGAACAAACATATTTCAAACTCTCATCTCTGCTCAAGCCACTAAGCCCAAGAGACTGTTTAATACATTTAAATCACTTCTAAACCCTCCATCACCCAACTCACCAGCCACTATCAGTGCACAAGATCTTGCTTCCTACATCAAGGACAAGATCCGGGCTGAAATGGTATGCTCTTCCTCAGTCAGTGACCTGGTAAGTTCCGTAACTGAACTCTCTGTCACCTGCTCTTCATTTGATCCTATAAATCAAGATGAATTATCAATGCTCTTCTCATCATCCACTATACTACTGCTCCTCGTGATCCTAAAGCTGTCTCCTGTGCTCATCCCAATCTTAACTAAAATCTGTAATCTTTCTCTCTCTCTACTCATATCTTTCCTTCACTGTTCAAGCATGCAGTGATTACTCACATTCTGAAAAAACTAAATTGCCATCATCCTTAACCCATCCTTTAGTGTATCACAAATAAATGAGACATTTTGGGGTAAATTTACTAAAGGTTTTAAAAATGAAAAGTGGTGATGTTGCCTATAGCAACCAATCAGATTCTATTGCATCCTAGAAAATGATAGACAGAATCTATTTGGTTGCTATGGGCAACATCACCACTTTTCATTTTTAGAACCGTTAGTAAATTTACCTAAAAAATGTCTAATTTATTTGGGATACAATAAAGGATGGGTTAAGGATGATGCTAATTTTTTTTTTTTTTTCAGAATTTCATTTTTAGAACCTTTAGTAAATGTACCCCTTTGTCTTAGATTGCACATTTATTTTATTTTATTTTTTACCGGTGGTAAATTACCATGGTTGAAAAAGGGTGGTAGCTTTGGGGCTTTAACACCTGGGTCTATTAAATTTCAGCCCTTTTTCACCATAGCCCCTTGTTAATGCCTATTAACATGTTAATGGGTGTTGTTAACACACAGTACCCGTGAAAAGTTCATGAATTTGACTGTTAACAGGGTCGCAGCATCCATTAAATCCCTAGTTATCAGGGATTTTTTCCCCCGCATCTGTCCAGACGTGTAAAAAAAATCCCTAGTTAGTGCTGCCGGCAGCCTCACTTCGGGGCTAAATTAAAGTAAATTGCTGCTACTAATGAAATTCCCCCTTAGTAGTTATTTTCTATAGAAAGCTTTAAGAAGTCCAGAGATCTCCCACACCCTGGTATCAAAGGTCTAACACATTTGATGCAGTAGGCTGCCTAGTTTTAAAATAGGTATGCCTTATTGACAAAGGCAGATTTAGGGAGGAGGGGGCCTGTGTACAGCCTTTGTCTAGGCCCCCTCCTCTCTAGCTGATTGCGCAAGTGAGTAGTGGCCATTTTACTGGCGATTTGTCTAATGAGCAAGAGCAAATTTCCTAGAAAATGGTTGACACACTATTTTCCCGGTGATTTGTGCAGCACTGCCACTGCTGACGCAGGACTCCAGCAAGGTAAGAATTGAAAAACGTGGGTAGATTGTGTGCAGTGTTGGGCCCCCTGGACCAAGGGGCCCATATTCACCACACACCCTGCACTCATTGCAAATATGCCACTGTTTGTTGAGCTACCATATTATTTGCACACATTTTATACATTTCATTGAAACGCGTAAAAAACAAACAAGCATTATCATTTTTATGTGCAGCATTTATAATGCAAACATAGAATCTGGGTTTTTTGTTGTTTTGAAAATGTGGATTAATACTAAAGCAAAAACCCCAAACTGTTTCATGGTGGTGATGGTTACAAACACATACAAACATTTGGTTTTAATTCACTTTCCTGCAATTTTTATAAAAAAAATTAAATAAATCCCTTTAGCGCCAATCTTGGGTATACTGTCTGTGCCATTGGCGTATCTATAATGGGTGCAGTGTGTGCAAGGCACACGGGCCCCCAGGGTACAGGGGGGCCCATCCCGCACACACTGCACCCATTTGTTTAATACTTACTTCTCTGGAGTCCCCCGCCGGAGCCATCCCTTCTCAGAAGCGTAATAGAGTTTGAACACTAGGGGGAACAAACTCTATTGCGCATGCTGGAAAGATGGCACAGGGGCCATTTTTCCGGAGTTTCACGCATGCGCATTAGCAAAATCTTTGGGAAACTGGCGCCGCGCCATGTTCCCGGAGGTTTGCGCATGCGCAATAGAGTCTGTTCTCAGACTCTATTGCCGCTGCGGAGAAGGATGGCACCGCCGGGGGACTCTGGAGAGGTAAGTATTAAATCCTGTGCATCAGTCAGAGAGGAGGGGGGCCCTGAAGAAGAAGGTTGCACACGGGCCTCCTCCTCTCTTAAAATGCCCCTGGTCTGTGCCCTGTGAGGAAAAATAAAGACACTAATGCGATTTTCAGGAGGTCTTCTGACAAAAAAACCCAAACTATGATTTGGGTGAGTTCTACATAAAAAATTACTAATATATATATGGGAATGTGATCAACTCAAAAACTGTCAAGATATACTCAGCAGTGAATGGGTTAAGTCGCTGCCTATTGTTCAGTCCCAGATTTACCTAAAATCATTGGAAGCAATCATCACACAGACACTACATACAAGTGAGGACACATCTAATTAGACACTCTTTCTCTTCAAGGGGGAGATGTACTAAGCAGAGAAAAGAGTGGAGAAGTTGCCCATGGCAACCAAACAGCATTGAAGTAACATTTATAATTTGCATACTATAAAATTATACAGAGCAACTGATTGGTTGCCATGGGCAACTTCTCCACTGGCTCACTTCTCCACTCTTTTCACTGCTTAGTACATCTCCCCCTTAAGTCTTGATACATCTCCCCCTATGTGTTATGGATTGAGCCAGCATGGAGACTCTTCGCTAGGGATTGTGCTGTGGTTCATCAAGGGCCTAAAGCAAAACAACAACAAAAAAGCTGCAAATTGAGGAACGTGTCTGAAATGGTGATCTTCTATTCGAGACCGTCAAGTCCTCCCAGGGAAATGTTCTGCATGAAACTCATGGGTATTTGGGAACAGACAGGACTCTGTACTTCATCTATGACATATTCTGCTGGCCAAGAACAGAACAAGCAACACATTCTAGCATTGTAAGTTTCCTTTACAGGAATTGCAACATCATGATTTAATCAGTCCTGAGTAAAGTAAATAATATTGTAAAAATTTGCAGACCCATCAATTAATCTCAATCTGCTGCCCTATAATAGATTACAGTTGGCAAGGAGAAAAAGACATGTCTAACTAGTTCTGTAACATTTCCTGATGACATTTATTACTTACAGGACAGAGGTAAGTCCCAAGCCTAGCAATGAGGAAAGATAAGTGACAGCTGTGATGACTCTACTCTGCTGTACGTCAATGTCACATAATGGCACCTAACTATGGAGCAGATGTCACATAGTGGTTGAAGAGAAAAAAATTGACATGCAGATAAAAATGGAAAATTATAACAATCGCCAATAAAAGTAAAGCCAGTAAATGAATCTACTGCTCGGAAAGCAATGATTTTTTTTTTTTTCAATAACCTTCCAAAGAACATTTTTATTACAGCATGGAGAGAATCTATTTATGAGTTTTTCTTCTGGTCACAAGGGTGAAAGTATGAGTAGAATCCATTGTGACATGTACAGTGGCAGAGGGCCCCAGTGAGACAAGAAAACTTGTGCATTAGTGAAACCAAGCTATGTTGTATTTGATTCCATATCCCCAAGGCATAAGGTCATCCTGTAGCACTTAGAGCTTTCGCCAGACACTTCTTTCGCATATGTGGCAAAGAAATGCATTTGATGGTTTCTATTCTTTGTGCATAATTACATAAAGTTTAAAACTATCAGAAAAAGTGACACGCTTTTAATAGTAACTTGTTAGATAACCAGGGTTAGGTGACAATCTGGAATCCAGTGACTTCGCAAGGTACTTCAGACCCATGATTTGACTACAAGGGAAGGGGACAACATGCATTATGTACTAAGGACAATTTACTTCTTCATTTTAGAATTTATACTTGTCATATAAGAAATTACAGAACAGATCATATTCCATTCCACCTGCTACATAATTATTTGTAACCATAAATTAGATAAATTATACCACTAAGGACATTTCCATACACTTGCCACCAGGGCTGGTGTTCCTCAGAGTACTAAAGGATTGGACCATTTTTAAAACTGTTAATGCATTGCTCCGCTTAAGGTAATAACCTCCCATCTTTATTTCAAATAAACAGCCCTTGGCATCAAAACTTGCTTTGAACACGACCTTCACTAATTTGCGAGGTCAGTGATGATGCCAATTAACAGCAACAGTCATGAGATGCTCATAGAATTATTTCATGATATCATCAGGACAATGATAGCTATAAACATGAATGTGGGTTGAAGTAATTTTTATAGCTGTCGTATTAGTTATAGTACACCCATGAGTTCAGCCAAAACTATGCAGTTATGACTTTATATGTTAACTCTTCTGTAGGAGAACGGTACCTGTCACTACTGTGGGCAAAAAAACATTGTGCAAGAATTTACTAAGCCGCAGTCCAGCTGCAATTTGAAACCAATGGACATCGAGGATCAAATGTGAGTTGATAGTCAAAACCACCAAATTTACGAAAGGTCGTTTTGACCTTTCATACTCAGCCCACTGTCGATGTCCATCAGTTTCTAAACCCTGACCAAAACTCAACTCAGTCCCTCCACAAAAATGCAGGCTATTAGAAGTGCAGTTCAGCATTATTTATATGATAGTCTCAAAAAAATAGACCATTTTATATAAAGCTTTATGATGTCCCTACATGGAACGAAAGGCACCCTTACCATATGGAACTGAGGGCCCCAATTAAGAATGAAGCGTAACCCCTTTAGCATTTGCTTAAGGGGTTATGTCCTCCTCTATTCGTCAACAGCAGTAAGCTTAGATAACTCTGTTTAGATTGTCACTGTATTGCTCCCCATCAATAGTTAGCAAGAACAATACGGTTCCCACTCAACGAAGCCTTCCAGACAGGCCCGGCTCTACAATTAGGCAGCTGCCTAGGGCGCCAGGATCTGTGGGGAAGGGGGCACCAGTGAGTCTGCCTATCACAAAATTAAGGATGTCACTGAAAGAAACATCCTTGTTGTACTTAATGCAAGTGGTGGCTGTGGAACTTATAAGTCACACTTTCATCTGCAGAGCTGGAAAGTGGGTATTGGTGGTAGTTGGGGGCAATAGGCTGAAGTTTTGCATAGGGTGCTGAATAACCTGGCACTGGCCCTGCTTCCAGATATTGCTGACTCCCCACCAAGTGAAACAAGTCATGCGCAGAGTGGCTGTCACACATGTGCATGACACAGAAGCCCATCACTGGCAGCGATAGGCTGCAGCTAAACAGCAGAGAATGCTGCAGAGGGGGGATGTCGCTAGACCTTGCCCGAGAGGTAAGTGATGCTGAATACCTATGGCATATATTAGTATTACTCCATTACTAAGCGAAGTATGTCGCTGGTATTAAGACACATACCTAAAATGGGGCCCTGAGTAAGTAATAATGTGATGAATGATGGGAATGTTTATATAATAAAGGATTTTATCAGTGTGTTTATCCTTTTTTAAATATCTTTTTACAGCTGCGCTGCAGGTCCCAATGGTCTCTGTATTGGCACTTATAGTTCTCAAAATGCCTGCATGCATTGGCAGCCATTTAAATTAGGCATGACAAGGCTAGATGGGACTTGTAGTTCACCAGTAAGGAACAATATTAATTACATTATTTAATTATTATTTATTGACCCATACCATTAGAGCTGGTTCTAGGGATTTCAGCCCCTGTCTGGTTAGCATTATGGCATTGTGGGGGGCTATGCCATATGTCCCCCCTGCTATAGTGTCATCAGCCCTGGCTGGTTAAGCCTGATGCTGCTTAGTGGAAATTTGGTGGTACTGGACCTTACACTTTTTGTCCCCCTGATGTCTATCTGGCAGTCTAGGCATAAGGGCAGAGTTCTGGTAATGAATGTGGGAATGGTTTACACAATGTTTTCTTTTTCTTTTTTCCCCTACAAAATCACATAAAAGAAAGCTGCGCAGATCCTAGGGATATGTGCTGCACTTTACACAAAATGCCTCTCAGAGGCAATTCACTTTTTGGAACTTTTTTTTTGTGGCAGGTTTGTGAGTTTCAGTCCTGCCCTTGGTAAACCTTGTGCTTTACATTCTTCTACTGTAATTGTGCAAAAATCATGGTGGTGATTTCTGCATTTTTTGTTGATTATGAGTTTAGTAAATCAGAGTGCTATCATCCGGTCAGGAAGCAGTCACAATAACACCAGATTTTCTGTTTGTCATTTGGTAAATTTCCCCCGTGCTGATATTTTCAATTCCAGTTGAAATCTGTTCCCATAATCGAGTGTTTCCCAACCTCAGTCCTCTAGACAAGCTAACGGTCCTGGTTTCTGCACAGATGCTTAAATAAAAATGACTGAGGTGCTACTTAAGTTACCTGTGCACAAGTACGGCTATCCTTAAAACCTGGACTGTTAGTGTGACTTGAGGACTGAGGTTGGGAAACACTGTCATATTCCTTTAGAATAATACCACTTCTAAAGTTACTGTTAATGTTATTTGAGTTATACAGTATAAGGTCCTGTGCAGTGTGCACTGACACACTGTGTGTGCGAATCTGGTCCTAAGCGCTCAGATCCATACAGACAGCAAACTTGGTAGGAGAAATTGCTACACTAGGCAGGGCCAGTGCAAGATCTCTCTGCACCCTAGGAAAAACTTCAGCCTAGCACCCCTTAACCTGCAAACCCCACCCCCACTACCTCCCAGAGGGGAGATGCAGGTGGCCACTAGGTGGGCTAGGGTCCCTCCAGTGAGGCATTATGTGGTACAGCCCCATAGCGACGGCTGCACCTGATTAGACCCAAAGCAGTACCCAGCGCAGTGTAAAAGGAGGAGATCACATACAGAGACATCCTTCAGTTTTTTGCTAGATGAATTCAGTGGTGCCCTACAGCCACCTAAACCTAAAGATGCCTAATGGTAGAGCCGGACCTGACACTAGGCATGTGCAGCAGCTCCCCTATGTCCCTTAAACGGCGTGTTGTGGCAGCAGCTCTAGCAATCGTATTTTATAAAATCTGAGCCGCTGGCCAAGAAGAGGGGACCCCCCCCCCTCCCCCGCAGTGTTTTCGTTCTTACGAGTGAGACGCTGTGAGCGGAGTAGAGTACATTATTTTCCTTTATATCTTGCAGCTTAGTTGCAGATGCAATGAAAAGCTGCTCACAGTTTAACAGAGACTTTACCTGCACATGAATTGGTTTTACAGACGTGCAGAGTTTCGGATGAAGCACAAAGGAATTTTGCGTAAGGAAAAGCTGCGTCCACTCACACTGAAACTCCTTTTACACATATTCAGACTCAGAAACACAGATGTACAAATGTTGCACACCAAATTGATCACTGTAAGCTAGCAATGTCATTTTGTTGCTTCTATGTGTTTTTTTAATTATGTGAATTACTGTAGGAGCACATTTTTAGCGAAAAAGATGCTTGATGCAGCAGAGTCATATAGGATTTGGCCCGCAGAGATGGGCTATTTGGCGCAACTAAAACAACAGTAAGAATGGACACATTTGTCTAAGATGCCAAAATGTGCCAAACAAAAACAGGGCATTCTAGGTCACAAAACAGTACATAAGTGTGATTAATGTAGAGATGAGCGGGTTCGGTTTCTCTGAATCCGAACCCGCCAGAACTTCATGTTTTTTTTCACGGGTCCGAGCGACTCGGATCTTCCCGCCTTGCTCGGTTAACCCGAGCGCGCCCGAACGTCATCATGACGCTGTCGGATTCTCGCGAGGCTCGGATTCTATATAAGGAGCCGCGCGTCGCCGCCATTTTCACACGTGCATTGAGATTGATAGGGAGAGGACGTGGCTGGCGTCCTCTCCGTTTAGAATAGATTAGAGAGACACTTGATTTACTAATTTTGGGGAGCATTAGGAGTACTCAGTACAGTGCAGAGTTTTGCTGATAGTGACCACCAGTTTTATTTATAATCCGTTCTCTGCCTGAAAAAAGCGATACACAGCACACAGTGACTCAGTCACATACCATATCTGTGTGCACTGCTCAGGCTCAGGCCAGTGTGCTGCATCATCTATTATCTATATATAATATTATATATATCTGTCTGACTGCTCAGCTCACACAGCTTATAATTGTGGGGGAGACTGGGGAGCACTACTGCAGTGCCAGTTATAGGTTATAGCAGGAGCCAGGAGTACATAATATATTATATAGTGAGTGACCACCAGACACACAGTGCAGTTTATTTAATATATCCGTTCTCTGCCTGAAAAAAGCGATACACACAGTGACTCAGTCAGTCACATATCATATCTGTGTGCACTGCTCAGGCTCAGGCCAGTGTGCTGCATCATCTATATATATTAGAGATGAGCGGGTTCGGTTTCTCTGAATCCGAACCCGCCAGAACTTCATGTTTTTTTTCACGGGTCCGAGCGACTCGGATCTTCCCGCCTTGCTCGGTTAACCCGAGCGCGCCCGAACGTCATCATGACGCTGTCGGATTCTCGCGAGGCTCGGATTCTATCGCGAGACTCGGATTCTATATAAGGAGCCGCGCGTCGCCGCCATTTTCACACGTGCATTGAGATTGATAGGGAGAGGACGTGGCTGGCGTCCTCTCCGTTTAGAATAGATTAGAGAGACACTTGATTTACTAATTTTGGGGAGCATTAGGAGTACTCAGTACAGTGCAGAGTTTTGCTGATAGTGACCACACCAGTTTTATTTATAATCCGTTCTCTGCCTGAAAAAAGCGATACACAGCACACAGTGACTCAGTCACATACCATATCTGTGTGCACTGCTCAGGCTCAGGCCAGTGTGCTGCATCATCTATTATCTATATATAATATTATATATATCTGTCTGACTGCTCAGCTCACACAGCTTATAATTGTGGGGGAGACTGGGGAGCACTACTGCAGTGCCAGTTATAGGTTATAGCAGGAGCCAGGAGTACATAATATATTATATAGTGAGTGACCACCAGACACACAGTGCAGTTTATTTAATATATCCGTTCTCTGCCTGAAAAAAGCGATACACACAGTGACTCAGTCAGTCACATACCATATCTGTGTGCACTGCTCAGGCTCAGGCCAGTGTGCTGCATCATCTATATATATTATATATCTGTCTGACTGCTCAGCTCACACAGCTTATAATTGTGGGGGAGACTGGGGAGCACTACTGCAGTGCCAGTTATAGGTTATAGCAGGAGCCAGGAGTACATAATATTATATTAAAATTAAACAGTGCACACTTTTGCTGCAGGAGTGCCACTGCCAGTGTGACTAGTGACCAGTGACCTGACCACCAGTATATATAATATTAGTAGTATACTATCTCTTTATCAACCAGTCTATATTAGCAGCAGACACAGTACAGTGCGGTAGTTCACGGCTGTGGCTACCTCTGTGTCGGCACTCGGCAGCCTGTCCATAATTGTATATACCACCTAACCGTGGTTTTTCTTTCTTTCTTTATACATACATACTAGTTACGAGTATACTATCTCTTTATCAACCAGTCTATATATTAGCAGCAGACACAGTACAGTGCGGTAGTTCACGGCTGTGGCTACCTCTGTGTCGGCACTCGGCAGCCCGTCCATAATTGTATATACCACCTAACCGTGGTTTTTTTTTCTTTCTTTATACATACATACTAGTTACGAGTATACTATCTCTTTATCAACCAGTCTATATATTAGCAGCAGACACAGTACAGTGCGGTAGTTCACGGCTGTGGCTACCTCTGTGTCGGCACTCGGCAACCCGTCCATAATTGTATATACCACCTAACCGTGGTTTTTTTTTCTTTCTTTATACATACATACTAGTTACGAGTATACTATCTCTTTATCAACCAGTCTATATATTAGCAGCAGACACAGTACAGTGCGGTAGTTCACGGCTGTGGCTACCTCTGTGTCGGCACTCGGCAGCCCGTCCATAATTGTATATACCACCTAACCGTGGTTTTTTTTTCTTTCTTTATACATACATACTAGTTACGAGTATACTATCTCTTTATCAACCAGTCTATATATTAGCAGCAGACACAGTACAGTGCGGTAGTTCACGGCTGTGGCTACCTCTGTGTCGGCACTCGGCAGCCCGTCCATAATTGTATATACCACCTAACCGTGGTTTTTTTTTCTTTCTTTATACATACATACTAGTTACGAGTATACTATCTCTTTATCAACCAGTCTATATATTAGCAGCAGACACAGTACAGTGCGGTAGTTCACGGCTGTGGCTACCTCTGTGTCGGCACTCGGCAGCCCGTCCATAATTGTATACTAGTATCCAATCCATCCATCTCCATTGTTTACCTGAGGTGCCTTTTAGTTGTGCCTATTAAAATATGGAGAACAAAAATGTTGAGGTTCCAAAATTAGGGAAAGATCAAGATCCACTTCCACCTCGTGCTGAAGCTGCTGCCACTAGTCATGGCCGAGACGATGAAATGCCAGCAACGTCGTCTGCCAAGGCCGATGCCCAATGTCATAGTACAGAGCATGTCAAATCCAAAACACCAAATATCAGTAAAAAAAGGACTCCAAAACCTAAAATAAAATTGTCGGAGGAGAAGCGTAAACTTGCCAATATGCCATTTACCACACGGAGTGGCAAGGAACGGCTGAGGCCCTGGCCTATGTTCATGGCTAGTGGTTCAGCTTCACATGAGGATGGAAGCACTCAGCCTCTCGCTAGAAAAATGAAAAGACTCAAGCTGGCAAAAGCAGCACAGCAAAGAACTGTGCATTCTTCGAAATCCCAAATCCACAAGGAGAGTCCAATTGTGTCGGTTGCGATGCCTGACCTTCCCAACACTGGACGTGAAGAGCATGCGCCTTCCACCATTTGCACGCCCCCTGCAAGTGCTGGAAGGAGCACCCGCAGTCCAGTTCCTGATAGTCAGATTGAAGATGTCAGTGTTGAAGTACACCAGGATGAGGAGGATATGGGTGTTGCTGGCGCTGGGGAGGAAATTGACCAGGAGGATTCTGATGGTGAGGTGGTTTGTTTAAGTCAGGCACCCGGGGAGACACCTGTTGTCTGTGGGAGGAATATGGCCATTGACATGCCAGGTGAAAATACCCAAAAAATCAGCTCTTCGGTGTGGAGGTATTTCACCAGAAATGCGGACAACAGGTGTCAAGCCGTGTGTTCCCTTTGTCAAGCTGTAATAAGTAGGGGTAAGGACGTTAACCACCTCGGAACATCCTCCCTTATACGTCACCTGCAGCGCATTCATAATAAGTCAGTGACAAGTTCAAAAACTTTGGGTGACAGCGGAAGCAGTCCACTGACCAGTAAATCCCTTCCTCTTGTAACCAAGCTCACGCAAACCACCCCACCAACTCCCTCAGTGTCAATTTCCTCCTTCCCCAGGAATGCCAATAGTCCTGCAGGCCATGTCACTGGCAATTCTGACGAGTCCTCTCCTGCCTGGGATTCCTCCGATGCATCCTTGCGTGTAACGCCTACTGCTGCTGGCGCTGCTGTTGTTGCCGCTGGGAGTCGATGGTCATCCCAGAGGGGAAGTCGTAAGCCCACTTGTACTACTTCCAGTAAGCAATTGACTGTTCAACAGTCCTTTGCGAGGAAGATGAAATATCACAGCAGTCATCCTACTGCAAAGCGGATAACTGAGTCCTTGACAACTATGTTGGTGTTAGACGTGCGTCCGGTATCCGCCGTTAGTTCACAGGGAACTAGACAATTTATTGAGGCAGTGTGCCCCCGTTACCAAATACCATCTAGGTTCCACTTCTCTAGGCAGGCGATACCGAGAATGTACACGGACGTCAGAAAAAGACTCACCAGTGTCCTAAAAAATGCAGTTGTACCCAATGTCCACTTAACCACGGACATGTGGACAAGTGGAGCAGGGCAGGGTTAGGACTATATGACTGTGACAGCCCACTGGGTAGATGTATGGACTCCCGCCGCAAGAACAGCAGCGGCGGCACCAGTAGCAGCATCTCGCAAACGCCAACTCTTTCCTAGGCAGGCTACGCTTTGTATCACCGCTTTCCAGAATACGCACACAGCTGAAAACCTCTTACGGCAACTGAGGAAGATCATCGCGGAATGGCTTACCCCAATTGGACTCTCCTGTGGATTTGTGGCATCGGACAACGCCAGCAATATTGTGTGTGCATTAAATATGGGCAAATTCCAGCACGTCCCATGTTTTGCACATACCTTGAATTTGGTGGTGCAGAATTTTTTAAAAAACGACAGGGGCGTGCAAGAGATGCTGTCGGTGGCCAGAAAAATTGCGGGACACTTTCGGCGTACAGGCACCACGTACAGAAGACTGGAGCACCACCAAAAACTACTGAACCTGCCCTGCCATCATCTGAAGCAAGAAGTGGTAACGAGGTGGAATTCAACCCTCTATATGCTTCAGAGGTTGGAGGAGCAGCAAAAGGCCATTCAAGCCTATACAATTGAGCACGATATAGTAGGTGGAATGCACCTGTCTCAAGTGCAGTGGAGAATGATTTCAACGTTGTGCAAGGTTCTGATGCCCTTTGAACTTGCCACACGTGAAGTCAGTTCAGACACTGCCAGCCTGAGTCAGGTCATTCCCCTCATCAGGCTTTTGCAGAAGAAGCTGGAGGCATTGAAGAAGGAGCTAAAAGGGAGCGATTCCGCTAGGCATGTGGGACTTGTGGATGCAGCCCTTAATTCGCTTAACAAGGATTCACGGGTGGTCAATCTGTTGAAATCAGAGCACTACATTTTGGCCACCGTGCTCGATCCTAGATTTAAAGCCTACCTTGGATCTCTCTTTCTGGCAGACACAGGTCTGCTGGGGTTGAAAGACCTGCTGATGACAAAATTGTCAAGTCAAGCGGAACGCGACCTGTCAACATCTCCTCCTTCACATTCTCCCGCAACTGGGGGTGCGAGGAAAAGGCTCAGAATTCCGAGCCCACCCGCTGGCGGTGATGCAGGGCAGTCTGGAGCGACTGCTGATGCTGACATCTGGTCCGGACTGAAGGACCTGACAACGATTACGGACATGTCGTCTACTGTCACTGCATATGATTCTCTCAACATTGATAGAATGGTGGAGGATTATATGAGTGACCGCATCCAAGTAGGCACGTCACACAGTCCGTACTTATACTGGCAGGAAAAAGAGGCAATTTGGAGGCCCTTGCACAAACTGGCTTTATTCTACCTAAGTTGCCCTCCCACAAGTGTGTACTCCGAAAGAGTGTTTAGTGCCGCCGCTCACCTTGTCAGCAATCGGCGTACGAGGTTACATCCAGAAAATGTGGAGAAGATGATGTTCATTAAAATGAATTATAATCAATTCCTCCGCGGAGACATTGACCAGCAGCAATTGCCTCCACAAAGTACACAGGGAGCTGAGATGGTGGATTCCAGTGGGGACGAATTGATAATCTGTGAGGAGGGGGATGTACACGGTGATATATCGGAGGGTGAAGATGAGGTGGACATCTTGCCTCTGTAGAGCCAGTTTGTGCAAGGAGAGATTAATTGCTTCTTTTTTGGGGGGGGTCCAAACCAACCCGTCATATCAGTCACAGTCGTGTGGCAGACCCTGTCACTGAAATGATGGGTTGGTTAAAGTGTGCATGTCCTGTTTTGTTTATACAACATAAGGGTGGGTGGGAGGGCCCAAGGACAATTCCATCTTGCACCTCTTTTTTCTTTTCTTTTTCTTTGCATCATGTGCTGATTGGGGAGGGTTTTTTGGAAGGGACATCCTGCGTGACACTGCAGTGCCACTCCTAGATGGGCCCGGTGTTTGTGTCGGCCACTAGGGTCGCTAATCTTACTCACACAGTCAGCTACCTCATTGCGCCTCTTTTTTTCTTTGCGTCATGTGCTGTTTGGGGAGGGTTTTTTGGAAGGGACATCCTGCGTGACACTGCAGTGCCACTCCTAGATGGGCCCGGTGTTTGTGTCGGCCACTAGGGTCGCTAATCTTACTCACACAGCTACCTCATTGCGCCTCTTTTTTTCTTTGCGTCATGTGCTGTTTGGGGAGGGTTTTTTGGAAGGGACATCCTGCGTGACACTGCAGTGCCACTCCTAGATGGGCCCGGTGTTTGTGTCGGCCACTAGGGTCGCTTATCTTACTCACACAGCGACCTCGGTGCAAATTTTAGGACTAAAAATAATATTGTGAGGTGTGAGGTATTCAGAATAGACTGAAAATGAGTGTAAATTATGGTTTTTGAGGTTAATAATACTTTGGGATCAAAATGACCCCCAAATTCTATGATTTAAGCTGTTTTTTAGTGTTTTTTGAAAAAAACACCCGAATCCAAAACACACCCGAATCAGACAAAAAAAATTCGGTGAGGTTTTGCCAAAACGCGTTCGAACCCAAAACACGGCCGCGGAACCGAACCCAAAACCAAAACCAAAACACAAAACCCGAAAAATTTCAGGCGCTCATCTCTAATATATATTATATATCTGTCTGACTGCTCAGCTCACACAGCTTATAATTGTGGGGGAGACTGGGGAGCACTACTGCAGTGCCAGTTATAGGTTATAGCAGGAGCCAGGAGTACATAATATTATATTAAAATTAAACAGTGCACACTTTTGCTGCAGGAGTGCCACTGCCAGTGTGACTAGTGACCAGTGACCTGACCACCAGTATATATAATATTAGTAGTATACTATCTCTTTATCAACCAGTCTATATTAGCAGCAGACACAGTACAGTGCGGTAGTTCACGGCTGTGGCTACCTCTGTGTCGGCACTCGGCAGCCCGTCCATAATTGTATATACCACCTAACCGTGGTTTTTTTTTCTTTCTTTATACATACATACTAGTTACGAGTATACTATCTCTTTATCAACCAGTCTATATTAGCAGCAGACACAGTACAGTGCGGTAGTTCACGGCTGTGGCTACCTCTGTGTCGGCACTCGGCAGCCCGTCCATAATTGTATATACCACCTAACCGTGGTTTTTCTTTCTTTCTTTATACATACATACTAGTTACGAGTATACTATCTCTTTATCAACCAGTCTATATATTAGCAGCAGACACAGTACAGTGCGGTAGTTCACGGCTGTGGCTACCTCTGTGTCGGCACTCGGCAGCCCGTCCATAATTGTATATACCACCTAACCGTGGTTTTTTTTTCTTTCTTTATACATACATACTAGTTACGAGTATACTATCTCTTTATCAACCAGTCTATATATTAGCAGCAGACACAGTACAGTGCGGTAGTTCACGGCTGTGGCTACCTCTGTGTCGGCACTCGGCAGCCCGTCCATAATTGTATATACCACCTAACCGTGGTTTTTTTTTCTTTCTTTATACATACATACTAGTTACGAGTATACTATCTCTTTATCAACCAGTCTATATATTAGCAGCAGACACAGTACAGTGCGGTAGTTCACGGCTGTGGCTACCTCTGTGTCGGCACTCGGCAGCCCGTCCATAATTGTATATACCACCTAACCGTGGTTTTTTTTTCTTTCTTTATACATACATACTAGTTACGAGTATACTATCTCTTTATCAACCAGTCTATATATTAGCAGCAGACACAGTACAGTGCGGTAGTTCACGGCTGTGGCTACCTCTGTGTCGGCACTCGGCAGCCCGTCCATAATTGTATATACCACCTAACCGTGGTTTTTTTTTCTTTCTTTATACATACATACTAGTTACGAGTATACTATCTCTTTATCAACCAGTCTATATATTAGCAGCAGACACAGTACAGTGCGGTAGTTCACGGCTGTGGCTACCTCTGTGTCGGCACTCGGCAGCCCGTCCATAATTGTATATACCACCTAACCGTGGTTTTTTTTTCTTTCTTTATACATACATACTAGTTACGAGTATACTATCTCTTTATCAACCAGTCTATATATTAGCAGCAGACACAGTACAGTGCGGTAGTTCACGGCTGTGGCTACCTCTGTGTCGGCACTCGGCAGCCCGTCCATAATTGTATATACCACCTAACCGTGTTTTTTTTTTCTTTCTTTATACATACATACTAGTTACGAGTATACTATCTCTTTATCAACCAGTCTATATATTAGCAGCAGACACAGTACAGTGCGGTAGTTCACGGCTGTGGCTACCTCTGTGTCGGCACTCGGCAGCCCGTCCATAATTGTATATACCACCTAACCGTGGTTTTTTTTTCTTTCTTTATACATACATACTAGTTACGAGTATACTATCTCTTTATCAACCAGTCTATATATTAGCAGCAGACACAGTACAGTGCGGTAGTTCACGGCTGTGGCTACCTCTGTGTCGGCACTCGGCAGCCCGTCCATAATTGTATACTAGTATCCAATCCATCCATCTCCATTGTTTACCTGAGGTGCCTTTTAGTTGTGCCTATTAAAATATGGAGAACAAAAATGTTGAGGTTCCAAAATTAGGGAAAGATCAAGATCCACTTCCACCTCGTGCTGAAGCTGCTGCCACTAGTCATGGCCGAGACGATGAAATGCCAGCAACGTCGTCTGCCAAGGCCGATGCCCAATGTCATAGTACAGAGCATGTCAAATCCAAAACACCAAATATCAGTAAAAAAAGGACTCCAAAACCTAAAATAAAATTGTCGGAGGAGAAGCGTAAACTTGCCAATATGCCATTTACCACACGGAGTGGCAAGGAACGGCTGAGGCCCTGGCCTATGTTCATGGCTAGTGGTTCAGCTTCACATGAGGATGGAAGCACTCAGCCTCTCGCTAGAAAAATGAAAAGACTCAAGCTGGCAAAAGCAGCACAGCAAAGAACTGTGCATTCTTCGAAATCCCAAATCCACAAGGAGAGTCCAATTGTGTCGGTTGCGATGCCTGACCTTCCCAACACTGGACGTGAAGAGCATGCGCCTTCCACCATTTGCACGCCCCCTGCAAGTGCTGGAAGGAGCACCCGCAGTCCAGTTCCTGATAGTCAGATTGAAGATGTCAGTGTTGAAGTACACCAGGATGAGGAGGATATGGGTGTTGCTGGCGCTGGGGAGGAAATTGACCAGGAGGATTCTGATGGTGAGGTGGTTTGTTTAAGTCAGGCACCCGGGGAGACACCTGTTGTCCGTGGGAGGAATATGGCCGTTGACATGCCAGGTGAAAATACCAAAAAAATCAGCTCTTCGGTGTGGAGGTATTTCACCAGAAATGCGGACAACAGGTGTCAAGCCGTGTGTTCCCTTTGTCAAGCTGTAATAAGTAGGGGTAAGGACGTTAACCACCTCGGAACATCCTCCCTTATACGTCACCTGCAGCGCATTCATAATAAGTCAGTGACAAGTTCAAAAACTTTGGGTGACAGCGGAAGCAGTCCACTGACCAGTAAATCCCTTCCTCTTGTAACCAAGCTCACGCAAACCACCCCACCAACTCCCTCAGTGTCAATTTCCTCCTTCCCCAGGAATGCCAATAGTCCTGCAGGCCATGTCACTGGCAATTCTGACGAGTCCTCTCCTGCCTGGGATTCCTCCGATGCATCCTTGCGTGTAACGCCTACTGCTGCTGGCGCTGCTGTTGTTGCCGCTGGGAGTCGATGGTCATCCCAGAGGGGAAGTCGTAAGCCCACTTGTACTACTTCCAGTAAGCAATTGACTGTTCAACAGTCCTTTGCGAGGAAGATGAAATATCACAGCAGTCATCCTACTGCAAAGCGGATAACTGAGTCCTTGACAACTATGTTGGT
Source organism: Pseudophryne corroboree (assembly GCF_028390025.1). NCBI lineage: Eukaryota > Metazoa > Chordata > Amphibia > Anura > Myobatrachidae > Pseudophryne > Pseudophryne corroboree. The sequence continues at coordinate 305,900,207 of NC_086451.1, read as the reverse complement.
GTTAGACGTGCGTCCGGTATCCGCCGTTAGTTCACAGGGAACTAGACAATTTATTGAGGCAGTGTGCCCCCGTTACCAAATACCATCTAGGTTCCACTTCTCTAGGCAGGCGATACCGAGAATGTACACGGACGTCAGAAAAAGACTCACCAGTGTCCTAAAAAATGCAGTTGTACCCAATGTCCACTTAACCACGGACATGTGGACAAGTGGAGCAGGGCAGGGTCAGGACTATATGACTGTGACAGCCCACTGGGTAGATGTATGGACTCCCGCCGCAAGAACAGCAGCGGCGGCACCAGTAGCAGCATCTCGCAAACGCCAACTCTTTCCTAGGCAGGCTACGCTTTGTATCACCGCTTTCCAGAATACGCACACAGCTGAAAACCTCTTACGGCAACTGAGGAAGATCATCGCGGAATGACTTACCCCAATTGGACTCTCCTGTGGATTTGTGGCATCGGACAACGCCAGCAATATTGTGTGTGCATTAAATATGGGCAAATTCCAGCACGTCCCATGTTTTGCACATACCTTGAATTTGGTGGTGCAGAATTTTTTAAAAAACGACAGGGGCGTGCAAGAGATGCTGTCGGTGGCCAGAAAAATTGCGGGACACTTTCGGCGTACAGGCACCACGTACAGAAGACTGGAGCACCACCAAAAACTACTGAACCTGCCCTGCCATCATCTGAAGCAAGAAGTGGTAACGAGGTGGAATTCAACCCTCTATATGCTTCAGAGGTTGGAGGAGCAGCAAAAGGCCATTCAAGCCTATACAATTGAGCACGATATAGTAGGTGGAATGCACCTGTCTCAAGTGCAGTGGAGAATGATTTCAACGTTGTGCAAGGTTCTGATGCCCTTTGAACTTGCCACACGTGAAGTCAGTTCAGACACTGCCAGCCTGAGTCAGGTCATTCCCCTCATCAGGCTTTTGCAGAAGAAGCTGGAGGCATTGAAGAAGGAGCTAAAAGGGAGCGATTCCGCTAGGCATGTGGGACTTGTGGATGCAGCCCTTAATTCGCTTAACAAGGATTCACGGGTGGTCAATCTGTTGAAATCAGAGCACTACATTTTGGCCACCGTGCTCGATCCTAGATTTAAAGCCTACCTTGGATCTCTCTTTCCGGCAGACACAGGTCTGCTGGGGTTGAAAGACCTGCTGGTGACAAAATTGTCAAGTCAAGCGGAACGCGACCTGTCAACATCTCCTTCACATTCTCCCGCAACTGGGGGTGCGAGGAAAAGGCTCAGAATTCCGAGCCCACCCGCTGGCGGTGATGCAGGGCAGTCTGGAGCGACTGCTGATGCTGACATCTGGTCCGGACTGAAGGACCTGACAACGATTACGGACATGTCGTCTACTGTCACTGCATATGATTCTCTCAACATTGATAGAATGGTGGAGGATTATATGAGTGACCGCATCCAAGTAGGCACGTCACACAGTCCGTACTTATACTGGCAGGAAAAAGAGGCAATTTGGAGGCCCTTGCACAAACTGGCTTTATTCTACCTAAGTTGCCCTCCCACAAGTGTGTACTCCGAAAGAGTGTTTAGTGCCGCCGCTCACCTTGTCAGCAATCGGCGTACGAGGTTACATCCAGAAAATGTGGAGAAGATGATGTTCATTAAAATGAATTATAATCAATTCCTCCGCGGAGACATTGACCAGCAGCAATTGCCTCCACAAAGTACACAGGGAGCTGAGATGGTGGATTCCAGTGGGGACGAATTGATAATCTGTGAGGAGGGGGATGTACACGGTGATATATCGGAGGGTGAAGATGAGGTGGACATCTTGCCTCTGTAGAGCCAGTTTGTGCAAGGAGAGATTAATTGCTTCTTTTTTGGGGGGGGTCCAAACCAACCCGTCATATCAGTCACAGTCGTGTGGCAGACCCTGTCACTGAAATGATGGGTTGGTTAAAGTGTGCATGTCCTGTTTTGTTTATACAACATAAGGGTGGGTGGGAGGGCCCAAGGACAATTCCATCTTGCACCTCTTTTTTCTTTTCTTTTTCTTTGCATCATGTGCTGATTGGGGAGGGTTTTTTGGAAGGGACATCCTGCGTGACACTGCAGTGCCACTCCTAGATGGGCCCGGTGTTTGTGTCGGCCACTAGGGTCGCTTATCTTACTCACACAGCGACCTCGGTGCAAATTTTAGGACTAAAAATAATATTGTGAGGTGTGAGGTATTCAGAATAGACTGAAAATGAGTGTAAATTATGGTTTTTGAGGTTAATAATACTTTGGGATCAAAATGACCCCCAAATTCTATGATTTAAGCTGTTTTTTAGTGTTTTTTGAAAAAAACACCCGAATCCAAAACACACCCGAATCCGACAAAAAAAATTCGGTGAGGTTTTGCCAAAACGCGTTCGAACCCAAAACACGGCCGCGGAACCGAACCCAAAACCAAAACACAAAACCCGAAAAATTTCAGGCGCTCATCTCTAGATTAATGATTCCATTTTATTGGGTATACATTAAGATAGCAACTGAAACATTCTCCCCCAAATAAACAACACATGAAAATATACACATATGAAAATAAATAATAAAGGTGCAAGACAACAAATAACACATATTAAAAACAGGATTGTGGTTATCCTCAGGGGCATGTCAACACTGGGACAGATGAAAGCTCCAGCTCCAGGCCTCCACATAAAATCTTGCCAATCATCATGGTATCATGATGAGCTGACGTCCAGCTGGCCACACAGTCAGCCACAAATCAGAAGTATTACACTTGTATTTCTAGTTTTCTCACAAAATTATGAAGTGTTTCTATTTGTAGTATTTCAGAGGATATTGGGGCTGATAATGTAACGGTGTACAGCCCGCATGGTTCTGGCCACACCCACCCACATAGGTCACACCTCCTCTCCTCAGTTTAGGATCTTGAACATTTTCAGCCTCAGGCCCATGTGGCCCTAAATCCGGCCCACTCTCTGTTAATGTAAGATAGGGGAAATTTTACTTGCAAATAATTCAAACATTCAGTATCTGTAATGTTTAATATTGCAGAGATTTAGATCTCTAGGTTTGATATGATCAATAGCATATTATTTGCAAACAAGGTCAGTTTACATTAAGGGGAATATGTACTGTACTAAGCCTTGGAGAGTGATAAAGCAGAGAGAGATATAAAGTGCCAACAATCAGCTCCTAACTGTCATTTTTCAAACACAACCTGTAACATGGCAGTTAGGAGCTGATTGGCTGGTGCTTTATCTCTCCTCATTTTATCTCTCTCCAAGGCTTAGTACATCTCCCCCTAAATTACTTATCTCATATATATATTGGTCCAGATCTGTGACTCTATGACTCATTTGCTAACGCTGGGCGTGGCTAGGAGCTATAAGTCATAGAGGGGCAGATGTATTAACCTGGAGAAGGCATATGGAAGTGATAAACCAGTGATATGTGCAAGGTGATAAAGGCAGCAGCCAATCAGATCCTAACTGTTAATTTACATACTGGAGCGGATTGGCTGGTGCCTTTATCACCTTGAACATATCACTGGTTTATCACTTCCTTATGCCTTCTCCAGGTTAATACATCTGCCCCAGAGTCACAGATCTGGATAGGAGAGACCAGGCCTGCAAGTGTGGCGGCACACTCGGGTACAGTGTACCGTTAAAAATCTATCCACCCATACGCTGTACCCACGGGCCGCCACTCACGCACACCATAGCTGCCGTTAGTGGCTATTACGGTAAAAGCTGCCAATGTGCTCCTCGTCCCCTTCCCAGCCCGCTGCTGTGTCAGGGAAGGAGAGGAGAGCGCAGCACGATCCTGTCCCTCAGTGCTGCTCAGTCAGACTTTGGTCTCCGGCCGTGGTGTGTATCTTCTCAACTGAGCACTGGTTTGTCAGCCAATCAGAGCTCGCAGACCAGCAGCCAATCAGGAGCCACGGCTGCCGGTCTGCGAGCTCTGATTGGCTAACGAACTGGTGCTCAGTTGAGAAGACACACGCCGCTGCTGGAGACCACCAGAGTCTGACTAAGCAGGACTGAGGGATGGGCCCACGCTCCACTCTCCTCTCCGTCCCCCAGCCTTGACACAGCAGCAGCGGGTGAGCAGCGGGAGGGAGGTGGGAGATGTGGGGTGTTGTGGGTGGGGCATATGTATAACTGGCATTGTGGGGTATAACTGGCACTGGGGCATATGTATATATGGCACTGTGGGGCATATGTATATCTGGCACTGTGGGGCATATGTATAACTGACACTGTGGGGCATATGTATAACTGTCACTGTGGGGCATATGTATAACTGACACTGTGGGGCATATGTATAACTGACACTGTGGGGCATATGTATAACTGTCACTGTGGGGCATATCTGGCACTGTGGGGCATATGTGTATCTGTGGTGCTGTTTCTCATGCTGGTGCAGAGTGAGAGTCTGTAGTGTGCAGTGTGCGGGGACAATGAAGCTGGTAAGAGGCTAATACCATATACAGTTAAGAAGGATAAGTCCCCAGTGTGCACACTGTATATGTGATGTTATATAGAGGAAGGGCCTGTATAGTGATATATATATATATATATATATATATATATATAAAAAAAAAATAATCTCCCAACACACACACTGTGTATGTGGTATTTACCAAACATTGTCTTTATACCTACATTATGTACACATATATTATTAATACACTAGGTCATTCATCATGCCCTGCGTCCGTTCTTCACGCTGACGCAAGGGCCAACGCCCCCTTGACCATCGCACGCCCTTTGGCCGTAAAATATTTAACCACTAACAACATTATGCTTGAAGGTAATACTCCATATAATACAAATATTGCCCGCCTAAAGGACGTGCACGGGTTAAGGGGGCGTAGCCCCTTGCAACGGTGTGAAGAGCACCAGTAGGCCGCGATGAATCACCTAGTACATATTTAACTGTGCAGTGTTTATTTTCATTTAATTGCAAATGGCTTTATCACCAATACAATAAGAGAATGGGCCGGATGTAACGACTTGTGAGACGGCCGGAGCTCCGTACATTTTTTTAAAGCAGCAAACATTTACATGACAAAACCAACCAGGTTTTGCCTTGTAATCGTTTGCTGCTTTAAAAAAACTTACAAATTCGTTCTGAGTCTCGGAGCTCCGATCCCCTCACAAGCCGCTCCCCGAGGGGGAATAAATTAGTGTGGCGAGCAAAGTTTGCCACCGGGCCCAAAGAGTGGCGAGTGCAGCGAGCCTGCAAGGGGACACGCTGCGCTTGCTGTTGGTATCCCGCCTGTCGGGATTCTGGCATCGGTCTTATGACTGTTGAGATCCCGACCAGTGAATCTGCCTGGAAGGCTTCGCTAAAGCCGGAAAGGCTTATGCTGGGTCCCCGGCAATGGGGACAGTATGGCTCCCGCCATCTAAAGATGGCATAAGCGGAATAGGGGCAAACAGCAATAGGCTTAGATAACCACTATGTGATTATTTCTGAAAGCAAGAAATGATTCCATTAGTGAATTACATTAATAATTACATAGTTAAATCTGGCCCCTGGTTTGTTTGCATGCTTTCCAGGAAGCTGTTGGCATGTTTTTCTAAATTTCCTAGAAATGTTTGTGGGGAATCCCCATTGTCTGTGACTGCCCCATGCGTCTGGCCCATTGATCTCTAGCCAAATAAAAGCACGGTCCGATAAATAGACTGTTTCTATGTTTGTATCTCTTATCCTATATATAAGTAGGGGATATCAAAATAAGCAAATCAATATATAGAATGTGGTCAATTTACTAAGATGGGAGTTCTATTTAAGATGGGATGGTGCCCACAGCAACCAATCAGATTCTACTTCTCATTCCTCTAGTAGCTTCTAGAAGATAATACCTGGAATCTGATAGGTTGCTATGGGCAACATCTCATCTTAAATGGACCTTCCATCTTAGTAAATTTACCCCAATGTATCTGTATGTACTGGATGCGGCACGTATGATGAGCAGTACAAAGCTGATGTGGGAATTAGCCCATAAAATGTACATGTGAATGTATGCTGAAAAACTAGGTCACAAGTTACCTGAAAGTTCAAAAATGCATGTTTTAATATAGTGGAAATACAAGAATTCCGGGTGTAAGTAGGTGATATTTATTCTTTCTGTTGGCTTACAGTTAAAAATTAACTTTGGCACGTACAAAAAATTGTTTCAGAAACTACTGTCTAAATAAAACGGTATGATCAAAAAATCCAGCATAACATCTAGCAAGATCACAATCACAGTGATATTATATACCAAACTGCTGAAAGAATGTCAGCTTCAGTGAAAGTAATATTTTGGTGTGCTCTTCAGTATAAGGGGGAAATTTATCAAAGCTTGGTGAAAGATAAGAAAGATATAAAGTACCAACCAGTCTGCTTCTGTCATTTTTTAAACACAGCCTGTAAAATGACAATTAGGCGCTGATTGGTTGGTACTTTATCTCTTTTCAAGCTTTGATAAATCACCCCCTAAATTTTAGAGAAATGGTTCTTTTACACTGTTAAAGGGTGTAATATGTTTGCCCTGAAATTGGCATGGTTTTCCTGCAAAACTAAAGATTTTAGGCCTAATTCAGGGTTGATCGCAGCAGCAAATCTTTCTCTAATGGGCAAAACCATGTGCACTGCAGGTGGGGCAGATGTAACATGTGCAGAGAGAGTTAGATTTGGGTGAGTAATGTTGTTTCTGTACAAGGTAAATACTGGCTGCTTTATTTTTACACTGCAATTGAGATTTCACTTTGAACACACCCCACCCAAATCTAACTCTCTCTGCACATGTTATATCTGCCCCACCTGCAGTGCACATGCTTTTGACCATTAGAGAAAGATTTTGCTTTTGCGATCTACTCTGAATTAGGCCTTTACTTGAATAGGGTATTACTTCAGTTTTGTAAATAAGCAATAGTGAAAAACAGTAAAAACAAACAAATTAAAAACCCCTCACTATATAACCTGATAAACCTATTGCCATCTACAGCATCTCACCAAACTGCTGGATGTGACAAGGCTACACACTCAAATTGTAGTAGTTTACTCCATTATTTTTCTTTTTTTTTTAAATTTACTATAGTTTTCATAGTACTGTCACCATTGTTTTAATTTTGCTGTTTTTTTTGCCTCTGTAGTCAGTTTCTCATTTTTGTTTTACTGTACCCAGATGTAACCTACACCCTGCCAGATGTAACTTACACAGTGCGTCCCACATGGGTGCCTCAGATGGTTCTTCCTTGGGCAAGGTGAACAACATGTGGATCTATCCATTCAGTGCATCTCATATTACAGATGTTTCAATCACCAGTATATGTCTTATTTCCTTGTATGGCTTATCTTGCACATTGTCACCTTTATAGTGCACACAAGATGGTTGGCTTGCATGGTACGCCCATGGGTGGAATGAAAAATACTTGGAACTGATTGTTATGTAGGGATCTGCCTCTAGCTTTAGTACACTGCAACTTCCCCACTTTGTGTAATATCTCTTAGGTGTTGCCTATTGTAGCTTCCCCAAAATGGCTGTCTTGCCTGGTACCAATCATGGGTAGGTTATGTAATCTGTGGAATTTATTATTTAAAATGGCTGACATAACCCTGCATTAACCTCATTGTGCCCATTATGCGCTTTGTTTTTCGGTTTGTTTTGTTTGTGCTGTAATACTTCAGGGGGTATCTAATTACCAGCAGTCGATCACTATGGGTAATTGTATTGCCTGGGGCTATTCTATTGGCCTCAAAGCGGCGGGCTCCTCCCCCCAGCTCCAGAACCACAAACAGCAATAAGCAGCTGCCAGAGCTTCGTAACACATGGGACCATGTGATTTTGCATGATCGCGGGTCCATGTTTGGCTGATAAAAATGACCTGTAAAAAGATACCGCGATAATGACCATTGGACATTAATCGCAATATCCGTCCGTTTTCACCCACCGAAAATGATCACCTGTAATTGAATTGAGTCCTGTAGAAAAGCACTATATAAATACAAATAGTATTATTATTATTATTATTATTATTATTATCATCATCATTATTTTGCTACTTGCACTTTTTGTTCATATTACATTTGTACATTTCATGCAATTTTAAGTGTATTTAAATTGTATGATTTTTGTTTTAAACATACTGAGTCTTTTTTGAAAGCATTGTTGGCAAAAAAAAACTAATGGTTTTGTTTTCATTTGTATTTTTTTATTTTTAATCACATGTAAACAGATACAAGATTCAAAAGTATACAAACAGAAAAAACAACATAATGCTATATGCAGCAGCAGAAATATAATATATTATTTTTTTTTAGAATCAAATCCATTTTACAGTCAAAAAATCCTATTTAATGTGTTCTGCACACATCAATAGCGCATACAAATGACATCAATAATACACTTATGTAAAGGAGACCAGGCACAGGTTTTAAATTTTTTTTATCAATATTGTTACAACAAAGCATCCACTTACTCCAGCTGCTGACTGCTGGAAAAGTCTGACGCAGTAAATGAGAAAAGAAAAGCACATTGGTTAGCTGTCCTTTTCTGAATGCAAAAAGATGCATTTAAAAGCTGAAACTCATTCCATATTTACACCAGAAGACAGAAGAAAAAGAATAGCAATGTTTTACTCTTTGTAAAAGGACTAGTTTCCCATTTTCTAAACACAGTAGCTTGCCTCTGAAAGTATAGACCAGAAGTACACAATGGCTTTTCACGTCACTTCCACTGAAACGGAGGCTAGAACCTCTAACATACTTCAATCACAGTATTTCCACATATGAATGAACACATTCACTCTCTCAATTATAGCATTATGTATAGATTATTTAACACAGAGAATGAACAACCATGCTAACAGTACAATTAGGAGTCACTAAAGCGAGTCCCAGATTCACTCACGCTACCTACACATGTAGTTGTTTAGTACAATTAATCAAAACATTACATAGATATACTCCTTACATGAGCTGCACTTGGTGCCTCTTAACCCCTCTCCACTCCAAACACCAATTCATTTCTGTGTGCACCAATGACAGGTCTGCTAGCAAGAGCCAAGCAGAGCAGCTGTGGACAGGACATACTGCACCTCACAACTTTCCAACTGACCAGACAAAGATGACTGTGGTCGTGACAACAGGACATCGGGATTGTCCTACTTAAACTACATATGGGTCACTGGCAGAGGGCACCTTAAATCTGTTTTACCTATGTATTTGTAATATAATCATATTTTCAGGTTTCTATATTTGGGCCCAGCTAGTTAAAATCATATTCAAATGTTTCCAATAGTGTTGGTAAATATTCCTTAAAAAAAGAAAACAATGATGGTCTTAAATCCCAAATCAAATACCTAGAGCAGAGATTTTCAACCTTTTACAACTCACGGCACACTGAACAAGATTTAAATATTGCCAAGGCACACTCAGATATAATGGTGATGCATGGTGCAGTTGCATTTCTAGGATGTCATGTCGCAGCTTCTCTATAGATAACGCCTGAGCCACCTCTGAGAAAGCCAGAAGAGCCCAACACTGCCCTGGCCCAAAATTAGAACTGGCTCTGCAACCACTAAACCCACCAGTATTGATCGTTCCAGGGCCTCAGCAGCAGCAAAACACTGACAGGCCTGGCTCTGCTGCTATGGCGGCACACTTGAGACTCCTCAGGGCACACTAGTTTGCCACGGCACAGTGGTTGAAAAACACTGACCTAGAGCAATGCTCTCTGTAATCCTGTAATTTATAGCACAGCCCAAACTGGTATTTCTATGCCCATTATATAGTGCACCCCATTTCAGGGCCGTACTTGGGTGGTGTAGCCGGTAGTGCTGCCCAGTGCAGGATGCCACGTTGTTAAAACTGGCTGCTGTGAATTCTATTTGTCAGACAAGCAGGTCTATTTCAGGCTCCAGCTAGTTTACAGGGGTGGTCTTCAGGTTGCCGGCGGCCGGCCTCCTGGCGACCACCATACCGGCGCCGGAATCCCGACCGCCGGCATACCGACATCTTTTCTCCCTCTTGGGGGTCCACGACCCCCCTGGAGGGAGAATAGATAGCGTGGCACGTGTAGCACGCCACCGTGCCCGCAGCATGGTGAGCGCAGCGAGCCCTCAAGGGGCTCATTTGCACTCGCCCAGCTGTCAGTATGCCGGCGCCGGTATGCTGGTGGCCGGGACCCCGACCGCTGGCAAACCATACTACACCCAATTTACAGACTGGAGAACAATAGCAGGCAGTAGCTATTTAATCTTGACGTCAGACATGACTCAATCATGGCTTGTGGACCAGCAGCAAAACAGAAGCTGCTACGGTGAGGCAATCAGTGCTCGCCACGTTATAGCTCCACCCACTTGCAGTGTCTGACACCTGACGTCGCCAAGGGGAGCCTTCACTTTGGTGACAGCAGTGGTCAAGAGAAGATGATGTCAGGAGCAGGAGAAGAGCTCTAGCAGCCACAGAAGAGGCCAGAAGATGGTGGGGCAAAGAAAAAAGGGTATACAGTTAACATACCACTGTAAGGGATCGCGGCGATCACAATGCTGAATGTGGGATGACGCACAGCAGTACAATGCCAGCACAACAGGCTGTTCTCCCATAGAGGGTGTCCATGAATCCCATAGAGGGAGAATATAACCTGTGGTGAGCACAGCGAGCCACCATGCCTGCAAGGGGCTTACTAGCACTCTCCACTCTGCTGGCATCCTTGTGGCAAGGATGCCAGCGTCGGTATAATTATTGCTGGCATCCCGAACATCGATATCTCATACCCATCCCGAAAAAAGATATGTCACACAGTAGTACCCCTTATTAACATCATGCCACAAAGCAGTGCGCCTTATTCATGTTATGCCGCACAGTAGTACCCCTCATTCACATTATGCCACACAGTAATGCCCCTTATATACATTACGCCACACATTAGTACCCCTTATTCACATTATGCCACACAGTACACCTTATACACATTTTGTAACACCATAGCACCCCTCATTCACATTATGCCACATAGTAGTATCCCTTATATACATAACGCCACACATTAGTACTCCTTAGTCACATTATTCTGCACAGTACACCTTATACACATTTTGCAACACCATAGCTCCTTTACATTACGCCACACGGTAGCACCGCTTGTATACATTACACCACACAGCATAGCCCCTTATACACATTATGTCAAACAGTAGTTCCCCTTATGCACATTACGCCACACAGTATTGCCCCTTATTAACATTATGTCACACAGTAGACCTCTTATACACATTATGCCACACAGTAGAGCCCTGTATTCACATTATGCACCACAACAGTACCCCTTTAACACATTATGCCACACAGTAGTACCCCTTATATACATTACACCACACAGTATAGCCCCTTATACACATTATGTTACACAGTAGTTCTTCTCATACATGTTATGCCACACAACAGAGGCCCTTACACATGTAACACCAGATGTAGTGCCCCTTATTCACGTTATGCTACGCAGCAGTACCCCTTATACACATTATGCCACACATTAGTGACCCTTATACCTTATACCTGTAACGCCACACAGTAGTACCCCTTATACATGTTATGCACCCAATTAGAGACCTTTATTCACATTATGCCACACAGTAGTGCCTCTTATAAACATTATGCCACATAATAGACCCTTATTCACACTATGCCACATAGTGGTACCCCACGTTATGCCACACAGTAGTACCCATTAAGCAATAATGACTTCTTGATAAACTGCCATCATCTTATTTAAATGCAAAGAATTAATAGTTTATTGTACTATATAATATAATGGGATGGTATCAGGATCCTGGCACTCGGGATGCCAGCAGTCAGAATACCGACAGTGGCATAGTGACACTTAGGATCCCAACACCTAAAAGGTAACTATGCTACCCATAATCCGTAACCCTAACCTTCCTTAACCACAGCCTGACCCTACCTCCCCCCTGCAGCCTAATTCTAACCTTCCCGGTGGTGCCCTAACTCTAACCCCCTCATCCCCACTGCCTAAACCTAACCCTCTCTACCCCACAGCCTAACCCTCCCCAGTGGTGCCTAAATCTTATGCTGCATTCAGATCGCAAATGCCGGATCCTACCCGGTAAGAGAAACGTGTACTTACCGGGTGGGATCCGGCATTTGCGCTCCGTTGCTGGCTTTCCGACCTGGCAATATACCGGGTCGGTTGCCATAGCAGCGGGGGGCGCAGCAGCAGCAGGGGCGGGGGTGGAGGCGCCGCCGGGAGATGAGCTCATCTCCTGCGCCGCCTCTGCCTATGCTGTGAATGGGAGCCGTATCGCATCGGAACGGCTCCCATTCACACTGCGCCTGACCCGGTAATCAACCCGGTAATAACCCTTCTTTTTTACCGGGTTGAATTACCGGGTCAGGCGACCCGCTAATTCACCAAAGGACCTTTCAAATCGCACACGGACCCGTTTCGACACGGCAATATGTCGTGTCGATACCGGGTTTTTAGTGCGATGTGAAAGGGGTATAACCCTCCCTCCCCGCAGCCTAACCCTAATCCTCCCCCAGCAACCTAAGGATACGTAGGATAGTAGGTGTCTGCGATTATTAAAATCAATTATACCTGTGAGGGACAGTGGTGACTGTTAGTTACTCTGCTATCTCTGACCCTTTCAGTCTTTTTTCAGACAGCCTGTAATTAATGTTTAATAATTAACATGTCATAGTTAATACAGCAGCAAAACATTAGCTAAACAAACACTCTAATTCATTTATGGTACTCTGAAAAAATAATCATAGACAGGAAAAACTATTCAAGTCAAGAAGGTTACTGGTTGGACTATTCTAGAATATTATTTAGTTACTAAGTAAAGAAATGTCATGTTAAACAATACTTTGTGTCTGCGAGTGGCAGAACATAACACCAATGTTGAGGATAGTGATTGCTGCTTTCAGTTAATTTCGCTGCAAATGTGTGAAAGTGATTCAGGGGTCTATTCATGAAGTAGTGAAAAGTGTGGAGATGTGAGCCAGTGGAGAATTTGCCCATGGCAATCAATCAGCATTGACGTAACATTTATAATTTACATGCTATAAAATTATACAGAGCAGCTGATTGGTTGCCACGGGCAACTTCTCCACTGGCTCACTTCTCCACTCTTTTCACTGCTTCATGAATAGACCCCTCAATCAACATTGTAGGGCAGACATGACTCAGTACTCTGTAACATGTGAGTAGGAGAACAGAACAACATATTTTATAAGCTCCTACTTGATAGGAAGCAGCGATAATGATTTTCTATAGCATATTACTGCAGACAGAAAATCTTTTATCATCACCATTTATGAAATATGGGTTGATACTGCCTAGGAACAGTAGGATATAATGTATTATTTTACTAGTCCAGTGTCAGGGAATATGTGCCTGAGTGAGCGTTTAGGTGGTTCACACATGAGCAGTGTAACTGATAGCTTAGACTTATGGCTTTCAGCTCCACTAATAAATAAAGTATAAAGTTGAGGGTATTCACATTCCAATTGGAATAAAGTTTTAGGAGACTAAAAGTAATTGGACAATTGACTCAAATGCAGTTTTATGGACAGGCGTTGGCTATAGCTTCATTCTTTCTTAAACAGGTAAAAGGTTTGATGCTGTTGCTATGGGAATACATATGTATTCCGGGCGGACGGGATGCCGGCTGTCAGTATCCCAACAGCGGCATCCCACCTGCCAGAATGTCGGCAGCGTGGCAAGTGCTAAGAGTTCCTTTGCGGGCTCGCTGCGCTTGCCATGCCATTGGCTTGGTGGCGAGCTGCACTCACCACAGGATCTATTCCCTCCATACGAGTGGGAATAGCCTCCGTGTGCCAGTATTCTGGCTGATGACATTGTCGGCTGTCAGGATTCCAGGGTCGGGATCCTGACAGCTGGCAAATTGATTCCCTCCCATTGCTATGAACACACCACATGTGGTCATAACAACTCTAAATGAAAGTAAAACCTAAAATCCTTAGGCTTCAAAAACAAAGAGATAGCGGGAGCCTTAGAAGTGGGCAAACAGTTGGGAACATTCTAAGGAAAAAAGATTGCATCAGTGAGGTTGGCTATGCAAAAAACATTGAACGTCCATGGAAGACAACATTGGCGGATGATCGCAGATGCCGAGGGAGGGGGCAGATACTAATTACATGGGCCTGGGGCTTGTTGGAGGAGCCCAGGTCAGCTGCTAAGGTAGACACTAAACACCTTTACAGCTGCTAGCACCCCATATTTTTTTTAGGGGTGTGACCACGTCCCCCCCAGATTTGCTCACGCCCCCAGTACCTGGGACCATTGCTGCTCTTGGCAGCCCTGATCGCAGGATCCTTTCCATGGTAAAGAAAAATCACTGCACAACATCCAACCAAGTGAAGAACACTCTCCAGGAGGTAGGTATACAGTTATTCACATTTGCCATAAAGAGAACAGCAAATGCAGAGGTGCAAACTATTCATAAGCCTCAAGAATAGAAAAGTTAGAATAGACATGTTAGATTAGATTTTGCCAAAATAAATAACATCATAAAAAAAGCCAGCCCAGTCCTGGAACATTTTTCTTTGGACAGTTTACATACTTACCAGGATGTGTTGGGATTCTGTCCATGGAGATCCAGCTATCGGTCTCCTCACTGTCGGGATTCCAACTGCTGCTATTTCGTACCCAGCCCGTCAAGAATGATGGGAAGAAAGAAGTATGGTGGAAGCTTGGAATGGCTCATGATCTGAAGCATACCATATCACCTTTAAAACATGGTGAAGCAGGTTGATGGCTTGGGTATGCATGGCTTCCAATGTCACTGGCCATCTAGTGTTTATTGATGAAGTGACAGAAAGCAGAAGCTGCCAGATGAATCACAGGCAGAGGTGGACGCTGGGTAGGAGGGGGAGGGCCGGCGGCATTTGGCTGCCATTTTAGGGGCACAGTCCGGGCAATGCAGGTGTGCCTGGACCGTGTGGGGGGTGGGCCGCGGTGGCTGCGTGACATCACACGCAGCCACTGTGACCTGGACAGCGACGAGTAGCTCCCTGCCAGTGTGCAGGAGCTGTGCTGGTACGGAGCTACTCGTAAAGTACAAAAGCATCGCCGCTGTGCAATGCTTTTGTACTTGTGTAGCGGGGCAGAGCCAGACATGCGGGCGGATTAGCCCTGTGCTGGGTGTACCACCGCATGTCTGAGAAACTGATCATAGCCGTGCAAAATTTTGAGCAGCTACCATCAAGTCGGAATTAGGCCCCATGTGCAGTGCAGGTGTGGCAGATATAACATGTGCAGAGAGAGTTAGATTTGGGTGGGTTATTTTGTTTCTGTACAGCGTACATAATAGCTGCTTTATTTTTACACTGCAATTTAGATTTCAGTTTGAACACCCCACCCAAATCTAACTCTCTCTGCACATGTTATATCTGCCCCCCCCCCCCCCCCCCCTGCAGTGCACATGGTTTTGCCCAACTGCTAAAAAATTTGCTGCTGCGATCAATTCTGAATTAGGCCCAATGAACAAGTCAACATGTTCACTTAGTTAATTCATAAACTGTTTATGGAGCTCAACTGAGGCCACTGGAGAGCCATGATCTTCTAGGTCTACAAGAGTGGTCTGCGACAGCAGGAGAGTTTTGACTGACTGTGGTTTGCAGAATTTTGGTACGGGAGACAGTGTCTTCCCCTCTCCCCCCACTTTAAATACTCTCTCTGTGTGCCTTATTCCCCCCTCTCCCCTTACCTTCTGGATGTTGGGAACTGGGAGACAGACAGTACTGTGAGGCAGGGTGCAGGCTAGGGAGCATGGTGCAGACATAGCGGCCAAGCTCCCAGCAGCAAGTAGCCCTAACGCCACCATGCACCACATGCCTTGCTCAGCGGTGCGATGATGGTGGGCACAATGGTGGCATTCGAGTGAGCGGTGCAGGTACCATGCCTTGGCTGTCAGTACCCCCCTCTGCTGGGCCTGCCATGGCACATGCTCTGCTCATCCTGCCCTAGTTATTCCTCTGACTGATACACCAACCAATGTCTGCCACAAGTGCTGGAAGCCATTTCCTGGCACCATCTAAGAACTTTGCGCTCGTGGTGCCCTTCTCCATCATGACAATGCACCTGCCCACAAGCCATGGAAAGTGGTGGATTTTGTGGACCACGAACGCAGCCAAGGGTTTGGTCATCTGCCACACAGTGCAGACCTGGTCCCCTGCGACTTCTTCGTGTTCCCACAAATCGAGTGCAAGATGCGTGTTATTCATTTTGAGTCACCATAAGCTGCAGTGGAGACCTTCATCCAGCATGTAATAGACAAACTGTATCTGCTTCAGACTGGTCCAGCTGCTTCACCAAGTGGTTTGGTTTGAGCGCATGCAATTTTGCATAGACTCCTCCAGTGAATATTTGGAAAAAATATAATGTTCACTTTGTTTGTAAATATAATACTTTTTGCACACCCTTCGTTTTATTGCACACATCTGTCTGCTAAATTTAGCAATTTTAATTGTATTGTTTATCACAGTTCAGATGGACAGTGACCTAAAACATACTGTACTTCAAAAGCAACCAAGGAGTTTTTTTAAGCCAAAGAAGTGGAATATTCTGCAATAGCCGAGTCAAAAACTTGATCTCAAATGGTTCACAACTTGTTGCAGGCAAAACTAAAGGTAGAACCAATAAACCAACAACAGCTGATGACATCTGCAGTAAAGGCCTGACAAAGCATAACAAAGGAGGAAACCTAGCATTTGGTGATATCCATGGGTTCCAGACTTCAGGCCGTCATTTGCCTGCAAGGGATTATTGACAAAGAATTAAAAATAAACATTCTATTTATGTTAACGTGTCAAATTACAGATGGATCCACATTTATCTTGACCTTTAATAGGATTAACTGAGACTGGCCAATCGGACTTAATCCCCTGCTGTAATGACTTAATCCCCTGCTGTATTGTTCTCTGTATTGTTTTGCAGTTGAGAACAATAGATAAACTAATAAATCATGTTGTGCCTAGGCGCAGAAAACTAGTCAAGATAACCGTGGACCCATCTGTACATCTGAGGCACAGAAAATAGGGGATTGTGTACAAAAATGGTTGCACATCCTAAAAGTTTCATACAATTTTTTTGTTCAACCTCTTGAATTAAAGCTGAAAGTCAGCACTTCAATGACATCTCTGTTGTTTAATTTCAACTCTATTGTGGTGGCATACAGAGCCAAAAATATGAAAACTGTCAGTGTTGTCTGATTCTTTGATGCCCTAGCTTGGAGATGACAGTCTGACACTTAGAGTGAGAAGATGATCATGAGAAGTAACAGAAGATGCATGACCATTGTTGTGTCTGTGTAAGTGCTCATTGACACAAACAGACATGGAGACCAGGAGCTGAGGGCAGCATGCTGCTTCACCTTTACTTAACTGCAAACAAACATAAAGCAAAAAGCAACACACACTTTTGCAGCAAGCTGCACAATACCACTGAACAACAAAACAGTGGTGAAACATGGTACTGCAAGTATAACAGAATGCACAGCAATGTGAATCTGACATAGCCTGATTCCAATATCTAACAATCTTAGTGGGTACTGGGCATTCTAGTACGAGCAGTAGTAGTAAGTAGTGCTCATGGAGGCAGTCTTTCGCTTCCCCTCTGGGTGGTTCATCATAGTCATTATTCTTATTATGTGTTCCAGTAACACTTGAAGGAACTGTTGTTTTGAGAGAGAGTATTCCTAAAAATTAGTTAAGGATGTCCAAGACTTGTACTGATATTTCAGAGTCAGACACTGCTGTAGAGTTGCTTGCTCTCCCTTCCCCACTTTCCCCACCATTTGTAAGTGAGAGGATAACTAATAATGGTGGTGTTTTAGAAAAGATTGATGGATTCCTAGGCCACAGCTGGAGGAAGAAAAGGGAGATAATAAAGAGGGTGTGTTTAACTTGACCAAGATGATGATGATGATGCTAATTGTGTTGAAGAAAGGCAGCTAGACATCTGCAGCCTTTTCAGGCAAAACCAAGTAGAAATAAAAGCCTAAACCATTTAGACACCTCCTTACTGTTCTGTCATTTGCGGTAGGTTCATTCCAGCAGTTTTTCACAAACAGAAATATGTACAGTAATAGATAGTTAGCTCTGTAGGCTGATCAGCTACTGGAAGCATTGATAGATACCTGCTATCTTCACCATCCTCATCGTCATTGTTACTGTGTTCTCCAGTAAAGCTGCAACTGCAAATATACTAACTGAATGCAATTGTGTCTTCCCAAGAAGAACAATTTTGAGCTCTAGGAATATTGATGCTGAAACTGAACCTCAGTTACAGAGGGGACAAACATCTATAAAGCATAAGCATGCTATACATTATAAATGATTTACAGTGAAATAACTATTTAGATTAGTGAGTACTTAATACACTGTGTCATATTATCCTATGTAATGTCTTTTATTTACCACAACATCCCATCACTATGCGCTTCTGACTCAAAAGGCAGCAGATGGCAGATTTTATTTTTGCCATTACCAACTACTGCTGCTCCTCCATACCGGTACTGGGCTGGGAGCCTGACTTTGCGCTATGATGTTGCAGCCCAAAAGAGAAGATGCCACTACACCACAACTCAGAGGTAGGCTGAGCTAGAGACATACTGAATGATCTGGACTGGCATTTGACTGGTATAGTTAGATGGCCAGTCTTAGTTCGAGAAAATGTCATAATCTAACAAAGCCCTGGAGACCAATATTGTGATTATGACTGATGCAGCTGTGCTCTTTCTTACATGATGCGTCTGCATAATTACAATATTGGGCCTAGACTATGGAAGTTCTGTTAGAGAAATACTGCATGGAATAATGTGTACTGTATACAGTTCAAACGGTACTCCAATTTCATGAAACAAAGAAGGAAGACGTAGGATACAAACAGAACCAGGAGAATGAAAGAGAAACACCACAAAGAGGATAAAGAAAAATCAAGAAAGAAAATGAAAAAAACAAAAAAAAAAAACCAGAGTGAGTCAGAAGAAATTATATTGATTGCTATAGCGGAAAGTACAGTATGTGTTCAGCAATAAGCAATATAACGAATTACATTTATATTTTACGGCTAAAACTAAAAATCTGCTGCAGAATTATATATGTGTATATACAGTATATATACAGGTTGAGTATCCCATATCCAAATATTCTGAAATATGGAATTTTCCAAAATACGGAATTTTTTGAGCGAGAGTGAGATAGTGAAAATTTTGTTTTCTGATGGCTCAATGTACACAAACTTTGTATAATACACAAAGTTATTAAAAAATATTGTATTAAATAACCTTCAGGCTGTGTGTATAAGGTATATATGAAACAAATGAATTGTGTGAATGTACACACACTTTGTTTAATGCACAAAGTTATTAAAAATGTTGGCTAAAATGACCTTCAGGCTGTGTAGATAAGGTGTATATGAAACATAAATGCACTCATGTGCTTAGACTTAGGTCCCATCGCCAAGATATCTCTTTATGGTATGCAATTATTCCAAAATACGGAAAAATCCAATATCCAAAATACTTCTGGTTCCAAGCATTTTGGATAAGGGATACTCGACATATATATATATATATATATATAGCAGGTATGGACCGGCACTCCTCCTGATGGCAAAACGTGACCCTGGTGCCTCCTGGTAACAATTATGCAATATCCCAATAAAGATGACAGCGGCACTCAAGGCTTTGCAAAAATGAAAAACTGTATTCAAAAGTGAATAAACAAGCCGACGTTTCGGGGCTTACCCGCCCCTTTGTCAAGGTGTGTAACACACCTTGACAAAGGGGCGGGTAAGCCCCGAAACGTCGGCTTGTTTATTCACTTTTGAATACAGTTTTTCATTTTTGCAAAGCCTTGAGTGCCGCTGTCATCTTTATTGGGATATTATATATATATATATATATATATATATATATAGGATCCCCTCTGAAGCCGCCATTGGTTGTGTCTCCTCAATGGCCTTGGTGTCCTGTCCTTGCACATTGGATGTGTGCACAAACAGACCAAAGAAAAGGGACGGCACACCAGGTCTTTATTAATAGATTTTATTGTCACATGGTGCAGAAAAAGTGTAATACATTTTAATAATCCCGATGGTTCGGTGTAATGTGTACAACATCTTCCAGGAGATGTAAGGGAATAATTATATTAGCATGGAGTCAAAATCTAATGTGTACCATCAATTAATATTGCTTTGCAGATTATTTGAGGTTGTATACCCACACTAACAAATTCCATGTAGATTCCATTTCTGTCAGGCAGCAATTGCACGTTGTACAGGGAGGTTAAAGGCAAACTATACTATTAACTACACATATGTGGACAAGTAACGACAAGGACTACATGACTCTGACAGTCAATGCAATAAGTGTATCATCAATAGAAGCAGTCCCTTAAGTAATATCACCATCCTCTGCGTGGGATCCGGTCTGAAGATCGACAGTGTCTAGGTCGACAATGTTTAGGTCGACCACTATAGGTCGACAGTCACTAGGTTGACATGGATGGAAGGTCGACAGGGTTTCTAGGTCGACATGTGCTAGGTCGACAGGTTTAAAGGTCGACATGAGTTTTTCACATTTTTTTTCTTTTTTTGAATTTTATTATACTTAACGATCCACGTGGACTACGATTGGAACGGTAAAGTGTGCCGAGTGAAGCGGTAGCGGAGCGAAGGCACCATGCCCGAAGCATGGCGAGCGAAGCGAGCCATGCAAGGGGACGCGGTGCACTAATTTGGGATCCCGGTCACTCTATGAAGAAAACGACACACAAAAAAATATCCTCATGTCGACCTTTAGACCTGTCGACCTAGCACATGTCGACCTAGAAACCATGTCGACCTTCCTTCCATGTCGACCTAGTGACTGTCGACCTATAGTGGTCGACCTAAACATTGTCGACCTAGACACTGTCGATTTGATGAACCACACCCCCTCTGCGTATAGCACTACTAACACACAACAGCAGTTCATTCCCAGACAAGCTACATTGTGCATTGCTGGATTTACCAAGAAGCATGCCAGTGTAGGTTTCTTGGGAAAACTCACCTAAATTCATCTCTTTGCATTCACCTAAGGATTCCTTATTTCTGATACTTGAACTGATATTGTGAGTTTCAACACATACTATGCTCTACACACGTAATAAGTTGGAAGTGCAGAGTTTTTCTAAAAAATTAGATTTCTAGAATAGAGCTGTTGGATTTGGCCCATAAAGTCTCTGTCCAGTTTTGGCATATAGGGTCATTATATTTTTCTATTCCATCAAATGAAGAAAGAGGTTGCAATAAGATTGGATTCTGTATACTTCAGCAGCTTACGGAACAGTAGCGAGCCAACTAGAGTTACACAGCATACTGTGAGTTAGGGTGAGGAGGGAATGTTACCTTACGTCTGTAAACTGGAGTAACGAGCAAACACACCACTGGCCAGAGTCAAGTCATTTTCTCATTGCACTAGCAGAAAACCAGTTGAAGGCGTAATGAGATAGACTGCTAAATGCCATCGGGGGTATTCAATTAGTTCCAACAATTTCGGAGCTAATTGAATATGCATACTCAATTGCAGGCTGTTTTTGCCAATGCCTTTTAACTTTTTTTTTGTGTGAAAAGGCATTAGCGAAAAATGGCTCAGAATCGGCGAAAATGGCCCGCGTTTACACGAGCGCAGGTCCAAAAACACGTGGATTTGATGATCCACATGTTTTTTTCGCTCCTGCCAAATTGTTTGCCTAGACGAAAAACGGCCCTGCTATTGAATAGAGCGAATCCCCACTTGCCTTAAAAAAACTGTGAAAAGGGCCCTAATTGAATACTCCCCCTTAGAATTATACATCAAGTTCTTTATTTGCTTCAGCATGACCCAAGGTTTGCAGCATATTGAAATATGATCACTGTCATCTGGAAACTACAGCGGATTTTGATTAAAGACATATGTAATTTCTTAGTTTCCAAATGGCACAGATTTAAAGAAATGTAAACAGCCCATTTAGAACATATAGCAAGTTAAGTGGAACATGAAAGTGACATTCCTTTCTTACAAATGATGCAGCTAGTGCCTGTTAAATATGGCCTTGTTATAAGAATAATAATCCCATTGATGATGAGTTGTCACAGCACACCTGTCAAAGATTAATACAGTATGTTCTTTGGTTAGGCCTAAAAGAGATGCTTAAATATTGTCGCTTACTGTATGGAAAAGAAACCGTCTCTCTGGTTTGAATGGTGAAAGATTATTTTCATTATAATAGATAAGTTGACACAGAACATTCCAGTTCTGTACCAGAATTAATACAAATGATGGATAATTCCCCAAACTGTTTGCGTAATACTGTTTCTGACACTTTTGGAGAGGGCCTCAGTGGTGGTAGCATTGTGTGGTTGATAGCGAGTGTGAGATACATGTTTGCATTTTTTATTTGTTTTGTGTTAGTAAACTCTTCACACACATGTTACATATGTCCATGTTGGTATGGTCGTGACTTGGTCCAATGCAATCTCCTTGTATTAAGAAATACTGGTCTTTGAAATGGTTAATTTGTGAAGATGAGAACTGGTGCCCACTGTGTTCCCGAGCCCTAACTTGGGGGCCCACACAAACCTTGGTTTGTTAAACAATGTGCATAATCTTCTCATCATAAAGGTGAGTGTGAGGACCCAAGGTCAATGCCACCTTCTTGTACTAGAATTAATGCCATCTTGTCTGACAGTTCTCAGCCACTCTAGGTCATTTGTGTCCAATGTCATCTCCTTGTACTATTAATAACACCTAAGATCCCCTGAAGCAGCAGGCTAGACCATAAGTAGACAACATACAGTCCCTCATTCAGAGAGATAGACAACATTTGGTGGAAATAGCAAATGTACACTACAGAGATAAAGAGGGAGATGGAGGTTGGCAGAGATGACAAACAGGGGGGGGGGGGAGGCACAGAGATGAGAGCCATAGAGACCAGCAGGGGTGAGGAGGACAGAAATAAGAATCAAAGAGACAGACAGGAGAGACAGGAGAAGGAATGGGGGTGATGAGAACTGAGATGAGATACAGCTGACAGGGGGCATCATAGACAAGGAAACCATGGGATGAGGAGGACAGAGATTTGAGACAGGGAGAAGAGGAGGTAGGGAGATAGAAATGGGGTGAGGTAAGGAGGACAGAGATGAGATATGGGGAGACGGAAAGTGAGGGAGACAATAAAGATAGATGTAGACAGATATGAGAGACAGGAAGACCATGGGATGCGGGGGACAGATCCTAAAAAGCTGGGCATGATAACTAGTGACTTGAGTATGGTGGGTCAATAATATAATATTAGTATATGTTATTTAAAAAGTTCCCATACCTTTACAGAATTTTAAGTGTACAATTACTACGCAGCTTTAAACAAACTACTTTCCTCTAGTATCATAAGTTTTCTTCAACTAGTGAAAAGTGAATGATGCAAATGAATGGGATTACAGGCAGGAATTGCTTTGTGTATCATAAAAACACTGACCCGTAGCAGTAACAACTTTTCTCAAAATATATATATTTTTTTTTATAAGCTCCTGAAACATATGCAGATGTTACTGAATGTGACTGGTAACTCTTATGTAACTGCCAATGTTAGCCATGCAGAACTTACTTAGGTGTTTTCATATTATTTGTTTTACATTACTTAAGGAATTTGGTCTTTGTAGAATGAGAGCAAGATAATGACGGGGAAAGTAATAAAAAGATCCACTTTCAGATGTTGGACGCGTTACATGAGCTTTAAAATGTCACATTTCTATCTGAAAAGCTGTCAATACTGAACAAGTTCCTTCTCTGGAATTAAGTGTTTTAATAAGTACTTGTCAGCACATGATATGCAGGGAGTTAATTTGCATTTACAAAGACAATTGCCATACACAAAGCCATTTAGCAAATCCAGGTCACAGAATGGCCTTTCACAGCTAAAAAACATTTGTTTTAGATGGTTCAACAATAGCAAGACAACTGGCATTATGTTAGTGTATCATTAATGCAGACACAAACTATTACTGACATCTCAAAATCAGACAGAAAAATAGCATCCTTCAAAGAGTTAATTAGCACTTACCATAGTGCACCATTGGAATGGTCTGATTTCCAGTGCTGGGGGGAAAGTTATATATTACCACGGCTGCTGCACCTTTACTGGCAGCCAGTATAATCTTCTCTGAAAATGTACAATTTCCCCTTTCTATGAGAGCAATCCAAGGTTTCACTGTGACGGAAAACTGGGTGTTCTGATCACAGGCTTGTAAGTTGGGTGACAGAGGGATGCCCACTACTCCTTTTGCAGCGCTCATAGGTGAGTTAAGTCCATACAGGCCGCACTCACAATAGTTGGCTACCGTCGCATTCTGCTGAGTGCTGAAATAGGACAAGTTCACATAGGCATTTGCTTCCATTGTGTCCCCAGCTTTGACGTTTAGTAAAATACCTATGATTATAAGCCAGTGGAAGATAGATTCAGCCTTGCCGATCATTTCTTCATCTATGAAGTTGAAAATGGAGGTGTGCAAAAAGTATTTCAAATAATGAGCGTTGAGTGATCACACTATGTCCTCACTGTGTGATCTTGTAGCGCAGGCTCCAGTTTCACTTTTGTATAGGTAACTGACACCACTTCAAGCAACATAAACCGGGGAGGCGTCATTCTCCATTTCACCTGCCTGCTGCCTTATCAAATAAACCCTTGACCAGTAAAAGCAGCTAGGCTGACTTTAAAGTAAATAATGTTTTTTCTTTCTTTTCCGAAGACAAAGCTGGAACGTTGCCAAGTGCATGTCTCTGTCTATAAACCCAGATCCCAGTAGCATGCAAAACTTTTTGTTGAAATTAAATAAAAATTATCATTCTTTTTTCATTTTATTTTTATGGTTATTTTTTAAATGTTAGTAAATGGTGCAAAACACATAAACTGCCAGTAAACATTTATTAATGTCGAAGCAGTGCTTGTTAGGGACAGTGGACTTTTTTACAATCCGGTAATTCTCCTTGGTGTATTAAAGACTAGGGTTAAAATGAGACATGAGACACTTTACTAATCCACACACCAAATTGATTATACTGTATAATCCAATACACCAACAGGAAATATAAGAGTATATTTCTTATTACACCTTGCCTAGGTGGGATTAAGCCGGTAACGCTGGTTATTTTTGTTTAAAGTTGACCCTTACCCCCTGTCCGCACACTTCCCAACCACCAATTTTTAGTGGCAATTGTGCTTTGGAGTTAAGTGAGGATAGACACATTCTACATAACCCCAATGGCATAACTATAGTGAGTGCTGTAGCTATGGGACCCATACACTCAGGAGGCCTGTCTCTGGGGCCCTTCTCCCCGGGATGTAGTTATGTGACACAATACCGATGACGAGATCCCGCCCACTCACAATACCGACAATTGGCATGCCGACTAACAGGGACTATTCCCACTCGTAGGTGTCCGTGACGTTCCCTTCCGCCGGGCATCTAATACCAACGATACCAACCCTTTGTCCCCTACCCTTGTCTACCAAGTTTTGTCAGCACTCGTACAGGTTGCTTTTTTGTCTTTCTACATATATATATATATATATATATATATATATATATATTTATATCATCCGGAAAGTATTCACAGCGCTTCCTTTTTCCACATTTTGTTATGTTGCAGCCTTTTTTTTTTATATATATTTTTATTTGGTTTTTCAGCAAAAACATAACAGACAGGCATGTAGAAGGAATGTTGAATCAAAAACAATAAAGCATAACGATTGCTATGTCAATCAGAGTAACAGTCAAATGCATATGGTATTACAAAACCATTTAGTAGTCGAGATCGAACAGTTCAACCAGTCCAGAGAGAAAATACAGGACAGCGTCCATAATAAAAAAAGATGTTGTTGAATAAAGAAATTTCTACATACAATTTCCATATCTTCCTTGAGTACCATGTGGAAACCAGATTAATATTAGCAATGGTTACATTGATTTTGTCAATACCGTTGATAAAGAGAAGAGCAAAGAGAACCGTCATATATTTTACAAAAATATGTCCACAACATTCCAGAAACATAGAAAACAGAAGAAAAGAGAAAAGAAAAAAAAAATAGGGGGGGGGGGGTTGTAAATGGGAAAGAAAGTGGAAAAAATAGGGGGGGGGGGGAATTGTGAGCAACGAGGCCTCCACCAACCAGCACCAACACCTAGAGAAATGGTGGTTCAGTCACACTTCATTAGCAATAAAACTGTCATGCGGCCGCCGTACTTACCTCTCCGGGCGCGCTGGGTCTCTGGGCGGCCGTCCTCGCTGGCGGTCTCCGGCTCCCGGCGCTCCGTCCATCGGTCATAGTGTGGACGTCGTGGGTACGCTCGGCGTCCACTGAAGGTGCGGGTGACGTCATCTACACGGCCCACCAATCAGACACTGGCGGGAAGTTTAAATTCAGACGCCGGGCAGAGCTTCGGCGCCTGAGTATCGTCTATTCTGTCTAAGAAGTGGTGATCTCCAGAGCTCTTGTATTCCTGCGGTTTCAGCGCTCCCAAGCATCTCCGTGCCTCCAAGCACCTCCGTGCCTCCAAGCACCTCCGTGCCTCTAAGCACTTCAGCGCCTCCAAGCACCTCAGTGCCTCCAAGCACCTCAGTGCTTCCAAGCACTTCAGCGCCTCCAAGCACCTCAGCGCCTCCAAGCACTTCAGTGCCTCCAAGCACCTCAGTGTCTCCAAGCATCCAGTGCTCCCAAGCGCAGTTTGTGCCTCCAGCGTCCGGTACTCTTCACCGATTCACATTACACTGAAATTTTCGTCTGCCTATCATCCCCAAACGAATGGACAAACGGAACGAGTCAACCAAGATCTGCAGACTTTCCTCCTCCTTTATCTCTCCACTTCACAGGACAACTGGGTGGAGTTGTTACCTTGGGCGGAGTTTGCCCATAACCATTCATTTCATTCTTCCACTGGCGAGTCTCCGTTCTTCATCAACTATGGGTTCCACCCACGAGTTCCGGAATTACCAATTCTTCCGACAGAGGAGGTACCAGCTGTGACTTCCACTCTACTACACTTCAAACAAATTTGGAGTAAGATTCATGCTAGTCTTAAAAAGATTTCTGTCTGATACAAGTTCTTCGCGATAAGAAACGGCGAGCCGCTCCTCAATACAAGGTTGGTGATAGGGTATGGCTTTCCACACACAATCTCCAGTTAAAGGTACCCACTATGAAGTTTGCTCCAAGGTTCATCGGTCCTTATCCTGTGCTACAAGTCCTGAATCCTGTAGTCTGCAAGTTGGGTTTACCTTCTCACCTACGTATACCAAATGCCTTCCATGTTTCTCTTCTTCGCCCTCTCGTCCTTAATCGTTTTCATTCAAAGTCTTCTAGCCCCACCTCAGTAGAAACTGAAACCGGAACAGACTTCGAGATCAAAACTATTCTGGACTCTCGTTACCATCTAAAGAATCTGCAATATCTGGTGGAGTGGAAAGGTTATGGTCCTGAAGAGAGAAGTTGGATAAAAGCTTCTGAGGTCTCAGCTCTTCTATTAATCCGGATGTTCCATTCTAGACACCCCACGAAACCAGGAAAGTGTCCAGGGGCCACTCCTAGAGGAGGGGGTACTGTCATGCAGCCGCCGCGGCCGCCGTACTTACCTCTCTGGGCGCGCTGGGTCTCTGGGCGGCCGTCCTCGCTGGCGGTCTCCGGCCCCCGGCGCTCCGTCCAGCGGTCATAGTGTGGACGTTGCGGGTACGCTCGGCGTCCTCTGAAGGTGCGGGTGACGTCATCTACACAGCCCACCAATCAGACACTGGCGGGAAGTTTAAATTCAGACGCCGGGCAGAGCTCCGGCGCCTGAGTATTGTCTATTCTGTCTAAGAAGTGGTGATCTCCAGAGCTCTTGTATTCCTGCGGTTTCAGCGCCCCCAAGCATCTCCGTGCCTCCAAGCACCTCCGTGCTTCTAAGCACTTCAGCGCCTCCAAGCACCTCAGCGCCTCCAAGCACAGCAGTGCCTCCAAGCACTTCAGCGCCTCCAAGCACTTCAGCGCCTCCAAGCACCTTAGCGCCTCCAAGCACCTCAGCGCCTCCAAGCACCTCAGTGCCTCCAAGCACTTCAGCACCTCCAAGCACTTCAGCGCCTCCAAGCACTTCAGCACCTCCAAGCACCTGAGTGCCTCCAAGCACTTCAGTGCCTCCAAGCACCTCAGTGTCTCCAAGCATCCAGTGCTCCCAAGTGCAGTTTGTGCCTTCAGCGTCCAGTACTCTTCACCGATTCATCAGCGCCTTTTCAAGTCTTGTCTTTCAGGAGACCTCCAGCGTCCACATGTGCCTCCTGCCTGCCGAACAAATCCTGCATGAGGAAAACCTACATTCGGCCATCTCTGCTGCGGCCCAGTTGCGGTTACTCTTCCCGGTCACCGGAAGAAACCCCCGAGTCCACAACACTCCACAACACTCCCAAACAGGTCAGTGATAAAAACAGCATCACATAGCAGTGCAGTCAGATCCATTTGCCAATTCTAGACCAGTATCCAAGAAAAAATAAGAGCTACATAACCTTTTGATCAGAGATTGCCATTATCTGGGCATATTCCCAGGAGGTCTGGTGAGAACATAAGGTTTCCATTTTTTAAGGAATTTGGTAGTTCCCACTTGAATATTCGGTAACAATGAATATCGTTCAAAGTATAGTAGTTTTCGCAACAGGTTGTAAACTTCCATAACGGAAGGAGCAACTCTGGAAATCCAAGAATTTAGGATGATCTTTTTAGCTAGTGACTAGCACCGTTAGAAAGGGTAGAAGATATTTGTTATAAGCAGTCAGAGACCATGTATCAAAATTGGCAAATAGCATTGATATTGGATCTAAGGGGACATTTAATGAGAAAGATGAATTAATGAAGTTTCTTATTTTATTCCAAAAGCGTTTACTTTGGCCACAAGACCAGAAATTGTGGAAGAAAGTGGCTGAGGAGTGATGGCATTTAGGGCCTCTTGAACAAAAAAGCTCTGTTGTTTCTGGGATATGTACATTCTATATAGAGTTTTTGATATGTGTTTCTTGGAGGGAGGATGTGTGTAGCGATTTCAACATTTTATGATAGTATTTAAATATCATATCTCCAGTTATGGGGGTCAAAATAACTTTCCTCCACTGTGCAGCCGTGTATTCCCACACAGAACGTTTACCAGGAGAGATAAGTTTTTGATATATTTGTTTCGTTTTGTATGTAGATTTAAAAAAATGTTCTGCTACTTGAGCTATAGTGTCTGGAGAGCTCAGTTTCAACATAATGGAGGAAAGAGACCTGATATAATGTGCAAGTTGGGTGTAAGAGAACTTGTAATGGTCCGAGACCCCATATGTCTCCTGCAGTTGTGAGAAAGAAATAAGGTTACCACCCGGGTCAAAAACTTGAGAGGTACTGCGGAGTCCTTTTAATTTGAGTTTATGAAAGTAGGTATCATGTAAACCAGGAATAAACATGGGATTGCCCCACAGAGGGATCCATTTCGAGTTTAGTGGATTTTTACCTAACGTCTTGTTGACTGCCCACCAGGAATTATACCTGTCTCTAAAAAACAGATTAGTGTACACCCCTGAAGGGAGGTTCGCTCTGGTCGTATGTAGAAGTGCTCCAGGGGCGTAGGGAGAGAATAAAGCACAGTCTAATGCAAAAGTGGTATACTGATTCATTTCCAGAAGCCAATCCAGAATATAACTGAACATTAAAGCACGGGACTATTGGAGTAGATCTGGAAAACCCACCTTCCATCAGCTTTTTGTAATTGCAATTTCTGTATGGAGATTCGTGTTTTTTTCGATTTCCATATGAATCTCTGGAAAATGGAATACAGCTCCCCAATATCAGCCAACGTAAGGCGAATGGGCAACATTTGCATACAATATGTGAGTTTCGGAAGAAGTATAGTTTTGTAACTTCTATCCTGCCCAGCAAAGACAAGGGAAGATTCATCCGATTCTCCAGAGACTTGGAAATGTGGGTAATCATCGGGGAGTAATTAAGTTTGTATAACATGGACAAGTTGTTCGGAATCATAATGCCCAAATACTTAAGATGATAGTGCATCATTTTGATGGAATTTAAAGTGGCATTGCCTGGGAAGGTGGGGGGAGATCCTCTGAGCATAAGCAGTTCTGATTTATCAACATTTATTTTATATCTCGAGAAGGAAATGAAGTGCTGAATAATATTAAAAACTAAGGGAATAGAATGGACAGGGTCAGAAAGGAAAAACAACATATAATCAGCAAAGAGGGATAAATGAAGATCTATGGTACCTATCAGTCTGCCAGAAAATAAGGGAGATTGTCTCAAAGCAATTGCCAACGGTTCCAAAGCCAATACGAATAATAACGGGGGGAGGGGGCAGACCAGCCGTGTTCCTCGCAATATTGGTAAACTACTGTATCTGACAAAGTTCCATTGCAAATAATTTGGGACGAGGA
This sequence comes from Pseudophryne corroboree, assembly GCF_028390025.1. Taxonomy (NCBI): domain Eukaryota; kingdom Metazoa; phylum Chordata; class Amphibia; order Anura; family Myobatrachidae; genus Pseudophryne; species Pseudophryne corroboree. The sequence continues at coordinate 305,869,716 of NC_086451.1, read as the reverse complement.
GCTAAGATATAAGGTCCAGAGAAGATTTACAAACTGACGGGGGGAATCCAAAACGGTGTAATGTATCGTAGAGGTGGTCCCAAATGCCTTCTCTGCATTGAGAGACAGAATAGCTTTTGGCACCTCAGACATGGCGCATTGGGACCCACCCACCACCACCAGACCCTTCCTAATATTAACTACCGGGTTTCTGCTCTTTACAAATTCCATCTGATCAGGATGTATGATATCAGGGAGCATTGTTTTAAGCCTGTCTTCCAGTATTTTCATCAATAACTTGTAATCGATATTTAGGAGAGATATTGGTCTATATGAACCTGGGTCACGACCAGGTTTTGTAAGCAACCGCAGAACCGCTGAATTGAAATAAGGGGGCATGGAACCAGAGGCAATAATTTCATTAAAGACTAATGTCAAGGTGGGAATTATAACGGGACCAAGCAGCTTGTAATAATCTGGAGTAAAACCATCCAAGCCTGGGGCTTTACCGGATTTTAATCCTGAAATAGCTTTCGTGACTTCAAGTTCAGAGATGGGAGCTACCAAGGAAGCACTCTGAAGTGCTGTAACTTGTGGAATCGGGAGAGCCTCCCAAAAGGAGGTGCTATCCGTTGAAGGTGGTGGGAGTGGAGAATAGAGATTATTTAGTATAAAAGTTTTTTTAGTACAGAAGCAGTCTGCTCATTATTCGTAGAAAGGGACCCATCATCCAGTTTTAAAGGATGGATAATAGAAGAGGGGCATTGTCCCTTTAAAAGGTTCAAAAGGGTTTTGTTGACTGCCCACCAGGAATTATACGTGTCTCTAAAAAAACAGATTAGTGTACACCCCTGAGGGGAGGTTCGCTCTGGTCGTATGTAGAAGTGCTCCAGGGGCGTAGGGAGAGAATAAAGTCTAATGCATAAGTGGTATACTGATTCATTTCCAGAAGCCAATCCAGAATATATCTGAACATTAAAGCACGGGAGTATTGGAGTAGATCTGGAAAACCCACCCTCCATCAGCTTTTTGTAATTGTAATTTCTGTATGGAGATTCGTGTTTTTTTTCGATTTCCATATGAATCTCTGGAAAATGGAATACAGCTCCCCAATATCAGCCAACGTAAGTCAAATGGGCAACATTTGCATACAATATGTGAGTTTCGGAAGAAGTATAGTTTTGATAACTTCTATCCTGCCCAGCAAAGACAAGGGAAGATATATCCAATTCTCCAGAGACTTGGAAATGTGGGTAATCATCGGGGAGTAATTAAGTTTGTATAACATGGACAAGTTGTTCGGAATCATAATGCCCAAATACTTAAGATGAGAGTGCATCATTTTGATGGAATTTAAACTGGGAAGGTGGGGGGAGATCCTCTGAGCATAAGCAGTTCTGATTTATCAACATTTATTTTATATCCCGAGAAGGAAATTAAGTGCTGAATAATATTAAAAACTAAGGGAATAGAATGGACAGGGTCAGAAAGGAAAAGCAACATATAATCAGCAAAGAGGGATAAACGAAGATCTATGGTATACCTATCAGTATGCCAGAAAATAAGGGAGATTGTCTCAAAGCAATTGCCAACGGTTCCAAAGCCAATACGAATAATAATGGGGAGAGGGGGCAGACCAGCCGTGTCCCTCGCAATATTGGGAAACTACTGTATCTGATAAAGTTCCATTGCAAATAATTTGGGACGAGGAGCTAAGATATAAGGTCCGGAGAAGATTTACAAACTGACGGGGGAATCCAAAACGGTGTAATGTTTCGTAGAGGTGGTCCCAATGCACCATGTCAAATGCTTTCTCTGCATTGAGAGACAGAATAGCTTTTGGCACCTCAGACATGGCGCATTGGGACCCACCCACCACCACCAGACCCTTCCTAATATTAACTACCGGGTTTCTGCTCTTTACAAATTCCGTCTGATCAGGATGTATGATATCAGGGAGCATTGTTTTAAGCCTGTCTTCCAGTATTTTCGTCAATAACTTGTAATCGATATTTAGGAGAGATATTGGTCTATATGAACCTGGGTCAGAAGGGTCACGACCAGGTTTTGTAAGCAACCGCAGAATTGCTGAATTGAAATAAGGGGGCATGGAACCAGAGGCAATAATTTCATTAAAGACTAATGTCAAGGTGGGAATTATAATGGGACCAAGCAGCTTGTAATAATCTGGAGTAAAGCCATCCGAGCCTGGGGCTTTACCAGATTTTAATCCTGAATAGCTTTTGGCACTTCAAGTTCAGAGATGGGAGCTACCAAGGAAGCACTTTGAATTGCTGTAACTTGTGGAATCGGGAGAGCCTCCCAAAAGGAGGTGCTATCTGTAGAAGGTGGTGGGGGTGGAGAATAGAGATTAGTATAAAAGTTTTTTTAGTACAGTAGCAGTCTGCTCATTATTCGAAGAAAGGGATCCATCCTACAGTTTTAAAGGATGGATAATAGAAGAGGGGCGTTGCCCCTTTAAAAGGATCAAAAGGGTTTTGCTGGGTTTATTGCCGAACTTATAGAATCTATACTCTTTTCTAAAAGAGTAATTGGCCTCAAGTTTTGAAAGCAGAGCATCAAACAAAATTTTTGCCGCCGTGTATTCTAATTTAGTGGTCTGAAAAGGGGATTGTTTAAAATTATTAAAAGTACATATGAGGGTGTTGTGCCTTGATATACTCTGTCAAAAGTGCTTTCTTTGCTGCCGAGGAATGGGCAATGATATTTTTTTTTGTTTAATCAGGTTTTTTATTAAGGGTTTTAAAGGCATGAACAGAGAAAGGAAAACACCTATACAATTACAGGTACAAAAACATCAATACCAACACCGTATGATCGATAAACACAAATCAATTCAAATTGTACAGACGTCAAAAGGAGAGTTAGCAACCCTGCAGAAGCGAATGGGTGCGTTAGGGGTAATATATACCAAGTGTTGTAGAAAATTGAGTTGTTTAGCGTTAGGTAAAGGTGTTCTCACACTTAAAAAACCTAAAAATTAATAGAGTAAAAGAGTAAAAGAATAGGAGCGCCAAAAGGCAATAAGATAGAAGTAAAGAGAAGTGTGAGGTAAGAAAGGGGGAGAGAAAGAAAAGGAGAGGGGGCGATGGAGAAGTAGGAGGTACCACTTAGCAAGTTTATGGGATACAGAAAGTAAAAATTTCAGTTACCATCCAAGGGAGTGACCAAGTAGGTTCGGGAGGTCTTGTATTCCAACCAGGGGGACCATGTGGAATCGAATTCACGAGATTTGCCTATCGATGAGAGGAACAGATCCTCCATTCTCATAAAGTAATTCAGTTTAGTGTACCATGTACGACTCGTTGGAGGAACGTGGGACCCCCACCTGGCCGGGATCACTGCACGTGCTGCGTTGCTTAAATGTCGCAATAGGGAGTGTTTGTGTTGGGACATTGGGATTGTGGAATGATTAATAAACCAGAATGCTGGGAACGCGGGATTTGGGTCTTAAGGATGATCTGAGAGATGCGTATAACTTCCCGCCAGAAGGGTTGGATCAGTGGACATGTCCACCAAATATGTAGAAGGGTGCCAGATGAGGAGGAGCAGCGCCAACAGAGGGCCGGTGAGGAGGGGTACATAGCATGGAGAAGAGAGGGATGCCTGTACCATCTTGTCACAACCTTATATTGAGTCTCTCTGACCTGGATACAGACAGAGCTTGTATGGGTTTTTAAGCAAATTTTTTCCCAGTCTCTACGCGACAGAGAAATGCCCAGGTCTCTCTCCCACACCGCAGCAAAGGATGGAGAGTCGGTAGGTTGGGAGTGGCAGACAATCTTGTAAAGCGTGGAAATAGTGTGGGTCGGGTCAAGAACGGCAACACAGAGTTTCTCAAAGAGGGTCATCTCTCTGGCGGCGTTCTGGAGTCTAGAGGTAGTTATCAAAAAGTGTCTTATTTGCAGGAATTTCCAAAAGTCCTGTTGGGGGAAGTCCCACCTTGCCCTCAGGTCTGAGAACTGTTTGACTCCAGTTGATGACACCATCTGGCCGACCCTGAACAAACCTGTTGATGCCCAGTGTGAGAAGTGGGCAGGGTTGACACCCGGAGCAAATTCAGGGTTGGCCAGAAAGGACGTCAAGGGACCGAATTTAGAAGAGATGTAAGGTAATGCGCGCAGTGATTTCCAGGCAGCAAGTGTAGGAGTTATGGTAGGGTGGGGGGGGAGCAGTTTGGGGGGGGAGGGGAGCCAAGGAAATATTTCTGGGAATTGTTGTACGTACAGGTCCTCCAGCATCACCCATTGTTTAAGCTCACGGTTTCTCGTCCAGTCTATAATTCTATTCAAAAGGATGGCATGGTAGTAATTTTTTATATCGGGAAGCTGAAGGCCGCCACTCACAATCGGTTTTGTCAACTGGGAGCGACTACTCCTAGGCCTCCTCCGTTGCCAGACAAACTGCTGAATCAAGAGTGAAATAGATCGGAACCAGGTCTCCGGGATGCGGATCGGGAGGGTCTGCATTATATATAATATTTTAGGGAGGGTGTTCATCTTAACTATGTTTATCCACCCGAACCTGGATAAAAATTTCATATTCCATCTAGAGTAGTCATTCCGAATCGTTTGCAATAGGGGCAAATAATTCAGTGGGAACAACTGGGATTCGTTAGCGCTTAACTTAACACCGAGGTATGTTATGTGGGAAGATTGCCACGAAAAAGGGAAAGAGCGTTTAAGGGCCGTGACGGAGTCTACAGGGGCGGAAATGTTAAGAGCACTAGATTTATTATAATTAATTTTAAAGTTGGAAAGGTGTCCAAATAGATCTAATTCTTTCATTAGGTGCGGAAGGGAGTCGGTGGGGTGCGATACTATGGCCAAGAGGTCGTCGGCAAACAAGGCTAGCTTATATTCACCATCGCCTACGGTGAAACCTTTAATGGCTTGATTGGCCCGAATAGACCTGGCCAATGCCTCGATACATAGCACGAAGATCAAAGGAGATAATGGGCAGCCCTGCCTGGTTGGGCAATGATATTACCTCTAATAGTAGCTTTAGAAGCCTGCCAAAAAAGAAGGGGATTTGTATCACGTATAGCAGAGTTGTGAAAAACAAAGTCTTCCCAGCTATCTCTGACCTTCTGACTCAAAGTCGGGGAAGGTGGCTAGAGTAGGGGGGCATCGCCATGAGATATAGTTTTTCTGCAAAGGTGTCAATTGAAGTTCCGCCCAGATCATGGCGTAGTCTGATAGAGAAATGGATTCAATCTCTGAGCGGGTGGTCTTGGCCAGCAAAAATTCAGACAAAAGTATATAGTCTATACGTGACAGCGTCCCCCTTGCTGCAGACAGACAGACATGTAAAGTCACGGTCAGTGGGGTGCATAACTCTCCAAATGTCTATTAGTTGCAGCCTCCTGGCTAAAGAAGGTATCCCGAACTTAGGCGGATTGCCCCCATGTTCTCTCAGAAATTATCTAAATATTTGGAGGTTCTAATATTCCAATCTCCGCCAATAATAAGTGGAGTGTCCGCTAGGGGTGTAAGCTTAGTGAGAATGGATTGGAGGAAGCGTTTACTATAGACATTTGGAGCATATAGGTTGCAGAGTTTATATACTTGGTTGTTAAAGATGGTTTAACCCACCGACCCTCCACGTCAACTGAAACATATTTAACATCAATAGGTAGTTGCTGTTTAGATAAAATTACCACACTTCTGGTTTTCTTGGAGAAGGAGGCAGATGCTACAACTTAGAGTGTTGAGTCTCGGAATATCTGCAGACAAAAGATGGGATTCCTGAAAAAAAACTATATCTAAATGAAGTTTCTGCAAATATATAAGCACTTTTTTCCCGTTTGTGTGGGGAGTTCATGCCACTCACATTCCAACTCACTACTTTAACGGTAGACATCTATCATAAAAAGAGGGAGAAATATAAATACCAGGAAGTATAAGGGTTGACGACTGCCAGGCAGTATGGCATAGTGGAAGTCAGAAGCCTCGCCACAGAGAAAGGAAGGGAAAAGAAAAATACAACAAAGATAGAGAAACGCACAAAAATAACTGTAAGAACATTAGAAAAAACGTACTTCGCTAATTGACATTCCGGCAGAGCATCCAGAATAAAACTACTAAACATAACTGTAAATATAAAAAATCCAATGGCCACCCCAAATAATAGCAGGGAAGCAACCAGTCCACCGTGATAATCATTCCTGAAGAAACAGAAACCGCACCCAGGATGTCACAGACAACCAAAGAACAAAAACATGAGCCAGAAAAGGGGGGAAGGTAGGGGGTGGGGGGTGGGGGTAAAATATGAAGAGAACAACATTTCCTTCTTATTCAATAATGGGTGAGAGTAAATTGTAAGAGTATATCTGGCGGGCCCGAAACGGCACCTTTACTTCTTAAGGTATGGGGAAGTACAAGTATATTACATAAACAAAAACACAGATATGCATAAAGATGATGAGAGCGGCACATATCAAAAGAGAAATAAAAGAAAATAACAGTGTATGAGCCACAAGAAAGCGACTGCTATAATAACATTTAGTAGGTAACAGTAGCAAATAGAGGATTCTATAACTGGGACAGCTGAGGGAACAGACAGCCAGGTATATAATTGTATTTAACCGAAGGAGTAGGACACATCAAAACACAGTAGTAAGGCAGTTAAGCTAATTCCTGAAGGTCAGAATCCTCTGTATGTATACGAAGAAGGCTTCTGTGTCACGTATGGAGAGGAAGTCTTTAAAGGAGTTATCCCTATATATGCGCAGTCTCGCTGGGTATAACAATGCTAATTTTTGACGCTCTTGGATAATCCTTGAACAGAGGGGGGAGAATTCCTTTCTGGCTTTTTTCAGTTCCGCCAAATAATCCTGAAAAATCAAAAGGATATGCTCTTCCCAGAAAATATTGCGTTGTTTGTGAGAAGCATGCCAGAGAATCTCTTTGTGTAGGTAGTTTAGAACTTTGAAAATTACAGCACGAGGTCTGCTGCCCTCTGGTGACCAAACTGGGCCAAGACGGTGGGCTCTCTCAATGACAATGTCAGCTCATTCATGTTCAACATTTAATAGGGCTGGGAGAGTGTCACGAACAAAGATCAGTAATTCTTAGCCTTTCACAGCCTCAGGCAAGCCTATAACATGGAGGTTATGTCTTATTGCTCTATTTTCCAATTCATCTGTCTTATTATGTAAATAATAACAAGCTTTAGTATTCATACCCACAGCCTTTTTCAGGTTTGCAATATCAGCAAAGCATTCCTCCATTCTGTGCTCTGAGGGTGGAGAGCCGCTGGGAGAATTGTGCCAGCTGCCTGTTTATTAGAGATGAGCGGGTTCGGTTCCTCTGAATCCGAACCCGCCCGAACTTCAGGTTTTTTACACGGGTCCGAGCAGGCTCGGATCTTCCCGCCTTGCTCGGCTAACCCGAGCGCGCCCGAACGTCATCATCACGCTGTCGGATTCTCGCGAGGCTCGGATTCTATCGTGAGACTCGGATTCTATATAAGGAGCCGCGCGTCGCCGCCATTTTCACACGTGCATTGAGAGTCATAGGGAGAGGACGTGGCTGGCGTCCTCTCCGTTTAGAGAAGAGAGAAACACAGTATTTTGGGGAGCATTATTAGGAGGAGTACTACTATACTGTATACTACTATACTTACTACTTGCTGAAGTGATATTTATAGATTAGATAGTGTGACTGTAAGTGTATTATCTGACTTGTGGGGGAGACACTGACAGTGGGGAGCAGTTAGAGTCTGAGAGCAGGACTCAGGAGTACATATAACGTACAGTGCACACTTTTGCTGCCAGAGTCAGTGCCACACTGCCATTGTTGTGACCACACTGACCACCAGTATAATAATATATTTTGTGATTGTCTGCTTAGGCCTCGGAGTACTAGTTGCAAGTTGCAACGTGACCTGAAGTGACCACCAGTTTAATAATCAATCACCACCAGTTTAATATATATATATATATATATATATAATTGTATATAATATATATATATATATATATATATATATATATATATAATATTGTATACCACCTACCCGTGGTTTTTTTTTTTTTCATTCTTCTTTATACATACTATAGTAGCTTACTGTAGCAGTCTGCGGTGCTGTGCTGACCTGACAGTGTCCAGCAGGTCCGTCATCAGTCATTACATAATAAATATATATAGTACCTGTCCGGCTGCAGTACTAGTGATATTATATTGATTTCATCTCATTATCAATAATTTATCATCCAGTCTAGACTCTATATTAGCAGCAGACACAGTACGTTAGTCCACGGCTGTAGCTACCTCTGTGTCGGCACTCGGCAGTCCATCCATAATTGTATACCACCTACCCGTGGTTTTTTTCTTTTCTTTCTTCTTTGTACATACTACTATAGAGTATAGTAGCTTACTGTAGCAGTCTGCGGTGCTGCTGAGCTGACAGTGTCCAGCAGGTCCGTCATCAGTCATCATTACCTAATAAATATATTATCTACCTGTCCGGCTGCAGTACTAGTGATATTATATATACATACATATATATATTGATTTCATCTCATTATCAATCATCCAGTCTATATTAGCAGCAGACACAGTACGTTAGTCCACGGCTGTAGCTACCTCTGTGTCGGCACTCGGCAGTCCATCCATAATTGTATACCACCTACCCGTGGTTTTTTTTTTTCTTTCTTCTTTGTACATACTACTATAGAGTATAGTAGCTTACTGTAGCAGTCTGCGGTGCTGCTGAGCTGACAGTGTCCAGCAGGTCCGTCATCAGTCATCATTACCTAATAAATATATTATCTACCTGTCCGGCTGCAGTACTAGTGATATTATATATACGTACATATATATATTGATTTCATCTCATTATCAATCATCCAGTCTATATTAGCAGCAGACACAGTACGTTAGTCCACGGCTGTAGCTACCTCTGTGTCAGCACTCGGCAGTCCATCCATAATTGTATACCACCTACCCGTGGTTTTTTTTTTCTTTCTTCTTTGTACATACTACTATAGTATAGTAGCTTACTGTAGCAGTCTGCGGTGCTGCTGAGCTGACAGTGTCCAGCAGGTCCGTCATCAGTCATCATTACCTAATAAATATATTATCTACCTGTCCGGCTGCAGTACTAGTGATATTATATATACATACATATATATATTGATTTCATCTCATTATCAATCATCCAGTCTATATTAGCAGCAGACACAGTACGTTAGTCCACGGCTGTAGCTACCTCTGTGTCGGCACTCGGCAGTCCATCCATAATTGTATACCACCTACCCGTGGTTTTTTTTTTTTCTTCTTTGTACATACTACTATAGAGTATAGTAGCTTACTGTAGCAGTCTGCGGTGCTGCTGAGCTGACAGTGTCCAGCAGGTCCGTCATCAGTCATCATTACCTAATAAATATATTACCTACCTGTCCGGCTGCAGTACTAGTGATATTATATATACATACATATATATATTGATTTCATCTCATTATCAATCATCCAGTCTATATTAGCAGCAGACACAGTACGTTAGTCCACGGCTGTAGCTACCTCTGTGTCGGCACTCGGCAGTCCATCCATAATTGTATACCACCTACCCGTGGTTTTTTTTTTCTTTCTTCTTTGTACATACTACTATAGTATAGTAGCTTAGTGTAGCAGTCTGCGGTGCTGCTGAGCTGACAGTGTCCAGCAGGTCCGTCATCAGTCATCATTACCTAATAAATATATTATCTACCTGTCCGGCTGCAGTACTAGTGATATTATATATACATACATATATATATTGATTTCATCTCATTATCAATCATCCAGTCTATATTAGCAGCAGACACAGTACGTTAGTCCACGGCTGTAGCTACCTCTGTGTCGGCACTCGGCAGTCCATCCATAATTGTATACCACCTACCCGTGGTTTTTTTTTTTTTCTTTCTTCTTTGTACATACTACTATAGTATAGTAGCTTACTGTAGCAGTCTGCGGTGCTGCTGAGCTGACAGTGTCCAGCAGGTCCGTCATCAGTCATCATTACCTAATAAATATATTATCTACCTGTCCGGCTGCAGTACTAGTGATATTATATATACATACATATATATATATTGATTTCATCTCATTATCATCCAGTCTATATTAGCAGCAGACACAGTACGGTAGTCCACGGCTGTAGCTACCTCTGTGTCGGCACTCGGCAGTCCATCCATAAGTATACTAGTATCCATCCATCTCCATTGTTTACCTGAGGTGCCTTTTAGTTGTGCCTATTAAAATATGGAGAACAAAAATGTTGAGGTTCCAAAATTAGGGAAAGATCAAGATCCACTTCCACCTCGTGCTGAAGCTGCTGCCACTAGTCATGGCCGAGACGATGAAATGCCAGCAACGTCGTCTGCCAAGGCCGATGCCCAATGTCATAGTACAGACCATGTCAAATCCAAAACACCAAATATCAGTAAAAAAAGGACTCCAAAACCTAAAATAAAATTGTCGGAGGAGAAGCGTAAACTTGCCAATATGCCATTTACCACACGGAGTGGCAAGGAACGGCTGAGGCCCTGGCCTATGTTCATGGCTAGTGGTTCAGCTTCACATGAGGATGGAAGCACTCAGCCTCTCGCTAGAAAACTGAAAAGACTCAAGCTGGCAAAAGCACCGCAAAGAACTGTGCGTTCTTCGAAATCCCAAATCCACAAGGAGAGTCCAATTGTGTCGGTTGCGATGCCTGACCTTCCCAACACTGGACGTGAAGAGCATGCGCCTTCCACCATTTGCACGCCCCCTGCAAGTGCTGGAAGGAGCACCCGCAGTCCAGTTCCTGATAGTCAGATTGAAGATGTCAGTGTTGAAGTACACCAGGATGAGGAGGATATGGGTGTTGCTGGCGCTGGGGAGGAAATTGACCAGGAGGATTCTGATGGTGAGGTGGTTTGTTTAAGTCAGGCACCCGGGGAGACACCTGTTGTCCGTGGGAGGAATATGGCCGTTGACATGCCTGGTGAAAATACCAAAAAAATCAGCTCTTCAGTGTGGAGGTATTTCAACAGAAAAGCGGACAACAGGTGTCAAGCCGTGTGTTGCCTTTGTCAAGCTGTAATAAGTAGGGGTAAGGACGTTAACCACCTCGGAACATCCTCCCTTATACGTCACCTGCAGCGCATTCATAATAAGTCAGTGACAAGTTCAAAAACTTTGGGTGACAGCGGAAGCAGTCCACTGACCAGTAAATCCCTTCCTCTTGTAACCAAGCTCACGCAAACCACCCCACCAACTCCCTCAGTGTCAATTTCCTCCTTCCCCAGGAATGCCAATAGTCCTGCAGGCCATGTCACTGGCAATTCTGACGATTCCTCTCCTGCCTGGGATTCCTCCGATGCATCCTTGCGTGTAACGCCTACTGCTGCTGGCGCTGCTGTTGTTGCTGCTGGGAGTCGATGGTCATCCCAGAGGGGAAGTCGGAAGACCACTTGTACTACTTCCAGTAAGCAATTGACTGTCCAACAGTCCTTTGCGAGGAAGATGAAATATCACAGCAGTCATCCTGCTGCAAAGCGGATAACTGAGGCCTTGACAACTATGTTGGTGTTAGACGTGCGTCCGGTATCCGCCGTTAGTTCACAGGGAACTACACAATTTCTTGAGGTAGTGTGCCCCCGTTACCAAATACCATCTAGGTTCCATTTCTCTAGGCAGGCGATACCGAAAATGTACACAGACCTCAGAAAAAGACTCACCAGTGTCCTAAAAAATGCAGTTGTACCCAATGTCCACTTAACCACGGACATGTGGACAAGTGGAGCAGGGCAGGGTCAGGACTATATGACTGTGACAGCCCACTGGGTAGATGTATGGACTCCCGCCGCAAGAACAGCAGCGGCGGCACCAGTAGCAGCATCTCGCAAACGCCAACTCTTTCCTAGGCAGGCTACGCTTTGTATCACCGCTTTCCAGAATACGCACACAGCTGAAAACCTCTTACGGCAACTGAGGAAGATCATTGCGGAATGGCTTACCCCAATTGGACTCTCCTGTGGATTTGTGGCATCGGACAACGCCAGCAATATTGTGTGTGCATTAAATATGGGCAAATTCCAGCACGTCCCATGTTTTGCACATACCTTGAATTTGGTGGTGCAGAATTTTTTAAAAAACGACAGGGGCGTGCAAGAGATGCTGTCGGTGGCCAGAAGAATTGCGGGACACTTTCGGCGTACAGGCACCACGTACAGAAGACTGGAGCACCACCAAAAACTACTGAACCTGCCCTGCCATCATCTGAAGCAAGAAGTGGTAACGAGGTGGAATTCAACCCTCTATATGCTTCAGAGGTTGGAGGAGCAGCAAAAGGCCATTCAAGCCTATACAATTGAGCACGATATAGGAGGTGGAATGCACCTGTCTCAAGCGCAGTGGAGAATGATTTCAACGTTGTGCAAGGTTCTGATGCCCTTTGAACTTGCCACACGTGAAGTCAGTTCAGACACTGCCAGCCTGAGTCAGGTCATTCCCCTCATCAGGCTTTTGCAGAAGAAGCTGGAGACATTGAAGGAGGAGCTAACACGGAGCGATTCCGCTAGGCATGTGGGACTTGTGGATGGAGCCCTTAATTCGCTTAACAAGGATTCACGGGTGGTCAATCTGTTGAAATCAGAGCACTACATTTTGGCCACCGTGCTCGATCCTAGATTTAAAGCCTACCTTGGATCTCTCTTTCCGGCAGACACAAGTCTGCTGGGGTTGAAAGACCTGCTGGTGAGAAAATTGTCAAGTCAAGCGGAACGCGACCTGTCAACATCTCCTCCTTCACATTCTCCCGCAACTGGGGGTGCGAGGAAAAGGCTCAGAATTCCGAGCCCACCCGCTGGCGGTGATGCAGGGCAGTCTGGAGCGACTGCTGATGCTGACATCTGGTCCGGACTGAAGGACCTGACAACGATTACGGACATGTCGTCTACTGTCACTGCATATGATTCTCTCACCATTGAAAGAATGGTGGAGGATTATATGAGTGACCGCATCCAAGTAGGCACGTCACACAGTCCGTACTTATACTGGCAGGAAAAAGAGGCAATTTGGAGGCCCTTGCACAAACTGGCTTTATTCTACCTAAGTTGCCCTCCCACAAGTGTGTACTCCGAAAGAGTGTTTAGTGCCGCCGCTCACCTTGTCAGCAATCGGCGTACGAGGTTACATCCAGAAAATGTGGAGAAGATGATGTTCATTAAAATGAATTATAATCAATTCCTCCGTGGAGACATTCACCAGCAGCAATTGCCTCCACAAAGTACACAGGGAGCTGAGATGGTGGATTCCAGTGGGGACGAATTGATAATCTGTGAGGAGGGGGATGTACACGGTGATATATCGGAGGATGATGATGAGGTGGACATCTTGCCTCTGTAGAGCCAGTTTGTGCAAGGAGAGATTAATTGCTTCTTTTTTGGTGGGGGTCCAAACCAACCCGTCATTTCAGTCACAGTCGTGTGGCAGACCCTGTCACTGAAATGATGGGTTGGTTAAAGTGTGCATGTCCTGTTTATACAACATAAGGGTGGGTGGGAGGGCCCAAGGACAATTCCATCTTGCACCTCTTTTTTCTTTAATTTTTCTTTGCGTCATGTGCTGTTTGGGGAGGGTTTTTTTGAAGGGACATCCTGCGTGACACTGCAGTGACACTCCTAGATGGGCCCGGTGTTTGTGTCGGCCACTAGGGTCGCTTATCTTACTCACACAGCTACCTCATTGCGCCTCTTTTTTTCTTTGCGTCATGTGCTGTTTGGGGAGGGTTTTTTGGAAGGGACATCCTGCGTGACACTGCAGTGACACTCCTAGATGGGCCCGGTGTTTGTGTCGGCCACTAGGGTCGCTTATCTTACTCACACAGCTACCTCATTGCGCCTCTTTTTTTCTTTGCGTCATGTGCTGTTTGGGGAGGGTTTTTTGGAAGGGACATCCTGCGTGACACTGCAGTGACACTCCTAGATGGGCCCGGTGTTTGTGTCGGCCACTAGGGTCGCTTATCTTACTCACACAGCTACCTCATTGCGCCTCTTTTTTTCTTTGCGTCATGTGCTGTTTGGGGAGGGTTTTTTGGAAGGGACATCCTGCGTGACACTGCAGTGACACTCCTAGATGGGCCCGGTGTTTGTGTCGGCCACTAGGGTCGCTTATCTTACTCACACAGCTACCTCATTGCGCCTCTTTTTTTCTTTGCGTCATGTGCTGTTTGGGGAGGGTTTTTTGGAAGGGACATCCTGCGTGACACTGCAGTGACACTCCTAGATGGGCCCGGTGTTTGTGTCGGCCACTAGGGTCGCTTATCTTACTCACACAGCTACCTCATTGCGCCTCTTTTTTTCTTTGCGTCATGTGCTGTTTGGGGAGGGTTTTTTGGAAGGGACATCCTGCGTGACACTGCAGTGACACTCCTAGATGGGCCCGGTGTTTGTGTCGGCCACTAGGGTCGCTTATCTTACTCACACAGCTACCTCATTGCGCCTCTTTTTTTCTTTGCGTCATGTGCTGTTTGGGGAGGGTTTTTTGGAAGGGACATCCTGCGTGACACTGCAGTGACACTCCTAGATGGGCCCGGTGTTTGTGTCGGCCACTAGGGTCGCTTATCTTACTCACACAGCTACCTAATTGCGCCTCTTTTTTCTTTGCGTCATGTGCTGTTTGGGGAGGGTTTTTTGGAAGGGACATCCTGCGTGACACTGCAGTGACACTCCTAGATGGGCCCGGTGTTTGTGTCGGCCACTAGGGTCGCTTATCTTACTCACACAGCTACCTCATTGCGCCTCTTTTTTTCTTTGCATCATGTGCTGTTTGGGGAGGGTTTTTTGGAAGGGACATCCTGCGTGACACTGCAGTGACACTCCTAGATGGGCCCAGTGTTTGTGTCGGCCACTAGGGTCGCTTATCTTACTCACACAGCTACCTCATTGCGCCTCTTTTTTTCTTTGCGTCATGTGCTGTTTGGGGAGGGTTTTTTGGAAGGGACATCCTGCGTGACACTGCAGTGACACTCCTAGATGGGCCCGGTGTTTGTATCGGCCACTAGGGTCGCTTAGCTTAGTCATCCAGCGACCTAGGTGCAAATTTTAGGACTAAAAATAATATTGTGAGGTGTGAGGTATTCAGAATAGACTGAAAATGAGTGTAAATTATGGTTTTTGAGGTTAATAATACTTTGGGATCAAAATGACCCCCAAATTCTATGATTTAAGCTGTTTTTTAGTGTTTTTTGAAAAAAACACCCGAATCCAAAACACACCCGAATCCGACAAAAAAAATTCGGTGAGGTTTTGCCAAAACGCGGTCGAACCCAAAACACGGCCGCGGAACCGAACCCAAAACCAAAACACAAAACCCGAAAAATTTCCGGCGCTCATCTCTACTGTTTATGTCTGCAGTCTGTTCTTTTAAAAGCAGACCCATTGTCTCCTTGATAGCAGTAACCCTGGCTGCATATGTAATGGATGCCTCTGGTAGCTATGAAGCAGTGTCAGGCCACGGGGAAGCACTGACAGAGTATGAGAGAGAGAGGGGGGGACGCAGACCTGTCCTGGGGAGTCAATGAAGGGGAGGCTGGGAGGGAGTTAGCCGGAGGAGAGGATTGCAGAGCAGGCAGGGCTGTACCTGTGGTCGCATCCGCTGCCATTTTGGTCTCTGTGCGGTGCAGCTCCTTATCTTTTCGGCTCCTGTTGCATGGCATGAGGGGAGTGAGGAAGCGCTCCATATACTGGGGGGCGATCACTGGCGTTATGGGCACCCAGCGGGTCGGTTGCGGGAGGCTGAGAGCCGTGAAAAAGGTACAAAACAACGGGGGGCCAGCAGAGCTCCTTCCTCTAGCAGTCTAGCTGCCTTCCATGCGGCACCCAGAACCGAAAGTCATGGTACAGCCTTATTCCAAAATGGAATAAATGTATTTTTGCCCTCAAAATTCTACACACAATACTTCATAATGACAATGTGAAAAATGTTTTTTTTTTTTTTTTTTAGATTTATTATTTTTTTTTTAAAAACTAAAGAAATCACATGTACATTCACAGCCTTTGCTTATTAATACTTTGTTGATGCACCTTTGGCAGCAATTACATCCTCAAGTCTGTTTGAATATGATGCCACAAGCATGGCACACCTATCTTTGACCGCCGGGATATCATAATCATACTGATCCCAATAAATGTTGTGAGGTTTGTGTGGAAGAATATCATCCAACTAAATTACTGTGCTTTTCTTTCTAGAAAATATTTTTTTCTTATGTTACAGGACAGAATCTAACTATTATAATTAAATGCTGCATTTTACAGAATGTATTGTGTATTGTGGGTCAGTAGTATGTGACTTTCTATGGAAAACAGGGTTTCCCTGTATCACTAAAGCAGAATACTACAACTGTGTGATCGCTGCAACAAACTTAATTTATGGTCTGTTCAGGGTTTCTGATTACACAGCAGTGATTGTCTCAGCAATACACTAATCAGCAGTTTTATAAGTGCTTCAGCTGGGATTGCCTTTCAGTAAGTATAGGACTACTGCTAGACAGGCCAAACAATCACTTGATGGATTGTTAGAGGAGAAGAATTACTAAAGGGGGTACACATGGGGAGATCAGTGCTTAAATTCTAAAGCGGGGTACACACGGAGCGATGTTCAGCTAATTTCTAAGCAATCTGACTAGATTGCTTAGAAATTAACTGAACATCGCTCCATGTGTAGGGGTGCTGGCAACAGCGATGCGCGGTCCCACGCATCGCTGTCGCCGGTGCTAGATTGGCCTGCATGCAGGCACAATCTAGCAGGTTGCTCATTTCACGGCTGGGTGAAATGAGCGGCCCCCCTGTCTGCCCCCCTCGCTCAGCACACATCGCGCTGTGCTAAGCAGGGGGTGAGATGTGTGCTGAGCGATCACTGATAGATCACTCAGCACACATCTCTCCCCGTGTGTACGGGGCTTAACACATACTAACAGAGACATACAATACTTATACACATATTGCTACAGTCATGCCAGGATAGACCAATTTCAGTGAGACCACCAGGGGTGGAACTGCTGGAGACAATGGAGTCATTTGCCGCCAGGCTCCAGCCCTGAAGGGGGCACTTCCTCCATTGTCCCTTGTTCCGTGTCCTCTGTACTGCCCCGTTCTTGTCCTCTGTACTGCTCCATTCTGTTTCTTCTATGTTGCCCGGCTCCTTGTCCCTTGTCCTGCTCCGTTCCGTGTCCCTTGTCCTGCTCTGTTCCGTGTCCCTTGTCTTGCTCCATTCTTGGTCTACTGTGCTGCTCCGTTCCGTATCCTCCCTGCTGTCATGTTGTCTTTCCTTCTCCTTCCTGCTGCGCCGATCTGCTGCCCTGTTCTGTGTCCATCCTAGCGGAGCGCCGATCATCATCAGCCGTGCTCCTACCCCTCTCCCCGGACGCGGAGACAGGAGATAGTGCGCAGTATGGCAGAGGAGAGAAGCAGGAGACAGTGCGGGGTATGGTAGATTCAACCATGCGGGTATGCAGAGAGGAGAACGGCGCAGCTGTGCCTTTATGCACATGGGATTCAGAAGAGCAGCATCAAGTAAGCCCTATGGGAGGCAGGGACTTTTAGGGGAGCTGGGTGTGTTATCCCTCTGTCATAATGTATTTAAAGATAGTATAATAATGTCTTTAAGATAAATTATATACACCTCTAGTGCTGGAAAATTAAAATTATATATATATATATATATATATATATATTTGATTGCACTTTCTTTACAGTATCTTGCTTAAATATATCATGACAGAGTCAATATCCAGATATCCAGCACCCAGTACCTTTAAAGATGTGAGAAGTTATATTTGTCATATACTGGTGTTTCAGGGTTCTGTAGCTCTTTTTTTCAAGGTGTACAAACAGAATATAAATACAGCTTACCTTAAATAAGGCCAGGCAATCAGGGGAATGCAGCAGACCAGAGAGGACAGGAACTCTGTACACGGCACGCCGCGCACTCCGAGCATCCTGCACCAGTGACATTACTTTCAGTGTGACTCGGTACCCATAGAGACCGGATGTTATTTAGCACAAAACTTAGTAGATTTACACAAGCTCGAGCGACGTTTTTTCATCGCTCGAGTGATCGTAGTATGATTGACAGGAAGTGGGTGTTTCTGGGCGGAAACTGGCCGTTTTCAGGGAGTGTGCTAAAAAACGCAGGCATGCCAGGTAAAAATGCAGGAGTGGCTGGAGAAACGGGGGAGTGGCTGGCCGAACGCAGGGCGTGTTTGTGATGTCAAAGCAGGAACTAAACGGACTGAGGTGATCGCAATCTAGGAGTAGGTCTGGAGCTACTCAGAAACTGCAGCAAATTATTTAGTAGCAGTTCTGCTAATCTTTTGTTCGCTATTCTGCTAAGCTAAAATACACTCCCAGAGGGCGACGGCCTAGCATGTGCAATGCTGCTAAAAGCGAACAACTCGGAATGAGGGCCAATGTCTTTATGATAGATTAGGTACACCTCCAGTGCTACTAAAATAAATAAATTTTTCTATCTATCTATCTATCTATCTATCTATCTATCTATCTATCTATCTATCTATCTATCTAATAGCACTGGAGGTGCATCTAATTTATCATAAATACATTGTTATTATCTAGCAGGGAAAAAAAGTGGGAGCTGTCATTTTGATAATCATAACCTACTGAAAATAATCATAGGCCGCTATAGCAACAGTATCCATCTCCAAGCTCAGGAAGTAAAGTTTATATTTTGGGAGTAGAGGTGGGGACCATTTGTCTTGCCTCCGGACAACTGGGATGAAGTTACGCCACTAGAGAGCACACCTTACCAATTCCAAACAAACAAGAAGGTAATACAGGTTGAGTATCCCTTATCCAAAATGCTTGGGACCAGAGGTATTTTGGATATGGGATTTTTCCGTAGTTTGGAATAATTGCATACCATAATGAGATATCATGGCGATAGGACCCTAGTCTAAGCACAGAATGCATTTATGTGACATATACACCTTATACACACAGCCTGAAGGTCATTTTAGCCATTATTTTTTATAAGTTTGTGCATTAAACAAAGTGTGTCTACATTCACACAATTCATTTATGTTCCATATACACCTTATACACACAGCCTGAAGGTCATTTAATACAATCTTTTTAATAACTTTTTGTATTAAACAAAGTTTGTGTACATTGAGCCATCAAAAAACAAAGTTTTCACTATCTCACTCTCACTTAAAAAAGTCCGTATTTCGGAATATTCCGTATTTCGGAATATTTGGATATGGGATACTCAACCTGTACTACATAACGTGTGTATTGGTTTCATGAGTGTCCTTCTATATGTCTATGTTTATTTAAGAAAAATATAGTGAAAGTGTAAGGTTTAATTTTCTCTGTCATATAAGATATGCACAACCTCATTAACAAGGAGCATCAAAGTATCCTTTGTCATGCATTCTGACTAGATTGCTTAGAATATCAGCCTGATCGCTCCGTGAGTACCCCTTACAGCGATAGCGATGCGCAGCCCCGCGCATCGCTATCGCTGCTGCTAGATTGGCCTGCATGCAGGCCAATCTAGCAGGTCGCTCACTTCACCCGCTGGGTGAAGTGAGCGGCCCCCCGTCTCCCCCCGTACGCTCAGCACAGATTGCGCTGTGCTGAGCGGCGGGAGAGATGTGTGCTGAGCGGTTCGCTCAGCACACATCTTTCATGCATCGACCCGTGGGTACTGTGCTTTATACTGTACATCTATCTTATCTCTATGTTAACATTCATTCATGTTATCAGCCCCATCTAGCGGTCAGCACAGGAGTACTGTTGCTCAATTGTGAACCTCACAGCCCACCATAGCTAGGTTCTCCGTTTATTCTGGGTAAGAGAAAACTTGGAGCAGCCATTTTCTACTTTGCTCATGGTCCCAGCCAGACATCACATGTGCTCGCCTGCAGTATAGAATTTAATGGTGAGTTTCTCATCCCTAAATCTGCCATCTGTTGACAGTTATGTATGCTAGCTGTATTGTTTTACACTGTAGCCAATACTTGCATATGTAATTTCATGTTCTCTGCATACAGTAGCTAGTTCATGTTTCTGCATCTTGCATGTTATGTTATGTTTGCATTGCATTATCCTATCTTACATTTTATCATTTGTATTTACAGTGTTACCAGTCTCCTCTATTACATAATAAACACCATTCTTCAGATCATCACATCTGATTGGGATTACTGAAAAGTAGAAGTGGTTATGCTGTCTGTCTGAATTTGGTTAAAAGAAACACCACAGTTAAGGAAGAACATTATCTATCTATCTATCTATCTATCTATCTATCTATCTATCTATCTATCTATCTATCTATCTATCTACAGTATGTACAGTACTCTGCAAAAGTTTTAGGCAGGTGTGCAAAAATGCTCTGAAGTAAGAATGCTTTCAAAAATAGAAGCGTTAATAGTTACAAAATGTAAACTAAATTCACAGAAGAGAAATCTAAATCAAATCAATATTTGGTGTGACCACTCTTTGCCTTCAAAGCAGCATCAACTCTTATAGGTATACTTGCACATAGTTTTTGAAGGAACTCAGCAGGGAGGTTGTTCCAAACATCTTGGAGATCTAACCACATAACTTCTGAGGATGTAGGCTTGCTCAAACCCTTCTATCTCTTCATGTAGTCCCAGACAAACTCGATGATGTTGAGACCAGAGCTCTGTGGGGGCCATATAATCACTTCCAGGATTCCGTGTTCTTCTTTATGCTGAAAATAGGCCTTAATGACATTTGCTGTATGTTTGAGGTTATTGTCCTGCTGCAAAATAAATCTGGAGCCAATTAGACGCCTTCCAGATCGTACTGCATGATGAATATATATACAGTATATATATATATATATATATTCACACCACATAAAAAGCAACCCCACATGAGGAGTTAATAGCCCATATTAGCCCACATTACTATGATTTAGTTAATGCACCTATCACACCCCAACAGGATGTGACCCAACACCAAAAGGGGTATAAATAGAGCAGCCTGGAGATCAGGACAGCATTGTCTATCTTACTCCAGAACTGCACGGATCAGGAGAGAGAACCTACTTGCAATAGCAAGGTAAGAAACATCTCATTATCTCAGCCACAATATATATGACCACCAGATACCACATTACTAATGAGCTTGTAATTTACTAGGAAAGTGAGGAATTTAAGCTTGGGACCAATTTTCCTTATGATAACAAAAGCTGTCCACCACTAAGCTTACAGATCAGTAAGTATTTTATGAAAGATTTTCAGATAATTGCAGTGTGAATTTCTGCTATGATCCATTTAATATTACCTGTTAGGTTAATGGCCACTCATGGAACAGGCCTTTTAAAAAGTTTATACTAATAGAGGAGATCTACACTAATTTAAACCACTTAATCTACAAATTGGATAATTGAAAGCTTCTATCCAATAAGTAAGTACCTCTAAAGAAACCAATTAACACGAAAGAAATCAGTTATTTAAATATGTATGGGTTAATATTTCCGATCTGATCTAATTATTATTTCCTATTAAGTTATTGGCCCTCATGAATAGGCCTATTAAAAGGTGATATAAATAGAGGAGGTATACACTAATTGAAGCCATTTAAGCTTCAATTCAATAAGTACAGTACAGTACCGTACCAGTAAAGATACATATAAACATTAAAGAAAGCAATTACTGTATATATTGGTCAATACTCTATAGTCTCTTTTTAGTCCCATTATTATCACTGCAAAAAATGTGTGCTATACTGTATATTTTTTTTTTTAATATTAAATTTTTATTGAATTTTCACACAGATTACATGTACGTGTATATGTAAGTTGGTATTCAAAATCTGGATGGGGGTAAAGAGACATACATAAAAAAAAAACATAACTAGTAAAGACAAAGGGTGGGGGGAAAGGTACATATCAGGGATATTGTAATATAACAATGCAAAACATAGTAGTGTGTAAAGCAAAAGTTCTACTTCACTTAACCTGTTAATGCCCGGGATGAACCGGGGGATCGAAGCACGGAGAGGTCTGGAATAGTAACTGAAGTTCTGGAGGCACCTGTCCGGCCCGAACTCTTCCTATAAAGGGACCATTTAATCCATTTCTTGTTAATAGAGGTATTTCCTGAGGAATAATTGACCTGTGCTGTTTCAAAAACATAATGTTGATGAACTTTATTTTCTATCATAGAAATAGTGGGGATAACCGCTGATTTCCATTTGGAGGCGATGGCGGCTTTGGAGGCTATAAGGATATGGCCTAAAAGATATCTATCACCGCTAGACATTTCCTTACCATAGTAGTGGAAAAGTGCCAAGAGAGGTTCAGGCCAAAGGACCACACCCAGAATGTGGGAGATAAGTAGAAACACTTCCCTCCATAGCGCCCTAATTACTGGACACTGCCAGAATATATGTAGGATATCTCCCACCATCCCACAATTTCTCCAACAGCTAGCGGAGACATCAGGCCAAATTTTGTGCAGACGATCTGGCGTTAGGTATACCCTATGGACCACTTTGTAATACATTTCACAATGGTTTACGCATTTAGAAATTCTAAAACAAGATTTAAAGATATCTCACCAAACATCTTCAGTGAAAACTGTAGGGAGGTCTTTTTCCCATTTGGTCTGTGCAGGGAAAACCCCACGATGAGCCTTAGTCACAAGATGCTGGTACCATCGGGATATGCCTCCCCTATTGCCGCTGGGTGTAAGGAGTGACATCAGTAATTTAGGGAAATCGGTATGTGTGACTCGATTTGGGGAGCAGCTTTGAAGCCAGTGTCGCAATTGTAGATATTTATAAAAGTCCTGCTTGGGAATCTGGAACTGTTCTCGGAGCAGGGAGAAGGGAACTAAGGCACCGTCCCGGAGGACATCCTTTAGAGTTGTGAGACTTAAGGCCTGCCAGTGATATAGTTGCATGTCTGGTATCAATAGGGCTATAGTGTGGAGGGACATCTGGGGGGAGGGCATAGCACCGGGAGGGAGAGACCTAATTACTTCCTTCCATGCCATGCTATACTGTATATTGAAACAAATAATGTGTACCATATTTTATACTGTGATTTCTAGTTACTGTTCTTTCCTGTTTATGTGGTCTGCTCAACGCAATTTTGCTAAATGGCATTGACTGACATACAGTATAGTAACATAGTAACATAGTTAATGAGGTTGAAAAGAGGCAAAATGCCCATCGGGTTCAACCTGTATTCTGTATTAAGCAGTGCACATTATAATGTACCAGCTGAAGTAATGGTTTCATACCAATTGACAACTATATTTCGTATCACTCCCATATAATGTCAATATATTAAAATGCTATACCCTTGGATACTTTTTTCAGCTAGGAAACTGTCCAATCTGTTTTTAAATACATTTACAGAGTCCGCCATTATTACCTTCTCCGGCAGGTGAAGAACCCTTTCCTACGTTTTGTACGGAATTTTCTCTCCTCTAGTCTCAGTGAGTGCCCACGTGTCCTATACAGAGTTCTATTAATAAACAAATCCCCTTCTAACTCATTGTATTGACCCTTTACATATTTGAAGATATTAATAATGTCTCCTCTTAGTCTCCACTTTTCAAGGGAATACATATTTAACCTAGTAAGCCTTTCCTCATACTCCAGTGTCTCTAACCCTTTAATCAGTTTAGTAGCTCCCCTTTGAACTCTTTTGAGCTCCCCTATATCTTTTTTATAATTTGGTGCCCAAAATTGAACACAATATTCCAGGAGCGGACGTACCAATGATTTATACAGAGGCAGGATTACATCCTCGTCTCTTGTCTCAATACCCCGTTTTATGCACGCAAGCACTTTACTTGCCTTCTTTGCTGCATTTTGACATTGTATACTGTCATTAAGCCAATTATCTATGAGCACCCCCAAATCTTTTTCCACTACTGTTACCCCTATATTTTTCCTATTAAGTGTGTAGGATGCAAGTTTCTTTTTAATCCCAAAGTGTATAACTTTGCATTTTTCAATATTGAACCTCCTTCCCCATTAAGATGCCCAGGTTTCAAGTATAAGTCATTCTGTAGAGACTCCACATTGATTTCTGAATTAATTACCTTACACAGTTTAGTATCATCTGCAAAGACTGACACTGTGCTTCCCTGAACTACTGTATCCCTAGATCATTAATAAATATATTGAACAGTAGTGGGCCAAGTACGGACCCTTGTGGTATTCCGCTGACTACTCGTGCCCAGCTAGAGAACATCCCATTGACCACTACTCGTTGTACCCTGTTATCCAGTTAATTACCTATCCATGTACAAATAGTATTTCCTAGGCCAAGTTCCCTTAATTTGATGATCACTCTCCTGTGTGGCACTGTATCAAAGGCTTCTTTCAAAATCTGGTCAAGATTATCGCAAACTTCATCGTAGAAGCTAATTAAGTTAGTTTGACATGATCTGTCCCTCACAAACCCATGCTGACTCTTGCTAATAAACTTAGTATTCCGCAGATAATCCTCTATGCTATCCCTCAAAATTCCTTCCAATATTTTACCCACTATAGAGGTTATACTAACTGGTCTATAGTTCCCAGGATGATTTTTAGATCCCTTTTTAAATAAAGGCACTACCTCAGCTATATACCAATACCTGATCTAATTGAACTATAGAAAATCAAGTATAAGGGTCTTGCTAGTGTCAGGGCCGAGTGGTTTTGTGAATCCGTTAACCCTGGACCAATCAAAGCTGTAGGTGCTGGTGTATGATGAAAGCAGGGAGGACGAAGAAAGTTCAGTTTCATATATTTATTAAAGGCAACAATTCCAGTAAGGAGTTAAATGAAAATTATTAGTCACCATATATATACCGACGTATTGCAATGAATGGTATAATGATAAGCAGGAACAGTCTTAAAGATGCATTGAAGAAATTTTCATACAACTGAGTTTAAACAGGCTTGTGAAGAATTGTCCAAATGAAGCAATGACTGGTGCCAAACTGTAAGGAGTGTTACCTGGATTTTGCAGACATAAATGAATAACTGTAGAGACTTGTACTGAAGCTTAAAGGTTAAACTGGAAGGCTGTGAAGAATTGTCCTTGATTGCAGCAACAATGAAAATACAATACTGAATATATACGTTATGGTAAGAACTTACCGTTGATAACGGTATTTCTCCTAAGTCCACAGGTTCAACAGGATAACAATGGTATATGATGGAGCGACAGTGGATCAAAAGCTTTCAGGCCTCCCAGCAGGCAACGGGCCCGTCCATATATCCCTGCCCCCTGGCTCAGGCAAATCAGTTGTATTCCAAAGCAGAAGGCAGGAGCATCATGTAGAACCCTAATCAGGCGAGAAGAACCCATATGCACACCCTTCCGTACAAGAAGGAAGAGGTTAGTGAGTAAAAAGGATCCTCAAATCAGGTGCGTCAACCTGTGGACTTAGGAGAAATACCCTTATCAATGGTAAGGTCTTACCATAATGTATATTTCTCCGGCAGGGTCCACAGGTTATCCACAGGATAACAATGGGATTTCCCAAAGCAGTTTAGTGGTGGGGACGCTCCTGATGCATAGGAGAATCCTTCGTTCGAGTTCAGCATTGTGAGAGGCAAAGGTATCCAAAGCATAATGTCTATTGAATGTGTAAACGGCAGACCATATGGCTGCCTTACGACCCTGTTCTGTTTAGGCACCACATTGTGCTGCCCAAAAAGGACCTACCTTACGGGTAGAATGAACAGAGACATTAGCCAGAATAGGGAGATCAGCTTAGAGAATATGCTTCTGAAAATCGTCCTCTGAAGCTATTTTGCCAGCATCTGCTTACCAGCCTGCCATCCTCTCTTGTGAAATCCATAGCAAATGAAGAGGGAATCTCTTTCCTGATGGCACTGGTATATTACACGTAGATCCCTTATGCACGGATCACGTCTAGTGATGCATCTCCCGCAGCGAGGCCCGGAACCTGAAAAACCGGGATAACATTTTCCTCATTAAGGTGGAACTTAGTCATCACCTTGGAAATATACCCAAACCTAGTTCTGAGAACTGGTTTATGTGGATAAAGATCAGAAATGGGGAACAACATGACCATGCCCCTAAGTCTGATATTCCTCTAGCTGACACCTTAGTCAGTAGAAAACACATTTATGATCCATTTTAACCAATGGTTCAAGTTGGGCAACTTGAAGGGCTTTAAGGACTAACACCAGTCCCACGACACTGTAGGAACAACCAGAGACTGATTGCGCCGCATAACCTGGAAAAAAGTACGCACATCCTGTAAGTTATTTAGTTTTGGAACCTTACAGTCAATGCCGACCCTTGCTTTTCCAAGGGAGCCACCTTCAAAGCTTTATCCATTCGTGCCCGAAAGTATGCTAAGATCCCAGAACTCTGAAAGATCTAAGATCCAACCTCACTGCAAGCCTGACAATAGGCTTGCCATATTTGGTGATAAAGGCGAGCTAAGGAAGGGTTCCTTGTTCTGACCTCTTGTTTAAATCACCTGCTGCAAACATCCTGTTCCCTTCAGGATAACTGTATCAAGGCCATTCCATCAAGGACCGTAGATCCAGATGTCTGTGATAACCAGGACCCTACGTCAATAGTTCTGGACCTCGAGAGAGCAGAAATGGAATATCCATTGCCATTCTCTCCTGGTTTTCCTGTTTAGCTTTCTTATCACCCTGGGTAATAGGGTGACTGGAGAAATATAAAAACCAGAGGAAAGTCTCATCTCACCGATAAGACATCCACAAAGATCACTCTGGGATCCATTGTTTTTTTGACCCCTATGTGAGCACTTTGTTGTTCCGACAAAAACTCCATGAGATATATCTCTGGCAAACACCTCTAGTTCACCGAAATCCAGAACCCTCCGGGTGTAGAGCGCATTCATTTTCCTGAATGGTGTGTCAACTTGAGAAGTCCGCTTCCCCATTTAGGATTCCCGGAATGAAAATAGCGGACCCGGTTGAACGATGAAGTTCTGCCCATCTTAGTATGTGCTTTACCTTTTTCATCGCTTTTCAGGTGCGAGTTCCTTCCTGATGTTGAGGTACGCGCCTAGGGGGTAATTCCAAGTTGATCGCAGCAGGAATTTTTTTAGCAGTTGGGCAAAACCATGTGCACTGCAGGGGAGGCAGATATAACATGTGCAGAGAGAGTTAGATTTGGGTGTGGTGAGTTCAATCTGCAATCTAATTTGCAGTGTAAAAATAAAGCAGCCAGTATTTACCCTGCACAGAAATAAAATAACCCACCCAAATCTAACTCTCTCTGCACATGTTATATCTGCCTCCCCTGCAGTGCACATGGTTTTGCCCAACTGCTAAAAAATTTCCTGCTGCGATCAACTTGGAATTACCCCCCTAGTCCGCACGGCACTGGACTGGTTTTCCTTGAAGACTCTCCTGTGCCTACACCATTGTACTATATGTGGCCCAAGGTTCCACCTTTAATTGGCATACAACCTACTTCTTTGGGAACACAATCTTCCTGAGTGTCAGAAGTTTTCCAATCTGATATCCAAA
The DNA here is from genome assembly GCF_028390025.1 of Pseudophryne corroboree. NCBI lineage: Eukaryota > Metazoa > Chordata > Amphibia > Anura > Myobatrachidae > Pseudophryne > Pseudophryne corroboree. Next base: position 305,842,208 of record NC_086451.1, on the reverse strand, counting down.
AGGATTTCCCTTTGTCCAGCTGTGATGCCTCTTTTCACCAGGCTGACGAACCTCTTACTTTTATCGTAAGTACCATTCCGTTTTCATTATGTGAAGCCTTCCATAATTACCTACAGCACCTTGTATTCCCAGGTGGTTCCTCCAAGTACCAACCAGGACAACACTGCCCATCTTCCACGATCCAGTGAGACTAGGCACATTTAGTGTGGTGTGAATGTAGATTCTATTTGGTAAAATTCAAACGCTGCAGAGACATCGAGTGGAATTGTGCATACTTCACTCTGTTGATGTAGATACCATCAAACCCATCACCCGCTTTGTTGCGTGAATGGATCCATTTGACTGTGTAACAAAAACTTGAATCCTAGACTACACCCTGGATATTTTGTTGCAAGGTAAAAATTACTTCTTGCAGACCTGATCCAGTACAGCCCCCAAGTGAATCATCCAATGTGACGGAACTGGAGACACTTAATGGTTGATTATTGATTCCCTTGTGCCTCTGCATACATGTTTTGTCTGTTGTCGAGGACGTAAGGGTAATCCCTGCGTGCCAGGATTAAAGATCGTCTAGGTCTGAGAAAATTCTTAACTGCTGCTAGCGGAGATAAGATGTGTTCACCATCATATGTTTGTTAAATAGTCAGGCTAACCGAAAAGGTAAGTCCTAAACTAAAAAATGCTGTTCGGAAGATAGCGAACCCTTAAATAACACTGATGAACAGTGATATAGCACCTGAAGGTAAGCATCCTGTAGATCCAGGGGTAGCCTTAATCCCCTGGGGGTTCACTACGATATGCCGGCGGTCGGGCTCCCGGCGACCAGCATACCGGCGCCGGGAGCCTGACCACCGGCTTACAGACAGTGTGGCGAGTGCAAATGAGCCCCTTGCGGGCTCGCTGTGCTCGCCACGCTACGGGCACGGTGGCGCGCCACGCTATTTTATTCTCCCTCCAGGGGGGTCGTGGACCCCCACGAGGGAGAATAAGTGTCGGTATGCCGGCTGTCGGGATCCCGGCGCCGGTATATTGTGCGCCGGGATCCCGTCAGTCGGCATACTGAAGACCACCCTCCCCTGGCTCTATGCCAAGCATAAGGAACATAACGATTGCAAGTGCAACCAAGGTTCCAATTGTATTTGTTCAGCATTTTGAGATTGAGCATAGGCCGAAATGACCCGTCTTGCTTCTGAATTAACCCCTGGTTGGGGTAAAACTTTATCCTCGTTTGCAAGAGGAATTGGAATGACTTTTCCTGCTGAACCAATTTCTGAACTGCTTCTTGCAAGCCTAGTCCTTCGTCTCTACCCGAGATGGCTGTGAAGTCGAAAACATACCTAGTACTGTGTCAGAACTGTATGCCTGAAGAATTTGCCCCCCCCCCCAGATGGGATCCCCAGGCAGAGGCCCATAACATGCTACTGATGGCTTATCTTTCTACAGCACTTGAACAGATGGTCTCGCATCCGAGTATCAACCAGGTCCAACACTGCTTATCTTCCAAACTCAGATGAGATTGGGCCTATTCAGTGTGGTGTAGCTGTAGATCCAACCAGAGTTTTGGCAGCCCAATGCCTTATTAGTCCTCCTATGAATCAAACCCAGGGGCCGAAAAGCAGAACTTTAAGTTTAAAAGTGTATGTGGAAGAAAGTTGACCTTTTTGGAGTCTGATTTCAGAATATCTGTTAATTCTTTACCAAAGAAAAACTTTCCGGAAAGGACAACGATTCCGAACCTTTCCTAAATTCTGAATCGGCTTCCACCTTCCAACCAAAACTGCTCTTTGTGCAGATATGATTGAGGCTCATGCTCTGGAGGAAACAAAGCCAATATATTGGTGTTTCTCCAGGATCACTGCAATATATGAGAACTTTGCTGTTAATGAAAAGATTCTCCTTTCATTGCATTAGCCCAGATAACCACTGTCTTTGCCATTTAAGCCAAAACCAAGGCTTGGCCCTCTGACTGCCCTAGACAGGGAAAGCAAAGATAAAGTACAACACTTGCATAACTACTTTAGGAGCCACCTCTTTTTAAACATCCCCAACTGGAAGAAGGTAATTAGAATTCAATTTCTTAGGATTCTAACTTTTATTTGGGCATGACCCCAACCTCTTCCCTGATTTCTGTCAGCTGCTCTGACTCAGGAAAATCAAGTTTTTAGGATGTTCAAATACAGATGCCTAGGCGTTTAACCAGGCTCCCTCAATGCTTTATTTAGCTCAGCTAAATTCCAGCTGAGACCTAGCTCTTTTTTGTATAATGAAGTAGAATAAATTGGACTTTCATCTTCCGATGAATTCAACAATGTGTAGCCTGTGAATGTGAAAATTTTACTTACCATTGCTCTGAGAAGCTACTGCTGGGAGTGATGCACCATAGGTGGATCTGCATGTAAAGGCTCTACCTGGTACAGGATTCTGAAGAGATTATCCATTCAGTTTATTGGATAAAATGTGTGCAAAAATCGCTCAAGGAAGATAGATTTGTACCTGAATCTGCCTTGTATTTTTGCTGAAGCTAAACACTATGCACATGAACCTTCCTGAACCAGATCATAAGAGGACAACACAGTTTTTGTAAAACAAACATAATATGAGTGCCCTCACCTTTGCCGCTCTTTATACATGATAAATAATCAGCACTTCCACAGTATACTACACAATTTTGTGACTGTAATTTTTAAATGATATTCATCCAACCCTCCATGCATCAGCACTGAGGATCTGCAAGACAGACTAAACAGACATATAGTAAAGTCAGCCTAAATACTAGCTGACAGTCACATTAGTATAATAAGCAATATGAGTATATTATCAACTACAAATAACATATTATTTATGTAGGAGCACACATTTACTGAATCATGTTTAAAACAGATCTAACATATTCAGACGCAATGTGAAAGAAACAACAGTAATGGTACAGACTCATATGCAATAGACACTTTATCTAACTATTCGTACTCAAAAGGTAGATAGAGACTTAGTGCTGTATTACCTGTACTCAGTAGAGTGGGATACAAGGAAACTCACCCCGCTTCCATGATCGGTCATACGTTAACGAACGCTGAGTGGATCCAGACGCTAGTAGTGTACACTGCCGCTCCCTGACCCAGTGATCACAGATGCTCCGGTCACACAGTCGCTTATGCTACAACCGGATCCCCTAGTGATAGCGCTTAGTGAATACAAATGCTCTGGTCACACAGCTGCCTATGCTGCGACCGGGTCTCCTCTGGGTAGCGCTTAGTGAACACCGACGCACCGGTCACGCAGCCGCCTATGCTGCGACTGGGTCCCCTCGTGGTAGTGCTCAGCGAACACAGACGCACTGGTCACACAGCCGCCTATGCTGCGACCGGGTCCCCTTGTGGTAGCAATCAGTGAACACAGACGCCCCGGTCACACAGACGCTTATGCTGCGATCGGGTCTCCTAGTGTAGCTAGTAGCGTCTGAGACGGAAGTGAGGAAGCAGTTCATGGCGGGAGACTCGGCGGAAACTGGTCATGAACCGGGGGGAGGGGCGACCAGGAGAGCGTCCGACTCCCCACTGCTGACATCAACCTTAGGGATCATGGCCTCATGCTATTCCTGGTGCCTAAGATCCCTAAGGCCTAGCACTGGAGCACCCATGGTGGCGGCGCGTCAGCTACTGTTTGGTAGTCTCCTCCTAAAACAGTGCGGCTGTGTCCATATTCCATCATGCTATCGCAGAATCGATGCCTTACCTTCTCTCTGTGCTCCGGCCACAGCCTGGTAACGTCTGATGGACCTGCTAGTATATCCGACACAGATGCCCGCCGAAACAGCACTGTACTCGAGGGTAAGCGTTGTCACGACCCGGCGGAGAGTTGTTGGAGCGACTCTTTCCAATATGCGTATAAGATACTGTTAAGAAAGATCACTCAAAAAATAGTAAGACTATAAAAATAAAATAAGAAAGCTTGGGGCTGCTAAAGAAACAGCAGCTCTCTAACCATGGTCCGGCTCCTTCCGCACCAACAAAAAAACTGATTTGTCTGAACCAGGGGGCGGGGATATATGGATGGGCCCGTTGCATGCTGGGAGGCCTAAAGCGTTTGATCATTTGGTGCCAATCCGCTGTCGCTCCATCATATCCCATTGTTATCCTGTGGATAACCTGTGGACCCTGCCGGAGAAAGAATACTTGCAAATTGTGAAGATAACACTTGAAGCACTGTGAATCTGCAGCAGAAGACAATGGTGAAGAATGAGTTAAACTGAGAGCTGATTAAACGAGCACTTGAGTTGAGTAGAATCCTCCAAAGGCTGTGCGATTGAAGCAGGCAGACAGGGTAACCTCTAACAAGACCCTGGAAATCCACTTGTTGCCGCAGGGAGAGCGATTGACTGACAGCACAGCAGGGAGCTGGTGGATCTTTTGCAGTGAAGGTTGCAGGCAGATCTCTGGGAGCGGAGTAGCTACAACAAAGCACTAACTCAGAGTAACATACTCCCAGCCTACTTAAAGGAAGCACAAGCACCGGATTGGCTAACACTTACCCACAGGTGTTTCACAAGTGCTCTGAGGTGCTCATTTGGTCTCCAACATGGCCGCCTCCTATACTGCAGACACACAGTGGCGCCTTTGGCCAATTGGTCCCCGCACTCCTGGCTCCCAGAACCTGCATCACCTCTGCCGCTGACCACGCAGCGTCCCCACACGACCGCACAGCACTGTGAGCAACCGCACCAGCAACGGACGGACCCCAGAACCCACAGAGGTGAGTGGTTGGTTCATGACAGCTAGCTGTGCCCTAAGCTCCATAGTAACCCTCAGGTGAAAAACATCTCGGACTAGTGATTTATCAATCTTTATGTTGCTTAGTCTCTCCAGTACTACTTCCTCACTTAAATAAGTATCTAGCCAAGAATCATTACCTTCACTGTCATTTTTCACTACTATCACCTTCTGATCCTCCCTGGTGAATACTGATGGAAAAAAAATTGTTCAGTATATCTGCTTTTATTTTTTCATTGTTTATCAAGGTTCCCAGTTCATCATTTAAATGGGCCTAGGTTCTCCTTTTTTTATCCTTTTACTGTTTATGTATTTATAAAACTTTTTAGGATTGGCTTTACTCTCTATAGCGATTTGCTTTTTGTTTACAATTTTAGCTGCTCTTATTACTTTTTTGCAACTTTTACATACTGTATAACATATTACATATACCTTTGTAAATTTGACCCTTATTGGAATTGAAAACTGATTAAGCATAAGTATAAGCAACAATACTTGAAAGTATCTTTTTATATATAAAAATTTACAAACACACATATATTGTTTGATGTGTTGTAATAATCTTCCATTACTTCGAGTATTTGATGTACTCTTCTTCTCTGTTCTTTTGTTTAGATACAACTGAATACTTATAGAAGAAATAAATGTCATGTGAGAATGCTGAAATGTAAAACTGTATTATGCTGTACTATTATTATTATTATTACAATTTATTTATAAGGCACCACAAGTGTTTCGCAGTGCCGTACATACAACACACATTAGAACTATACAGGGTATACAGAACTTAACATCACAGAAAACTAAAGCAGAGCACAGGTAACAATTAGCACCACAGTTTTCAGTACACAACACAACTGAGATGTCAGGAAGCAAAGAAGTAATCGGCATACTACTAGGGGCGGGCAGCCATTGGAAGAGATGAACAGTCATGAGCAGGAGTAAATGCAGGTATAGACAGTCACTGAGTAGGAGAGAGCTGTAACTGAAGTGCAAGAGAAGAGGGCTGTGAGAACAGGAGGGAAGAGGGCCCTGCTCCAAGGAGTTTACAATCTAGGGGAAGAGAGAGAGACAGACTGGTGACATGAAGTACAAGCAAGTGGAAGGAAGGTGGCCTTGTGGCAGGAAGTAAGCAAGGCAGAGATGGCCAAGGCATGAGGATGGGAGAGCGGCCTCAAGACTGGGTTATTCGGAAAGGTAGGCTTTGTTGAACAGGTGAGTTGTCAGTGCCCGTTTGAAGCTTTGCAATGTTGGGGAGAGTCTAATAGAGCAAGGGAGCTTGTTCCAGTGAAGAGGGGCAGCATGGGCAAAATCTTGGATTCAAGCATGGGATCTAGTGACCAGGGCAGACGAGAGGCGTCAGTCATTGGCCGACCAGAGTGGACAGGCAGTGGCATGTAGGGTGATGAGGTTGGAGATATATGGTGCAGTGGAATTACTTGTATGTGAGGGTGAGGAGTTTGAAGAGGATTCTGTGGGGGAATGGGAGCCAGTGTAGATTTTATTGAAGGGGAGTGGCAGATGTGGAGCAGTGGGAGAGGAAGATAAGTCTATCTGTGGAGTTGAGAACAGATTGTAGTGGAGCAAGATGGGAGAGCAGGAGGCCAGTGAGAGAATGTTGCAATAGTCGAGCCGTGAGATGACTAGTGAGTGTATAATAAGTTTATTCGCACTCTGGTAGAGGAATGGCCTGATGCCAGCGATGTTGCGTAGCTGGAATCGACAGGATTGAGCCAGAGATTGGATGTGGGGGGTGAAGGAGAGGGAGGAGTCAAGAGTGATACCCAGGCAGTGGAGCTGGGTAACGGGGAAAATTATAGTGTTGTCAGCAGTGATAGAAATATTGGGGGAGGGGGTACTCTGGATGGGGAAAATAATAGTAGACTTATCGTTGATAACGTTATTTCTCTTAAATCCACAGGATAATCATTGGGATAAGAGGTAGCAACAGCGGATTGGCACCAACGATCAAAGCTTTCGGCCTCCCAGAATGCAATATGCCAGTCCCCTATATCCCAGCCTCCTGGCTCAGTTGTTTTCCAAAGCTCAAGGCAGGAGCATTATAGAGAGCCCTAATCAGGCAAGAAGAACACACATGCACACCTTTCCGTACAAGAAGGAAGAGGTTAGTATGTGAAAGGATCCTCAAATCAGGTGTATCAGGGTGGGATCTCTGTAGATACTGTGGACTTAGGAGAAATAAAGTTATCAATGGTAAGTCTACCATAACTATTATTTCTCCTGCAGGGTCCACAGGTTATCCACAGGATAAACATTGGGATGTCCCAAAGCAAATTTAGTGGTGGGGACGCTCCTGATTGGACAGGTGAATCCTTCGACCTGAATTCAGCATCGTGAGAGGCAAAGGTATCAAAGGCATAATGTCTAATGAATATGTTAATGGAAGACCATGTGGCTGCCTTACATATCTGTTCAGCTGAAGCACCACGTTGTGCTGCCCATGACAGACCTACCTTACGAGTAGAGTGAGCAGAGACATTAGCCGGAATAGGGAGATTAGCTTGAGAATATGCTTCTGAAATCGTCATCCGAAGCCACCTCGCCAGTGTCTGCTTTTCAGCAGGCCATCCTCTCTTGTGAAATCCGTAGAGAATGAAGAGAGTGTCTGTCTTTCTGATGGCACTGGTGCAATCCACGTAGATCTTTAAAGCAGGGACTACGTCCAGTGATGCATCTCCCGCAGAAAGGTCCGGTCCTTGGAAGGCCGGGGCAACAATTTATTTGTTAAGGTGGAATTTAGACACCACCTTAGGAAGATAACCAGATTTGGTTCTAAGAACTGCTCTATCTGGATGAAAAATAAGAAAAGGAGGTCGACATATTAACGCCCCCAAATCTGAAACTCTTCTAGCTGAAGCAATAGTCAGAAAGAGAGCTTTAGCTGTCAACCATTTAAGATCCACTTGCTTTAGTGGTTCACATGGAGCAACTTGAAGCGCATTTAGGACTAAACTTAAATCCCAAGGCACTGCAGAAGGAACAAAGGGAGGTTGGATGTGAAGCTTTTCCTGGAAAAGTGTGAACATCCTGTAGGTTAGCAATTTTCTTTTGGAAACATACAGTCAATGCTGACACCTGCATTCTCAAGGAAGCCACCAGTAAACCTTTGTCCATGCCTGCCTCAAGGAATGCAAGGACTCTGGAAACTCTGAAAGTCCTAGGGTCAAATTTCTGGTCACTGCACAATTGAATACAGGCTTGCCATATTTGGTGATAAATGCGATCTTAGGATGGTTTCCTTGCTCTGAGCATTGTTTGAATTACTTGTTGTGAGAATCCTCTTGCTTTCAGAATGGAAGACTCATGAGCCATGCCATCAAAGACAGTCGATCTAGGTGCTTGTAATAGCAAGGACCCTGTGACAGTAGATCTAGACGTTGAGGGAGTAGAATTGGAGCATCAATCGACAGCCTCTGCAGATCTGTGTACCAATGTCTTCTGGGCCAAGCCAGAGCTATTAGTATTACGGTGCCCTTTTCCTGTTTTACCTTTCTCATCACCCTGGGCAACAGGGTGATCGGTTGAAACACATAGACCAGATGAAAGTCCCATCTCACTTGCACTGGGATCCTTTGTACTTGACCCGTATGCGGGAACTTTGTTGTTCTGACGGGATGCCATGAGACCTATCTCTGGTAACCCCCACTTGTCTACCAGAGTCTGGAAGACCTTAGGATGTAAAGCCCAATCGTTTGCATGAATGGCATGTCGACTGAGAAAATCTGCATCCCAGTTTAGGTCTCCCAGAATAAACATTGCAGACAAGGCTGGATGATGAAGTTCTGCCCACCTTAACGTGCGGCTTACCTCCTTCATTGCTATTTGGCTGCGAGTTCCTCCTTGATGATTGAGGTACACTACTGCTGTAGCATTGTCCGAGCAAATTTAAACTGGTTTCCACTGAAGAATGTCCTTTGCCTGAATGAGTGCTATATAAATGGCCCGAAGTTCCAATATATTTATTGGCAGGCAACTTTCTTCCTTTGTCCACTGTCCTTGGAAGCAAATTCTTCCTGACACTGCTCCCCAGCCCTGAAGACTGACATCTGTTGTCAGAATTTCCCAATCTGATATTCAAAAGGGTCTCCCTTTGTCCAGATGAGATATCTGTAGCCACCAGGCTAATGACCTCCTTACTTCCACAGGAAGGACCATAGTCTGTGTTTTTATTGTCTGATGAATAACATTCCATTTGGAAAGGATCAGACATTGCATGGGCCTCGAGTGGAACTGAGCATACTCCACCATGTCGAATGTCGACACTATAAATCCCATCAAGTGCTTTGCTGCATGAATGGATACCCTTTGACTGTGTAGAAGCTCCTGAATCCTCAACTGAATTTTGGACATTTTTTTTTCAGAGGTAAAATTACTCTCTGAAGACCTGAATCCAACACAGCCCCCAAATGAGTCATACGTTGTGATGGAACCAGGCACAACTTTGCCCAATTTATGAGCCAACCGTGTCTCTGTAAACAAGCTATTGTCTGTTGCAGATGACACTGAAGCAATTCTTAAGATTGTGCCAGGTCGAGGTATGGAAAAATCCTTATCCTCTGCTGGCGGAGATAAGCTGCCATTACCACCATCATTTTGGTGAATACTCTGGTAGCTGTGGCCAGTCCAAATGGTAGGGCCTAAAACTGAAAATGTTGCTGGAGGATAGTAAACCTGAGATAGCGCTGATAGGACAGTGCTATAGGAACATGTAGGTAAGCATCCTGGATATCCAGGGATACCATAAAATCCTCCGGCTTCACGGCCAAAATAATGGAACGTAAAGTCTCCATATGAAACCGAGGCACCCAACTGTACTTGTTCAGCACTTTGAGATTGAGTATGGGCCAGAACCACCCATTTGGCTTCTGGATTAGAAACAGGTTTGAATAAAAACCTTGTCTTCGTTGTGCAGGAGGAACTGGAATTATCACTCCTGACTGAAGCAACTTCTGAACTGCCTCTTGCAAAGCCCTGGCCTTCGTTTCCACTGAAGATGGGCTGGTACAAAAAAACCTTTGTGGCGAGCTCAAGGAGGACAGAAACCTCCCATGGAGCAGAAGGGCAAACGCATAACCGTGAGATACTGCTTCTTGCACCCAGGCATCTGTGGTAGACTGCTACCAGATCTGTGCAAACTGAAGAAGTCGGCCTCCCACCCAGGGGTCCCCCAAGTGGAGGCCCGTACCATCAGGCTGATGGCTTAGGAAGCTGGCCCTCTGGTAGCCCAATGCTTTTCAGTCTTAATAGACTTGTCAGATTGAGACTGTTTGCCATAACCCTTTCCTTTTGCTTTTCCTTGAGTTCGAAAGGGCCGAAAAGCTGGATATCTAGGCTTGGATTTGTGTGTGGAAGGAAACTTCACTTTCTTATAGTCTGCTTCTGACTCCAAAATACTGTTTAAGAACCTTCTTGGATTCTGAGTCTGCTTTCCATGTACGTACCCAAACTTCTCTGTGAGCTGCTACTGCTGAGGCTGATGCCTTAGAGATAATTGTACCCATATCCAAGGCTGCTTATTCCATAAAAATAGCTGCCTGTTTGATATGTGGAATATGGGAGTTTTGCTCTCTAGATGCCAAAGAAAGATCATCCTCCAATGCATCAGCCCAGGTTTCCACTGCTTTTGCCATCCAGGCTGAAGCCATGGCTGGTCTTATGATTGCCCCAGACAAGGAGACAATGTTTTTTAATAAAACCATCTGTTTTCCTATCGGTGACATCATTTAAAGATGTTGAAGGCAGAGGTAATGTAGATTACCGCACCAATCGAATGACATGCGTATCTACTTTGGGAGCCACCTCCCTTTTTAAACAGTCCCCAGCTGGAAGAGGAACATGTAAAATCCATTTCTTTGGAATTCTAAACTTCTTACTGGGTGTTACCCAAGCCTCGCATAATTTCCGTCAGCTGTTCTGACCCAGGAAATTCAGTCCTAACTGTTTTGGGATGTTTAAACACAGGTTCCTTAGATTTTAACAAAGGCTCTGCTGCTTACTTTAAGGATAGAATGGCTTTCATAGCACTAATTAGCTCAGGTATGTCCACTGAGCTGAGATCTTTATCCTCATCTCTGTATGCAGACCCGGAGTGTGATGAGTCCTCATCCTCCAACGAGTCCCCATCTGCAACATGTGTAGACTGTGAAGATGTTGTTTCATGTCCATGTGATTTACTTTCCATCGGCCTTTGAGCCTGTTTTTGTTGAAAGGCTGCAGATTCCTGTACTGGATATGATAAACCCCAGGTGGAATGTTGCATGTAAGAGTTAATAGGGAAACCTATCCCTGGTATAGGAGTTGGCATTATCCACTCAGCTATACTGGATAATGTCTGTGCAAATGTAGCCCATGGGGGTTCCATTTTTACCTGTGCCTGCTTTGGACTATTCAGGAGGCTTTGGTGAAAACTGAAACAGTTTTCACATAATCCATTTTGAATCAGATGCTGAGAGGTTAACCCAGCTTTGCAAGACAAACATAAAATGAGTGATGGTGCTGCTGTGGAGAGTCTGTCCTCCTTACTCTTGCCTCTCTTAGACATGATAAAGAAATCACACACCTGTACAGTGTTAACTACACAATTTGTGACTGAAATCACTTTAAAACTTGTTAAAGTGACATACAATCTGACCCCCTCCCTGCTTCAGAAAATACAGTAGTAAAGTCAGCGATCACACTAGCAATCAGTCAAAACAGTGCGGCCGTGTCTCACGTTTCCCCTCTAAACGGTACCGATGCCTTACCTTCTCCCCGTGCTACGGCCACAGCCTGGTAACGTCTGCTGTACTTGCTAACACATCCTACACAGATGCCCGCCGAAACAGCACAGAGTCGGTGAAGAAGCCCCCATATGAGAGGGCAGCAGGGTAGGTGGAGTCAGAGGAGGAGAGCCAGGTTTCAGTGATAGCGAGAAGGTTAAGAGAGTGGAGATGAAGTGGTCGTGGATAGTGCTTACCTTGTTGCAGATTGATCTGGCATTCCAGAGAGCACAGGAGAGGGGGAGGGATGGGATAGGGGAAATGTGGATCTGGCTGGCTGGGTTGCAGGTGCGGGGAGGCAGAGGTGATTGGGAAATGGGGGTGGGTGAGAGTCAGCAGAGTGGATTGGTATGGGACTGGATCTAGGATGGCAACAGTGCAGTACGTTAGGGGTGATCAGAGAAATATTATATAAAAGGGGTTGGTGAAAATAGTGACCAGAAATAAACCAAAAGTTGAAAGCAGCTGTACTAAAAGCAGAGGCACTGCAGAATAGACATTTTAGGGAATTAATGCAATTTGAAGAAATTACAGAGTAGTGTTATTTAGAAGGACAGAAGCAATGGTTGAGAGCATTAGGTTTTTGAGATTTTTCAGTCAGGGAGTCTTGTAAGGGGAGTCCAGGTTGTGTATTCAGCAGGTGTTAGAGGTAGTGAATTGGTTAACTCTCTGTTGTATGTTGATAGCAGTCCTTTTGGAGCAGGTGTAGAAGTCAATGTGTTGTTATTCTGTTTTTCTCCTGTTTATCTCTGGTCTATCTCCCATGATACTATTTCATTACACTTTACACTAACACTTCACAGCCTACATGGCTTCACAGACGGCCACATATGCACTATTCTATTGAGACACCCCTTTCTTTATTCCTGAAGACACCCCAGAAGAAGTAGTTATCGATGAAACGCGTTGGTTGATGTGCATTTTGGAAATTTAATGGAATAAAGTGGCTAACAACAGCTCTGCACAAACTAAGGCATCCCTAAGTATTTAGTCAACCACTTTTAGTTTGATGCATTTGTGTAAATGTTTTAAATGTAAAAAATGTCTGAATGAACTTTTAAAATAAATTAATAGATTTTATAATCAATCAAATCAATATTGGGTGTACTCAATTGCACTTAAGTGAAAAATGTATCTGTTAACTTGATCATTAGCTTGAATGTCAGTTATACACTAGTTGACCAAAGTTAATATACAAACAAACTAGGTGCTCCCTAAGAAACACTACTTCGCAATAAATATATATATATTTTTTTTAATGCACAAATAGCATGCACTCCTCTCCTCATGAAGTGCTGCGGTGCTTGATACAATCAGAATATCCGCACTCGGCGGTCTTACAGATGTGACCCCTTGCATCATGGTACGCAGGCTCCACAGCTATTCCATTCATTGCGAAAGGGACATGGGCACGTATGCACGCACCCGCGAATGTCGTGCATATTGTATTATGTATGCTGTGATGCAAAGACTGATAAGGACACATCTGAATATAGTAATACTAAACAGGCTGGTCACACCTTGGCATTCCTGCAATGTTTTGGGCTTTATTTGCCCGTCTTCAGGCAGCACATACAACAATGTGATGGTTATGATACAAAACATTACCTTAAATACCAGCTGGATCCTCACCAACAGACACTGTGCCATCATGGACACATGCACTGCAGGACCGGAAATCCAGAACATCCGATTGCTAGCTACTTCTGTCCCCAATGACAGTTGCCCAGGCAACCCGACACATGCAGCAAAGCCAATACATAAATCCTGTTACCACAACAAACAAGGGAAATACATATTATATTTGCACCACATGAGAATAAAATCATAAACATTAGTCATAAAAATAAAGCCACTGGAAGAAAAACACACAAAATAGTATAATACCTTATAAAGTTTAATTGAATCAGAACAGACTAAAGTGAGCAGAATAGGAAATATACTAACTATAAGAACACATTTATATTTAGTTGGTCATTAAGTCCCCTTGGTTTAACGGTGTCCAAGATACAAATCCATTTGTATTCCAAACGCAAAAGCTTCTTATGGCGATCTCGTTGTCTATGATCGTCAGGGACATGATCGATTATCATAAGCTTAAAATTTGAAATATGATGAAAATCAGAAAAATGTCTTACTATGGGCTGATCCGACATTTTGCCATCCAAAGCTGCTCTAATGGATGATCAATGAAGAGCCAAGTACTCCTTAAAGGAGAGCATGATCTTCCCCACATAGCATAACCCCGCGGGCACTTTACTAGATAGATCACATATTCATCATGCTCTGACTTGCACGAGTATATATCATGCTTATAACCTGTATGTGCATGATAAAAATGTCTCCAGCTGTCATATGATTACATGTTGTGCAACCGATACATTTGTGGCAACCATTGCTTCTCCTGATTTCTCCTTTAATGGCTCTCATATGTCCAGTAATATTTGAATGCACAGTCCAATCATGGATGTTCTTTTATCTCTTATAGCAGGCTATAACTTCAGAGTATTTTAAGCTCTTCAGATCTTTATAATTTTGAACATTTTGCTTGGAGTCTGGATAATTTCATGTGCTGTATTATATTTCTGTACCTAATGGATTGTATCATGTTTATTTTTAAGGGTGTATGATCTAGGAATAGCATCCACATTCCTCTTGGCCTTACATAAAATATCACCAGAATAGCCTCTTCTACTAAGGGGTATATTGAATTGAAGTCTGATCCATTCCGACATTCATTTGTTGGAATGGATCCGACCTGGGCTATTCATTGACATCTCAATTAGACTTTTAAAAAAGTTGAATTGAGATGCGGGAGGGGAGATGGGGGAGAGCGCGGGCAGACGGGGAGAGCAATGGCTATATAGCCGCTGCTGTAGCGCTGCTCTCCCCGTCTGCCCGCTGCTCTCCCCCGTCTGCCCGCGACTCTCCCCGTCTCCCCCCCAGTCTCTCTGCCTCTCCCCGTCCCTCCTCCCTGAAGTCCCTGCATCTCAGCCGCCACTCACAGCAGCGTCTACCCGGCTCCTGCCAGCGAGGTCTCGCTTGCTGGAGCCGCGTGGACGCTGCTGTGAGCAGCAGCTGTGACATCCTCCAGTGCTGCTCTCCCCATCCCCGCCTCAGCTGTCCCCATCTCCAGCGCTGCTCTCCCCATCTCACTTCAACTTTTTTTTAAAGTCGAAGTGAGATGGTCGAAAAGTGGGCCATTGTCTCTGTCATGACCTCAAGGCTAGTATTAAGATCTTCCTCATCACTAGTTATCTTATAAGCATGCAGAAATTGTGAGAAGGGTAAACTCTTAGTAGTAGCTTGTGGATGATAACTATTTGCTCTCAACAGTGTATTTCTACTGTATCTGTCAGTTTTGTAAGGATTTTTCTAGAGATTTTATGCTCAGAGACACAGATGCTAACATTAAGAAATAAAATCTCTTCCAAACCCATAAAGGTGAACTTGATTGGTCAATCTAAATTTTATCTCTAACATCTCGACTAAAGAAAAAAATATTTTTCATCATGGGCCATAAAGGTATTCGCATTAGTGGGTGCTACGTGAGAACCCATGGTACATCCAGATCTTTGTACAGTATATAGTACTGGTTATTGAAATAAAAATAATTTCTTTTAAAAACTAAATCCAGAAAAATTTGAAAAAAATCAGATGTTTGGACCCTTATATAAGGGATTGCCAGTGAGTAATGCTTCCATGGCTGCCAAACCCCAATCATGAGAAATATTTGTATATAAGCTTTTAATATCCATGGTGCACAGAGAAGTATTCTCTGTAATTTTCCCCATATTCTGCAACTATACCAAAAAGGTCAGTGGTATTTCTCAGATAAGTATCTCCTGCCTGGATGCGAGGCTGCACGAAGAAGTCGAAGTGTTTTGAAATTTATTATATTGGTTTTATCATTTTATCTTTTAATATATACAGTGTTGGGTGGTAGATAACCCATCTCTGATATTTCCTGACTGCAGCCCCCAGTGTGCACAGTAATCTTTTATTCCTCATTTTTTATGTAACCAAATTAAGTAGCATTGCTCAGTATTTGCAAAATAGCAAAGACAATTTCAATAGATAAAAAACCCACACAAGATACAATATTAAGCAGACATAAAATAAATCTAACATATGCTACTCATTTATCAAAAATATTGTTCACCTTACTAAAAATGCAATAATGATAGGCAGCATACAGAGACATTATATAAGTATACATAGACATTTGAAACCAGGCAACACCTCTTAATATAAAGATATAAAAAAAACTTCAAGTGAAAAAAAATCATACGTATAACATAATATTACCAGTTTAAAAGTCAAAAAGACAAAACATTAAATGTTAATTCAATTCAGACAATTTATCCCTTTGATCTTAATACAACAATTCCATAGGGTTCTCTCATACGGAAAACAATAAATCTCTGTGTGAATTAGTGTGTTCAATTCCTCTAAATGTGAGACCTTGTATATCTCCATTGTGACAAATGTATATACGCTTAGACTAGCTATTCTACCTGTTCTTCGCATGGGAGTTTCTGATTTTCATGGTTGTAAATGTAATCCATAGTTCTTGGCGTTACCTAAGTGGCATCCGTAGCAGATACGGTAAAAAGTGACAGGACCATTTTTGTAGTTTTTTAAAATTCCACCCACTGGAGGTGCAATCAAAATTTTCGTCCATTTGGGCGTTATCGTTCACGCAACGCAAACCATACATTGGTGATGAAGTCATTATGTCAACCCCCTTTTTATCCCCTCAGGGGAGGCTTATTCAAATTCTAATTACGTAGTTTTCTTATTTCCCACCTGAAGAATACCTATGTTACATTTCAGCTTTCTAATATATCGGGAAGTAAGAGAATTAGTGATGAGTCTGTGAGTGAGTGAGTGAGTGAGTGAGGGCTTTCGCTTACGCAGCCTGTAGTGTGTTTTTCCACTTTAATTTTGAGTGTGACTCCAAATCCAGACTTCCATGGGTTAATAAATTTGATTTCCATTGATAATTTTTGTGTGATTTTGTTGTCAGCACATTCAACTATGTAAAGAACAAAGTATTTAATAAGAATATTTCATTCATTCAGATCTAGGATGTGTTATTTTAGTGTTCCCTTTATTTTTTTGAGCAGTGTATATATAGATAAACTGAGATTTCAACTTTCTTAGAATGTGGCAATAATGTTCCAAAAACATGGTGTAAAGGATACGTGAGCACAACAGAGAAGGCGTGTGTGCAGTCTACATGTGGCTCCTGCTCTCTCGCTGGTGCATGTGACATTATGAATTCTTGACTGTCTTACTGTGAGCAAACTGTATATTATTTTGGGTTTCAATGTAGAGGTCGACAGTCAATAGGTCGATCCCATAAAGTCAACATGCATTAAGTCGACAGGTAGACAAGGACGACATGGCCAAAAGGACAACAGGTAAAAGGTAGACAGTGCAAAAAGTCGACATGACAACGGTGGCACAAATTTTGTTTTTCATGTTTTACCACTTTTGCTTGATTTACTATCCACGTGAACTGCGATTAAGAATGGCAACCTGTAGCAAGCACAGTGGTAGCAGAGCTACATGTTTCCACTGATTGTGCTTAGATATGGTTATACCTAGTAAATGACACCCCAAAAAAACTTTCCAAAACTTATATAGACCTTTTTTGTGTCGACACTGGTCATGTCGATCTTTTGTATCTGTCGACCTTACCCACTGTTGACATTTTAACCCTGTTGACCTAATGACTCTCTATCTAGACAGTGTAGATAATCTATACCACTCCTATTAGTTCAGTAAGGACTACAAAATGGTTTCTACAATTACCCTATTTAGCAAAGGTACATATCTACAAAAAAAGATTCCTGAACACCTAATTTCACATATATTATAAATAGAACACACATTACCTGCATTAATGTAATATGAAAACTATGCTGTATCGCATTGCTCCATCAATGGAAGGGGTAACACAACATGCAGGTTGTTATAAGAAAATAACTGATGTGTAAAACTGAATTTGGTTTCAAATAAGTATAAATATATTTTTTAGATAAATATGGCAAATGGGCTCCTGACTGTGTTTTACTGTTTACGGATTCTATTGTAGACTTAGAAATAAAAAGTCTTACAATAAACAAAAACGTATCCCGTAGTTAATCATTACAAGAAAAACGGTAGGAAGCCAACAAGAAAATCTATGTCTAAATCTCCTTCCCGACCATATAGTTTGATTGCCTGGTGCATCAATATTATAAAAAAAGGCTACCTGCTGTTCGTTTATATATTTATACAATCTGCATCATTAACTGTGGCTTAATTTCTAGCAAACCGCTGTTAAAGCTGGGTACTGAAACTTTCTTAGAGGATAGAACCAAGTCAGTCTGTTCTCATTTAAAAAACTATTATTTGAGAGATTTTGCGCCTATAAAGAATAATTGTCTTTCTATCAACTGTGCAAACATACTTTACATTACCTTAACAGAGTGCTGTAATGCTTATTCTACATAAATCCAGCTCCCAGATAATCATGAGAACATAGACACCAGTTATTAAAGTTATGGGATATCTCCAAATGAAAAGGCCATTAACCACTTGCCTGGCATGGTCGCATCAGATGCGACCATGCCTGCAAGTGCTCTATCTGACCTGGTCACACAGAATGTGACCAGTCAGATAAACTGTGTTAGCAGTGGCAGGGAAGGGAAACTTCCCTCTGCTGCTGCTGTCAGAGGGACCCTACTGATTGCCGTGCTGCCGATCACTGCTGATCGGTCAGCACAGCAGGCTCCCCCCCTCCAGTGACTGCAGACAATAGCAGCCGCTGGGGAGTGTAAATGAACCCCCCCAAGCAGGGCCAATGTAAGGTCTCTGTGCACCCTAGGCAAAACTTTACCCTAGCGCCCCCTCACCTGCAACATCACCACCACCACCACTACCTACCATAGGGGAGATGCAGGTGGCCAATAGGTGGGCTGTGGTGAATTGCATCATTATACATATACAGAGAAAAGGGACAGCACTCAAGGACTTTTAAAATGATCAAGTATATTGTAAACAAGTCACAAGATTTTGTGACTTTGTACACAATATATTTTCACTTTAAAACTCCTTGAGTGCCATCTATTCTTTATTTACTGTGAAATGCTCTATATGTGGTCTGGTGGGGATATTTAAATGGAGTTGGGTATGGGAATACTGACAGTGGCACCCCAACCACCATAATACCGACATTTTGAGTAAAATGAATTGACCTTACCCTTACCTAACCCTCCCTCCCCACAGCTAAACCCTAAGCCACCCCAGAATACTAACATTCAGGATGCCGGATGTCGGGATTCCAGCATCAACATTCTGACATGTGTCAAGATTCCGGGGCCAGTATTATGAACGCCAACATCCTGTCTGCCAGGATGCCAACTACATCCCTTTAATTGTATGTGTGCACAGATATATATATTTGTATGCTCCTTATTGTGTTCCATCCACCCATCTGTAAGTTCATTACTAACCCCATACAGAGACATCCTTTTTTTTCCTGCCAGATGAATTCAGTGGTGCCCTTCAGTGGCTGGTGCCTCTAGGCAGCCGCCTAAAGCTGCCTAATGGTAGAGCCGGCCCTGCCCCCAAGCCCCCCCTGTGTACCTGGAGGCTGTCCCGGCTTTCAAAATGAAAGCAGCGATGGTCGCGATGTAACCGGTGTTCCCGATTGATGTTTCGATGTTTGGAAAAAATATTTTATTAAAAAAATATATATTTTTTTACTTTTTTTTAACTAAAATCATTTTGGATAGAGTTAAATTCTTGTTCTTCACCTAATTCACTCATAAAAAACAATGTCAATTTCTGAGCTTTTTTTGGGGAAAAAAATCGTCAGTTACAGTAAGTGGTTAAACTCAAAATAGAATTTGAGCCTACTGAAGCCATCTACCAATCAGGCTTTCATACCCCAGCATCGGAGTAATTAGACTGGTCTGTCTGCTCCTCCAGAATTCAGCAGAATGCATCTACTGAGCTCAATGCAATGGTTCCCTTTTCCAAAGCTGGAAGTTCAAAGCATGATTGGCTTGCAGCATCAAGATCAGAAAGGGGTATGTACTAAACTGGAGATTTATCCAAACGTAGATTCTCTGGGCCTCATACAGAATTAGGAGCAAACAAAAGAATGTTTAACAATGTGCACTTAGCAAAACCATGTTGAACTGCAGATGGGGCAGTATATACTAGAAAAGGGATCTGGAATATGTGGGGGTCACTTCAGTGTTGGTCTACTGCTCCATCCCACCCCCATCTCTATATGCTGCTCCGCCCCCTCTATGTCCCACCTACCTTGCTGCCTGCTTTTGTGTAACTCATCCCCTCTCTGCCTGCTGCTTTGCCCCCTTTTGTCCCTCTCTACCTAGCCTAGCAATGTAATTTCTCACTAAACTGCGACTGTAAGGTGCAAACGTGCGTTTACAAGTGATCCTGATAGAAGTTACCAGAAAAGCAATTGATGACATTTGTGAGGAGAGAAAGAAGGGGTGTCCACATAACAACCATTCTATACTCCCTCCAATCGCTTTCAAGATTGGCTTACTAACTTTCAAAGCCATACACAACCAAGGCCCAAGATACCTGAAGCAGCTTCTGACCCCATACTGCCCCACTCGATTACTGTGATCTGTAGATAGACTTTTAGCAGTACCTAGAATCTCCCGTAATTCATCTGGGGGTCGGTCTTTTAGCCATGCAGCTCCGACTCTATGGACTCACTTCCCCGCACATTGCGAGAGGCCCCAACTATAGAATCCTTCAAAAACAGACTTTCCTGTTTACCCAGCATCTCCTTAATGTTCCTTTAGTGTCTCCATGCTCTCTGTATTTTATGAAAAGATTTTGTTTTCTTCATTTTTTCTGTACTGTACAAGGGCGTAGCTACCATATGTGCAGGCAGTGCAGCTGCTATGGGGCCCAGAGCTGAGAGGGGCCCACCTTCCCTGTCAAAGTTATATGTGTTACATACATATTCGCCAATGGGTGGTACATAGGGGTCCTTTCAAGCTTTTTCCTTGGGACCTGCAATATATCTAGGTATGCCCCTGGACCTGCTCATTGTAGTATGGTATAAAATGAACTAGAGGGCATTTTAATGTTATATAATATGAACCGGGACACTGTAATGAGGCACAATGTGAACGGGGATCACTATATATCATAATGTGAATTGGGGATACTGTGCGGCATAATGTGTACTGTCAGCTCTGAAATGTGACATTGGGTGAACTTAAGCACTACTACGATTCATAAAAAAAACTAGAGCACTACTATGGGGCATAACAGTAAATAAGGCGCTACTATGGTTCAGAAAATTAACTAGAGCACTATTATAGGGGATAAATTATCAACTGCTGCTGAGAAGTGTCTCTCTAGAAGCATTGGGATGTGGGCCCCTTCAAAATGTTGCTATGGGGCCCACAAAGTTCTGGCTACGCCCCTGGTACTGTATTATGTTCATTCAGCTGTTAAGCGCCTTGAGTCCTATTGGAGAAAGAGTGCTATATAAATACTATTAATATTATTAAATGTACACTCTACCTCTAAAATAATGTCACCCCATAAACTAAACCTTGATTTGCTTTTTGGTGAAAAAGTAGATCCAGTGATGTGCACAATACTCTCTGCAAGCATCCGGTCTCTAGGTCAACCACACTTAGGTCGACAGTCATTAGGGTCGACCACTATTGGTTGACATGCATTAGGTCGACAGGGGTTCTAGGTCGACATGTACTAAGTCGACATGAGTTATTCACAATTTTTTCATACTTTACGATCCACGTGGACTACAATTGGGAATGGTAACCTGCAGCGGACCGAGGCACTTGCCCGAAGCATGGCGAGCCATGCAAGGGGACACGGTGCACTAATTGGGGTTCTCGTCACTCTATGAAGAAAACGACACCTACATTTTTTACAAATCTCATGTCGACCTTTTGTCATGTTGACCTTGCTCATGTCGACCTAATGCTTGTGTCGACTTAGTTACTGTCGACCAATAGTGTTTGATCTAGACACTGTCAACCCTATGAACCACACCCGCAAGCAACATACCCAGCTCCTCACATATACCAATGCAAACATCCCCCTCACTACAGCCTGCAAACCCATGTGCTTTACCATAATAATGGCTGCATGTGTGTAAAAATAGGGATAACACGAAACAGCATTTGCACAGTGGGATTGTACATTTGCACTAGAGATGAAAATAAAATATTTGGCAATTAGGAGTTAGCTCCGCTGAAGCTCTAAGTCCAGGGATAAAACAAACTTGTGCTTGAGCATTAGCAGAAAAAAGAAAAAAAAAAGCTATAACCGTAACTCTTTGAAAAGAGAAATCGCTGCATGTATTTTTATGAGGAAAGCAGAGAGACTGACCTCTCAATTGCATTTTTTCAGGACCATTTTATAAGACATAAAAATAAAATGAACTATTTCACAATTATTTCATGAAAATTTTATTTTCTTTCACTATTTTAATAAACACATGCATTTTAAACGAAGTTAAAACAGATAATAAAAGCACATTGTGTAACATAAAATTGCCACTCGGCAACATTCATTTAAGTGAATACAGTTTTACTTTTACTTAATGTATAGAAATCCAAAGTTAGTTTAAACCTTCAATGGCCGTTAAAGGATCTGAACAGCAGTTCCACTGTATAAACAGACTGCTTTGAAATGTGCTGATAAAACAGTTCTTTTAATCCTTGCAAGACATTAACACATCAAAATGAATTGGAAATTAACATTTGTGCCATGAACCACCAGGAGCCACTATGGAATCTGATCTCTTTTGATGTATTGATATGTGCTTGCTTAAGCAAGTTCAGCAAACATTTATGAATAATGATTTATTGAGCAAAGGATACATGCATGTGTCATATACATATTAAAAGATCAGGTACTCACCCATTTCCCAAAAAAATGGGGGTAATTGAATTACCTGAAATTTTTTTTTTAAAAATTGCAGTAAAGCCCATATCGTGCCTAATTGAATTCCCCCTTAATCTATTAATCACTTAACTGGCTAAAATTTTAACAAGAATATTACCAAAATCTAGTATTTTTTATCATCATATTATGTAAATAATAGCTATTTAAATCTGATTCAGTTTAATTTTCTTAACTAATATGCATATTTCTTAATAACATTATACAGAATAAGGGTTAAATAGCTCTCCTATACAAAAGTATGATCATTTAAAAAAAAATATTAACACATTTGGGGATATTTTTGGAAGAAAGTTTTATAGTGGGAAAAAAAAAAAAAAAAAAAAAAAAAATATATATATATATATATATATATATATATATATATATACACTGCTCAAAAAAATAAAGGGAACACTAAAATAACACATCCTAGATCTGAATGAATGAGATATTCTTATTAAATACTTTGTTCTTTACATAGTTGAAT
The DNA here is from genome assembly GCF_028390025.1 of Pseudophryne corroboree. Classification (NCBI taxonomy): domain Eukaryota; kingdom Metazoa; phylum Chordata; class Amphibia; order Anura; family Myobatrachidae; genus Pseudophryne; species Pseudophryne corroboree. Next base: position 305,819,211 of record NC_086451.1, on the reverse strand, counting down.
GTGCTGACAACAAAATCACACAAAAATTATCAATGGAAATCAAATTTATTAACCCATGGAGGTCTGGATTTGGAGTCACCCTCAAAATTAAAGTGGAAAAACACACTACAGGCTGATCCAACTTTGATGTAATGTCCTTAAAACAAGTCAAAATGAGGCTCAGTAGTGTGTGTGGCCTCCACGTGCCTGTATGACCTCCCTACAACGCCTGGGCATGCTCCTGATGAGGTGGTGGATGGTCTCCTGAGGGATCTCCTCCCAGACCTGGACTAAAGCATCCGCCAACTCCTGGACAGTCTGTGGTGCAAAGTAGCGTTGGTGGATGGAGCGAGACATGATGTCCCAGATGTGCTCAATTGGATTAAGGTCTGAGGAATGGGCGGGCCAGTCCATAGCATCAATGCCTTCGCCTTGCAGGAACTGCTGACACACTCCAGTCACATGAGGTCTAGCATTGTCTTGCATTAGGAGGAACCCAGGGCCAACCGCACCAGCATATGGTCTCACAAGGGGTCTGAGGATCTCTTCTCAGTACCTAATGGCAGTCAGGCTACCTCTGGCGAGCACATGGAGGGCTGTGCGGCCCCCCAAAGAAATGCCACCCCACACCATTACTGACCCACTGCCAAACCGGTCATGCTGGAGGATGTTGCAGGAAGCAGAACGTTCTCCTTGGCGTCTCCAGACTCTGTCACATGTGTTCAGTGAGAACCTGCTTTCATCTGTGAAAAGCACAGGGCGCCAGTGGCGAATTTGCCAATCTTGGTGTTCTCTGGCAAATGTTAAACGTCCTGCACGGTGTTGGGCTGTAAGGGCCCTCATACCACCCTCATGGAGTCTGTTTCTGATCGTTTGAGTAGACACATGCACATTTGTGGCTTGCTGGAGGTCATTTTGCAGGGCTCTGGCAGTGCTCCTCCTGTTCCTCCTTGCACAAAGGCGGAGGTAGCCGTCCTGCTGCTGGGTTGTTGCCCTCCTACGGCCTCCTCCACATCTCCTGATGTACTGGCCTGTCTCCTGGTAGCGCCTCCATGCTCTGGACACTACACTGACAGACACAGCAAACCTTCTTGCCACAACTCGCATTGATGTGCCATCCTGGATGAGCTGCACTACCTGAGCCACTTGTGTGGGTTGTAGGGAGGTCATACAGGCACGTGGAGGCTACACACACTACTGAGCCTCATTTTGACTTGTTTTAAGGACATTACATCAAAGTTTGATCAGCCTGTAGTGTGTTTTTCCACTTTAATTTTAAGGATGACTCCAAATCCAGACCTCCATGGGTTAATAAATTTGATTTCCATTGATAATTTTTGTGTGATTTTGTTGTCAGCACATTCAACTATGTAAAGAACAAAGTATTTAATAAGAATATTTCATTCATTCAGATCTAGGGTGTGTTATTTTAGTGTTCCCTTTATTTTTTTGAGCAGTGTATATATATATATATATATATATATATATATATATATATATTATATACACAAAGATGTAGCCACGCTTATCGTGCCGGGCTGCGTATTTAGCCGCTCCATTCATTGCAAATGGCCCACGTGTGCACATAAGGGGCACATGCACCTTAGATGTGCATGCGGTTAGATGCTACTTCGCACGAGATGTAGCTATAAGCGTATATACAAATACACACATACATAGACTAATATACATACATCACAAATTTTTCTTTTTAACTTTATAAAACATAATTATACTTCTACTTCTTCCTGGCGTTTACAGTCCTGCAATAAGAGCAGTTATGTATTGGTGCATTTTGATGGTCCACTCAGCGTACACCAATATGCAAAAATATTTTTGAGGTGCACTATGCAAAAGTGTCAATACCACATCAAATGTGGGCCAAACACTGGCACCGCCATTTATAAACGTTGACCTGCAGATCAAAACTGATGGACATCAATCATCAGCTATCCATTGGAGAATATAGGAAATCAGCATGTTAAAATACGTAGTTATGGTAGACCGTCAATAACTCTATTTCTCCTAAGTCCACAGTTTCCACAGGATAGACATTGGGATATGAGATAGTGTCAGCGGATTGACACCAACGATCAAAGCTTTCGGCCTCCCAGAATGCAATGGCCAGTCCCCTATATCCCTGCCTCCTGGCTCAGGCAATTCATTTGTTTTCCAAAGCTCAAGGCAGGAGCATCATAGAGAGCTCTAATCAGGCGAGAAGAATACACATGCACACCCTTCCGTACAAGAAGGAAGAGGTTAGTAGGTGAAAGGATCCTCAAATCAGGTGTGTCAAGGTGGGATCCCTGTGGATACTGTGTACTTAGGAGAAATAGCGTTATCGACGGTAAGTCTACCATAACTATGTATTTCTCCTGCAGGGTGAACAGGATAAACATTGGGATGTCCTAAAGCAAATTTAGTGATAGGGACGCTACTGATTGGACAGGAGAATCCTTCGCCCGAATTCAGCGTCCTGAGAGGCAAAGGTATCAAAGGCATAATGTTTAATGAATGTGTTAATGGAAGACCATGTGGCTGCCTTACATCTCTGTTCAGCTGAAGCACCACGTTGTGCTGCCCATGACGGACCTGCCGTACGAGTAGAGTGAGCAGAGACATTAGCCAGAACAGGGAGATCAGCTTGAGCATATGCTTCTGAAATCGTCATACGAAGCCACCTGTCAGCGTCCGGAGTCTTACCGGTCCGCTGGGTCCGCGGGGCTGGCTTCCTTGGCAATGTGCGGGCAGTGGCGGAGGTGGGCTGCTGCGCCGGATCCGTGGGCAGCAGTAGCGGCGGTGAGGGGGTCCGCTCGTGGCGGCGGGACGCCGCTACAGTGGGTCGCTCTTGCTGAGCCGTTGCTAGGAGACCAGGGGCAGTGAGCAATGTGGCTTTGCAAAAAGGTCTGCATTACTAGGCGCCGCCATGTTGGAGACCAAGCTTTGAGCATAGTTCCTGTTTCCTGTTTCTTCCAGCCAATCCAGGGGAAGCTCTCCCTATAAAAGGGGGCTGGCTTAGGACAGGGATGCCAGTGCTTCAAGTTACAACCCTGTTGTAGGTGCTTTAGCCTGTGCTCCCAGGATTCCTGCTGTATTCTGGTTCCTGCTGATCCTGCTTGGTCGGTTCTCTGTTGCTGCTGCAGCCCTGCCGTTTCTACCCTGCTACTGCCTGTGAAAGCGCTCCTGGAAAACCCGGTCCAGTAAGACTCTTTGGGCACAGTCCGCCCCGGCTCTTCTGCCTCGTCTTTCAAGCCACACTCCACAGATCTCCTTCACCAGCCACGCCTTTGTACCACCGACCACAGCCTGCAGATTATTATCTTCACCCTCGTTTTCCAAACCACAGTCCACAGTCCTTGTCTCCAGCCACGTCTTCAACCATCATCCACAGTTCATCATCTACAGTCTCGTCTTTCAAATCACAGTCCACAGTTCTTCGCCTCCAGCCACGTTTTTAACCATCGTGCTCCAGCCTCGGTTCTCTACTTCAGCCCTGTACATAATAAATACTTTCCATTGACTCTCAAACCCTGCCTACGTTCTTCATTGCTCCGTGTCCCACGCGAAGGAACTATATCCAGCCCCCTCATCTGGTTCATTCACAGCCTGCTACCTCCTCGGGCAAATCTCAGCTGCCGGATCCTCAAACTCTGCTAGACGTGACAGTAAGCACTGGCCCAATGGATTCGACAGGTGATCAGGCCTCAGGAGGGGATTCAACTGCAGATATCTGGTCTCGCTTAAGTAAGCAGGAGGCCACACAATCTCAAATCGTGCAAGTCATGCAGAGTATGTCCGAACGTCTCGATTCTCTCTGTGTTGCCATGACGGTCCCTCAAGTATCTACAGCTGCTCCCACATTAGCACCTCCGGTCCCGCTTCCTCCTGTACCAGTACCACTTCCACGGTTGCATTTGCCACCTCCCAGTAAATTCGATCGGAAATCCAAAACAATGCAGCGGGTTTCTTAACCAGTGCGAAATCCAGTTCGAACTACAGTCGGCCAACTTCCCATCAGCACGAACCAAAGTAGACTATATACTTTCTTTACTTACCAGGCAAGCATTGGAATGGGCTTCACCTTTGTGGGAGAGGAAGGATCCCATCTTATCTAACTATCGAGAATTCGTGGCCACCTTTCGAAGAATCTGCGACGAACTGGGCATGGATCTCTGCCGCCTCATTGGAGATCCTGCACCTGCGTCAGGGCACGCGTACGGTCAGTCAGTACGTGATCCAGTTTCGCACCCTATCCTCAGAACTGAACTGGAACTAGGAGGCTCTCATTGCAGCTTTCTGGAGCGGTCTCTCCGAAAAGATCAAAGATGACCTCACAACTCAGGACGTACCTGATAAGTTGGATAAACTAATTTCTTTCATAGATGAGGTGTGTTGTGTAAAAAGAAAAAAATCTTTTCTCGACCGCCGGTTGTTCTATTAGATATACCTAGGCGCTGTTCTTCACTGCTCTCAAACTAATTTCTTTATGCAATAAGTTAGACCTGAGGTACAGAGAACGCTGTATGTAGAGGTTGCGGTCAGATCGCCCTAAGCCTAGAGTTGTTCTTCCACCAACACCATCATCACCAACTGCGGAAGAACCCATGCAGATTAATCGCTCCTGCCTCTCCAATGAAGAACGTCAGAGACGGCAACAGGGGAACCTCTGCCTGTATTGTGGTGCATCTGATCACTTTGTTAAAACTTGCAATCTAAGTCCGGGAAACGCCCGCTCCTAGTTTGTGATGGAGAGGTCAAGCTAGGAGAATTCTCAGAATTACATACTAAGAAAGAGTCTGTCCTGTTAACCCAATTGGAGCTCCCTTCTTCTTCTCTTCTCATCCCTGCACTACTTAACTTCGGAGCCGCTGAAAGCTTCATTACGTCAGCTCTGGTCAAACGATCTGGAATACAAGCGGTTCCTTTGGGTCGTACCATTTCTGTTACCGCAGTGGATGGAAGTTATATCCCTGAGGATATTATATCCTTTCGTACTATTCCTCTCAAGATGAAGGTCAGAGTTCTACATTCAGAAAAAATCTCTTTCCTTGTAATTCCTAAAGCCTTTCATGAAGTAATCCTAGGGTTTCCATGGTTAATCAGACACAATCCCCACATAGATCGGCAAACTATGGATGTTCTCTCTTGGGGACAAGACTGCTTTCAGAACTGTTTACCTTCGTTTAGACCTCTCTGTTCTTCCAGCCTTCCTGTGGAGTACCAAGCTTTTCAAGATGTTTTCAGTAAGCATGGGGCGGACACCTTGCCTCCGCATCGTACTTGGGATTGTCCCATTGAGCTAGTACCCGGTGAGACTCCTCCCCGAGGTCAAATTTACCCTCTCTCACTTCCCGAGACACAGGCCATGTTGGAGTATATCCGGGAGAACTTGGAGAAAGGGTTCATCAGGTCTTCTACATCTCCGGCCGGAGCGGGGTTTTTCTTCGTCAAAAAGAAGGATGGGGGTTGCGGCCCTGTATTGACTATAGAGGTCTCAATGACATAACAGTTAAGAACAGATATCCGTTACCTCTGATTCCAGAACTGTTCGACCGTGTTAAAGGAGCTACTGTATTTACTAAGTTGGACTTACGGGGGGCCTACAATCTTATACGTATTCGCCCAGGGGACGAATGGAAGATGGCATTTAATACCCGTGACAGCCATTACGAATACCTGGTAATGCCTTTTGGCCTATGTAACGCCCCAGCCGTCTTTCAAGAGTTTGTTAACGAAATTTTTAGAGATCTCCTCTACGACTGCTTGGTAGTGTATCTGGATGACATCCACATTTTTTCTAGGGATCTGAAGACCCATCGGGAACAAGTCAAAGAAGTGTTAACTCGTTTACGAAGGAATCAGTTATTCTGTAAGTTAGAGAAGTGCACCTTTGAAGTACCCACGATTCCATTCCTTGGTTACATTCTTTCAGGGCAGAAGTTACAGATGGATCCCGCTAAAGTCCAGGCGATTCAGGATTGGGCGCTTCCAGCTACCCTTAAAGGAATTCAACGTTTCCTGGGGTTTGCTAACTTCTACCGAAGATTCATTCAAAATTATTCTTCTGTCATAGCTCCTATAACCGCATTAACTAGGGGGAGCCTATCCTGCCAAGTGGTCTCCTGAGGTTTTGGAAGCTTTTTCATCTTTAAAGGAGGCCTTCATGACTGCTCCAGTTCTTCGACAACCTGATCTCAGCCGTCCGTTCTTGGTGGAGGTTGATGCCTCTACTGTGGGAGTGGGAGCAGTATTATCCCAGCTTTTCGAGGACAAGAAGGTCCATCCTTGTGCATTCTTCTCGCAAAGATTCTCCCCCGCTGAACAGAATTACGCTATTGGGGAACAGGAATTACTGGCAATTAAGTTGGCCTTTGAGGAGTGGAGGTATTTGTTGGAGGGAGCTCAGCATCCAATTTTGGTAACCACGGATCACAAGAACCTCCTGTATCTACAGTCAGCCTGATGTCTGAACCCACGCCAAGCAAGATGGGCACTCTTCTTTACCCGTTTTAATTTTAAACTCAGTTACCAACCAGGTTCCCTCAACAAAAAGGCAGATGCCTTATCTCGCTCCCTAAGTTCGGAAGAACCCTCTGACCGTTCAAAAGAGCACTTTATCCTGGAATCCACCTCTTTTTCTGCAACTAATACCTCTCCACTTCCTACTCCAGGGAAGATCTTCGTTGCACCAAATCTTCGCAAAAAACTTCTTACATGGGCTCACTCCTCCTCCTTCATGGGCCATGCGGGCGGTCATAAGACACTTAAATCAATTCAGCGCTCCTACTGGTGGCCTCATCTCAGGACTGACGTTCAGGAATTCGTGGCTGCCTGTCCAAAATGTGCTCAGCATAAAAGTCCCAAAGGTCCACCAGCCGGTTTACTCCATCCTTTGCCGGTACCACTAAGACCATGGACGCATATTTCTATGGACTTTATTACAGATTTACCTACGTCTGGTGGGCGGAACACCGTATGGGTCATAGTTGACCGATTCTCTAAAATGGCACACTTTGTTCCTCTGGCTAATCTTCCATCTGCATCCCAGTTGGCAAAATTGTTTATAGCAGAGATCTTTCGACTCCATGGTCTACCACAGGAAATCGTGTCTGATAGAGGTCCTCAATTTGTGGGCAAGTTTTGGAGATCCCTATGTTCTGCTCTTGGCATGAAATTAAACTTCTCAGGATATCATCCCCAAACGGATGGTCAAACAGAGAGAGTGAACCAGGATCTGGAGACTTTTCTGCGTTTATTCATGTCCGCCTCACAGGATAACTGGCTGGACTTCCTCCCGTTCGCAGAATTTGCCCATAACAATCTTTATCACTCTGCCACAAAATCTTCTCCATTCTTCATTAATTATGGTTACCATCCAAGAGTTCCTGACTTCCAACTTCTGCCTACGCTCGAGGTTCCTGCCTCAGAGTCAACATTTTGACAATTTACTGAAGCCTGGAAACAAGTTCACAAGACTTTGCTCAAGACATCCAAGAGATATAAGACCTATGCAGATCTGAAACGAAAAGCTGTACCAAGCCTTAAGGTAGGAGATCAGGTTTGGGTTTCCACACGTAACCTAAGATTAAAGGTTCCTACAAAAAAGTTTGCTCCCAGATTTATTGGGCCTTACCCAATCGAAAAAGTGTTGAATCCTGTGGCTTACAAAGTGAAATTACCTCCGCAGTTAAGAATTCCTAATGCATTTCATATTTCTCTCTTAAAACCATTGATGCTTAATCAATTCAGAGCCGCTCTGCCTAAATCACCCAAGATCCAATCAGCACATGGAGACGAATTTGAGATTCACAAGATCCTTGATTCTCGCAGACGTTATGGTCGCATCCAGTACCTTGTTGATTGGAAGGGGTATGGGCCAGAGGAGAGATCTTGGGTAGATGCAGAGGATGTCCATGCTCCAAGACTTCTTCGGACATTTCATGCCAAGTTTCCAACTAAACCACATAGGTGTCCGGAGTCCACCCGCAAAGGGGGGGAGGTACTGTCAGCGTCCGGAGTCTTACCGGTACGCTGGGGCCGCGGGGCTGGCTTCCTTGGCGATGTGCGGGCAGCGGCAGAGGTGGGCTGCTGCGCCGGATCCGTGGGCAGCAGTATCGGCGGTGAGGGGGTCCGCTCGTGGTGGCGGAACGCCGCTACAGTGGGTCGCTCTTGCTGAGCCGTTGCTAGGAGACCAGGGGCAGTGAGCAATGTGGCTTTGCAAAAAGGTCTGCATTACTGGGCGCCGCCATGTTGGAGACCAAGTTTTGAGCATAGTTCCTGTTTCTTCCAGCCAATCCAGGGGAAGCTCTCCCTATAAAAGGGGGCTGGCTTAGGACAGGGATGCCAGTGCTTCAAGATACAACCCTGTTGTAGGTGCTTTAGCCTGTGCTCCCAGGATTCCTGCTGTATTCTGGTTCCTCCTGATCCTGCTTGGTCGGTTCTCTGTTGCTGCTGCAGCCCTGCCGTTTCTACCCTGCTACTGCCTGTGGAAGCGCTCCTGGAAAACCCGGTCCAGTAAGACTCTTTGGGCACAGTCTGCCCCGGGTCTTCTGCCTCGTCTTTCAAGCCACACTCCACAAATCTCCTCACCAGCCACACCTTTGTACCACCGACCACAGCCTGCAGATTATCTTCAGCCTCGTTTTCCAAACCACAGTCCTTGTCACCAGCCACGTCTTCAACCGTCATCCACAGTTCATCATCTACAGTCTCGTCTTTCAAATCACAGTCCACAGTTCTTCATCTCCAGCCACGTCTTTAACCATTGTGCTCCAGCCTCGGTTCTCTACTTCAGCCCTGTACATAATAAATACTTTCTATTGACTCTCAAACCCCGCCTACGTTCTTCATTGCTTCGTGTCCCATGCGAAGGAACTATATCCAGCCCCCTCATCTGGTTCATTCACAGCCTGCTACCTCCTCGGGCAAATCTCAGCTGCCGGATCCTCAAACTCTGCTAGATGTGACACCACCTCTCACCAGTTCATTCATGCACTGAGGAAGCCGCCAAAGCCGGAGGGTAGGCGGATAAACGTGTTTGGAACACTGTTTGTGGATAAAACCACATCACGTTTTGCTGCTGCTGCGGATGACTGAAGCGCTCCGATCAGCACAGGCTGTGCTAAGGAGAGTCGGAATTTCCTGTGATCACCATCACGCTGTGCTGCCGCGGCTGTGGCTGTTTGAAGCGGGCATCAGGATATGCTGCACTGAGGAGGAGAAAAATCCACACACCGGAGAGGGGGATATAGACCCCAGTCACCATTGCCTATTGCTGGAGAGGCTGCTATGCCCACAAGCATTGTGAGGAGAGGTATCAAATAGAGTACACAGTACATTGTACTCGTGATGAATTGTGGACTCTCAGTTATTTTAGACTGTATCATATTCATCGCTTATTGGCATAACAGCTGACTACATATAAATAGCGATACATGTTCAACATAATAACATCAAGCCTGGTATGATTTATGGATGGTATTTAATCTAACAGAAGTTTATATCTACCTGACTAAAGCATTAACAGCTGATTTCCAACTAACAGCTGCATCATCAATCACAATTATAGTGCACTAACAAACAGTTTGCTTAAACTGATGGACATATCTATCTGCTTCAAAATCTTATTTGCTTGACTAACATCTGCATGTGGAGCTTCTGAAAGACTTACTTGCTTATTAATTACACACATCGTGTTATATTAAGAGTATAGAGAATCTTATCTCAGAGCCTCATTAAGAGATTTACAGAGCTATAAGATATCTGTTATTTCAGCTGGATAAAATTGGATGAATTATTTTTAATGTGGAATTGTTCTTAATATATTGTACATTTTAGATTAAATTGGTACTGGCCGGCATCGAAGTGTGATATCTATATGTGGAAATTTTATATATGTATTTTGTATAAAATATAAAGTAAAGGTTACCTTTTATATACAACGTGAATAGCGCTGTCTCATTTTTTGTTTGACCTCTCACCAGTGTCTGCTTGTCAGCAGGCCATGCTCTCTTGTGAAATCTGTAGAGAACGAAGAGAGTGTCGGTCTTTCTGATGGCACTGGTACGAGCCACGTAGATCCTTAAGGCATGGACTACATCCAATGATGCATCTCCTGCAGAAAGGTCCGGCCCTTGGAAGGCCGGGACTACAATTTCTTTGTTTAGGTGGAATTTAGATACCACCTTAGAAATTTAACCAGATTTGGTTCTGAGAACTGCTCTATCTGGATGAAAAATCAGAAAAGAAGGGCGACATAATAATGCCCCTAAATCTGAAACTGTTCTAGCTGGAGCAATAGCCAGTAGAAAGAGAACTTTAGCTGTCAGCCACTTAAAATCCATTTGCATCAGTGGTTCAAATGGGGCAACTTAAAGCGTCTTTTAGGATTAAACTTAAATCCCAAGGCACTGCAGGAGGAACAAAGGGAGGTTGGATTTGAAGCATTCCCTGGAAAAAAGTGCGAACATCCTGTAGGTTAGCAATTTTCTTTTGGAACCATACAGTCAATGCCGACACCTGCACTCTCAAGGAAGCCACCCATAGACCTTTGTCCAGTCCTGCGTGAAGGAATGCTAGGACTCTTGAAACTCTGAACGACCTAGGGTCAAATTTCTGGTCACTGCACCATTGAATATAGGCTTGCCATATTCGGTGATAAATGCAAGCTGAGGATGGTTTCCTTGCTCTGAGCATTGTTTGAATTACTTGTGAAAATCCTCTTGCTTTCAGGATGGAAGTCTCAAGAGCCACGCCGTCAAACACAGTCGATCCAGGTGCTTGTAACAGCAAGGACCCTGATACAGTAGATCTGGACGTTGAGGAAGTAGGAATGGAGCATCCATCAACAGCCTCTGCAGATCTGTGTACCAATGTCTTCTGAGCCAAGCCGGAGCTATTAGTATCACTGTGCCCTTTCCTTGTTTTACCTTTCGCATCACCATGGGCAACAGGGCGATCGGTAGAAACACATAGGCCAGACGAAAGTCCCATTTACGGACAGGGCATCCACAATGGTCGCTTTGGGATCCTTTATTCTGGACTCATTTATTTATTTATTATCAGTTTCTTATATAGCGCAGCATATTCCGTTGCGCTTTACAATTAGAACAACAGTAATAGAACAAAACTGGGTAAAAACAGACAGGCATAGAGGTAGGAAGGCCCTGCTTGCAAGCTTACAATCTATATGACTCATATGAGGGAACTTTGTTGATCTGGTGGGACATCATGAGAACTATCTCCGGTAAACCCCACTTGTCTACCAGAGTCTGGAAGACCTCAGGGTGTAAAGCTCATTCGTTTGCATGAATGGTGTGTTGACTGAGAAAATCCACTTCCCAGTTTAGGACTCCCGGAATGAACACTGCGGACAAGGCTGGATGATAAAGTTCTGCCCAACTTAACGTGCGGCTTAGCTCCTTCATTGCTTTTTGGCTACGAGTTCCTCCCTGATGATTGAGGTATGCTACTGCCGTTGCATTGTCCGAGCGAATTTGAACTGGTTTCGCCTGAAGGATGTCCTTTGCCTAAATGAGTGCCATATATATGGCCCGAAGTTCCAATATATTTATTGACAGGCAACTTTCTTAATTGGTCCACTGCCCTGAAGACTGGCATCCATTGTCAGAACTTCCCAATCTGATATCCAAAATGGTCTCCCTTTGTCCAGATGGGATGTCTGTAGCCACCAGGCTAGTAACCTCCCTACTTCCAGAGGAAGGACCATAGTCTGCGTTTTTATTGTCTGATGTTACCCATTCCATTTGGAAAGGATCAGATGTTGTAGAGGCCTTGAGTGGAATTGAGCATACTCCACCATGTCGAATGTCGACACCATAGATCCCATCACATGCATTGCTGCGTGAATGAATACCCTCCGACTGTGTAGCAGCTCCTGGATCTATCAACTGAATTTTGGATATTTTGTGCAGCGGTAGAATTACTCACTGAAGACCCAAATCCAACACAGCCCACAAAAGGAGTCATCCATTGTGATGGAACCAGGGACGACTTTGCCCAATTTACGAGCCAACTGTGTCTCTGTAAACAAGCTATTGTCTGTTGCAGATGACACTGAAGCAATTCCTGAGATTGTGCCAGGATTAATAAATCGTCGAGGTATGGAAAATCCTTATCCCCTGCTGACAGAGATAAGCCGCCATTACCACCATAATTTTGGTGAACAGTCTGGGAGCTGTGGCCAGTCCAAATGGTAGGGCCTGAAACTGAAAATTTTGCTGGAGGATAGCAAACCTGAGATAGCACTGATGGGACAGTGCTATAGGAACATATAGGTAAGCATCCTGGATATCCAGGGATACCACAAAATCCTCCGGCTCCATGGCCAAAATAATGAAACGTAGTCTTCATATGAAAATGAGGCACCCAAATGTACTTGTTCAGCACTGAGATTGAGTATAGGCCGGAAAGACCCATTTGGCTTCTAGACTAGAAACAGGTTGGAATAAAAACCTTGTCCTCGTTGCGCAGGAGGAACTGGAATTATCACTCCTGACTGAAGTGAACTGACTCTTGCAAAGCCCTGGCCTTCATTTCCACTGAAGACGGGCTGGTACAAAAAAACCTTTGAGGAGGGTGTTTCTTGAAGGCAAACACATAACCGTGAGTTACCACTTCTTGCACCCAGGCATCTGTGGTGGACTGCTGCCAGATCTGTGCAAAACGAAGAAGTCGGCCTAACACCCTGGGGTCCCCCTGGTGGAGGCCAGCACCATTAGGCTGATGGTTTATCTTCTGGCTTGGAAGCTGGCCCTCTGGTAGCCCAATGCTTTTTAGTCTTACCAGACTTGTCAGATTGAGACTGTTTGCCATAACCCTTTCCTTTTGCTTTTCCTTGAGTCCGAAAGCGCAGAAAACCTGGAAATCTAGGCTTAGATTTGTGTGTGGAAGGAAACTTCACTTTCTTAAAATCTGCTTCGGACTCCAAAATATTTACCAAAAAGATTATCTCCAGTAAAAGGCAAAGACCAGGGCCGGTGCAAGGTTTCCCAGCACCCTAGGCAAATCATCAGCAACCCCCCCCCCCCCCAAACCCCCCCCCCCCCCATAATAATAATTATATATATATATATATATATATATATATATCAGAGGCGTAACTAGGGATTTTGGAGCCCAGGGCAATATCATTAATGCCCCCCCCCCCCCCCCCCCAAAAAAAGCGAAGGTTAAAATCATGCGCGCGCGCTCCGGAAAAGGGGCCGTGGCCACTAAACAGGGGGCATGTCCCTCGGTGTAGTAATACCCCTTATACTCTCTAGTACTGGTGCCCCTTTCACCTTGTAACACACTGAATGAGCAGACATTCACCTTGTAGCACACTGAATGAGCCGACATTCACCTTGTAGCACACTGAATGAGCCAAAATTCACATTGTAGCACACTGAATGAGCCAAAATTCACATTGTAGCACACTGAATGAGCCGAAATTCACATTGTAGCACACTGAATGAGCCGAAATTCTCATTGTAGCACACTGAATGAGCCGAAATTCACATTGTAGCACACTGAATGAGCCGAAATTCACATTGTAGCACACTGAATGAGCCGAAATTCATCTTGTAGCACACTGAATGAGCCGACATTCACATTGTAGCACACTGAATGAGCCAAAATTCACATTGTAGCACACTGAATGAGCCGAAATTCACATTGTAGCACACTGAATGAGCCGAAATTCACATTGTAGCACACTGAATGAGACGAAATTCACATTGTAGCACACTGACTGAGCCAAAATTCACCTTGTAGCACACTGAATGAGCCGACATTCACATTGTAGCACACTGAATGAGCCGACATTCACATTATAGCACACTGAATGAGCCTAAATTCACATTGTAGCACACTGAATGAGCCGACATTCACATTGTAGCACACTGAATGAACCGAAATTCACCTTGTAGCACACTGAATGAGCCAAAATTCACCTTGTAGCACACTGAATGAGCCTAAATTCACATTGTAGCACACTGAATGAGCCGAAATTCACCTTGTAGCACACTGAATGAGCCGACATTCACATTGTAGCACACTGAATGAACCGAAATTCACCTTGTAGCACACTGAATGAGCCAAAATTCACATTGTAGCACACTGAATGAGCAGACATTCACATTGTAGCACACTGAATGAGCCGACATTCACATTATAGCACACTGAATGAGCCGAAATTCACATTATAGCACACTGAATGAGCCGACATTCACATTGTAGCACACTGAATGAGCCGACATTCACATTATAGAACACTGAATGAGCCGAAATTCACCTTGTAGCACACTGAATGAGCCGACATTCACATTGTAGCACACTGAATGAGCCGACATTCCCATTGTAGCACACTGAATGAGCCGACATTCACATTGTAGCACACTGAATGAGCCGAAATTCACCTTGTAGGACACAGTGTGAACTGAAATTCACATTCTAGGCCTGAAGAGAGATGGGGCATTAAGAGGGAGAGAGGAGGGGGGCTTGGCATGAGGAGAAAGAGGCATATGGGGGGAGAGAGCGCAAGGGAGAGAGGCAATGGGGAGAGATTTCAGCAGAGGAGAGGTGCTCTGGACAGCAGTTACACATCCAGACTGTACCTTCAGGTGGGGAGGCAGCTCTGTGGTGTCACATGCTGGGCAATCCGGTATTTGCAGTGCTCAAATGCTTCTGGACCCCACAGCCCAGCAAAACATTATGCGGCCATGGGGGGGGGGGGATATAAAATAAGCGGGAGGAGACGCAGAAGGCAGGAGGAGGCAATGCGGGAGATTAACGGGGATAGGCAGAGTTGCGCAGCGGCTGATCCAGGACAGACTCTTCAGACTTATACTGTCCTGGACTCCTGGATCAGCCGCTGCGCAACTCTGCCTATCCCCGTGAAGTGAAGAGGAGCCGAGCCCGCTTGCCTGTGTACAGCTCCGGGAGCGTGACGCTGTCACTGCGGTCACGCTCCCGGCTCCCAGCACCAGCACACACATGACGGAGGCAGCATAGTGCGCCAGCGCGGCGCTATAGTAACGGGCGGCAATAGCGGGGGCGGGCGGTGTCGGATGTGCCTTTCCTCCCTGGGTGAATGTGCCGCCCCCGGACATCGGGGCGGGTATGATAAGGGAGGGGGAGTTAGCGACGCAGGCGCAGCAGTGAAGGAGCAAGAGGAAAGACACTGGTGAGCCGGGACGCGGTGGCCTTACATTTTTTTTTTTTTTTAACTCAGCACCGCCCTTAAAGTGCCGGCGCCCATAGGCAGCTGCCTAAAGCTGCCTAGTGGTAGCACCGGCCCTGGCAAAGACTCCAGAACTTTCTTGGATTCTGAGTCCGCTTTCCATGTACGTAGCCAAACCGCTCTGTGAGCTGCTACTGCTGAGGCTGATGCTTGAGAGGCAATTGTACCCATATCTGAGGCTGCTTCTTCCATAAAAATAGCCGCCTGTTTGATATGTGCAATATGGGATTTTTGCTGTCTAGATGCCAATGAAAGATCATACTCCAATGCATCAGCCCAGGTTGCCACTGCTTTTGCCATCCAGGCTGAAGCCACGGCTGGTCTTATGACTGCCCCAGACAAGGAGAAAAATAAGATTTTACTCACCGGTAAATCTATTTCTCGTAGTCCGTAGTGGATGCTGGGAACTCCGTAAGGACCATGGGGAATAGCGGCTCCGCAGGAGACTGGGCACAACTAAAGAAAGCTTTAGGACTACCTGGTGTGCACTGGCTCCTCCCTCTATGACCCTCCTCCAGACCTCAGTTAGGATACTGTGCCCGGAAGAGCTGACACAATAAGGAAAGGATTTTGAATCCCGGGTAAGACTCATACCAGCCACACCAATCACACCGTATAACTCGTGATACTATACCCAGTTAACAGTATGATATATAACTGAGCCTCTCAACAGATGGCTCAACAATAACCCTTTAGTTAAACAATAACTATATACAAGTATTGCAGACAATCCGCACTTGGGACGGGCGCCCAGCATCCACTACGGACTACGAGAAATAGATTTACCGGTGAGTAAAATCTTATTTTCTCTGACGTCCTAGTGGATGCTGGGAACTCCGTAAGGACCATGGGGATTATACCAAAGCTCCCAAACGGGCGGGAGAGTGCGGATGACTCTGCAGCACCGAATGAGCGAACTCTAGGTCCTCCTCAGCCAGGGTATCAAACTTGTAGAATTTAGCAAATGTGTTTGACCCCGACCAAGTAGCTGCTCGGCAAAGTTGTAAAGCCGAGACCCCTCGGGCAGCCGCCCAAGAAGAGCCCACCTTCCTCGTGGAATGGGCTTTTACAGATTTAGGATGCGGCAGTCCAGCCGCAGAATGTGCAAGTTGAATCGTGCTACAGATCCAGCGAGCAATAGTCTGCTTTGAAGCAGGCGCACCCAACTTGTTGGGCGCATGCAGGATAAATAGCGAGTCAGTCTTTCTGACTCCAGCTGTCCTGGAAACATAGATTTTTAGGGCCCGGACTACGTCCAGCAACTTGGAGTCCTCCAAGTCACGAGTAGCCGCAGGCACCACAATAGGCTGGTTCAAATGAAACGCTGAAACAACCTTTGGGAGAAATTGGGGACGAGTCCTCAATTCCGCCCTATCCATGTGGAAAATCAGATAAGGGCTTTTACAAGACAAAGCCGCCAATTCTGATACACGCCTGGCCGAAGCCAAGGCCAACAGCATGACCACTTTCCACGTGAGATATTTTAGTTCCACGGTTTTAAGTGGTTCAAACCAATGCGACTTTAGGAAATCCAACACCACGTTGAGATCCCAAGGTGCCACTGGGGGCACAAAAGGGGGCTGAATATGCAGCACTCCCTTAACAATTGTCTGAACTTCAGGTAGTGAAGCCAGTTCTTTTTGGAAGAAAATCGATAGAGCCGAAATCTAGACCTTAATGGAACCCAATTTTAGGCCCATAGTCACCCCTGACTGTAGGAAGTGCAGAAATCGACCTAGCTGAAATTCCTCCGTTGGGGCCTTCCTGGCCTCACACCACGCAACATATTTCCGCCATATGCGGTGATAATGGTTTGCGGTCACTTCTTTCCTAGCTTTAAGTAGCGTAGGGATAACTTCCTCCGGAATGCCCTTTTCCTTCAGGATCCGGCGTTCAACCGCCATGCCGTCAAACGCAGCCGCGGTAAGTCTTGGAACAGACAGGGCCCCTGCTGCAGCAGGTCCTGTCTGAGCGGCAGAGGCCATGGGTCCTCTGAGATCATTTCTTGAAGTTCTGGGTACCAAGCTCTTCTTGGCCAATCCGGAACAATGAGTATAGTTCTTACTCCTCTCCTTCTTATTATTCTCAGTACCTTGGGTATGAGAGGCAGAGGAGGGAACACATACACCGACTGGTACACCCACGGTGTTACCAGAGCGTCCACAGCTATCGCCTGAGGGTCCCTTGACCTGGCGCAATATCTTTTTAGCTTTTTGTTGAGGCGGGACGCCATCATGTCCACCTGTGGCCTTTCCCACCGGCGTACAACCATTTGGAAGACTTCTGGATGAAGTCCCCACTCTCCCGGGTGGAGGTCGTGTCTGCTGAGAAAGTCTGCTTCCCAGTTGTCCACTCCAGGAATGAACACTGCTGACAGTGCTAACACATGATTTTCCGCCCATCGGAGAATCCTTGTGGCTTCTGCCATCGCCATCCTGCTTCTTGTGCCGCCCTGACGGTTTACATGGGCGACCGCCGTGATGTTGTCTGACTGGATCAGCACCGGCTGGTGTTGAAGCAGGGGTCTTGCCTGACTTAGGGCATTGTAAATGGCCCTTAGTTCCAGAATATTTATGTGTAGGGAAGTCTCCTGACTTGTCCATAGTCCTTGGAAGTTTCTTCCCTGTGTGACTGCCCCCCAACCTCGAAGGCTGGCATCCGTGGTCACCAGGACCCAGCCCTGTATGCCGAATCTGCGTCCCTCTAGAAGATGAGCACTCTGCAGCCACCACAACAGCGACACCCTGGTCCTTGGAGACAGGGTTATCAGCCGATGCATCTGAAGATGCGATCCGGACCACTTGTCCAACAGATCCCACTGAAAGATCCTTGCATGGAACCTTCCGAATGGAATTGCTTCGTAAGAAGCCACCATCTTTCCCAGGACTCGCGTGCAGTGGTGCACAGACACCTGTTTTGGTTTTAGGAGGTCTCTGACTAGAGATGACAACTCCTTGGCCTTCTCCTCCGGGAGAAATACTTTTTTCTGTTCTGTGTCCAGAACCATCCCCAGGAACAGTAGACGCGTTGTAGGAACCAGCTGCGACTTTGGAATATTCAGGATCCAGCCATGCTGTTGTAGCACTTCCCGAGCTAGTGCTACACCGATCAACAACTGTTCCATGGACCTCGCCTTTATAAGGAGATCGTCCAAGTACGGGATAATTAAAACTCCCTTTCTCCGAAGGAGTATCATCATTTCGGCCATTACCTTGGTAAATACCCTCGGTGCCGTGGACAGACCAAACGGCAACGTCTGGAATTGGTAATGACAGTCCTGTACCACAAATCTGATGTACTCCTGGTGAGGAGGGTAAATGGGGACATGCAGGTAAGCATCCTTGATGTCCAGTGATACCATGGAATCCCCCTCGTCCAGGCTTGCAATCACCGCCCTGAGCGATTCCATCTTGAACTTGAACCTTCTTATATAAGTGTTCAAGGATTTTAAATTTAAAATGGGTCTCACCGAACCGTCCGGTTTCGGTACCACAAACATTGTGGAATAGTAACCCCGTCCTTGTAGAAGGAGGGGTACCTTGATTATCACCTGCTGAGAATACAGCTTGTGAATCGCCTCCAGCACTGCCTCCCTGTCCGGGGGAGCTGTCGGCAAGGCAGATTTGAGGAAACGGCGAGGGGGAGACGTCTCGAATTCCAGCTTGTACCCCTGAGATACCACTTGTAGAATCCAGGGATCCACCCGTGAGCGAGCCCACTGGTCGCTGAAGTTCTTGAGACGGGCCCCCACCGTACCTGGCTCCGCCTGTGGAGCCCCAGCGTCATGCGGTGGACTTAGAGGAAGCGGGGGAGGACTTTTGTTCCTGGGAACTGGCTGTATGTTGCAGCTTTTTCCCTCTACCTCTGCCTCTGGGCAGAAAGGACACGCCTCTAACCCGCTTGCCTTTCTGGGGCCGAAAGGACTGTACCTGATAATACGGTGCTTTCTTTGGCTGTGAGGGAACATGGGGTAACAATGCTGACTTCCCAGCTGTCGCTGTGGAAACGAGGTCCGAGAGACCATCCCCAAACAACTCATCACCCTTGTAAGGCAATACTTCCATGTGCCTTTTAGAATCTGCATCTCCTGTCCACTGCCGAGTCCACAATCCTCTCCTGGCAGAAATGGACATTGCGTTTATTTTTGATGCCAGCCGGCAAATATCCCTCTGTGCATCTCTCATGTACAAGACAGCGTCTTTAATATGCTCTACGGTTAGCAATATAGTGTCCCTGTCTAGGGTATCAATGTTTTCCGACAGGGAATCTGACCACGCAGCTGCAGCACTGCACATCCATGCTGAAGCAATAGCCAGTCTCAGTATAATACCTGAGTGTGTATATACAGACTTCAGGATAGCCTCCTGCTTTCTATCTGCAGGCTCCTTTAGGGCGGCCATGTCCGGAGACGGTAGTGCCACCTTTTTTGACAGACGTGTGAGTGCTTTATCCACCCTAGGGGATGTCTCCCAACGTGACCTGTCCTCTGGCGGGAAAGGGTACGCCATTAGTAACTTTTTAGAAATTACCAGTTTCTTATTGGGGGAAGCCCACGCTTCTTCACACACTTCATTTAATTCATCAGATGGGGGAAAACCCACTGGTAGTTTTTTCTCCCCAAACAGAATACCCTTTTTTGTGGTACCTGGGGTAATATCAGAAATATGCAACACATTTTTCATTGCCGTAATCATGTAACGGGTGGCTCTATTGGAATGTACACTAGTCTCATCATCGTCGACACTGGAGTCAGTATCCGTGTCGACATCTGTGTCTGCCATCTGAGGTAGCGGGCGTTTTAGAGCCCCTGATGGCTTTAGAGACGTCTGGGCAGGCACAGGCTGAGAAGCCGGCTGTCCCACATCTGCTATGTCGTCAAACCTTTTATGTAAGGAGTCGACACTGTCGCGTAATTCCTTCCACATAACCATCCACTCAGGTGTCGACCCCGCAGGGGGTGACATCACATTTATCGGCACCTGCTCCGCCTCCACATAAGCCTCCTCATCAAACATGTCGACACAGCCGTACCGACACACCGCACACACACAGGGAATGCTCTGACTGAGGACAGGACCCCACAAAGCCCTTTGGGGAGACAGAGAGAGAGTATGCCAGCACACACCAACAGCGCTATATAACACAGGGATTAACACTATAACTGAGTGATTTTTCCCAATAGCTGCTTGTATACACAATATTGCGCCTAAATTTAGTGCCCCCCTCTCTTTTTTACCCTATGTAGTCTGGAAACTGCAGGGGAGAGCCTGGGAGCGATCCTTCCAGCGGAGCTGTGAGGGAAAATGGCGCCAGTGTGCTGAGGGAGATAGCCCCGCCCCTTTTTCGGCGGACTTCTCCCGCTTTTTTCTATGTATATCTGGCAGGGGTATTTTACACATATATAGTCTCTATGACTATATTATGTGTTATTTGCCAGCCAAGGTACTCAATATTGCAGCCCAGGGCGCCCCCTCCCAGCGCCCTGCACCCATCAGTGACCGGAGTGTGAGGTGTGCATGGGAAGCAATGGTGCACAGCTGCAGTGCTGTGCGCTACCTTGATGAAGACCGAAGTCTTCTGCCACCGATTTCCAGGACCCTCTTCTTGCTTCTGGCTCTGTCAGGGGGACGGCGGCGCGGCTCCGGGACCGGACGACCAAGGCTGGGCCTGTGTTCGATCCCTCTGGAGCTAATGGTGTCCAGTAGCCTAGAAGCCCAAACTAGCTGCAAGCAGGTAGGTTCGCTTCTTCTCCCCTTAGTCCCTCGTAGCAGTGAGTCTGTTGCCAGCAGATCTCACTGAAAATAAAAAACCTAAAATAAACTTTCTTTTTCTAAGAGCTCAGGAGAGCCCCTAACTGAGGTCTGGAGGAGGGTCATAGAGGGAGGAGCCAGTGCACACCAGGTAGTCCTAAAGCTTTCTTTAGTTGTGCCCAGTCTCCTGCGGAGCCGCTATTCCCCATGGTCCTTACGGAGTTCCCAGCATCCACTAGAACGTCAGAGAAATGGATTTGAGAAAACCATCTATTTTCCTATCTGTGACATCATTTAAAGATGTTGAAGGCAGAGGTAATGTAGATTTCCGCACCAATCAAATGACATGCGTATCTACTTTGGGAGCCACCTCCCTTTTTAAACAGTCCCCAGCTGGAAGAGGAATGGCGGCGCGCCTGGTCGCAGCAGCTTTAAACTCCTGTACCTATGCTATTTGCAATGGTATACACAGGAGAGCAAGCTAGATTCAAGTCTTGGTTTTAATCAATTTCATTTGCTCCGGTACAGTGGGGATTGCTTACCCCCGGGAGGTTCTGCTGAGGCTGCGGCAGCGCTGCAAGGAGCCGAGGATCCTGTATACCGGGGCGGAAGTGACCTTTGGCTCCGGAGCTGGGGCCAGCGGTCAAGGTTCCTGAGCTGCTGGCGTGAATGCAGGAGACGCAGCGGCGGCTAGCGGTGAGATCCCGGTGGGGGGTGCATCCAGAACGCCGGTTACATTTTCTGGACGGAGGGCATGGCGAGAGCTGCAGCATCTGGATATAGATACCGGTCAGGGAGCTGGCCAAGGAACAAGGTACTGGGGGGTTCGCTGGGAGCCCGACTTTGCTGGAGGTTGGAAACGGTGCCCGCGAAGAGAGAGGCGGCGGAAGCGAGGAAAGAGGTCTGGGGTTAAAACCAGACTACAGCTCTGCCCCCCTAATGCCTCCCTTATTCCTGGCAAATGTCCAGTGCATGCCTAGCAAATTGGATGATATTCATATGGAATAGCCAATAAGCGTCATTTGCGGAACAGTTCACTTATGATTTTTACTGAAACGTGGCTAAATAGGTCTGTGCCTGATGTAGCACTGACTCTTGTGGACAGGATTTCATTTAGAGCAGACAGAACTAGCACCTCGGGTAAAGTTAGAGATGGCGGAGTCTACATTTACGCGAATAAGTGGTGCTCAGATGCTATTTTGATTAAATCTTACTGTTCGGAGGATTTGGAATATTTATCGATTAAATGTAGGCCTTATTATTTGCCATGGGAATATTCTATTGTCATAGTGACGGCTGTTTATATCTGTCCTTAGGCAAATACGGATTGTGCGTTAAACACCTTGTATGATTTTTTAGCAGGGTTACAATCCAAATATGTGGATGCTTTTATTATACAGGTTGAGTATCCCTTATCCAAAATGCTTGGGACCAGAGGTATTTTGGATATCGGATTTTTCCGTATTTTGGAATAATTGCATACTATAATGAGATATCATGGTGATGGGACCTAAATCTAAGCACAGAATGCATTTATGTCTCATATACACCTTATACACACAGCCTGAAGATCATTTTAGCCAATATTTTTTATAACTTTGTGCATTAAACAAAGTGTGTCTACATTCACACAATTCATTTATGTGTCATATACACCTTATACACACAGCCTGAAGGTCATTTAATACAATATTTTTAATAACTATGTGTATTAAACAAAGTTTGTGTACATTGAGCCATCAAAAAACAGAGGTTTAACTATCTCACTCTCACTCAAAAAAGTCCGTATTTCGGAATATTCCGTATTTCGGAATATTTGGATATGGGATACTCAACCTGTAGTAGGCGATTTTAACCAGGCTGATTTACAACTAGTCTTTCCGAAGTTTTATAAGTATGTCCATATTCCGACACGAGGTGTAAACATTCGGGATCAAGTTTATACGAATATGGCTCTTGCTTATGAGACTGTTGCCTCACCACATATTGTGAAATCGGATCATATCTCATTATTTCTGATTCCTACGTATAAACCGTTAGGCATATTAGGCCCACCAGAAAGTCTGCCTAACATGGCCCAAGAATGCGGTGGTGCGATTCCAGGATACATTAACAATTACAGATTGGGAATTGTTAATTGAGGAGTCTATGGGGGTCATTCAGAGTTGATCGCTAGCTGACGTTGTTCGCTGCGTAGCGATCAGTGAAAAAAATGGCTAATCTGCGCATGCATATGCACCGTAATGCGCACGCGCGTCGTACGGGTACAAAGTCCATTGTGGTTTTGCACTGGTTCTAGCGACGATTCCAATCGCACAGCCGAACGCAAGGAGATTGACAGAAAGAGGGAGTATATGGGTGTCTACTGACCGTTTTCTGGGAGTGTTTGGAAAAACGCAGGCGTGGCCGGGCGGGTATCTGACATCATTACCGTGTCACTCATCGCAGCAATCATCGCACAGGATAAATAACTACAGGGGTGGCCTTGTTTTGCACAAAAATAAGAATTTACTCACCGGTAATTCTATTTCTCGTAGTCCGTAGTGGATGCTGGGAACTCCGTAAGGACCAGGGGGAATAGACGGGCTCCGCAGGAGACTGGGCACTCTATAAGAAAGATTTAATACTATCTGGTGTGCACTGGCTCCTCCCTCTATGCCCCTCCTCCAGACCTCAGTTAGGATACTGTGCCCGGAAGAGCTGACACAATAAGGAAGGATTTTGAATCCCGGGTAAGACTCATACCAGCCACACCAATCACACCGTATAACTCGTGATACTATACCCAGTTAACAGTATGAAATATAATTGAGCCTCTCAACAGATGGCTCAACAATAACCCTTTAGTTAGGCAATAACTATATACAAGTATTGCAGACAATCCGCACTTGGGATGGGCGCCCAGCATCCACTACGGACTACGAGAAATAGAATTACCGGTCAGTAAATTCTTATTTTCTCTGACGTCCTAGTGGATGCTGGGGACTCCGTAAGGACCATGGGGATTATACCAAAGCTCCCAAACGGGCGGGAGAGTGCGGATGACTCTGCAGCACCGAATGAGATAACTCAAGGTCCTCCTCAGCCAGGGTATCAAATTTGTAGAATTTTGCAAACGTGTTTGCCCCTGACCAAGTAGCAGCTCGGCAAAGTTGGAAAGCCGAGACCCCTCGGGCAGCCGCCCAAGATGAGCCCACCTTCCTTGTGGAATGGGCTTTTACTGATTTAGGATGCGGCAATCCAGCCGCAGAATGCGCCAGCTGAATTCTGCCACAAATCCAGCGAGCAATAGTCTGCTTAGAAGCAGGAGCACCTATTTTGTTGGGTGCATACAGGATAAAAAGCGAGTCAGTTTTCCTGACTCCCGCCGTCCTGGAAACATAAATTTTCAAGGCCCTGACTACGTCCAGTAACTTGGAATCTTCCAAGTCCCTAGTAGCCGCAGGCACTACAATAGGTTGGTTCAAGTGAAAAGCTGATACCACCTTAGGGAGAAACTGGGGACGAGTCCTCAATTCTGCCCTATCCATATGGAAAATCAGATAAGGGCTTTTACATGACAAAGCCGCCAATTCTGACACCCGCCTGGCCGAAGCCAAGGCCAACAACATGACCACTTTCCACGTGAGATATTTCAAATCCACAGTTTTAAGTGGCTCAAACCAATGTGATTTCAGGAAACTCAACACCACATTGAGATCCCAAGGTGCCACAGGAGGCACAAAAGGGGGCTGAATATGAAGCACTCCCTTTACAAAAGTCTGAACTTCAGGCAGTGAAGCCAGTTCTTTCTGGAAGAAAATCGACAGAGCCGAAATCTGGACCTTAATGGAACCCAATTTTAGGCCCATAGTCACTCCCGACTGTAGGAAGTGCAGAAAACGACCCAGCTGAAATTCCTCTGTAGGGGCCTTCCTGGCCTCACACCATGCAACATATTTTCGCCAAATACGGTGATAATGGTTTGCGGTTACTTCTTTCCTGGCTTTTATCAGCGTAGGAATGACTTCCTCCGGAATGCCCTTTTCCTTTAGGATCCGGAATTCAACCGCCATGCCGTCAAATGCAGCCGCGGTAAGTCTTGGAACAGACAGGGCCCCTGCTGTAGCAGATCCTGTCTGAGCGGTAGAGGCCATGGGTCCTCTGATATCATTTCTTGAAGTTCTGGGTACCAAGCTCTTCTTGGCCAATCCGGAACCACCAGTATCGTTCTTACTCCTCGCCTTCTTATTATTCTCAGTACCTTTGGTATGAGAGGCAGAGGAGGGAACACATAAACCGACTGGTACACCCATGGTGTCACTAGAGCGTCCACAGCTATCGCCTGAGGGTCCCTTGACCTGGCGCAATATCTCTGTAGCTTTTTGTTGAGGCGGGACGCCACCATGTCCACCTGTGGCCTTTCCCAACGGTTTACCAACAGTAGGAAGACTTCTGGATGAAGTCCCCACTCTCCCGGGTGTAGGTCGTGTCTGCTGAGGAAGTCTGCTTCCCAGTTGTCCACTCCCGGAATGAACACTGCTGACAGTGCTAGTACGTGATTTTCCGCCCATCGGAGAATCCTTGTGGCTTCTGCCATCGCCATCCTGCTTCTTGTGCCGCCCTGTCGGTTTACATGGGCGACTGCCGTGATGTTGTCTGATTGGATCAGTACCGGCTGGTTTTGAAGCAGGGGCCTTGCCTGACTTAGGGCATTGTAAATGGCTCTCAGTTCCAGAATATTTATGTGTAGGGACGACTCCTGACTTGACCAAAGTCCCTGGAAATTTCTTCCCTGTGTGACTGCCCCCCAGCCTCGAAGGCTGGCATCCGTGGTCACCAGGACCCAGTCCTGTATGCCGAATCTGCGGCCCTCTAGAAGATGAGCACTCTGCAGCCACCACAGTAGAGACACCCTGGTCCTTGGAGACAGGGTTATCAGTCGATGCATCTGAAGATGCGATCCCGACCACTTGTTCAAGAGGTCCCACTGGAAGGTCCTTGCATGGAACCTGCCGAATGGAATTGCTTCGTATGAAGCCACCATTTTTCCCAGGACTCGTGTGCAGTGATGCACCGATACCCGTTTTGGTTTCAGGAGGTCTCTGACTAGAGATGACAGCTCCTTGGCTTTCTCCTGCGGGAGAAACACTTTTTTCTGTTCTGTGTCCAGAATCATCCCCAGGAACAGTAAGCGTGTGGAAGGAACCAGTTGTGACTTTGGAATGTTTAGAATCCAGCCATGCTGTTGTAGCACTTCCCGAGATAGTGCTACTCCGACCAGTAACTGCTCCTTGGACCTCGCCTTTATTAGGAGATCGTCCAAGTACGGGATAATTAAAACTCCCTTTTTTCGAAGGAGTATCATCATTTCTGCCATTACCTTGGTAAACACCCTCGGTGCCGTGGACAGTCCAAACGGTAGTGTCTGGAATTGGTAATGGCAATCCTGTACCACAAATCTGAGGTACTCCTGGTGAGGAAGGTAAATGGGGACATGCAGGTAAGCATCCTTGATGTCCAGGGATACCATGTAATCCCCCTCGTCCAGGCTTGCAATAACCGCCCTGAGCGATTCCATCTTGAACTTGAATCTTTTTATGTATGTGTTCAAGGATTTCAAATTTAAAATGGGTCTCACCGAACCGTCCGGTTTCGGTACCACAAACAGTGTGGAATAGTAACCCCGTCCTTGTTGAAGTAGGGGTACCTTGACTATCACCTGCTGGGAATACAGCTTGTGAATTGCCTCTAGCACAGCCTCCCTGCCCGAGGGAGTTGTCGGTAAGGCCGATTTGAGGAAATGGCGGGGGGGGAGACGCCTCGAATTCCAGCTTGTACCCCTGAGATACTACTTGAAGGATCCAGGGATCCACCCGTGAGCGAACCCACTGATCGCTGAAATTTTTGAGGCAGCCCCCCACCATACCTGGCTCCGCCTGTGGAGCCCCACCGTCATGCGGCGGATTTGGAAGAAGCGGGGGAGGACTTTTGTTCCTGGGAACCTGCTGTGTGTTGCAGCTTTTTTCCCCTTCCTCTGCCTCTAGACAGAAAGGACCCGCCTTTTCCCTGCCTGTTTTTCTGGGGTCGAAAGGACTGTACCTGATAATACGGCGCTTTCTTAGGCTGTGAGGGGACATGGGGCAAAAATGCTGACTTCCCAGCTGTTGCTGTGGAAACAAGGTCTGAGAGACCATCCCCGAATAACTCCTCACCCTTATAAGGCAAAACTTCCATGTGCCTTTTCGAATCTGCATCCCCTGTCCACTGCCGAGTCCATAAGCCTCTCCTAGCAGAAATGGACAATGCACTTATTCTAGATGCCAGCCGGCAGATCTCCCTCTGTGCATCTCTCATGTATAAGACTGAGTCTTTTATATGCTCTACGGTTAGCAATATAGTGTCCCTGTCCAGGGTGTCAATATTTTCCGACAGGGAATCTGACCAAGCAGCAGCAGCACTGCACATCCACGCTGAAGCAATAGTTGGTCTCAGTATAACACCAGTGTGTGTATATATAGACTTTAGGATAGCCTCCTGCTTTCTATCAGCAGGTTCCTTTAGGGCGGCCGTATCCGGAGACGGTAGTGCCACCTTTTTTGATAAACGTGTGAGCGCTTTATCCACCCTAGGGGGAGTTTCCCAACGTGACCTATCCTCTGGCGAGAAAGGGAACGCCATTAGTAATTTTTTTGAAATCACCAATTTTTTATCGGGGAAAGCCCACGCTTCTTCACACACTTCATTTAATTCTTCAGATGGGGGAAAAACTATTGGTAGTTTTTTCTCCCCAAACATAATACCCTTTTTTGAGGTACCTGGGTTTATATCAGAAATGTGTAATACCTCTTTCATTGCCTCAATCATGCAACGAATGGCCCTAGTGGACATTAAATTTGACTCATCGTCGTCGACACTGGTATCAGTATCCGTGTCGACATCTGTGTCTGCCATCTGAGGTAGTGGGCGTTTCAGAGCCCCTGATGGACTTTGAATTGTCTGGGCAGGCACGAGCTGAGAAGCCGGCTGTCCCGCGTTTGGCATGTCGTCAAATTTTTTATATAAGGAGTCGACACTTGCACGTAATTCCTTCCATAAGTCCATCCACTCCGGTGTCTGCCCCGCAGGGGGTGACATCACATTTATAGGCATCTGCTCCGCCTCCACATAAGCCTCCTCATCAAACATGTCGACACAGCCGTACCGACACACCGCACACACACAGGGAATGCTCTTAAAGGAGACAGGACCCCACAAAAGCCCTTTGGGGAGACAGAGAGAGAGTATGCCAGCACACACCAGAGCGCTATATAATGCAGGGACTAACTGAATTATGTCCCCTTATAGCTGCTATAAGTTATACTGCGCCTAAATTTAGTGCCCCCCTCTTTCTTTACCCTTTCTGTAGTGTAGACTGCAGGGGAGAGTCAGGGAGCTTCCTTCCAGCGGAACTGTGAGGGAGAAATGGCGCCAGTGTGCTGAGGGAGATGGCTCCGCCCCTTTTTCGGCGGACTTTTCTCCCGCTTTTTTATGGATTCTGGCAGGGGTAATTACCACATATATAGCCTCTGGGGCTATATATTGTGGTTATTTTGCCAGCCAAGGTGTTTTTATTGCTGCTCAGGGCGCCCCCCCCCAGCGCCCTGCACCCTCAGTGACCGGAGTGTGAAGTGTGTATGAGGAGCAATGGCGCACAGCTGCAGTGCTGTGCGCTACCTTGGTGAAGACTGAAGTCTTCTGCCGCCGATTTTCCGGACCATCTTCATGCTTCTGGCTCTGTAAGGGGGACGGCGGCGCGGCTCCTGGAACGAACACCAAGGACGGGTCCTGCGGTCGATCCCTCTGGAGCTAATGGTGTCCAGTAGCCTAAGAAGCCCAAGCTAGCTGCAAGCAGGTAGATTCGCTTCTTCTCCCCTTAGTCCCTCGTTGCAGTGAGCCTGTTGCCAGCAGGTCTCACTGTAAAATAAAAAACCTAACATATACTTTCTTTCTAGGGGCTCAGGAGAGCCCCTAGTGTGCATCCAGCTCGGCCGGGCACAGAAATCTAACTGAGGTCTGGAGGAGGGGCATAGAGGGAGGAGCCAGTGCACACCAGATAGTACCAAATCTTTCTTATAGAGTGCCCAGTCTCCTGCGGAGCCCGTCTATTCCCCCTGGTCCTTACGGAGTCCCCAGCATCCACTAGGACGTCAGAGAAATGTGTTTGCAGGCACTCTGCTGCACAGGTGTTCGCACTCCTGCAAAGCAAAAAAACACTCCCCTGTGGGCGGTGACTATGCGTTTGCACGGCTGCTAATAACTGCAAGCGAGCGATCAACTCGGAATGACCCCCTATGATAGGAGGGGATATTGATGTTGATCTCCTAGCAACTATGGTACTATGCTATATAAGCTGCTGGGTTGAGAGTGTAACCATGAAACTGAGTTTTAAGGTTTATGCAAATGAGAAACCCTGGCTGAACGCTGAGGTACGCTCTTTAGTCAGGGCTAGAGATAAGGATTTTAAGATGAAGGAAAGAGTGACGTATGCAGCAGCTAGGGCTGATTTGAGGAAAGGAATCAAAGGCTAAAATTGATTTCTCCAGAAGAATGGAGGTTAAGTTTAGTCAATGTAACAATACCAGGAGTATGTGGCAGAGTCTGCAAGAAATTACTGATTATAAACCAAAAAAGGCAGAGCAAGGGGCAGTGAATAGTTCTCTAGTGGCAGAGTTGAATACTTTTTACTCTAGATTTGACAAGAATAACGTCTAGTGTTGAAACTGTCGAGACTAGATTAGGTGAGGTTCCCATAATACTTGACGAACAAGACGTCTTGAGATGTTTGCGTGGTGTCACTATAGGCAAAGCTACTGGTCCTGATATGAGTCAGGGTAAAATCCTTAGGGACTGTAGTGATCAGTTAGTGGGTATCTTTATGTTGCTTTTTAATGTATCTTTACATCAATGTATAGTTCTCAAATGTTTCAAAGCAATGACTATTATTCCTGTGGCGAGTGTGCCCAAATGTTTAGACGATTATTGTCCTATTGCATTGACCTTCTTGGTTATGAAGTGCTTCGAACGCCTGATGTTAAGACATATTAAATCTAATTTTTCAGCAAATTTTGATCCTTTTCAATTTGCGTATAGAGAGAATCGCTCTACTGATGATGCAGTTTTGACTGTATTACACCAGGCGCAGAACCACTTAGAGAAGAAGAATTTTATTTGTGAATTTTAGCTTTGCTTTTAATACCATAATACCAGTATCTTTGGTCTCTAAGCTTTTTTTCTTTAGGCCTAAATGGGTTTATGTGCAGTTGGATTTAAAATTTTCTGACTGATCGCCCCCCAAGTATTCAAGTTAGGTAGTTTTGTTTCTAGCGAGGTGCAGTTAAAAACTGGTGTGCCTCAGGGGTGCGTTTTGAGGCCATTATTATATTCTATATTTACATATGATTGTTTCTCAACTGTCGAATCTGTTAAGGTAGTGAAATTTGCTGATGATACATCGGTATTCGGTCTGATTAGCGAAAAATAATGAGGATGCTTATAGGCAGGAGGTCTTCAGATTGTTAGAATGGCAAGAAAAACTGCTTTTAAATACATCTAAAATGAAGGAGTTGGTAGTTGATTTTAGGCGAGGTAGTCGGAGACCGCTACTTCCTGTTTTTTTAGACGGTATGCAAATTGAGGAGGTAGGTTCTTTTAAGTTTCTTGGGCATTTATATTTCTAGAGACCTAACCTGGTCTTTAAACTGTACCTTCTTAGTTAAGAAGGCGCAGCAGCGCCTCTTTTTTTTTAAAGCTGCTTGTTTGAGTACAGACATGCGGATTAAGTTTTATCGCAGTAGAGAGTGTTCTGACTTACGGGAACAGTACTGTGGCTGAGAGGGCTTCCCTGGAATGTGTGGTCAGAACTGCAGGCAGGGTCATTGGTGTGTCCCTACCATGTGTATATGACCTTTATGAAAAGAGAGTGTTAAAATGAGCTAGAAATATATTGGCAGATTCCAGTCATCCAAATTACTCAGTTTTTGAGAGATTACCATCACAAAAACGTTTTAGAAGTGTACGTACGCATACAAAACGTATGCGTAATAGTTTTTTTCCAACAGCTATACATGCACTAAACGGTTTAAATGAAATGAGATAATTTATAAGTGAGACTTGTTTTATTGTTTGTTTTATAGTGCAGGATGTTTATTGGAAAAATTTAATTGACATTTCATTGTTGTTTTGTTAATGACAATAAAGTATTATTGTATTGTATATTGGGAATTCCATTTCTTTGGAATTCTAAACTTCTTACTGGGTGTTACCCAAGCCTCTTGCATAATTTCCGTCAGCTGTTCTGACCCAGGAATTCAGTCCTAACTGTTTTGGAACATTTAAACACAGGTGCCTTAGATTTTAACAAAGGCTCTGCTGCTTCCTCTACAGATAGAATGGCTTTCATAGCACTAATTAGCTCAGGTATGTCCACTGAGCTGAGACCTTCATCCTCGTCTCTGTACGCAGACCCCGAGTGTGATGAGTCCTCATCCACCGACGAGTCCCCATCTGAAATGTGTAGACTATGAAGACGTTGTTTCATGTCTACTGTCCACTGGCCTTTTAGCCTGTTTTTGTTGTAAGGCTGCAGATTCCTGGACTGGATGTGATAAACCCCAGGGGGAATGTTGCATGTAAGGGTTAATAGGGTAACCTATCCCTGGTATAGGAGCTGGCATTATCCGCTAAGCTATACTGGATAATGTCTGTACAAAAGTAGGCCATGGGGGTTCAACTTGAACCTGTGCCTGCCTTGGATTATTCAGGAGGCTTTGGTGAAAGCTAAAACAGTTTGCACGTAATCCATTTTGAACCAGATCCTGAGAGGTTAACCCAGCTTTGCAAGACAAACATGAAATGAGTATTGGTGATGTTGTGTAGTGTATCCTCTTCACCCTTGCCTCTCTTAGACATGATAAACAAAACACACACCTGTACAGTGTTAACTACACAATTTGTGACTGAAATCACTTTAAAACTTGTTAAAGTGACATACAATCCGATACCTCCCTGCTTTGCACCAGCATTGAGGATCAGAATACACAAAAACTGACAGGAATAGTAAAGTCAGCAATCACACCAGCAAATCAGTCACAGGTTATTCATTAGTATAATAAGTAATATGAGCACATATTCAACTAGATACATTTCAAGTATGTAGGAGAAACATATTACTGCATTACCTTATATAGGACTTTTAAACTTATTCAGTCGCACAGTGAAAGAAACAGCAGCAATAGTTTACAGACTCACATGCATCAGGCACTTATCCAACTACTCGTACTTAATAGTAGGTAGAGACTTAGGGGGTAATTCCCAGTTGATCGCAGCAGCAAATTTGTTAGCAGTTGGGCAAAACCATGTGCACTGGAGGGGTGGCAGATATAACATGTGCAGAGAGATAGATTTGGGTGGGGTGTGTTCAATCTGAAATCTAAATTGCAGTGTAAAAATAAAGCACAGTATTTACCCTGCACACAAACAATATAACCCACTCAAATCTAACTCTCTGCAAATGTTATATCTGCTTCACCTGCAGTGCACATGGTTTTGCCAAACTGCTAACAAATTTGCTGATGCGATCAACTCTGAATTACCCCCTTAGTGCTGTATACCCCGGCTCAGGAGAGTGGGATACAGGGAGACTTCACTCCGCTTCCAGGTTCGATCAATACGTTAGTGAACGCTGAGTGGATCCAGACACTAATAGTGTACACAAACGCACAGTGAACCTACAGTGAACACCGACGCACCAGTCACACAGCCGCCTATGCTGCGTCTGGGTCCTTTTTAGATACACAGATGGAAGCGGGAAATCAGTTCATGGTGGGAAACTCTGAGGAAACTGGTCATGAACCGGGGGAGGGGTGACCAGAGAAGAGTCTTACTCCCCACTACTGACATCAACCCCAGGGATTGCGGCCTCACACTAATTCCTGGAGCCTATGATCCCTGAGGCCTAGTGCTGGTGCACCCAAAGTGGCAGCCGCGTCAGCTACTGTTCGCTAGTCTCCTCCCGAAAACAGTGCGGCTGTGTCTTTGATCTCTTTCGCTAAGCGGAAATAATGCCTTACCTTCTCCCCGTGCTCCGGCCACAACCTGGTTACGTCCGCTGGACTCGCTAGTACATCCGACACAGACAGCCGCCGTAACAGCACTGTACATGTGGCGGTAAGTGTTGTCGCGACCACGCGGAGAGTTGTTGGAGCGACTCTTTCTAAGGTGCATGTAAGACGCTTTTTAGAAAACTAAAAAAAACCATGAGACGATAAAAATAAGATTTTACTTACCGATAAATCTATTTCTCGGAGTCCGTAGTGGATGCTGGGGTTCCTGAAAGGACCATGGGGAATAGCGGCTCCGCAGGAGACAGGGCACAAAAAGTAAAGCTTTTTCCGATCAGGTGGTGTGCACTGGCTCCTCCCCCTATGACCCTCCTCCAGACTCCAGTTAGGTACTGTGCCCGGACGAGCGTACACAATAAGGGAGGATTTTGAATCCCGGGTAAGACTCATACCAGCCACACCAATCACACCGTACAACTTGTGATCTAAACCCAGTTAACAGTATGATAACAGCGGAGCCTCTGAAAGATGGCTTCCTTCAACAATAACCCGAATTAGTTAACAATAACTATGTACAATTTATGCAGATAATCCGCACTTGGGATGGGCGCCCAGCATCCACTACGGACTCCGAGAAATAGATTTATCGGTAAGTAAAATCTTATTTTCTCTATCGTCCTAGTGGATGCTGGGGTTCCTGAAAGGACCATGGGGATTATACCAAAGCTCCCAAACGGGCGGGAGAGTGCGGATGACTCTGCAGCACCGAATGAGAGAACTCCAGGTCCTCCTTAGCCAGAGTATCAAATTTGTAAAATTTTACAAACGTGTTCTCCCCTGACCACGTAGCTGCTCGGCAAAGTTGTAACGCCGAGACCCCTCGGGCAGCCGCCCAAGATGAGCCCACCTTCCTTGTGGAGTGGGCCTTTACAGATTTAGGCTGTGGCAGGCCTGCCACAGAATGTGCAAGTTGGATTGTGCTACAGATCCAACGAGCAATCGTCTGCTTAGACGCAGGAGCACCCATCTTGTTGGGTGCATACAATATAAACAACGAGTCAGATTTTCTGACTCCAGCTGTTCTTGCAATATATATTTTTAATGCTCTGACAACGTCCAGTAACTTGGAGTCCTCCAAGTCACTTGTAGCCGCAGGCACTACAATAGGCTGGTTCAGATGAAATGCTGACACCACCTTAGGGAGAAAATGCGGACGAGTCCGCAGTTCTGCCCTGTCCGAATGGAAAATCAGATATGGGCTTTTGTAAGATAAAGCTGCCAATTCTGACACTCTCCTGGCAGAAGCCAGGGCTAGAAGCATGGTCACTTTCCAAGTGAGATATTTCAAATCCACCTTATTTAGTGGTTCAAACCAATGAGATTTTAGAAAATCCAAAACTACATTGAGATCCCACGGTGCCACTGGAGGCACCACAGGGGGCTGTATATGCAGCACTCCCTTAACAAAGGTCTGGACTTCAGGGACTGAAGCCAATTCTTTTTGAAAGAAAATCGACAGGGCCGAAATTTGAACCTTAATAGATCCCAATTTGAGACCCATAGACAATCCTGATTGCAGGAAATGTAGGAATCGACCCAGTTGAAATTCCTCCGTCGGAGCACTCCGATCTTCGCACCACGCAACATATTTTCGCCAAATTCGGTGATAATGTTGCACGGTTACTTCTTTCCTTGCTTTAATCAAAGTAGGAATGACTTCTTCCGGCATGCCTTTTTCCATTAGGATCCGGCGTTCAACCGCCATGCCGTCAAAAGCAGCCGCGGTAAGTCTTGAAACAGACAGGGACCCTGCTGAAGCAAGTCCCTCCTTAGAGGTAGAGGCCACGGATCTTCCGTGATCATCTCTTGAAGTTCCGGGTACCAAGTCCTTCTTGGCCAATCCGGAACCACTAGTATCGTTCTTACGCCTCTTTGCCGTATAATTCTCAATACTTTTGGTATGAGAGGCAGAGGAGGAAACACATACACCGACTGGTACACCCAAGGCGTTACCAGCGCGTCCACAGCTATTGCCTGCGGATCTCTTGACCTGGCGCAATACCTGTCCAGTTTTTTGTTGAGGCGAGACGCCATCATGTCCACCATTGGTCTTTCCCAACGGGTTACCAGCATGTGGAAGACTTCTGGATGAAGTCCCCACTCTCCCGGGTGAAGATCGTGTCTGCTGAGGAAGTCTGCTTCCCAGTTGTCCACTCCCGGGATGAACACTGCTGACAGTGCTATCACATGATTCTCTGCCCAGCGAAGAATCCTTGCAGCTTCTGCCATTGCACTCCTGCTTCTTGTGCCGCCCTGTCTGTTCACATGGGCGACTGCCGTGATGTTGTCCGACTGGATCAACACCGGTTTTCCCTGAAGCAGAGGTTCTGCCTGGCTTAGAGCATTGTATATGGCTCTTAGTTCCAGAATGTTTATGTGAAGAGACGTTTCCAGGCTTGTCCATACTCCCTGGAAGTTTCTTCCTTGTGTGACTGCTCCCCAGCCTCTCAGGCTGGCGTCCGTGGTCACCAGGATCCAATCCTGTATGCCGAATCTGCGGCCCTCCAATAGATGAGGACTCTGCAACCACCACAGAAGAGACACCCTTGTCCTTGGAGACAGGGTTATCCGTAGGTGCATCTGAAGATGCGACCCTGACCATTTGTCCAACAGATCCCTTTGGAAAATTCTTGCGTGGAATCTGCCGAATGGAATTGCTTCGTAAGAAGCCACCATTTTTCCCAGGACTCTTGTGCATTGATGTACAGACACCTTTCCTGGTTTTAGGAGGTTCCTGACAAGCTCGGATAACTCCTTGGCTTTTTCCTCCGGGAGAAAAACCTTTTTCTGAACCGTGTCCAGAATCATCCCTAGGAACAGCAGACGAGTTGTCGGCATTAACTGGGATTTTGGAATATTCAGAATCCACCCGTGCTGTTTTAGCACTTCTTGAGACAGTGCTAATCCCATCTCTAGCTGTTCTCTGGACCTCGCCCTTATTAGGAGATCGTCCAAGTATGGGATAATTAATACGCCTTTTCTTCGAAGAAGAATCATCATCTCGGCCATTACCTTTGTAAAGATCCGAGGTGCCGTGGACAATCCGAACGGCAGCGTCTGAAACTGATAGTGACAGTTTTGTACAACGAACCTGAGGTACCCCTGGTGTGAGGGGTAAATTGGAACGTGGAGATACGCATCCTTGATGTCCAAGGATACCATAAAGTCCCCCTCTTCCAGGTTCGCTATCACTGCTCTGAGTGACTCCATTTTGAACTTGAACTTCTTTATGTACAGGTTCAAGGACTTCAGATTTAGAATAGGCCTTACCGAGCCATCCGGCTTCGGTACAACAAAAAGAGTGGAATAATACCCCTTCCCTTGTTGTAGAAGAGGTACCTTGACTATCACCTGCTGAGAGTACAGCTTGTGAATGGCTTCCAAAACCGTCTCCCTTTCGGAGGGGGACGTTGGTAAAGCAGACTTCAGGAAACGGCGAGGTGGATCTGTCTCTAATTCCAACCTGTACCCTTGAGATATTATCTGCAGGATCCAGGGATCTACCTGCGAGTGAGCCCACTGCGCGCTGTAATTTTTGAGACGACCGCCCACCGTCCCCGAGTCCGCTTGAGAAGCCCCAGCGTCATGCTGAGGCTTTTGTAGAAGCCGGGGAGGGCTTCTGTTCCTGGGAAGGAGCTGCGTGTTGCTGTCTCTTCCCTCGACCTTTGCCTCGTGGCAGATATGAATAGCCCTTTGCTCTCTTATTTTTAAAGGAACGAAAGGGCTGCGGTTGAAAAGTCGGTGCCTTTTTCTGTTGGGGAGTGACTTGAGGTAGAAAGGTGGATTTCCCGGCTGTAGCCGTGGCCACCAAATCTGATAGACCGACTCCAAATAACTCCTCCCCTTTATACGGCAAAACTTCCATATGCCGTTTTGAATCCGCATCGCCTGTCCACTGTCGCGTCCATAAAGCTCTTCTGGCCGAAATGGACATAGCACTTACCCGTGATGCCAGTGTGCAGATATCCCTCTGTGCATCACGCATATAAAGAAATGCATCCTTTATTTGTTCTAACGACAGTAAAATATTGTCCCTGTCCAGGGTATCAATATTTTCAATCAGGGACTCTGACCAAACTACCCCAGCACTGCCCATCCAGGCAGTCGCTACAGCTGGTCGTAGTATAACACCTGCATGTGTGTATATACTTTTTTGGATATTTTCCATCCTCCTATCTGATGGATCTTTAAGTGCGGCCGTCTCAGGAGAGGGTAACGCCACTTGTTTAGATAAGCGTGTTAGCGCCTTGTCCACCCTAGGAGGTGTTTCCCAGCGCTCCCTAACCTCTGGCGGGAAAGGGTATAATGCCAATAATTTCTTTGAAATTATCAGCTTTTTATCAGGGGCAACCCACGCTTCATTACACACGTCATTTAATTCTTCTGATTCAGGAAAAACTATAGGTAGTTTTTTCATACCCCACATAATACCCTGTTTAGTGGTACCTGTAGTATCAGCTAAATGTAACGCCTCCTTCATTGCCAAAATCATATAACGTGTGGCCCTACTGGAAAATACGGTTGATTCGTCACCGTCACCACTGGAGTCATCGCCTGTGTCTGGGTCTGTGTCGACCGACTGAGGCAAAGGGCGTTTCACAGCCCCTGACGGTGTTTGAGTCGCCTGGACAGGCACTAATTGATTGTCCGGCCGCCTCATGTCGTCAAACGACTGCTTTAGCGTGTTGACACTATCCCGTAGTTCCATAAATAAAGGCATCCATTCTGGTGTCGACTCCCTAGGGGGTGACATCCTCATATTTGGCAATTGCTCCGCCTCCACACCAATATCGTCCTCATACATGTCGACACACACGTACCGACACACAGCAGACACACAGGGAATGCTCCTAACGAAGACAGGACCCACTAGCCCTTTGGGGAGACAGAGGGAGAGTTTGCCAGCACACACCAAAAGCGCTATATATATATATCAGGGATAGCCTTATAATAAGTGCTCCCTTATAGCTGCTTTGTTATATCAAAATATCGCCATAAATGTGCCCCCCCTCTCTGTTTTACCCTGTTTCTGTAGTGCAGTGCAGGGGAGAGACTTGGGAGCCGTCCTGACCAGCGGAGCTGTGAGAGGAAATGGCGCCGTGTGCTGAGGAGATAGGCCCCGCCCCTTTTCTGGCGGGCTCGTCTCCCGCTATTTAGAAAAATTAGGCAGGGGTTAAATATCTCCATATAGCCTCTAGGGCTATATGTGAGGTATTTTTAGCCTTTATAGGTAATCATTTGCCTCCCAGGGCGCCCCCCTCCCAGCGCCCTGCACCCTCAGTGACTGCCGTGTGAAGTGTGCTGAGAGGAAAATGGCGCACAGCTGCAGTGCTGTGCGCTACCTTTTGAAGACTGCAGGAGTCTTCAGCCGCCGATTCTGGACCTCTTCTGACTTCAGCATCTGCAAGGGGGCCGGCGGCGTGGCTCCGGTGACCATCCAGGCTGTACCTGTGATCGTCCCTCTGGAGCTTGATGTCCAGTAGCCAAGAAGCCAATCCATCCTGCACGCAGGTGAGTTGACTCCTTCTCCCCTCAGTCCCTCGCTGCAGTGATCCTGTTGCCAGCAGGAATCACTGTAAAATAAAAAACCTAGCTAAACTTTTTCTAAGCAGCTCTTTAGGAGAGCCACCTAGATTGCACCCTTCTCGGCCGGGCACAAAAATCTAACTGGAGTCTGGAGGAGGGTCATAGGGGGAGGAGCCAGTGCACACCACCTGATCGGAAAAAGCTTTACTTTTTGTGCCCTGTCTCCTGCGGAGCCGCTATTCCCCATGGTCCTTTCAGGAACCCCAGCATCCACTAGGACGATAGAGAAAATAAAATAAATAACAAGCTTATGGGTGCCAAAATGAGCAGCCCAAAGATCGTGGTCCGGCTCCTGCCACACAAACAAACTGAATTGCCTGAGCCAGGAGGCGGGGATATAGGGGACTGGCCCGTTGCATTCTGGGAGGTCAAAAGCTTTGCTCGTTGGTTCCAATCCGCTGACACTACCTTATATTCCAATGTTTATCCTGTGGATAACCTGTGGACCCTGCAGGAGAAAATTACTGATTTGCCAATTCCAAACATTTTTTTGATTGGAATAAGCAAATTGGGGATTTACAGCTGAATTTTCTGGATTCCCTGACTAGGGAATTAAGGCAATACATTGCAGATCTATGGCCACAAAAGGCCCATCTGCATGCTTTATTTTTATCATACCATTTCCTTTAATGATCATTTTACAGATGTGTCCTCATCCGCCTATCAATTTTGTGCCATACAGCGCAATTCCTGTACATTTAGCATTTTAGTTAGCATATACTGTTCTAGGTACTAAGGATTATTATATTATTTTGTTGCAAAGAAGTTGGTATAGAGTCAAACATTAAGCATAATGATGCTTGGCACAGGTCTCTCGTATCAGAACCATCTACTGCCTTTTTACCTTAGATTGTGTAATTTGCAAATGCTATTTTGAGCAGTCTCCGCATGTACGAGTGTAAGATGGACTATGTAAAAAGTTAAACGCCCACTTTATTTATCAGAGTATTGTGCAGATCCGCTGGATGAGCAGAGTACACTGCAACATTGGCAAAACAACAGGAACCATCGGTGGCTTGTGTAGGTCATGGGTCACACAGAATTTTTAACAAATATGGCCACTGTATCAGCGGTTCTGCATTAGAGAACTCATCCAAATGTAGAAGCACGCCCATGACTCACATCACACGCCCACAACACAGTCGCCTTTTACGTTTAATTTTGCTTACCAGCCAGTCTCCACCCATTATCACAAATACCTTGCAATGGTCTTTGCAGGCTCTTGCAATTTACTGTGCAACTGCGTGCACATTTGCAAACGCACTTCACATGTGCGCAGTAAGAGTTTCTGAAGGATACTCACGTCTGTGCAGTAGCAAAACACTGGCCATTTGAAAAACATGGACATTGCATACAAAACGGAATTTACGAATTTAGGATTAGTGTTTTCCCAGTTTTTAATTTGAAATTTACAGATTATTTTCTCAACGTACTCTCCTTAGAACAAACAATTGTAAATATATAAATTATGGAATAATTTTATATCTAAATGTCCGACTCCTCAAAGTAGCCAGCTTTTGCAGACATAACCACCAAAAACATACTCGTAGCGTTCTTTCTACAATAGGAATCAAATATTGTTCAGGAAGTTCTTCCCAAAACTGACCCTGTAGTTCCTACACGTAATGCTCTTGTCAATTGTTTTGCCTCCACCTTTCTGTCCAGATTCATCACAAACCAGCTCAATGAGATTTAAGTCTGGGGACCGTTCTTGCCATTCTATGAACTGAAGCCTACCATGATGTTCTTTATTTTAAGTGTAGTTCTGACATAGCTGGAGGTATGTTTTGGGTTATTATCTTGCTGTAGGGTGAACCCTTGACCCACTAGGTATAGACCATAGGGGTATTGCATGGTGCTGTAAAATGCTGTGGTAGCCCTTTTGGTTCTGGGTGCTAGTCATTCTGTGCAAATCACCAAATTGGAATCAAGCAAAATAGCCCCAGGCCCTCACACTTGCTCTTCCATATTTGAAACTTAAAAGAGCAGTGCTTCTAATAACATAGTGCGTTTAGCTATTAAAAGCACTGCCATTTTAAATTCTAATAAAAACTGGAAAAATGGGTCTGCTCTAAAACTCTTGACCAGTAGTGTATGAACAGTTAACAAATGGGATATTGCTATGAATTGGCCAATTTCTCCCTTGCAATTGAGCGTTAATAAGATATTGATGCGACTGTAAGCTTTCCTTACTATGCAAGCCACGGATACTGTTCCACATGCATAGTAGGAATGTTCTGTAATCCATGCAATCCAGAAGAGTGTGGTATTTGGCAATTTGGACACATTCGCCTCCCAATTTAATGGGATAACAGCTATATTGGTGTGATTTGCTCATGAGATGGGGTCCACACTGTTATAACT
Source organism: Pseudophryne corroboree (assembly GCF_028390025.1). NCBI lineage: Eukaryota > Metazoa > Chordata > Amphibia > Anura > Myobatrachidae > Pseudophryne > Pseudophryne corroboree. Next base: position 305,778,151 of record NC_086451.1, on the reverse strand, counting down.
ACAACCTGTTGTATTATTTCTGATAGATATAGCAACCCACATTTGCCTTCTGCCCAAACATGTAAAAGCAGACTTTTGATTTACAACAAACCTGATCCTGATCTACAGTTGGCTCCTTGGTCTAGGTTTTCCTCTTGAAAAAATGGGAAAATAAAGTATCAGGACTATAAAATCATCCTTGTATTTGTGCAATAGTTTATTCACAATAATCCATATACAGTACGTGAAGCACAATTTAAAAAGAAAAAGAAAAACATTTTAGTTGGCGTAAAAGAAAAAAAAGATTTAGTAATTCATACACAATTGAATATTTTTGATGGAATTTTTAAAAACATTAAAAAAGGTTACAAAAAGCAGAGATTCAAAGCACGACACCATAAATATACAATATGCACTAATGAAAATTGAAAAGATACAAATAACCAAAAATTATTTTAGCCTAGTGCTCAATAAATAGACATATAAATGTAGTTTGCAAATTGTCACAGTAAAAATAAATCAATAAATATGTAATAAGAAAGAAACAAAGGGCATATTGACACCTTTGAATTTGGAGCACTGCAACTGCCAGAGCATCAGTGCAAATGGTAAAAGAAAAGGATTTATTTTGTAATATGTGAGAAGAGATGTGAACAAGCCCTAAATGTAATATATGCACACAGTACAAAGTGCAAGCTTCCTAGTATATTTACGTGTTCCTGTTCCACTATAATACTGACAAGACCTAAATATGATAAGCATACTATAGAAAAAAATTTGGAATTGTTCTGTAATCGTAAACACTAATAACTCATTTACATTAATAAACTAACAAAATGGTCACAGTCAATATTCGGCATCAAGAGTGGAAAAAAAGCCAATGTGTAATCTCCGGAAAACCCACCTCAGTCCATAAACATACAAATTCATTTTAAATACATTTTTTATCCCATTAAGTTGCTTAAAACTTTTCACTTATTAGTAAAAAAAAAAAGAAAGAAATTAAAATATGGCTCGCACAAAAAAAAAAGTACAAAAAGTTGTCTCTCTCTTCAAAAATCTATCATTTCAAAGAGCATCATAAAACAGAAAATTAAGCATTAATAATAATCACTGCCTTCTACTGCACAATATAACCCTTTAACTGAAAATAAGAATTTACTTACCGATAATTCTATTTCTCGGAGTCCGTAGTGGATGCTGGGGTTCCTGAAAGGACCATGGGGAATAGCGGCTCCGCAGGAGACAGGGCACAAAAAGTAAAGCTTTAGGATCAGGTGGTGTGCACTGGCTCCTCCCCCTATGACCCTCCTCCAAGCCAGTTAGGTACTGTGCCCGGACGAGCGTACACAATAAGGGAGGAATTTTGAATCCCGGGTAAGACTCATACCAGCCACACCAATCACACCGTACAACTTGTGATCTAAACCCAGTTAACAGTATGATAACAGCGGAGCCTCTGAAAAGATGGCTCACAACAATAATAACCCGATTTTTGTAACTATGTACAAGTATTGCAGATAATCCGCACTTGGGATGGGCGCCCAGCATCCACTACGGACTCCGAGAAATAGAATTATCGGTAAGTAAATTCTTATTTTCTCTATCGTCCTAGTGGATGCTGGGGTTCCTGAAAGGACCATGGGGATTATACCAAAGCTCCCAAACGGGCGGGAGAGTGCGGATGACTCTGCAGCACCGAATGAGAGAACTCCAGGTCCTCTTTTGCCAGGATATCAAATTTGTAGAATTTTACAAACGTGTTCTCCCCTGACCACGTAGCTGCTCGGCAGAGTTGTAATGCCGAGACCTCTCGGGCAGCCGCCCAAGATGAGCCCACCTTCCTTGTGGAATGGGCCTTAACCGATTTAGACTGTGGCAGGCCTGCCTCAGAATGTGCAAGTTGAATTGTGTTACAAATCCAACGAGCAATCGACTGCTTAGAAGCAGGCGCACCCAACTTGTTGGGTGCATACAGTATAAACAGCGAGTCAGATTTTCTGACTCCAGCTGTCCTGGAACATATTTTCAGGGCCCTGACAACTTCTAGCAACTTGGAGTCCTCCAAGTCCCTAGTAGGTGCAAGGCACCACAATAAGCTGGTTCAGGTGAAACACTGACACCACCTTAGGGAGAGAACTGGGGACGAGTCCGCAGCTCTGCCCTGTCCGAATGGACAAACAGATATGGGCTTTTTTGAGAAAAAAAAACCACCAATTTGACACTCGCCTGGTCCAGGCCAGGGCCAAGAGCATGGTCACTTTTTATGTGAGATGCTTCAAATCCACATATTTGACTGGTTTTAAACCAATGTGATTTGAGGAATCCCAGAACTACGTTGAGATCCCACAGTGCCACTGGAGGCACAAAAAAGGGGTTTGTATATGCAATACTCCCTTGACAAACTTCTGGACTTCAGGAACTGAAGCCAATTCTTTCTGGAAGAAAATTTACAGGGCCGAATTTGAACCTTAATGGACCCCAATTTGAGGCCCATAGACACTCCTGTTTGCAGGAAATGCAGGAAACGACCGAGTTGAAATTTCTTTGTGGGGCCTTCCTGGCCTCACACCACGCAACATATTTTCGCCACACGAGGTGATAATGTTGTGCGGTCACCTCCTTTCTGGCTTTGACCAGGGTAGGAATGACCTCTTCCGGAATGCCTTTTTTCCCTTAGGATCCGGCTTTCCATCGCCATGCCGACAAACGCAGCTGCGGTAAGTCTTGGAACAGACATGGTACTTGCTGAAGCAAGTCCCTTCTTAGCGGCAGAGGCCATAAGACCTCTGTAAGCATCTCTTGAAGTTCCGGGTACCAAGTCCTTCTTGGCCAATCCGGAGCCATGAGTATAGTTCTTACTCCTCTACGTCTTATAATTCTCAGCACCTTAGGTATGAGAAGCAGAGGAGGGAACACATACACCGACTGGTACACCCACGGTGTTACCAGAACGTCCACATCTATTGCCTGAGAGTCTCTTGACCTGGCGCAATACCTGTCCCGTTTTTTGTTCAGACGGGACGCCATCATGTCCACCTTTGGTATTTCCCAACGGTTTACAATCATGTGGAAAAAACTTCTCAATGAAGTTTCCACTCTCCCGGGTGGAGGTCGTGCTGAGGAAGTCTGCTTCCCAGTTTCCATTCCCGGGATGAAAAACTGCTGACAGTGTTATCACATGATTTTCCGCCCAGCGAAAAGTCCTTGCAGTTTCTGCCATTGCCCTCCTGCTTCTTGTGTCGCCCTGTCTGTTTACGTGGGCGACTGCCGTGATGTTTTTCCCACTGGATCAATACCGGCTGACCTTGAAGCAGAGGTCTTGCTAAGCTTAGAGCATTATAAATTTACCCTTAGCTCCAGTATATTTATGTGGAGAAAAGTCTCCATACTTGATCACACTCCCTGGAAATTTTTCCCTTGTGTGACTGCTCCCCAGCCTCTCAGGCTGGGCTCCGTGGTTACCAGCATCCAATCCTGAATGCCGAATCTGCGGCCCTCTAGAAGATGAGCACTCTATAACCACCACAGGAGAGACACCCTTGTCCTTGGATATTGGGTTATCCGCTGATGCATCTGAAGATGCGATCCGGACCATTTGTCCAGCAGATCCCACTGAAAAGTTCTTACGTGAAATCTGCCGAATGGAATTGCTTCGTAGGAAGCCACCATTTTTACCAGGACCCTTGTGCAATGATGCACTGTTTTTAAGAGGTTCCTGACTTGCTCGGATAACTCCCTGGCTTTCTCTTCCGGGAGAAACACCTTTTTCTGGACTGTGTCCAGAATCATCCCTAGGCACAGCAGACGTGTCGTCGGGATCAGCTGCGATTTTGGAATATTTAGAATCCACCCGTGCTGATTGTAGCAGTATCCGAGATAGTGCTACTCCGACCTCCAACTGTTCCCTGGACTATGCCCCTATCAGGAGATCGTCCAAGTAAGGGATAATTAAGACGCCTTTTCTTCGAAGAAGAATCATCAATTCGGCCATTACCTTGGTAAAGACCCCGGGGTGCCGTGGACAATCCAAACGGCAGCGTCTGAAACTGATAGTGACAGTTCTGCACCACGAACCTGAGGTACCCTTAGTGAGAAGGGCAAATTTGGGACATAGAGGTAAGCATCCCTGATGTCCCGGGACACTATATAGTCCCCTTCTTCCTGGTTCGTTATCACTGCTCTGAGTGACTTCATCTTAATTTGAACCTTTGTAAGTGTTCAAAAAAAATTTTTTTTTTTTTTAGAATAAGTCTCACCTAGCCTTCTGGCTTCAGTACCACAATATAGTGTGGAATAATACCCCTTTTCTGTAGTAGGAGGGGTAATTTAATTATCACCTGCTGGGAATACAGCTTGTGAATTTTTTCCCATACTACCTCCTTGTCGGAGGGAGACTTGGTAAAGCAGACTTCAGGAGCCTGCGAAGGGGAAACGTCTCGACATTCCCATCTGTACCCCCGGGATACTACTTGTAGGATCCAGGGGTCCTGTACGGTCTCAGCGCCATGCTGAGAACTTGTCAGACGCGGTGGAACGCTTCTGTTCCTGGGAATGGGCTGCCTGCTGCAGTCTTCTTCCCTTTCCTCTATCCCTGGGCAGATATGATCTTATAGGGACGAGAGGACTGAGGCTGAAAAGACGGTGTCTTTTTCTGCAGAGATGTGACTTAGGGTAAAAAACGGTGGATTTTCCAGCAGTTGCCGTGACCACCAGGTCCGATGGACCGACCCCAAACAAGTCCTCTTCCTTTATACGGCCATACTGTGCCGTTTGGAATCTGCATCACCTGACCACTGTCGTGTCCATAACATCTTCTGGCAGTTATGGACATCGCGTTTATTCATGATGCCAGAGTGCAAATATCCCTCTGTGCATCTCGCATATATAGAAATGCTCTATAGTCAATAAAATACTGTCCCTGTCAAGGGTATCAATATTTTTAGTCAGGGAATCCGACCAAGCCACCCTAGCTCTGCACATCCAGGCTGAGGCGATCGCTGGCCGCAGTATAACACCAGTATGTGTGTATATACTTTTTATTATATTTTCCAGCCTTGTCAGCTGGTCCTTGAGGACGGCCCTATCTATAGACGGTACCGCCACTTGTTTTGATAAGCGTGTGAGCGCCTTATCCACCTTAAGGGGTGTTTCCCAACGCGCCCTAACTTCTGGCGGGAAAGGGTATACCGCCCATAATTTTCTATCGGGGGGAACCCACGCATCATCACACACTTTATTTAATTTATCTGATTCAGGAAAAACTATGGTAGTTTTTTCACATCCCACATAATACCCTCTTTTGTGGTACTTGTAGTATCAGAAATACGTAACACCTCCTTCATTGCCTTTAACGTGTGGCCCTAATAAGGAATACGTTTGTTTATTCACCGTCGACACTGGATTCAGTGTCCCTGTCTGTGTCTGTGTCGACCGACTAAAGTAAACGGGCGTTTTAAAACCCTTGACGGTGTTTTTGAGACGTCTGGACCGTACTAATTGTTTGTCGGCCGTCTCATGTCGTCAACCGACTTTGCAGCGTGTTGACATTATCACGTAATTTCCTAAATAAGCCATCCATTCCGGTGTCGACTCCCTAGAGAGTGACATCACCATTACAGGCAATTGCTCCGCCTCCACGCCAATATCGTCCTCATACATGTCGACACACACGTACCGACACACAGCAGACACACAGGGAATGCTCTATACGAAGACAGGACCCACTAGCCCTTTGGGGAGACAGAGGGAGAGTCTGCCAGCACACACCAAAAAGCGCTATATATGACAGGGATAGCCTTATGATTAAGTGCTCCCTTATAGCTGCTTTTATATTAATATATATATAGCCATTTATTTTGCCCCCCCTCTCTGTTATACCCTGTTTCTGTAGTGCAGTGCAGGGGAGAGACCTGGGAGCCTTCCTGACCAGCGGAGCTGTGACAGAAAATGGCGCCGTGTGCTGAGGAGATAGGCCCCGCCCCTTTTCCGGCGGGCTCGTCTCCCGCTATTTAGTACATTTAGGCAGGGGTAAATATCTCCATATAGCCTCTGGGGCTATATGTGAGGTATTTTTAGCCTTTTTAAAGGTTTTCATTTGCCTCCCAGGGCGCCCCCCCCCAGCGCCCTGCACCCTCAGTGACTGCCGTGTGAAGTGTGCTGAGAGGAAAATGGCGCACAGCTGCAGTGCTGTGCGCTACCTTAAGAAGACTGCAGGAGTCTTCAGCCGCCGATTCTGGACCTCTTCTTGCTTCAGCATCTGTGAGGGGGCCGGCGGCGTGGCTCCGGTGACCATCCAGGCTGTACCTGTGATCGTCCCTCTGGAGCTTCATGTCCAGTAGCCAAGAAGCCAATCCATCCTGCACGCAGGTGAGTTCACTTCTTCTCCCCTCTGTCCCTCGTTGCAGTGATCCTGTTGCCAGCAGGAATCACTGTAAAATAAAAAACCTAAGCTAAACTCTCTAAGCAGCTCTTTATGAGAGCCACCTAGAATTGCACCCTTCTCGGCCGGGCACAAAAATCTAACTGGCTTGGAGGAGGGTCATAGGGGGAGGAGCCAGTGCACACCACCTGATCCTAAAGCTTTACTTTTTGTGCCCTGTCTCCTGCGGAGCCGCTATTCCCCATGGTCCTTTCAGGAACCCCAGCATCCACTAGGACGATAGAGAAATAGAAAATAATTCTACAATAGTAACTGAGGGTTAGTGCTGTATTGAATCAGGGAATACATTTAGGTTATTTTAAACGTCCAATCTACAGTAAATACTCTGTCTTCTGTGTTCATAGCTGGCCTATGATCAAACATTCTTGAGAACTGCCAAAAAGAAACTTAAGAGGACTAATTTGCGGTTTAGCTTAACCTAACCAGTACTATAGCCTGAGTAAAAGCCTAACTGCACTGCAAAGTTATTAATACCCACCCCAATATTCAGAAACTCTGCACCTACCCTCCTGAGATATAATGCAACAGGTATTATGTAAAGAGATGAAGTGGGCAGAAACTGCTGTGTCACTGATCTCATGTGATCATTCATAGCCAATGGGCTGAAAGCTGGCAGCTTGATGAGGTCACTTGATGTTTCTCAGGATCACTCAACATGACCTTGCTAATATATGTTTTATGCGCACACTCAATACTACATATTTACAGCTGCCTAGAAGGTATTGTAGGCAACTTTATGCTGGCTTCTAAACAAGTCAATACAAAAAGAAAGTGCTAACCTACAGCAAATGTAACATGTTTGTTTCTATTTTGTATGTTCAGGTATCAGCTTAATCCACAGTTATGTGTAGGGAAGAGACAGTCTTGGAAACAAAATATAAAACATTTTGGAACCAAAGTACACTACAATAATTGGCATCATGTATCTGGTAGTGCAGACAGTTCAGGCATCTGCAGCACAGTCTGTAACAGGATACACTCTGTTCAAACAAACTTCCACTTTGCTTTCACCGAGGTGACAGATGTCCAAGATACAGACAAGATGCAGCCTGTCCCGTGCCTTCGCATATTCCACAAGGTCATCTGAAAACGAATATATGCAGCAACCATTTAATGGAGTAATGCAGATTGGGTTTTTTTTTTTGTTTTGTACAGATTTTTTTCTTTCTTGATAAGTCCACCTGCCTCTTCATTACCTACCTACCAATTCTAGGAAATAAAACCAGTTCTCAAGTGTGACAGTACATACTAAACTCAACGCCAGTCCTCACAAACTCCCAATAGCTCAGGTTTTCAGGATTTCTTTAACCACTTGCCTGGCATGGCCACATCAGATGCGACCATGCCTGCAAGTGCTCTATCTGACCTGGTCGCACAGGATGCGACCAGTCAGATAAACTGTGTTAGCAGCGAGAGGGAAGAGAAACTTCCCTCCGCTGCTGCTGTCAGAGGGACCGGAAGGTCCCTCTGCCTCACTGCACTCTCCTCTACTGATTGCCTTGCTGCCGATCACTGCTGATCGGACAGCACGGCAGCCCCCCCCCCCCCCCCCCCCCACTCCAGCGGCTTCAGACAATGGCAGCCGATGGGGAGTGTAAATTAACCCTCCCAAGCCACCTCCAGACCCCCCCTGTATACCTGGAGGCTGTCCCGGCTTTCAAAATGAAAGCAGCGATGGTCGCAATGTTTCCGATGTTCCGATGGTCGCAATGTTACCGATCAATGTTTTGATGTTTGAAAATGTTTTACTTTTTTTTGTAAAAAAATGTATTTTATTTTTTAACCGAAATCATTTTGGATAGGGTTAAATTAATGTTCTTCACCTAATTCACTCATTAAAAAACCCGACAATTTCGGAGCGTTTTTTGGCAAAATACATCGTCAGTTAAGTGGTTAATCATGCCCAGGCAACTGGGTCAGTAATTACCTGTTTCCACAGACAGATATCACCAAAAGATATGGGAGACATGAGAGCTGGAGAATCACAGATCTAAACAGCTGCATTATACTTTTGTAAAAGTGATGTTTTTACCATATTATATAACCACCCCACCCCCCAAAAAACACAACAACAAAAAGAAACAATAACTGAAACAGAATATATATATATATATATATATATATATATATATACACACACACACACACACACACACACACAAATTGTAGCATTTCAATTACCAGTGTAAGAAAGAAAGGGGTAAAATCAGATTCCTGTCAAGGGTAATGCCTGCCCTCTTCCCTCAATATACAGACGTCTCCTCATACATCTAGCCTCAACATGCAGCGCAAAATACCTATCGTGAGTGAGCCGCCAGATTCCGTGAAACTCTGCTAACGTTGGGCATCTTTTTTTTTTGCTGAAAATGTGTCTTAGTCGCAACGCAATGCAAGTAGGACGCATAAAACTACTGTGCTGATTCATTTGATATATGACACTTGTATATAGTGTGTGACTGAGTCTCTATACGGAGCAGAACAGAACTTGTATTGGAAAAAACTGCGGCTGTAACAATACTACAGTAAAGCAGCGCTTAGCATGAAATGCAATAAGAATGTCTAATTTAAATAAAATTGGCACATGGAGATGGAAGGATTGAAATTGTTTCTATTATACAGGTTTGACTAATCCTGTTTTTATAGCAGCAGCTAAATTAGAACAACAGCCCACCTTGCGTCTGACCTTAACCTTGGTTAATTCTTTTGGCTGCTACAATGTAGCACTTCATGTACAGGTTCAGAGACTCAGTCACACACAAATATACAAGTATCATTATCAAATGAATCAGCACAGTCTCCTTGTGAATCCTAACTGCATTGCAAATAAGACGCATTTTCAGCAAAAAAGTCACAAAAAAGACACACAATGCTAGAAAAATCTTGCGTGACCTGGCATGCCAGGAGGAGCTGTTTGGCGTGCCTATAGCCAAGATGAATTATATAGATAGAAAGATAATAGAGAAATATGAAAAAATAGAATAGTGTGAATGTGTCAAGTCAAATCCTTACTGAGCCAAACTGGCTACATTACAGTAGTTGTGGAATATTAAAATAGTTTCAGGAAGACTCCATGACATTCTACCCCTTACCCCTAAGAGTAACCCAATGGTGGTCCCGATTTTCAGCGGTCACACTTGTTCCAGCAGATTGGAGAAGGCTTGGAGGACAATTCGTGCCAAACAGACTCAAGTGATCAAACACAGGCAGAGACACATCTATGGCTATATTTTGGTTTATACCTGATAAGAAAAATAAATAAAAGATAATTTCACATTACACTAAAACCCCATAGATTTTGAGGGACAAAACGGTTATCTCAAAAGCAATAGATCAGAAATGGGATCCATGGGGCGGATGTAATAAAGTCAGAGTAGGCCGGAGTTGAGGGTTCCCGGACGACTCTGAGGGTTTTTTTTTAAAGCGGCAATCATTTACAGGGCATGGCTTTGTCTACATGATTGCCGCTTTAAAAAAGAAAGTCTGAGTTCATCTAGGAACCCGCTCCTCCGGCCAACTCGGACTTCATTACATATGGTCCCATATGCGCTAATAAGCAGATGAGAGGGCACGGTGAGATAAATTGGTTCAAGATGCTGTCAGCTTTTTAATTGTTTCTTTATAATGTGATTTCATCTAAACTAATTAAAAACTAAAATCAGAGGGGATTCTGTCGGAGGACCAATAGAATGTACTGTACTTATATACTTTGGTCATTCAGTAGGATATCTGCTGTGCTTTTGTGAAGAACTAGGTTATCATTATCATTCTCCGTCGCTTTCTCCTCCCTACTTAATTGGTGTTACCCAGAAAGAATTAATTTAAATAGCAAAAAAACAACAACATTGGAGTGAATTCTCTTTAGAAATGTGTATAGAATTTCAAATACCATTGACTCTTCTAATGTAGTAAAAATAATATGAATTTCTCTAACGTCCTAGTGGATGCTGGGGACTCCGTAAGGACCATGGGGAATAGACGGGCTCCGCAGGAGACTGGGCACTCTAAAGAAAGATTTAGTACTATCTGGTGTGCACTGGCTCCTCCCTCTATGCCCCTCCTCCAGACCTCAGTTAGAATCTGTGCCCGGACAGAACTGGGTGCTTTTAGTGAGCTCTCCTGAGCTTGCTAATAAGAAAGTATTTTAGTTAGGTTTTTTATTTTCAGAGAGCTTCTGCTGGCAACAGACTCTCTGCTACGTGGGACTGAGGGGAGAGAAGCAAACCTACTAACTGCGGCTAGGTTGCGCTTCTTAGGCTACTGGACACCATTAGCTCCAGAGGGATCGAACACAGGACCTGACCTTGTCGTCCGTTCCCGGAGCCGCGCCGCCGTCCCCCTCGCAGAGCCAGAAGACAGAAGCCGGCAGAAGCAGAGAAGACATCGAAATCGGCGGCAGAAGACTCCTGTCTTCACATGAGGTAGCGCACAGCACTGCAGCTGTGCGCCATTGCGCCCACACTAACCCACACACTCCGGTCACTGTAGGGTGCAGGGCGCAGGGGGGCGCCCTGGGCAGCAATTGATACCTCCTGGCGAAAGCTGCACTCACCAGCGCCATTTTCCTTCCACAGCTCCGCTGAGAGGAAGCTCCCCAGGCTCTCCCCTGCAGAATCACGGTAGAAGGGTAAAAAAGAGAGGGGGGGGGGGGGGGGGGGGACACATAAATTTAGGCGCATTAATCATAATACAGCAGCTACTGGGTAAACACTAAGTTACAGTGTGATTCCTGGGTCATATAGCGCTGGGGTGTGTGCTGGTATACTCTCTCTGTCTCTCCAAACGGCCTTGTGGGGGTCCTGTCCTCATTTAGAGCTTCCCCTGTGTGTGTGGTGTGTCGGTACGCGTGTGTCGACATGTTTGACGAAGAGGGCTATGTGGAGGCAGAGCAAGTGCAGTTGAATGACGTGTCGCCGCCGACGGTGCTGACACCTGATTGGATGGATATGTGGAAGGTGTTAAATGATAATGTAAACTCCTTACATAAAAGGATGGATAAAGCTGATACCTTGGGCCAGTCAGGGTCTCAACCCATGCCTGATCCTACAGCGCAGAGGCCCTCAGGGTCTCAAAAGCGCCCACTATCCAAAATGGTTGACACAGATGTCGACACGGATTCTGACTCCAGTGTCGACGACGATGATGCAAAATTGCAACCGAAAATGACAAAAGCTATCCGCTACATGATTATAGCGATGAAGGATGTTTTACACATATCAGAGGTAAACCCTGTCCCTGACAAGAGGGTTTATATGTATGGGGAGAAAAAGCAAGAGGTGACTTTTCCCCCTTCACATGAGTTAAGTGAAAGAGCGTGGGATTCCCCTGATAAGAAAGTCCTGATTTACAAAAGGTTACTTATGGCGTACCCTTTCCCGCCAGAGGACAGGGTGCGCTGGGAATCTTCCCCTAGGGTAGATAAAGCTCTCACACGCTTATCTAAGAAGGTGGCCCTACCGTCACAGGATACGGCCGCCCTAAAGGATCCTGCAGATAGAAAGCAGGTAAGTATCCTGAAATCTGTTTATACACATTCAGGGACTCTACTGAGGCCGGCAATTGCGTCGGCGTGGATGTGTAGTGCTGTAGCAGCGTGGACAGATAATCTGTCTGAGGAAATGGATACCATTATGGACAGGGATACCATTATGCTGACCCTGGGGCATATAAAAGACACTGTCCTATATATGAGGGATGCCCAGAGGGACATTTGCCTACTGGGCTCTAGAATTAATGCAATGTCAATTTCTGCCAGGAGGGTCCTGTGGACTCGGTAGTGGACAGGTGATGCCGACTCCAAAAAACACATGGAGGTGTTACCTTACAAGGGTGAGGAATTGTTTGGGGACGGTCTCTCGGACCTAGTTTCCACAGCTACTGCTGGGAAGTCAAACTTTTTGCCATATATTCCCTCACAACCTAAGAAAGCACCGTATTACCAAATGCAGTCCTTTCGCGCACAAAGAGGTCAGAGGTGCTTCCTTTCTTGCTAGAGGCAGGGGTAGAGGAAAAAAGCTGCACCTTACAGCTAGTTCCCAGGAACAGAAGTCCTCCCCGGCTTCCACTAAATCCACCGCATGACGCTGGGGCTCCACGGGTGGAGCCAGGAGCGGTGGGGGCGCGTCTCCGACATTTCAGCCACCAGTGGGTTCGCTCACGGGTGGATCCCTGGGCTATACAGATTGTGTCTCAGGGATACAAGCTGGAATTCGAGGTGATGCCCCCTCAACGTTACCTAAAATCGGCCCTGCCAGCTTCCCCCATAGAAAGGGAAGTAGTGGTAGCGGCGATTCACAAGCTATTTCTCCAGCAGGTGGTGGTAAAGGTTCCCCTTCTTCAACAGGGAAAGGGATACTATTCCACAATGTTTGTGGTACCGAAACCGGACGGTTCGGTCAGACCTATATTAAATTGATTCAAGTTCAAAATGGAATCGCTCAGAGCGGTCATTGCAAGCCTGGAAGAGGGGGATTTTATGGTGTCTCTGGACATCAAGGATGCTTACTTGCATGTCCCCATTTATCCGCCTCATCAGGAGTACCTCAGATTTGTGGTACAGGACTGTCATTACCAATTCCAGACGTTGCCGTTTGGGCTCTCCACGGCACCGAGAATATTTACCAAGGTAATGGCAGAAATGATGGTGATCCTGAGAAAGCAAGGAGTCACAGTTATCCCATACTTGGACGATCTCCTCATAAAGGCGAGGTCCAGAGAGCAGTTGCAGATCAGCGTAGCGCACTCTCAGGAAGTGTTGCAACAGCATGGCTGGATTCTGAATATCCCAAAGTCGCAGCTGATTCCTACGACGCGTCTGCCCTTTCTGAGCATGATTCTGGACACAGACCAGAAGAAGGTGTTTCTCCCGGCGGAGAAGGCTCAAGAGCTCGTGACTCTAGTCAAGACCTCTTAAAACCGAAACAGGTGTCGGTGCATCGCTGCACGTGAGTCCTTGGAAAGATGGTGGCATCATACGAAGCCATTCCCTTCGGCAGGTTCCATGCGAGGATCTTTCAATGGGATCTGTTGGACAAATGGTCCGGATCGCATCTTCAGATGCATCGGCTGATCACCCTGTCCCCCAGGGCCAGGGTGTCTCTTCTGTGGTTGCTACAGAGTGCTCACCTTCTCGAGGGCCGCAGGTTCGGCATACAGGACTGGGTCCTGATGACCACGGATGCGAGCCTCCGAGGGTGGGGGGCAGTCACTCAGGGAAGAAACTTCCAAGGGTTGTGGTCAAGTCAGGAGGCTTGTCTGTACATAAATATCCTGGAACTAAGGGCCATATTCAACGCCCTGAGTCAAGCGGAGCTCCTGCTTCGCAACCAACCGGTGCTGATTCAGTCAGACAACATCACCGCGGTGGCTCATGTAAACCGCCAGGGCGGCACAAGAAGCAGAGTCGCGATGGCGGAAGCTACCAGGATTCTTCGGTGGGCGGAGAATCACGTGCAAGCACTGTCAGCAGTGTTCATTCCGGGAGTGGACAACTGGGAAGCAGACTTCCTCAGCAGGCACGACCTTCACCCGGGAGAGTGGGGACTTCATCACGAAGTCTTCACTCAGATTACAAATCGATGGGAACTGCCACAGGTAGACATGATGGCGTCCCGTCTCAACAAAAAGCTACAAAGGTATTGCGCCAGGTCAAGGGACCCTCAGGCGATAGCTGTGGACGTCCTGGTAACACCGTGGGTGTTCCAGTCGGTCTATGTGTTTCCCCCTCTTCCTCTCATACCCAAGGTGCTGAGAATCGTAAGAAGAAGAGGAGTGAGAACAATACTCATTGTTCCGGATTGGCCAAGAAGGACTTGGTACCCGGAACTGCAAGACATGCTCACAGAGGACCCATGGCCTCTGCCTCTCAGACAGGACCTGTTGCAACAGGGGCCCTGCCTGTTCCAAGACTTACCGCGGCTGCGTTTGACGGCATGGCGGTTGAACGCCGGATCCTAGCGGAAAAAGGCATTCCGGAGGAAGTTATTCCTACGCTGATAAAGGCTAGGAAGGACGTGACAGCAAAACATTATCACTGCATATGGCGAAAATATGTTGCTTGGTGTGAGGCCAGGAAGGCCCCTACAGAGGAATTCCAACTGGGCAGATTTCTGCACTTTCTACAGTCTGGAGTGACTATGGGCTTGAAGTTGGGATCCATAAAGGTCCAGATTTCGGCCCTATCCATTTTCTTTCAAAAGGAACTGGCTTCTCTTCCTGAAGTTCAGACGTTTGTTAAGGGAGTGCTGCATATTCGGCCCCCTTTTGTGCCACCAGTGGCACCTTGGGATCTCAACGTGGTGTTGGGTTTCCTGAAATCCCACTGGTTTGAGCCACTTAAGACCGTGGAGCTGAAGTATCTCACATGGAAAGTGGTCATGCTATTGGCCTTAGCTTCGGCTAGGCGTGTGTCAGAATTGGTGGCTTTGTCGTGTAAAAGCCCCTATCTGGTTTTCCATGTGGACAGGGCAGAATTACGGACTCGTCCACAATTTCTGCCAAAGGTGGTGTCATCTTTTCATTTGAACCAACCTATTGTAGTGCCTGCGGCTACTCGTGACTTGGAGGATTCCAGGTTACTAGATGTAGTCAGGGCTTTGAAAATTTATGTAGCCAGAACGGCTGGAGTCAGGAAAACTGACTCGCTGTTTATCCTGTATGCCCCCAACAAGTTGGGTGCTCCTGCTTCAAAGCAAACCGTTGCCCGCTGGATCTGTAACACGATTCAGCAGGCTCATTCTGCGGCTGGATTGCCGCATCCAAAATCAGTGAAAGCCCATTCCACAAGGAAGGTGGGCTCTTCTTGGGCGGCTGCCCGAGGGGTCTCGGCATTACAGCTTTGCCGAGCTGCTACTTGGTCGGGGGGTTCAAACACATTTGCAAAATTCTACAAGTTTGATACCCTGGCTGAGGAGGACTTTGAGTTTGCCCATTCGGTGCTGCAGTCATCCGCACTCTCCCGCCCGTTTGGGAGCTTTGGTATAATCCCCATGGTCCTTACGGAGTCCCCAGCATCCACTAGGACGTTAGAGAAAATAAGATTTTACTCACCGGTAAATCTATTTCTCGTAGTCCGTAGTGGATGCTGGGCGCCCGTCCCTAGTGCGGACTTTCTGCAATACGTGTATATAGTTATTGCTTAATAATGGGTTATGTTATGTTGGCATCCATTGTTTGATGCCCTGTTGTCGTTCATACTGTTGACTGGATAAGTGTATCACAAGTTATACGGTGTGATTGGTGTGGCTGGTATGAGTCTTACCCGGGATTCCAAAATCCTTTCCTTATAATGTCTGCTCTTCCGGGCACAGTTTCCTTAACTGAGGTCTGGAGGAGGGGCATAGAGGGAGGAGCCAGTGCACACCAGATAGTACTAAATCTTTCTTTAGAGTGCCCAGTCTCCTGCGGAGCCCGTCTATTCCCCATGGTCTTTACGGAGTCCCCAGCATCCACTACGGACTACGAGAAATAGATTTACCGGTGAGTAAAATCTTATTTTTATAGAATAAAATGTACAGACAATGATTTCTACAGGTTACCTGCATACAATAAAGCCAGACACTGAACTGAAAATATTAGGATATTAGAAATGAAATCGTATACAATCCAGGAGACTGCTTACCTAGTATGGTGAATTCATAGTGACCAAGGCCACAGACACTGGCATAATCAGGAATTTTCCTTTTACAGCCATAGATTTTAGATTTGATGATTTTTGCTGGGTGAAGATTGTATTGCTGCATCAGAATCTCCTTTTGGTTGTAATTAAACTTTTGGGGGAGGCTTTCTGGAAATATGCTGCTATAATGTAGGCATTCTGTTATGGCGTGTTTGACCTCGGACCACAAATCATTTTCCCAAGACGACCCAAGGCTTGGTGTTCTGTCACTCTTATCACTCTCAGCAACGTAGCTACCAGCATCTTTCTCTGGTCATTACAAAAAAACAAAAACATTTGTCCACTAATCCTGCTAAATGTGGGATGACATCATTATTAATGTATCAAGTTAGAAGGGGGGAGACTGGAATAGAATATTATCATCCAACTGTGCACTAACTGTGCTAATATTATAATCTGAAAAATTAAATATAATAATAATAATAATAATAATAAAGATTAAACGGAATGGGTGGAGTTAGAAAAGACATAACTGAGGTGCTTTTATGGGGGGGTTATATTATTAAAATAACATAAGCAGTTGTGGGGACGGAAACTGCATGTTTATATTCCATTTAGAAACAATACACAGTTTAAAAAAAAAAAAAGTCCCTAAACAAATAAAAACATATTACAGTGGGTCTGGGACTCCAGGTCGACAACAAAAAGTTCGACACACCTTAGGTTGCCGCCAATTGGTCGATACACCTTAGGTCGACATGGACAAAAGGTCGACAGGAACGAGGTCGACATGGAAAAAGGTCGACAGGAACAAGGTCGACATGGAAAAAGGTCGACATGGAAAAAGGTCGACATGAGTTTTTTATGTTTTTTTTGGTGTCGTTTTCTTCACAGAGTGACCGGGAACCCCAATTAGTGCACCGCGTCCGCTCGCCATGCTTCGGGCGAGGTGCCTTCGCTCCGCTCCGCACAGATTACCGTTCCAATCGTAGTCCACGTGGATCGTTAAGTATGAAAAGGTTCCAAAAAAGAAAAAAATTGTGAAACTCATGTCGACCTTGTTCCATGTCGACATTTTGTCCATGTCGACCAATTGGCGTCGACCTAAGCTGTGTCGACCTTTTTGCTGTCGACCTGGAGTCCGGATACCATTACAGTTATGAAGTCAATGAAGCATTACTAATAGGGCATACAGTAGTATATGATGGAACAGGAGATACCATTCCATGTTTTCCTCCAATCTTATACACCGGGAAAGGGAGACACGGGTCCACTCTCTTCCCCCAGCATGCTCACATTAAACTCTGCTCGCCAATTCTATGATCTGTCTAACTATCTATCGAAAGTAACTAAAGGTTTAATGGACCCATACTTGGACACATTTGGGAATTCTAAGATATTATCATAAATGACAAACAGACCTGAAATATAAGCAGCATTATGTACAAAATGTACTAACATTGCCATTATGATGACGCCCTGGGGCTGCCTTCCATGGGCCCGGATTATAGATCATTAGGTGGACTTGATTAAATGCCCAGCAATCTACACTTTTCCATTTGTTTAAATTTACAGCTTTAAAAAAATAACAAAAAATAAATAAAAGATTAAGAAACCCCCCTCGATGCTAAAGTTTACTACTTGGTTGTCAGCACTCCAGTATCAGCATGCTTCACCAAATGCTTTTTGTATAAAATCCCTTTAAACCCTTTTACAAATCCAAATACAGGTGAAGGGCAATAAAATGACAGGTTTACTTCAAAAGAACTAGTTTCTTACAGTGAACCCTGTGGCAATGTTAATCTGGCTGCAACAAAGACAAATTACCTTCGGAAAAGAGGGATTCCTGGGAGCTAGTATCCAGATCGCAGGCTGAGTGCGGCATGCTAGGGTGGCTTTCTGATGCAAGCTCATTACTGTGGGAACAATAACAAACATTTCATGCACGGTGAAAGTCATACTCATTATCGACATGACAGAAGCTTATTTTTTCATTTTCAAGCTGAGCGTGTGTGTCAGGTAGAAGAGGCTGATATGCAGTTACTATTTTATTGAATTATTTCCAAATTAAAAAGTTTGAACTACTGAGAAGGTTTAACATTTATTTCTTAAAGATTTTTTTTTTTTAAGATTATATATATATATATATATATATATATATATATATATATATTTATTTTACGTCTCATACATCATAGGTTACATTATGGGGTGCATTACGTCTCATACATTATAGGTTATTGACATAACCTTTGCTAGTGATCTAAGAGATATGTATGTGGACAATCATGAATCACTGAAATGTATAGTGCTTTGTGAAATAAAATGACTGAATTTTCATGTGAGAGCAAAAGAAGATTCCTCTTTGAAGTAGGTTACGGCAATGTGTTATTTCTCTACTTTTATTTTCATCTAAATTGAATAAATGTACATAGGATCATGTCTGACTACTGCCTTTTGTACAGACCCAGCTACATCTTACTATCCACTTGTATATCTATTCTGACCACTGGGATTCAGGAATGGATTGGTCAATCTAAATCAGGGATTCTCAACTCCAGTCCTTGGGTAAAACCATCAAGTCATGCTTTGTGGATCTCTTTAACATGCACAGATGTGTCCTCTCTCACCGTTGCAATTACGTTAAACAGTCCTTCTAGGCGCACCTATTCATGAGCAGGTTTACTAACGTTGGGCATCAGTATGCTCCGTTTGTAACTGCGGCTGTATCTGCATATGAACAGGGTATCCCAGGGAAGGAAAAATACATAGCATGTCATATGCAGATACAGCCGCAGATGCACACAGAATATAGGCATATAATTTTAATCAAGAGTCTGCTTATGTGTCTTATTCATCTAGCAATGTGGATAAGACGCATTTTCGACAAAAAATAAAAATAAAAGACACCAGACGTTAGCAGAGTTGTGCGGGAACTGACGACTCACTCATGCCAGGCATCTCGCTGTACATGGCGTATTGAGGCTAAATGTATAAGGACACATCTGTATTTTAGTGGGTCAGTGATTATCCCACCTGCTTCTAGAGACAGAAATCCTCAAAACATGACCTGTTGGGGGTACTTGAGGGTTGAGGGCCAGTAATAGTGGTATACTGTGCAGGACAGCAGTTTGCCAGCAAACACTCCCAAGTCTCTTTCCAATTGGATTACAAAACATGAGTTACGTACAGTAGGAGCAGATCTGAGCCAAAAAAATGTACCAAGCCTAGAGGCTGCGGGTGAGTGCCAATACCTGCAGGGGGGTAAGTTAATCCCAGTCTCCCGGAGGAAAGTTGGAGCATGGTGCCCCCCTCTCCTTAATAAACAGGGAAAACAAATATGATGTGTGTATATATACACAAACACACAGACACACAACTTACAGAATTATATAGTTAGCACTCCCTGCCAGTGTACAGGGACTAGAGCCTGCAGTGAAGTGGCAGGGCTCCAGCTACGCTGTGTGACCATGGCTGGTGGGTCAGGGTCACACTCACGATATTCAGCTGTCAGCAGCATGCAGAATCAGCGCAGGCTGAGCAGAACCATGAGAGAGCTGTCCTGCCCACTGTTGGAAGTGTTAGCAGGGTTCCTGGAACAGAGCCAATCAACTCTGCTGCAGCAGCGGGTGCGCCGCAAGCTCCGTTGGAAGAGTAGCATGCACACTTAGATCACGCTGTGAACCACACAGGTGCTGCTGCTATACATGCAAGTACCCCTTCGGGGCTTGTAGCCTGAGGAGGCAGGTGTCTCCATTGCCTCTGGGAGTTCCACCCCTGGACACCTGCATAAAGGCTACCTCAAGTACAAACCACCTCAGGAAAAGACTACTAAACTTTATTTGATGTTTATAGAACACATTTGATGGAACTCTGCGTATAACCACAAACTTTAACCTAACATTGTTGCATGTTGTTTGTATTCTGTGTTTGATGTTGAATACCGGCAGTATATCCATTTAGATTATTGTACCAATCATTATTTAGGCTGGCCCAATCGTGTAACTGGGCCACCCTACTTGGAACTTAAAATAAAAAAAGTTCTAATTGAAAAAGCTTAATACAGCGGATTACTGTACATATTATTTTATACAGATTAACAAGGCTGAAATTCTTTTGTTAACCTTTAGAAATAAAATTCTAAAAACTACCTATACCAGGGCTCATGTCAAGCACTGACATGTTTTGCTGCACTCTGCTTGATGGGAAAGGGGTAATACCACATGGGAGGATAGGTAAAGCAACAAGGGTGTGTGTGTGTGATATATTGTCACTGCATTGACGCTGTGTGGTGGGTGGTACTGCTGCAGTGGGGAGGAGAATGAAAGATACCACAAAAGCATTTTATTTTTTCAATAAAATATTTAAATGTTTTAAAAGATGTTCTAGACTAAAATTAAAAAAGGAAAATAAACAACTTTGGAACGTTTAAAAAAATCCAGTTAAGTACAGGTTGAGTATCCCATATCCACATATTCCGAAATACGGAATATTCCGAAATACGGACTTTTTTGAGTGAGAATGAGATAGTGAAAACTTTGTTTTTTGATGGCTCAATGTACACAAACTTTGTTTAATACACAAAGTTATTAAAAATATTGCATTAAATGACCTTCAGGCTGTGTGTATAAGGTGTATATGGAACATAAATGAATTGTGTGAATGTAGACACACTTTGTTTAATGCACAAAATTATAAAAAAAATTGGCTAAAATGACCTTCAGGCTGTGTGTATAAGGTGTATATGTAACATAAATGCATTCTGTGCTTAGATTTAGGTCCCATCACCATGATATCTCATTATGGTATGCAATTATTCCAAAATACGGAAAAATCCCATATCCAAAATACCTCTGGTCCCAAGCATTTTGGATAAGGGATACTCAACCTGTAGTTAAAAAAATAAGAATTTACTTACCGATAATTCTATTTCTCGTAGTCCGTAGTGGATGCTGGGGACTCCGTCAGGACCATGGGGAATAGCGGCTCCGCAGGAGACAGGGCACAAAAATAAAGCTTTAGGATTAGGTGGTGTGTACTGGCTCCTCCCCCTATGACCCTCCTCCAAGCCTCAGTTAGGATACTGTGCCCGGACGAGCGTACACAATAAGGAAGGATATTGAATCCCGGGTAAGACTCATACCAGCCACACCAATCACACCGTATAACTTGTGATCTGAACCCAGTTAACAGTATGACAAACGTAGGAGCCTCTGAACAGACGGCTCACAACAATAACAACCCGAATTTGTTTGTAACAATAACTATGTACAAGTATTGCAGACAATCCGCACTTGGGATGGGCGCCCAGCATCCACTACGGACTACGAGAAATAGAATTATCGGTAAGTAAATTCTTATTTTCTCTAACGTCCTAAATGGATGCTGGGGACTCCGTCAGGACCATGGGGATTATACCAAAGCTCCCAAACGGGCGGGAGAGTGCGGATGACTCTGCAGCACCGAATGAGAGAACTCAAGGTCCTCCTCAGCCAGGGTATCAAATTTGTAGAATTTTGCAAACGTGTTTGCCCCTGACCAAGTAGCAGCTCGGCAGAGTTGTAATGCCGAGACCCCCCGGGCAGCCGCCCAGGATGAGCCCACTTTCCTTGTGGAATGGGCCTTGACAGATTTAGGTTGTGGCAAGCCTGCCACAGAATGTGCAAGTTGAATTGTGCTACAAATCCAACGAGCAATCGTCTGCTTAGAAGCAGGAGCACCCATCTTGTTGGGTGCATACAATATAAACAGTGAGTCAGACTTTCTGACTCCCGCCGTTCTTGAAATATATATTTTCAATGCCCGGACCACGTCCAACAACTTGGAATCCTCCAAATCGTTAGTAGCCGCAGGCACCACAATAGGCTGGTTCAGGTGAAACGCTGACACCACCTTAGGCAGAAAATGAGGACGCGTCCGCAGTTCTGCCCTGTCCGTATGGAAAATCAGATATGGGCTCTTATATGATAAAGCCGCCAATTCTGATACTCTCCTGGCTGAAGCCAGGGCCAGTAGCATGGTTACTTTCCATGTAAGATACTTCAACTCCACCGATTTGAGCGGCTCAAACCAATGGGATTTGAGAAAATCCAAGACTACATTAAGATCCCACGGTGCCACTGGGGGCACAACCGGGGGCTGTATATGTAGTACTCCTTTTACAAAAGTCTGGACTTCAGGAACTGAAGCCAATTCTTTCTGGAAGAAAATCGACAGGGCCGAAATTTGAACCTTAATGGACCCCAATTTGAGGCCCATAGACAATCCTGTTTGCAGGAAATGTAGGAATCGACCCAGTTGAAATTCCTCCGTGGGGGCCTTCCTGGCCTCACACCACGCAACATATTTTCTCCAAATGCGGTGATAATGTTGTGCAGTCACCTCCTTCCTGGCTTTTACCAGTGTAGGAATGACCTCTTCCGGAATGCCTTTTTCCCTTAGAATTCGGCGTTCAACCGCCATGCCGTCAAACGCAGCCGCGGTAAGTCTTGGAATAGACACGGTCCCTGCTGAAGCAGGTCCCGTCTTAGAGGTAGAGGCCACGGATCCTCCGTGAGCATCTCTTGAAGTTCCGGGTACCAAGTTCTTCTTGGCCAATCCGGAGCCACTAGTATCGTTCTTACTCCCTTTTGCCGTATAATTCTCAGTACTTTTGGTATGAGAGGCAGAGGAGGGAACACATACACTGACTGGAACACCCACGGTGTTACCAGAGCGTCCACAGCTATTGCCTGAGGGTCTCTTGACCTGGCGCAATACCTGTCCAGTTTTTTGTTGAGGCGGGACGCCATCATATCCACCATTGGTTTTTCCCAACGGTTCACAATCATGTGGAAGACTTCTGGATGAAGTCCCCACTCTCCCGGGTGTAGATCGTGTCTGCTGAGGAAGTCTGCTTCCCAGTTGTCCACTCCCGGAATGAATACTGCTGACAGTGCTATCACATGATCTTCCGCCCAGCGAAGAATCCTTGCAGCTTCTGCCATTGCTGTCCTGCTTCTTGTGCCGCCCTGTCTGTTTACGTGGGCGACTGCCGTGATGTTGTCCGACTGGATCAACACCGGCTGACCCTGAAGCAGGGGTTTTGCCAGACTTAGAGCATTGTAAATCGCTCTTAGCTCCAGTATATTTATGTGAAGAGACATCTCCAGGCTTGACCATACTCCCTGGAAGTTTCTTCCCTGTGTGACCGCTCCCCAGCCTCTCAGACTGGCATCCGTGGTCACCAGGACCCAGTCCTGTATGCCGAATCTGCGGCCCTCTAACAGATGAGCACTCTGCAACCACCACAGAAGAGACACCCTTGTCCGTGGCGATAAGGTTATCCGCTGATGCATCTGCAGATGTGATCCGGACCATTTGTCCAGTAGATCCCACTGAAAAGTTCGTGCGTGGAATCTGCCGAATGGAATCGCTTCGTAAGAAGCCACCATCTTTCCCAGGACTCTTGTGCATTGATGCACAGACACTTTCCCTGGTTTTAGGAGGTTCCTGACAAGTTCGGATAACTCCCTGGCTTTCTCCTTCGGAAGAAACACCTTTTTCTGAACCGTGTCCAGAATCATTCCCAGGAACAGCAGACGTGTCGTCGGGGTCAACTGGGATTTTGGAAAATTCAGAATCCACCCGTGTTGTTGCAGCACTAGTTGGGTTAGTGCTACTCCGTCCTCCAGCTGTTCTCTGGACCTTGCCCTTATCAGGAGATCGTCCAAGTAAGGGATAATTAATACGCCTCTTCTTCGCAGAAGAATCATCATTTCGGCCATTACCTTGGTAAAGACCCGAGGTGCCGTGGACAATCCAAACGGCAGCGTCTGAAACTGATAATGACAGTTTTGCACCACGAACCTGAGGTACCCTTGATGTGAAGGGCAAATTGGGACATGCAGGTAAGCATCCTTTATGTCCAGGGACACCATAAAGTCCCCTTCTTCCAGATTCGCTATCACTGCTCTGAGTGACTCCATCTTGAACTTGAATTTTTGTATGTACAGGTTCAAAGATTTCAGATTTAGAATAGGTCTTACCGAGCCGTCCGGCTTCGGTACCACAAATAGCGTGGAGTAATACCCCTTTCCCTGTTGTAGGAGGGGTACCTTGACTATCACCTGCTGAGAAAACAGCTTGTGAATGGCTTCCAATACCGTCGCCCTGTCTGAGGGAGACGTTGGCAAAGCAGACTTTAGGAACCGGCGAGGGGGAGACTTCTCGAATTCCAACCTGTAACCCTGAGATACTACCTGCAGAATCCAGGGGTCCACCTGTGAGCAAGCCCACTGTGCGCTGAAATTCTTGAGTCGACCCCCCACCGCTCCTGAGTCCGCTTGTAAGGCCCCAGCGTCATGCTGAGGGCTTTGCAGAACCCTGGGAGGGCTTCTGTTCCTGGGCAGGGGCTGCTTGCTGCCCTCTCTTACCCCTTCCTCTGCCCCGAGGCAGATATGACTGTCCTTTTGTCCGCTTGTTCTTATAGGACCGAAAGGACTGCGGCTGAAAAGACGGTGTCTTTTTCTGTTGGGAGGGGGTCTGAGGTAAAAAGGTGGATTTTCCGGCAGTTGCCGTGGCCACCAGATCCGATAGACCGACGCCAAATAATTCCTCCCCTTTATACGGCAATACTTCCATATGTCGTTTGGAATCCGCATCACCTGACCACTGTCGCGTCCATAAACTCCTTCTGGCAGATATGGACATCGCATTTACTCTCGATGCCAGAGTGCAAATATCTCTCTGAGCATCTCGCATATAAAGGAAAGCATCCTTTAATTGCTCTATAGTCAATAAAATACTGTCCCTATCCAGGGTATCAATATTTTCAGTCAGGGAATCCAACCAGACGACCCCAGCACTGCACATCCAGGCTGAGGCGATGGCTGGTCGCAGTATAACACCAGTATGTGTGTATATACTTTTTAGGGTAGTTTCCAGTCTCCTATCAGCTGGATCCCTGAGGGCGGCCGTATCAGGAGACGGTAACGCCACTTGTTTTGATAAGCGTGTGAGCGCCTTATCCACCCTAGGGGGTGTTTCCCAGCGCGCCCTAACCTCTGGCGGGAAAGGGTATAATGCTAATAACTTTTTTGAAATTAGCACTTTTCTATCTGGGTTAACCCACGCTTCATCACATACATCATTTAATTCCTCTGATTCAGGAAAAACTACAGGTAGTTTTTTCACCCCCCACATAATACCCCTTTTTGTGGTACTTGCAGTATCAGAGATATGCAAAGCCTCCTTCATTGCCGTGATCATATAACGTGTGGCCCTACTTGAAAATACGTTTGTTTCATCACCGTCGACACTAGATTCAGTGTCTGTGTCTGGGTCTGTGTCGACCGACTGAGGTAAAGGGCGCTTTACAGCCCTTGACGGTGTCTGAGACGCCTGGGCAGGTACTAACTGGTTTGCCGGCCGTCTCATGTCGTCAACTGATTTTTGTAATGTGCTGACATTATCACGTAATTCCATAAACAAAGCCATCCATTCCGGTGTCGACTCCCTGGGGGGTGACATCACCATTATCGGCAATTGCTCTGCCTCCACACCAACATCGTCCTCATACATGTCGACACACACGTACCGACACACAGCAGACACACAGGGAATGCTCTTATCGAAGACAGGACCCCACTAGCCCTTTGGGGAGACAGAGGGAGAGTTTGCCAGCACACACCCAAGCGCTATAATATATATGGGAACAACCTTATATAAGTGTTGTTCCTTATAGCAGCTTAAATATATAAAAATATCGCCAAAAAATGCCCCCCCCTCTCTGTTTTACCCTGTTTCTGTAGTGCAGTGCAGGGGAGAGTCCTGGGAGCCTTCCTCACAGCGGAGCTGAGCAGGAAAATGGCGCTGTGTGCTGAGGAGAATAAGCCCCGCCCCCTATTTCGGCGGGCTTTTCTCCCGGAGTTTTAGATATCTGGCATGGGTTAAATACATACATATAGCCTCAATGGCTATATGTGATGTATTCTTTTGCCATAAGGTATTAAATATTGCTGCCCAGGGCGCCCCCAGCAGCGCCCTGCACCCTCCGTGACCGCTTGGTGTGAAGTGTGTGACAACAATGGCGCACAGCTGCAGTGCTGTGCGCTACCTTCATGAAGACTGAAGAGCCTTCTGCCGCCTGTTTCCGGACCTTCAATCTTCAGCATCTGTAAGGGGGGTCGGCGGCGCGGCTCCGGGACGAACCCCAGGGTGAGACCTGTGTTCCGACTCCCTCTGGAGCTAATGGTGTCCAGTAGCCTAAGAATCCAATCCATCCTGCACGCAGGTGAGTTGAAATTCTCTCCCCTAAGTCCCTCGATGCAGTGAGCCTGTTGCCAGCAGGACTCACTGAAAATAAAAAACCTAAAAACTTTTTCTAAGCAGCTCTTTAGGAGAGCCACCTAGATTGCACCCTGCTCGGACGGGCACAAAAACCTAACTGAGGCTTGGAGGAGGGTCATAGGGGGAGGAGCCAGTACACACCACCTAATCCTAAAGCTTTATTTTTGTGCCCTGTCTCCTGCGGAGCCGCTATTCCCCATGGTCCTGACGGAGTCCCCAGCATCCACTTAGGACGTTAGAGAAATTAGGTTAGCCATTTTATTTGGAGGTATTTTATTTATTTATGGGGGGCTGGCTTAATATGCACAGACTGTGCTATGCTGCACAGTCCTTTGTGTATGCTCAGCAATCAACACCACATCACCTGGCCAACTCATATGAACCAAGTAGCACAAAAAGTTTTTGGTTTCTTCACTCAAATCAGACGACATCAGATTTATGAGGCATCAGTGATGGCTATATGTGCACAGAAGACAGTAAAGCCCAGCCTACCAAAAGATACAGACTGCAGGAAAGGTAAGTGCTAGACAAATCCTGCTAGGGAAGGACTCTAGCTAACAATTAGACAAACCACATTAGGTTATATTTGTGAAACTGATTACTAGACCAAGAGTCTGCCTTACAGTATGGGTTCCCGTTGCTTTTTCCTTCTTTTCACCAGGCTCACATTATTGGTTTCACCCTGAGGTGTGAGCTCTTCTGTACAGTGCTGTAACAGGTTGCCAGAATGGTTTATCCCTACAGGATGGTCTCTTTGTTGACCGCCTAAAGTGAGTATCTCAGCAATTGGTTCTCTGGTCCCAAACTGTGGAACAGTACATGTTGGTACAGGCACCATGTTTTCCTGCAAAAGAGAAAAAAGGAAAATAAATTTTATTCTTTTCTTTTTTAACAGCAAAAAGATTTAGGTGCTACAGCATACACAATAAGCAACACCAATTAGTATACTAACAATAATGGTAAAATAATATTTAATAAAATGATATAATGAAGATTTTACCACAACCAGCTGTCTAAAAAGGTACGGCACACACTTAACAGACCTACCCAAAAACCAACAAGACTGTGCTGCAAGGAAACACTAGCCACTGCTCCAAAAACACTAACATCTAAGATAAACACAACCAGTTTCGGAATTCACTATGAAAAGCAACAGTCCAT
The DNA here is from genome assembly GCF_028390025.1 of Pseudophryne corroboree. Lineage (NCBI taxonomy): Eukaryota > Metazoa > Chordata > Amphibia > Anura > Myobatrachidae > Pseudophryne > Pseudophryne corroboree. The sequence goes on along the minus strand of NC_086451.1, from coordinate 305,750,627 downwards.
TGTACAATTTAAATGAAAACAAATGATAAACACGCAGCACAGGAATTCCGAATCAACCGAGCCATAAATTCATGGTTCCATAGTCTGCAATCATAACGCTCAACGTCCCACTATGTATAGTGAAATTTAGTCTGCAATTAATAAATACCAAATGGAAAAAGCTTCAAATCAAATATTTCACTTCAAAACGCCCAGTGAAATAGTTAACAGGGTGAGAACTTATGTTAAAGTAGGAGATCAGTTCCTCCATTTTAGCTTAATATTAAGCGCATAAAGTCCTGGCCATCGGTACCACATCCAGTTGATACATGGACTATCTGATTCAGCAGCATAGATTCTACTAGTGGGTATTTAGCACATATTGGGGTATATGCAATTAGAGGCGAATCGCGGCAAATTATCGCCGTTTTTTAATTAGACACAATTCGACCGTCCAATTTCGGCAAGTGGTTGCCGAAATTCACCATATTCAATGGAAAACGGATTCGACAGTCCCGCGGGCGAAAAACGGCCGATTTGCCGGATTTTGCCGCGATTTTAAAAAACGGGGAAAAACCCGAAAAAAAATGGCGTGGGGTCCCCCCTCCAAAGCATAACCAGCCTCGGGCTCTTCGAGCTGGTCCTGGTTCTAAAAATGCGGGGTAAAAATTGACAGGGGATCCCCCGTATTTTTAAAACCAGCACCGGGCTCTGCGCCTGATGCTGGTGCAAAAAATACGGGGGACAAAAAGAGTAGGGGTCCCCCGTATTTTTTACACCAGCATCGGGCTCCACTAGCTGGACAGATAATGCCACAACCGGGGGTCACTTTTATACAGTGCCTTGCGGCCGTGGCATTAAATATCCAACTAGTCACCCCTGGCCGAGGTACCCTGGGGGAGTGGGGACCCCTTCAATCAAGGGGTCCCCCCCCCAGCCACCCAAGGGCCAGGGGTGAAGCCCGAGGCTGTCCCCCCCATCCAAGGGCTGCGGATGGGGGGCTGATAGCCTTGTCAAAATTGAAAGAATATTGTTTTTTCCAGTAGTACTACAAGTCCCAGCAAGCCTCCCCCGCAAGCTGGTACTTGGAGAACCACAAGTACCAGCATGCGGGAGAAAAACGGGCCCGCTGGTACCTGTAGTACTACTGGAAAAAAAATACCCAAATAAAAACAGGAGACACACACCGTGACAAGTACAACTTTATTACACACTGCCGACACACATACATACTTACCTATGTTGACACGCCGACTGCCACAGTCTCCGACGATCCGAGGGTACCTGTGAAAAAAATTATACTCACCTGCCAGTGTCCAGAGATAAATCCACGTCCAGAGATAATCCTCGTACTTGGCAAAAAAAAACACGAACACCCGAACCACCGGACTGAAAGGGGTCCCATGTTGACACATGAGACCCCTTTCCCCGAATGCCGGGACCCCACGTCCTGTCACTGAGGTCCCTTCAGCCAATCAGGAAGCGCTACTCCGTGGCGCTCACCTGATTGGCTGTGCGCGTCTAAGCTCAGACAGCGCATCGCACAGCTGCCTCCATTACTTTCAATGGTGGGAACTTTGCCGTCAGCAGTGGGGTTACCCGCGGTCAGCCGCTGACCGGCGGGTGACCCCACCGCTAACCGCAAAGTTCCCACCATTGAATATAATGGAGGGAGCTGTGCGATGCGCTGACAGCTCAGACGCGCACAGAGCCAATCAGCAGAGTGCAAGGACGTTGCGCTCGCTGATTGGCTTACGAGACCTTTCAGTGACAGCAGTCACAGGGGGGTCTCTCTGCATTCGGGGAAAGGGGTCCCATGTGTCAACATGGTACCCCTTTCAGTCCGCTGGTCGGGTGTTCGTTTTCTTTTTTTGACAAGTACGTGGATTTATCTCTGGACCATGGATCAGGTGAGTATAATTATCTTTTATTTTCAGGTACCCGTGGATTCTACTTGGAGAAGAGGACCGACTGCTTCGTGTCAACATAGGTAAGTATGTGTGTGTTGGCAGTGTGTAATAAAGTTGTACTTGTCACGGTGTGTGTCTCCTGTTTTTATTTGGGTATTTTTTCCCCAGTAGTACTACAGGTACCAGCGGGCCCGGTTTTCCTCCGCATGCTGGTACTTGTGGTTCTCCAAGTACCAGCTTGCGGGGGAGGCTTGCTGGGACTTGTAGTACTATTGGAAAAAACAATATTCTGTCATTTTACTCAAGGCTATCAGCCTCCCATCCGCAGCCCTTGGATGGGGGGGACAGCCTCGGGCTTCACCCCTGGCCCTTGGGTGGCTGGGGGGGGGGACCCCTTGATTGAAGGGGTCCCCACTCCCCCAGGGTACCCCGGCCAGGGGTGACTAGTTGGATATTTAATGCCACGGCCGCAAGGCACTGTATAAAAGTGACCCCCGGCTGTGGCATTATCTGTCCAGCTAGTGGAGCCCGATGCTGGTGTATAAAATACGGGGGACCCCTACTCTTTTTGTCCCCCGTATTTTTGCACCAGCACCAGGCGCAGAGCCCGGTGCTGGTTTTAAAAATACGGGGGATCCCCTGTCAATTTTCCCCCCGCATTTTTAGAACCAGGACCAGCTCGAAGAGCCCGAGGCTGGTTATGCTTTGGAGAGGGGACCCCACGCCATTTTTTTTCTGAATTTTACCATTCCATCTAAAAAAAAAAAAAAAAAAAAAAAAATATTTAAAAAAATATATAAATAATACTTGTGCCTCCAAAAAAGACAAACCAAGTACCTGATCCCTTCTAATATAAATAGATATGCTATTATCAATAAAAAAAACAAAAAAAAAAACATGTTTTAAATTTTTTTTATTAGTTTCACCCACCAAAGTATGGCGGATTGAAAATGACGAATTTACTGTCTAAAAGCACTGTTGTCGAATTTCCAAACTTCAATTGAATACACTTTGGTCGAATTGCAGCACTTGTATCATTGCAGAAAAGTCGAATTTGACAAAAGTCGAATTTCAAAAAGTCGAATTTTGAAAGTCCGTTTTTTTGACGGAAAGCACTGAATTGCATTGACGATTTTTTTTTTTTTGGCGAAAAATTCCCGAAATTCGACAATTTCGGGAATTCGACCGCAATTGCATATACCCCATTGTTTTATAAGAAACACTATATAAAGATGAACTGATACTTTCTGTGGCATATAATGAATTAACAGAAGTCACAGTGGCAGGTAAAATAGTTCCCAAGTCCTATGCAGAAACTACTTTCTCTGCTGGCAACTGGTGGTATCATCAGAAGTAGCGAAGCCAATCCCGGGCCATTTTTTTCAATCCCGGGATTACCGGGATACCCGGGATTGGCTTTTATCTAGGTGACCGCCCCCTCGCCCCACCCCGCCTCAAACATATAACTCACCATATACCGGGGGCAGGTAAAAGGGGAACATCCTGTGAATGCTGCTGGCGGCTCCCACCAGCAGCTGACAGCGCCGCGTGACCTCTCACGCTGCGCTGGGGAACCAGAAGGAGGAAGCCGGGCAGCGTTTGAGCGTCCTGTGGACGCTCAACGCTGATCCCTCAATCCCGGGATTGAATCCTGGCCATTTTTGGGCCTAAATCCCGGGATCCCACCGATCCCGATCAAGGGATTGGCCACCATAATCAGAATGGTTCCCACAGGGTTAGCTGGTATCCACCTACTTAAAACTCACACTGAAGGCAGCGATACACAATGCAATTATCGGCCCGATAAGTCAACTATCAGCTGGGTACTTTAAGTAATTCTCACTGAGCCGTGGCTTCTTCTCTTCTATAGCTCCTAGTCTGGGATCAGTCAGTTTTATGCCCATAGGAGCAGATTGCTTCTATGTACTGTGCGGTTTATGCATCCAATTATTACTAAAAGAAGATTTATGGTAAGACTTACCATTGTTAAATCTCTTTCTGCGAGGTACACTAGTTTCCACAGGGAATAACATCGGGGTGTAGAGTTGGATCTTGATCCGAGGCACCAACAGGCTAAATCTTTGACTGTTCCCAGGATGCAATGCACTGCCTTCTCTATAGCCCCGCCTCCAGGCATTGGAGCTAATTTTTGTTAACTAGTTCAATGCAGTAGCAGGTAAGAGACGGTAGATGTTAAACATAGACCCACATTCTCACGACAGGAAAAGGGACTAGTGGCTAATGCCATACAAACCAAAAGAAGCTAAGTACGTCAGGGTGGGCGCCCTGTGTACCACGGTGAAAGATTTAACAATGGTAAGTCTTACCATAAATCTCTTTTTCTGCAGCGGGGTACACTGGTATTCCACAGAAAATAACATCGCGGATGTCCTAAAGCAGTTCTTCATGGGAGGGGACGCACTGTAACCGGCGTCCAAAGGAAGCATCCTGAGAAGTATCAAAGGCATAGAACCTGATGACGTGTCACTGAGGTCCATGTAGCCTCCTTACACAACTGTTAAGAGGACGCGCCACGGCGGGCCGCCCAAGAAGGTCCAACAGACCGAGTAGAATGGGCTTTGATACCAGCAGGAGATGGGAGTGCAGCCTGCGCATAAGCTTGTGCAATCACCATTCTAATCCATCAGGCCAAGGTCTGCTTACTCGCAGGCCAGCCACGTCTGTGAAAACCAAAAAGGACAAAAAGAGAGTCTGAACTCTTGATAGAGGCAGTACTTTCTACATATATACGGAGACACCGTGCCACATCCAAAGACCGCTATTTGGAGGACAAACCAGGAGAGATAAAGGCCGGAACCACAATCTCTTAGTTAAGGTGGAAAAATGACACCACCTTAGGTAGATAACCAGGGCGAGTTCTAAAAACTGCCCGGACTCAAGAGGTTCAAACAGAGACTCTTGAAGGGCATTAAGAACAACAGACAGATCCCATGGAGCCACAGGAGGGACATAGGGAGGCTGAATCCGTAGTACGCCCTCAGTGACTGTATGAACATCAGGAATAGATACAATTTTTTGCTGAAACCACACTGACAAGGCAGAAATGTGAACCTTGAGGGAGGCCATGCTAAGTCCTAAATCCAGGCCTCGTTGCAAAAAAGCCAAAAGTCTCGAAGTACTAAACTTGTATGCATCATAATTCTTAGCAGCACACCAGGTGAAGTAAGAATTCCAGACCCTATAATTAATCCGTGCAGAAACCGGTTTGCGGTCCTTCAACATAGTTTGAATAACTGCCTCAGAAAATCCTTTGACCCTCAGGAGTGAAGCTTCAAGAGCCACGCCGCCAAAGCCAGGGGCCCTGAACGAGGAGGTCTGGGCGTTGAGGAAATAGAAGAGTACGCTCGATCGAGAGACCCTGCAGGTCTGAGAACCAATGCCGTCTGGGCCACGCTGGAGCGACTAGAAGCAGTATTCCTCCTTTTTGCTTGAACTTCCGTAGTACCCTGGGCAGGAGTGACACTGGAGGGAACACGTATGGCAGCCGAAAGTTCCATGGAATTGCCAGTGCATCCACGAACGCTGCTTGAGGATCCCTTGTCCTTGCTCCAAAGAACGGAACCTTGTGATTGTGTCGAGATGCCATCAGGTCTACATCTGGTAGACCCCACTTGTCCACAAGGAGTTAGAAGACCTCCGGATGAAGACTCCACTCCCCGGCGTGTACTTCTTGACAACTGAGGAAGTCCGCTTCCCAGTTGAGGACCCCCGGAAAAAACACCGACGATATTGCTGGCAGATGGCATTCCGCCCATCGAAGAATTATGCCATGCGGCTTTGAGTGCCGCCTTGATGATTTATGTACGCCACCGTGGTGGCATTGTCCTATTGTACTTGAACAGGCCTGTTCTGTACAAAAGGCAGGGCCAGTGTCAACGCATGAACACTGCCCGCAATTCCAGAATGTTTATCGGGAGGAGAGATTCCTCCCTGGTCCACCGACCCTGGAGAGAGTGTTGCTCCAACACCGCACCCCAACCCCGCACACTGGCATCCGTTGTTAAGAGAACCCAGTTGGAGATCCAGAAGGGACGACTCCTGCTCAATTGTTGGTCCTGTAACCACCAACTCAGTGACAGAGGAACCTCCGGAGTCAAGGAGATCATTTGAGTCCTGATCCGGTGAGGCAAGCCGTCCCACTTAGAAAGGATTAACCGCTGTAGAGGGCGGGAATGAAATTGAGCATACTCTACCATGTCGAAAGCCGACACCATGAGGCCTAGTACTTGCATCGCCGAGTGCATCGACACTCTTTGGCGAGAGAGGAAGTATCTGATTGTGTCCTGAAGTTTCAGGACCTTCTCCGGAGACAAGAACAAACGTTGATTGTTTGTGTCCAGTAATGCCCCCAAGTGTACCATGCTCTGAACAGGGACCAGTGAGGATTTCTTCCAGTTGATGAGCCACCCGTGGGCTTACAGGAATTGGACAGTCAGCTCCAGATGACGGAGGACGCAGGATCCTGTTACTCTGATGGCGGCGAAGGGCCGTCATTACCACCATGACCTTGGTGAAGATCCGAGGAGCCGTGGTCAGTCCGAAGGGCAAGACTTGGAACTGATAATGAAGGTTGCCAATAGCAAACCGAAGATATTTCTGATGCAACATGGCAATAGTTATGTGTAGGTAAACATCCTGTATATCCAGGGATACCATATAGTCCTTGGGTTCCATAGCCAGTACAATAGAGCGCAGTTTCCAGATGGAAATTGGACACCCTCACAAATTTGTTAAAAGATTTGAGGTTGAGTATAGGTCGGGAGGATCCATTCGGCTTTGGAACTAGAAACATCGTCGAATAGTATCCCCTGCCTCTCTGAGACAGAGGCACCGGCACTATCACTCCTGTATCCAGGAAGGATTGGATAACCAAATATAGATTTTGTGCTTTTAACGGATCCGAAGGCATAACCACTAAGCAAAACTTGCGAGGGGGACGTCTCTTGAAAGAGATTGCGTACCCGTGAGAGACCACTTCCTGCACCCAGGCGTCCGAAGTGGTCTTTAACCATACCTGGGTGAACTGCACAAGTCAGCCTCCCACCCCGGGGTCCCCCAGGGTGAGGTCCACCCAATCATGCAGCAGGCTTGTCCAGTTTGGGAGCAGGCTGACGGGCGGCCCAAGAACGTTTAGGTTGGGCTTAGAGGACTTTGAAGTGCGAGCCTGTCTCGGTTACGCCTGACTCTTTGATTTACCTGGAGGTCAAAAGGAACGAAAAGTAGTACTCTTTGCCTTCGGAACGGAAGGATTAGTACTTGAGAGAAACGCAGAGTTGGCCGACGCCAAGTCGGTCACAATTTTGTTCAGATCATCTCCAAATATTATATCTCCCTTAAAAGAGAGTACCTCCAAGGTCTTCTTAGAGTCCAGGTCCAACGACCAGGACCGTAACCACAGAATCCGGCGAGCCAGGATAGATGTAGTAGATGCGTTGGCCGCCATAATGCCTGCATCAGAGGCCGCCTCCTGCATATAGTGGGAGGCTGTGGTAATATAGGTCAGATATTGTCTGGCAGTGTCAGAAAAATTCAGAGGTAGCTCTTCCTCAATTGCTTGAACCCATGCTTCAATGCCTTTTGCAGCCCAAGAGGCTGCCATAGTGGGTCTATGTACAGCACCTGTAGGAGTGTAAATAGACTTAAAGCAACCCTCCACACGCTTATCCGTCGTTTCCTTTAAAGAGGTGATGGTGGTGACAGGCAGAGTAGATGACACCACAAGACGAAATACATGCGAGTCCACTGGTGGAGGGGATTCCCAGTTGTTACTCAACTCCACAGAGACAGGATAACAAGCTAGCATCTTTTTAGACAGGGAAAATTTCTTCCTGGAGAAGACCAGGATTCCTGACCTATTTCAATTAAATGGTCAAAATGTGGTAAGACTAATTTAGTACGCATCTGACGTTTGAACTTATCAGGTTTCTTACACGTATCAGGAGGGTCAATCTCATCATCAATCTGAAGAATCAGCTTGATGGCCTCCACTAGGTCAGGAACATCAACCTATGTTGTAGAATCTTCATCAGAAGCAGCAGTATCAGCATCTGATGGATCAGTATATTCCCCATCCGAATCGGAAGAATCATCTGAAATATTAGTGGATTGTGAGGAAGAAATGGTCCGCTTAGATGACCCTTTGGTCCCAGTAGGGCAAGGGTTAGGTTTTTGTTTAACCAAGGACTAATTTAATTGCTGTAACTGAGTTGACAGAGTATCCGCCCATGGTGGATTAACTACAGGGACAATATGTGGCTGTAATGGCACAGGAGGTCCCACAGGGTAAGTCTTGTTACAAGTGTAAGTCTTGTTACAAGCATACAGTTGTACAAGGAGATAGTTTAGCGCATCCCTAGCTTATCATAATTTTCATTGAAATTATAAGAAATTCTAAAAGTGGTCTATATAGAGGCGTACATTTATAAAAAAGCAAATTCAAAGAGTCTAATATAAAAGGGTATATAAAGTTTATTTATAAATAAAGACAATAATTAATAAAAAATGTATAAAAATAAGTACCGGTATGAGTGGTATGAGGTGACTGAAACACACAGTGAAAAATACAAACCAGTATATCCTGTGGAACACTATATGGTATAGGAGACCCTGACGAACTTAGTTCCCAAGGGTACAGAATATAGTGATAGCAATATGTGTGATACACAGAATAGAATCCACACAGCAGCTATAGGCACACACAGTCACAGGTACAATGCAGACAAATAAACAGTAAGACTGCACTGGACTAGTAATACTACATAGAGATATGGTTGTATACAGTTATAACAATGCACAGTAAACACTGGATTTATATCACAGAATACTTGTACTAAATATTCATATAGTAGTGCACTTGTTCTTAATGAAAGCTGTCTAAACGACATGTAGAATACTTAAGTGTCCTGTAAATGCACTGCGCTGATGAGACAGGCGGCTTTACAGAGGAGACAGTGCCCAGCAGTCCCAGGATCAGCGCAGCTCTGTGAAATGGAGCCCAAACGCTGACAGGGAGTGAGGGAGAGAGAGAGATGCAGCTACAGGTCAATGCCTTATCCCCTCTGCTGTACTTCACCACCGGGTACTATGGAGCCTATAATAAACGGATTTTAGTAAATCCGACCTGTGCTCCCTGCCCTGGTGGATATAGTGGGGTCCCTGCACGGCCACAGTGTCCACGCCAGCGGCGCAGTCAGTCTCCTGGCACCGCGACCAGATCGCAATTTCGGCGGGTCCCACCTGGGGGACCCTCTTACCTCCTCCCTGAAGTGCGGCCACACGATCCAGGAGAGCAGCCTGTTGGTGCCTCGGATCAAGATCCAACTCTACACACCAATGTTATTCCCTGTGGAATACCAGTGTACCCAGCTGCAGAAAGCTTATTTTATTTAGATTCATTAACTTCAGTTGCTGCCAATATTACAGCTGTAGGCAAGCCTTTAAGTACACACTGTATGGCATGAAAGGGGAAAAGGTGCTGGAAAGCACTTATTACAGCTGCAGCCCCGTTCCCCCTATCAGACCTCCGGAGGGGAGGACTCAGTCAATATCATGGTAAATTGTGATGTTGTCCCTAAGCAGCTGCAGCCTTAACAGCAAAGCACCTTTCTGCACGAAAATGCACTCTGGAGGGGTGGAAACTATCTATCCCGCTCTTCTCTCCCAAATCTAGAAGTAGAGAGTAGTAATGTACTGCAATCTGCAGACTGTTACCAGGTCTTGCAAGCATAAGCACACAATCTCCAGTGCCGCAGAAGGTGTCAGGAGTGGCCACGCTAACTAATTAGCTCCACTCCGCTTGTCTTCATCTATCTTTCTGAGGAAGCCGCCGAGCTCACTATAGGCGGAGAAACGCGTAAAAGAGGAGTGTGACCCACAGCTGGGAATCTCAGAAGCTTCCACTTTTTTGCCTTGAGCGTGAGGACCGGGCCATAATTGCCATCTGCTGAGCAAAGGTTGAGACGTCACCTTCGTGCAGGAATCTCCTGGTCTGAAGACACGCGGAGTGCAGCTAATTAGTTAGCGTGGCCACGCTGGACTGTTGAGTATATTCTAATACACTGTCTTAACTGGAAACAGTTACTAAATATTCACATTAACCAGTCCTGCTTGCTACATTTCTATAATTGGAAACAGTTACTAAATGTTTATACTAACCAGTTCTGCTTGATACATTGGCTACAATTGGAAATAGATATATACACATTAACCAGTTCTGCTTGTCACTGGAAATTACTGATTGTGCATGAGACATTTAAAGCTGCATGATGTGTCAAACTAATTGTGACTAACATAGCGCACTTTGAAGGATTTCATATTTCCAAAAGGACTGATTTTGAATTGGGGGTTGTTTTAATTAATTTTTAATACACCGGCCGTGTGGATTGATATAATTATATATGTAATGTGTGGTTATTAAATGTTGTATGTTTATATCTTTAACTGATCTGGACAGCGCTTCATTTATCTTTTTAGTTATTGCTTTATCTCTTGAGGTTACAGTGACCTCATAGTGGAGCTGCAGTTCCAGTTTGGTTATAAACAAACATTGCAAGACCTTAATTGTAAGCGCCCAAGTATTTTTCGTTTTTTGCCTTGTACTTGATTGCAGTTAAAAAAAAAATAAAAAAAAAAAATCTGAATTCAGCTGGGAACCCGCACTTCTGGCCAACTCGGACTTCATTACATCTGGCCCCATGTCAACATGTTCAGCATATTGGACAATCGGTATGTTGATAATGATGACATATCAGCACGGTCATGATGTCAACAATTTCTACAGCATCCCTAAGCCCTTTACGAAAACATTTTTAATAGCTATTGACATTATGAACGTCGACAATTGCACACCTATACAACCTTTAGTTTCTCCTCTTGGATGGTCATTCCAGACCTAGAAAAGCATAAAGGTTGGAAGTCTATAAATACATTTTAGCCCAGAAATCAGGCAGAACTTACATACCAATCTGAAAGACCTGAACACCCATGTGTGACTCAGCAAGTTCAATGTGGAATCCCCAAAATCAAATATATACAGCAGGGAGAGAAAAAAAAAGTACCCGGTGTCAATGGACATGCCCCTTCAAAGATTTACCCCAAAATAGCATGGCCACATCATGCAGCATGTAAAGACAGTAATGATATTTGTACACCCTAACATGCTTGGCCACAACCCCTCCACTCATTACCATGCAACTGGCAGCTCTCTTTGCGGCCCTGCATTGCAGACATTATTAGGCTCTGCAATGAGAGAATATGGAGTTCTAACAAGATATACTTTCAGCTGTAACGTGTTAAATAGCAGCCCTAGGAAGGCCTAGGCCAGAGGTTCCCAAACTGTGTGCCGTGGCTCCCTGGGGTGCCTCGGGACACTTGCAGGGGTGCCCTGGGTTGGTGGTCCAGGACCAATTAAAATTATTCATGGTCAATATAATAGGCAAAACCAATGCTGGTGGCTGCCAGTCATAAAATATGTGGCCAAACAGAAGCAAATCTTGTCCCTCACCACACAACTGACCCTAAGTATGACATATAAATGCGATCTACTTAATGTAATATTTCTTTCTAAATTTTTCAATAAGACATTATTGGCCTAGGGGTGCCGTGAAAAAATTCTGATATTCTAGGGCGCCGTGATTCAAAAAAGTTTGGAAACCACTGGTCTAGGCCGATATCTGCATATTGGCCAGGAGTATGGCTAAAGATCATGCCTTGATTTATGGGTCACCCAAGTAATGAATGGCTCCCAACCTCTAATTCTAAAAGAAGCCATCACTTATTCAATGAGTTTAGTATAAACCTTTAGCACAGTTACATGAACTTTGGTCCAAATAAAAAATATCATGGGTTTGGAGAAAACAGCAGTTTTAAAACGGTCAAAGAACAACCTCTCCTAATAGAAAGGCAGTAAAAATGAATTCCAACAATCATCGACTAAGGAGGATCTAAGAGCTTTCCAGCGATGAAAGACATAAAAGGGAATCATACAGCTTAACGATCTGTTTGGTAATCATTCCAGGACTAAAGTACGGTAAAGCAGACTATCAGTAGGATGGCTTTACATTCCAGATAATGGTCCCTTCATCCAGAGATATGTCCACAGAAAGTTGAGAAATGAGTTCACCAGATATTGACATGATTGTCACAATCTGCGTTACCAACATGCTCCTTAAACGTAGCCTGTATTTTAAGATGTTGGCCAGATATTATGGATCCAAAGCATATAATATCTTTGCCCAGGATGGATGGATAAGCATTTTTCAGCGTCATGTATGCACAGAGAGTAGACATATGCTGGAGTTAGAGTCATGCCCCTTGTCCCGTAAAGTGTAATCTCACCTAGCACTAAGTGCTAGATGATTAAGTTCAATGCTAGCTCAGCTCCAGATTTCTGTTACTAACCACTGACTTCATTAAGTCTTCCCTTCTGCCTCACTGAGAGATCTGATAACCTGCGTACTGACATGGCCTGTGTTCTGAACTCTACATTTGATAATTTAAGGACCAAAGTTTGGACTATTCACTGGATTTGCTTTTGCCTGAGTAGATTAATTCCAGCTGTACAAACAATACAAGGACAATTAGCCACTCTAAAACAGAAAATGGAAAAAGTGCAAGACCATATTATATGTGCCGCAGAGATGCAGAACGGATTTTGACACAGGAAGTGTGGATATTGGTAGGTATTACTGGGAGGTAAAAGGGGGTGGCTAGGGTGCGTGTTGCTAACAGTGGCTCCATCTCTGCTCCCATGAAGCCATGTTCAGATAGAGAAACTGCGCCGTCTATAGAGATGGTGACATATTCGATGGTGCGTCTAGAGATGCACCAGTATTGGTCTGCACCACTGCAAGTGGTAATCTCACTAAGAACAAAATCAGCCGTGGCATTAGCATAAAGGGGCAGACGATTTTGCGTCTGACAGAATCAGGCCCTATGGCTCTTTTTTATGCACCTTTAACCTCCAAACAAAAGGGCTGAAATGGACAATTTTAATTTTATACATACCGTTTCATGGAAATGTTCTACTTCAGATGTGTCACTTGTAATATTCTCCACAAACCTACATGCAGCAATTATACCCTGTACAGCGACACGCCTGCGTTCCCTGTAATGAAGCTGCTCAATTATTGTCTTTAGTTCATGGATTGTAGTCAATATTTTTTCTACTGTAAAAAAAACAAACAAATAATAAATAGACATCACAAATGCAATGGGAATTTCACTTAAAGGGGGGAATCCAATTACCCGCGGTCAATGACCGTGGGTAATTGTATCACCGGGGGCTATCCTATTAGCTTCGATGCGGCGTGCTTCTCCCTGCAATGCCAGCACTTATCACGGATTATGCTTCGGGTGGCATAATCCACAATAAGAGGCCTGCCGGAGCCGCGATTACACATGGGAATGTGTTTACGCATGATTGCGGGTCTGTTTCCAGGCCAAAACGGACATTAATTGGATACAGTGAAAATTCCCCGTCAAAAATTGCGATATTCGGTCGTTTCGATACACCGATAACGGATTGCAATTAATTGAATACCCCCCATAGTGATTAAAAAACTAAAAATTTGATTAAATTAGTTTTTATGTTAGACAAAACACATACCCCAAAATATTAAATACCTTATAAAATGAAAGTCTCACGCAAGTCTCACTTTTTAGCCACTGTAATCCCGTAAACACTCTGGGAATAAAATGCTAAATTGCTGTAGAGATAATGGATTTAAGATCATCTTCTCAAAAAAGGGCAAAGAATGCACTACATTGTACAATATATGGGATTAAATAATTATAAAAAAAGATTAGTGATTTAAAAAGCTATGTGTTAAGAGCCTTGATAACATGAAAGGCACAATGTCAAACAGCAGCCTTGAACCATAGATAGTCCTATTGGACCATCTTCTTGGGTAAGATACTGAAACACATTTTTTATTAAGTTATAACCAATATTATTGCCATATTGTCCTCCAGCGCAGGAGATCTTACTCTTTTTTCTTGCTATTCTTTGGGTTTGAATGGGAATTTCTCTGCTCTTCTTATGCTGCAGGAGTAAGGGTATCCTAATGGGCAGACATCCCCCATTCCCTACAAGATACTGAAAGCCTGCAACCAACCCCATACTCTCTCCTCTCCCCCCCCCCCCCCCCCCCCCCAAAAAAAAAGTAACTTTATCAACAGGATGATACTCCATGTAAGCAAAGAAATTCAATGTAATATCTGTTCACCTCTATTTCTCATATAATAAAGATGTAACAGAGAAGGGAGACAAATAAAAGAATGCTATAAAGCCTAAGGGTTTATACATCAGACCCACTCTGCATAAGCCAGTTTTAAAAAATTTCTGCAGGTGTAGAATATTGAATACTGAAGTTGAAATATGGTCTCCTGATAATTTGCATTAAATGCCAAAGCGATTGCCACTCTATTCCCCAGAGCTGACCGCTATAAATACACTTACCTGACCTGGGGGGTCATTCCGACCCGATCGCTGCAGTTTGTCGCAGCGCAGCGATCGGAACTGGCATGTGCCGGCGCCGCAGTGCGCCGGCGCATGGCAGTCGTCGGTGCCCAGCGATTGCCTCTGAGACACAGGCGGTCGCTGGGCGGGAGGGGGCTGAACGGCGGCGTTAAGCCGCCGTTTAGTAGGCGTAGTCCGGCCAACGCAGGCGTGGCCGGACCGTTGGGGGGGCGTGGCGGCTGCGTGACGAATCACGCAGCAGCTGCGGCCAACGGCAGCGAGACACAACTCCCGGCCAGCTGCAGGAGCTGCGCTGGCCGGGAGTTACTCCACAGATACAAAGGCATCGCCTCTGTGCGATGCTTTTGTATTTGTGAGGGGAGGCCGGCACTGACATGCAGGGCGGACTAGCCCTGTGCTGGGCGTCCCCCCGCATGTCTGAGTTTACGATCGTAGCTGTTCTAAATTTAGCACAGCTATGAGCAACTCGGAATGACCCCACTGATTCGGGAGCAAAGTTTTGACATCGTTTAAGATGTTTTTAAAGGTCATGTTTGGCTCCAAAATATATATAGATTACTTCAAATAAATACTGGAAATGAGGCATATGATCATATCAAAATATGAGGAAATAAAATAAATTAATATTGTTCAGATGTATAATATACACTGCGACTACATACTGTATAACCATTACAGTATGTTACAGTGTTTTCTAGGGAAACACTGTAACATACCATTTCATATGCAGATACAGCCACGGTAGCACACAGAATATAGCCATGCAGCATATAATTTTATTCAGCAGAAGCTGCTTGTGTGTCATATCCGCAGTGTTTTGCAAAAACGACACGTTATAGGAAAAAGTTGCATAAAGACACTCAGCGCTACAGAGTAACGCCACTGCATGGCATGACTAGAAGGTTTTTTTTTTTAAATGTGCAGGGAGTCTAAATGTAAGTGGACACATCTGTAAGTTCACTCCAGAAAACACTGTCATATACACTGTGCTGTGCCCCAGCAATGAGCATCTTGGAGAGAAAAATAAAAAAATGAAGCGCTCACCTTTGGTATCATTACAGTACTTGGTAAAGGTCGCAGGAGTTTGCGGGTACGGGTGATAGCCACCAATTGTGACTTTTCTCTTCACATCCGATTCATTTTGAGTTTTCATCCAGTTAATAAAAGCTTTTACTTTCTCATCGCTGGTGTACAGCTGTCCTTTATGATAACCTTAAATAGTAAAACATTACTAGAATAAATGACACCATGGAAACTCTGTGACAGATGTTAACAATTATTATCCAGTTATCCAGAAGCTTTTTTAATAAGCTAGGAAATAGGGGGAGAGAGAGCATCAGAAGAGCTGTAATTTCCCCACCAGGGCATCACAGGCTCATTGTTAACCTTGTTTGTAAGAAGGGTGTCCCCCTCTTTCAAAGTATGTGACCCTTGGGAAGATATTCTCTTCAAATAATATGTGGATACAGAAATACTAGTAAAGCTGGCGGATGGGTGAGGGCACATAATGTGCACAATCTTGTCTGCCCTGGAACCTACAGACTCAGAGGTACCCTTGTACGAGAGGCGTTCCCTTTTTTTGAAACAATGTGCCTCCTTAGTAGTTATTTGTAATAACCAGAAAAAAACCATTTATACAGCTGTGAGAAAGCTCTTTACCAGCAAAATGTATATCAGCAGTTTTGCCTGTATGTGTGTACTTACCATATATATGTAGGAATGTGCCTGGCTTTTCATAGATATAAAAAGCAAGCTTCTCCTGCAAGGATTCAGGACCGTGAGCAGTATCTGACTGAACTTTGAAAAATGCAAAACATTCATATGTACTGAATCTCAAATCATACTCCTTACAGAATTAATACACAACATTGTCAGCAACCTTGACCAATGGAACACCTTGATACTGAAATACAGGTCAAAATCCCCCCGCCCCCACCTCTTTTTCCCCCCAATTGATACACAGTGTGAGAACCTTTTTCAGTGAAACTATACTTATTAAGCAAAGCGTGTTATGTCACTGGAGAGATATACTAATAGGGAAATGGATGTGATAAATGAGTGCATGGCTACTTCGGTCTGCTAAAGATCACAGAGTAACCAAACTATTAGACCCTTTATTACCTGGTTACCAATCGCTCATCTATTAATACTGATCACCCTTAATTAATGCAGGGGTTTCCTTGGGCTGCTTAACACCAATACTATACAATATCAGAGTGACTTACAAAATTAACAAACCAGTGGTGCAAAAAAATAAATAAAATAATAATACTATGGTGCCAATATAACTAATAGGACAATACAGATTACGCAGTTTATTACAGCTTGCCAATTTCCCTAATAAATGGGGGTAATTCAGACCTGATTGCTCCTCTGTGAAATTGCAGAGGTTTGCGATCAGATAGCCGCCCAGACAGAGTGAATATCCGCCCCGTGCACGTCTACTTGCGCCTTGCGAAAATCTCTGTGAACGCCGGTCAGCTGCAAATCCGTATGCAACTCGCTCATCATCAAATGAGTTTTCCAGTCTGTGCGTAGCCCAGGACTTACTCCTACAGTGTTATAGAATCTGGCTGATCGGGGCAGGAGCTGACGTCACACACCCTCCCTGAAAATGATCTCGCACATGCGCACTACGATCCAAACACATGCGCAGTCGGCTGCCTTGCGTATTCGCACAACAGCGATCAGGTCTGATTCGGGCCCATAGACGCAATTTATCAGAAATGAGATGCGATCCGATCATAGGGCTGCTTAATATAACCACTCAATCTATTCTCTATGACATTTCCAGCTGATATTCGGACAACTTACATTATAATGCAAATCTTAGGCACCATGTCAAAATAAGATTTTAAACCTACCAGTAAATCTTTTTCTCCTAGTCCGTAGAGGATGCTGGGGACTCTGTAAGGACCATGGGGTATAGACGGGCTCCGCAGGAGACATGGGCACTCTAAAGACTTTAGATGGGTGTGCACTGGCTCCTCCCTCTATGCCCCTCCTCCAGACCTCAGTTAAAGAACTGTGCCCAGAGGAGACGGACAGTACGAGGAAAGGATTTTTGTTAATCTAAGGGCAAGATACATACCAGCCCACACCATACAACATGGTATATACTAAACCAGTTCACAGTATGAACAAAACAGCATCAGCCAAAGACTGATCTAAACTGTAACATAACCCTTATGTAAGCAACAACTATATACATGCCTTGCAGAAATTAGTCCGCACTGGGACGGGCGCCCAGCATCCTCTACGAACTAGGAGAAAAAGATTTACCGGTAGGTTTAAAATCTTATTTTCTCTTACGTCCTAGAGGATGCTGGGGACTCCGTAAGGACCATGGGGATTATACCAAAGCTCCAGATCGGGCGGGAGAGTGCGGATGACTCTGGAGCACCGATTGAGCAAACATGAGGTCCTCCTCAGCCAGGGTATCAAACTTGTAGAATTTTGCAAAAGTGTTTGAACCCGACCAAGTAGCTGCTCGGCAAAGCTGTAAAGCCGAGACGCCTCGGGCAGCCGCCCAAGAAGAGCCCACCTTCCTAGTGGAATGGGCCTTTACCGAATTAGGTAACGGCAATCCAGCCGTAGAATGAGCCTGCTGAATCGTGTTACAGATCCAGTGAGCAATAGTCTGCTTAGAAGCAGGAGCGCCCACTTTGTTGGCCACATACAGGACAAACAGTGCCTCTGTTTTCCGAACTCGAGCCGTCCTGGCTACATCAATTTTTAAGGCCCTGACTACATCAAGGGACTTGGAATACTCCAAGTCCACCGTAGCCACAGGCACCACAATAGGTTGCTTCATATGAAACGACGAAACCACCTTAGGTAGAAATTGAGGACGAGTTCTCAACTCTGCTCGATCCACATGGAAAATCAGATAGGGGCTCTTGTGAGACAAAGCCGCCAATTCGGACACCCGCCTTGCAGATGCCAAGGCCAGCAACATGACCACTTTCCAAGTGAGAAATTTTAATTCAACCGTTTGAAGAGGTTCAAACCAGTGTGATTTAAGGAACTGTAAAACCACGTTAAGGTCCCATGGTGCCACTGGGGGCACAAAAGGAGGCTGGATGTGCAGCACTCCCTTTACAAAAGTCTGGACTTCTGGGAGAGAAGCCAATTCCTTCTGAAAGAATATTGATAGGGCCGAAATCTGCACCTTAATGGAGCCTAACTTTAGGCCCATATCCACTCATGTCTGTAGAAAGTGGAGAAAACGGCCCAGGTGAAAATCTTCCGTAGGAGTATTCTTAGCTTCACACCAAGATACATATTTCCTCCAGATACGGTGATAATGTTTCGCCGTCACCTCCTTCCTAGCTTTTATCAGAGTAGGGATGACTTCCCCCAGAATACCTTTCCTAGCTAGGATTTGGTGTTCAACCGCCATGCCGTCAAGCGTAACCGCGGTAAGTCTTGGAACACGCAGGGCCCCTGCTGCAACAGGTCCTCCCTGGGAGGAAGAGGCCACGGATCTTCTGTGAGCATTTCCTGAAGATCTGAATACCAGGCCCTTCGAGGCCAATCCAGAACAATGAGTATTGTCTGTACTCTTTTTCGTCTTATGATTCTCAATATTTTTGAGATGAGCGGAAGAGGAGGGAACACATAGACTGATTGAAACACCCATGGTGTCACCAGGGCGTCCACCGCTACTGCCTGAGGGTCCCATGACCTGGAACAATACATCCTCAGCTTCTTGTTGAGGCGTGATGCCATCATGTCTATTTGAGGAAGTCCCCAATGACTTGTTATCTCTGCAAAAACTTCTTCATGAAGACCCCACTCTCCCGGATGGAGATCGTGTCTGCTGAGGAAGTCTGCTTCCCAGTTGTCCACTCCCGGAATGAAGACTGCCGACAGAGCGCTTACGTGATTTTCCGCCCAGCAAAGAATCCTGGTGGCTTCCGCCATTGCCACTCTGCTCCTTGTCCCGCCCTGGCGGTTTACATGAGCCACGGCTGTGACGTTGTCTGATTGAATCAGAACGGGTAGGTCGCGAAGAAGATTCTCCGCATGTCGTAGGCCGTTGTATATGGCCCTTAATTCCAGCACGTTGATGTGTAGACAAGCCTCCTGGCTTGACCATAGTCCCTGAAAATTTCTTCCTTGTGTGACTGCTCCCCATCCTCGGAGGCTCGCGTCCGTTGTCACTAGAACCCAGTCTTGAATGCCGAACCTGCGACCCTCTAGAAGGTGAGCACTCTGAAGCCACCACAGGAGAGACACCCTGGCCCTGGGGTACAGGCTTATTTTCTGATGTATTTGTAGATGGGACGCCGACTACTTGTCTAGAAGGTCCCACTAAAACGTCCTCGCATGAAACCTGCCGAAGGAGATGGCCCCGTAGGCCGCCACCATTTTTCCCAGTACTCGAGTGCATTGATGAACTGACACTCTTTTTGGTTTTAGCAGGTCTCTGACCACATTCTGGAGTTCCTGGGCTTTTTCCGTTGGGAGAAAAACCCTCTTTTTTTCCGTGTCCAGAATCATGCCTAAAAATGATAGCCGAGTCGTTGGAATCAACTGCGACTTTGGTAGATTTAGGATCCAGCCGTGTTGCTGCAGCACTCTCAGGGAGAGCGACACGCTTTTCAGCCATTGATCTCTCGATCTCGCTTTTATCAGGAGATTGTCCAAGTATGGGATAATTGTGACTCCTTGCCTGCGCAAGAGCACCATGATTTCCGCCATTACCTTGGTGAAAATCCTCGGGGCCGTGGAAAGCCCAAACGGCAACGTCTGAAACTGGTAATGACAGTCCTGTTCAGCGAATCTCAGGTATGCCTGATGAGGGGGATAAATGGGGACATGAAGGTATGCATCCTTTATGTCTAGTGATACCATAAAATCCCCCCCTTCCAGGCTGGAGATCACTGCCCGGAGAGATTCCATCTTGAATTTGAACTTTTTCAAATACAGGTTCAGGGATTTAAGATTCAGAATGGGTCTGACCGAGCCATCCGGCTTCGGGACCACAAATAGGGTTGAATAGTACCCATTCCCCTGTTGCATTAGGGGAACTTTGATAATCACTTGCTGTTGACACAGCTATTGTATGTTAAAAATAATAATATGATAATATGATAATTGCCGCGCTTGTATATGTTATGTCAGCAGCTCCATATAATAAATACAAAAGAAGAAAACCGATAATTAGGAGCGCTTGAATATATAAATTATGTGTTGAATTCTCCTTCACGGTGCATAACGGAGGAGCCCCGCCAGTGTATGCAAACGCTGGCACGCTCCGTAGCAAGAGAGCCGCATGAGGAGACTAAGCCGGAGCAGCAGAAAGACGGGACCAGTTACATCCGCGGCAGCCGTTCATGCTGTAACATCAAGCCGCGAGAGGTACAAATAGGGACAGTAGGGATAGCAATACCCGCATACAGAGACTGTTCAGACTAACCCGAATTGGGAAGCTGAAACCGCTAATTATCTCCGTTTTACCACTTAATCACAAAAGAGCTGTAACATTGATATTAACCATTTCCTTTTTCACAGGTATGTGCGTTCAACACATAATTGATATATTCAAGCGCTCCTAATTATCGTTTTTCTACAGCTATTGTATGGCAGGTGAAACTATTTCCCTCTCTGGGGGAGAAGCTGGCAAAGCCGATTTGAAAAATCGGCGAGGAGGCACTTCTTCGAATTCCAATTTGTATCCTTGGGATACAATTTCGATCGCCCAAGGATCCAAATCCGAAGACGTGCCCCCACCGGCGCGGACTCCCTCAGTGGAGCCCCAGCGTCATGCGGTGGATTTTGTAGAAGCCGGGGAAGACTTTTGTTCCTGGGAACTAGCCGTAGCAGGCGTTCTTTTCCCTCTACCCTTACCTCTGGCGAGGAAGGAAGAGCCCCGACCCCTTCTGGACTTATGCGACCGAAAGGACTGCATCTGATATTGAGGCGTTTTCTTTTGCTGTGGGGGAACATAAGGCAAAAAAGAAGACTTACCCGCGGTAGCTGTGGAAACCAGGTCCGCGAGGCCCTCCCCAAATAAAACCTCACCCTTGTAAGGTAAAGTTTCCATATGTCTCTTTGAATCGGCATCACCCGTCCATTGGCGGGTCCACAGGGACCGTCTAGCAGAAATTGCCATGGCATTGGCTCTTGAACCCAACAGCCCAATGTCTCTCGCAGCCTCTCTCATATACAACGCTGCGTCTTTAATGTGACCCAAGGTCAATAAAATGCTATCCTTATCTAGGGTGTCAATGTCAGATGACAAGTTATCTGCCCATGCTGCAATTGCGCTACCCACCCATGCCGACGCTACTGCCGGTCTGAGCAAGGCACCCATATGTGTATAGATCGATTTTAAGGTAGTTTCCTGTCTGCGATCAGCAGGATCCTTGAGGGCTGCCGTGTCGGAGACGGTAGCGCCACCTTTTTGGACAAGTGCGTCAAAGCCTTGTCCACCGTGGGCGAGGATTCCCACCGTAACCTGTCCTGTGAGGGGAAAGGATACGCCATAATAATTCTCTTGGGAATCTGCAGTTTCTTGTCTGGAGCTTCCCAAGCTTTTTCAAATAAGGCGTTCAGCTCATGAGATGGGGGAAACGTTATCTCAGGTTTCTTTTCCTTAAACATGCAGACCCTCGTGTCAGGGACAGAGGGGACTTCTGTGATATGCAAAGCATCCTTTATTGCAATAATCATACAATGAATAATCTTGCCAACCGTGGGTGTAACCTCGCATCATCATAGTCGACACTGGAGTCAGAATCCGTTTCGGTATCAGTGTCTGCTACCTGGGAAAGGGGACGTTTATGAGACCCCGAAGGGCCTTGTGCCACAGTCAAAGCCATGGATTGACTCCCTGCCCTGGACTCTGTTTTGTCCAATTTTTTATGTAATAAAGTCACATTTGCATTTAAAACATTCCACATATCCACCCAATCAGGTGTCGGCGGTGCCGACGGAGACACCACAATCATCTGCTCTGCCTCCTCCCTAGACGAGCCTTCCGCTTCAGACATGCCGACACACACGTACTGACACCTCCACACACACTGGGATATACAAATATGGGGACAGCTCCCCAATAAGGCCCTTTGGAGAGACAGAGAGAGTATGCCAGCACACACCCAGCGCCACTGGACACTGGAACCAAATCCCAGTCTGTACAGCGCTAATATAGATAAATAATACACTTATGCTGCTTTCACATCGCAAACCCTGCTTTTGAAACGGTTCTTAAAACGGGTCTGAGCAGTTAAACCCCCTTCACTTCGCATGTTGTAACTGGTATATTACCGTTTCGGTACCTTTCACACTGAACCCGTTTCTCCCATAGAAAACAGTGGTTATCATTCTAAATGCACTTTTCTGGCCCATACATTATTAATAATTATTAATTAATTATTAATAATTTGGCTAGTCGTACGATGGAACCCAGCAGCTTCAAGCATCTTTACCATATTTTTGTAGATTACTGCATACTTCACTGTCCCAGTGATTTGTCTAGCAATTTCTTCATCCCCTCATCCTAAGCAGCTCCCTAACCTCCTCATCACTCCAATTTGCCATTTTATACTGTATTCTGTATAATAAAACGCTTCTTCACTCTCATGTGTTTCTTCCAGTTTATTTCCTGCTTCTGTCTGGTGACATCACGCATGGAGACAGCCTATCACCTTCTGTAGTTTGAAAATACAGTTTCTGAGCCTTTCACATTGCTCAATGAAACGGGTCTGAACCGCGTAGGAGCCTGCTTTTTAACCTTTTTAAAATACCAGTAATCTGTAACCAGTAAATTCAATGTGACCCTTTCACACAGCAGCTAGAACCGTTTTGGAAGGCTTAAAAAACGGCAATTTACCGGGTTATAGCTGTGGTGTGAAAGGGGTATTACTGCGCCAATTAAATGTGCCCCCCCCCCTCGTTTTTGCCCTCTGTACTTGCTCAGCAGTGGAGAGTTCAGGGAGCAGCTTCTCTGCAGCGTGCTGTGGAGAAAATGGTGCTGATTAGTGCTGGAGGATCAAGCTCCGCCCCCTCGACGGCGGGCTTCGGTCCCGCTCAAATTCTTTTTACTGACGGGGGTTTTCTAATATACTGCCTCCGCAGTATCTAACATGCTAGCCAGTGTCCCTTGAGGTTATTATTGCTGCCCAGAGCGCCCCCCCTGCGCCCTGCACCCTTACAGTGCCTTCTGTGTGTGTGAGTGTGGGAGCAACGGCGCGCAGCGTTACCGCTGCCCGGTACCTCAGTGAAGACCTGAAGTCTTCTGCCGCCTGTGAAGTCTTCTTTCTTCTTATACTCACCCGGCTTCTATCTTCCGGCTCTGTGAGGAGGACGGCGGCGCGGCTCCGGGACGAACAGCGAGGACGACACCTGTGTTCCGACCCTCTGGAGCTAATGGTGTCCAGTAGCCTAAGAAGCAGAGCCTATCAGTTAAGTAGGTCTGCTTCTCTCCCCTCAATCCCACGATGCAGGGAGCCTGTTGCCAGCAGTGCTCCCTGAAAATAAAAAACCTAACAAAAGTCTTTTCAGAGAAACTCAGTAGAGCTCCTCTGCAGTGCATCCAGTCTCCTCTGGGCACAGGATCTAACTGAGGTCTGGAGGAGGGGCATAGAGGGAGGAGCCAGTGCACACCCATCTAAAGTCTTTAGAGTGCCCATGTCTCCTGCGGAGCCCGTCTATACCCCATGGTCCTTACGGAGTCCCCAGCATCCTCTAGGACGTAAGAGAAAAATAATTTTGCAGTGTTCATAAAATGCCATATGATAAAACTGCAATATAAAAACAAAGTATTTAGATCTGTAAAGACATCATATATTCTTTCCCGGTGTGTTAGTACCATACATATCAGGTATTTAGATAGAGTGGGTGCTCAACCTAGACTTGTGTGAATTTCAAGACTACTTGATCTTTTGGCATATTTTGAATTGCTTTATATGTTCTAGATGATTATGAAAATGGGTATTATAAAATGTTATCTTTCATAACCAGTGCGTAAAAGGTAAGTGTTAATATATACTGTAATCCTGTAAGTGCACCTAATGCAGACACTGCTTTTCTTATGAGACCATGTAATGCATGTAACAAACTACTCACCAGATATATACACCTGACTTTCATTAGACGTTGTAAGGTAGGCTTTGTAAGAGGTATCCTCAGGATATTCTCGGACCACACGCATCTGTGTGCACACCAAATAAGACACTAGGAGAAAAAAAAATAAGTATTGACCTTTGCTTATTGTAGGTATCAATACCCTGTTGAAGAATTTAAAGTGACATCAAATACGTGGATTTAAATTGACACTGTCCCTACTTCAGACAATTTATAAATCTAGATTTGTAGGTCTGCTTAGATTTTGCATGGTGATGTCAGCCTGATTTCCAAGTAACCTGCTCCAACCCATTAACATTTCGAATAATGTCTGTCTATAGATTTAGTATATATTTATAATGAGGAAACCGGTTTGTAAACGGGGTATTTTTAATTTTAGCACAAAAAAGATACATTGGTTTTCTTTAATGAATATATCTAAAAGTGGACTGTGCTTACAGCCTCTATCCCAGCCCATAATGCTTTGTTTCCTGTTTTTTCAGAATGCCTTTAATCCCAGAAATCCTAATTATTTCTATAATGCCCAAATGTATCCAGCTGATCTATGTAAAAATTAGTTATATAATGTGTATAGTTCAGAAAATTTTCTGATAACCTATGTCAGTTAAAAAAACAATATATTAAAGAAAACTGTTAAATGAACAAATACCTAATCGAAAAATGATGTTAGAAATTAAAGGCATAAAAGAATCAACTTGGCCACCTATTTTGCCCCATGCTCTGCCCCTTAGTAAGAATTGAGAGACAGCAAAAACAGATTGTATTTATTGCATTGTATATACTTGGGTGTATATTTTCAAATATGTCCGGCTGTGAGGTTGCAAAAATCTCAAGTAGAAATGGTTGTTCTGAGGTCCCGTCGATCATGTGAACCCAGCGATACAGCCAGAAGTCTTCACTATCATCTAAAGGAAAACAAGTAGTCATATTTAACACCGAAGGCAGAGACAAGCAACCAATGAAACCCCAGATATTTAAGCTGTAAATGTCAAGCACAGCTATAATTCATATAACCTTAGCTTAAAGTATACTTTAAAAAACAAAACATTAGAAAAAATAAAATAAAAATGATAAATTTCAGATTTTAGAGAAATAAAATAATTTAAATTTTTTTTACATTTTTTATACAAAATCAGATCATGACACACAAAAAGCTCCACTACTATATAGTTCATTTACCTCTGATCCTTTTCCGCTCAGATCTTCCAACATAGGTCACAAGTCCTATAACATCACAGACTTTATTGTGAGGTAGATCATTGAAATCCAATCTATAAGACAATATATGATGGGTAAAAAATGGACACTCCCATAAAACACAGAAATTGATTCTGCACTGATCAACAACAGAAAGCAAGTAAAAAAAATAAATTGACGCTTTGGCATTATGCTTACCATGCCATGCATTACTCTGCTGTCACATATTATACTGCAATAATTACCCCATAGTTACTCTTTACCGATGTCACGCAATGTATTACACCAATTTAATTACTCCACTGTCACATGCATATATTAAGAATATAACACAATACTAACCCTCATGCCTGTACTCACTTTTTTGGCCAGGGTATCAAACCTGTAAAACTTTACAAAAGTGTTCTTCGCCGACGAGGTAGCAGACCCCACGGGAAGCCGCCCAAGAAGAGCCCACCGATCTAGTAGAGTGGGCCTTCAGAAACTTAGGAACAAGTAAGGCTGACGACACATAGGCCTGTTGGATAGTAAGTCTAAGCCAACGAGCAATGGACTGCTTCGAAGCAGGGCAACCCTTTTTCTGTGCATCATATAGGACCTCATTCCGAGTTGTTCGCTCGCAAGCGGATTTTAGCAGATTTGCTCATGCTAAGCCGCCGCCTACTGGGAGTGAATCTTAGCATCTTAAAATTGCGAACGATGTATTCGCAATATTGCGATTACACACCTCGTAGCAGTTTCTGAGTAGCTCCAGACTTACTCGGCATCTGCGATCAGTTCAGTGCTTGTCGTTCCTGGTTTGACGTCACAAACACACCCAGCGTTCGGCCAGACACTCCTCCGTTCCTCCGGCCACTCCTGCGTTTTTTCCGGATACGGTAGCGTTTTTTCCCACACGCCCATAAAAAGGCCTGTTTCCGCCCAGTAACACCCATTTCCTGTCAATCACATTACGATCGCCAGAAAGATGAAAAAGCCGTGAGTAAAATTCCTAACTACATAGCAAATTTACTTGGCGCAGTCGCAGTCCGGACATTGCGCATGCGCATTAAGCGGAAAATCGCTGCGATGCGAAGATTTTTACCGAGCGAACAACTCGGAATGAGGGCCATAGCACGAACAAGGAATCCGTCTTTCTGATTCGACCTGTTCTCTTAACAGAGATCTTCAAGGCTCGAACAGCATCCAATGCCTCCGGAGGAGCAGAAGTGTCAGAACTTGACGGAACCACAATAGGTTGATTCAAGTGGTACGCAGAGACAACCTTCGGCAGGAACTGCTGCCTAGTCCTGAGCTCCGCTCTGTCCTCATAAAAGACCAAGTAAGGGCACGCCTAGCAGAAGCCAAGGCCAATAACATCACCGTCCTCCACGTGAGGTACTTGTCTTCTACTGTCATCAGAGGTTTAAACCAAGAGGACTGTCGAAATTCTAACACGACATTCAAATCCCTGGGTGCCGTGGATGGCACAAAAGAGGGTTGAATGTGAAGCACCCCCTACAAGAAAGTCTGAACTTCTGGCAATACCACCAATTTCTTCTGGAAGACAATTGAGAGAGCTGAAATCTGGACCTTAATGGAACCCAGACGTAAGCCCTTATTCTGACGAGCTTGCAGGAAACGGAGGAAACGTCCCAAGTGAAACTCTGCAAGTGGATACGTGCATTCCTCGCACTAAGAAACATATCTCCTCCAGATATGATGATAGTGTTTTGACGTCACAGGTTCCCTGGCCTGAACCATGGTAGCAATAACCTTTTTGGGATGGCCCTTGTGAGCTAGGATGTTCCGCTCACCCTCCAAGCCATCAAACAAAGCCGACGTAAGTCTGGGTGGATGGACGGTCCTTGTTGAAGATGATCTCTTCTCAGTGGCCAAGGGTCTTCGACATACATGTCCAGAAGATCCACGTACCATGCCCTCAGAGGCCAATCTGAATTGCCTGGACTCTTTGATTCCGGATTCGCTTGAGCACCCATGGGAGCAATGGAATCTGAGGAAACAGGTAGACCAACTGGTAAGGCCAAAGCGAAGTCTGTACATTTACTGGCCTCGCCTGAGGGTCCCTGGTTCGAGATCAATACCAGCGAAGCTTCTTGTTGAGTCGAGAAGCCATCATGTCTATCTGTGGGCAGCCCCACCGGTTGATGATTTGCTGAAACACCTGATGGTGAAGCCCCCACTCTCCCGGGTGGAGATCGTGACGACTCAGGAAGTCCGCTTCCCAGTAGTCTACTACCGGAATGAAGATTGCGGACATTGCTCTTGCATTTCTTTCTGCCTAGAGAAGTATCCTTGACACCTCTGGCATGCAGGCCCTGCTTTTTGTCCCCCCTTGTCAATTGATGTACGCCACTGCCGTGGCGTTGTCCGACTGTATCTGGATCGCGTGATCACTGAGCAGAGGTGTGGCCTGAAGCAGAGCATTGTAGATTGGCCTAAGTTCAGAAATGTTGATCGGAAGGAGGGTCTCGTTGACTGACCACCTGCCCTGGAACTGAGCCCCCTGGGTGAGAGCTCCCCATCCTCTCAGACTCGCTTCCGTCGTGAGGAGGATCCAATCCTGAATCCCGAAATTTCAGTCTTCCAGTAGGTTGGAGGACTGCAGCTGCCACAGGAGAGAAATCCTGGACTTAGGTGGCAGACAAATTATCCGGTGCATCTGAAGGTGTGATCCGGACCACTTGCTCAGGAAGTCCAACTGAAAAGTTCTGGCATACTGGATCGCCTCGTACGAGGCAACCATTTTCCCCAACAATCTTATGCAAAGATGGATGGATATCTGAGGCCAGAAAACCATGCGGACCATCTCCTGAAGTGTTCTCGCCTTGTCCTCTGGGAGAACACCTTTTGGGCCACAGTATCCAGCAACATTCCCAGGAACAAGAGCCTCAGAGTTGGCTCCAGGTGGGACTTCCGTAGATTAAAGAACTACCCATGGTGGGACAGAAGCTGGATAGTGCGGTCTACATGGAGCAATAAAAGCTCCCTTGCTTTTATCAGAAAATCGTCCAGGTAAGGGACAACACTGACCCCCTGGACCCGGAGTTAGAACATCATCTCCGCCATCACCTTCGTGAACACCCTCAGAGCCGTGGACAGGCCGAAGGGTAACACCTGGAACTAGTAGTGATCATTCAGCAGGGCAAACCTCAGGTAGGCCTGATGAGGTGGCCAAATTGGGATATGGAGATAGGCGTCTTTGATATCCAGGGAGACCATGAACTCCCGTTCTTCCAGGCCCGTAATCACTGCTCGCAAGGATTCCATCTTGAACTTGAAAACCTTAAGGTAAGAGTTCAAGGATTAGATTCAAAATGGCCTTACCGAACCATCCAGTTTCGGTACCACGAACAGGTTGGAGTAGTAACCCTGTCCTTGTTGTTGCAGCAGCACTGAACAATGACGTGGGATTGGACCAACTTTAGGATGGCCTGTCGCAGCGTAACATGCATATCCTCCAAAGCTGGTAAGCTTGATTTGAAAAATTGTTGGGGAGGAGCACTGTCGAACTCCAGCTTGTAGCCCTGAGAAATGAGGTCCTTGACCAAGGTATCCTGGCAGGAATTTTCCCAGATGCGGCTGAAGTGACGAAGCCGAGCTCCCACCTCGAGATCTCCTCGGGGTGGGTGGGCACCGTCATGCTGAGGCCTTAGTGGAAGCTGTACCGGTGCTCTCCTGAGAACTGGCGATCACTGGTTTTCTTGTCTTACCTCTAGTGCCTCTAGCCGTGTTGGAGGCACCTCTAGCCCTAGATTTAAACCTGTTAAATTGAAAGGACTGGGTAGACGGCCCCGGATAGGAACGCATAGCCGGAGGGGCACCAGAGGGGAGAAATATACGTTATGGTAAGATAGCTCGTCCATATAATCCCGCCCACTGACTCCGTCAAATCAGTTATTTCCAAAGCATATAGGCAGGAGCATTATGTAGAACCCTATTCAGGCAAAAAAAAACCCACATACACACTCTTCCATGCAAAAGGGAAAAGTTTAGCGAGTATACAGATTCTCAAATCAGGTGCGTCAGGGTGGGATCCCAGTGGATACCTGTGGACTTAGGAGAAATACCGTTATCAACGGTAAGTTCTTACCAGAACGTATATTTCTCCGGCAGGGTCCACAGGTTATCCACAGGATAACATTGGGATTTCCCAAAGCAATTTTTAGTGGTGGGGACGCTCCTGATTAATAGGAGAACCTTACGCCCGAATTGAGCATCATGAGAGGCAAAGATATCCCAGGCACAATGTCTGATTGATTGTGTTTATTGGAAGCCATGTGGCTATCTTACATATCTGTTCTGCTCAAGCACAATATTGTGCTACCCATAAAAGACCTTCCTTACATGTAAAGTAAGCAGAGACATTAGCCGGGACAGGGAGATCAGCTTAAGAATATGCTTCTGAAATAGTCATTCGAAGCCATCTTGCTAGCGTCTGTTTAGTAACAGGCCATCTCCTCTTGTGAAAACCGTAGCGGATGAAAAAAGGATTTGGCTTTCTAATCGCACTGGTACAATCCATGTAGGTACTTAATGCCCGGACTACGTCCAGCGACGCATCTGCCGCAGAAAATCCCAATTCCTGAAAAACCGGGACCATATTATCTTCATTAAGGTGGAATATAGATCACCCCTTAGGAAGATACCCAGACCCAGTTCTGAGAACTACTCCTTTTCTGATAATATCCAGATAAACATTAGCATGAAAGTGCTCCTAAATCTGACTCTCTTCTAGCTGATGCCATAGTCAGCTGAACGAGAACTTTAGCTGTCAACCATTTAAAATCCACTTCTCTTAGTGGTTTAAACAGAGCAACTTGACAGGCTTTTGAGGACTACATTTAGATTCCCTGACCCTGTAGTAGAAAAAGGGGAAGGTTGAATGCGCAGCATTCCCTGGGAAAAAGTGCACACATTCCTCAATTTGGCATTTTTCTTTTCGGAACCATACAGTCAAATGCTGACACATGTATTTCCAAGGAAGCCATCGCTAAACCTTTATCTATTCCTGTTTGAAGGAATGGAAAAAACCCTGGAAACTCTGCAAGATTTCGGGTCCATACCTCTTTTATTGCACCAATGCATACAAGCTTGTCACATTTGGTGATAAATACGAGTTAAGGAAGTTTTTCCTTGCTCTGAGCCTTTGTGAGAATCCTCTGGACCTCAGTATTTAGAATTCAAAAGCCGCCCCATTAAAACAGTTGATCCAGATATTTCTGATAATCAAGGACCCTGTCTTAGTCTGGGCATAGAGGAAACAGAAAAGGTATTCAAGATTTTCTGCGGATCTGTGTACCAACACCTTCTGGGCCAAGCCGGTGCTTATTAAGATCCCGGCATCTTTATTGTGTTTTCCTCACTATCCTGAGTAACAGGATGATTTGAGAAACACATAAGAGAAATAAATTCCCATTAAAAAGATATCCACAAAGATCACTCTTTTGTTCCTGACCCGATTATGGCTTTTGTTGTTCAGATGGGACACCATGAGAATTATCTCTGGCCAAGCCCATTTGTCTACCTGAGTCTAAAATGACTTTAGGGTGCAAACCCCATTCATTTACCTGAATGGTGTGTCGACTGAGAAATCAGCTCTTTAGTTTAGGACTCTCAGAACAAACCCTGAGGACAAGGATGGAAGATGGAGTTCTGTACATTATAGTATGTGATTTACCTCCTTCCTCGCTATTTATCTGCTTGTTCCTGTCTGAAAGTTTAAGGTACACTACTGCCATTTCCTTGTCCTTGCGGATCTGGACCGATCTTCCTTTAGGAATGTCTCGTGCCTGAATCAGGACACAGTATATGGCCTGAAGTGCTAATAGATTTATTAGCAGGCACCTTTTTTCTGTAGTCCATAATCCCCAGAATCAAAAGTTTCCGGAAAAATGACCACCATAGTCGAGAAGACTTGTATTTGTTGTCAGGATTTCTCCACCTGATACCAAAAATAAAAAGGTATCCTCTTACCTAGATGGAATGTCTGTAGCCCCCAGGCTACTTCTTACCTTTTTTTGCCAGTACCAGCACTTGTTTGTGTACTGTCCATCTGGCCCGTCTACACCACCTGGTATTCACAGACGGTCTTGAACTCGGAGAATTTAACCAGGTACAACACTGCTTAACTTCCAACATCATTGAGATTGGACATATTCAGTGTGATGCGGCCTTAGATGGAGGAGATACTGGAAAATTTTTCTTAACCTCTACTAACGGAGATAAATTGCCATAATCATTTTGGTATTCTGGGGCTGTGGCTAACCCAAAGGGTAAGGCCTACCTGAATTTTTGCTGAAGGATGGTAAACCTTGAGATAACACTGATGGACAGTGTTATAGGAGCCTGAAGGTAAAATTCCTGACTTATCCAGGAATACCATGTATTATTTTGGCTCCTCACCCCACTATGGAGTTGCCTCCACGTGAACCGTGTTACCCAAATTTCTCTGTTTTTGAAATTGATAATGGGGCGAGGGATTGTTTTTGACCCAGGTGGGAATAAACCGTTCATTGTGCATGGGTTACTGGAATGACAATTCCCGACAAAACATTTTCTGAATTGCTTCATGCAAAACCCTCGCCTAAGCCTCTACCCGAGACGGGCTGAAACCGATTACCTTTTAGGAGAATGGTTCCAGAAGGGAAAATATAACTTTAGAGATACTGCTTCTTGCACCCAGGCATCTACTTGTAGACTGCTATCAATCTGTGCAAACTGAAGAAGTCGGCCCCTTATCCTTCTGGAATCAGCCAGAATCAACCAGATGGCCTCTGGTTTGGAAGCTGGCCTCTGGTTGCCTTTGCTTCTTTGCCATACCAAACTTATTGTATAAAGGCTGTTACATTCCTTTATTACCGACAAGGCCGAACCAGACCCCATTTTGGGGTTATATGTGGAAGGGAACGTGACCTTCTTGGACTCTGCAATAACTGTTAAAACAGAGACTTCCATCTAAGGCAAAAAAAATTCCAGAACCTTCTTAGATTCTGAATCAGCTTCCTATGTACAGATGAAGGATTTATACTATAAGTCATGTTGTGCCTAGGCACAAAAACTAGAAAAGATAACCGAGGACCCATCTGTACGTGAACCAAGCTGTTCTTGAACAGCGATTGTTATGCTGATGCCCTAGAACACTTACTCCCTTGCAGGTGCTGAAACCTGGCTTCCAGTGCCACAGCCTAATGTACCTACAGCACCTGGTATTTCAAGGTGGTCCACCTCCAAGAACTAACCAGGCCGAACACTGCTTAGCTTCCAAAATCTATTGAGATTGGGCCTATCCAGGGGTGTAGTACGGCATGCCAGCATACCGGCGCCGGGAGCCCGACCACTGGCATACCGACAGCATGGCGAGCGCAAAGGAGCCCCTTGCGGGCACGGCGGCGCGCTTCGCGTGCCACACTATTTTATTCTCCCTCCAGGGGGGTCGTGGACCCCCACGAGGGAGAATAGCTGTCGGTATACTGTGCGCCGGGATCCCGACATTCGGCATACTGAAGACCACCCCTATCCAGTGTGGTGTAGCCGTAGACTACAAGGTGAAGTCCTGGCTGGCCTTATCACTGCCCCAGACAAAGACAAATGGTCTTATTCTTTTGATGACAGAGGCCCTATAGATTTTTGCATTATCAATGATATGCATATCTATTTTGGGAGGCACTTCCCTATTTAAAACAGTCCCTAAAAAGATATTAGAATCCCATTTACTGGGCTTCTACTTTATTGGGTGTAACCCAAACCTTTTTCCTGAATTCTGCCCTCGTGCAGAGACCTTTTGGGACGTTTAAACCGAAGTGCCTAATTTCCCCAGGCTCTGCTGCCTCTATTGACAGCTAGCCTATTTTTGCTCTCATTTATTCAGCTTAATTATTTAGCTGACATCTTTTACCTGTTCTTCGTATGTGGAAGTAGAGTATATGGAGCTTTCATCATCTGATGATTTCATGTGTAGCCTGTGATAGTCGATGATTTATTTACATTCGGTTCATCAGCTTGTCTTATTGAAGACGCTGTTGGGTGTCACAACTGAGGGCCTGAGCTGACGGGAGGCAGCCTCAGTTGTAGGGGCTGAGATGTACCGGAACCTGGGAGGTTGTATCAGACCCCTGGACATGTAAGTAACATGAATAATAACTGCCCGAAGGCGTGACCACGACAACTTGGATAAAAGTCAATGATGTTTATTATGACAACTCCGCAATACAGCAGCAGTAAAAGAAAACGTAAAAGTCAGCAAAGAATAAATACAGTTCCTGGGTACTACAGGATGGCAGGAGCCACAGGGCACTGGTAGTGTGAGATAGTTCTTATGATCTTCTAGATGGAAAGTCCTTACCAGGCCCGACTGTAGCAATGGAGATAACCCAGGATTGTGCCAGCTGGTGTTCCAGGAAAAGCTGGGTTGCTGAAGATAAAACAGCTGCTCTGGATACTGGCTGGAACCAGACTGTTGTTAGCACGGAGTGGATACTGGCTGGAACCAGTTAAATAATAAATGAACTTGGGAGCGATGAAATATGAACTGAAATGTAGAACTTGAGAGCGGAGAAATAATAATACCGGTGGAGAGTGGTAAAGTGTAGAAAGGACACCGGCCCTTTAAGGGAAGCTGTACTCTGCTGGAAGCTGAGCTGGAAGCAGGTAATGTTGTAGCTGGAAACAGATGAATCCACAATGGATTGGAGAGTCAGGCTACACCGCAGGTGGAATGCTGGTGCGGGTCTCTATGGTGGAAGTCTTGAGACAGGAGCTGGAACCTGGAAGACAATCACAGGAGAGAGACAAACAGGAACTAGGTTTGACAACCAAAGCACTGACGCCTTCCTTGCTCAGGCACAGTGTATTTATACCTGCAGCAAGGAAGGGATTGGCTTGGCAATTATGCAGATTAAACATACTGACAACAGATTGGAGGAAATGATCAGCTGACAGAATCCAAGATGGCTGCGCCCATGCAGACACTTGGAGGGAAGTTTGGTTTGTAATCCATGTGGTAATGAAAACAGTAATGGCGGCGCCGGCCACTGGAGACAGGAGACGCCAGGCTGACAAGTGCACATCCAACCACGCGGACACAGCGGAGGCCGCGGCTGACGTAATCGCCACTCTGACACTCTGCATGCAGAAGCTCAGGGACGGCGGCGGAGGCCGCGGGAGACGCCATGCCAGATGTAATAAGGCGTTACTGTGACAGCGTCTCAGAGAGACAGGAGAGGATGCAGGAATGTGAACATTAGGATAACAGATGGGATCCGGTCCTGGAGCGCTGAGCCAGCCTTAGGAGGCATCTGATGGGTAAGAAATGGCGTCCAGATACCCGGATCGTGACAGCACCCCCCCCTTTAGGAGTGGCCCCAGGACACTTCTTTGGCTTTTGAGGAAACTTGGAATGGAATCTCCGGACCAAGGCAGGAGCATGGACATCAGAAGCATTGGTCCATGAACGTTCCTCAGGACCATAACCCTTCCGGTCAATAAGATATTGTAGTTGACCGTAACGGTGACGTGAGTCCAGGATCTTGGCCACTTCATACTCAACGCCTCGTTGAGTTTGGACTTTCGGAGTTGGAGGAAGTGAGGAATGAAACCGATTCAAGATCAGCGGTTTCAACAGGGAAACATGGAATGTCCTGGGTATTTTTAAGAAGGGAGGCAACTGGAGTCTGTAAGCAACAGGATTGATGACTTGTTCAATCTTGAAAGGACCGATATAGCGAGGTGCAAACTTCATACTGGGAACTCTTAACCCCAAATTCTTCGTGGATAACTATACCCGATCACCCACCTTGAGAGCAGGAACTGCTCGACGCTTCTTATCCGCAAACTTCTTGTACCTGAACGATGCCTTGAGCAGAGCTGATCGTACGCTCTTCCAGATATTGGCAAACTGATGCAAGGTGATATCCACTGCGGGAACAGAAGTTGCTGGAAGCGGTTGGAACTCAGGGACTTTAGGATGGAATCCAAAGTTAGTGAAGAATGGTGTTGAAGCAGATGAAGAATGATACTGGTTGTTATGACAGAACTCGGCCCAGGGAAGTAATTGAACCCAGTCATCTTGAGAGGAGGACACATAGATGCGGAGGAAGGCCTCCAAGTCCTGATTCACCCTCTCGGTTTGACCATTGGTCTGAGGATGGTAAGCCGTGGAAAACTTTAGCTTGACTTGGAGGACTTGACATAAACTTCGCCAGAATTTGGCTGTGAATTGAACTCCTCGATCTGATATAATTTCTTCAGGAAGACCGTGGAGTCGGAAGATCTCTTGTATGAATACTTGAGCCAACTTGGAAGCTGACGGAAGACCGGTGAGAGGAATGAAGTGTGCCATCTTGGTGAACCGGTCAACTACCACCCAGATGGTATTGAACTTGTTGCACATGGGTAAGTCTGTAATGAAATCCATCGACAAGTGGGTCCATGGTCGACGGGGAACGGATAGTGGAACCAGTTGCCCCGCAGGCGACTGGCGGGATACTTTATGTTGGGCACACTTTGGGCAAGATGCAATAAACTCCAAGACGTCCTTTTTCAGAGTTGGCCACCAATAGGACCTAGAGATAAACTCCAGGGTTTTTTGGATACCTGTATGTCCGGCAAAACGGGAAGCATGGGCCCAATGCATGAGCTTCTTCCTTAGCATCGGCTTCACAAAACTTTTCCCTGATGGGGGCGTGGAGTCCATCCCTACCGTGGAGAATGCCAACGGATTTATAATAGGATGCTTGTCTGAAGACTCTGACTCATTTTCTTGCTCCCATGAGCGGGAAAGGGCATCGGCCTTGCGATTCTGAGAGCCCGGACAGAACTGGAGTTTAAAGTCGAACCTGGAAAAGAAAAGTGCCCATCTGGCCTGACGAGGGTTGAGACATTGTGCGCCCTTCAGGTATAAAAGGTTCTTGTGGTCTGTAAGTATGGTGATTGAATGAGAAGCTCCCTCCAACAGATACCTCCACTCTTCTAGAGCGAGCTTGATGGCTAGCAACTCCTGGTCGCCAATGGCATAGTTGCGCTCAGCTGGGGAGAACTTCCGGGAGAAGAAACTGCAAGGGTGTAAATGGCCATCTTTAGCCCTCTGAGATAACACCGCTCCTACTCCAACGGAGGAGGCATCCACCTCTAAGATGAAAGGAGAGTCGATGTCAGGCTGTTTCAGAACAGGCGCAGAGATGAACCTTTGTTTTAAAAGATGAAATGCTTGCATGGCTTCTTCAGACCACTTGGACGGGTTAGCACCCTTCTTAGTGAAAGCAGTAATAGGCGCCACAATGGTGGAAAAGTCTCGTATAAACTTTCGGTAATAGTTGGCGAACCCTAAGAACCTCTGGACCCCTTTGAGGGTTAAGGGTACCGGCCAATTTTGGATTGCTTGTAGTTTCTCAGGATCCATCTCTAGTCCGGAACCGGACACAATGTACCCTAGAAACGGAATGGACTTGACTTCAAAGACGCATTTTTCTAATTTGCAATAGAGATGATTGACACGGAGACGGGACAGAACCTCTTTAACCCAAAAACGATGTTCCTCTAAATCGTTGGCAAAAATGAGGATATCGTCTAGATAGACCACGACATGACGGTATAGAATGTCTCTGAAGATCTCATTGACAAAATGCTGGAAGACAGCTGGAGCATTGCTCAATCCGAAGGGCATGACGAGGTACTCATAATGTCCGTCACGGGTGTTAAAGGCGGTCTTCCACTCGTCACCCTCACGGATCCGGATGAGATTGTATGCACCTCGCAAGTCCAGCTTTGTAAAGATGGTAGCTCCGCTAACTCTGTCAAAGAGCTCAGTAATCAGGGGTAAAGGATAACGGTTCTTGATGGTAATGTCGTTCAAACCTCTGTAGTCGATGCACGGCCGCAGACCACCATCTTTCTTTTTTACAAAAAAGAAGCCTGCGCCGGCTGGAGAAGAAGAAGGTCGAATGAACCCCTTTGCTAGGTTCTCTTTAATATATTCCTCCATAGAATGCGTCTCAGGCAGAGACAACGGATAAGTTCGGCCTCGAGGTGGAACCTTCCCTGGAACGAGATCAATCGGACAGTCCCATTCTCTATGAGGAGGAAGGATATCAGCAGAAGCTTTACTGAACACATCCGTGAAATCTTGATATGGAGGAGGTGGAACATCAGACGACCTGGGGGAGGAAGAACAGACAGGCAATACTTTAAACAAACATGTCTCAGCACAGGAGGAACCCCATGCCAGGATTTGCGTAGTCGTCCAATCAATTGTAGGATTGTGAAGACGGAGCCATGGAAGGCCCAGGACCACAGGATGTGCGGCTCTTGGAATCACTAAAAAAGAAATAAGTTCGGAATGAAGAACTCCCACTCTCAGACGAACTGGTAGAGTCCTTAAAGAAATAACTGCATCAAAAATTTTGCTGCCATCCACGGCAGTTAAAGAAATGGACAAAGGAAGTCTCTCGGTGGGTAGGGACCACCGTTTAACATAGGCTTCGGTAATAAAGTTCCCAGCTGCTCCGGAATCAAGGAGGGCAATGACGTTCCGATAACGTTGAGCAACTCGAAGCGAGACTGGGAGATTACAATCTTGAGGAGATGGAGAGGAGATCATTACTCCTAGCCGGCCCTCTCCTTGGCGAGCTAGGATTTGGAGTTTCCCGGACGTTTGGGACAGGCATTAATGGTGTGAGACGGAGCTGCACAATAGAGACAGAGAAACTCGGAGAGACGTCTTCGGCGCTCAGCAGGAGTTAAACGGGAACGGCCAAGTTGCATGGGCTCATCTTTAGATGGTGACAGTTGACGAGGAGGAGGAGCAGAAGATTTTGGAGCAGATGATCTTCCACGCTCAGTTGCTCTCTCTCTGAAACGTAAATCCACTTTCGTGCAGAGTGAGATTAGCTCATCTAACTTAGAAGGTAAGTCTCTGGTAGCTAACTCATCTTTAATACGCTCAGATAAGCCATGCCAGAATGCAGCATACAGGGCCTCGTCGTTCCATGCCAGTTCGGATGCCAGGATCTGGAACTGTATCAGATATTGTCCTACAGTACGTGACCCCTGGCGTAAACGGAGAATCTCGGATGAAGCTGAGGTTACCCGGCCTGGATCGTCGAAGATGCGCCTGAATGTTGACACGAAGGCAGTGTAGGAAGATAGCAGGGTGTCGGACCTCTCCCATAACGGTGATGCCCAATCAAGGGCTGAGCCACTGAGAAGAGAAATAATGTAGGCAATTTTTGTACGGTCACTGGGAAAATTGCCAGGTTGTAGCTCAAACTGAATCTCACACTGGTTGAGAAATCCCCTGCAGAATCTTGGAGATCCGTCAAATTTTGCTGGCGTTGGAAGATGAAGACGTGGAGCAGAAATGGGTAAGGTGGGTGGGGTTATAGCTGGAGTCACTGTGGTTGACGCACCAGACGCGCCTGATCCACGGAGAGTTGTCTGAATCCCATCCAGCCGAGTAGAGAGATCCTGGAGACAGCGGATGATGTGGCCCTGTGCAGCCTCCTGATGTTCTAGTCGGGCTGCCAGTTCTTGCATCGGCCTGGCCGCTTGATCCTGGTCTCCGGCTGGATTCATTAGGTCAGTGCTTACTGTCACAACTGAGGGCCTGAGCTGACGGGAGGCAGCCTCAGTTGTAGGGGCTGAGATGTACCGGAACCTGGGAGGTTGTATCAGACCCCTGGACATGTAAGTAACATGAATAATAACTGCCCGAAGGCGTGACCACGACAACTTGGATAAAAGTCAATGATGTTTATTATGACAACTCCGCAATACAGCAGCAGTAAAAGAAAACGTAAAAGTCAGCAAAGAATAAATACAGTTCCTGGGTACTACAGGATGGCAGGAGCCACAGGGCACTGGTAGTGTGAGATAGTTCTTATGATCTTCTAGATGGAAAGTCCTTACCAGGCCCGACTGTAGCAATGGAGATAACCCAGGATTGTGCCAGCTGGTGTTCCAGGAAAAGCTGGGTTGCTGAAGATAAAACAGCTGCTGTGGATACTGGCTGGAACCAGACTGTTGTTAGCACAGAGTGGATACTGGCTGGAACCAGTTAAATAATAAATGAACTTGGGAGCGATGAAATATGAACTGAAATGTAGAACTTGAGAGCGGAGAAAATAAGAATTTACTTACCGATAATTCTATTTCTCGGAGTCCGTAGTGGATGCTGGGGTTCCTGAAAGGACCATGGGGGATAGCGGCT
This sequence comes from Pseudophryne corroboree, assembly GCF_028390025.1. NCBI lineage: Eukaryota > Metazoa > Chordata > Amphibia > Anura > Myobatrachidae > Pseudophryne > Pseudophryne corroboree. The sequence goes on along the minus strand of NC_086451.1, from coordinate 305,710,744 downwards.
CCGCAGGAGACAGGGCACAAAAGTAAAGCTTTCCGATCAGGTGGTGTGCACTGGCTCCTCCCCCTATGACCCTCCTCCAAGCCAGTTAGGTACTGTGCCCGGACGAGCGTACACAATAAGGGAGGAATTTTGAATCCCGGGTAAGACTCATACCAGCCACACCAATCACACCGTACAACTTGTGATCTAAACCCAGTTAACAGTATGATAACAGCGGAGCCTCTGAAAAGATGGCTCACAACAATAATAACCCGATTTTTGTAACTATGTACAAGTATTGCAGATAATCCGCACTTGGGATGGGCGCCCAGCATCCACTACGGACTCCGAGAAATAGAATTATCGGTAAGTAAATTCTTATTTTCTCTATCGTCCTAGTGGATGCTGGGGTTCCTGAAAGGACCATGGGGATTATACCAAAGCTCCCAAACGGGCGGGAGAGTGCGGATGACTCTGCAGCACCGAATGAGAGAACTCCAGGTCCTCCTTAGCCAGGGTATCAAATTTGTAGAATTTAGCAAACGTGTTTGCCCCTGACCAAGTAGCTGCTCGGCAAAGTTGTAAAGCCGAGACCCCTCGGGCAGCCGCCCAAGATGAGCCCACCTTCCTTGTGGAATGGGCATTTACATATTTTGGCTGTGGCAGGCCTGCCACAGAATGTGCAAGCTGAATTGTAGTACACATCCAACTAGCAATAGTCTGCTTAGAAGCCAGAGCACCCAGTTTGTTGGGTGCATACAGGATAACAGCAAGTCAGTTTTCCTGACTCCAGCCGTCCTGGAACATATTTTCAGGGCCCTGACAACATCTAGCAACTTGGAGTCCTCCAAGTCCCTAGTAGGTGCAAGGCACCACAATAAGCTGGTTCAGGTGAAACACTGACACCACCTTAGGGAGAGAACTGGGGACGAGTCCGCAGCTCTGCCCTGTCCGAATGGACAAACAGATATGGGCGTTTTTGAGAAAAAACCACCAATTTGACACTCGCCTGGTCCAGGCCAGGGCCAAGAGCATGGTCACTTTTCATGTGAGATGCTTCAAATCCACAGATTTGACTGGTTTTAAAACAATGTGATTTGAGGAATCCCAGAACTACGTTGAGATCCCACAGTGCCACTGGAGGCACAAAAGGGGGTTGTATATGCAATACTCCCTTGACAAACTTCTGGACTTCAGGAACTGAAGCCAATTCTTTCTGGAAGAAAATCGACAGGGCCGAAATTTGAACCTTAATGGACCCCAATTTGAGGCCCATAGACACTCCTGTTTGCAGGAAATGCAGGAAACGACCGAGTTGAAATTTCTTTGTGGGGCCTTCCTGGCCTCACACCACGCAACATATTTTCGCCACATGTGGTGATAATGTTGTGCGGTCACCTCCTTTCTGGCTTTGACCAGGGTAGGAATGACCTCTTCCGGAATGCCTTTTTCCCTTAGGATCCGGCTTTCCACCGCCATGCCGACAAACGCAGCTGCGGTAAGTCTTGGACAGACATGGTACTTGCTGAAGCAAGTCCCTTCTTAGCGGCAGAGGCCATAAGACCTCTGTAAGCATCTCTTGAAGTTCCGGGTACCAAGTCCTTCTTGGCCAATCCGGAGCCATGAGTATAGTTCTTACTCCTCTACGTCTTATAATTCTCAGCACCTTAGGTATGAGAAGCAGAGGAGGGAACACATACACCGACTGGTACACCCACGGTGTTACCAGAACGTCCACAGCTATTGCCTGAGGGTCTCTTGACCTGGCGCAATACCTGTCCCGTTTTTTGTTCAGACGGGACGCCATCATGTCCACCTTTGGTATTTCCCAACGGTTTACAATCATGTGGAAAAAACTTCCCGATGAAGTTTCCACTCTCCCGGGTGGAGGTCGTGCCTGCTGAGGAAGTCTGCTTCCCAGTTTCCATTCCCGGGATGAAACACTGCTGACAGTGCTATCACATGATTTTCCGCCCAGCGAAAAGTCCTTGCAGTTTTTGCCATTGCCCTCCTGCTTCTTGTGTCGCCCTGTCTGTTTACGTGGGCGACTGCCGTGATGTTTTTCCCACTGGATCAATACCGGCTGACCTTGAAGCAGAGGTCTTGCTAAGCTTAGAGCATTATAAATTTACCCTTAGCTCCAGTATATTTATGTGGAGAAAAGTCTCCAGACTTGATCACACTCCCTGGAAATTTTTTCCTTGTGTGACTGCTCCCCAGCCTCTCGGGCTGGGCTCCGTGGTCACCAGCATCCAATCCTGAATGCCGAATCTGCGGCCCTCTAGAAGATGAGCACTCTATAACCACCACAGGAGAGACACCCTTGTCCTTGGATATAGGGTTATCCGCTGATGCATCTGAAGATGCGATCCGGACCATTTGTCCAGCAGATCCCACTGAAAAGTTCTTGCGTGAAATCTGCCGAATGGAATTGCTTCGTAGGAAGCCACCATTTTTACCAGGACCCTTGTGCAATGATGCACTGTTTTTAGGAGGTTCCTGACTAGCTCGGATAACTCCCTGGCTTTCTCTTCCGGGAGAAACACCTTTTTCTGGACTGTGTCCAGAATCATCCCTAGGCACAGCAGACGTGTCGTCGGGATCAGCTGCGATTTTGGAATATTTAGAATCCACCCGTGCTGTTGTAGCAGTATCCGAGATAGTGCTACTCCGACCTCCAACTGTTCCCTGGACTATGCCCTTATCAGGAGATCGTCCAAGTAAGGGATAATTAAGACGCCTTTTCTTCGAAGAAGAATCATCATTTCGGCCATTACCTTGGTAAAGACCCGGGGTGCCGTGGACAATCCAAACGGCAGCGTCTGAAACTGATAGTGACAGTTCTGCACCACGAACCTGAGGTACCCTTAGTGAGAAGGGCAAATTTGGGACATAGAGGTAAGCATCCCTGATGTCCCGGGACACTATATAGTCCCCTTCTTCCTGGTTCGTTATCACTGCTCTGAGTGACTCCATCTTGATTTGAACCTTTGTAAGTGTTCAAAAATTTTTTTAGAATAAGTCTCACCTAGCCTTCTGGCTTCAGTACCACAATATAGTGTGGAATAATACCCCTTTTCTTGTAGTAGGAGGGGTAAATTAATTATCACCTGCTGGGAATACAGCTTGTGAATTTTTTCCCATACTGCCTCCTTGTCGGAGGGAGACCTTGGTAAAGCAGACTTCAGGAGCCTGCGAAGGGGAAACGTCTCGACATTCCAATCTGTACCCCTGGGATACTACTTGTAGGATCCAGGGGTCCTGTACGGTCTCAGCGCCATGCTGAGAACTTGTCAGAAGCGGTGGAACGCTTCTGTTCCTGGGAATGGGCTGCCTGCTGCAGTCTTCTTCCCTTTCCTCTATCCCTGGGCAGATATGATCTTATAGGGACTAAAGGACTGAGGCTGAAAAGACGGTGTCTTTTTCTGCAGAGATGTGACTTAGGGTAAAAACGGCGGATTTTCCAGCAGTTGCCGTGGCCACCAGGTCCGATGGACCGACCCCAAATAACTCCTCTTCCTTTATACGGCAATACACCTTTGTGCCGTTTGGAATCTGCATCACCTGACCACTGTTGTGTCCATAACATCTTCTGGCAGATATGGACATCGCATTTACTCTTGATGCCAGAGTGCAAATATCCCTCTGTGCATCTCGCATATATAGAAATGCATCCTTTAAATGCTCTATAGTCAATAAAATACTGTCCCTGTCAAGGGTATCAATATTTTTAGTCAGGGAATCCGACCAAGCCACCCCAGCTCTGCACATCCAGGCTGAGGCGATCGCTGGTCGCAGTATAACACCAGTATGTGTGTATATACTTTTTATGATATTTTCCAGCCTCCTGTCAGCTGGTCCTTGAGGACGGCCCTATCTATAGACGGTACCGCCACTTGTTTTGATAAGCGTGTGAGCGCCTTATCCACCCTAAGGGGTGTTTCCCAACGCGCCCTAACTTCTGGCGGGAAAGGGTATACCGCCCATAATTTTCTATCGGGGGGAACCCACGCATCATCACACACTTTATTTAATTTATCTGATTCAGGAAAAACTACGGTAGTTTTTTCACATCCCACATAATACCCTCTTTTGTGGTACTTGTAGTATCAGAAATATGTAACACCTCCGTCATTGCCTTTAACGTGTGGCCCTAATAAGGAATACGTTTGTTTATTCACCGTCGACACTGGATTCAGTGTCCCATTCTGTGTCTGTGTCGACCGACTAAAGTAAACGGGCGTTTTAAAACCCCTGACGGTGTTTTTGAGACGTCTGGACCGGTACTAATTGTGTGTCGGCCGTCTCATGTCGTCAACCGACCTTGCAGCGTGTTGACATTATCACGTAATTCCCTAAATAAGCCATCCATTCCGGTGTCGACTCCCTAGAGAGTGACATCACCATTACAGGCAATTGCTCCGCCTCCTCACCAACATCGTCCTCATACATGTCGACACCCACGTACCGACACACAGCACACACACAGGGAATGCTCTGATAGAGGACAGGACCCACTAGCCCTTTGGAGAGACAGAGGGAGAGTTTACCAGCACACACCAAAAACGCTATAATTATATAGGGACAACCTTATATAAGTGTTTTCCCTTATAGCATCTTTTTTATATATTTCTAACGCCAAATTAGTGCCCCCCCCCTCTCTGTTTTAACCCTGTTTCTGTAGTGCAGTGCAGGGGAGAGCCTGGGAGCCTTCCCTCCAGCCTTTCTGTGAGGGAAAATGGCGCTGTGTGCTGAGGAGATAGGCCCCGCCCCTTTTTCGGCGGCCTCGTCTCCCGCTCTTAACGGATTCTGGCAGGGGTTAAATATCTCCATATAGCCTCCGGAGGCTATATGTGAGGTATTTTTAGCCAAAATAGGTATTCATTTGCCTCCCAGGGCGCCCCCCTCCCAGCGCCCTGCACCCTCAGTGACTGCCGTGTGAAGTGTGCTGAGAGGAAAATGGCGCACAGCTGCAGTGCTGTGCGCTACCTTTAGAAGACTGAGGAGTCTTCTGCCGCCGATTCTGGACCTCTTCTTACTTCAGCATCTGCAAGGGGGCCGGCGGCAAGGCTCCGGTGACCATCCAGGCTGTACCTGTGATCGTCCCTCTGGAGCTGATGTCCAGTAGCCAAGAAGCCAATCCATCCTGCACGCAGGCGAGTTCACTTCTTCTCCCCTAAGTCCCTCGTTGCAGTGATCCTGTTGCCAGCAGGACTCACTGTAAAATAAAAAACCTAAGCTAAACTTTTCTAAGCAGCTCTTTAGGAGAGCCACCTAGATTGCACCCTTCTCGGCCGGGCACAAAAATCTAACTGGCTTGGAGGAGGGTCATAGGGGGAGGAGCCAGTGCACACCACCTGATCGGAAAGCTTTACTTTTGTGCCCTATCTCCTGCGGAGCCGCTATCCCCCATGGTCCTTTCAGGAACCCCAGCATCCACTAGGACGATAGAGAAATAATAATACCGGTGGAGAGTGGTAAAGTGTAGAAAGGACACCGGCCCTTTAAGGGAAGCTGTACTCTGCTGGAAGCTGAGCTGGAAGCAGGTAATGTTGTAGCTGGAAACAGATGAATCCACAATGGATTGGAGAGTCAGGCTACACCGCAGGTGGAATGCTGGTGCGGGTCTCTATGGTGGAAGTCTTGAGACAGGAGCTGGAACCTGGAAGACAATCACAGGAGAGAGACAAACAGGAACTAGGTTTGACAACCAAAGCACTGACGCCTTCCTTGCTCAGGCACAGTGTATTTATACCTGCAGCAAGGAAGGGATTGGCTTGGCAATTATGCAGATTAAAAATACTGACAACAGATTGGAGGAAATGATCAGCTGACAGAATCCAAGATGGCTGCGCCCATGCAGACACTTGGGGGGAAGTTTGGTTTGTAATCAATGTGGTAATGAAAACAGTAATGGCGGCGCCGGCCACTGGAGACAGGAGACGCCAGGCTGACAAGTGCACATCCAACCACGCGGACACAGCGGAGGCCGCGGCTGACGTAATCGCCACTCTGACACTCTGCATGCAGAAGCTCAGGGACGGCGGCGGAGGCCGCGGGAGACGCCATGCCAGATGTAATAAGGCGTTACTGTGACAGCGTCTCAGAGAGACAGGAGAGGATGCAGGAATGTGAACATTAGGATAACAGATGGGATCCGGTCCTGGAGCGCTGAGCCAGCCTTAGGAGGCATCTGATGGGTAAGAAATGGCGTCCAGATACCCGGATCGTGACAGCGGGGATATACCACAATCAGTGAGCAGCATGTGTTAATATTTTAAGATTTAACATTTCAGCTAAACTGTACAAGGTCTGCAACATTGTCCATCTATACCTGATGTAATCAGGAAATGTATTATGCTAAACAGCAAATCATTTTTATACATAACCATCCTGTCCCAATCATAGAGGATATTACAGTTTTTGCCGAACAACAACATATAAGTGTTTTAGACATGATAAATACTCAGCACTTTCACAGTGTACTACACAATTTTGTGACTGTAATCACTTTTCTCTAAAGTGATGTGTGTGACTCTTCCCATGCACCTGCATTAAGGATCAGAAATATCAACTGACAATCATTTATTATTAAGGCAGCATCACACTAGCAGTCAGTCACATATTATACATTATATATATATATATATATATATATATATACATATATACACACACACACACACACCTATACATACAATATATACATATATATATATATATATATATATATATATATACATACACACACATAAATATACACATATATATATATATATATATATATATATATATATATATATATAGATATATATATAGATATATATAGATATATATATAGATATATATATATACACACACACACACACATCATATGAGCAGATTATCAACTACGAACACATCTCAAAGCATGTCGGAGTACATATTACTGAATTCTGTCTTATACAGATATTTAAAGTATTCAGACACATTGCGAAGAAAACCACAGTATTGTACATAAAACTCATATGCAATAGGCACTAAAGTTAACTATTCATACTACAAAGGTAGATAGAATTTTAGTGCTGTATAACCCGTACTCTGTAGAGTGGGATACAGGGAGACTTACCCCACTTCCAGGATCGATCAATACGTTAGCGAACGCTGAGTGGATCTAGACGCTACTAGTGTACACTACCGCTACGGTCATTATTTGTGGACACAGATGCTCAGTGAACGTTAGTGCATGCAGACGCTCCTGTCTGCGACCCCGTCTCTTAGCGGTAAACCTTAGTGTATACAAACGCAGCGCCTATGCTGTGACCGAGTTCCCTCGTGGTAGCGTCTGAGACGGAAGTGAGGCAATCAGTTCATGACGGGAGACGCACGGTAACTGGTCATGAACTGGGGGGAGGGGCGACCAGGAGAGCGTCTGACTCCCCACTGCTGACATCAACCCTAGGGATCGCAGCCTCAAACTAATCCTGGTGCCTTATGATTCCTAAAGCCTAGCGCTAGAGCACCCGTTGTGGTGGCGCGCCAGCTACTGTTTAGTAGTCTCCTCCCAAAACAGTGCGGCTGTGTCCGTATTCCCCTTCTAAGCGGAACCGATGCCTTACCTTCTCCCCGTGCTCCGGCCACAGCCTGGTAACGTCTGCTGGACCTGCTAGTAACATCCGACACAGATGCCCGTCGAGACAGCACTTGTACCGTGGGTAAGCATTGTTGCGACCCGGCGGAGAGTTGTTGGAGCGACTCTTTCCAATATGCGTGTAAGACGCTGTTAGGAAAGATCACTCAAAAAACATAGTAAGACTATAAAAATAACTAAAATAAAAGCTTAGGGCTGCCAAACACAGCAGCCCTGTAACCATGGTCCGGCTCCTGCCGCACCAAACAAAAAACTGATTTGACTGAGTCAGTGAGCGGGATTATATGGACAGGCCCGGTGCATTCTGGGAGGCCTGAAAGCTTGTGATAGTTTGGTGCCAATCCGCTGTCGCTCCATCATATCCCAATGTTATCCTGTGGATAACCTGTGGACCCTGCCGGAGAAACATGGATTTCCCCACAGTAACTGTAGAAATCCACGTATCCAATTCTACCCTGAAGAGCCATTCCCCCGAAAAGGGGAGACTCAATACTGCACTTAGATTCTGCGTCCGCTATCCACTGACGCAACCACAAAGCCCTGCGCGCCGACACTGCCATAGCAGTGGTCCTAGCATTAATATTGCCTATCTCCTTGAGAGAGTCACACAGGACATGTGCAGTGTCCTGAATGTGCTTCAGGAGAGTCACTGTAGTGACCAGGCGCATATGCCCCGAGAGGCCTTCCTGAATCTGAGTAGCCCAGGTATGAAGTCATCCAGCAACCTGCTATGACCGGTCTCTGAGACATACCCGCTGATGCGTAGATAGACTTCAGTGTAGTCTCTATCTTCCTATCCCCAGGGTCCTTCATGGTGAAGGAGCCCGGGTCCGCAGTAACGCCTTTTTGGAAAGTCCACAGCCGGGGTTTCTTCCCAGAATTTTCTGCCTTCAGAAGCAAATGGGAAAGTGAGCAAAAACTGTTTTGACACTTGGTATTTTTTCAGGCTAACTTAAATAGATCATCTAACTCTGCAGAATCAGGGAAAGTGACACTGGGCTTGTTCTGTGTGAAGAAAAACGATTGCCGTGTCGCAGCGTCCTCTAGAGGGAGTTTTAACACGTCCTGTATAGCTAAAATGAGGGGTTCAATACCCTGTGCAGAAGGGGAATCCCCAGTAATAGGTTCCAATTCCTCCCCCTCCTCCAGTATTTCCTCATCTGAATCAGAGAGCAAAGCAGGCAACACACGTTTTTGTGGTCCTGAGTTAGAGAGGGGGGGCTGTGGAACATATGTCCTTGCAGCCAGGTCTGCAACAGCACGCTGCAATCGTTGAGTTTTTTGAGCATTAGCAGTGAGCTGGGATGACATATCTGACATCATGTTTTCTTGACCCTCCCTCCCAGTACCCTCACTGGGCTGTGAGGACTGACTACATTGTTCACATGATAATGAACCAGATGTAGGAGGAGAGAATCTGGTGTGACATACACTGCATAATTGGTGTTTTAACATGTTTACAGTAAACAACACTTACATACACATAGACAAGTCCTATTGTAGGCTGCCCTTACTGTATGTGAGAGGGAGACAGAGAAAAGGGAACAGCACACCCCAAGCTAAACAGCCCCAGTGAGGCTGTAAGCTGATATATCACGGTGAAACACCGATCTTTTGTCCTTTTGAGGACATAGAGTAGTGTACAATAGCGGCTCTCCCCCTTTGCTTCACCCCTGTACCAGTTTTCCTGCGTATCCTGAGTGTCAGGATGAGCTGTGTGTGCCTGCTGCTGCAGCTGTAAGCAGAGGAACGCACCAAAATGCCGCTGGTCCCGCTCTGAGGAAGCTCCTCTGTAATGGCACCGGAGCTTCAGCAATGTTTATACTGGCAAAAATCTCTCCATGAGTATAAAACATAACACAAGTGCTAATTTTACCCACCGCTGCCAGTGTACACAGGGGGGCTACAGCGGGTCACCCCCAGGAGGGTCCAGTATGCCTACCTCGCGTTCTGCCGCACCATGAACCGGGGGACCCTCCAAGCGGGCCCCAGGTTTGTATTCATCACTGATGTCACCATCAGGCTATCATTAGGGGTGTGCGGCGTGCTGCGATTGTGATTGCAAAGGCACAGTGCCCCGCAGTACGACAGTCTCTCAGGACGGTGGTCCTGCAGCGGGAAAGCGGCGACACTTTGCAAGGCTGGTGACCGTCCCCTTCCTAACTCCAACGGTGCAGGTATACTGTTGCCCAAACAGCATAACGAAAATAATAAAAATGTAAAATAAACTGAAGAAAACTCTCTGGAGCTTCAGCGTGTGCATCCTCTCCTGAGGGCACTTTTTTCTAAACTGCCTGTGGGAGGGGGTATAGAGGGGAGGAGCCAGCACACCCAGTTGAAGAAATTTAAAGTGCACCGGTTCCTTTGGACCCCGTCTATACCCCATCGTACTAGATTCCCCCAATATCCCTTATGGATGCTAGAGAAAGTAAATTGTTAGCACGCCCTGTTATTTATAAGCTAACAGTGCACGGAAAGATAAATAGACACACACACGACAAGACAGCGTGCTCTAAAAGTCAAGCAAGAAAATGACGGCTCACAGCTCACAGAGTGCGGCTATCTGGCTGGATCCTCAGCAGCCTTGCTCTACACTGTTATCATGTCTCACTGGTACACTCAGGCTGCACTGCTTCAAAGTGACCTCTCTACTTCCTACTATAGGGCTTTGCTATTGGTCACAGCACCAGCTAGGAGACTGTTTATTACATGAGGATAGTGGCATAACAAGCATGGTGACTTGCCCTTATACAGATGTGTCCTCATACATCTAGGCTCAATATGCCATGCAGCACGAGATGCCTGGCGAGAGTGAGCGGCTAGGTTCCATGAAACTCCACTAGCGTTGAAAATGCACCTTAGTTGCAATGCGATACGACTCGGACACACCAGGAGACTGTGCTGGTTAATTTGACATGCAACACTTCTATATCTGTGTGCGACTGAGTCTGTATACGAAGCACAATGAAACTTGGAATATAAAAAAAAGCAAAGACAGCTGCATCATAGCACTTCATATACAGATTCAGAGACTCATTTGCACAAGTGTTGCATATCAAATTAAGTCTTATGGGACCTGGCGCACCAAGAGGGTCTGTTTGGTGCGACTGGATCAATGATGTATGAGGACATATCTGTATGTCTACACAAGTGAACAAGTAGAAGCCTATTTATAAAGCAGGCTTGCAAAGACCTATTTTCTATCGCTGCTCATCATTGCAATAGAAAATATAATAAAACAGAAAATATATCTCCCTTCCTGGGGATGCGGAGAGAAGCTGAACTCAATGGCAATACTGGCCGCCAGCAGTGAACAGTGACTTACTGCATCAACACCCTGTCGGGGTCACTCATGCGCACTGCACCTCGAGACCCAGTCTTAGGAAAAAATAAATAAAAAATAGATGGGACACATTACAAGTAAAACATGGGAGGGTAATTACATAGGATTTAACAGATGACTCGGCACCTTGTCATAAATTGATATTTCACGGCTGGCAATTTCCACTCAGGCTTCACATGCTTTTCTTGGAGAAAGGAAATCTTGGATGGAGGATCTCTGGCATTCAAACTTATTTCTGTTATGTAAGAAGGACAAAAAAAAATGCAGAAAATAAACGTTTTATCTGAATGTACAGAACATGGAACTTGTAGAAATATTTGTTTTAATAAGCCCAAGCTGAAAATTATTATTTAAGTTTATTTTTAAAATGCCACCTTCCTAAAATGTTCATATTTTCCCCTAGTGAAGCCCAATTTTCACAAGCAGCTTAAAGCAATGACCTCAAGCTGAATATACAGTATGTATATATATATATATATATATATATATATATATATATATATATATAAACCATGGACACATCACATAAAAGGTGGTGCTTATAATCGTAATTAAAATTCAAGTAAAATATTTTTAGAACCTACAGCAACTATTATATTACTTCAAAATCAATAATAAATGTGCCTTTTTGGTATGAAGAAAAAAGTCATGTGATGTTACAGTGACATCACAAAACTTCCCCAAGCATAGGACCAATATTTCTGAGATAGTAGACCATTTACTCAATGACCGGGATGTAATAAAGTCTGAGTTTGGCGGCTGTGGGGGATGCCGGCCGAACAAGGACTTTTTTTTAAAGGGGCACTTATATACAAGGCTAAACCATGCCTTTTTACATGACTGCCCATTTAAAAAAAAAAAAAAAATCACAGTTCGACCGGCAGCCCGCACGACAGCAGACTTCGAGCTTCTTTACATCCCGCCCCATAATGTATTATTTCTGCATGTAAGTAACAGATTTACTTCACTGCAAGTTATCATATGCTGTCAAATATTTTGGAGCAATAACCCTTCTCTACTAATTTAGTTTAACTTAAAGCAAAATGCAATAAGACATTAAAAAAAAAAACTCTACAATGTCCCTTCAAAATTACATGCACAAAAAGTGGCGATTCCGAGATGCTGATCCAATCCGCAATCTTCCAATGTAGAGCTGATCCGCCAAACTTGAACGATTGGTGATTTCTCGGTGGATCGGCAAAATAAACCATGTTAAAAGTACCTAACTCGCCAATACCAATAATTTTTGGATCAGAATTAGCAAATCGAACTAACATGTTGGATTTTGTGGTTTCCCCCGACGTGAGCATCGGCAGAACAAGGAATTGCCCCAATTAATTTCTGCTGTATGGGCCTCTTTAGGATGAACCTCCTGAATTACCAAGTTTATTGGATCAAAAAGTAAAAAACTAAAAAAAGGAGATTTATGGTAGCATAAATCTCTTTTTCTGCAGCAGGGTACATTGATTTCCACAGGGAAACATCGGGGATGACCTAAAGCAGTTCCTCATGGGATGGGACGCGCCGTAGCGGGTATGAGAACTTGGCGTCCAAAGGAAGCATTCTGGAAGGCAGAAGAATCGAAGGCATAGAACCTAATAAACGTGTTCACTGATGACCGACCATGTAGCCGCCTTGCACAATTGTTCAGCAGACGCGCCTCAGCGGGCCGCCCAAGAAGGTCCAACAGACCGAGTAGAATGGGCTTTGATAGCAGCAGGAGCTGGGAGTCCAGTCTGAGCATAGGCTTGTGCAATCACCAGTCTAATCCATCTGGCCAAGGTTTGCTTATTCGCAGGCCAGCCACGTTTGTGAAAACCAAAAAGTACAAAAAGGGTATCTGACCTCCTGATAGAGGCAGTGTTCTCCACATAAATACGGAGAGCACTTACCACATCCAAAGACCGCTCTTTGGAGGACAAATCAGATAAAGCCCGGAACCACAATCTCTTGGTTAAGGTGAAAAGATGACATCACCTTAGGCAAATAACCAGGGCGAGTTCTAAGAACTGCCCGGTCACAGTGAAATATCAGAGACAGGACAGAGTGCCTATGTCTGACACCCTCCTAGTAGAGGCAATAGCCAGTAGGAACAGGACCTTGACCGTGAGCCATTTAAGGTCCACTGATTCAAGAGGTTCAAATGGAGACTCTTGCAGGGCATTCAGGACAACAGACAGATCCCATGGAGCCACAGGAGGGACATAGGGAGGCTGAATCCGTAAAACACCCTGGGGTAAATTTACTAAGGTGGGAGTTTTTTTAGAACTGGTGATGTTGCCCATAGCAACCAATCAGATTCTACTTAACATTTGTCTAGCTGCTTCTAGAAGATAATAGATTGGTTGCTATGGGCAACATCACCAGTTCTAAAAATCTCCCACCTTAGTAAATTTACCCCCCTGAGTGAAAGTATGAACATCAGAAATAGACGCAATTTTTCTCTGAAACCACACGAGAAGGCAGAGATATGAACCTTGAGGGAGGCCAGATGAAGGCCTAATTCCAGGCCTTGTTGTAGAAAAGCCTGGAAGTACTGAATTTGTAAGCATCGTAATTCTTAGCAGCACACCAGGTGAAGTAAGAATTCCAGACCCTGTAATAAATCCGAGCAGATGCCGGTTTGCAGACCTTCAGCATTGTTTGGATAACCGCCTCGGAGAATCCTTTGGCCCTTAGGAGTGAAGCTTTAAGAGCCACGCCGTCAAAGCCAGTCTGGCCAGGTACGGATAGACACAAGGGCCCTGAATGAGGAGGTCTGGGCGTTGAGGAAGTAGAAGAGGATGCTCTATCGATAGACCCTGCAGGTCTGAGAACCAATGCCATCTTGGCCACGCTGGAGCGACTAGAAGTAGTATTCCTCCTTATTGTTTGAACTTCCGCAGTACCCTGGGCAGGAGTGACACTGGAGGGAACACGTATGGCAGCCGAAAGTTCCATGGAATTGTCAGTGCGTCCACGAACGCCGCTTGCGGATCCCTGGTTCTTTATCAGAATACCGGAACTTTGTGATTGTGTCGAGACACCATCAGGTCTACATCTGGTAGGCCCCACTTGTCCACTAGGAGTTGAAAGACTTTCTGATGAAGACTCCACTCTCCGGCGTGCATGTCCTGACGACTGAGGAAATCTGCTTCCCAGTTGAGGACACCCAGAATGAACACTGCCGATATTGCTGGCAGATGGCGTTCCGCCCAACAAAGGATTTTTGACACTTCCATCATTGCCATGTGGCTTATGTATAACACAGTGGTGGCGTTGTCTGGCCGTACTTGAACAAGCCTGTTCTGTAACAGAGGCAGGGCGAGAGACAAAGCATTGAACACTGCCCGCAATTCCAGAATGTTTATCAGCAGGAGTGATTCGTCCATGGTCCACCGACCCTGGAAAGAGTGTTGCTCCAACCCCACGCCCCAACCCCTCAGACTGGCATCCGTAGTCAGTAGGACCCAGTTGGGGATCCAGAAGGGACAGTCCCTGCTCAACTACTGGTCCTGTAGCCACCAGGTCAGCCACAGACGAACCTCCGGAGTCAAGGAGACATGCGAGACCTGATCCGATGAGGAAGGCCGTCCCACTTAGAAAGGATTAACCTCTGCAGAGGGCAGGAATGAAATTGAGCGTATTCTACCATGTCGAACGCCAACACCATAAGGCCTAGTACTTGCATTGCTGAGTGTATCGACACTCTTGGGTGAGGGAGGAAGTATCTGATCCTGTCCTGAAGTTTCATGACCCTCTCTGGAGACAGAAACAGCCGTTGACTGTGTGTGTGCAGCAGTGCCCCCAGGAGCACCATGCTCCGAGCAGGGACCAGCAAGGACTTCTTCCAGTTGATGAGCCACCCGTGGGCTTGTAGGAAGTTTACAGTCAGTTGTAGATGACTGAGGACATCGTGGGAGTTTGCCAGAATCAGCAAGTCGTCCAGATACGGCAGGATCCGGACTCACTGGCGACGGAGATGAGCCGTCATCACGGCCATAACCTTGGTGACAAGCCGAGGGGCCGTGGCCAGTCCAAACGGCAGAGCCTGGAATTGATAGTGAAGGTTGCCAATAGCAAACCGCAGATATTGCTGATGTGATATGGCAATAGGTATATGCAGGTAAGCATCTTGTATATCCAGGGATACCATATAGTCTCCGGGTTCCATGGCCAGTACAACTGAGTGCAGTGTTTCCATATGGAACTTGGACACTCTCACAAACTTGTTCAGTGATTTGAGGTTGAGTATAGGCCGGAAAGACCCATTGGGTTTCGGGACTAGAAACAGGGTCGAGTAGTATCCTATGCATCTCTGGGACAGAGGTACCGGCACCACCACTCCTGTATCCAGGAGAGAACACACAACCAGTTGGAGAGCTTGCGCCTTCAACGGATCCAAAGGGATAACCATTGTGCAGAAGTGGCGAAGGGGACGTCTCTTGAAAGAGACTGAGTATCCGTGAGAGACAACTTCTCGCACCCATGCGTCTAAAGTGGTCTTCAACCAGACCTGGGTGAATCGCAGAAGTCGGGCTCCCACCCTGGGGTCCCCCAGGGGGAGGCCCGCCCTGTCATGCAGCAGGCTTGTCGTGTTTAGAAGCAGGCTGACGGGCTGCCCAGGTTTGTTTTGCCTTGGGCTTAGTAGTTTTGGGAACATGAGATTGTCTCGGGTATGCCTGACCTTTTGCTTTCCCTTGAGGTCGAAAGGAGCGAAAAGTGGTACCTTTTGCCTTCTGTGCAGATGGAATAGTATTTGGGAGAAAAGCAGTCTTAGCAGCCGCAAAGTCTGTCACAATTTTATTGATATCTTCCCCAAATAGAATGTCCCCCTTAAAAGGGAGTACATCCAAGGTCTTTTTAGAGTCCACCTTCCATGACCTCAACCACAGAATACGGTGAGCCAGGATGGATGTAGTCGATGACTCGGCCGCCAACACACCTGCCTAAGAGGACGCCTCCTAAATGTAATAGGCGGCGCTGGTAATATGAGACCGGTATTGTCTGGCAGTGTCAGATATCCTGAGGCAGCTCTTCCTCTAATGCCTGAACCCATGCTTCAATTCCTTTTACAGCCCAGGAGGCTGCTATAGTGGGTCTATGTACAGCACCTGTAAGGGAGTAAATAGACTTCAGGCATCCTTCCACATGCTTATCTGTCGGTTCCTTCAGCAAGGTGACAGTGTTGACGGGCAGAGTAGATGACACCACGAGACGGGTGACATGGGAATCTACTGTCGGTGAATTTTCCCACTTGTTACATAACTCTGAAGGGAGAGGATAGCGAGCTACCATCCTTTTAGACAGGGAGAATTTCTTTCCTGGAGAAGACCAGGGTAATTTATGTACTGTATATCTACTAAATGGTCAGAATGTGGTAATAAGTTTTAGCTACCTTCTGACGTTTAAACTTATCAGGTTTCTAAGACACCGTAATGGAATCCTCATCATCATCAGTGATCTGTAGGATCTGCTTAATAGCAACCACTAAGTCAGGGACATCAACCTGAGTAGTAGATTCCTCACCAGAAGCAACTGTGTCAGTGTCTGACGGAGCAGTATATTCCCCATCCTCATTAGAAGAATCTTCTGAGAGATTAGTGGATTGTGAGGAGGAAGTAGCCCGCTTAGATGACCCAGTGACACGAGAGTGACTTGGGGCAGTTTTATGTCTAACCAAGGATTGATTCAATTGCTGCAACTGGGTAGACAAATTATCCGCCCATGGTGGATTTACCACTTGGACAATATGTGGCTGCAATGGCACAGGAGGTGCCATAGGGAGCGTAAGGCTAGATGAGAACACCGCCCAAGGTGGCTCCTGATTGGTTACAGGAGTGGCGGACTGACCGGGAGATGTATGTCACATAGTACACAGTCGTCATACAAAACTTACCCTTAGGCAAATCCTTGGCGCATGCTCTGCATTATACAGGAGCGTCCGCGGATTTCCCGCCCTGTGTGTTAGACATTTTCAGTGAGTGCAACTGCAGAGTGTATGAGTACGCTACAGCCAGACAGAGTACAATACTTGCGAATAAATCCCCTAGTATGTGACAGCGTACACAGTACACAACACCAGCGACTAAGTCCGGTACAATATGACTGCGTACACCGCACACACCAGCGAATAAATCCGTCGGTATGTGACTGAGTACACAGTAGAATACACTTAACGGTAAATACTGTGACGCACTATATATGGACTCAGACGCACCTAGTCTCTTAGTGTACAGAATACAGTGATAGCTAAAGCTGGGATACACTCAGATACAGGCACACACATCACAGTCACAGTGACCATGCAGATAATTATTTTAGTCAAACAATAAAACTGCACTGGACTAGTAAAATATATATATATCTATATATATATATCTATATATATATATATATATATATATATATATATATCTATATATATATATCTATATATATCTATATATATATATATATATATATATACACATACACACACACACACACACACTGCTAAAAAAATAATAAAGGGAACACTTAACACAATGTAACTCCAAGTCAATCACACCTCTGTGAAATCAAACTGTCCACTTAGGAAGCAACACTGATTGACAATCAATTTCACATGCTGTTGTGCAAATAGAATAGACAACAGGTGGAAATTATAGGCAATTAGCAAGACACCCCCAATAAAGGAGTTGTTCTGCAGGTGGTGACCACAGACCACTTCTCAGCTCCTATGCTTTCTGGCTGATGTTTTGGTCACTTTTGAAAGCTGGCGGTGCTTTCACTCTAGTGGTAGCATGAGAGAGTCTACAACCCACACAAGTGGCTCAGGTAGTGCAGCTCATCCAGGATAGCACATCAATGCGAGCTGTGGCAAGAAGGTTTGCTGGGTCTGTCAGCGTAGTGTCCAGAGCATGGAGGCGCTACCAGGAGACAGGCCAGTACATCAGGAGACGTGGAGGAGGCCGTAGGAGGGCAACAACCCAGCAGCAGGACCGCTACCTCCGCCTTTGTGCAAGGAGGAACAGGAGGAGCACTGCCAGAGCCCTGCAAAATGACCTCCAGCAAGCCACAAATGTGCATGTGTATACACAAACGATCAGAAACAGACTCCATGAGGGTGGTATGAGGGCCCGACGTCCACAGGTGGGGGTTGTGCTTACAGCCCAACACCGTGCAGGACGTTTGGCATTTGCCAGAGAACACCAAGATTGGCAAATTCGCCACTGGCGCCCTGTGCTCTTCACAGATGAAAGCAGGTTCTCACTGAGCACATGTGACAGACGTGACAGAGTCTGGAGACGCCAAGGAGAATGATCTGCTGCCTGAAACATCCTCCAGCATGACCGGTTTGGCAGTGGGTCAGTAATGGTGTGGGGTGGCATTTCTTTGGGGGGCCGCACAGCCCTCCATGCGCTCGCCAGAGGTAGCCTGACTGCCATTAGGTACCGAGATGAGATCCTCAGACCCCTTGTGAGACCATATGCTGGTGGGGTTGGCCCTGGCTTCCTCCTAATGCAAGACAATGCTAGACCTCATGTGGCTGGAGTGTGTCAGCAGTTCCTGCAAGACGAAGGCATTGATGCTATGGACTGGCCCGCCCGTTCCCCAGACCTGAATCCAATTGAGCACATCTGGGACATCATGTCTCGCTCCATCCACCAATGCCACGTTGCACCACAGACTGTCCAGGAGTTGGCGGATGCTGTAGTCCAGGTCTTGGAGGAGATCCCTCAGGAGACCATCCGCCACCTCATCAGGAGCATGCCCAGGCGTTGTAGGGAGGTCATACAGTCACGTGGAGGCCACACACACACTACTGAGCCTCATTTTGACTTGTTTTAAGGACATTACATCAAAGTTGGATCAACCTGTAGTGTGTTTTTCCACTTTAATTTTGAGTGTGACTCCAAATCCAGACCTCCATGGGTTAATAAATTTGATTTCCATTGATAATTTGTGTGTGATTTCGTTGTCAGCACATTCAACTATGTAAAGAACAAAGTATTTAATAAGAATATTTCATTCATTCAGATCTAGGATGTGTTATTTTAGTGTTCCCTTTATTTTTTTGAGATATATATATATATATATATATATATATCGGGTAGTGGGGGTATGGCGCCACAGGTATGTGTGAGCAGATACGTATTAAAAGATAATACAATAGTTAAAGACACTCCTTTTAAGGATGTCAGGTGTCAGCTAACCCCTAAGTACTCAGCAGTGATAAGCTGCCTTTAGAGTTAAGGTGTGGAAAAGAAGGGGGGGATAGGGGTACCAGCGACTTGCAGTGTCTAATATATTAATATAACTATGAAGAATGTAGCAGGATACGGTTTTAGAAAAAAGGGGTAACAAAATATTTATTTATACAATTTGAAACATAATGATGGGATAAAAAAGTAGGTAAAAGCTTGATAATGCAAAAAATTAACACAATAAAAAATACTAAAAAAAAATAATAATAGATAAAAAAGTGTGTAATTAAGCTAGAACCCAGAATCACGTAAAATCAGTAAAAGCAATTTTATACTGATAAAAAGTATTTTAGGATAAGAAAATGATGCTTATCTTTAAAAATGGAGAGTACCTCTACTGACTTGTAATAATAAAATATTATTATTATTTTTTTGTATTTTTTATTGTGTTCATTTTTTGCATTATCAAGCTTTTACCTACTTTTTTATCCCATCATTATGTTTCAAATTGTATAAATAAATATTTTGTTACCCCTTTTTTCTAAAACCGTATCCTGCTACATTCTTCATAGTTATATTAATATATTAGACACTGCAAGTCGCTGGTACCCCTATCCCCCCCTTCTTTTCTATATATATATATATATATATATATATACACACACACACACACACACACACACGTACGTACGTACGTACGTACGTACGTACGTACACACACACACACACACACACAATGCACGGTCTGAGACCGGATGTATATATCAGAATACTCATACAATATATTCTGGCACAGGTACACTTGTTCTTAACTAGCGCTGTCTTAATATCGACATGTAGAATACTTGAGTGTGTGTAAAATCACGGCACTGATATACAGACAGGTTTACAGAGGAGACCTTGCCCTGCAGTCCCAGAGACCAGTCGCAGCTATTCTTAGAAGATGGCACCCAGCGTCTCAGTCAGCGAGTGAGGGAGAGTGTGAGGCAGCTCCAGGGCGGGAACACCAGCAGTAGATGGCGCCTGGAGCTGGGGGGGAGGGGCTACAGGTCAAGCGCCTTCTCCCCTATGCTTGTCCTCACCACCTGGTACTATGGAGTCTTAATAAAGTGGGCATTAGTACACCCGACCTGTAATACATGCTACTGTAAAATTAACATTACAGTCAGACCTAATAGGAGATTAAATGCAAACGGGCTCTCTGACACAATTACAGAATAATATCAACTACTGTGACAAAGAAGAAATATAGGGAAATAGCTAAAAATAAAAGCAACTGCACTTACTAATGCTAATATGTAAACCATGCATTCTGTTTTTCATTATAAATAATCCAATGATAGAAGGGAAGACTATTCTAAATATGCGTTTCTGATAGCAGAAAATATGAGCTCAGACAGATGTAGGCGATAGATGATATTAGCCGCCATGTGAGCGTCTCACCCTGGCAGCTTACAGCCAGCCCCTTCCTTGTAATAAGGCCCTTGACTCATCCATCAGCCACTGACAAGTAATTTGCTTAGTTCATGCAGAAAAACAGAAACAAGTCCTATATACTTGTCAGCAAGCAGAAGTTCTGGAACAGATGATGCAACTCAGAGAGAAATGTCTCCATTAGCACATCACTAGGTGACTGGAAAATGTGCAGCTGCACTGAAGGTGTATAGAAAACTGGCCTTTTCTTGATATACTGATAAATTGGTTGTCATTGGCTTAAAAGGTATCACACACCAAGAAGTAGATGTATTAAGTGTTGATAACTCCTTTTTTTCTCCTTTTTAAGTAAAAACCGGTTATTACCACTTCTGCATATGTATTTAAAAGCAGTCGACGTGGAGCAGCACTTTTACTTTCTCCTAATAATGCTGCTACTACAGCCAGCTATGGAGGTGAAGCGTTTTGGCAAAAAGCGAAGATTTCCATTGCTTGTCAAACACGTAAGGCTGCCTTCATGCTTACGGATAGCACTACTGCTGCTCACGCACAGTCCGGCCAGCAGTAACAGCCCATGTTTTATTAAAAAATAGCACACGTGAAATAGGGCCACTTGTTGTCAATTACTTATAGCATCTACATGGTGCTGTTGCTATACAGACAGAGGTCACCAGAGTTTCCGTAACAGCTCTCTGGGTTTTTGATACACTGCGGCACTGAGATTTCTGCATTGCTTCAAAAACTGGTGATGCAGGATGTCTCTTAGCATCGAGAAAAGAAGAGTCATTATGATACATAACTAGTAAGGATGGACCTTCCCCATCTGTAGCTTCACTGGTTGTATCATGTATCAATGGTCTCCCACAACTTTCAGACTGCAAGCTTACTTGGCCACAGCTATCTTTTCTTACCGTTTCTTGACATTTTTTTCCCCTAATTAAAAAAACAAACTAAAAAAAAAAAAAAAAAAAAATTTTGTAGCAGTTGTTTTCAACCACAAGCCTCAAGATTTCCAGTAGGTCTGGCAGACAACAAAATAGACAGAGGAGCCGACTGTTCACCTTATTAATACTTAAACCTATAAGCCATGACCTCATGTCAGAAAAAAAAAATATTATTAAAAGCTACAAGTCCCCAGTTATACAAATAACATGGACACATCTCTGCAATGTTAGGTATTCTAAATCATGACTCAACCGTTAACACTACTCAACAGCAATTCTGCATTTGACATGATATATATCAATTTCCATGTAATTTTGTGTGTAGACTCTAAATAATGTATACTATCAGAATGTGATATCCTGTAAGGTTTTTGAGATGTTTAGAAAAATGTAAAAAAAAAAAAAAAGTATATAATCACAGTAAGTGCTTGTTAAGACTCCCTTCTGCCGGCCCTATGGGGTACACCTGCCCACACTCCTCATCCTCCGTCTATGTCATCAGAAACCCCATCCTCATCTTCCTCATTCTCCTCCATGTGCTGGTTATGGGGCAGAACCCTCTTCCTAGCACTGCACCATGGCCCTCATTCCGAGTTGTTCGCTCGCTAGCTGCTTTTAGCAGCATTGCACACGCTAAGCCGCCGCCTACTGGGAGTGTATCTTAGCATAGCAGAATTGCGAACGAAAGATTAGCAGAATTGCTCAGCCATTGCGATCAGTTCAGTCAGTTTCGTTCCTGGTTTGACGTCACAAAAACACCCAGCGTTCGCCCAGACACTCGCCCGTTTCTTCAGACACTCCCGCGTTTTTCCCAAAAACGTCAGCGTTTTTTCGCACACGCCCAGAAAGCGGCCAGTTTCCGCCCAGAAACACCCACTTCCTGTCAATCACAGTACGATCACCAGAACAATGAAAAATCCTTGTTATGCCGTGAGTAAAATACCTAACTTTTGTGTAAAATAACTAAGCGCATGCGCTCTGCGAACCTTGCGCATGCGCAGTAAGCGACTAATCGCAATATAGCGAAAATCGGCAACGAGCGAACAACTCGGAATGACCCCCCATGTTGCTTGCTAGCTCCTCTCCCACTGCATCACAAAGAAGTGGCTGGAGAGAGAACCCTATGTTGCTGGAGAGAAAACAGTCTACAACACTCCATTGGTTGTGCTGCATAAAGTAATTTTGCCTCCGCTTCACATTAAGGGGTAAATTTACAAAGGTGGGATTTATTTATTTTTTAGAACTGGTGATGTTGCCCATAGCAACCAAACAGATTCTATCTAATACCTTCTAGAAGTAGCTAGATAAATGTTAAGTAGAATCTGATTGGTTGCTATGGGCAACATCATCAGCTCTAAAAAAAACAAAAACCCTCCCACCTTAGTAAATTTACCCCTAAGTTGGCCAGACATGCGGGGTGGACTAGCCCTGTGCTGGGTGTCCCCCCGCATGTCAGTGAAACTGATCGTAGATGTGCTATATTTAGCACATCTACGATCAGGTCTGAATTAGGCAAAACCATGTGCACTGCAGGGGGGACAGATAATAAGATTTTACTCACCGGTAAATCTATTTCTCGTAGTCTGTAGTGGATGCTGGGGACTCCGTAAGGACCATGGGGAATAGACGGGCTCAGCAGGAGACTGGGCACTCTAAGAAAGATTTAGTACTACTGGTGTGCACTGGCTCCTCCCTCTATGCCCCTCCTCCAGACCTCAGTTAAGGAAACTGTGCCCGGAAGAGCTGACATTATAAGGAAAGGATTTTGGAATCCAGGGTAAGACTCATACCAGCCACACCAATCACACCGTATAACTTGTGATAAACTTACCCAGTCAACAGTATGAACCACAACAGAGCATCAACAATGGATGCCCACATAACATAACCCTTTAATAAGCAATAACCATGTACACGTATTGCAGAAAGTCCGCACTTGGGACGGGCGCCCAGCATCCACTACGGACTACGAGAAATAGATTTACCGGTGAGTAAAATCTTATTTTCTCTAACGTCCTAGTGGATGCTGGGGACTCCGTTAGGACCATGGGGATTATACCAAAGCTCCCAAACGGGCGGGAGAGTGCGGATGACTCTGCAGCACCGAATGGGCAAACACAAGGTCCTCCTCAGCCAGGGTATCAAACTTGTAGAACTTAGCAAATGTGTTTGTACCCGACCAAGTAGCTGCTCGGCAAAGCTGTAATGCCGAGACCCCTCGGGCAGCCGCCCAAGAAGAGCCCACTTTCCTTGTGGAATGGGCTTTCACTGATTTTGGATGCGGCAAACCAGCCGCAGAATGAGCCTGCTGAATCGTGCTACAGATCCAGCAAGCAATGGTTTGCTTTGAAGCAGGAGCACCCAGCTTGTTGGATGCATACAGGATAAACAGCGAATCAGTCTTCCTGACTCCAGCCGTCCTGGCTACATAGATCTTCAAAGCCCTGACTACATCAAGCAACTTGGAATCCTCCAAGTCACGAGTAGCCGCAGGCACCACAATAGGTTGGTTCAAATGAAAAGATGACACCACCTTCGGCAGAAATTGCGGACGAGTCCGTAATTCTGCCCTGTCCATATGGAAAACCAGATAGGGGCTTTTACATGACAAAGCCGCCAATTCTGACACACGCCTAGCCGAAGCTAAGGCCAATAGCATGACCACCTTCCACGTGAGATACTTTAGCTCCACGGTCTTAAGTGGCTCAAACCAGTGGGATTTCAGGAAACCCAACACCACGTTGAGATCCCAAGGTGCCACTGGTGGCACAAAAGGGGGCTGAATATGCAGCACTCCCTTAACAAACGTCTGAACTTCAGGAAGAGAAACCAGTTCCTTTTGAAAGAAAATGGATAGGGCCGAAATCTGGACCTTTATGGACCCCAACTTCAGGCCCATAGTC
The DNA here is from genome assembly GCF_028390025.1 of Pseudophryne corroboree. Classification (NCBI taxonomy): domain Eukaryota; kingdom Metazoa; phylum Chordata; class Amphibia; order Anura; family Myobatrachidae; genus Pseudophryne; species Pseudophryne corroboree. Next base: position 305,686,343 of record NC_086451.1, on the reverse strand, counting down.
ACTCCAGACTGTAGGAAGCTGTCACGTCCTTCCTAGCCTTTATCAGCGTAGGAATAACTTCCTCCGGAATGCTTTTTTCCGCTAGGATCCTGCGTTCAACCGCCATGCCGTCAAACGCAGCCGCGGTAAGTCTTGGAACAGACAGGGCCCCTGTTGCAACAGGTCCTGTCTGAGAGGCAGAGGCCATGGGTCCTCTGTGAGCATTTCTTGCAGTTCCGGGTACCAAGTCCTTCTTGGCCAATCCGGAACAATGAGTATTGTTCTCACTCCTCTTTTTCTTACGATTCTCAGCACCTTGGGTATGAGAGGAAGAGGAGGAAACACATAGACCGACTGGAACATCCACGGTGTTACCAGTGCGTCCACAGCTATCACCTGAGGGTCCCTTGACCTGGCGCAATACCTTTTTAGCTTTTTGTTGAGGCGGGATGCCATCATGTCCACCTGTGGCAGTTCCCATCGATTTGTAATCTGCGTGAAGACTTCTTGATGAAGTCCCCACTCTCCCGGGTGGAGGTCGTGCCTGCTGAGGAAGTCTGCTTCCCAGTTGTCCACTCCCGGAATGAACACTGCTGACAGTGCTTGCACGTGATTCTCCGCCCAACGAAGAATCCTGGTGGCTTCCGCCATCGCCACCCTGCTTCTTGTGCCGCCCTGGCGGTTTACATGAGCCACTGCGGTGATGTTGTCTGACTGAATCAGCACCGGTTGGTTGCGAAGCAGAGGCTCCGCTTGACTCAGGGCGTTGTATATGGCCCTTAGTTCCAGGATATTGATGTGCAGACAAGCCTCCTGACTTGACCACAACCCTTGGAAGTTTCTTCCCTGAGTGACTGCCCCCCATCCTCGGAGGCTCGCATCCGTGGTCACCAGGACCCAGTCCTGTATGCCGAACCTGCGGCCCTCGAGAAGGTGAGCACTCTGCAGCCACCACAGAAGAGACACCCTGGCCCTGGGGGATAGGGTGATCAGCCGATGCATCTGAAGATGCGATCCGGACCACTTGTCCAACAGATCCCACTGAAAGATCCTCGCATGGAACCTGCCGAAGGGAATGGCTTCGTATGATGCCACCATCTTTCCCAGCACTCGCGTGCAGTGATGCACCGACACCTGTTTCGGTTTTAAGAGGTCTCTGACTAGAGTCACGAGCTCCTGAGCCTTCTCCGCCGGGAGAAACACCTTCTTCTGGCCTGTGTCCAGAATCATGCCCAGAAAGGGCAGACGCGTCGTAGGAATCAGCTGCGACTTTGGGATATTCAGAATCCAGCCGTGCTGTTGCAACACTTCCTGAGAGTGTGCTACGCTGATCAGCAACTGCTCTCTGGACCTCGCCTTTATGAGGAGATCGTCCAAGTATGGGATAATTGTGACTCCTTGCTTTCGAAGGAGCACCATCATTTCCGCCATTACTTTGGTAAATATTCTCGGTGCCGTGGAGAGCCCAAACGGCAACGTCTGGAATTGGTAATGACAGTCCTGTACCACAAATCTGAGGTACTCCTGATGAGGTGGATAAATGGGGACATGCAAGTAAGCATCCTTGACGTCCAGAGACACCATAAAATCCCCCTCTTCCAGGCTTGCAATGACCGCTCTGAGCGATTCCATTTTGAACTTGAATCTTTTCAGATAAATGTTCAGGGACTTTAAATTCAATATGGGTCTGACCGAACCGTCTGGTTTCGGTACCACAAACATTGTGGAATAGTATCCCCTTCCCTGTTGAAGGAGGGGAACCTTTACCACCACCTGCTGGAGATATAACTTGTGAATTGCCGCTAACACTACCTCCCTTTCCATAAGGGAAGCTGGCAGGGCCGATTTGAGGTAACGGCGAGGGGGCATCACTTCGAATTCCAGCTTGTATCCCTGAGACACAATCTGTATAGCCCAGGGATCCACCTGTGAGCGAACCCACTGGTGGCTGAAATTTTGGAGACGCGCCCCCACCGCTCCTGGCTCCACCTGTGGAGCCCCAGCGTCATGCGGTGGATTTAGCAGAAGCCGGGGAGGACTTCTGTTCCTGGGAACTAGCTGTATGGTGCAGCTTCTTTCCTCTACCCCTGCCTCTGGCAAGAAAGGATGCACCTCTGACTTTCTTGCTTTTTTGTGATCGAAAGGACTGCATTTGGTAATACGGTGCTTTCTTAGGCTGTGAGGGAATATATGGCAAAAAATTTGACTTCCCAGCCGTAGCTGTGGAAACTAGGTCCGAGAGACCGTCCCCAAACAATTCCTCACCCTTGTAAGGTAAAACCTCCATGTGCTTTTTGGAGTCGGCATCACCTGTCCATTGCCGAGTCCACAGGACCCTTCTGGCAGAAATTGACATTTCATTTATCCTTGTCCAAGGTATCCAGTTCATCAGACAGATTATCTGTCCATGCTGCTACAGCACTACACATCCAGGCCGACGCAATTGCCGGCCTCAGTAGAGTACCTGAATGTGTATAAACAGACTTCAGGATACTTTCCTGCTTCCTATACCCTAGGGGAGGATTCCCAGCGCATCCTGTCCGTTGGCGGCAAAGGGTAAGCCATAAATAACCTTTTAGAAATCAGCACTTTCCTATCAGGGGAATCCCACGCTTTTTCACACAACTCATGTGAAGGGGGAAAAGTCACCTCTTGCTTTTTCTCCCCAAACATATAAACCCTCTTGTCAGGGACAGGGTTTACCTCTGATATGTGCAATACATCCTTCATTGCTATAATCATGTAGCGGATGGCTTTAGCCATTTTAGGCTGCAATTTTGCATCATCGCCATCGACACTGGAGTCAGAATCCGTGTCGATATCTGTGTCAACAATTTGGGATAGTGGGCGCTTCTGAGACCCTGACGGCCTCTGCGCTGTAGGATCAGGCATGGGCTGAGACCCCGACTGTCCCAAGGTTTCAGCTTTATCCAACCTTTTATGCAAGGAGTTTACATTATCATTTAACACCTTCCACATATCCATCCAATCAGGTGTCGGCGGAGACACGTCATTCATCTGCACCTGTTCTGCCTCCATATAGCCCTCCTCGTCAAACATGTCGACACAAGCGTACCGACACCACACACACACACACACACACACACACACACACACACACACACACACACGGGATGCTCTATATGAGGACAGGACCCCCACAAGGCCTTTTGGAGAGACAGAGAGAGAGAGTATGCTAGCACACACCCCAGCGCTATATAACCCAGGAATTACACAGTAACTTAGTGTTTACCCAGTAGCTGCTGTATATATGATTAATGCGCTAAATTTATGTGCCCCCCCCCCCCCCTCTCTTTTTATCCTCTGTCTACCGTGAGTCTGCAGTGGAGAGCCTGGGGAGCTTCCTCTCAGCAGAGCTGTGGAGAGAAAATGACGCTGGTGAGTGCTGAGGAAGAAGCCCCCGCCCCCTCAGCGGCGGGCTTCTGTCCCGCGATTTTGTGTAAAAATAATGGCGGGGGCTCATGCATATTACAGTGCCCAGCTGTATATATGCTGCTTTTTGCCAGGAGGTACTCAATTGCTGCCCAGGGCGCCCCCCCTGCGCCCTGCACCCTACAGTGACCGGAGTGTGTGGGTTAGTGTGGGAGCAATGGCACACAGCTGCAGTGCTGTGCGCTACCTCATATGAAGACAGGAGTCTTCTGCCGCCGATTTTGACGTCTTCTTGCTTCAACCCGCCGGCTTCTGTCTTCTGGCTCTGCGAGGGGGACGGCGGCGCGGCTCCGGGAATGGACGACCAAGGTTAAGTTCCTGTGTTCGATCCCTCTGGAGCTAATGGTGTCCAGTAGCCTAAGAAGCGCAACCTAGCCGCAGTTAGTAGGTTTGCTTCTCTCCCCTCAGTCCCACGTAGCAGAGAGTCTGTTGCCAGCAGAAGCTCTCTGAAAATAAAAAACCTAACTAAAATACTTTCTTAATAGCAAGCTCAGGAGAGCTCACTAAAATGCACCCAGCTCCTTCCGGGCACAGATCCTAACTGAGGTCTGGAGGAGGGGCATAGAGGGAGGAGCCAGTGCACACCAGTAGTACTAAATCTTTCCTAGAGTGCCCAGTCTCCTGCGGAGCCAGTCTATTCCCCATGGTCCTTACGGAGTTCCCAGCATCCACTAGGACGTTAGAGAAATAAAGTAATAAAACGGTGAAATACACGTGTAGGTTATTGTTGGTACCTTTCCCACACCAGGATATTTTGGTCCGTCACCCATAATTGTTGGAGAGAATGTGAGGAACTTGGTTCTTTCTGCCATATTTGGTGGTACTGGGATGCAACTGCAGATCTCATCAGCAAGGTAGTAATACCCCAATTGTCAAGAACCTATGGTCATTCCTTTTGACGTCCACTTATTATAATGCAGGTAAACTTGAGGTTTAGATTTTTAATTCAACTAGAGGTTTTATAGCATGCCACTGGAAACATCCTGAAGTCCCCTCGCTGAGCTTGGTCGTATCCAAAATTTGTTATACTACTTCTTTTGTTTCCTTGAAATCTTTTGCTGTATCCTTCTGGCATGAAAATTTGTTTAATTATATATAATTATTAATTGTATATAATTCTAATTGCCTGCTGTTTTATGTCCCATTTTTAATTTGCTGTAATTCCGGCTATTGTCTTGCTCATGTATTTTTGTGGTTTGTCAAATACCGTATTGTTTTCTTCCATTGTTGTACTTTGCTTCGTTCTAAAATACATAATGTGATTTATCTTCCTCTTCATTGCATGATGCCTATTTGTGATTAAATCTACTCAATTTTTCATCTGTCTATGCCAAGAGCTTGTGTGTACATACTGTAGGGAGTAATATATTAACAAAGCCAAAAGCGCACAATTGTTCACATTTTGTGATGGTCTTGAAACTTTATTATCTGCAAAGTGCCAGGCAATCACATACATACATACAGTCACAGACAACCGGGTTAGGAAATAAATATTATTGACAGTCTTATTTTAAAACAGCAGATCTTGCCAGTTTGGTTTGGGTATATTTCTCAAACAGTGTATTTTTGTATGACATTATGACAGTATGACATTACACTGCAATAGAATACACAGCATAATCAAATAAGGCAAAACACAACATTTCAAAAATACTTTACCAAGTGAAGGCAGTCTCTTCACCTGCGTATTCTCCGATGTTGGAAGTGTCCGATTGGGATAACTCTTCTTCAAGACATACTGCTGGAGCAAAATCACCTTGCCGATCTGAAGTGTATTGTACCATTCTGGGCAGAGGGAATTCCACAAAACAAGAGACATCCTACCAGAGTGATCTGCTACCTCAAAATAAGCCTAGAAACAAGGAGGAAATTCACTTTGAAAATCCACAGAACCATGCACAAAATAATTGTATTTTAACATATGCATTGTTATTATTTTTACATTGTGTTTTTAGAGTCAAATAAAACTTTGGAACCAATTAAATTCCAGAGGTCTAGCGGTACTGGTCTTCAGAGATAGATTTCTGCTTGCAGCCTATGAAGGCTGAAGCAGATATCAGCTGCGATGATGGGGTGCTATGCGCATCTAGTTAAAAGAAACAGCTCTTGTGAACTTTAATCTGCACTTTTTGTTGACCCCTTTCATATTCAGGTGTTATGCACTGTGAACAGGTACCGATTAAAAAAGTCCATCCATTTGTAAATAGTCTATAGCACGGTTTCCCAAGCTCGGTCCTCAAGGACAACCAACAGTTCTCGTTTTCCAGGTTTCCTCACAGAATCACAAGTAAAATACTTAGCTTCACCTGTGGATCTTTTAAAAATGTGTCAGTGAGTAATGAATACACCTGTGCACCTGCTAGGTCACCTAATGGAAAACAAACTTTGGGGGTCCTTGAGAACAGAGTTTGAGAACCAATGGTCTATAGCATAAGCTTATTAGTCAACCTGCATAGCACACACACAACAATTTTTAGATACTACTTTTTGGAAAGTCAGTGAAGAGGACAGGAACAAATCACATTGGCTTCACTTGTATTTTTGCAGACAAGTGAGCAAGAGAGTAACATTTCCAGAACACTACAGCAAATTTTTAGTTGTGCCATTAGAATTCTAATGAAGGGCAAAACATAATAAAAAAAAGGAGGTGGATATTTGCATAATTGCTATATTATTTAGAGTGCATCATCTTTTCTTTTGCTCTAAATTTTCAGTTATACAACATTAATAATAAAGGCCCATGTAACTGAAATAATGATTCTGTGGCCCAAGTTCCAGTTATTAGAAAACCAGCTGCAGAAGCATATGCTGCATTTTTTATTCAAGTTAGCTGTGGTTATTCAATATTTAATTATGGACATCAACAATACTTCCACTGAATGCTCTACTGATTATTATTTATTTAGGAACCTTTATTTATATATGGCCTACATACTTTGCAGCGCTTCATATTTAACCATTCACATCAGTCCTTGCCCCAGTGGAGCTTACAGGCTATATTCCCTATTGATTGCAAAATGATTGAAACGTCTGAAACCGTTACTGAGAATATTACTAGTACCGTAATTCCTCATACACTTGAAAGCTTACAATTTGCCACTCAACTTTAATTTTTAAGATAGCAAGCTTAGAAGCACACAAAGCGAGGGATCTTTTTCTTACTTGGTAAGGAAAGTCCATTTTCTTGTCTGCTTTGCCAAAATAACGAAGTCTGGATTTGTGCATGATCCTTACAAGCAGAGGAGGTAAAGTTATTTTTGCTTGCCATCGCATATCCAGATTCTGTAATGAACATACTTTTGACACTGTGAAGAAAACAGAAAGTGTGACTTCTTATAATCAAGACAAGATTGCCTAATTAAATAGAAACTGCAATGGAGTTTAGTTACTGTAGAATACATTTTATTAAACAAGACCAGTACTGAGACACAAAAGTGGAGGTGACTGCAGCCTATATGGTCCGAATGTCAACCTGTTCAATACTGTATGTCGATGCTCATATTTTAGCCTAACCATAATTTCATGTGTCAATATTTTGACCATGTCAAAATTCTCAGTGTTGACTACATACACGTACATATTAAAGTTTGCAATGTATGTTAATGGCCTTGATTTTTACATGTATGCTATTGTGTGTTTGTGTCAAAATTTGAGGCAGATCAAGTAAAAAATAAATAAATAAAATATATACACATACACACACATATATATATATATATATATATATACACATATATATATATATATATATATATACACATACACACACATACATATATATATATATATATATATATATACATACACAGGTTGAGTATCCCATATCCAAAATGCTTGGGACCAGAGGTATTTTGGATATCGGATTTTTCCGTATTTTGGAATAATTGCATACCATAGGGAGATATCATGGTGATGGCACCCAAGTCTAAGCACAAAATATATTTATGTTTCATATACAGCTTATACACACAGCCTGAAGGTCATTTTAGTCAATATTTTTAATAACTTTGTGCATTAAACAATGTGTGTGTACATTCACACAATTCATTTATGTTTCACATACACCTTATATACACAGCCTGAAGGTCATTTAATACAATATTTTTAATAATTTTGTATATTAAACATCGTTTGTGTACACTGAGCCATCAGAAAACAAAGGTTTCACTATCTCAGTCTCACTTAAAAAATTCCGTATTTCGGAATATTCCGTATTTCGGAATATTTGGATATGGGATACTCAACCTGTACTATATATATATATATATATATATATATATATATATATATATATATATATATATGCAAATTTGGAACGCACACACCTTCAATCGTTTTGTCAGGGTGCTCGGTCCAATGTTAACATCCAAACGTTGTGACCAAGATCCACAAAAACCAGCACACCTTATGTAGCAATAAACAATTTACTGAATCCTCATTTTAAAGTGCACCGTGCATAAGATAGTACAAATCGTATACTTAGCAGTTCAATTCACAATGGTAACCCCGCATATTGGCAACTCCAACAGCTGTTTCGGTGCAGCAGCACCTTCGTCAGGGAAAGCCAGCAGTATAACTAACCATCACCAAACACCACACTTATATACACAAAGACAATTAAAAACAATTACCGTATTTGCCGGCGTATAAGACGACTGGGCGTATAAGACGACCCCCAACATTTCCACTCAAAATATAGAGTTTGTTATATACTCGCCGTATAAGACTACCCCCTTCCACACACCAAATAAAACGTAAAAGAACATCAGATTTGTGACATACTGTATATTATGACCTGATAAGAGATTTGGATAGGGAGTATTTATCAAGGTATGCATAAGAAGGGGGGAGGGGGCGAGGAGAAAGTTGTAAAATGTATAAAAGTATACCCCTGTGTGCATTTAGTGTTACCGGTTTCACATGAGTGCCATTAGTATTAGTATTAGTGCCATTACAGTACCTGTCATTGTCACCATTGTACGGCCACAACGCGACTGCAGCGCCTCCGGCCAGTCCCTGCATCTCCCTGTAATTGGCACTAGTGACCCGCCGCGGCCGCACTGGATATCGCGCGATACTGGATGGTGAGTAGAATGAGGTGGGCGGGCATCGGGAGGCCACTATGGGCACCGGGCGAGTATCGGAAGGCCACTATGGCAGCTATGTCTATCCCAACTGAAATGCACCCGGCGTATAAGACGACCCCCCCACTTGGAGGCATGTTTTTCAGGGCAAAAAAGTAGTCTTATACGCCAGCAAATACTGTACATACACCTGTTCATTCTAATCAAGCTGCAAGTCATGTGATCCCATGGTCCAATCCCGGACCAGGGTACTGCCCACCCCTCCGGCGCCATGGTAACAAAATGCAAGTCTGAACAATGTGTGTGCTTAAATGTAAATTATCAACTGATGGAGCATGAGTAGTTCAATCAAATGAATATTGTATACAAAGCACGCCTCACCCACTCTCTCAACAGCTGCAATGGCCGGATGCATCTAAAGCCGGTTACTACCGGCGTGCGGAACTAATCTCATGCGGTGGGGTTGGCGGGGACCCAGTTGTGAGACGCGTCATCCGGAAGTGACGCGATTTCGCTGTTGTTGTACCGTTTCCACGGCAGCGGGACGCGTCACCCGGAAGTGACGTAGTCGCGCTGCTATCATGAAGAAAGACCTCCCTAATCCACTGTGTATGTATATTAAAATACACACACACACACACAGAATATGAACAATTGGCGCAGTATATGGGAAGTGGCCAGAAAAATCCCATCACCATCAATCAGTCCACAGGATCACATGACTAGACTGCATATCATAAACTATAAATACATGCTAAATCTAGCAGCGCGACTACGTCACTTCCGGGTGACGCGTCCCGCTGCCGTGGAAACGGTACAACAACAGCGAAATCGCGTCACTTCCGGATGACGCGTCTCACAACTGGGTCCCCGCCAACCCCACCGCATGAGATTAGTTCCGCACGCCGGTAGTAACCGGCTTTAGATGCATCCGGCCATTGCAGCTGTTGAGAGAGTGGGTGAGGCGTGCTTTGTATACAATATTCATTTGATTGAACTACTCATGCTCCATCAGTTGATAATTTACATTTAAGCACACACATTGTTCAGACTTGCATTTTGTTACCATGGCGCCGGAGGGGTGGGCAGTACCCTGGTCCGGGATTGGACCATGGGATCACATGACTTGCAGCTTGATTAGAATGAACAGGTGTATGTAATTGTTTTTAATTGTCTTTGTGTATATAAGTGTGGTGTTTGGTGATGGTTAGTTATACTGCTGGCTTTCCCTGACGAAGGTGCTGCTGCACCGAAACAGCTGTTGGAGTTGCCAATATGCGGGGTTACCATTGTGAATTGAACTGCTAAGTATACGATTTGTACTATCTTATGCACGGTGCACTTTAAAATGAGGATTCAGTAAATTGTTTATTGCTACATAAGGTGTGCTGGTTTTTGTGGATTTTGGTCACAACGTTATTATATATATATATATATATATATATATATATATATATATATACAAAGATTTTACTTACCGATAAATCTATTTCTCGTAGTCCGTAGTGGATGCTGGGACTCCGTCAGGACCATGGGGATTAGCGGCTCCGCAGGAGACAGGGCACAAAAATAAAAGCTTTAGGACTAGGTGGTGTGCACTGGCTCCTCCCCCTATGACCCTCCTCCAAGCCTCAGTTAGGATACTGTGCCCGGACGAGCGTACACAATAAGGAAGGATTTTGAATCCCGGGTAAGACTCATACCAGCCACACCAATCACACCGTACAACCTGTGATCTGAACCCAGTTAACAGTATGACAAACGTAGGAGCCTCTGAACAGACGGCTCACAACAATAACAACCCGATTTTTTTGTAACAATAACTATGTACAAGTAATGCAGACAATCCGCACTTGGGATGGGCGCCCAGCATCCACTACGGACTACGAGAAATAGATTTATCGGTAAGTAAAATCTTATTTTCTCTGACGTCCTAGTGGATGCTGGGACTCCGTCAGGACCATGGGGATTATACCAAAGCTCCCAAACGGCCGGGAGAGTGCGGATGACTCTGCAGCACCGAATGAGAGAACTGCAGGTCCTCTTTAGCCAGGGTATCAAATTTGTAGAATTTTACAAACGTGTTCTCCCCCGACCACGTAGCTGCTCGGCAGAGTTGTAATGCCGAGACCCCTCGGGCAGCCGCCCAAGATGAGCCCACCTTCCTTGTGGAATGGGCCTTGATAGATTTAGGCTGTGGCAGGCCTGCCACAGAATGTGCAAGTTGAATTGTGCTACAAATCCAACGAGCAATCGTCTGCTTAGAAGCAGGAGCACCCAGCTTGTTGGGTGCATACAGTATAAACAGCGAGTCAGATTTTCTGACTCCAGCCATCCTTGAAATATATATTTTCAATGCCCTGACAACGTCCAGCAACTTGGAATCCTCCAAATCGCTAGTAGCCGCAGGCACCACAATAGGCTGGTTCAGGTGAAACGCTGAAACCACCTTAGGCAGAAACTGAGGACGCGTCCGCAGTTCTGCCCTGTCCGAATGGAAAATCAGATATGGGCTTTTATACGATAAAGCCGCCAATTCTGACACTCTCCTGGCTGAAGCCAGGGCCAGTAGCATGGTTACTTTCCATGTAAGATATTTCAAATCCACCGATTTGAGTGGCTCAAACCAATGGGATTTGAGAAAATCCAAAACTACATTAAGATCCCACGGAGCCACTGGGGGCACAACCGGGGGCTGTATATGTAGTACTCCTTTTACAAAAGTCTGGACTTCAGGAACTGAAGCCAATTCTTTCTGGAAGAAAATCGACAGGGCCGAAATTTGAACCTTAATGGACCCTAATTTGAGGCCCATAGACAATCCTGTTTGCAGGAAATGTAGGAATCGACCCAGTTGAAATTCCTCCGTCGGGGCCTTCCTGGCCTCACACCACGCAACATATTTTCTCCAAATGCGGTGATAATGTTGTGCAGTCACCTCCTTCCTGGCTTTTACCAGGGTAGGGATGACCTCTTCCGGAATGCCTTTTTCCCTTAGAATTCGGCGTTCAACCGCCATGCCGTCAAACGCAGCCGCGGTAAGTCTTGGAATAGACACGGTCCCTGCTGAAGCAGGTCCCGTCTTAGAGGTAGAGGCCACGGATCTTCCGTGAGCATCTCCTGAAGTTCCGGGTACCAAGTTCTTCTTGGCCAATCCGGAGCCACGAGTATCGTTCTTACTCCCCTTTGCCGTATAATTCTCAGTACTTTTGGTATGAGAGGCAGAGGAGGAAACACATACACTGACTGGAACACCCACGGTGTTACCAGAGCGTCCACAGCTATTGCCTGAGGGTCTCTTGACCTGGCGCAATACCTGTCCAGTTTTTTGTTGAGGCGGGACGCCATCATATCCACCTTTGGTTTTTCCCAACGGTTCACAATCATGTGGAAGACTTCTGGATGAAGTCCCCACTCTCCCGGGTGTAGATCGTGTCTGCTGAGGAAGTCCGCTTCCCAGTTGTCCACTCCCGGAATGAACACTGCTGACAGTGCTATCACATGATCTTCCGCCCAGCGAAGAATCCTTGCAGCTTCTGCCATTGCCCTCCTGCTTCTTGTGCCGCCCTGTCTGTTTACGTGGGCGACTGCCGTGATGTTGTCCGACTGGATCAACACCGGCTGACCCTGAAGCAGGGGTTTTGCCAGGCTTAGAGCATTGTAAATCGCTCTTAGCTCCAGTATATTTATGTGAAGAGACATCTCCAGGCTTGACCACACTCCCTGGAAGTTTCTTCCCTGTGTGACCGCTCCCCAGCCTCTCAGACTGGCATCCGTGGTCACCAGGACCCAGTCCTGTATGCCGAATCTGCGGCCCTCTAACAGATGAGCACTCTGCAACCACCACAGAAGAGACACCCTTGTCCGTGGAGACAAAGTTATCCGCTGATGCATCTGCAGATGCGATCCGGACCATTTGTCCAGCAGATCCCACTGAAAAGTTCGTGCGTGGAATCTGCCGAATGGAATCGCTTCGTAAGAAGCCACCATTTTTCCCAGGACTCTTGTGCATTGATGCACAGACACTTTTCCTGGTTTTAGGAGGTTCCTGACAAGTTCGGATAACTCCCTGGCTTTCTCCTCCGGAAGAAACACCTTTTTCTGAACCGTGTCCAGAATCATTCCCAGGAACAGCAGACGTGTCGTCGGGGTCAATTGAGATTTTGGAAAATTCAGAATCCACCCGTGCTGTTGCAGCACTACTTGGGTTAGTGCTACTACGTCCTCCAGCTGTTCTCTGGACCTTGCCCTTATCAGGAGATCGTCCAAGTAAGGGATAATTAATACGCCTTTTCTTCGCAGAAGAAACATCATTTCGGCCATTACCTTGGTAAAGACCCGAGGTGCCGTGGACAATCCAAACGGCAGCGTCTGAAACTGATAATGACAGTTTTGCACCACGAACCTGATGTGAAGGGCAAATTGGGACATGCAGGTAAGCATCCTTGATGTCCAGGGACACCATAAAGTCCCCTTCTTCCAGATTCGCTATCACTGCTCTGAGTGACTCCATCTTGAACTTGAATTTTTGTATGTACAGGTTCAAAGATTTCAGATTTAGAATAGGTCTTACCGAGCCGTCCGGCTTCGGTACCACAAATAGTGTGGAATAATACCCCTTTCCCTGTTGTAGGAGGGGTACCTTGACTATCACCTGCTGAGAATACAGCTTGTGAATGGCTTCCAATACCGTCGCCCTGTTTGAGGGAGACGTTGGCAGAGCAGACTTTAGGAACCGGCGAGGGGGAGACTTCTCGAATTCCAACCTGTAACCCTGAGATACTACCTGCAGGATCCAGGGGTCCACCTGTGAGTGAGCCCACTGTGCGCTGAAATTCTTGAGTCGACCCCCCACCGCCCCTGAGTCCGCTTGTAAAGCCCCAACGTCATGCTGAGGGCTTTGCAGAAGCCGGTGAGGGCTTCTGCTCCTGGGAGGGAGCTGCTTGGTGCACTCTCTTACCCTTTCCTTTGCCTCGGGGCAGATATGACTGTCCTTTTGCCCGCTTGTTCTTATAGGAACGAAAGGACTGCGGCTGAAAAGACTGTGTCTTTTTCTGTTGGGAGGGGACCTGAGGTAAAAAGGTGGATTTCCCGGCTATTGCCGTGGCCACCAAATCAGATAGACCGACCCCAAATAATTCCTCCCCTTTATACGGCAATACTTCCATATGCCGTTTGGAATCCGCATCACCTGACCACTGTCGCGTCCATAAACTTCTTCTGGCAGATATGGACATCGCACTTACTCTCGATGCCAGAGTGCAAATATCCCTCTGAGCATCTCGCATATAAAGAAAAGCATCCTTTAATTGCTCTATAGTCAATAAAATACTGTCCCTATCCAGGGTATCAATATTTTCAGTCAGGGAATCCGACCAAACCACCCCAGCACTGCACATCCATGCTGAGGCGATGGCTGGTCGCAGTATAACACCAGTATGAGTGTATATACTTTTCAGGGTAGTTTCCAGCCTCCTATCAGCTGGATCCTTGAGGGCGGCCGTTTCAGGAGACGGTAACGCCACTTGTTTTGATAAGCGTGTGAGTGCCTTATCCACCCTAGGGGGTGTTTCCCAGCGCGCCCTAACCTCTGGCGGGAAAGGATATAATGCCAATAACTTCTTTGAAATTAGCAGTTTTCTATCGGGGTTAACCCACGCTTCATCACACACTTCATTCAATTCCTCTGATTCAGGAAAAACTACAGGTAGTTTTTTCAGACCCCACATAATACCCCTTTTTGTGGTACTTGCAGTATCAGAGATATGCAAAGCCTCCTTCATTGCCGTGATCATATAACGTGTGGCCCTACTGGAAAATACGTTTGTTTCTTCACCGTCGACACTAGATTCGGTGTCCGTGTCTGGGTCTGTGTCGACCGACTGAGGTAAAGGGCGTTTTACAGCCCCTGACGGTGTCTGAGACGCCTGGACAGGTACTAACTGGTTTGCCGGCCGTCTCATGTCGTCAACTGATTTTTGTAACGTGCTGACATTATCACGTAATTCCATAAACAAAGCCATCCATTCCGGTGTCGACTCCCTAGGGGGTGACATCACCATTACCGGCAATTGCTCCGCCTCCACACCAACATCGTCCTCATACATGTCGACACACACGTACCGACACACAGCAGACACACAGGGAATGCTCTTATCGAAGACAGGACCCCACTAGCCCTTTGGGGAGACAGAGGGAGAGTTTGCCAGCACACACCCAAGCGCTATAAATATATAGAAACAACCCTACAGAAGTGTTGTTTCCTTTATAGCAGCTTAATATATCAATATCGCCAAAAAAGTGCCCCCCCTCTCTGTTTTTTTACCCTGTTTCTGTAGTGCAGTGCAGGGGAGAGTCCTGGGAGCCTTCCTCGCAGCGGAGCTGTGCAGGAAAATGGCGCTGTGTGCTGAGGAGATAGGCCCCGCCCCCTATTTCGGCGGGCTCTTCTCCCGGTGTTTGTGAGACCTGGCAGGGGTTAAATACATCCATATAGCACCAGGGGCTATATGTGATGTATTTTTAGCCAGAACAAGGTATTATCATTGCTGCCCAGGGCGCCCCCCCCAGCGCCCTGCACCCTCAGTGACCGCTGGTGTGAAGTGTGCTGACAACAATGGCGCACAGCTGCAGTGCTGTGCGCTACCTCATGAAGACTGAAAAGTCTTCTGCCGCCGGTTTCTGAACCTCTTCACTTTTCGGCATCTGCAAGGGGGTCGGCGGCGCGGCTCCGGGACCGGACTCCATGGCTGGGCCTGTGTTCGATCCCTCTGGAGCTAATGGTGTCCAGTAGCCTAAGAAGCCAATCCATCCTGCACGCAGGTGAGTTCACTTCTTCTCCCCTAAGTCCCTCGTTGCAGTGAGCCTGTTGCCAGCAGGACTCACTGAAAATAAAAAACCTAATAACTTTTTCTAAGCAGCTCTTTAGGAGAGCCACCTAGATTGCACCCTGCTCGGACGGGCACAAAAACCTAACTGAGGCTTGGAGGAGGGTTATAGGGGGAGGAGCCAGTGCACACCACCTAGTTCTAAAGCTTTTATTTTTGTGCCCTGTCTCCTGCGGAGCCGCTAATCCCCATGGTCCTGACGGAGTCCCAGCATCCACTAGGACGTCAGAGAAATATATATATATATATATATATATATACACACACACACACACACACACTTTGGTACAATTATCAACTTACACACTTTAAACTGGGGTTTTAAACTTCCCTAACAGCACACTCTTTTCTGTGATGCTGGGGAAATTATGAAGATATGGGCTAGTGTCTGGTTGCATTGCATGTAAGGTGCACACATGAATATCCTTACCCCATCAATTTGTTCCCGCTCTAGAATATGCTATGTGCAATAGATACACAGCCAGAGGTAGATTTACTAATACCCCTTTCATACCTAAAACTGCGGGTCTTACCCGGGAATACGGTCCCGGGATTATACAGGGACATTCCCGGGTAAGACCCCTTGCATACTGCAGTCAGCAGCCCGGCATATTGCCGGGTTGCTGACGTAAGCGGTGATGCGGCGCAAGAGATCACATGTTCTCTAAGCACCGCCTGCTACATAGAGAGTGAACGGGAGCCGGGGCACATTGACCCGGCTCCCGTTCACACTGACCAGGTTCCCGGGAAGATCCCGGGACCAACCCTGGAAGATAGCAGGGTTGAAATGCCGGGGCAGGAATCCCGGGATTTTGACCCTGTACCCTTTCACACTGAGAAATTTCCCGAGTTGATGCGCGTTCATGTGCATTAACCCGGGAAATTTTGGCTGTGGTTAAAGAGGTATAAGTATTCTTTTTGAAAACTACAGTGTCTTCAGCAGTTTCGCCCACTTGGTTTAAAGGGGAAAAAAAGTCTTACATCCAGAACCAGGAGTGTTTTGTATATAATACTATTGACCTTTAAATCCAACAATCAAAACCGCTGACAACACTGTACCTTTAAAAATCTTTACTTGGTAAACCAGCACTGAGGACTACTTACTAACAGTCAGGGTGGTACCCAGGAGCCCCCACACATATATAAAATCAGCGTCAGACTGGCCAATGAAGGAGGAGGGTGCAGATTGCAATAAATAATGCAGTGGCAGCGACTGCAGGAAGTTGAGAGTCGGAGGAACAAGAAGGTCCTAGACAGCATGGCTGCAGTGTAGCAGATGATACTCCAAACATCCAGCTGCAGGTTCCACAATTTGATATTACAGGTAGGTAAGTAGCAGTGGGGGTAAAAAAATGTAAACTTGGGTTTGTGTATGGCATAATGTGAACTGGGGGCACTTCAGTGTGTTTTTGTGGTACTGGGAGTATTTACTCGTAACACTTTTTAATATCATCATCACAAGTAAACCTTAATCCTGTCCTGCTAACTTAACAATGTAGACCTCCAACATAACCTGGGGGCACCTTCTTACTCACCTGTTTATCACAGGTTACCAATGTAGCAATAAATGTAGGGTCAGGTAAATAGGCGCATGAGTATCTCTATTTGAGAAATGAACTGACTAAAATTATTGGTTTATCCAAAAATATGGATATCTGAAGTAGACAGATTCAGTGAGTAAGGGATCAAGCTGAAATTAAGGCAACAAGCAGAACTAAGAAAACATAATAAAAAAAAACAGTACCTATGTTCAATGATCAAACCAGTGAGTGAACACTAATTTTGAAGTAGGATAAGAGCTAAAAAATCAAAAAACAAAAAAGTTACGGTGTACCAGGGCAAACCATGTTGCAATGCAAGGGTTGCAAATACATTTATTTATTTTTTCCATGCAGGATAAAATACTGGTGCTTTTGCATGTAGCCCACAAATGGTGGACAGCTGTATTTTTACACTGCAATTAAGGTATGAGTTTGGACACGGCACTCGCAAATTTAAATCTCTCTGCACATTTTAAATCTGCCCAACCTGCAGTGCAAGATGGTTTTGCAGGTGCAGTTACTTCGGCCCAGTTTGCTACACTGTGTGTGGAACTTGCTTTAGAACAAACATTAACAAGTCTGCTAAGTTTTGCAACTCCTTAAAAACGATCTGAAATACAGGGCTAGAGTGAACCTGTCATTAAGATGCAAATCCAATTAGCCGCAAGATTTTTTTCAGCTTAAATTAATGCACCTATTGTGCCCAATTTCCTATTACCTCCCTGTACCCTAAGAATCTGTAAATAAATATTGGACAACATTACAGATCTCTATTACTGCCCAAAAGCATAATATTTGGAGCTCTTAAGGTCCATACACACTTGGCACTGTTGGTGTGTTGAGCTGCTTTCAGCTCAAAGCCGCCCAGTATGCACAAGCTATGAGCGCTGATGCGCGCTCCCACTTAATCACCTGCGGCCGGCGTTCATCTGCTGGTATTACCTGTAGATGAACAGTGGGGTGAGCGGCGTTCCATAGCGTCCTGCTGTGGAAAGCCGTTCACCCCCGCTGACATCGCTGGGCAGGGGGGAAAAGCACTCAGTGTGTATGCACTGAGCGCTTTTCAGCCCAGCGATGATCGCTATGCATACACGCTGGGCAAAAACGCCCAGTGTGTATGCACCTTTAGAAAGTTTGAAATAGCTGCTTGGCGTTTCTAACAAAAGTGAAAGAAAAGTTGTTTTCAGAAAAACAAGTGCTCTAGTTAAATTTAGGGGTGTATAAAAAGCCTGTAAGGTGATTTTTAAATAAATTTCAAAAATTAGTTACACCTGTAACTCCCACCTGTCCCATCAATGCAACACCCCCATTTACCTGTCCCACATATTTTAACCCACTTTTCTGCTCTTTGCAGAATATCAACCCCAAATGACATGTACTTAGCCAAATTAAGCCATTTATAAATGTTTAATTTCGAAATCAATCAATGGGGGGGGGGGGGGGGGGGGAGGGGTATCCCCAGGGGTTCTGAACCAAGTCCCAACATTTTACCTTAAAATAAGGATTTTCCCAGACTTTGCACCTGCTCTGGGAATACGAAAAAAAGCCACAGTAAATCCTATTGGAATATATAGTGGCTAAATTTGTGCGGCTAATTGTATAACAATAAACCTGAGACGTGCCCTGTTAACTCGCAAATGGGGTTAACGCGGCTAATTGGATATGCCCCTATGTATTACAAATTTATGGTTCACATTTATTGTACACAAGGCTTATTTATTTAGTCTGTCTTAAGGGCCCCATACACTAGAGCGTTAATACCCGATTTCAGCCGATTTCGGGCATTCGGCTCGATATATCGGATGAAATCGGGAATTTTTTAGGTTTATCCAATCCGATGTGCGTTCCTGTGAGCATCGGATCGGATCCTCCAGATTGAATGTGCAGCACATTCAATCAGGTCCGACCTGGGGGCATGGCTGGGATCGACCAGGATCGCTCAAGATATATCGTATGCAAAAGGGCAGCATACGATGTATCTTGGCCGATCCTGCCCCCCGGGAGGCTGCCGGGGTGATCGCCTGTGATCACCTCCGACATGTGGTCGCTCTAGTGTATGGGGCCCTTTAAACTGGTAGCATAACTTCTTGCAGATAATGGGGGTAATTCTAAGTTGATCGCAGCAGCAAGTTTGTTAGCAATTGGGTAAAACCATGTGCACTGCAGGGGGGGCAGATGTGACCTGTGCAGAGAGATTTAGATTTGGGTGGGTTATTTTGTTTCTGTGCAGGGTAAATACTGGCTGCTTTATTTTTACACTGCAATTTAGATTTCAGTTTGAACACACCCCACCCAAATCTAACTCTCTCTGCACGTTACATCTGTCCCCCCTGCAGTGCAGATATAACATGTGCAGAGAGAGTTAGATTTGGGTGTGGTGAGTTCAATCTGCAATCTAATTTGCAGTGTAAAAATAAAGCAGCCAGTATTTACCCTGCACAGAAATAAAATAACCCACCCAAATCTAACTCTCTCTGCACATGTTATATCTGCCTCCCCTGCAGTGCACATGGTTTTGCCCAATTGCTAACTAAATTCCTGCTGCGATCAACTTGGAATTACCCCCATGGTTTTGCCCAACTGCTAACAAATTTACTGCTGCGATCAACTCAGAATTAGGCCCAATAATGGATAATGGAAAATGCAAATAACAAATAAAAAAAAATATATATATAGGATTTTGGTTACCTACCGGTAAATCCTTTTCTCGTAGTCCATATAGGATGCTGGGGTCCACATTAGTACCATAGGGTATAGACGGGTCCACCAGGAGCCATTGGCACTTTAAGAGTTTGAGAGTGTGGGCTGGTTCCTCCCTCTATACCCCTCCTACCAGACTCAGTCTAGAAACTGTGCCCGAGGAGACGGACATCTTCGAGAGAAAGATTTAACACAGATAGTGGCGAGCTTCATAACAGCTCACACATACAAGGCACATCAAGCTAACTTGCTTGAAACTCTCAGCAACTGCTGAAACAGTACTTACCAAGTAACAATGCAGTACATAACTAAATAAAGATGTACTGAACCAGATAACGATTGCAGGAAAATGAAGCGCTGGGCGGGCGCCCAGCATCCTCTATGGACTACGAGAAAAGAATTCACTGGTAGGTAACCAAAATCCTATTTTCTCTTACGTCCTATAGGATGCTAGGGTCCACATTAGTACCATGGGGATGTACCAAAGCTCCCAGAATGGGAGGGAGAGCACGGAGGCTTCTGCAGAATGGTTTGACTGAACGTCAGAACATCAGAGGCCAAAGTATTGAACTTGTAAAACTTTGCAAACGCGTTCGACCCAGACCAAGTTGCAGCTCGGCAAAGTTGCAATGCCGAGACACCCCGGGCAGCTGCCCAGGAAGACCCCACCTTACGAGTGGGCCTTAACAGATTTTGGACATGGCAATACTGCCGTAGAATAAGCGTGCTGGATAGTGAACCTAATCCAGCGAGTGATCGTCTGCTTAGAAGCAGGACACCCAATTCTCTTGGGATCATATAGTTCTCTTCACATATATCTTCAGAGCCCTCACAACATCCAAGGACTTTGATGTAATTGAGGACCACAATAGGTTGGTTTATATGAAATG
Organism: Pseudophryne corroboree; assembly: GCF_028390025.1. Lineage (NCBI taxonomy): Eukaryota > Metazoa > Chordata > Amphibia > Anura > Myobatrachidae > Pseudophryne > Pseudophryne corroboree. Next base: position 305,665,812 of record NC_086451.1, on the reverse strand, counting down.
CCGACACAACCTTCAGAAGAAACTGACGTGTCCGGAGCTCAGCTCTATCTTCGTGGAAGATCAAGTAAGGGCTTTTACAGGATAAAGCCCCCAATTCGGACACACGCCTAGCCGAAGCTAACGCCAACAATGTGACAGCCTTCCATGTAAGAAATTTGACCTCAACCTCCTGTAGAGGCTCAAACCAATCCGACTGGTGGAGCTGCAGCACCACGTTAAGGTCCCAAGGCGCCGTAGGCGGTACAAAGGGAGGTTGGATGTGCAGAACTCCATTCAAAAAAGTCTGAACCTCAGGGAGGGCAGCCAATTGTTTCCGGAAGAAAATGGATAAGGCCGAAAATCTGGACCTTCACAGATCCCAACCTCAGGCCCATATCCACACCTGCTTGCAGGAAGAGGAGAAAACGTCCGAGTTGAAATTCCACCATAGGAAACTTCTTGGATTCACACCAAGAGACATATTTCTTCCAAATACGATGGTAATGTTTAGACGTTACCCCTTTCCTAGCCTGTATCAGGGTAGGAATGACCTTCTTCGGAATGTCCATCCGTGCAAGTATCAGGAGCTCAACTTCCATGCCGTCAAACGTAGCTGCGGTAAGTCTAGAAAGGTGAACGGCCCCTGCTGCAGCAGGTCCTCCCGAAGAGGAAGAGGCCTCGGCTCTTCCTGCAAGAGATTCGGAAGGTCCACGTACCAAGCCCGCCTTGACCAGTCTGGAGCAATGAGGATCGCTTGAACTCTTATTCTCCTTATAAGCTTTATAACTCTTGGAATGAGTGGAAGTGGTGGAAACGTGTACACCGACTGGAGCACCCACGGAAATACCAAGGCATCCACCGTCACTGCTTGTGGGTCCCTTGACCTGGAACAATAGCGTTGAAGCTTTTTGTTGAGACGAGAGGCCATCCTGTCTATTTGGGGTAACCCCCAAAGGTCTGTTATTTCCTTGAACACCTCCAGATGGAGACCCCACTCCCCTTATGGAGATCATGTCTGCTGAGGAAGTCTGCTTCCTAGTTGTCCACTCCCGGAATGAAGATTGCTGAGAACGCCAACGCGTGTCTTTCTGCCCAGAGGATGATTCTCGTCACCTCTGACATTGCAGCTCTGCTCTTCGTTCCGCCTTGTCGGTTTATGTAGGCTACTGTCGTTACATTGACCGACTGCACTTGAATGGCCCGATTTCTTAGAAGATGGGCCGCCTGAAGAAGACCGTTGTAGACAGCTCTTAGTTCCAGGATGTTGATGGGCAGGCCGGCTTCCAGACTTGACCACCTTCCTTGGAAAGTTACTCCTTGAGTGACTGCTCCCCAGCCCTGAAGGCTCGCATCCGTGGTTAGAAGGACCCATTCCCGAATCCCGAACCTGCGGCCCTCCAGAAGGCAAGGTAATTGTAGCCACCAGAGGAGCGAAATCCTGGCTTTCGGCGACAGGCATATTCTCTGGTGCATGTGGAGATGAGATCCTGACCACTTGTCCAGGAGATCCAGTTGGAAGGCCCGAGCGTGGAACCTCCCATACTGGAGAGCCTCGTAAGAGGTCACCATCTTTTCCAACAGGCGTATGCATTGATGAACCGACACCTGGGCTGGCTTCAGGACATCCCGAACCATTATTTGTATCACCAACATCTTTTCCTGCGGAAGAAACACCCTCTGCACTTCTGTGTCTAGGATCATTGCCAGAAAGGACAACCTCTGGGTTGGTTCCAAATGTGACTTTGGAAGATTCAGAATCCAAAAGTGGATCTTGAGGAGGCGGGTTGAGAGAACAATGGACTGCAGCAGCTTCTCCTTGGACGATGCCTTTATCAGATCGTCCAGATATGGAATGATGTTCACCCCTTGTTTGTGGAGGAGAACCATCATCTCTGCCATCACCTTTGCAAACACCCTCGGTGCTGTGGAGAGGCCGAATGGCAGGGCCTGGAACTGGAAATGACAGTCCAGTAATGTGAAACGGAGATAAGCCTGATGCGGCAGCCAGATCGGAATGTGTAGGTACGCATCCTTGATATCCAGGGATACCAGGAATTCCGCCACTTCCAGACCTGATATCACGACCCTGAGAGACTCCATTTTGAACTTGAACTCCTTTAGAAAGGGGTCCAATGATTTTAGGTTCAGAATGGGCCTGACCGAACCATCCGGTTTCGGTACCACGAAAAGGTTCGAATAGTAACCTGTGGTTTACAAATGAGGAGGAACTGGCACAATGACCTGTGCCTCCACCAACTTTTGGACAGCTTCTTGTAGGACAGTGCTGTCTGCCAGCAGAGCTGGTAAGCCTGATTTGAAAAAACGATGAGGAGGGAGACTTTGAAATTCCAGCCTGTATCCCTGGGATACAATATCTATCACCCTGGGATCCCGGCCGGACGATACCCAGACGTGACTGAATTGTCTGAGTTTCGCTCCCACTGGCCCCACCTCCAGCCCGCGCGGTCCACCGTCATGTGGAGGACTTTGGCATACCTGAAGCAGGCTTTTGTTCCTGGGAACCTGCAGTGGCAGGTTTCTTGGACTTAACTCGACCTCCCCTACAGAAGGTATTGGACGGTCTGGCCTTTCTAGGCTTGTTAGGCCGAACGGACTGTGTTGCTGAAGAAGAGGAGGATTTCTTCGGAGCAGGTGCAGCTGAGGGAAGAAACGGAGACTTACCCGCTATAGCCATGGATATCCACGCGTCTAAAGCTTCCCCAAAGAGAGCCTGACCTGTATAGGGTAGGAACTCCAGTGTCTTTCTGGATTCCGCGTCGGCCGACCACTGGCGTAGCCACAGTCCCCGACGAGCTGAAACAGCCATGGAAGAGATACCCACAGCGATGGAACCCAGGTCTTTCATGGATTCTACCATAAAACCTGCTGAATCGTGAATGTTGCGTAAATATAATTCAACATCACCCTTATCCATCGTATCCAAATCCTCTAGTAAGGTAGCCGACCACTTTACTATAGCCTTTGCAATCCATGCACTAGCAATAGTGGGACGTAATATGGCCCCTGAAGCAGTGTACATTGATTTAAGTGTGTTAGAAATTTTTCGATTAGCCGGCTCCTTTAAGGCGGTAGATCCTGGAACAGGTAAAACCACCTTCTTTGAGAGTCTGGACACAGATGCGTCAACAATCGGCGGGTTTTCCCATTTGTTCCTATCCTCCTCAGGGAAAGGAAACGCCACCTGTACCCGTTTAGAGATCTGGAATTTTTTCTCCGGGTTTTCCCATGCTTTCTCAAATATAACATTCAATTCCATTGACGCAGGAAAGGTTAGCGAGGCTTTTTTATTTTCAGTGAAAAAAGCCTCCTCAACCTGCTCAGGTGTGGTATCATTAATATGTAACACATCCCTGATAGCCTCTATCATCAATTGCACCCCCCTTGCAAGAGATGCAGACCCCCGCAACACATCTCCATCACCATCTGTGGTGTCAGAATCGGTATCTGTGTCATCCTGCGTGACATGCACAAGCGCACGTTTGTGGGGGTATATAGTGGGGCGTCCCGAGGAACCAGAATCTGGCCATAATGCCATAGAGTTCTGTAATACCTGGGTTGCAGATTCATTACTTGCAACCCTGTCAGAAATCTGAGAAATCCAAGATTTGATAGAGGAAAACTACTCAAGCTCCCTTGCTGGTATCTGTGCTAAACCAGTGCTATCCTGATTACATGGAATGGGATCATCCTGGGAGGACAAATCCTCTGCAGCATATGACACAGTATCCCTGGACATAGCTAAAGGAGACCACCAAACACTCCACACACACACACACACACACACACACACACACACGGGCAGACAGAGTTCCCCATCTCCTCCAAGAATGACAAGAGAGAGACAGAGATTGAAGCCAACCCACACACAGCGCTTTTTTACCAAAGGGAGACCCCTTTTCAGCGCTGACTGTGTACCTTAATAGAATACATAGTCGTATTGCAGCCTACCCCCCCTTCTACAACCCCCTGGTACCGTTTGCAGATAGCTGGAGTTGCTGTGGAGGGACCTGATTCTCCTTGTCAGCGTTGTGCAGGCAGGAAAATGGCGCTGAACGCTGCTGGGTCCGCTCTGAGGAGAAGTCCCACCCCCAAAATGGCGCTGTCTTCCCGCTCTTCATCAAATTATACTAGCCTGAGGATTTAGTGTTGGCTGAGATCCAGGGACCCCGACAGGCTTCTGGACCAGTGTAGGGTGTCGCGCTGGCTCAGGGCGCTCCTCATAGCGCCGCACCATGAACTGCTGAGCCATCCCCAGAGCGCAGTTAATACTGCGCTCCTACCCTGCTGCCGCCATCTTCACACTGACCCCCCCGCTTGCTAGGGGGTCGGTGTCTCACTCGCCACCGATTCTACAGCTCTGCAAGGGGGTGGCGGCATGCTGCTGGGATGACCGTCCCCTGTGGCGGAGAACGATCAGACCCCTCTGGAGCTTAGTGTCCAGTCAGCGGAGACAGTGGCTTAACCCCGCAGGGCGGACACTGCTCCCCCCCCTCAGTCCCTCGCTGCAGGCAGGCTGTTGCCAGCAGCCTCCCTGTAAAACAATAAACTCTAAAAAATTACTTTTACCAGGAAAACTCAGGAGAGCACCCCTAGCTGTGACCGGCTACTCCGGGCACATTTTCTAAATGGAGTCTGGTAGGAGGGGCATAGAGGGAGGAGCCAGCCCACACTCTCAAACTCTTAAAGCGCCAATGGCTCCTGGTGGACCTGTCTATACCCCATGGTACTAATGTGGACCCCAGCATCCTCTAGGACGTAAGAGAAAGATAGATATATCAATATGACCTCACCAAACATATGTAGGAGTCCTGCACTGGCAGTTATCTATGTCAGCCATTTTCTATGTTTGCCAAATGATGTTTATTGTGAATAAAGTTATCGATTTTTTTTTCTCTTCCAGCCTATAGGAGGTTCTAGGCTGGGGCCGGTAAGTTACTGCTTGTGAGCTGATAAATAGACTGTCATTCTAGACACTGTGATTTATCTTTTCCCCCACGTAGAACTTGTAAGGATTGATAAGGGGGGTACACACTGAGAGATCCGTGCTTAAAATCAAAGCAATCTGACTAGATTGCTTAGAAAATAAGCACGGATCTCTCGTGTGTATGGCCCCCAGCGATGGCCTGCGCATCGCTATCGCCGGTGCCGCCTCCCCCTCGCTCAGCGGTCTATGATAGATCGCTCAGCACACATCTCTAGGTGTGTACCTCCTTATACATTCTGGCGTTATAGCTGCCAGCTTCTCATTGATATGCAGCAAATCGTCAGCTAATGTATCATTACAACATCTGAACTTTTAATATATCTCAAATAGGGGGCCATCCAAGTAGGCATGATAAAACATCAGTTGCGAAAAACGTCAGTTTTCCCGATGTTTCACCGATATATATTTTTTTTTTTCAGGCTATCCAATTAAATTGCCCATAACAAAAAATAAATTTTCTCACAAAAACACACAGGTTCAGGGCTGCATCCCCAGCTTATCGGGGCTAACTGGATAACCCCCGGGGATACACTTACTCACAGTAATTCACTATGGGTAATTGGATACACCCCCCCCCCCCCCATTGAATGGTAAATCATGCTTTCATATTAAAAAGAAATGTAGCTGAATATAAATAAAAATAGACCATCTTCTTATCTTAGAAATCTACTGCACATTACTGACCACAGTTTTGTAACCTAAAACTGCAGACAGTTGAACATTCAGGAGATGAGTGTGCAGACCTTATAATCGGTAGTGACCAGTCCACAGTCCTCTATGCTACAGGCAGCGTACAAGATGCAATTAGTACAATGGGGTACAACAGGAAGCCCTAGACAGACCTCTATTGCGGAAGGATCACGGTGGTACCAGCTACCCACTATTTGGAATAAAGTTCATACATCCAACTTACTATTTCTCATATCAAAGAAATAACGAAACAATCTCTCTAAAGGGGAAACAATGTTTTCTATTATTTCTTTTTTAGATAAACGTTTTATAACAAAACAGTGCAATATTATTTCCTGTTTAATGTTTATAAAACATCAAGGAACAATCATCATTTGACCCTATAATAGCAGCAGTGACAGAAAACTACTGTCCGATTTAAGAGAGAGATGAGCATGTCTCCTGGGATTAAGCTGCAGCACAACCACACAGCAGTGACTAGCCCTATTGATAATCACACAATATCCAGTTACTAGGTTTCCTCACGCACAATCTCTTGGCTTTGTCCCCACATTCCTATTCTAAAATAAGAGCACATACATTTGTTTACATTTTTGTGAAGGCAGCGATTACAGATGTAACAAACCAACGTGGTAGTACTGTACATTGCACATCTCATTACACTAAAAAACAAACTCACTACTGGACATTAAACAAAAATAGGATTTTGGTACTTACCAGGTAAATCCTTTTCTTTGAATCCATAGGGGGCACTGGAGTACTCTTGGGATATGGACGGGCGTAGCCGAACAAAGGCACTGAATATTTAAATTTAGGACTCTCCCCCCTCCATATCCCCGAGTACCTCAGTGTACGACGTCAGTGTTTTTTACTGAGCGAACAGGAACTATATATAGAGAGGTTGACAATGGAGAATACCTATAACATAACGGACAACAACAAAGTTGACCTATAACTGTACTGTCAACTAACCGGTTGACCCATAACCGATAGAACTTTATAATTTGAACCAATCGGTGAAAATGTGTTACCATAAGCTCCTATGAGCTTAATACCACCCAAGTAAAACGTGTTCACTAAGCTCCCTTGAGCTTAAAACAACCCAGGTAAAACTGCTCTGGGTGGGCGTCCAGTGCCCCCTATGGATTCAAAGAAAAGGATTTACCTGGTAAGTACCAAAATCCTATTTTCTTTATCATCCACTAGGGGTCACTGGAGTACTCTTGGGACGTACCAAAGCTTCCCTCGTGGGCGGGAGAGCTGTTTGATACTTGTAACAGTAGGCAGCCCAAAGCTAGATGCTGATGGCGCCACCATTCATAACGTGTAAACGTGCACAAACGTGGTGCACATGAAGGCTATGTAGCCGCGTCGTAGACGCTCCACGACCCGCTGGGTCTGACATTCCCACAGAACCTGTGGGATGAGCTATTACTGGCGTAGGCGATTGTAACTTAGCCTTAAAGTAAGCCTGACTTGTAGTCATTATTATTATCCAACTGGATAATGTCTGCTGAGAAACTGGCTAACCCCAGTTGGCAGTATCATAGAGAACAAACAACGTATTCATATCACGTACTGTTGACGTTCGGGACATATATAAACGCGTAATGCGTGTACCACATTCAGAATTCTAGAATGTGCTGTCCACACAGGAACCACTATTGGTATATTGATGTGAAGAATACGAAAGCGGAATTCGTCCGAAGATCTGCTTTGTCATGAGAAAACTCAAATACGGTGGCTTGGAATACAAGGCACCCAAATATGAAAACAACACCCTTGCCGAAGCCAAGGCTAGAAGAAAAATGTTTTCCAAAGTGAGAAACTTAATTCCCATTTGTTGTAAGGGTTCAAAATATGAAAACTGTAAGAAATCTGAACCCAACCTCAAGTCGCCTGGCGCTGTAGGTGGGATGAATAGAGTCTGAACTTTGATGACACCTTGTAGAAAGATGTGTACAGACGCAAATAGAGGCAAACGTCTTTGAAAATAAGGTTACCACACAGATACCTGCACTCTTAGTGCAGATCAACGCAGTTTTCCATCCCACCCCGTTTAACAGAATACGGGTAAGTTGAAGGATGATGTTGGAAACTTCCGAGGTTTACAACCTATGTAAGCACACGAAATTTTGTAATAATGAGCTGCCTTAAGCGGCTTACTAGCTCGTAACATGGTTGGTATAACCGATACTGTAATGCTCTATTTCTTAAGAGGGCGGTCTGAACCCTCACCCCGTCAGCCGCAGCTGCGGTACATAGATAATAGGTACATAGGTAACTATGGGTAAAAGAACGTTCCCTGATGTAACAGGTTGGACGTATTATGAGCGGGCCAAGATCGTGAGCAAGTATTCCTTGGAAAATCGAGAAGCAAACTTCTCCGAAACCCATGAGATACCACCAGTATGACTGTGACAAACTGTCTTATGATCCGTTTTGGCAACGGAGAGAGCAGCGGAAAATGGTGGAGCTAGATACACGATGCTGAATGACCACATGAATGTGAGAGACTCCACCGCCACTGCCCTTGTGATCTGTTTTGTACACATACTGAGCTTTTGTAATTGTGGCGAGATGCCATCATGTATACTTGAGGGTAACCCCCTTCTGTGGACTCACATATGAAACACCTCTGGATTTAATGTCCAGTTTTCAGGATCCAAATCCTGACGGGTGAGATCATCTGTCTAACAGAAGTCCACTCACGGAATGATCTCTTGACATTTCCACATAATGGTGTTCTGAGCCATTGAGGATTTGAGTTACCTGCCGCATTGCCATTCGGCTTCTTGGTTCTCCCTGGTTGTTGTGTATGCAACTGCCGTTGCCTTGTCTGACTGCTTAAGCCCAGCGTGAGCCAGGCATCAAAAAATTACATGAAACTCATGGTTGTTCCTCTCCATGGAAATCTTTAGTAAAAGGCGAAAGATTTATTCGTTCTGAAGAGAAACCAGAGTATATCCCTGGTGAGACTGAAAGCGAATCATGTATTGCATTGTAAAATGCACGGAGTTCTAGGACATTTATCGACAGCAATCTGTCGTGTTTTAGAACCTTTGTCGCTGATTTTAACTACAAATCCTGACTCTCTGCGACTCTCGTCCAGAGTATATGCACCCTTGTCCCTCTGTGGGAAACGCGAGTGAAGGGTGACGAACTAAATTGAAAACACATCTTTATTCTTAATAGGTGAATACACCAATGTACCGCTAGTGTGCGTGTTTTGCACTAATTACTAGATGTACATTTGTTCTTGCTGGTGTAGTAGGTAAAAGTCTTTGATTTACCGTATTTATAATCTTACCTAGGAATTGACATCGTTTAGACGGAATTAGATGCGATCGTTTTCGAACTTGATCTGCTACCGCAGTATACCTTAGTAGCGCAAGTTAGAGGAACTTTGTTGAGACAGAGTTCTTATGAGCAGATCATCTAAGATAGAGAAACTCTGTTGAGACAGAGTTCTTATGTGAGATGAGCTATCATCCCAACATCACTTTGGTAAATACCCGAAGCGATAAGCAACGGTAGACCTGAAATGGTTAATGGTTGTGGCGATTTGCAAACGCTAGAACCTGTGATGAACAAACCGGAATGGGTAAATACGCATTGTGAAGATCAAATGCAATTATGCAATTTTGTGGCTCCAATAAGCAAATACTAACCGCAGAAAATCCATTTTCCAACTGTAGTAAGTGACTTGCTGATTGATATTGCGACGGAGCTGTTTGGTTTTGCTCAAACAGAGGGGAATGAGTAACTCTGACTCTGTTGGAGTACTACTGCCTGGTTTATAAACCAGCAAAGACTAAATGGCAACCTGCCAAACCGTTCCACAGAGGCAGTTTTGTCCTTTAATCTGTAATTAGCTGAGACATGCATGAGTTGAAGTCTGGAAATCTCGCAAATGTAACATGTAAAGACGCGCTTCCACAATTGGAAAAGAGGTCAAGAAACCACTGGCTTGCTGACTGTAGCGTCCTGTCATTACAAGGCGTGACTGTTTTATACCACCGCTTATAAAGGGATAAAACGCCGTTACAAGTATTTGCGTCTTGATATCTGAATATCAAATTTAGGAGCAAACGAGCTCTGGCCTTGTCGCGCTTAAGTAGCGACGATGAAAGTAACCGGCGTTAGCAGAAGCTTTACAGATATACTGTGCAGCTTGTTTTAACAGTGATCGTCATTGTTTCATACATAGATTATAGTAACCCAAATGTATCCTGGGTTTTTATAAAGTTTGACAGAAAACGCCTTTACCAATAGCGGATTGCGTCATTTTGGAACCGATTATATATGTTGTCAAAAACCCCGCACTATCTGAGTGCTGGACTAATGTACCCTTCTCACTCGTAGCTATCGGTGTGAGATTTGACATAAAATCGTGCATTAAATTATAAGACCAGTGAAATAAACACTCTGGTACCCAAAGGGAATGTGGCCGTTTGGAAAGACTGTCTTTTGTTAGAGCTGGCGGAGTCCCTTCCGAGACTCCGATGTTACCGCTCTTTTAATTTGAATTGCCAACGAAGTATTTTTAAATTTATTTTTAGTCTGCGCTAGAGCCTTACTCGCTATGTAGACAGACACCCCAATAGGCAACAGACAGACACTTGGCCGACTTATTGACCTTATTATGCGTCATATATATATATGTTATTGCTGAACAGCATATTTATATTAAACTCACGGTTGTTTCTCTCTACTGAAACTTTAGTAAAAAACCGAAAGATTTATTCGATGTGAAGAGAAACCAGAGTATTCTTTATGTGACAAACAGTTCACATGGGCATATGAAACCCGAACCAAATTCCTACTAACTCCCCTGCGCCTCTGGTGGCTTAGAGATATAGGGCAGGAATGTTCTAGAATTATGTAGAAATACAGATTACATGGCTAACTTATGTGAAACCTGAAGCAAAAAATTCCCACTAACACCCCTGCGCCTCCTTGTGGAGTAGAGGTGTATGGCCGGAAAGTTCTGGAATTATAAGCTGGAAAAACAGCAATGATTAAAATGGCCGTCATGCCATGCTTTCACAGAAAATTACAGTACAGGTTACCTGCTGCAGTGTTAATATAGGCTTAATAGCCAATTATACAGTTAATATAGGCTTAATAGCCTATGATACAGTCTAGGATACAGTAAAATACATTTAGTTATCCTTCCATTAATATGAACACTGCCTGCAGTGAATTTTGTATTATATTGCAGCCTTAACAGAAAATACCAGGCAACATGTTAAAAAAATGCAATAGGTTATGACACTGATAGCCTATCCTTTACTGTTTAAAAAACTGAACAGCCTATTTCTTAACCCATGCAGCCTTGCTATATGGTGCTGCTGCTATGGGCCTTACTCCCCCTCACCCCCCCTGCAGCTGCGCTGCTTGTGAGGTAGTCTCCCCCATGTTACCTGCCGCGGACGGGAGCGGGTGCAGGGAGAGCAGGGGAGCGCTGTCTAGCGCCGGGGAGCCGTCCGGAAGAGCGGCGGCGCTTCATACAGCAGTGGCCGGGCATCAGCGGCGTGCGGTGTCCTCACTGGAAGAGCGGCCGGCGTCTGTGAGTGACGTGCGGCCGCTCTGTTAGAAACCGGATACGTAGTCTCGGCGGCGCCTCTCGTACAGCGGTGCCGGGTAATCAGCGCTGGGAGAGCGGCCGGCGTCTCTGAGTGACGTGCGGCCGGTCTGCGCTGTTTCTAGCGTAGTTCAGCGGGACACTTTCAGCGGCGGCTTCAGCGGCGGGCAACAGTAAAATTACACTTTCCCACACAGCAGGGCGGCAGCGTGAGCTGACCGCCCTGACACCCCACCATACCTTGTGCCGCACTTCCTGCAAGCTCCGTCCAGCTTGTGACGGGGCTTTCATCCTGGCTGTGACGGGGCTTCTCTCTGTAAGCTCCGTCCAGCTTCTCATCCTGGCTGTGACGGGGCTTCTCTCTGTAAGCTCCGTCTTGGCTGTGACGGGGCTTCTTCCTGTAAGCTCCGTCCAGCTCTTTGCTTATTCCTGGCTGTGACGGGGCTTCTTCTGTAAGCTCCGTCCAGCTTGCAGGAGACAGTGGCTGCCTGTGGCTGTGAGGGTGCTCTTTGTGAGGACCGACACGCCATGCGCTGCCTTGCAGCGCCTGTGGCTGTGAGGGTGCTCTTTATGAGGACCGACACGCCATACGCTGCCTTGCAGCGGCACCATCCCGGACCCATGTTTTTCAAGAAACTGGGGAAGGGAAGTGTAAAAATAAAAAGTAAAATGAAAAATAAAATCTCAAATGTGGGCTCTTCCCACAAGCCGATGTTCGTGCTGTGAGCACCGAAAAAACACTGACGTCGTACACTGAGGTACTCGGGGATATGGAGGGGGGAGAGTCCTAAATTTAAATATTCAGTGCCTTTGTTCGGCTACGCCCGTCCATATCCCAAGAGTACTCCAGTGACCCCTAGTGGATGATAAAGAAACCACAAAAGGAAACATTTTAGTTTGATTATACTCTTTTGCACTTTAATACTTTCTACTGTTAAGTATGGGGTTTGCCAAGGCACAGAACACCTGTCTTATTGGAAAAAGTTATTCAAAACATTTAATAATATACTTTGACAAAAAGCTTAAATCAACAGGAGTGCTTTCAAGGACCAGTCCATTGCAGACCTCTATATCTGTACTTTGCTTTTCCACTTCTCATTATGCACGTAGCTGCTCTGCTTTCTACAGGTGACCGACATGTACAGCTGCTCTGGTGAGAACTACCATAATGCTACTACCTTATGTATCACATGTTCCCTACTGTTCTTATAGGCCCTACACACTGGGCGATATGAGTGAAAGATATGAACGAGATACCGTTCATATCTATCAGTGTGGAGGCACCAGCGATGAACGATGCGAGGACCCACGCTCGTTTATCGCTGGTGTCGCGTCACTTATGCAGGCCAATATGGACGATCTCATCCATATTTGCCTTCACTGCTATGGAGCCGGGAGACGGGGGAGTGAAGAAACTTCACTCCCCCCCGCCGTCGGGTCGCCCATCGGCCGTATCCGCCGCCGGGCAGCTCAGCGGCGGATCGCGCAGTGTGTAGGGCCCATTAGATTCTAAAATGCAGGACCAGCTTTCATGTCATTTGTATCATGATCCCCACCAATGTGCCATGCTGCATATAGATTAGCATTTCATAAATAAAAGGACACCACCACAACTTACACACACACTAAAATATCAGTTCTCTAGATCATCCCTATCAATGCGTTTGATTATTTTCATATTTTTATTAAAAGAACACGTTACTATGCTGAAACATGGCCGTCTATGTCATCTTCATCTCTAAAATCATGACAGAGTGCGTTAGCATATGCTATAACTTTGCAGTTCTTAGGGGAGAGATGTATCAAAGCATCTAGAGAAAAAGTGGAGAAGTTGTCCATAGCAACCAGTCAGCTGATGACTGTCATTTTATAGAAGGCGCTAGATAATGGATCGCTAGAATCTGATTGGTTGCTATAGGCAACTTCTCCACTTTATCTCCTTAGAAGGTTTTATATATCCCCCCATAGGGTGATTTTAATTAATTCTATGGATGTAGAACCCTGGTCTTAATAGACCCAGTGCTTCTAAACCCTATAGTTTTCACTGCCGTTATGGAGGTTGAATTATGGCTTCAAAACCAACAGATTTTATCAGCGGTTTGCAAAACAACATTAGATCTGATGCTTGGTATATACTGTATTTTGGTATTTACTCTATTTTGGTATCCCAAACCGGAGAAACTGTCCATCAGTTTCTAAACACCTGCCAACCCGCCACTAAGGAAGTTTACTTCTAAATCTTGTATATAAAAAAAGTTGACCATGACTAAACGGCGTGTACTTTTATTCAAGACTTCCAGAATCTGTTTAACTGGGCATAGTGCTATTACCAATTATAATTAGTTAATGGGCAGGAAACTATCTACAATTTGCAGCAATTTGAAATTGTAAGTTATTGTATTTTCCATTGCTTATTTAATTTCCAAATAAGCAGCCCTGATAAATAAGGACAACAAAAAAAAAAAAAGATTTTACTTACCGATAAATCTATTTCTCGTAGTCCGTAGTGGATGCTGGGGACTCCGTCAGGACCATGGGGATTAGCGGCTCCGCAGGAGACAGGGCACAAAACTAAAGCTTTAGGATCAGGTGGTGTGTACTGGCTCCTCCCCCTATGACCCTCCTCCAAGCCTCAGTTAGGATACTGTGCCCGGACGAGCGTACACAATAAGGAAGGATATTGAATCCCGGGTAAGACTCATACCAGCCACACCAATCACACCGTATAACTTGTGATCTAAACCCAGTTAACAGTATGACAAACGTAGGAGCCTCTGAACAGACGGCTCACAACAAATAACAACCCGATTTTTTTGTAACAATAACTATGTACAAGTATTGCAGACAATCCGCACTTGGGATGGGCGCCCAGCATCCACTACGGACTACGAGAAATAGATTTATCGGTAAGTAAAATCTTATTTTCTCTGACGTCCTAAGTGGATGCTGGGGACTCCGTCAGGACCATGGGGATTATACCAAAGCTCCCAAACGGGCGGGAGAGTGCGGATGACTCTGCAGCACCGAATGAGAGAACTCCAGGTCCTCTTTAGCCAGGGTATCAAATTTGTAGAATTTTACAAACGTGTTCTCCCCCGACCACGTAGCTGCTCGGCAGAGTTGTAATGCCGAGACCCCTCGGGCAGCCGCCCAGGATGAGCCCACCTTCCTTGTGGAATGGGCCTTGACAGATTTAGGCTGTGGCAGGCCTGCCACAGAATGTGCAAGTTGAATTGTGCTACAAATCCAACGAGCAATCGTCTGCTTAGAAGCAGGAGCACCCAGCTTGTTGGGTGCATACAGTATAAACAGCGAGTCAGATTTTCTGACTCCAGCCGTCCTTGAAATGTATATTTTCAATGCCCTGACAACGTCCAGCAACTTGGAATCTTCCAAATCGCTAGTAGCCGCAGGCACCACAATAGGCTGGTTCAGGTGAAACGCTGACACCACCTTAGGCAGAAACTGAGGACGCGTCCGCAGTTCTGCCCTGTCCGAATGGAAAATCAGATATGGGCTCTTATACGATAAAGCCGCCAATTCTGATACTCTCCTGGCTGAAGCCAGGGCCAGTAGCATGGTTACTTTCCATGTAAGATATTTCAAATCCACCGATTTGAGTGGCTCAAACCAATGGGATTTGAGAAAATCCAAAACTACATTCAGGTCCCACGGAGCCACTGGGGGCACAACCGGGGGCTGTATATGTAGTACTCCTTTTACAAAAGTCTGGACTTCAGGAACTGAAGCCAATTCTTTCTGGAAGAAAATCGATAGGGCCGAAATTTGAACCTTAATGGACCCCAATTTGAGGCCCATAGACAATCCTGTTTGCAGGAAATGTAGGAATCGACCCAGTTGAAATTCCTCCGTGGGGGCCTTCCTGGCCTCACACCACGCAACATATTTTCTCCAAATGTGGTGATAATGTTGTGCAGTCACCTCCTTCCTGGCTTTAACCAGTGTAGGAATGACCTCTTCTGGAATGCCTTTTTCCTTTAGAATTCGGCGTTCAACCGCCATGCCGTCAAACGCAGCCGCGGTAAGTCTTGGAATAGACACGGTCCCTGCTGAATCAGGTCCCGTCTTAGAGGTAGAGGCCACGGATTTTCCGTGAGCATCTCCTGAAGTTCCGGGTACCAAGTTCTTCTTGGCCAATCCGGAGCCACGAGTATCGTTCTTACTCCCCTTTGCCGTATAATTCTCAGTACTTTGGGTATGAGAGGCAGAGGAGGAAACACATACACTGACTGGTACACCCACGGTGTTACCAGAGCGTCCACAGCTATTGCCTGAGGGTCTCTTGACCTGGCGCAATACCTGTCCAGTTTTTTGTTGAGGCGAGACGCCATCATATCCACCTTTGGTTTTTCCCAACGGTTCACAATCATGTGGAAGACTTCTGGATGAAGTCCCCACTCTCCCGGGTGTAGATCGTGTCTGCTGAGGAAGTCTGCTTCCCAGTTGTCTACTCCCGGAATGAACACTGCTGACAGTGCTATCACATGATCTTCCGCCCAGCGAAGGATCCTTGCAGCTTCTGCCATTGCTCTCCTGCTTCTTGTGCCGCCCTGTCTGTTTACGTGGGCGACTGCCGTGATGTTGTCCGACTGGATCAACACCGGCTGACCCTGAAGCAGGGGTTTTGCCAGGCTTAGAGCATTGTAAATTGCTCTTAGCTCCAGTATATTTATATGAAGAGACATCTCCAGGCTTGACCATACTCCCTGGAAGTTTCTTCCCTGTGTGACCGCTCCTCAGCCTCTCAGACTGGCATCCGTGGTCACCAGGACCCAGTCCTGTATGCCGAATCTGCGGCCCTCTAACAGATGAGCACTCTGCAACCACCACAGAAGAGACACCCTTGTCCGTGGCGATAAGGTTATCCGCTGATGCATCTGCAGATGCGATCCGGACCATTTGTCCAGCAGATCCCACTGAAAAGTTCGTGCGTGGAATCTGCCGAATGGAATTGCTTCGTAAGAAGCCACCATCTTTCCCAGGACTCTTGTGCACTGATGCACAGACACTTTTCCTGGTTTTAGGAGGTTCCTGACAAGTTCGGATAACTCCTTGGCTTTCTCCTCCGGAAGAAACACCTTTTTCTGAACCGTGTCCAGAATCATTCCCAGGAACAGCAGACGTGTTGTCGGGGTCAACTGAGATTTTGGAAAATTCAGAATCCACCCGTGTTGTTGCAGCACTACTTGGGTTAGTGCTACTCCGTCTTCCAGCTGTTCTCTGGACCTTGCCCTTATCAGGAGATCGTCCAAGTAAGGGATAATTAATACGCCTCTTCTTCGCAGAAGAATCATCATTTCGGCCATTACCTTGGTAAAGACCCGAGGTGCCGTGGACAATCCAAACGGCAGCGTCTGAAACTGATAATGACAGTTTTGCACCACGAACCTGAGGTACCCTTGATGTGAAGGGCAAATTGGGACATGCAGGTAAGCATCCTTTATGTCCAGGGACACCATAAAGTCCCCTTCTTCCAGATTCGCTATCACTGCTCTGAGTGATTCCATCTTGAACTTGAATTTTTGTATGTACAGGTTCAAAGATTTCAGATTTAGAATAGGTCTTACCGAGCCGTCCGGCTTCGGTACCACAAATAGCGTGGAGTAATACCCCTTTCCCTGTTGTAGGAGGGGTACCTTGACTATCACCTGCTGAGAAAACAGCTTGTGAATGGCTTCCAATACCGTCGCCCTGTCTGAGGGAGACGTTGGCAAAGCAGACTTTAGGAACCGGCGAGGGGGAGACTTCTCGAATTCCAACCTGTAACCCTGAGATACTACCTGCAGGATCCAAGGGTCCACCTGTGAGCAAGCCCACTGTGCGCTGAAATTTCTGAGTCGACCCCCCACCGCTCCTGAGTCCGCTTGTACAGCCCCAGCGTTATGCTGAGGGCTTTGCAGAACCCTGGGAGGGCTTCTGTTCCTGGGCAGGGGCTGCTTGCTGCCCTCTCTTACCCCTTCCTCTGCCCCGAGGCAGATATGACTGTCCTTTTGCCCTCTTGTTCTTATAGGACCGAAAGGACTGCGGCTGAAAAGACGGTGTCTTTTTCTGTTGGGAGGGGGTCTGAGGTAAAAAGGTGGATTTTCCGGCAGTTGCCGTGGCCACCAGATCCGATAGACCTACGCCAAATAATTCTTCCCCTTTATACGGCAATACTTCCATATGTCGTTTGGAATCCGCATCACCTGACCACTGTCGCGTCCATAAACTTCTTCTGGCAGATATGGACATCGCACTTACTCTCGATGCCAGAGTGCAAATATCCCTCTGAGCATCTCGCATATAAAGAAAAGCATCCTTTAATTGCTCTATAGTCAATAAAATACTGTCCCTATCCAGGGTATCAATATTTTCAGTCAGGGAATCCGACCAGACCACCCCAGCACTGCACATCCAGGCTGAGGCGATGGCTGGTCGCAGTATAACACCAGTATGTGTGTATATACTCTTTAGGGTAGTTTCCAGCCTCCTATCAGCTGGATCCTTGAGGGCGGCCGTATCAGGAGACGGTAACGCCACTTGTTTTGATAAGCGTGTGAGCGCCTTATCCACCCTAGGGGGTGTTTCCCAGCGCGCCCTAACCTCTGGCGGGAAAGGGTATAATGCCAATAACTTTTTTTTGAAATTAGCACTTTTCTATCTGGGTTAACCCACGCTTCATCACATACATCATTCAATTCCTCTGATTCAGGAAAAACTACAGGTAGTTTTTTCACCCCCCACATAATACCCCTTTTTGTGCTACTTGCAGTATCAGAGATATGCAAAGCCTCCTTCATTGCCGTGATCATATAACGTGTGGCTCTACTTGAAAATACGTTTGTTTCTTCACCGTCGACACTAGATTCAGTGTCCGTGTCTGGGTCTGTGTCGACCGACTGAGGTAAAGGGCGTTTTACAGCCCCTGACGGTGTCTGAGACGCCTGTGCTGACATTATCACGTAATTCCATAAACAAAGCCATCCATTCCTAATAAACCTAAAAACTTTTTCTAAGCAGCTCCTTAAGAGAGCCACCTAGATTGCACCCTGCTCGGACGGGCACAAAAACCTAACTGAGGCTTGGAGGAGGGTCATAGGGGGAGGAGCCAGTACACACCACCTGATCCTAAAGCTTTAGTTTTGTGCCCTGTCTCCTGCGGAGCCGCTAATCCCCATGGTCCTGACGGAGTCCCCAGCATCCACTTAGGACGTCAGAGAAAAGTAGAAAATGTTCTCCCTAATTTCACAGGTGATCCAATCTACTTCTTTACATGCCACCCAGCACTTTCCTGCTCCAGGGGTCCGACAGCCAAAATCAGATATGCCCTACTTTGCTTTAACAGGCACGCCCCCCCCCCCCTCCCGACCCCCCCACCCCTGCTGGCATTCTAGCCCTCGGGATGCCGATACTAACATTCGGCATCCTTGTAGATGATATTACATACCGATCCTACGATAACAGAGAATCTTCCCCTCTTTTAAGGGTCAGTGCGCGATGTGGATGATGAGTATATACTGTACGTTGCATAGAGAATAAACAGAGCGTGCATTGCTGGACAAAAGTATAGAATTCCCGCTAAGCGGTTTTAGGGGGGTGCTGCGCCCTGTCCGATTCTAAAATGTAAAAATGCATTATGTTGTAATATACTTTTGGTGTCCTTACCATTCAATCACTGCCTGCATTATCAATCAACACCATATTGGATTTCAACTATTACTTTCTAGGTTTTGGAATTAATAAACAAATGCATTACAAAATATGCAAAAATGCATCCTGTTCTTATGGATGTTCCCCAGTGGCCTGCTGACCTTAGCTTGCTGGCGGCTCCCCAACCTCTTGGTGATCGTGCTACCTCACTGCTCTGGATGATGTGCTGAGCACACACCCCTCTGTCCACAATTAGAATTGATGCAGGGCTGGGAAGCTGCTGCGAGAGAGGTGTGCCCTCTCCTTCCTAGACATGCTCCACTACTGGGGCATCGAGGAGTCATGGCTGGGAAGCTGCTGCCTGTGGAGGCTAGACCAGGGCAGAGGAGAGGCAGAGCCCTTGAGCCAGGAGCAGCACCATCCTGCTGCTGCAGGAGGAGGCCTCCTCCCTGCCTGGCCCTCTGTGTGGAAGACCACTAGGACATGGTGGAGAGGCCTCAGCACATGCTCCCAAGTCTTTGTCTGGACAGAGTGAGAGCCCACCCAGTATCATCATACTCTACTCAGTGACTTGAGGGACATTGATGGGGCATGTGGGGAAGGGAAGGGAATAAGGCATGTGGGGTGGCCTGAGGTTCTTTGATGAGACATGTGGGATGGTCTTGTGGGGCTTTGAAAGGGCATCCGAGGTAGTAAAATGCTACACTTCGGTGCCTGAAGGGTTAGCTCCTCTGTGCTTTGTAGATATTACTCTTTATATGATCAATTTCCTTATAATAGTTACAGTGTAAAAGTGAATATTTCTATTTCCCTAGTGAAGGGTTAAAACATGCTTTTTGAACTCTTATGTGTTTGCATTGGATGCATGCTGCCCTGTGTTAGATGCCTTTGTCTCTCATACAGATACCAGGCTTGTGTGGGTCTGGCATCCAAGGTCAGCTCTATACTAGATGAAACCTGCTTTTTCTACTTCTGTGTGTTACTAAAAGATCCTTTGTTAAGTTCCGTCTGATGCAACGTATATAACATCTGCCTAGCAACTGCTATATCCAATTATGTTATGTCAAGTATTAACCACCCCTACGTACCCCACTAGGGCACCACCCCTAAGCCAATGAGCCCTGTTACACTTATCAGTTACACCCTTATGTGTTCTCTTTTTATACCAATGTTAAACATTCAATAAAACAGTGTGAACTTTTACTGCTTGTGTTTGTGCATGTAACTGATAGCGTAAGGGTTTACACTCCAGACGTCTGTGAGGCCATCACATCGAGGGTTAAAGAAAATAAGGTCAAATCCTTTCAGCTGGGGGTTATGTCCGGGATTCAGTGATCGTCCCTGGGTGGTAAGGATAGAGAATTTATTGTCTGTCTTTGTCATGCAGGATTGCGGTCATACACTGAAGCTGAATCCGTGTCAGTGTTCCGGGAACACGTGACAAGGTAATATTTAAGTCCGGGACTTAATATTACGAAGTTTTATGTAAAGCATAAAACAGGTATCAGGGATACCATAGAATCTTTAATGTCTGGGACTTAAAGATACGTCTGAGAAAGGACCCGAGGTCCAAGCGCAATTCTCCAAAGACGTCAGTATCTGGGATACTTAAAAATAGACCTGGGAGTCTATACGTAACGTAGAGAATACCCCGATTTGATCGCCTATATATTTTTGTATGTTGTAGTGAGATAAGTTCTTATATTTGGTCCAGACGGCTGGTAAGTTTTCGTCTGCCAGATATCTATGCTCAAACACTTTTCTTGCTTCCTGTCTAAAACGCTGTATTTTTCTGACATCTTGTACGAAGGTAAGCGTACCCGTCAAAAGATTTCATGTTCTCATTATACAGATAATATTGTGATATTGTCAATGACTAATTAACTGGTTAAGCTGATGCATGTATAAGTAGAGTGTTGTATATTTTAGATAATTTTCTTTTAAAAGTTGTATTGTTGATTTATATTACTGTCTGACAATGGGCTCTAGTCAGAGTAAAAAACTGCATATCCCCCGCCCCTCCCTGGTGAGACATGCAAGATGTATGTTGCCCGTAACTCTACCTCAGAGTATTATTTAGTTAACCCATGGGTGGATAATTTAGCGGGATGGACAGAGAAAGCAGGACAGGACCCATTCCTACGGGAAGGCAGTAATTACCTTTTCTATATGGAGATTTAAGAAAAAATGTCAGTTTAGCACAGAAGCGAAACTGCAGAGAACTGTAAATCTTTGAAAATCCCTCTCGCCTCCCCCCCTTGCATTCCAATGTATCCTGCGCTCAGAGACACAAATCTCTTGGCAGCAGTAACCCTTTCACACTAAATGGGATCGCCTCCAACTTCACTGCTGGAGGGTGCCTGCTGGAGGGTGCGTCCACTAGCTCTATCCCTAACGCATCAATAACCCAGAGTTTAGATAATAGTAAAACACTGTCCCAAGCCCACTATTACCCTCGATGGCTGTATATCTTATTTGCGCAAAGCTTGCAAAGGACGCAGCTATACACAAGAAAGGAAGTCTTTAAAGCCTGTGCTTTTTGCCTGTCGCTGTAGCTTGTAAACAGAAACCTGCGCCCACTCATAACTATCAGAACCCCAGACGCTTTGACAGACAGAACCAACCCCGCAGTCAGGGAACATTCCAAAGACCCCGCGCACTGACGGGGCCCGGAGGAGGGTATCCCAGCCTTTATTCAACTCTCCCGTCATAGTAAAGATTCACCTCTGCTGCCACTTATTATAAATGGAAGTAAAATTCCCTTTTTAGTGGACAGCGATGCAACAACCAGTGTTTTGTGTTCTGACTTATGCAGTATCCCCTCTCACCAGAAAAGATAGAAGGTCTCCGCCCCATGATACAGCAATTCTTACAACAGGGTATTCTCAGACATATTGTATCACCATACTGTACTCCTGTGAACCCTGTTGCCAAAGCTGATGGTAGTATAAGATTTGTACAGGATCTCAGAGCGATCAATCAGTTAATTGTCCCAATTGCACCAATTGTTCTAGATGTAAACTCACTCATTTCTGCAATCCCTGCAGATGCTGCGTTCTCTGTAATTGATTTGAAGAATGCCTTTTTTTTTTTCAGCATACCTGTAGATTCACAGACACAATTACTTTTGCCTTTTCTTTTGAGGGTAAACAACTTACCTGGTGCAGATTATTGACGCACCTGTTGTCTCCAGGCCACATTGAGGCCCTGGCAACCTCACCATGGTTCAGTCCTGCTACAGTATGCAGATGATCTGCTGCTCTGTAGTAAAACTGAGGAGGCCTGCCGAGAGGATGGTGTTTCATTACTAAACTGGCTTTGTGAATGTGGACACAAGGTGTCCAAAATAAAAATGCAATGGTGTAAAAAGCATGTTGATTACTTAGGTTTTGTGCTCACTCAGGGAGAGAGGAAAGTCAGTCCACAACGCATACAGTCTGTATTGGGCCTGGTCACCCCAACTACCCAGAGGGAACTACTGTCCTTCCTGGGTATGGTAAATTACTGCAGACAGTGGATATCTGATTGCTCTTATTGTGATAACATTTTGAGACAAGCCACACTGAAGGACAAACCTAAAACTGTACAATGGTCACAAGAAATGTTAACTGCATATGAAAGTTTAAAATGTATGTTGATGAAAAGTCCGGCACTTGGCCTCCCCAATTATGTACTACCTTTCCATCTATATGCAAGGGACAATTGTAAAACCATGGCGGGGGTGCTCACACAGTTTCATGGAGGGAAGTTGCGCCCCGTGGCATTTTTTTCCCAAAGTCATGCCAGTGTCTGTGCAAGGTGTGCCTGCCTGCCTCAGGGCTTTGGCAGCCTGTGCAATGGTTGCAGAAGTGGCCACTACCCTCACTTTAGGCCACATCACAGTACTCCACACCACACATGATGTCCTGGCAATACTTAAAGGCTTACACACAGCACATGTCAGCACAACGCCTTAGTGGATATGAAGTACTCCTTTTGAGTAACCCTACCCTTACCATCAAGTACACTGCTAGTTCTTCTGGCCCTGCACCCATTCTCAATGCCCTTTTAGGCTTGAAAGGTCCCGAGGATGAACCACCCGACCTACATGACTGTGCTGCTTCTATTGAAGCTGAAACTTCTCCCAGACTTGACATGTCTCCCGTTCCCATACCAGGCGCAGACGTAGTTTTTGTTGACGGCTCATGTAGTAGGCCCAATGACAATACATACCAGGCTGGCTATGCCATTGTCACCCTCCCTGATACTGTGTTGGAAACCCTACCAATACCTTATCAGTCCGCGCAAGCTGCAGAACTCATTGCACTCACTGGAGCATGTCCCTCCCTTTACAGCGTCCATCTGCTCACTCAGCTTCAAGCTGCTGCGACTAATGCTGATCTCTCCGACTGGACTTACCCAATTCTGCAGAAAAAATCCTAAATCAGGATTAATCTGCAAAGAGGGGAAACCCTGTATACCCCAGTTCAGTGCCCCTTTGCTCGTTGCCCAGTGCCGTGGTGTTGGTCACCGTGGTGAAGCCACAACACTCCTCCTACTAACCAATGATTTTTATGTTACTAATGCCAAATCACTTGTGGACCAGTATGTTAGCAGATGCATCACTTGCCTCAGGAACAACCCTAATAAAGCTAAACACCAGCATCTTGAATACCCCACAGAAAACTCTAGGTTACTCACCCTTTGAAATACTAATGGGTAGACCCTTTTCCTACACCCTGGGCTAAGAAACCACTAGTAATACAGGAAGGAGATCTAGAACTCATCAGAGAAGAGTATGTCAGGTCCCTGATAACAAAACTGAATGAAATTGAACATGAGGTTGTTTGTAAAAACCCTTTTGAATCCACAGGAACCTACACACCCCTTTAAAGTCGGAGACAGAGTCGTGGTGAAGGTGCTCCCCAGGAACAAGAGCCCAGGAGACTTCACCTATGGTCCAGAGACAGAGGTCGTAGCAGTTACCCGAACAGCAGTCCTGACAGAGGAAAGTCCTACCTGGACCCATGCATCCCGAGTAAAAAAAGGTTCCTAGACCAGACCTAGAGAGGGAAGCAAGTGATTCCAGTGAGGTACGAACCGGGGCAGACAGCCCTGACCTCCCACCTAGCGAAGAAAGAAGAACAGAAGAAGATGAGGAACCTGTCCCCTATCTTTATCCTGGGGACTATCTCGATAGCCCTACTGGCCCTCATTCACCTCACAATATGTGAAGTCGACATCACACAAACAGATGGGGTCCCCACCTTGTGGTACAATTCCTCCAATACACACGTAGCCACATACATCCTTGATTATTTCATGTTCCCTAAACTTGCTGACAACAAACATTTCATACAGCAGAAAAGGAAATCAGGAATGTCTGAGACAGTATATATTTGTGTTACTGACGAATGGTACTATAGTGCAAGACAAATGTTTTATTTGTGGGACATGTACAAAAACCCAAAATACCAGCCTAAAATTGCTCCCCAAAACAAACCTTTAAAGCCCCATATTGCCACTTTTAAAGATATGGTGGCTATTACTAACCCTACCTTTGAAGACACCCTAGCTATTGAAACTGGTTTCTCTGACATTAATTTTGGTTGGAATGGATGAAGTATAGTGCTAACAAACACAATAAAAGCAACTGTTATGTCTGTGGCAAATCTAGGCCCCACCTAGGTGCAGTGCCCCTTAATATACCCCTAGAACAAGAAAATTGTTTTTTTTTCAGCCTTTTTAATGACACCAAAACAAATGGCAGTCAGTGCGAAATGTGGAAAAGGGAATATCCCATATTGTCAAAAAATCCCAACCCAGGAAGCACCATAACTATATATCCTGGAAACTACACTTGTTATACATCTAACACCACCACAGGGAGAAATTTAAAAACCTTCCCACCAGGGTATTGTGCAAATAAGCATATTCATACTTGTAACTTTAATTCTTGTAGGCATTATAGTTTATTGTATAATTCCCTGTGGAAAGAAACTTACCTCCAAAGGCATTGATAAGGCCCTGATGTACTATGATATAACCACCAGTCCTGTCACCTCCTCTGATAGTAAGGGACCCGACGATTATGTCCAATAGCTCAAGAACTGGAGGAACAAGAAAGGAGCCTCACTCAAGAATCATGTCATATATTAATCATGATTCTAAGAGGGGATTGAAGGGTTAGCTCCTCTGTGCTTTGTAGATATTACTCTTTATATGATCAATTTCCTTATAATAGTTACAGTGTAAAAGTGAATATTTCTATTTCCCTAGTGAAGGGTTAAAACATGCTTTTTGAACTCTTATGTGTTTGCATTGGATGCATGCTGCCCTGTGTTAGATGCCTTTGTCTCTCATACAGATACCAGGCTTGTGTGGGTCTGGCATCCAAGGTCAGCTCTATACTAGATGAAACCTGCTTTTTCTACTTCTGTGTGTTACTAAAAGATCCTTTGTTAAGTTCCGTCTGATGCAACGTATATAACATCTGCCTAGCAACTGCTATATCCAATTATGTTATGTCAAGTATTAACCACCCCTACGTACCCCACTAGGGCACCACCCCTAAGCCAATGAGCCCTGTTACACTTATCAGTTACACCCTTATGTGTTCTCTTTTTATACCAATGTTAAACATTCAATAAAACAGTGTGAACTTTTACTGCTTGTGTTTGTGCATGTAACTGATAGCGTAAGGGTTTACACTCCAGACGTCTGTGAGGCCATCACATCGAGGGTTAAAGAAAATAAGGTCAAATCCTTTCAGTGCCCCCTATTAATAATATGCTACACAGCTAAGAATACTTCCCCACTAAAGGGGGGGGGCGGCGTAACTGGGCGGCAGGTGAAAAGATACTGTCGGCATGAACATGGCATCCGGTCACAGGGCACGGAGAGCTTGGGGGCAGCCCTGTATCTCTGGGAGTGGTGGGCACATCCCCAGAGTGATTAAAAGAGGAGTGTGCCATCACGAACTGGGCAGGCATTTACATGCGCCCGCCCAGTTATGCTGTCAATCACCGCCCACGTCTGCAGCATGTTTACGGGTGGTCGGTTGACCGCTTCCCCCTACAGACAGCACAATGCGCCAATATATCGTTAGATATATCGGCCGTCGCTGTGCTGCAGGGCTGACGCAATATTCCTATGAACAACGGCATTCACAGACATATCGCTCGTAAACACTGGCCAACGGAACGGCCATATATCGGCCGTTCAATAGAACGACCGATATATTGGCCAGTGTGTGCCCATCCTTTAGTGTGCTGGAAATGCCTGGTTTAGAGTTTAATCACTCTCATGGGACCCTTAATAAAGTCCCCCTAGGATGAAACATGTTGTGGACATGAAGAAGTGATTACCATCTGCACAAGCTTGGTGTACCTACAACAGAAAGCTATCGTCATTACACTGCGCCTACATGTACAGTACAGAGACACAGCTGGAGGATTCAATTGCTGGTGAATATATTCGATCTGCTGAATCAGCGGGATCTCGCACAAAAGTGTTCACTATCCCATAGGGCAGCGAGAACATCTGTACGAATCGGTAATTCGGCTGGCCGGGTGAAGGGTGAGAGACGGGCTGTGAGACGGTACCAGTGCCAGTTTTCCACACCACAGCAGTGTCACGTACCACCCCTCATGGCTAATTGAATCAGCCCCAACAAATGTGTACCCATGGTCGTCAAGAAAACTTTCATACTGTACAAAAGTAGCCAAACTTGCTACTGTATGTAAAACAGCTGGTGTGAGCTATACTCAGTCTCACTCTTACCATCCACACTGACGTCTTCCGCCGGGGTTCTCTGAGCCCATATCTCGCCGTACGGGTCATCGTTATTCCATAGGGGCAGATAGTGCTTCCTGTCCCCGCAGAGGGGCAGCTCAGGGCCCGGGGAATCCTGACTGTGGTCCTCCCCGGTCCCGTCCGCAACCAGCTGCAGCTCCTCCACGCACACCAGGCCGCTGGCCAGCCTCTTCTCCTGGTAGCGGTAGGAGCAGCGGGTGAGGGCGGCCCGGGAGCCGCAGTGTAGCCGGTTACTGTGCACCAGGTGGCTGAGCTCCGGGGACAGCATCCAGGTGTCCCGCTCCATCCCATCCCACAGGGTGATGTCGTAGTAATAGGGTGCCCGGGTCTCCTCCCCGAGGTACCGCTGCACGGCCAGCACGGACACCGGCGCCGGCTCCCGGAACACCAGCCTCAGGCTCGGGCTGGCCCGCAGACTCTGGAGGGTGCGTCGGAGCCAGGAGGACGCGGCCTGCTCTGCTGGCGGGCTGGGAGCTCGCTTACATGAGGGCCCGGGACTACCTTCGTCAAACTCAGCCAGCTGCGCCTGCATGTCCCGCTGCAACACACCGAGAGGGCCCGGGCGCTAGCGGCCTCGCCACAGCCAGCTGCCGGCTCTCTGCATGCCCGGTGACACCGTGCTGCAGTTGCCGCTCATTCCAAACGGCGCATAAAGCCCGGGCAGCCGGGGATGTCCCAGGGAGCCACCCACCTGCGGGCTAGTACTGCCATGTCTCATACATGTACTGTACATGTCATGTCATGTCATATGTTCTCATGTCATGTGTTAGCAGCAGCAGGGCTGCACCATGGGGAACATTAATAAAATAAATAATATTACATGAATCCATTGCTGCAGGCGCTGTCAGTGTCAGATTAGTGGGGGCAGCAGAGCGCACAGTAGTGGTCCCCATATTACATACATAATTACATATATAGTTACATGTAGTCAGCAGCCGTGCTCCCCAGGGAGAGTGGCTATCCCTGCACTTTACCAAGTTTTACAAATAAACCACACAACAAACAGCAAAAAATTCTATGTTTACAGGGGATACGGTCATTGAGTCGACACAACGTAGGTCGACAGTAGTTAGGTCGACCACTGAAGGTTGATATACATTAGGTCGACATAGTCATTGGGTGTACAGGGCAAAAGGTCGACATGAGTTTTTCAAATTTTTTTCTCATTTCTCTAACGTCCTAAGTGGATGCTGGGGACTCCGTCAGGACCATGGGGAATAGCGGCTCCGCAGGAGACGGCACAAAAAGTAAAAGCTTTTGGACCTAGGTGGTGTGCACTGGCTCCTCCCCCTATGACCCTCCTCCAAGCCTCAGTTAGATCTTTGTGCCCGGCCGAGAAGGGTGCAATCTAGGTGGCTCTCCTGAGCTGCTTAGAAGTAAAAGTATACTTAGGTTTTTTTATTTTCAGTGAGTCCTGCTGGCAACAGGCTCACTGCAGCGTGGGACTAAGGGGAGAAGAAGCGAACTCACCTGCGTGCAGAGTGGATTGGGCTTCTTGGCTACTGGACATTAGCTCCAGAGGGACGATCACAGGCCCAGCCATGGATGGGTCCCGGAGCCGCGCCGCCGGCCCCCTTACAGATGCTGAAGCAAGAAGAGGTCCATAAATCGGCGGCAGAAGACTTTCCTGTCTTCATAAGGTAGCGCTCAGCACTGCAGCTGTGCGCCATTGCTCTCAGCACACTTCACACTTCGGTCACTGAGGGTGCAGGGCGCTGGGGGGGGGGGCGCCCTGGGAAGCAATGAATTTACCTTATTTGGCAAAAAATACATCACATATAGCTCCTGGGCTATATGGATGTATTTAACCCCTGCCAGTTTTCCAGAAAAAAGCGGGAGAAGAGCCCGCCGTGAAGGGGGCGGGGCCTATCTCCTCAGCACACAGCGCCATTTTTCCCACACAGCTCCG
Organism: Pseudophryne corroboree; assembly: GCF_028390025.1. Classification (NCBI taxonomy): domain Eukaryota; kingdom Metazoa; phylum Chordata; class Amphibia; order Anura; family Myobatrachidae; genus Pseudophryne; species Pseudophryne corroboree. The sequence goes on along the minus strand of NC_086451.1, from coordinate 305,637,198 downwards.
CTGGTAGGAAGGCTCCCAGAATCTCCCCTGCATCCTGCACTACAGAAACAGGGTAAAAAAGAGAGGGGGGCACTTATTTGGCAAAATAACAGATATAAGCAGCTATAAGGGATAGACACTTATTGTAAGGTTGTCCCTATACATATATAGCGCTCTGGTGTGTGCTGGCAAACTCTCCCTCTGTCTCCCCAAGGGGCTAAGTGGGGTCCTGTCCTCTATCAGAGCATTCCCTGTGTGTGTGCTGGGTGTCGGTACTTGTGTGTCGACATGTATGAGGAGGAAAATGATGTGGAGGCGGAGCAATTGCCTATAATGGTGATGTCACCCCCTCGGGAGTCGACACCTGAATGGATGGCCGTAATTAAGGAATTACGTGACAGTGTCGGCACGTTACAAAAAAACTGTTGACGACATGAGACAGCCGGCAGCTCAGTTAGTGCCTGTCCAGGCGTCTCAAACACCGTCAGGGGCTATAAAACGCCCGTTACCTCAGTGGGTCGACACGGTCCCAGACACAGACACTGACTCCAGTGTCGACGGTGAAGAAACAAACGTATTTTCCAGTAGGGCCACACGTTACATGATCACGGCAATGAAGGAGGTTTTGCACATCTCTGATACTGCAAGTACCACGAAAAGGGGTATTATGTGGGGTGTGAAAAAACTACCCGTAGTTTTTCCTGAATCAGAGGAATTGAATGAAGTGTGTGATGAAGCGTGGGTTACCCCCGACAAAAAACTGCTAATTTCTAAAAAATTATTGGCACTATATCCCTTCCCACCAGAGGTTAGGGCTCGTTGGGAAACACCCCCTAGGGTAGATAAGGCGCTCACACGCTTATCAAAACAAGTGGCGTTACCGTCTCCAAAAACGTCCGCCCTTAAGGAGCCAGCAGATAGGAGGCTGGAAAATATCCTTAAAAGTATATACACACATACTGGTGTTATACTGCGACCAGCAATCGCCTCAGCCTGGATGTGCAGTGCTGGGGTGGCGTGGTCGGACTCCCTGACTGAGAATATTGATACCCTGGATAGGGACAGTATTTTCTCTATCGTCCTAGTGGATGCTGGGGTTCCTGAAAGGACCATGGGGAATAGCGGCTCCGCAGGAGACAGGGCACAAAAAGTAAAGCTTTTCCAGATCAGGTGGTGTGCACTGGCTCCTCCCCCTATGACCCTCCTCCAGACTCCAGTTAGATTTTTGTGCCCGGCCGAGAAGGGTGCAATTCTAGGTGGCTCTCATAAAGAGCTGCTTAGAGAAAGTTTAGCTTAGGTTTTTTATTTTACAGTGATTCCTGCTGGCAACAGGATCACTGCAACGAGGGACAGAGGGGAGAAGAAGTGAACTCACCTGCGTGCAGGATGGATTGGCTTCTTGGCTACTGGACATCAGCTCCAGAGGGACGATCACAGGTACAGCCTGGATGGTCACCGGAGCCGCGCCGCCGGCCCCCTTGCAGATGCTGAAGTAAGAAGAGGTCCAGATCGGCGGCTGAAGACTCCTGCAGTCTTCTAAAGGTAGCGCACAGCACTGCAGCTGTGCGCCATTTTCCTCTCAGCACACTTCACACGCAGTCACTGAGGGTGCAGGGCGCTGGGGGGGGGCGCCCTGGGAGGCAAATGAAAACCTATTAAAAGGCTAAAAATACCTCACATATAGCCCCCAGAGGCTATATGGAGATATTTAACCCCTGCCTGGATTCACAAAATAGCGGGAGACGAGCCCGCCGGAAAAGGGGCGGGGCCTATCTCCTCAGCACACGGCGCCATTTCCTCTCACAGCTCCGCTGGTCAGGACGGCTCCCAGGTCTCTCCCCTGCACTGCACTACAGAAACAGGGTAAAACAGAGAGGGGGGGCAAATTTAATGGCAATAATTTTGATATATATAAAGCAGCTATAAGGGAGCACTTATTATAAGGCTATCCCTGTCATATATAGCGCTTTTTTGGTGTGTGCTGGCAGACTCTCCCTCTGTCTCCCCAAAGGGCTAGTGGGTCCTGTCTTCGTGTAGAGCATTCCCTGTGTGTCTGCTGTGTGTCGGTACGTGTGTGTCGACATGTATGAGGACGATATTGGTGTGGAGGCGGAGCAATTGCCAAATATGGGGATGTCACCTCCTAGGGGGTCGACACCAGAATGGATGCCTTTATTTGTGGAATTACGGGATAGCGTCAACTCGCTTAAGCAGTCGTTTGACGACATGAGGCGGCCGGACAATCAATTAGTGCCTGTCCAGGTGCCTCAAACACCGTCAGGGGCTGTGAAACGCCCTTTGCCTCAGTCGGTCGACACAGACCCAGACACAGGCACTGATTCCAGTGGTGACGGTGACGAATCAACCGTATTTTCCAGTAGGGCCACACGTTATATGATTTTGGCAATGAAGGAGGCGTTACATTTAGCTGATACTACAGGTACCACTAAACAGGGTATTATGTGGGGTGTGAAAAAACTACCTATAGTTTTTCCTGAATCAGAAGAATTAAATGACGTGTGTGATGAAGCGTGGGTTGCCCCTGATAAAAAGCTGATAATTTCAAAGAAATTATTGGCATTATACCCTTTCCCGCCAGAGGTTAGGGAGCGCTGGGAAACACCTCCTAGGGTGGACAAGGCGCTAACACGCTTATCTAAACAAGTGGCGTTACCCTCTCCTGAGACGGCCGCACTTAAAGATCCATCAGATAGGAGGATGGAAAATATCCAAAAAAGTATATACACACATGCAGGTGTTATACTACGACCAGCTATAGCGACTGCCTGGATGTGCAGTGCTGGGGTAGTTTGGTCAGAGTCCCTGATTGAAAATATTGATACCCTGGACAGGGACAATATTTTACTGTCGTTAGAACAAATAAAGGATGCATTTCTTTATATGCGTGATGCACAGAGGGATATCTGCACACTGGCATCACGGGTAAGTGCTATGTCCATTTCGGCCAGAAGAACTTTATGGACGCGACAGTGGACAGGCGATGCGGATTCAAAACGGCATATGGAAGTTTTGCCGTATAAAGGGGAGGAGTTATTTGGAGTCGGTCTATCAGATTTGGTGGCCACGGCTACAGCCGGGAAATCCACCTTTCTACCTCAAGTCACTCCCCAACAGAAAAAGGCACCGACTTTTCAACCGCAGCCCTTTCGTTCCTTTAAAAATAAGAGAGCAAAGGGCTATTCATATCTGCCACGAGGCAGAGGTCGAGGGAAGAGACAGCAACAGGCAGCTCCTTCCCAGGAACAGAAGCCCTCCCCGGCTTCTACAAAAGCCTCAGCATGACGCTGGGGCTTCTCAAGCGGACTCGGGGACGGTGGGCGGTCGTCTCAAAAATTACAGCGCGCAGTGGGCTCACTCGCAGGTAGATCCCTGGATCCTGCAGATAATATCTCAGGGGTACAGGTTGGAATTAGAGACAGATCCACCTCGCCGTTTCCTGAAGTCTGCTTTACCAACGTCCCCCTCCGAAAGGGAGACGGTTTTGGAAGCCATTCACAAGCTGTACTCTCAGCAGGTGATAGTCAAGGTACCTCTTCTACAACAAGGGAAGGGGTATTATTCCACTCTATTTGTGGTACCGAAGCCGGATGGCTCGGTAAGGCCTATTCTAAATCTGAAGTCCTTGAACCTGTACATAAAGAAGTTCAAGTTCAAGATGGAGTCACTCAGAGCAGTGATAGCGAACCTGGAAGAAGGGGACTTTATGGTGTCCTTGGACATCAAGGATGCGTATCTCCACGTTCCAATTTACCCCTCACACCAGGGGTACCTCAGGTTCGTTGTACAAAACTGTCACTATCAGTTTCAGACGCTGCCGTTTGGTTTGTCCACGGCACCTCGGGTCTTTACAAAGGTAATGGCCGAGATGATGATTCTTCTTCGAAGAAAAGGCGTATTAATTATCCCATACTTGGACGATCTCCTAATAAGGGCAAGGTCCAGAGAACAGCTAGAGATGGGATTAGCACTATCTCAAGAGGTGCTAAAGCAGCACGGATGGATTCTGAATATTCCAAAATCCCAATTAATGCCGACAACTCGTCTGCTGTTCCTAGGGATGATTCTGGACACGGTTCAGAAAAAGGTTTTTCTTCCCGAGGAAAAAGCCAAGGAGTTATCCGACCTGGTCAGGAACCTCCTAATACCAGGAAAGGTGTCTGTACATCAATGCACAAGAGTCCTGGGAAAAATGGTGGCTTCTTACGAAGAAATTCCATTCGGCAGATTCCATGCAAGAATTTTCCAAAGGGATCTGTTGGACAAATGGTCAGGGTCGCATCTTCAGATGCACCTGCGGATAACCCTGTCTCCAAGGACAAGGGTATCTCTTCTGTGGTGGTTGCAGAGGGCTCATCTATTGGAGGGCCGCAGATTCGGCATACAGGATTGGATCCTGGTGACCACGGACGCCAGCCTGAGAGGCTGGGGAGCAGTCACACAAGGAAGAAACTTCCAGGGAGTGTGGTCGAGCCTGGAAAAGTCTCTTCACATAAACATTCTGGAACTAAGAGCAATCTACAATGCTCTAAGCCAGGCGGAACCTCTGCTTCAAGGAAGACCGGTGTTGATCCAGTCGGACAACATCACGGCAGTCGCCCATGTAAACAGACAGGGCGGCACAAGAAGCAGGAGTGCAATGGCAGAAGCTGCCAGGATCCTTCGCTGGGCGGAGAATCACGTGATAGCACTGTCAGCAGTGTTCATCCCGGGCGTGGACAACTGGGAAGCAGACTTCCTCAGCAGACACGATCTTCACCCGGGAGAGTGGGGACTTCATCCGGAAGTTTTCCACATGCTAATAAACCGTTGGGAAAGACCAATGGTGGACATGATGGCGTCTCGCCTCAACAAAAAACTGGACAGGTATTGCGCCAGGTCAAGAGATCCGCAGGCAATAGCTGTGGACGCGCTGGTAACACCTTGGGTGTACCAGTCGGTGTATGTGTTTCCTCCTCTGCCTCTCATACCAAAGGTATTGAGAATCATACGGCAAAGCGGAGTAAGAACGATACTAGTGGCTCCGGATTGGCCAAGAAGGTCTTGGTACCCGGAACTTCAAGAGATGGTCACGGACGATCCGTGGCCTCTACCTCTGAGAAGGGACCTGCTTCAACAGGGTCCCTGCCTCTTTCAAGACTTACCGCGGCTGCGTTTGACGGCATGGCGGTTGAACGCCAGATCCTAAAAGGAAAAGGCATTCCAGAAGAAGTCATTCCTACCTTGATTAAGGCAAGAAAGGAAGTCACCGCGAAGCATTATCACCGCATTTGGCGGAAATATGTTGCGTGGTGCGAGGATCGGAGTGCTCCGACGGAGGAATTTCAACTGGGTCGTTTCCTACATTTCCTGCAATCAGGATTGTCTATGGGTCTCAAGTTGGGATCTATTAAGGTTCAAATTTCGGCCCTGTCAATATTCTTCCAAAAAGAATTGGCCTCAGTCCCTGAGGTCCAGACTTTTGTCAAAGGAGTACTGCATATACAGCCTCCTGTGGTGCCTCCGGTGGCACCGTGGGATCTAAATGTAGTTTTAGATTTCCTCAAATCCCATTGGTTTGAACCACTAAAAAATGTGGATTTGAAATATCTCACATGGAAAGTGACTATGTTACTGGCCCTGGCTTCCGCCAGGAGAGTATCTGAACTGGCGGCTTTATCTTATAAAAGCCCTTATTTAATTTTCCATTCGGATAGGGCAGAGCTGCGGACGCGTCCGCATTTTCTCCCTAAGGTGGTATCAGCGTTTCACCTGAACCAGCCTATTGTAGTGCCTGCGGCTACAAGCGACTTGGAGGACTCCAAGTTGTTGGACGTTGTCAGAGCTTTAAAAATATACATTTCAAGGACGGCTGGAGTCAGAAAATCTGACTCGCTGTTTATACTGTATGCACCCAACAAGTTGGGTGCGCCTGCTTCTAAGCAGTCGATTGCTCGTTGGATTTGTAACACAATTCAACTTGCACATTCTGTGGCAGGCCTGCCACAGCCTAAATCTGTTAAGGCCCATTCCACAAGGAAGGTGGGCTCATCTTGGGCGGCTGCCCGAGGGGTCTCGGCATTACAACTCTGCCGAGCAGCTACGTGGTCAGGGGAGAACACGTTTGTAAAATTCTACAAATTTGATACCCTGGCAAAAGAGGACCTGGAGTTCTCTCATTCGGTGCTGCAGAGTCATCCGCACTCTCCCGCCCGTTTGGGAGCTTTGGTATAATCCCCATGGTCCTTTCAGGAACCCCAGCATCCACTAGGACGATAGAGAAAATAAGAATTTACTTACCGATAATTCTATTTCTCGGAGTCCGTAGTGGATGCTGGGCGCCCATCCCAAGTGCGGATTATCTGCAATACTTGTACATAGTTATTGTTAACTAATTCGGGTTATTGTTTAGGGAGCCATCTTTCAGAGGCTCCTCTGTTATCATACTGTTAACTGGGTTTAGATCACAAGTTGTACGGTGTGATTGGTGTGGCTGGTATGAGTCTTACCCGGGATTCAAAATCCTCCCTTATTGTGTACGCTCGTCCGGGCACAGTACCTAACTGGAGTCTGGAGGAGGGTCATAGGGGGAGGAGCCAGTGCACACCACCTGATCTGGAAAAGCTTTACTTTTTGTGCCCTGTCTCCTGCGGAGCCGCTATTCCCCATGGTCCTTTCAGGAACCCCAGCATCCACTACGGACTCCGAGAAATAGAATTATCGGTAAGTAAATTCTTATTTTATTGACTATTGAGCAATTAAAAGATGCATTTTTATATATGCGAGATGCACAGAGAGATATTTGCACTCTGGCATCAAGAGTAAGTGCGCTGTCCATTTCTGCCAGAAGAGGGTTATGGACGCGACAGTGGTCAGGTGATGCGGATTCAAAACGGCACATGGAGGTATTGCCGTATAAAGGGGAGGAGTTATTTGGGGTCGGTCTATCAGACCTGGTAACCACGGCAACAGCTGGGAAATCCACATTTTTACCTCAAGTCACCTCTCAACAGAAAAAGACACCGTCTTTTCAGCATCAGTCCTTTCGTTCCCATAAAGGCAAGCGGACAAAAGGACAGTCATATCTGCCCCGGGGTAGAGGAAGGGGAAAAACACTGCAGCAGACAGCTTCTTCCCAAGAACAGAAGCCCTCTTCCGCTTCTGCCAAGTCCTCAGCATGACGCTGGGTCCTTACAAGCAGACTCAGGTACGGTGGGAGGTCGTCTCAGAAATTTCAGCGCGCAGTGGGCTCACTCGCAAGTGAACCCCTGGATCCTGCAAGTAGTATCTCAGGGGTACAAATTGGAATTCGAGACGTCTCCCCCTCGCCGGTTCCTGAAGTCTGCTTTACCAATAGCTCCCTCCGACAGGGAGGCGGTATTGGGAGCCATTCACAAGCTGTACTCCCAACAGGTGATAATAAAAGTACCCCTCCTACAACAAGGGAAGGGATATTACTCCACACTGTTTGTGGTACCGAAACCAGACGGTTCGGTGAGACCGATTTTAAATCTAAAATCTTTGAACACTTATATCAAAAGGTTCAAATTCAAGATGGAATCACTCAGAGCAGTGATAGCGAACCTGGAAGAAGGGGACTATATGGTGTCTCTGGACATCAAGGATGCCTATCTCCATGTCCCGATTTGCCCTTCTCACCAAGGGTATCTCAGGTTCGTAATACAGAACTGTCATTATCAGTTTCAGACGCTGCCGTTTGGATTGTCCACGGCACCCCGGGTCTTTACCAAGGTAATGGCCGAAATGATGATTCTTCTTCGAAGAAAAGGCGTATTAATTATCCCTTACTTGGACGATCTCCTAATAAGGGCAAGGTCCAGAGAACAGTTAGAAGTCGGAGTAGCACTATCTCAAGAAGTACTACAACAGCACGGGTGGATTTTAAATATTCCAAAATCGCAGCTGATTCCGACGACACGTCTGCTGTTCCTAGGGATGATTCTGGACACAGTCCAGAAAAAGGTGTTTCTCCCGGAGGAGAAAGCCAGGGAGTTATCCGAGCTAGTCAGGAACCTCCTAAAACCAGGAAAGGTGTCAGTGCATCAATGCACAAGGGTCCTGGGAAAAATGGTGGCTTCTTACGAAGCGATTCCATTCGGCAGATTCCACGCAAGAATTTTTCAGTGGGATCTGCTGGACAAATGATCCGGATCGCATCTTCAGATGCATCAGAAAATAACCCTGTCTCCAAGGACAAGGGTATCTCTTCTGTGGTGGCTGCAAAGTGCTCATCTCCTAGAGGGCCGCAGATTCGGCATTCAGGACTGGATCTTGGTGATCACGGATGCCAGCCTGAGAGGCTGGGGAGCAGTCACACAAGGAAGAAACTTCCAGGGAGTGTGGTCAAGCCTGGAGACTTCACTTCACATAAATATACTGGAACTAAGGGCAATTTACAATGCTCTAAGCCTAGCAAAGCCTCTGCTTCAGGGTCAGCCGGTGTTGATCCAGTCGGACAACATCACAGCAGTCGCCCACATAAACAGGCAGGGCGGCACAAGAAGCAGGAGGGCAATGACAGAAGCTGCAAGGATTCTGCAATGGGCGGAAAATCATGTGATAGCACTGTCAGCAGTGTTCATTCCGGGAGTGGACAACTGGGAAGCAGACTTCCTCAGCAGACACGACCTACACCCGGGAGAGTGGGGACTTCATCCGGAAGTCTTCCTCATGATTGTGAACCGTTGGGAAAAACCAAAGGTGGACATGATGGCGTCACGCCTCAACAAAAAACTAGACAGGTATTGCGCCAGGTCAAGAGACCCGCAGGCAATAGCTGTGGACGCTCTGGTAACACCTTGGGTGTACCAGTCGGTGTATGTGTTCCCTCCTCTGCCTCTCTTACCCAAGGTACTGAGAATTATAAGACGGAGAGGAGTAAGAACTATACTAGTGGCTCCGGATTGGCCAAGAAGGACTTGGTACCCGGAACTTCAAGAGATGCTCACAGAGGACCCGTGGCCTCTGCCGCTAAGAAGGGACCTGCTTCAGCAGGGACCCTGTCTGTTCCAAGACTTACCGCGGCTGCGTTTGATGGCATGGTGGTTGAACGCCGGATTCTGAAGGAAAAAGGCATTCCAGATGAAGTTATTCCTACCCTGATTAAAGCTAGGAAGGATGTAACCGCACAGCATTATCACCGTATTTGGCGAAAATATGTTGCGTGGTGCGAGACCAAGAAGGCCCCGACAGAGGAATTTCAACTAGGTCGTTTCCTACATTTCCTGCAAACAGGACTGTCCATGGGCCTAAAGTTAGGGTCCATTAAGGTTCAAATTTCGGCCTTGTCGATTTTCTTTCAGAGAGAATTGGCTTCATTTCCTGAAGTTCAGACTTTTGTAAAAGGGGTACTGCATATACAGCCTCCCTTTGTGCCCCCAGTGGCACCTTGGGATCTCAATGTAGTTTTGGGATTCCTAAAATCACATTGGTTTGAGCCACTTGCCACGGTGGAATTAAAATATCTCACATGGAAAGTGGTAATGTTGTTGGCCCTGGCTTCTGCCAGGCGAGTATCTGAATTGGCGGCTTTATCCTATAAAAGCCCTTACCTGATATTTCATTCGGATAGGGCGGAATTGAGGACTCGTCCTCAATTTCTTCCTAAGGTGGTTTCAGCGTTTCACCTAAACCAACCTATTGTGGTGCCTGCGGCTACTAGGGACTTGGAGGACTCCAAGTTGCTGGACGTAGTCAGGGCCCTGAAAATATATGTTTCCAGGACGGCTGGAGTCAGGAAATCTGACTCGCTGTTTATCCTGTATGCACCCAACAAGCTGGGTGCTCCTGCTTCTAAGCAGACTATTGCGCGTTGGATTTGTAGTACAATTCAGCTTGCACATTCTGTGGCAGGCCTGCCACAGCCAAAATCTGTAAAAGCCCATTCCACAAGGAAAGTGGGCTCATCTTGGGCGGCTGCCCGAGGGGTCTCGGCTTTACAACTTTGCCGAGCAGCTTCTTGGTCAGGGGCAAACACGTTTGATAAATTCTACAAATTTGATACCCTGGCTGAGGAGGACCTTGTGTTTGCCCATTCGGTGCTGCAGAGTCATCCGCACTCTCCCGCCCGTTTGGGAGCTTTGGTATAATCCCCATGGTCCTGACAGAGTCCCCAGCATCCACTTAGGACGTTAGAGAAAATAAGATTTTACTCACCGATAAATCTATTTCTCGTAGTCCGTAGTGGATGCTGGGCGCCCATCCCAAGTGCGGATTGTCTGCAATACTTGTACATAGTTATTGTTAACAAAATCGGGTTTTTGTTGTAGTGAGCCATCTTTTCAGAGGCTCCTCTGTTATCATACTGTTAACTGGGTTCAGATCACAAGTTGTACGGTGTGATTGGTGTGGCTGGTATGAGTCTTACCCGGGATTCAAAATCCTTCCTTATTGTGTACGCTCGTCCGGGCACAGTGTCCTAACTGAGGCTTGGAGGAGGGTCATAGGGGGAGGAGCCAGTGCACACCACCTAGGTCCAAAAGCTTTTACTTTTTGTGCCCTGTCTCCTGCGGAGCCGCTATTCCCCATGGTCCTGACTGAGTCCCCAGCATCCACTACGGACTACGAGAAATAGATTTATCGGTGAGTAAAATCTAATTTTTTTGGCCTTTTTCATACTTTACGATCCATGTGGACTACAATTGGGAACGGTAACCTGTGCCGAGCGCAGCCAGGCACCTTGCCTGAAGCATGGCGAGCCATTCGAGGGGACACGGTGCGCTAATTGGAGTTCCCCGTCACTTTACGCAGAAAATGACACCCAAAAAAGTCCAAAAACCCATGTCGACCTAATGACCATGTTGACCTATTGCCCCTGTCGACCTAATGCGTGTCGATCTTCAGTGGTCGACCTAATGACTGTCAACCTAAGTTGAGTCGATCCAACAACCCATACCCGTTTACAGTAGGTTTGATGATTCCTCAAAGTTGTTTCTTGTCTTCTAATAAGTTGAGTACAATAGTTAAAATGGAGTCATAATATGAAAGGGGAATAGTACATTCCTATTTGATCCTTTAATTTAAAACATATTCTATTGACTGGCATACAATACAGAAAATAAGAATTTACTTACCGATAATTCTATTTCTCGTAGTCCGTAGTGGATGCTGGGAACTCCGTAAGGACCATGGGGAATAGCGGCTCCGCAGGAGACTGGGCACAAAAGTAAAGCTTTAGGACTACCAGGTGTGCACTGGCTCCTCCCCCTATGACCCTCCTCCAAGCCTCAGTTAGGATACTGTGCCCGGACGAGCGTACACAATAAGGAAGGATTTTGAATCCCGGGTAAGACTCATACCAGCCACACCAATCACACCGTATAACCTGTGATCTGAACCCAGTTAACAGCATGATAACAGAGGAGCCTCTGGAAAGATGGCTCACAACAATAATAACCCAATTTTTGTAACAATAACTATGTACAAGTATTGCAGACAATCCGCACTTGGGATGGGCGCCCAGCATCCACTACGGACTACGAGAAATAGAATTATCGGTAAGTAAATTCTTATTTTCTCTGACGTCCTAGTGGATGCTGGGAACTCCGTAAGGACCATGGGGATTATACCAAAGCTCCCAAACGGGCGGGAGAGTGCGGATGACTCTGCAGCACCGAATGAGAGAACTCCAGGTCCTCCTCAGCCAGGGTATCAAATTTGTAGAATTTAGCAAACGTGTTTGCCCCTGACCAAGTAGCTGCTCGGCAAAGTTGTAACGCCGAGACCCCTCGGGCAGCCGCCCAAGATGAGCCCACCTTCCTTGTGGATTGGGCTTTTACAGATTTTGGCTGTGGCAGGCCTGCCACAGAATGTGCAAGCTGAATTGTACTACAAATCCAACGAGCAATAGTCTGCTTAGAAGCAGGAGCACCCAGCTTGTTGGGTGCATACAGGATAAACAGCGAGTCAGATTTCCTGACTCCAGCCGTCCTGGAAACATATATTTTCAGGGCCCTGACTACGTCCAGCAACTTGGAGTCCTCCAAGTCCCTAGTAGCCGCAGGTACCACAATAGGCTGGTTCAGGTGAAACGCTGAAACCACCTTAGGGAGAAATTGAGGACGAGTCCTCAATTCTGCCCTGTCCGTATGAAAAATTAGGTAAGGGCTTTTATAGGATAAAGCCGCCAATTCTGAGACACGCCTGGCTGAAGCCAGGGCCAACAGCATTACCACTTTCCATGTGAGATATTTTAAGTCCACAGTGGTGAGTGGTTCAAACCAATGTGATTTTAGGAACCCCAAAACTACATTGAGATCCCAAGGTGCCACTGGAGGCGCAAAAGGAGGCTGTATATGCAGTACCCCCTTGACAAACGTCTGAACTTCAGGAACTGAAGCCAGTTCTTTCTGGAAGAAAATCAACAGGGCCGAAATTTGAACCTTAATGGACCCTAATTTTAGGCCCATAGACAGTCCTGTTTGCAGGAAATGCAGGAACCGACCCAGTTGAAATTCCTCTGTAGGGGCCTTCCTGGCCTCGCACCACGCAACATATTTACGCCAAATACGGTGATAATGTTGTGCGGTTACATCCTTCCTGGCTTTGATCAGGGTAGGGATGACTTCATCCGGAATGCCTTTTTCCTTCAGGATCCGGCGTTCAACCGCCATGCCGTCAAACGCAGCCGCGGTAAGTCTTGGAACAGACAGGGTCCCTGCTGGAGCAGATCCCTTCTTAGAGGTAGAGGCCACGGGTCCTCTGTGAGCATCTCTTGAAGTTCCGGGTACCAAGTCCTTCTTGGCCAATCCGGAGCCACGAGTATAGTCCTTACTCCTCTCCTTCTTATGATTCTCAGTACCTTGGGTATGAGAGGCAGAGGAGGGAACACATACACTGACTGGTACACCCACTGTGTTACCAGAGCGTCCACAGCTATTGCCTGAGGGTCCCTTGACCTGGCGCAATACCTGTCTAGTTTTTTGTTGAGGCGTGACGCCATCATGTCCACCTTTGGTTTTTCCCAACGGTTCACAATCATGTGGAAGACTTCTGGGTGAAGTCCCCACTCTCCCGGGTGGAGGTCGTGTCTGCTGAGGAAGTCTGCTTCCCAGTTGTCCACTCCCGGAATGAACACTGCTGACAGTGCTATCACATGATTTTCCGCCCAGCGAAGAATCCTTGCAGCTTCTGCCATTGCCCTCCTGCTTCTTGTGCCGCCCTGTCTGTTTACGTGGGCGACTGCCGTGATGTTGTCTGACTGGATCAGCACCGGCTGACCTTGAAGCCGAGGTCTTGCTAGGCTTAGAGCATTGTAGATGGCCCTTAGCTCCAGGATATTTATGTGAAGTGATGTCTCCAGGCTTGACCACAAGCCCTGGAAATTTCTTCCCTGTGTGACTGCTCCCCAGCCTCTCAGGCTGGCATCCGTGGTCACCAGGACCCAGTCCTGAATGCCGAATCTGCGGCCCTCTAGAAGATGAGCACTCTGCAACCACCACAGGAGAGACACCCTAGTCCTTGCGTGGAATCTGCCGAATGGGATTGCTTCGTAAGAAGCCACCATCTTTCCCAGGACCCTTGTGCATTGATGCACTGAGACTTGGCCTGGTTTTAGGAGATTTCTGACTAGCTCGGATAACTCCCTGGCTTTCTCCTCCGGGAGAAACACCTTTTTCTGGACTGTGTCCAGGATCATCCCTAGGAATAGAAGGCGTGTCGTCGGGATCAGCTACGATTTTGGAATATTGAGAATCCAACCGTGCTGCCGCAGCACTATCTGAGATAGTGCTACCCCGACTTCCAACTGTTTCCTGGATCTTGCCCTTATCAGGAGATCGTCCAAGTAAGGGATAACTAAAACTCCCTTCTTTCGAAGGAGTATCATCATTTCGGCCATTACCTTGGTAAAGACCCGGGGTGCCGTGGACAATCCAAACGGCAGCGTCTGAAACTGATAGTGACAGTTCTGTACCACAAACCTGAGGTACCCTTGGTGAGAAGGGTAAGTTGGGACATGTAGGTAAGCATCTTTGATGTCCAGAGAGACCATATAGTCCCCTTCTTCCAGGTTTGCAATCACTGCTCTGAGTGACTCCATCTTGAATTTGAACCTTTGTATGTAAGTGTTCAAGGATTTTAGATTTAAAATTGGTCTCACCGAGCCGTCCGGCTTCGGTACCACAAATAGTGTGAAATAGTACCCCTTTCCCTGTTGCAGGAGGGGTACCTTGATTATCACCTGCTGGGAATACAGCTTGTGAATGGCTTGCAATACTGCCTCCCTGTCTGAGGGAGACGTCGGTAAAGCAGACTTTAGGAAACGGCGAGGGGGAGACGTCTCGAATTCCAATTTGTACCCCTGAGATACCACCTGAAGGATCCAGGGGTCCACTTGCGAGTGGGCCCACTGCGCACTGAACTTCTTGAGACGGGCCCCCACCGTGCCTGAGTCCGCTTGTAAAGCCCCAGCGTCATGCTGAGGACTTTGCGGAGGCGGGAGAGGGCTTTTGTTCCTGGGAACTGGCTGTTTGCTGCAGCCTTTTTCCTCTCCCTCTGCCACGGGGCAGAAATGAGGCGCCTTTTGCCCGCTTGCCCTTATGGGGCCGAAAGGACTGCGCCTGATAATACGGCGTCTTCTTAGGTTGAGGAGCTACCTGGGGTAAAAATGTGGATTTTCCAGCAGTTGCCGTGGCTACCAGGTCTGATAGACCTACCCCAAATAACTCCTCCCCCTTATAAGGCAATACTTCCATGTGCCTTTTAGAATCCGCATCACCTGACCACTGCCGCGTCCATAAACCTCTTCTTGCAGAAATGGACAGCGCGCTAACTCTTGATGCCAGTCGGCAAATATCCCTCTGTGCATCACGCATATATAAAAATGCATCTTTCAAATGCTCTATAGTCAGTAATATACTGTCCCTATCTAGGGTATCAATATTTTCAGTCAGGGAATCCGACCACGCCACGCCCGCACTGCACATCCAGGCTGAGGCGATTGCTGGTCGCAGTATAACACCCGTGTGAGTGTATATACATTTTAGGATATTCTCCTGCTTTCTATTGGCAGGTTCCTTTAGGGCGGCCGTATCAGGAGAGGGTAGTGCTACAGTACCTGTTTAGACAAGCGTGTGAGCGCTTTATCCACCCTAGGGGGTGTTTCCCAACGTGCCCTATCCTCTGGCGGGAAAGGGTATGATGCCAATAACCTTTTAGGAATTATCAGTTTTTTATCGGGGGAAACCCACGCCTCATCACACACTTAATTTAATTCCTCGGATACAGGAAAAACTACAGGCAGTTTTTTTCTCACCAAACATAATACCCTTTTTAGTGGTACTTGTATTATCAGAGATATGCAATACATTTTTCATTGCTTCAATCATGTAACGTGTGGCCCTACTGGAAGTCACGTTTGTCTCATCATCGACACTGGAGTCAGTATCCGTGTCTGTGTCTGCCATTTGAGGTAACGGGCGTTTTAAAGCCCCTGATGGCGTTTGAGACCCCTGGACAGGCACAAGCTGAGTAGCTGGCTGTCTCATGTCGTCAACTGTCTTTCGTAAAGAACTGACACTGTCACGCAATTCCTTCCATAAGCTCAGCCACTCAGGTGTCGACTCCCTAGGGGGTGACAACTCTATAATAGGCAATTGCTCCGCCTCCATCTCATTTTCCTCCTCAAACATGTCGACACAATCGTACCGACACACCGCACACACACAGGGAATGCTCTGATAGAGGACAGGACCCCACTAGCCCTTTGGGGAGACAGAGGGAGAGTATGCCAGCACACACCAGAGCGCTATATATAGACAGGAATACCACTATAAAACATGCTTTTCCCTTTATAGCTGCTGTTATTATTAGAACTGCGCCAAATTAGTGCCCCCCTCTCTTTTTTACCCTTTTCTGTAGTGCAGGACTGCAGGGGAGAGTCAGGGAGACGTCCTTCCAGCGGAGCTGTGATGGAAAATGGCGCCCGTGTGCTGAGGAGATAGGCTCCGTCCCCTTCTCGGCGGCCTTTTCTCCCGCTTTTTGGTGAGTTCTGGCAGGGGTTAAAATACATCCATATAGCCATGGGGGTTATATGTGGTGTATTTTCGCCAGCCAAGGTGTTTACATTGCTGCTCAGGGCGCCCCCCCCCTAGCGCCCTGCACCCTCAGTGACCGAAGTGTGAAGTGTGCCTGAGTAACAATGGCGCACAGCTGCAGTGCTGTGCGCTACCTTGTTGAAGACTGATGTCTTCTGCCGCCGATTTTTCCGGACCTCTTCTTGCTTTTGGCTCTGTAAGGAGGCCGGCGGCGCGGCTCTGGGACCGGACTCCGAGGCTGGGCCTGTGTTCGGTCCCTCTGGAGCTAATGGTGTCCAGTAGCCTAAGAAGCCCAAGCTGGCTGCAAGCAGGCAGGTTCGCTTCTTCTCCCCTTAGTCCCTCGATGCAGTGAGCCTGTTGCCAGCAGGTCTCACTGAAAATAAAAAACCTAAAACTAAACTTTCACTAAGAAGCTCAGGAGAGCCCCTAGTGTGCACCCTTCTCGGCCGGGCACAAAAATCTAACTGAGGCTTGGAGGAGGGTCATAGGGGGAGGAGCCAGTGCACACCAGGTAGTCCTAAAGCTTTACTTTTGTGCCCAGTCTCCTGCGGAGCTGCTATTCCCCATGGTCCCTACGGAGTTCCCAGCATCCACTAGGACGTCAGAGAAAGCATTATACAGTGTGAGTAAGATAGATGTACTAGAGGTATCCCAGTGTGAGTAGTATAGGTGGTAGTGAAGTCTGTCCTACAAGTAACTACCAATTGCGGTCAAGCTACTGGTGACAACACTTGTGGAACAGTACATAATTGCCCCATTATATCCTTCAGGTCTGGTTCGACTGGTGTTTCCAGGGATGGCACTTGGAGTTCAGTGAAAGGCGCTGTATGTAGCTCTTGATGGTGCACTTTTGGCGGCGGCAGACTTTAAGTGACTGAGAGCAAATGCACCCACATGATCTCTGCAGTTCAGGTCCAGAACTACTTGGTTTGTTAACACTGCTGCAATCCGAAATCTGCAGACAACACACACAGAACAACTGTCAGGTGGATAATCAGCCTGGAAGGAGGTTCAGCTGTTAGTAACAGAGAGGGTCATTAAGAGCATGCACAGCGGCCACACACTTTGTGGTCCCATTCCCGATGGGTGCAATCACACCGTAATTGACACGCAACGGCGTTGTGAGGGTGGGGTTACGACTATGCGGGGACGGCGCCGGAAAAACGGTGGCGTGATGGGACCACTTTTGGGTCAGCTGTGTGATGTCAAAAAATGGCCACTGACAGCCTGGCGGTTGCACTGCCAGGGGTCAACCTTAGATCCGATGCGTCCGCAAATAGATTGCAGATGCATCGGGAGGTGGCCTCACGCATGCTGGGCGGCCTTGCCCCGTGCTGGGTGGTTCCCAGCATGTGCAGAGATGAACGCAGATCTGGCTGCGTATGGTGGTGCAATGGCTGGAGGACTAGCAGAGCTCTGGCGGCAGTGGGTACAATGGAAGCACAGTCAGTGGGGCGAGTGGGCCGTGCAGGTGCCGGTGGTGACCCCTCCCCCCTCTTTTGGTCTGCCATGGCGCCCAGGGCACGCACTCTGCTAGCCCCGTGCTTGTTACGCCACTTGCTATGATAAAAACTGTAGTTTTGGCTAATTTTTTGAGACTTTAATCTAGATAAATTATTTATTTCTCGTACGTCCTAGAGGATGCTGGGGTCCACTTCAGTACCATGGGGTATAGACGGTTCCGCAGGAGCCATGGGCACTTTAAGACTTTTCAAAGGGTGTGAACTGGCTCCTCCCTCTATGCCCCTCCTCCAGACCTCAGTTTTAGAAATGTGCCTAGGCAGACTGGATGCACTCCAGGGGAGCTCTACTAAGTTTCTCTGAAAAGACTTATGTTAGATTTTTATTTTCAGGGAGAACTGCTGGCAACAGTCTCCCTGCTTCGTGGGACTGATGGGGCAGAAGTAGGAACCAACTTCCTAGACAGTTTCATGGCTCTGCTTCTGGCTGACAGGACACCATTAGCTCCTGAAGGGTACTGAACGCTAGCTGCGTCTAGATGCTCACTCCCACAGCACACCGTCACCCCCCTTGCAGAGCCAGAAGTCAGAAGACAGGTGAGTGTAAGAAGAAAGATCTTCAATCAAGGTGACGGCTAAAGGTACCGCAAGGCCGGCGGGAGCGCAGTGCGCCATGTTGCCCACTATACACAGGCACTGCAGGGTGCGGGGGAGAGGGGGGGGCGCTGGGCATCATGAAACCTGATTTAAACTGTCAGAAAGGGGGCATAAGAAGCCATGGCACAGCCCTACCCCCGCCAGTATAAATATTATTGTGAAAATCGCTGATGAGAAACGCGCCATTGTGGGGGCGGAGCTTCCTCCTCAGTCAGCCAGCACACTGCTCAGCGCCATTTTCTCTCTCTCCTCAGGCTGCAGAGACAACGCTGGTCCTCCTCCACTGCTGAATACAAGTATCAAGGTGCAAAAAAGGGGAGGGGCACAGTGAATTTGGTGCTTTACATTGTGTATTACATATAAAAAAGCGCTGTATGTCAGTGGGCATTTTATGTTTCACAGGCATTGTGTTACTGGCGCTGGGTTTGTGAACTGGCTGCTCCTATCTGTGTCCTTCTGATAGATTTTACTGTGGGACTGTCCCCTATAGGTCCCGGAGTGTCTGTGGTGTGTGTACACGTGTGTGACATGTCTGAGGCAGGGAGTTATTCCCCTGAGGGAGCCATTTTAGGGACACAGAGTTGTAATGTGGTGGCGCTGCCGGCACACCATGAGCCTGCATGGGTGAAAGAAATACGTGATAGTGTGAATCATATCAGTAGGAGATTAGATAAGTCTGAGTCTCATGCAGAAAGCTGGAGAAAATCAGTTGAAGTTGTGATTTCTCAGGGTTCTGCTGTCTCATCCACAGGCGACCCCTCTGGATCACATAAAAGACCATTTGCAAACATTGTACATACTGATACCGACATGGACTCTGATTCTTGTGTCGACGATAGTGATTCCAGGGAGGTAGATCCTAAATTGGCAAAAAAACATACAATATATGCTTGTTGCTATAAAGGAGGTTTTAGAAGTTACGGAAGCCCCTGCTGTACCTCAGGAGAAGGCTTATTTCTATAAGGAAAAGAAATGTAAGGTAACTTTCACTCCTTCCCACGAGCTCAATACTCTTTTTGAGGGAGGGTGGGTGAATCCTGAAAATAAATGTTGTATTCCCAAAAGGATTCAAATTGCTTATCTCTTTCCTTTAGAGGATGTCGAAGTCGAAAAATATTGCAGTACACACATCACGTACAAACTACACACAGATGGCCTCCGTGCGCGTACTTGTTCTGCCGTGCGAGCACATATTCGCAATTTGCGTATGGTCGCTCCCGCGGTCCTGCACATTAGCGCGTGGTATGGGTAATTACGGTAGAGTTTGTGATCGCATGGAAAAGCCATAAAAACACATTACATATTTAATCCAAATAGTGCACAATGTACACATAGTCTCCCTGCACCACACCAGCAAGTTACACTAGTTTAAATGGTATCAGAACAAAGGGATTCATCTTTACAGGATAGGAGGGGACAGAACTAGGTTATAAAGTGGTGTTTGGTATCCAGCTGTAGGGTATATTAAGGGCAATATTCCGGTGTTGGTTTGCAGAAGATCGCACGTTCCTGCGAATAGTTATGTGCAGGAGCAAAATATAAATATTAACTGTATTTACTGTACATTTGGTATGTGGCGGGAACCCAGAGGAGACCACCTGCAAGTGCACCTGGAACAGATATCGCCCACCTATTCAAACCGACCTATGACCTCTCCTGTACTGTAAATGACCATCCCTGTGTCCGATGGACATAGAGATTACAGGTTCCATTGTGTTAGGTTTTGGACTATTGTATAAAAAGCCAGCTGCATGCCCGCTCATACACAGACTCTGAAGGTCATCTACCCTGATGACTGAGGACCGGGCTGGGAAGCGCAGGCGAAACTAAAACGTATGTACCATTGACTGTAGCCATTTTTCTATTGTATTGTATTGTTATTGTAAACCCCTTTCAGTAATTATATGTTGGTGTGTCGGAACCCGGCATTTTAAATACAATCTGGTGTCGGGTCTCCTTTTCCCTGCTAGGGTTATAAGTGTATTTCAGTCACACGTGTAGCTGCTAAGTGCTCACCGACTATCTTTGGGTGTGTACGCACTGCGTGTACTTTGTATGGCCAGCGCGGCATTTGTACGCAAAGTATGTACACGGTACAGGGCTTTGTACGCTAATGGTGTAAAAAGTACGTAGGCTAAGGATTGATTACAGCGGCCGCAGCGGCTCCATGTAAAGTGTATTTAATGTCTTTTTAAAGTGTTGCTTTTAGTCCTGTATGTAAATCAACGTTTACAATTGGGGGCTCGATCCGGTTTTCACATGCTCACAGCCTAGCAGGTCATAGCAGACTTAATCTATCAGCAAAGGGTGGAAAGTTATCTTACGTAACCTTCTCCTGGTTAGTGGATGTTCTAAAAACCCTATTTGTGTGCTGTTAGATTGCTTCTGCTCTGTCTGGTCTGCAGCGGTGCTGATAGAACCCGTAAACAGGAAAAAAAGCTATTTAAAAATCTGTGAATTTTTTTTGGCGCCAAAAGCGTACACAGAGGGCACCGATACTTTGCATACCCTCTCACATTGTTGCCGCAAGATTTAGATTGCTAGATTTGTTTAGATCTGTGTGAAATCAGATACATTTGTTGCTATATAGGTAAATTTGAAATAAAAGTATTTAAGGAAGTAAGTATAAAGCACAACACGCAGGTCTGGCCCTGTCGTAAAGGGTTACACAGAACAAGCGTAGATTGTGCTTCTGAGCATTGCTCACATTTATAGAGGTTGTGGGATTTGTTTTATTGCGGACGCACGGTTTTGTACACGTGGCTCGGACAAAGTACAGGACCGCGCACGCAGCGTAAAATAC
The DNA here is from genome assembly GCF_028390025.1 of Pseudophryne corroboree. Taxonomy (NCBI): domain Eukaryota; kingdom Metazoa; phylum Chordata; class Amphibia; order Anura; family Myobatrachidae; genus Pseudophryne; species Pseudophryne corroboree. The sequence goes on along the minus strand of NC_086451.1, from coordinate 305,616,247 downwards.
ACGCACCGTCGTGTGTTTATGCAAAGTGCGTAAGAGTTCTTGCGGGGGGAGACGGGGGGGCGCTCACTTCACCCAGCGGGTGAAGTGAGCGACCCGCTAGATTGGCCTGCACGGCAGGCCAATCTAGCAGCAGCGATAGCGATGCGCGGGGCTGCGCATCGCTATCGCTGTAAGGGCTACACACGGAGCGATCAGGCTTATATTCTAAGCAATCTAGTCAGATTGCTTAGAATATCGCTCCGTGAATACCCCCCTTTACACAGAAGCGTGGTAGGGAATTGTGTTGTGACCCATATAGTTTTTTTGATATGCTCCGGCTGAGGTTTCGCAACTTGTGATTCGATTCCAGTGGTCGTAGGGCGGATAGGTAACAAGTACCTATACGCTGTGCGATTGGACCGCATGTTTGTGGGTGTGATACATAGCGCAACTTGATACCCCTTTTGCGAGCTTTTGCGTAAAATCACGGTATCATTAGCGCCGTGTAGAGCATACACAAGCATGATTTGTGTATAAGTGCATAGGGAGTTTATGCTGGTCTCTCTCAGGAAAAATCTCCAACGGTAGATATTAACTGGAAAAGGTAAGTCACTCCTAACACTTCCAGTGAAATAGAAACCAATTAGGGACCTCACTGGGTATGCTGTGGTCACTATTGGAGTGAGTCGTGGTACATCAGCGGAAATGAGTGGGTGAAAGCGCTCTAAGAACTTTCACCGTCTGCTTATATTGAGTATTTTGGTGTTTGTGGGAAAAGGCCCACAATTATGGGAGCCAGTTGCTCAACTAAGAGACGTATGGTAGCCAGGGTTCAGGCAGAAGAGTCGCGGCCCAAGGGGTCCGCGAGGTTTATAATGTGTGAGAAATATGGTCCACACGCTGAAGTTTATTGTGACGAATGGGTACGTATGACTGACAAAGATAGGGTATCATTCCCTAGGGTGGGCAGCTTTGAGCCAGATGTATTGCAGAACTTAAGGAAAAGGATATGTCTGATAAAATCCAGAAAACAAAGGATTAGAAATACGGATTGTTTAAATCTATGGCAGCAAGAGGGGGATGTGCAACGGGAACAAGCTCGCACAGCAGGGTCCAAACCTAGCGGGAAAACAAGGGCGACCGCACAACCACCACCATATATTGATGGGGAGAATGTGGCTACAAGCAATGTTGCATTGGTACAGGATAGGAAAGTAATTGATAAATGTACTAACGCTAACCCTTGCCAGCTGTATCCCATTTTAAATTTTCCTCAGGACTGTGAGCAGGAAGATGAACCCAGCACGATATCGGCACTCTCTCTAGCAGCCACCATACAGGATACTCAGGTGGGCACGGCCCAACTACCAAGGGTTGTAGCAAGGCCCCCTAGCGGAGGGTTAAGTGAGGTCGTGTCCACAGGTAAGTACGGTACCATACACTAAGCAGAAACAATAGCTCCTCACATTATAGAGTCAAACCAAAATGATGTAATTGAATTAAATCCTGTCAGGGTGATTGCAGTCCCCAATGGGAAGACTGATGCTCAGGGAGTAACTCCCATCAGGAACATTGCCATGCACTGTCCTTGGTCCCGAGCAGAGTTAAGGTCAATTATGTCGGAATTTCCCGATCCCAAAAAAGATCTAGTCGGATGCCTGAAGTTCATTAAAGAGTTAGGTAACACCCATGAGCCCACAAATAAAGATTGGCGAACAGTGCTACGGGTGTGTTTACCCTCAAATATTGACACCACAAAATTCATAACAAATTGTAAATTAGACGCAGAGGTACCTCTCACTGATTAATACAATCAGGAGAATGTACGGCAAATCAATCTGCAATTAGGAGTATATTTCCCTACTGTTGTCAAATGGAATAAAATCTTCATAAGACAAAAGGAAGGTGAAATGGCATCTGAATATTTCCATCGGGCACTGCAGGAAATAGCTAGATACACTGGGATCGAGGATATTAAAGATAATGCACACCATAGGGAGGTAGCTGTTTCAGTATTAATGGACGGGTTAAAGGAGGCACTGAGAACAAGAGTGCAGACCTCTCTACCTAACTGGAGAGGTATCTCGGTGGCTGCATTGAGAGAGTCTGCTTTCGAGCACGATAGGAACATCAGTAAGCACAGGGAGTCGCAGGGGGATAAGCTGATGACAGTAAGTATACATGCTCTTACAACAAAATCACATCAGCCCAGACCCCTGATGGTAAGTCGCGTGTAGTAATATGCTATAATTGTCGAAAGGAAGGACATTACGCAAGGGAATGTAAGAATAAAGGTACACATAATGTATACCGACCCCCTAGACCAGGATATGAACCACACTATAACACACATAATTGGGAACAGGGACCACACAGAGGGGAAACACAGAGGTTTCCGCCTAGGAGGGACTGGCAGACCTCTGAAAACTCCCAGTTATCCCCCTCACATATCGTAGCTGCCAATGCGCTGCAGGAGGGTCCCACTACACAATAGGGGTTGGGCCACACCTGTAGTCTGCAGCCAGTGAAGTTGATTGCTAGCCTTGGTAGTGAACCTGAGGTCACGGTTGATGTAGCTGGTGTACCATTTCTTGTAGATACAGGGGCGGCCAGGTCAGTGTTGAATTCCACATCAGGTATAAAAACCACGGGAAAAATTATTTCGGCAATGGGAGTAACAGGAACGGTGCAACAATACCCTTTGAGTAGACCTGCAGAGATTACGATAGGGCCCTTGCAAACCAAACATTCTTTTCTGCTGGCTGCATCGGCTCCGACTAATCTACTCGGCAGAGATCTATTGTGTAAAATGCGGTGTGTCATATACTGTACTCCTGAGGGTGTTTTTTTAGATATACCTGAGAACCATGCTCAAGAGGTACAAGATATACTAGACACCCCTCAAAGGCTAATGTCACATTCTACTGTTATAGACACGTGTCCATCAAAGGTAGAGGAAATGATCTCGCAAATACCGGGTTCCCTTTGGACCAAAGATGGACAGGACACTGGATTGATGGCAAATGTAGCTCCAGTAGCAGTACAAGTAAAAGATGGTAGGATAGCTCCAAAAATCCCTCAGTATCCTCTGAAGCCAGAGGTAGAGTTAGGAGTGTACCCTGTCATAGAGCGGCTGCTACAGCAGGGCATCCTAGTCAGGACGTCCAGCACCACCTATAGTCCCATCTTCCCTGTGAAAAAGAGTGGGGGGAGGGGTTACAGGCTAGTGCAGAATTTAATGGGGATAAACAGGATAGTTGAGAGCCAATTCCCCGTAGTGCCCAATCCAGCTGTCATCCTCATGCAAATTCCCTCTACTGAAAAATTCTTCACTGTCATTGACCTCTGTTCTGCTTTCTTTTCTGTCCCTCTTCACCCCGACAGCCAATACCTCTTCGCTTTTACATACAGGGGAGTTCAGTACACCTGGACTCGTCTCCCCCAAGGTTTCATTGACAGCCCGAGTATTTTCTCCCAGGCCATGCAATCCTTTCAACCTGAGAGTGGATCAGTACTAATACAGTATGTTGATGACTTATTGTTGTGTTCTGACTCACTCGAATCGTCCTTGAAAGACACGAAACAGCTTCTGTTTCATCTTTCCCATACAGGACACAAGGTTTCAAAGGATAAGTTGCAGTTGTGCCGGACCAGGGTCAAATATTTGGGACACTGCTTGACTCAAGGACTTAGACACCTCACCGCTGATAGAATACAGGCGATTCACGACATGACTCTGCCACAAACTCAGCAACAGATCCGCACCTTCCTTGGAATGTGTGGGTACTGTCGAAACTGGATTCCAGGGTTCTCTATACTGGCTTTACCTTTGCAAGAAATGGTCTCTTCAAACACATCGGAACGGATCTCTCACACAGTTGAGTCCGAACTGGCGTTTGAGAGACTCAAACAGTGTCTATCATAGGCACCTGCATTAGGTATGCCAGATTATGAGAAGCCCTTTGAATTGTATGGTACTGAAAGTGCTGGGTGCGCGGCAGGTGTCTTAACACAGAGACATGGTGATGCCAGCAGACCGGTAGCCTACTACAGTGCACAGTTGGACATTGTAGCACGGTCTCTCCCCACTTGCTTGCGAAGTGTTGCAGTGATAGCTTTGCTGGTAAGTAAAAGCGAGGACGTAGTGTTAGGACACGACCTGACCATTCATACACCTCATGCAGTATCAGCCTTACTAAACTCTGCCCAAACCAGTAGGAATGCCAAATAATTGATTTTTCACAAATATTTAAAATGCCCGCTCTAATATATATTGCAGATGCCAGGCGCATCTTATTACCATATACGGTAAAAGTGCGCTGTACATCGCAAAACACTGTATCCCATAAGAGAAAACAATAAACTCACACATTATCTGAGTTCCAAAGCTCATTGAAGTATATATTTGCTATTAAAAGGATATGGATTCAATATATATTACAAAGTACAGTATACCTATAGTTACATGAATACAACTCACACAGTAAGCAGTTAAAACATAGTTACATACAATTACCATTCCCTCCAATGTATCTTATGTCTCCCTCTCTCTGTAAATAAATACAGGAACTGAACTGGCAGCAAGTCCATCATCCTCTCAGACCAAAAAGCCACTGAGCTCCTTTGTGATCAATGTTTTATCTAGTTTCTGGGGGAGGGATTCACGATGAGTCACCAGTTTCTTTGTATATGCTGAACAGGTTCAGCCTTGGGGATGTCCAAAGGGGCTGGCCTGAGTTTCCTGTTCATTACCTGTTTGGAATTTCTATTCTAATAAAAGTGATTTTAGCTTTTATACATGTAATCAGAACTATTTGTTGCAATGTCCTACAACTTAATAACAAGTATCAAATGAATCTACACACCAATTTGCTTGCTTCAATACCAAACATGACAGGTGTATCTGGTTTCGTTCAAATAATACACATACATGACATTAATTCATTAGATAATTTTAAATAATCATGATGTCTGGCGCTTGATATTATTATAATTATGTACTGTATGAAATAAGTGTCGAATCCATCTCTGTGGCATGTCCGTGTAAATGCGGGTGTTACCATGTATTGCTGTGCTCGCTGTGCGTATTTGCAAGTATAGCGACTTAAATGTGTGTAGTTTGTATGTTCTCTTTATGTAATATTTTTGACTTCAACAGTCCACCCTTTGGCAGTAAACAATAACTGCCATCAATTATTAACATAAGAAAAAAATATTTCATACCATAATCGGTGACCTAGACACAGGTATGTATGCATTTCGCAAATCAGACACTTGACTATATTTGGGGAAGACAGGGAGGAGGACGAGACATCCTCTATATACACTCGGCGGTCACGGGACCACTGGTTGGGTGTGTGACAACATTCAACCTATAGAGTATGCTGGGACAGTGCTTTGGCCTATAATGTCTGATTTGCGACGAACATTTCACACATACATGTACCTACGTCTTTGTACACTGATGTTTGGATTCAATTGAGGTTATGCTGGGTAGATGAAGGAGACACAAACAAATCGTGACAGTTTCATGATCTATATATTCCTATCATTTTCTGAACATTGTTTCCATTTCTGGAACGTATGCTAGGTCTGTTTAATCATTGAACAAGGGTTATAAGTAGTGTCCTTCCTAAATAACATAAACCTTCGGAGTTCGGTGAGAGCCACTCATAAACCTTTCTTCCACATATATTAATGAGCTCTATATCTGCAATGTGTGAATAGCCATTGTCTGACTGTTCCTGTTTACCTATGAACTCCATAACTACTAGACCTTTGATTTTTTTTTCTTTCTGATTTTAACAAACTGATCGGCTAATCCTGGGATCCTATAAGGAAATGACTCCTTCCTACAGAACCAGTTCCAGTCCCACACTCGCAAAAATAGAATATCCTGAAAGAAAATGTTTGTCAGCGGGAAAGAGAGAAAAGAGAAATAGAACAAAACAACTCTTGTTCATAGCAAATCAATTACAATGACTGGTCTTTCTGCAATCCTTTAGTACGCTCAGGTAGTGTTCAACAGTGCCGCCTCTCAGTCTTCACGGAACAGAGTCTCTGGTGATACGAGGTTCTCTTTGCCTTGCTCTTTGGACACACAGTTCATTTGGAACACACAGTTCACTTTGCTCTCCACCTTGCTCTTTGAACACACAAACTCGATGAATGTGAGCAATAAACTACTTTGTCACGAGTTCTCTCCGGGTCAGCGACCTTCTTGCAGTGGGACGAGTGGACCCAAGTCTCTCTTTCGGCGACCTTTAGTGCTGTCAACAAATCTTGGTATGGTCCTTCCCACCTGTCTATTAGGCAACCTGAGCATAAGAACAATCACACAGTCTCTTGGTTCATAATCAAGACAGTTAGCATTTGGCATACCAGCAATCAACAGTTTCAAGTTCTTTGTCAAGTTCTCAAATGCTGGCTCATCTCAACAAGGTACTGTACTGTCACCTCATCGGTGTATTTCTGATCATTGTGCGGATCAATCATGACATGAGGTTGTCTTCCAAAAACAACCCAAAAAGACACAAATACCAAAACAAAAACAAATTTCGAAGAGGGTGATTCATTGAGTGAAGATCTGGGAGTGGTTCCGAAGCTACATAATTCTAGTGGCAGTATCTATGATCACAATAGTACAATTTCAAGCTTTGCTCCTACTTCTAGGGGTACCATTATCTACACACAAATTTCTGCGCAATTTTTCTTTGCAGTAAACACAGCAGCATCCGTGGCGGCAGGAAATGCCTCTACCCAGTTTGAGAAAACATCAGTGCACACCAACACATAACAACAATTCCTAAAGGGTGTTAACTGTACGAAGTCGATTTGTATTTCCTGAAAAGAACCGTCTGCAGGAGGGATATGGGATGGCTCTGTTGGTATTGCTTTACCAATATTCTTCCTCAAGCAAGTAAGACAGGTCATTGCTCTCTTACCTGCATGAGAATAGAATCCTGGCGCACACCAGTAGGCTCTCATCAGCCTGCACCTACCCTCTTTGCCTAGATGAGTCAGACCATGTGCCACCTCAGCTAGACTTTGAAGGTATGCTCTGGGGGCTACTGGCTTACCGTGTCCACCTGCCCACAGTCCTGAGGACTCCTGGCCATACCCTTTTGTCCTCCAGACTGCCTTTTCCTGTAAGGGAACACAATTTTTTGTATCTTAATTTAACGTGTGTTTGCAATGTAAAGTACCATGAGCATAACTAAAAAAAGAAAAAAAAAGAAACATCTCTAGAGGAGAGAAAGAAGAAGAAAATGAAAAAGAAAATGTCAGGTTTGCCATTCACCAACAGGCATATCAGTGTCTATACAAAATTTCCCTTCACCAGTATTCCCATTCTCCACCCTTAGTGCATGACAAGGCACACTGCAGTAATACTGGTGTCATCGTGCTGTTGAGATATACTGGGTTTGGGCAGAACTCTGAAGGACCTAGGCATGTGGAGTTTGAACTGTACTTGGGTCCATGTATTATACCAGCCTGTGTGAGCGCAAAAGATGAAGAGGAAAACTGTACTGAAACAGAATAGGGGTTGGTGACAGATGACTTTGTAGAGGTGGAGAAGATTTTATAAAAATTTGACAACTGGATTGGGCACTACGGGGAAGTGATTCTCTACTTGGTCTATACCCCTAAAAAAAATTCTGTGTGTCTTATCTCTACTGGGACTATCCCAGCCATCAATCCAGTGTCCTGTCCATCCTAAGTTCACAGGGAACCCGGTATCTGTGAGATAATTTCCTCTACCTGTGATGGACATGCATCTAGAACAGTAGAATGCGACATTAGTCTTCAAGTTTTGTCAAAGGGTAATGTTGCATTTATTTTGTTCTTCCCATTAGCCGAATCTGTTTTCTATTTGGCTTATGATTCCTTACTATATGTCCCTTGGTCCTGTCTATGTGTTTAATAATGTGGCTTGTGTTTTCTGTCTAGGGGATCTATATTGACTATGTGTCCTACTACTCCTACAATCTCTGGCAAAATGCCCTTCTTTCCTACAAGTGTAACATATTATTGACCATTAGGGATCTGGGGTTTGGACTGCTGGGTCTTTCCTGTATGTGCCAGTATACTTACCATCCTCAACCTCTCCACCTGTTGTTCTCTGCGCCTAACACTATTCTTGTGATGTTCAATAGCACACTATCTAAGATTAGCCACTGTGACCTTTCCAATTTTGCAAAGAAGTCTGCACCCTGACACTCAATGTCTTATTGAGCCCGTCCATTTGCACAGAGACAGCCACCTCCCATTTGCCGAATTAGTGTTTACCAGTGATCTTATCCAGAGGGAGAGTTTTCTATTTCTGCAAGAGACAAAAAAAAAAAAAGTTTAACAAGCTTCTAGGTCATGCGAAGTATTTCATTCAATCTTTCTCATCCCGTACTAAGGGTCTGTACATGGTCCAACAAACATTTCCAAACTCATCTTTACTAGGGGCATTACTAAGAATGAATACTTCTTATATGGTAACTGAAAGAAATACCCGGGGGTTACCTTGTCTCTGTACGCTTTCCTACTGGCAAATACTAATGTGCGGACAGGTTTTTTTTCCATCTCTGACGTTACTTTCTTGATTTTTTTTTGTTTTATTTTTGGGTTTTACTATACTGTATATGTACACAAATGATACCATACTTAACTGTTCCACTGGTCTCAGCCACTTCCCCCACAGGCTACTGCTCTTCTTTTACCGGTTGGATACTCCTCTGGGTACATGAGAAATGGCTGAAAACAATCAGGTCACCTTCTCTTCCTAAATAAAACTTTAACATTCATTAGTACATATATAGGTTACAGTCATATTTTTCATATTTTTATTATTTTCTATAGTTTGTATGCTGTCCGTAACTGCTTCCACATCTACATATGGCGGTGTACTTGCATTCTCTTTTTTTTTCTTCCTACTTATTTATTGTTGCTACAAGTTCAAACAGTTCTTATATTTCCATTCTTGTCTTATATGACTTTGGTTAAACATGCCACCTGCAATACCTTAGGATCAAACTCACCAACCCCTCTTGTCACAGGTTTAAACAATTTGTATGTCTGACCCTATGTTTTCGGGATTTTATCAGACATATTCTTATCCTTAAGTTCTGCAATACCTCTGGTTCAAAGCTGCTCACTTTAGGGAATGGTACCCTATCATTGTCAGTCATACATACCCATTCATTGCAAAAAGCCTCCGTGTGTGAACCATACTTTTCACACATAATAAACCTTGCTGACCCTCTCGGTCGCAAATCTGACCTTTTCGGTCCCACTTCAGCCTGAACCCTAGCTTCTGAACGCCCACTGCTTGTGCAATTGGATCCCATCGCTGACTTTTTGCCAATAAACGCAATCCCCAATGCACACCGCAGATAGACGGTGAAAGACACCTAGCGCTTTCACTCGCTCCTCCACTGAGTACCACGACTCACTGCAATAGTGAACACCGCGAACCCAGCAAGGCCCTATCTAGTTTCTATTTACTGGAAGTGTTTAGGAGTGACTTACCTATTCCAGTAAATATACACCGCTTGGAGATTTTCCTGAGAGAGACCAGCGAAATCTCCCTATAACCTTATACACAAATCACACTTGCGTATGCTCTATACAGCGCTAATGATACCGCAATTTTACGCAAAAGCTTGTAAAGGGGTATCCAGTTGCGCTATATATATCGCACCCACAAATGCGCGGTCCAATCGCACAGCATATAGGTACTTGTTACTTATCTGCAGTACGACCACGGGTCGTTGTACAAACTGGGACCCTCAGTCCGGCGCGTAATACAAAAACCTTTTACTTCAATACTTCGCAATACTTATGCACTATCACGCTCCTTTGCAAATCACCTCACGATTTGCGTATTTCAATCTATATTAACGTGAGTCAGCCGCCTCACGCCACCAAGCCTCTACTTACTTGGTGTACTACGGGACCCGATTTCCGGAGTTCAATACGTTCACTCTTACATTCACTCACTCAAATATACTTTGTTTTTCTGTACAGAAAATTTGGATTCATGGTTGGCAGCTTTACCCCAGAGGCAATACAGTTTTTAAACTAAATTTAGAGTAACCTGCTTTTGAAATCTGATAGTTATGTGCTATTGTATTAAATGTCTACTATCCCACCTTTGAACTAAACGACACTATTGTATAATTTGTACTTAGCGCCCGCATTCTTATGCACTTTGCGCAAACACGCGACCGTGCGTGTCTGTTACGCCGCGTGCGCAGTCCTTTACTTTGCCCGAGACACGTGTACAAAACCCTGCATCCGCAATAAAACAAATCACACAGCTTCTATAAATGTGAGCAATACTAACTACTATTGCCCACTAGACACAACTTGTTCTGTATAAACTTTTATGCAGACCTGCGTTTGTGTCTTTATACTTACTTCCTTAAACATTTATTTTAGTTTTAACTATATAGCAAAAAATGTATCCTATTTCACACAGATCTATAATGACTCTACCAATAATCAATAATTTAAATGATATGATTCAGATTGGATAGCTATCCTGCAGAACATACACTGATATAAATATACACATAATTATAATAATATTATATATATGTACCATTCACAGGTCTCCTATGAGACTCATTTACCCATTCAGTGCTTTTAATTTGCATATCAACAGAGGTTCATATGCCTGTTCAAGAGGGTAATGGGACAGGTTAATCAACATTTCAATGGCTATCCTAAACTAGAAAGCAGAGTTACTAAACCCTAGAGGTAAAAGAAAAAAAAACCTTTTTTTTCTTTTATATCTGTGTGTAATTCTTACATCAAGTATTCATCTCTTAACTCTCACTAGGCACAGCTGAAACTATTTGTAATTGACTATGGCATGGGTTAAATAAATGCATTGGTAACTCATAAATGGTGTTTGATGTGACCAAGGAGAGCTGAATATTCTGAGCAGTGAAAATCAGCCATTTAGAAAAATCTTCCCAAAATGGCCGCTGCTCCTCCCCCTTCCACATCCATGAGGATTACACAAAATGGTGGACAGGCCATGTGGTTAGTCCAAAATGGAGGACAGACCATGCGGCTTCCTTTGTCACAAAGAAATCACACATCATACAAGCACCAGAAGTTATTTTAGGCCTGAGTTAAAAATAAAAACTATATCAAGGCTATGCAGCAACTTTTAAATATACATTTAAACCTACTTAAACAGATAAACAATCCAATCTGAATCAAACACAATATGACTTATTTGAACCTTGTTTTGCAACAATAAAAATAAATGTTTGCATCTTAAATATTATGAGAAACGCATTGTCCCTTGAATTTCATATCAGCGTCTTACTAATAACACAACAATACACACGGATATGATGATTTTCTCAGCTTTTATGATGCGTCCATCACAAGCTGATCGACCACAGCGTCGCGTTTATAATGTACAGTGCATCATTAAGAAAGTGATATCGTGGACCAGCCCCCATCTAAGAATGCCAAATTGATTTCTCACAAATACTTAAAATGCCCGCTCTAATATATATTGCAGATGCCAGGCACATCTTATTACCATATACGATAAAAGTGCGCTATACATAGCAAAACACTATCCCATAAGAGAAAACAATACACCCACACATTATCTGAGTTCCAAAGCTCATTGAAGTATATATTTGCTATTAAAAGGATATGGATTCAATATATATTACAAAGTACAGTATACCTATAGTTACATGAATACAACTCACACAGTAAGCAGTTAAAACATAGTTACATACAATTACATACAGTTATATGCAGTTTCAGTTACATGCCAGTGATACAATTACCATTCCCTCCAATGTATCTTATGTCTCCCTCTCTCTGTAAATAAATACAGGAACTGAACTGGCAGCATGTCCATCATCCTCTGAGACCAAAAAGCCACTGAGCTCCTTTGTGGTCAATGTTTTATCTAGTTTCTGGGGGAGGGATTCACGATGAGTCACCAGTTTCTTTGTATATGCTGAACAGGTTCAGCCTTGGGGATGTCCAAAAGGGCTGGCATGAGTTTCCTGTTCATTACCTGTTTGGAATTTCTATTGTTCTAATAAAAGTTATTTTAGCTTTTATACATGTAATCATAACTATTTGTTGTAATGTCCTACAACTTAATAACAAGTATCAAATTAATCTACACACCAATCTGCTTGCTTCAATACCAAACATGACAGGTGTATCTGGTTTCGTTCAAATAATACACATACATGACATTAATTCATTAGATAATTTTAAATCATCATGATGTCTGGTGCTTGATATTATTATAATTATGTACTGTATAAAATAAGTGTCGAATCCATCTCTGTGGCATGTCCGTGTAAATGCGGGTGTTACCATGTATTGCTGTGCTCGCTGTGCGTATTTGCAAGTATAGCGACTTAAATGTGTGTAGTTTGTATGTTCTCTTTATGTAATATTTTTGACTTCGATACCAGACATGTCTCATCTGCCCGGTTTACAAAGTGGGAATTATCACTGATGTCCCCGGTAACATCACCATTAAGAGATGCAGCTCACTAAATCCAGCAACCTACTTGCCAAGTGTGCCTGGACAGGCATAAAGGGTGGAGGATGAGAATGATGGTGAAGGAGGATTTAGTGCAGATACTGATACGCATGATTGTATGGAATACCTGAATCGACTTTCACTGCGAGACCTGACATCAGTGACAACCCACTGGAAGGAGTAGACTTTACCTTCTACACTGATGGTAGTTGCCACAGACAGACGGAGTTGCCACAGACAGACGGAATCGGGAGACTTGTGCACTGGATATGCAGTTGTAGATGACGAAGGTATCATAGAAGCTGAACCCCTTGGCCCACCGCACTCGGCACAAGTTGATCGCCCTAACCAGAGCATGTGAATTGGCCAAGGGTAAGTCAGCTAATATATACACAGACTCTAGGTACGCCTTTGGAGTGGTGCATGATTTTGGGGCCCTATGGTGCCTCAGAAATTTCATGACGGCAGCTGTAGCGCATGCATCCCACATCAAAAGGCTTTTGACAGCAATACAAGAACCAGGCAGAGTGGCTGTTATTAAGTGCAAAGCACACACTTACAACCAAGACCCAATTTCACTTGGTAACAGCCGGGCAGACGAAGCTGCTAAATCAGCAGCAAACACCCCCATACAAATGAACATCACATCATTGATGACATTTAACACGGTCAACACACAACAGTTAATTGAAATGCAAAATTTGTGTTCCCTACAGGAAAAGGCAGTCTGGAGGTCAAAGGGGTATGGCCAGGAGTCCTCAGGACTTTGGACAGGTGGACACGGTAAGCCGGTGGCCCCCAGAGCATATCTTTCAAGTCTAGCTGAGGCGGCACACAGTCTGACTCATCTGGGCAAAGAGGGTATGTGCAAGCTGGTAAGAGCCTACTGGTGTGCGCCAGGATTCTCTTCTCATGCAGGTAAGAGAGCAATGACATGTTTTACTTGCTTGAGGAAGAATATTGGTAAGACAATACCAACAGAGCCATCCCATATCCCTCCGACAGACGGACCTTTTCAGGTAATACAAATCGACTTCATACAGTTACCACCTTGTAGGAATTTGAAATATGTGTTAGTATGTATTGATGTATTTTCAAACTGGGTAGAAGCGTTCCCTGCTGCCACAAATACTGCTACGTTCACTGCAAAGAAAATTGTGCAGGAATTTGTGTGTAGATATGGTATCCCTAGAATAATTGAAAGTGATAGGGGTACCCATTTTACAGGTGAAGTCTTTCAGGTCATGTGCAAACTGATGGGAATTAATAGCAAGCTGCATACTCCGTACCGGCCACAGGCGAGTGCAAAGGTAGAGAGAGTGAACAGCACTATTAAGAACAAGTTGAGCAAAGTGATGGCTGAAACTGGATTGTTGTGGCCAGAAGCTTTACCACTAGTGTTGTACAGCATCATAACCACTCCCAGGTCTCCACTTAACTTATCACCCTTTGAAATTCTTTTTGGTCGACAACCTCATGTAATGATAGACCCCCAGGAGGATTTGAAATGCAATAATGAAGTGACTGTGAAATATTTGGTTGGGATGAGCCAGCAGCTGAGAAATCAACAAAGAAATCTAAAGCTGGTGATACCTGAACAGTAATTGTCATGACATTGAGCTTGGGGATTATGTGATGATTCAAAATTTCTTACGCTCAGGTTGCCTCATAGACAGGTGGGAAGGACCATACCAAGTCTTGTTAACCAGCACGACAGCATTGAAGGTCGCCTAAAGAGAGACTTGGGTCCACTCGTCCCACTGCAAGAAGGTCGCTGACCCGGAGAATACTCGTGACAAAGAGCAGGGTGTAGAGGACCTCGTATCACTAGAGTGTTTGTTCCGGGAAAGTTGAGAGGCAGGACTGTTGAAAGGCACCTGAGCTCGGAGAGCAGCAAGATCTAGGACGGTTGTCGCACCATTTTCTTTTTTTCAAACCCCACCTGCATTTTCCTTTCTTTTTCTCCTCCTTATTTTCCTTCTTTCCCCTAACGAAATGGATCTATCACAAGAGACTGCGTTTCGGGTTCTACTAGTAATTCTGTTTTTGATCAGGACAATTTGTTTTGGTGAGGATCCCAGAGAGGTCGAGCAGGGATCTGGAATGGGTTCTGATGGCGAGTACGAATTTGTAGGATCTCAGGAGCAGCACATCACTCGAGTAAAGGCTGGTATCAGTAAGCGCTCTGGTAGTCAGGGAGCTCGGAGGCACTGTGAAGGGTTATTGTCTGATGAATATTGTATTTGTAGGAATTGTGAGAATATAGTAGAGGATGGGTGCATCCAGAGATGTCAGTCCAACCTTAATATCGACATGGCCCGCCATCCATTGAGTGATTACCACTCACTAGTGGGTAAGGTCTTAAACCAGACAGAATGCTGGGTGTGCTCACAGGTACCTCAAGGTCAGAGTAAGTCAGGATTAGTACCATACCCTTTAGCAATAGATGAGGTACTCGAATTATGGGGTGGGAGACCGGTGGACAAGAAATTCAATATCTCCAGGCCCCCTAGCTTGAAGCTCCACCTGTATCATGTAGACAGGTCCTTATTGTGTTTTAATATTTCCAATTACCGAAAACCAGGAAATTGGGAAGTGATGTGGAATAACCATACAATGACCTTTTCACAAAGAGCTGATAAGATATCCATAGACTCTGAACTTGTACGCCAGATAGCCAACAGTGGGAGGTATTTTCGGTATAGGTATACCCGTGGAAGCAAGACCATGTGGGTTGGAAAAGTATCATCAGGGTATTGTGCCCATATCATCCAGCCCGATACTTGTACTGAGCAAATGGGAGAACTAGGGATTGGTTTCTTTACTTGGAAAATTTGCAATATGGTGATGTTACATTTTTTCCCCTATGTTCTCCCAGATGATGCCTATTTTATATGTGGGAGGAAAGCGTACAAGTGGCTTGCCCCGAGCTCTGAGGGATTGTGTTATATTGGGAGAGTACTACCGGAGGTCATGACCATAACCCACGATAAAATGAAAGACGTTCACCGCAGTGCTCAGACTCCTTATACTCACACTCACTATGAACACATCATCAAGAGACACCTCATAGATATTGCAGAGCACGCAGCCTCTGACTTGATCCACAAATCCACCGGGATTCAGTTCCTTCTCGCATTAGCCATCACCCGTACTGCCAGAGGAACTATAAATTATAAGTATATCCATGCGCTAGCGAACTTGATAGATAATATCACTGAGATGTATGATGACACCTTCAGGTATATGGGAAGGGAGTTACAAGCCTACAAGAAGGAACTGATCCAGCACAGGATGGTCCTTAATTATGTTACAGCCATGACAGGTGGGTACTGTGCTACTCTGGCAACTCAATATGGTGTGAAGTGCTGTACATATATTACGAACATCACTGACGACCCCACAGAGATCATTGATCAGAAGATGGATGAGATCTTGCAGTTGAAGTGGGAGTTCAGGAGGAAGCACAACCTTACCTTAGCGACTGTGGGTAATGAACTGACCAGCTGGGTCTCATGGTTGAACCCACGCAAATGGTTGTCAGGTTTATGAGAGTGGGCTCAAAATGTCATTATGAGTGTGGGGTAGTTTCTCCTTTGTATCCTGGGAGTCATCATAATTATTGGTTTGATATTTAGGTGTGTTCAAATTCCAACGTGGCGCAAGCGCAGCACCAATTTGATGAGTCTAAGGAGTGAGGGCGCTGTTACAGCAGCAGATTTAATTTATGATCCATCCATAGAGACAGTGTTATGATAAGGATTGCAAATGAATTTCATGGCCTGTTTCTTTCACCCGTTTTTCTTTGTTTCCCCCTCTGCCCAGATACATCCAACCGGAAAAGACGTCAGCCCTACCCAAAAGTGTTTATGTGAATGTATTTTTCTATATGTGTCTTATATTCATCTCTACAACCTCCAGTTAATAGCACACATAGTCAACAGGTGATATCCACATATACTAGCACTCACATATGTTCCCCCTCCATGTATCATCAACTAAATGTGCACCCCATTTGTTGGAACAAGAAGCCGAAAAGAGCTCGGTA
The DNA here is from genome assembly GCF_028390025.1 of Pseudophryne corroboree. Taxonomy (NCBI): domain Eukaryota; kingdom Metazoa; phylum Chordata; class Amphibia; order Anura; family Myobatrachidae; genus Pseudophryne; species Pseudophryne corroboree. The sequence goes on along the minus strand of NC_086451.1, from coordinate 305,599,688 downwards.
GTGTTTGTTGGCCCATTTACAGACCCTTAATACGGGATAAGAAGTAATTAATGTATACTTCGTAATACCTCAAAGCTTATTAGAACACATACGGCACGATGATACATGCCCCTCAGACATTGATTCATACATACATGCTTTTTACTATCCCACTAGGTTATACATTTCCCACCTACAACTCTTCCCCAATCATCCAACCTCCTGTATATAATGTATAGATATTTTTCTGTTTATTGATTAGTTAGTGGCAGTTATTGGTGACTGCCAAAGGGTGGACTGTCGAAGTCGAAAAATATTGCAGTACACACATCACGTAGAAACTACACACAGATGGCCTACATGCACGTACTTGTTCTGCCGTGCATGCACATATTCGCAATTTGCGTATGGTCGCTCCCGCGGTCCTGCACATTAGCGCGTGGTATGGGTAATTACGGTAGAGTTTGTGATCGCATGGAAAAGCCATAAAAACACATTACATATTTAATCCAAATAGTGCACAATGTACACATAGTCTCCCTGCACTACACCAGCAAGTTACACTAGTTTAAATGGTATCAGAACAAAGGGATTCACCTTTACAGGATAGGAGGGGACAGAACTAGGTTATAAGGTGGTGTTTGGTATCCAGCTGTAGGGTATATTAAGGGCAATATTCCGGTGTTGGTTTGCAGAAGATCGCACGTTCCTGCGAATAGTTATGTGCAGGAGCAGAATATAAATATTAACTGTATTTACTGTACATTTGGTATGCGGCGGGAACCCAGAGGAGACCACCTGCAAGTGCACCTGGAACAGACATCGCCCACCTATTCAAACCGACCTATGACCTCTCCTGTACTGTAAATGACCATCCCTGTGTCCAATGGACATAGAGATTACAGGTTCCATTGTGTTAGGTTTTGTACTATTGTATAAAAAGCCAGCTGCATGCCCTGTCATTCACAGACTCTGAAGGTCATCTACCTTGATGACTGAGGACCGGGCTGGGAAGCGCAGGCGAAACTAAAACGTATGTACCATTGACTGTAACCATTTTTCTATTGTATTTTATTGTTATTGTAACCCCCTTTCAGTAATTATATGTTGGTGTGTCGGAACCCGGCATTTTAAATACAATCTGGTGTCGTGTCTCCTTTTCCCTGCTAGGGTTATAAGTGTATTTCAGTCACACATGTAGCTGCTAAGTGCTCACGGAGTATCTTTGGGTGTGTACGCACTGCGTGTACTTTGTATGGCCAGTGCGGCATTTGTACACAAAGTATGTACACGGTACGGGGCTTTGTACGCTAATGGTGTAAAAAGTACGTAGGCTAAGGATTGATTACAGCGGCCGCTGCGGCTCCATTTAAAGTGTATTGAATGTCTTTTTAAAGTGTTGCTTTTAGTCCTGTATGTAAATCAACGTTTACAAGGACAGGAAAAGATGGGAGTCACCCCCGGTGTTAGACAGTGCACTGTCAAGGTTGACAAAAAAGGTGATTCTCCCTGCACCTGGGACGGCTTCACTAAAGAAGCCGGCAGACCGCAAAATGGAGACCACGTTAAAATCTATTTATGTGGCCAATGGTACGCTGCTCAGACCCACCATTGCTTGCGCATGGGTGAGTCGTGCTATTGAAAATTGGTCTGATAACTTGTCATCAGAAATTGACACGATTGATAGAGACGAGATACTCCTAACGTTAGGTAATATCAAAGACGCTGCAGCATACATGCTGGAAGCTATGACGGATATTGGACTCTTGGGTTCAACAGCCGCTACCATGGCAGTATCGGCTCGGAGGGCGTTGTGGATTCGCCAGTGGAATGCTGATGCAGATTCCAAAAGAAATATGGAGGCTCAACCGTATAAAGGTGAGGCCTTGTTTGGTGATGGGCTGGATGCGCTAGTCTCGGCGGCTACCGCAGGTAAGTCGACATTCTTGCCTTATGCTCCTGCACCGGCGAAAAAGACACATCACTCTCACATGCAGTCCTTTCGGCCCAACAAATACAAAAAGGCCAAAGGTTCCCCCTTCTTTGCAGGTAGGGGAAGGGGAAAAGGAAGGAAATCTGCAGCGTCTCCAGGATCCCAGGAGCAGAAGTCAACCCCTACTTCTGCCAAATCTACAGCATGACGCTGGGGCTCCCTTGCGGGAGTCCGCTCGGGTGGGAGCACGTCTGAAACGCTTCACTCAAATTTGGATTCAATCTGGCCTGGACCCATGGGTTTTACAAATAGTGTCCCAAGGGTACAGACTGGAGTTTCAAGACGTTCCCCCATGCCGATTTTTCAAATCGACCTTGCCAGCTTCTCTTCCAGAAAGAGAAGCAGTAACAACGGCAATTCAAAAACTATGTCAGGATCAGGTCATTATCCTGGTACCTTTGTCACAAAGAGGAGAAGGTTTTTATTCAAGCCTCTTCGTAGTTCCGAAGCCAGACAGCTCGGTCAGACCGATTTTAAACCTGAAAAATCTGAATCTCTACCTGAAAAGGTTCAAGTTCAAGATGGAATCCCTGAGGGCAGTGATTTCCAGTCTGGAGGAGGGGGACTTCATGGTGTCAGTAGACATAAAGGATGCTTACTTGCATGTTCCCATTTATCCTCCTCACCAAGCTTATCTGAGATTCGCAGTACAGGATTGCCATTACCAGTTCCAGACGTTGCCGTTCGGACTCTCCACAGCACCAAAGGTATTCACCAAGGTGATGGCAGAGATGATGGTCCTCCGTTAAAAAGGAGTCAATATAATTCCTTGTCTGGACGATCTCCTGATAAAGCGAGATCCAGGAAACAGTTGGTGTGGAACATCGCACTCTCCCTGTCAGTACTTCAACAACACGGTTGGATCATGAATTTTCCAAAGTCACAGTTGGAACCAACGACAAGATTGTCCTTTTTAGGGATGATTCTGGACACAGAAGTACAGAGAGTATTCCTTCCAGTGGAAAAGGCTTTGGAAATCCAGAAATTGGTCAAACAAATATTGAAACCAACAAGAGTATCGATCCATCAATGCATTCGGTTGTTGGGGGAAATGGTGGTGGCCTACGAGGCCATACAGTTTGGCCGATTTCATGCCAGAGTATTCCAGTGGGACCTGTTGGACAAGTGATCTGGATCCCACCTACACATGCACCGGAAGATAATCCTGTCCTCCAAAGCCAGGATTTCGCTCCTGTGGTGGCTACACAGTTCTCACCTACTAGAGGGACACAGGTTCGGGATTCAGGACTGGGTCCTGGTAACCACGGATGCAAGTCTCCGAGGCTGGGGAGCTGTCACACAGGGAGAAAGCTTCCAAGGAAAGGTCAAGTCAGGAAGCCTTCCTTCACATAAACGTTCTGGAATTGAGAGCCATTTACAACGGGCTTCTACAAGCGGTACATCTTCTTCAAGATCATCCCGTGCAGATCCAGTTGGACAATGTAACGGCAGTCGCATACATAAATTGGCAACGCGGAACGAAAAGCAGAGCGGCAATGGCAGAGGTGACAAGGATTCTCCTCTGGGCAGAAAGACATGTAAGAGCTCTGTCAGCAATTTTCATTCCGGGAGTGGACAACGGGGAAGCAGACTTCCTCAGCAGACACGATCTCCATCCAGGAGAGTGGGGCCTCCACCAAGATGTCTTTGCAGAGCTGACAAGTCTTTGGGGAGTTCCTCAAGTAGACATGATGGCATCTCATCTAAACAAGAAGCTTCAGAGATATTGTTCCAGGTCGACTCCACTTCCACTGATTCCAAAAGTTCTCAGAATAATAAGAACAAGAGTTCGAGCAATCTTCATTGCCCCAGACTGGCCAAGGAGGGCTTGGTATCCAGATCTTCAGGAGTTGCTCATAGAAAATCCTCGGACTCTTTCTCCTCGAGAGGACCTACTACAACATGGGCCGTGTGTTTGTCAAGACTTACCGTGGCTACGTTTGACGGCATGACTGTTGAGCGCCGGATCCTAGCCCAAAAGGGTATTCCCACTCTTATTCAGGCCAGGAAAGGAGTAACGTATAAACATTACCACCGTATTTGGAGAAAATATGTGTCTTGGTGTGAAGCCAAGAAGGCTCCAACGGAAGAGTTTGAATTGGGACATTTTCTCCATTTTTTGCAGGCTGGTGTGGATGCGGGCTTTAGATTGGGGTCCATCAAAGTCCAGATTTCGGCCTTATCAGTTTTCTTTCAAAAACAATTGGCCTCCCTTCCAGAAGTTCAGACGTTCGTGAAAGGGGTTCTGCACATCCAGCCTCCATTTGTGCCTCCAGTGGCACCATGGGACCTTAATGTGGTGTTGCAGTTCCTTCAATCAGATTGGTTTGAACCTCTGCAGGAGATACAATTGAAGTTACTCACTTGGAAAGTGGTGATGCTTTTGGCCTTGGCATCCGCGAGGCAGGTGTCTGAGTTGGGGGCCTTGTCTCATAAGAGCCCTTACCTGATCTTCCATGAAGATAGGGCGGAGTTGAGAACTCGCCAACATTTTCTTCCAAAGGTGGTTTCAGCTTTCCACATAAACCAACCTATTGTGGTGCCAGTAGGCACTGACACTTCCACTGAGTCAAAGTCTCTAGATGTGGTTAGAGCTTTGAAGATTTATGTCGCTAGAACAGCTCGGATAAGGAAAACAGAGGCTCTGTTTGTCCTGTATGCTCCCGACAAGATTGGGTGTCCTGCTTCTATGCATACTATTGTGCGTTGGATCAGAGGGACGATTCAGCACGCTCATTCTACGGCAGGCTTGCCGGTACCGAAGTCGACGAAGGCACATTCTACTAGGAAAGTGGGCTCATCCTGGGCGGCTGCCCAGGGGGTCTCGGCTTTACAACTTTGCCGAGCAGCTACTTGGTCAGGGTCAAACACATTTGCTAAATTTTATAAGTTTGACACTTTGGCCAGTGAGGACCTCAAGTTTGGTCAATCGGTGCTGCAGGGTTATCCGCACTCTCCCGCCCGTACTGGAGCTTTGGTATAACCCCATGGTACTGAAGTGGACCCTAGAATCCTCTAGAACGTATGAGAAAACAGGATTTTAATACCTGCCGGTAAATCCTTTTCTCCTAGTCTGTAGAGGATGCTGGGCACCCGACCCAGTGCGTACTTTTCCTGCAGTTTTGTTCATTATAGTTACACAAGTTGTGTTACATTTGTTTTCAGCATTTTGCTGCAAATGGTTCATGCCTGTTGGCGTGTGTTATGTTGAATGCCATTTTGTGCGGCATGGTTGAGATGTGAGCTGGTATGAATCTCACCATTAGTATAAAAGTAAATCCTTTCCTCGAAATGTCCGTCTACCTGGGCACAGTTCCTTTAACTGAGGTCTGGAGGAGGGGCATAGAGGGAGGAGCCAGTTCACACCCTTTGAAAAGTCTTAAAGTGCCCATGGCTTCTGCGGAACAGTCTATACCCCATGGTACTGAAGTGGACCCCAGCATCCTCTACGGACTAGGAGAAAAGGATTTACCAATAGGTATTAAAATCCTGTTTTTTTGTCATATGCTACATTTGTGTACTTGTTATATCATTTGAAAATCTTTATTAAAAATATTTCATGAAAAATAAAAGAAAACTTGAAAAATATTTTTCCATCCAACAGAGGTGGATCTAGTAGGCTTACTCCAAAGCTTATTGTGAGGCCCGGATGTGAGCTATGTGTGACAAACAGTATGTTCTTTGTCACTGCAGAGTGAAGTCACAGGGAAGCTCGGGCGGACAGAGGTGGTCATTCCGAGTTATTCGCTCGTTGACGATTTTCGCTATGCTGCGATTTGTTGCTAAATGCGCATGGTACGCAGCGCGCATGCGCTTAGTTATTTAACTAAAAACTTAGCAGTTTTGCTGTTGTTCGTGCGGCGCTTTTCAGTCGCACTGCTGATCGGTGAATGATTGACAGGAAAGGGGCGTTTCTGGGTGGTAACTGAGCGTTTTCCGGGAGCGTGCTAAAAAATGCAGGCGTGTCAGGCAAAAACGCAGGAGTGTCTGGAGAAACGGGGAAGTGGCTGGCCGAACGCAGGGCGTGTTTGTGACGTCAAACCAGGAACTACATGGACTGAGGTGATCGCAATGTAGGAGTAGGTCTGGAGCTACTCAGAAACTGCTTGAAAATTTTTAGTAGCAGTTCTGCTACTCTTTTGTTCGCAATTCTGCTAAGCTAATATACACTCCCAGAGGGTGGCGGCCTAGCGTTTACAATGCTGCTAAAAGCAGCTAGCGAGCGAACAACTCGGAATGACCACCAGAGCCAGCCTAACTTTAAACTTTAGGTCCTACTGCAAATTATCTAATATCACACGAAAACACATATGATCTGCGAAAAGCCGCATACCTATGTGTTTTCGCGGCAGTGATTGCAGAAAATATTAATACTTATGTAGGATTTGGTTTCGTCTGGCTGAGGTAGGTGAAACAAAATCCCCTATAAGTGTTGGCATCGGTGCTAATAGTATATCCCCATGCGAGTCAATTAGCTGCTGTAAATTACTGCGGTTAATTGGATAGCGCCCTTATATTTTATTTCTTTGACACAGACTGGTCCATCTTACTGCCTTTGAGGTACTAACAACATACATTTTTAATTGCTTTTAAAGCAAGACTGGTGTTATGCACCAAATACAGTATGCATTGTTTCAAAAATTGAATGTTGATGTTAAATGGATTATTTTCCATATCTGTGACATTTTCCAAAAGGTATTTACTTAATAAAAGCAACACTAGAGAACAATAATGTTTATTCAGTATGGATGTTTTATTTATTCATTTATTTTTGCAGGTCTTGAAAATATACAGTGTTCTGTTGAATATGCACCGCTGCTGCGCGGCTTATACTGAAGGAACAGCAATGTATTTATTGTGCAAATGTAAAACATAAAGGTGACTTTTGCATGCGGCACTAAAATGAAAATGTCCTGTCAAGTTGTTACATCTTACTATGAATGAATAAATAGAGCATATTTTAAGTCCTTTATGTGCTTGCGCTTAGACCATTTTAGAGTACATTGTTGATTTGTAGGCATTAAAATAATGCTGCTGAAATTTGAATTTGCTGAAGTGATTAGACTTTTACTTTTTGTATTTAGTTGTCAGTGAAGGAAAAAAACATTTATGTGCAAAATATCCTGATGTGTGAGACAAACCTTTGTCCCAATAATGTAAGCACAGCTACCAGCAATGAGTAATCAGTTCTTCTAGTATGAAAGCTCCTTGAAATCAGCAAGATTTATATTTTTTGCAGACTGGTCCACATAATTGCCACTATTGGGTCTATTTAATTAGTGTCGGAATTTCCGACAAGTCAGAAAAACATTACTTTTCGTCTTTTTTAGTTCGAATCTGGATTCGACCTATTCAGTTCCAGTGCCGCTTTTCCTACTTGTCGGAAAACACGCAGATCCGGGGATTAGCCGTGGTTCCACTTTTTTTTGATGAATTTGCGGGCGTTTCCGACAGTTTTTTGGCCCATTTTCGACAATGCCAATTCGACTTTAAATAGGCATTGCCAATTCGATGTTGAATATGCATTGTCGAAAACGGACCAAAAACCTGTCGCAAACGCCCGCAATTGAATAGGGGGTGTCGGATTAGAGACGTATTTCCGACTTGTCGGAAATTCCGTCTCTAATTGAATAGACCCCTATGCCATCAAACATATTTTTTACAATTAATTTTAGATATTGATTTAATTTATAGGTGTATATTTGCATTCCAAAGAGTGTTAAGGTGCGTACACACTGGCCAATATATTGCCCGTTCTATTGAGATGGTTGATGCTGGTGCAAACGGTGGATGATGATGATTGGGCTCAGTGCTAGTGAACTGCATGGAATATGCTGCCCACAAAAGCTCAGCTGACACTCATTGGTGATTTCTTCCTCACTAGGTCGACATGTTATAATTTTGTGTACATGTTTATCCTAAATACTTTTTCTGTACATGAGACAGGAAGTTGTTTCTGCTGCAATAGACAGGTTTTAGCAATTTGTTTAAAATTGAATACATTTGTTACAAATAAAATAAATGTCTAAAACTTGGACACAAGTAGAACATACTGTAAGTGTATGTGATGTTTATGTTGCTACATCCTATTGGTGTCGAAAAATAGTCACCAGCACAATGTGAAATGTAATTTAGGCCTGACAGTTTATCCTTAAGCAAGATTGGAGGTTTATTCAGGATAACAGAGGTTGTCAGCAGTAACAGCTGAAACAATGATACACAGTAAGCGGCTATGTCACAAGAGACAGCAGTAGCAGTAGAACTGATATGTGTTGTACTACTTCCATGGAAGAACATGTGCTGCATGACCGTGCAGTACATCACACAGACACACTCTAAGATGATCCATGGTTGTACAGGGCACGCATGTGCAGCAAGTTTTGCAGTGGCCATCTTGGTAAAGGTGGCTGCCTGGCTTCAATACAGGAGCAGAAGATAGCTCTGGAGCGCAGTCCTCTCTGACACTGTGCATGGCATAAACTACAGTATGTGCATACAGTATGCCAGCAGTGCCAATACAATTTTTAGATACATAGGGACATACAGATGTAGCCACGTTTATCGTAGCCTGTGACTATGGTGGTCATTCTGAGTTGATCGCTAGCTGTTTTCGTTCGCAGCACAGCGATCAGGCTAAAAATCATCACTTCTGCGCATGTGTATGGGGCGCAATGCGCAGGCATCCGATTAGCTCCAAATGTATTCTGCAACAGGAGAATGACCCCCAAACATACAGCCAATGTCATTAAGAACTATCTTCAGTGTAAAGAAGAACAAGGAGTCCTGAAAGTGATTATATGGCTGCAACAGAACCCTGATTTCAACAACATCGAGTCTGTCTGGAATTACGTGAAGAGAGAGAAGGATTTGAACATTACATGAAGAGAGAGAAGGATTTGAACATTACATGAAGAGACAGAAGGATTTGAACATTACATGAAGAGAGAGAAGGATTTGAGAAAGCCTACATCCACAAAATCTGTGGTTAGTTCTTTAAGATGTTTGGAGCAACCGCCCTGCCGAGATCCTTCAAAAACTGTGCGCAAGTGTACCTAGAAGAATTGATGCTGTTTTAAAGGCAAAGGGTGGCCACAGCAAATATTGACTTGATTTAGATTTCTCTTGTGTTCATTTACTTTGCATTTTGTTAATTGATAAAAATAAACTATTAACACTTCTATTTTTGAAAGCATTCTTACTTGCAGCATTTTTTCCACATCTGCCTAAAACTTTTACACAGTACTGTATGTAGTACATATATAACTACTTATGAGCCACTCTATATATTTGTAGCTAGATAGCTCTCAGCTGGGCTACATGGACCGGAGCCAGCAGCGAATTGGCAGGGCTACATTACAGCTACACTGTGTGACAATAGGCAGTGGGTCAGACTCACAAGATCACCATGTTCACCAGTGGATCCTATCTCATAGTTCAGCAGCGGCGGGTGCATTGTCACTTGCTGCAGCACAGACTGAGCAGTAGCAGACAGGATCCGTCCTGTCCCCTATTGCAGATGTTAGCAGGGCTTCTGGTACAGAGCTGATTAATTTTGCTGCAGCAGTGGGTGCACCACAGAGCTCCATTGGAAGAGCAGCAGTTACACTTGGATCCCGCTGTGAATGAAACAGCTGCTGTACATACAGGTGCCCACTCAGGACTTGGTACACGGAAGCAGGCGTCTCAATTGCCTCTGGAGGTTCCACCTTGGGTCTATCTACATCTGAAGATGGCGCTAGTTACTGCAGTCAAGCTCTGACAACTTTGAAAATCAGATCTCAAAGGAAAATATGGTAGTATAATGGTGCACTATTCAATAGTTTATGCAAATAAGCATTCAAATATAACTTTTATTAAGTAATTAAGAATTTTTAATTCCTCCACAAGGAAGATTAAAATAGTGAAATATTAAAATGATAGAAAGTATAAAGAAAAAAATTAGAATATTAAAACTTCTGTGCCAAGGACACTTTTGTACCGTTGCTTAGGCTCCTTAAATTAATATATCTACAGTATCAGTCTTTATAACGTGTATAGATATCTGATAGGGATCAATACTGCATCAATTCTTGTTCACAATATCTCTATTGACTTATTGTACTAAAGAGATTTTCATTATAGACCGCGTATTGTCCTTTTTACACATTACATACCCTCCAACTGTACCTTTTTAATAGGTACAGTACCTTAAGGGGGGTACACGCGGAGAGATTCGTGTTTAAAATCTAAGCAATATGACTAGATTGCTTAGATTTTAAAGCACGGATCTGTCGTGTGTATGCCCCCCAGTGATAGCTCGCTGTCGCCGGTGCTAGATTGAGCCTGCATGTAGGCTCAATCTAGCGGGTCGCTCACTTCAGCGCTGTGTGAAGTGAGCGCCCCCCTCGCTCAGTGCACATCACGCTTTGCTGAGCACACATCATGTGTGCTGAGTGGTCTGTGTTAAGATCGCTCAGCACACATCTCTCCCATCAGTACTGGCCTTTAAACCTTCCCTCACAAATAAAGGGGGTGTATGCTTCCTACTATCCTCAGTATTACTCAGGTACCATACACAAATCTTCTCATACAGATATAGAATGGAGCTCCAATATTAGTATAGAGTATATATGGTGAAATTGCTGATATGGTACTTGAAATAAATAGAGTATGTTCTTCCTACCATAATTAGTATTTATCTTGTGCCATATATAAGTGCTCTTATACAAATATCTCCTACATAATAGCCCAGATCTGTGACTGTGTGTATAATGCTGGGCGTAGCTAGAGCTCTCATTGGGTTAGCGGCAGGTCTATCACACCCACTCCACAGCTGATTGGGCGAGAAACGCCCTCCCACATAGGTTACATCCAATGGGAGGCTCTGCCCTTTGGCTGCTGTGTGTTCCCAGAGCAGGATGAACAATGGGGCTGATGGAGCTGCAGCTCCAGGCCCACACCCTAAAGTAGGCCGACTGCATCTGCAGCAAGTCTCTGCGCTGTAAATTGGGAAAAAATAAATCCTTTTACTGCAGCGTCCTATGTCCTGCTGCCAGTCCGCCTGCCCCCTCCGCCATCAACAATCCTCACTCCCTAGCCATGGCGCAGGTGGTACAAAAGCGGCTGCAGCCACCAGCATAGATGTGTATGATAGCGGCGCAGCGGAAGGCTTTCATAGCCCTCCCTGCGCAGCATACTCTCTGAGATCCGGAGCCTCCTCTGCGCGTGATGTCACAGAAGTGCCTCCCCACCACAGCCACTCCCAGATCCCCAGAGGCCCCGACTCCGCAACCCAGCACCTGGACTGCCGGCCTGGAAGCCCAGAGATGGCTAATGTAATAGATAGAGTGGATGATATCGTGGAGGATAATGTCTGGATGCTGGATCAATGTAAAAGGTGACAGTATTGTGCAGTGCAGTCAGGGCCGGTTCAAGGGCGCTCTGCGCCCCGGGCAGGAAATGGGGCGTGGCCTAATACAGGGGGCGTGGCCAATTACGCCCCCTGTACATTAAAAGCGCCGCTTGAATGCTGAGCGGTGCGCGATGACGTCATCGCGCACCGCACAGCAAAAGGTCCTCTCCACGAAGGGAAACTAGACGCTATGAGTCTAGTTCCCTTCGTAGAGAGGACCTTTGCTGTGCGGTGCGCGATGACGTCATCGCGCACCGCTCAGCAAAGTTACTCTCCAGGAAGGGAAACTAGACGCATAGCGTCTAGTTCCCTTCAGGAGGCGGACGGGGACGGGGACGGCAGCGGAGGCGGACAGGGACACAGCGGGCAGCAGTGGCGGATCTTGCCACGGTGCGGCGCCCTCCGGATGGCGCCAGCGCCCTCCGGAAGGCGGCGCCCCGGGCAAAAGTCCTGCTTGCCCGTGGCAAGATCCGCCACTGAGTGCAGTGGGTGTGCAGTGTCACTGACACTGCACAGCACTCTCACCTTTTACATTGATTCAGCGAGTCAGTCAGTTCTGCCAGCCAGTCAATATTGTTAGCACCGGTGTCCCAACGCACAGCATTACAGGGAAGTAGACGCAATAAATAAACGACAGCTCCCAGCAGCCCTTAGCGCCGGAGTATTCCGGGGCTAAGGGCTGCTGGGAGCTGTAGTTTATTGAGTGCATCTCCTTCCCTGTAATGCAGTGCTGTAACGCGTAACAATAGTGACTGGCTACTTGGCTGCTGTGCGAGTCTCCGGGAGAGCCACTGCCGAAGGGAGGAGAGTACGTAAAGCCTCTGCTAGGTGATAAGTTTTATATATATAAAACCTATGTGTGTGTGTGTGTAGTCAAATGGGCACTCTGCTATATATATGTAATAGTAATATGCAAGGAGAGCGGACCTCAATACATTAATAATCCATATTGTGATTACATCAAAGGTGTGCTAACGTTTCGGCATTTTATTCCTTCAGGTTCTCTGAAGAAGGAATAAATTTCAGAAATGTACCTTACCTATTTCAATTATGGAGGGGGGGCACCAGACCCTTATTTTGCCAGGGGTGCTCGGACCCCTAGATACACCCTGGAGTGTCAGGTGCGAGCTGGGGGCCAGGAGAGAGCATTACTGTGGGCACACATAGTAACACACCCCCCCCCCCCCCCCCGGTCATATGTGTGTGGCTCAAGATGTCACCACTTCCGCCTCTGGTCACAAACACAAGGCCCCCCATAGTTTAAGGTTCCCCGCAGGACCAGCAGCAGGCTCAGAGCACTGCCCTATCCGCGGCACCCCCGGACCCCTCCCCCATCCGCGTCTCTCCTGCCCCTGCCACTCCCCCAACCACAGCACCTACTAGGTGATTCATCGGGCACTGCGTGCACTGTTCACACCGTTGCAAGGGGCTACGGCCCCTTAACCAAATTATGATTGGAGGTAATACTCCATATAATAAAAGTATTGTACACCACAAGGGCGTGCAAGGGTTAAGGGGGCGTAGCCCCTTGTGATGGTGTGAAGAGCGCCCGTAGGGCACGATGAATCACCTAGTCACTATATAAATACAGAATTAAATGTATTCCATACACCAATAAACTATCATTTAGTGGACAAGTATCATAGGATATTGTTTACATGGTCTCTGAATGATGTAATAATATAATAATATTATCACTGTCATCTGCAAAAATGGCAGTGCTACTTCATTCACAGAGCTCTAAACTTTCTTAAACATGTTCCAGAGGGTGTATACATCATCCCAGTCAGGGACTTAACAGCAGTGTAGGCCCCTGGGCAAAGCAATGCATCCTGTAGGGGTGGGGGGATATTAACGGCAGCTTTGATTTTCACCGAGAGGTATGGGGTGTTCTATCTTCCATTCAGCATGTAGGACCTGAAGCAGTAATTTCTGCAAATTATGGGCCCTACACACTTGCCGATGTGTGCGGCTGATTTGAACAATCTCGTTCAGTAATGAACGAAAAATTGTTCATATTGCTCAGTGTGTAGGCACCAATGATGAACGATGCGCGGCCCCACAGTCGTTCATCGTTGGTGCAGGGTCGTTTATGACTGCAAGACAATATGGACAATATCGTCCATATTAGCACGCAGGGCTATGGGTTGGGTGACGTTAGGGAGTGAAGAAACTCCACTCCCCCCATCACCCTTCCCCCGCAGCCGGGTTGGCTGTCGGCCGTATCGTCCGTCGGGCATCTTGGCTTATGTGTAGGTGCTATAACTCCTTTACTGCACAGATTGAAGATGGAGCACTATACTAAACTGTACAAGGAGGCATGGGACTCAATGAAGGGGCCCCAGTACATGACTTCCAGTGTAGTAGGGAGTGTTTAATACGCAGGTGAGGTGTGGATAGTGGAGTGGGCTTAATATTCATAATTTTATGGTGGGAGGACAGCTTGCTTGACTGCAGATATTTCCAGTTCCTGGACATAGATTTCTTAGCTTTCAATTGGCTAAAAAATTAGAGAGTCCCTCCTTTCAGATGGTACTGGGGACTTGGGGATCAGAGTTCAGGAGCCACAGCAATTTACCAGCGAACATATAAAACTACATCCCAGGCATGTGAAGCTGGAGCAGGTTGATATCTCTGGTTCTGGACATATTAGAGACAAGTTGCCAGTGTCCACTGAAAGGGAAGAGCCCCAGCTTTTCGAGTATACCCTCAGTAATCACACAGAACCCGAGATATCTGGCTGGGAAGAGCAATTAAGAGGCTCGGATGGGGACCACTTCTTTGAAGTAGTATATCTCTGGTTCCCAAGGACTGTTTTTAAAAATTCTGGTACCACTGGAAAAAGGGGGCACTCAGTTATTAGCTTAGGGCCCTTGGGCAATTGCCCATTGAGAACATATACGAAAAGACAGCCCTGATCCTGTTGATTGGGATGCGGGCAGTCACATGACTGACACTTGCATCCCAACAATGCAAATGCCGACAGGCACCTTAGCCTTCCTGGGGTGCCGGCTAGGGCTAAGAGCCTGGGGGCAGTGGTTAGGGCTACGATTTGGGGGGTTGGTGCTACTGCTAACTCCCCTCTAGTGCCTAACCCTAACCCCCCAGGCCTAACCCTAACAGTCATCCCAATACTTACTTTTTGGATGAAAGCAGTTGGTGTTCTGTCGCCGGGATTCCGTCGTCAGTCACATGACCTCCAGCATCCCGAGCACCTGATTGCTAACTGCATCCCGTCCTAGATACTGTAGCAACCACTATAAAAATATATATCTGGGGCCCACAAGGTACTGGCAACTCCCCTGCTGTGCGGTGTTAAAGGGTCACTCCAGAAATCCTGGGTCGCCTGACCCAGTAATTCAACCCGGGTTATAAGAAGGGTTATTCCCGGTTATTACCGGGTCAGGCGCAGTGTGAACTGGTTACCCAGGTCGATGCGACCCAGTACCCATTCACTTCATAGGGTGAGGCTATGTGGAGATGATGTCATCTCCCAGCACCACCTCCGCTCCTGCCCCCAATGCCGTCTCCCCGGATAGCAAACCAACCCGGCATATTGCTGGGTCGGGATGACGGTGTGTAGGGTCCAATGCGGGTCCCACTTGGGAAGAACCTGTTTTACATTTCCGGGTGGGACCCGACATTTGCGATGTGAAAGCGGTATTATTGTACTTACCACTTGCACTACAATATACAAATGGTGTTGCTCCACTGATTCTATAAGATAATGCTCATGGAAGCAAGATGTGATATAGATATACTGTATTTTTTATAGTGGTTACTAATATTATAGTATCTGGAACAAGTTTTCAAAAATGTCAGTGCTCTGTGAATGAAACAACACTGCCATTTTTGTAGATGACAGTGAAAATATTATGTTACTACATCATTCAGAGAGGGATGTAGTTATGTGACTGGCAGTCAGGAGACCAGCGGTCACATAACCTCCCCCTACATCCCGCCCCCTCGCAATACTAACAGGGACTATTCCCACTCGACGCCCATAGAGTAGGAACAGAACTTGTGGCGAACCATAGGTTGCCACCGAGCCCGCAATGGGCTTGCTGCACTCGCCACCCCCCCCACCCCCCCCCCCGCCGGGATTCCGCTGCTGGGATCCCACCGGTCACGCTTACCACACCCTTCAGAGACCATGTAAGCAATATCCTATGATAATAAAAGTTATATTTTAATGCTTATTTGCATAAACTATAGAATAGTGAACCATTATTCTACCTTCTTTTCCTTTGATATTAAGTTATTGTATTGGTAGTGGGTAGCATACCCCTGATAAAAATACTATTCACTATAACTTTTCATATTGGGTGGTTTGTCAATACTAACCTGTGCGGTAACCTCCTCTCTTTCTTCACTACAAAACTTTGAAAATTAGCATTTCGGCAACATGCCTATACATTGTTACTTATAGTAATGCAATGCAATCTCCAGTATTAAAGGCTTCATAATAGCCTGTTTACTTAACTTGGCGGTAATTATGTGGTCCCAAGTGCTTGATAAATAGGGCATGTGGAAAGTAAATGGAATTAATTATGTACTCTTCAGCTTTATACAAGATTGTAATTGCTCTGCGATTAATACAATAGATTCTCAGTTTTATGTATACTTAACTATTATTTAATCAGGAACAGAAACTTTTGGAGAACGCTACTGTAAATAAATAAAGTGTAAGATTGGGTAATTGGGTATATACAATTTAATCCTTTCTCAAGTGTTTATTAGGTGGATTTAATAAAAGTTCTAATTTCTTCTGTTTCTCCTTTTTTGTTGCTGTTGATTGAGGGGTGGAGCAATGTAACACTAATCGCCAGGAGGCATCACAGTCATTGTCTTAACACTTCTTTCCCTGCTGGTCACTGTGCAACTGAAGCCATGATGGCAGGAAGAAGCAAAGGCAAATGTTTCCCATTGTGCACAATCCTGCTATCAGTGAGACCTGGCAGACTGGGGTCTAGAAGGAGCATGGATGAAACCTTATCTATGCTGTTACTAGAAACGTGATGCCTGAGACTAGAGTCTTACCTAACTATAAGAATTGTCCTGGCTTATGGCTCCATAACCTAATAGATGCTGTGTTTAGGTTACTATATACTCTGATTACTACATGTATTACTGCTTAGTTTAGACCAGTGGTCAGGGAAAGGGTAAATTACTCCAAATGGGGTAAATATGAAATTCCTGGGGGTAATGGACGGTCGCGCTGCCGAGACACAGCCCCATCCAGCACCGGCCGGCTCACAATGTGATGTGCTGACATCACACCGTGGTCTCTCCTGCCTGCCCTGCGCTGTGCCACTGGCCGCCCTGTGCTGTGTTCCTGGCCGCGGTGTGACATGCTGATGTCACACTGCGCTCCCTCATGCCTGCCCATCCTGCGCTCTTCTGTCCTCCCACCTGCCGCCCACCAACCCACACACAGAACTTGTAGTGTTCTATGGCTGACTGCTGACGGAGTTCCTCAGGATCAGACAGTGGCCCACATAACAGTGGGAAATTCCCACTGAGGTGAGGATGTGATCATCTGTCTCCTAAAAGTCGTCACCCCCTTTCATCCATCTTTCTTACATTCATTCTGGGGTTTTGGGGAGAAAGTGTTAATGAATCCCAAAAATTAAAATGATACAATTATACAAATGATATATATATATATATATATATATATACATACATACACACACACACACACACACACACACACACACACACACACACACACACACACACACACACACACACACACACAGTATCTCAGAAATGCCATATACACCGTTATAACCAGTATATATGCACAATAATATATGTTTTCCTTCCTTCCTTCCTTTCAAATCAAAGGGGTAATGTCAACGTATCTACCGTAAATATATTTTGGGGTAAAAGGTTAAAAAGTTCCCTGACCCCTGGTTTAGACTTTTGTTATAGCCTTATACACACTGGCTATAAGTCTAGGCTTCAAAGAGTAAATACATGCAGAGCAAACATCAGGCCCCAATTTATCTCCTAGCTTAAATTTTTTAAAAACTTAGCAGCATGATTTCCTCTCTGATCTGGATGGACAAGAGGCAATGCATAAAGTTATATATACAAAGAAACAAATCTACTGGAGCCGGCTGTTAATCAAATAAACAATTGAACCAATAAAATGTAAACAATAATTTCTTTGAACATTCATAAAAAAGAGAGGTTTTTCTATTCCTCACTATAGAGTAAAGCAATTGCTAAAAAGTCATAAATAATAAAATAGAGAATGTGAGGTACCACTGATTATTCCCTTCTAAATGGAATGTCCACAACTTCTGACTAGGACTCTATTCCACATAGCTCACAAGTTCAATTAGTGGATGGGTTGTTACCAGACTTGCTTCTGGAAAAGTCCTCCTAGGAATCTCATGCAAAAAGATCCAAATGGCAAACAGGGTTACGTCCGGGTCTGTAGATGACTTGTGCTGGGATTCCTCCTCCTGAGAAAGCTGGCAGCTACTAGACCAGCGAAACGCGTTGAGCTATACTTTTGAGGACCACAAGACCGCATTCCCTCACAAATCTTTCTGGCGACCCATGGACTTTTTTAGCATCCACCGGATAAAATCCCAGCACAAGTCATTCTTGGCCCACAGGCCACGTGCCCCCTTATTTTAAAACTCCACCATAAAAATCTGAAGTGGTCACTCCAGGTGGGCGGATGACGGGCCCGGAACGGCGCGGCCAGCGGGAGCCAGGCATGGGGAAGTGCCTAGGGGGTGAGTGCACCTATAAATGTTGGCTGTTTTGCAATGTATTGTTATCCTGATGAAGGGGTTAAGTATCCCGAAATGTTGATTTGCTGTTGCAGTCTCCGCACTAAAGTCACTTTGCAGCTTAAAGCCCCTGAGTGCCGCCTCATTTTTGTCGTATGGATATGGGGGTCACCCTAGTGGGGGGCACCAGAGCAAGCTAGCCCAAGGGGGCGGACCGAGTGCCGGCGTTTGGTGTGTTTATATATATATATATATATATATAGTGTGTGTGTGTGTGCGTGTGTGTGTGTGTGTGTGTGTGTGTGTGTGTGTGTAATAAGGCCCATACACACTGGGTGATGTTGAGCTGAAAGCAGCACACTTTTGGTGCTTTGAGCTGCTTTCAGCTCAAAGCCGCCCAGTGTGTATGCTCTGGCGATGAGCATACATGCGCGCTCCCGCTTCATTGCCAGCAGCCGTCGTTCATCTGCTGGTATTAGCAGTACATGAATGGTGGAGTGAGCGGCTTTCCATAGCGTCCTGCTATGGAAAGTCGTTCACCTCCGCTAATATTGCTGGGAGGGGGGGAAAAGCGCTCAGTGTGTATACACCTTTAGTACCTTATAATGACATGTTAAATTGTTTCTTGACAAGTATACAGACATACATGTATTTCCCTTTATGTGTTTCTTACTTTTTACACTCTTTCCCTTGTTTATTATTGTTATGTTTATAAAAAGTAATAAAAATTACTCAATATAAAAAAAAGCAGAACAAACTTAAGTGAAGTATCTCTCTGATTCCCAGTGCGTAGCATTAGAGAACCAACAAGGTAGCCCCCTGTGCCTGCATTTGACTTGCGGATGCCTGGAACTGCACTCTGCATCAAGCAGGGTTGCTGCAGAGGTGACCAGAGCGCCCTTCGGGCAGTACTCTTATGTCCGGTGCCATCGCTCCTACTCCCTTAACGTAAGAACATGAAGTCACATGTAAGGGTGGGACTGGCACATGGTAAAAACTTGTCCCCCTGCTCTGGTGCTGGTTCCCTTGCTCTGGTGAGTCGTGATGGTAACAATTGATCTGGGACTCGTTTCACTGTGGCTCCATTATGTAATCTGGGTAATTTTTGTTTGTGACCTATGGGTGGGATGGGAAGCAGGGCCGGTTCAGGGGCTTTTTGCGCCCCGGGCGGTAATAGGGGCATGGCTTCATAAGGGGTCGTGGTCAGTTACGCCCCCTGTACAGTAGTAGCGCCGCTGAAATGATGTGCGGTGCGCAATTACGTCATTGCGCACCGCACAGCAAAGGTCCTCTCCACGAAGGGAAACTAGAAGCGTAGCGTCTAGTTCCTTTCGTGGAGAGGACTTTTGCTGTGCGCGAGGACGTCAACGCGCACCGCACATCATTACAGTAAAGGTCCTCTCCACGAAGGGAAACCTTCACAGCGGGCAGTGGGACAGAGTGGCCAGCGGGGGGCACAGCAGCAGCGGATCTTGTCATGGTGCGGCGCCCTCCGTATGGTGCCGGCGCCCTCCAGAAGGCGGCGCCCCGGGCAAAAGTCCTGCTTGCCTGTGGCAAGATCCGCTACTGATGGGAAGGCCAGATGGAAGGGGCAATACAAAACAGTGAATTGCATCATACAGTATGTCCCTGGCCACCTACTTCACTGGAGAAGTAGCTAGGATGCGGGATGGTTGTCCACTCTTCTGGGATAACTTCCCTAAATTCCTGCATCTCTCTCTCTCTCGCTCTCTCTCTCTTTGTGACTGTGGGAGCTAGAAAGGCTTATAGACCAGTTTTAGGTGGCTTTATATGCCATAGCCACCAAATGAGGACTTCACTGCAGTCCTGCAAGAATATAAAACTATAAAGGCTCCAATAGCTGGTGATTCTGTTGAACCTAGACCAGATTTTGCACCAGTGACTTTAACTATGCCACTTATGTGCAGTCTTCTGTAGCAGTCATTGCACTTTGTTATATTCTTTGTGCATCCTTTGTGGGGTACTTAGGATTGCAATCATTAAGTGTATCCATGACCTTCATATGCTTAAGGAAATCATTCTGTGGGCCAGATCAATATTCATGACAATTTTGCTGACATGGAGGGTCTCATACATTGTCATTAGTTCTTAGTTAACTGAAAGGCTAAGGGGGTTGATTTACGAAAGCTTCTAAAAAATGGAATGCGGTAGTGTTGCCCTCAGCAACCAATCATATTCTATCATTTTCTAGGATACAATAGAGAAATGATAGCTAGACACTTATTGGTTGCAATGGGCAACACTACCACTTTTCATTTTTAGAAGCTTTAGTAAATATACCCCTTGACAGGGTCGTAACTAGGTTAGTGCAGAGTGTGCCACCACACATAGTGCTGCAGGGTAGGGGGCACTGTTGGCAGAACTTGTAAACTATCTGTTGAATTACTTCACTTGTAGCTCTCCCCCTTTTTGAAGTCCAGTGTCTCCTGACCTCCCTAGTCTCCTTCCCCCACCCCTACCGTCGCTAATACCTATACAACATTCCTGAACTTAACCAGAGAGCTCTTTGTTATTTAGTCACACTGTCCCTTATTGCATTTCAAGATGCTGACATACACAGGATTCTAACCCATTGCCTGTGGCATTGCAGTTAGACATTCTAATAGTTTGCGCTATCTGTCCTTGCATAGAAAGATAGAGAATTCTAACCATTTTCAGCTTACCTTGTACTTTTTGAAAAACTGATCAGCATTGCAACTGAGCAGATCTATGTAGTGAGTGGCTGCAAGGGACTGGATGTTTGACTGCACACTATCAGTGCCGTCTTTTTGTATGGGCGCAATGGGCACTTGCTTAAGGGCCCCAGGTGTATAAGGGCCCTGGGCTGATAGCTGAGGGTCCTCTCTTTCCAGGGGTACCAGATTTATGAAAATTGGGCTAGGGGAACCAGAGAAATCCTACTTCAAAGCAGTGGTCCCCATCCAAGCCTGTTAATTGCTCTTCCCAGCCAGCTATCTCGGATTCTGTTTGACTTATAGTTTTTGTGAAGGTATACTCCAAAAGCTGGGACTCTCCCCTTTTGGTGAATACTGGCAGCTTGTCTCTACTATGCCCAGAACCAGAAATATCAGCCTTCCATCAGCTGGTCACGGCTACAGCTCTGCATGCCTAATATGCAGTTTTTTATTTTCGCCGGTGGATTGCTCTGGCTTCTGAACTCTGATCCCCAAATCCCCAGTACCTCCTAAAAGGTGAAACTCTTTAGTGTTTTTATCCCATTCAAAGGTAAGAAATGTATTTCCAGGAACTGGAGATATCTGCTGTGAAGCAAGCTTCCTTCCCGCCGGAGGGCAGCTTGCTTCATTTTCCTCATATTGGGATATGAATGCCCACTGAAGTTTATTGGTTTGATTTTCTTTCTTCGTTATAGATTTTGTTGGAAGTAGAGATGCACGATCTGTTGTCTCCACCTCGCTGATGACTTGATTGAGATCTTCCTCGTTGTACCCTTTTGTGAGGAAGTACTTCTTCATCTGCAGTGATGTCTTGTGGCTAAAAGGGGTTCCCAAAAGCCAATTCTTAAGAGTACACAGGAACTGTAGTGACCACCAGGTCTTCAAACAGAAAATCAAACCAATAAACTTCAGTGGGCATTCATATCTTAAGATGATGCCCAACACAAACAGATTGAGAAAATCATCAATAAGAATTGGTATCTCCTAACAAAAGAGCCTATCCTTATGAATATAATTCCCAAAAAACCCAACTTTGTTTATAGGAAATCCAGAAATCTCAAGAACCAGCTAGTTAGGAGTGCCTTACCTATTCCGACTCGCAACCTTATTAGAACCAAAGGCTTTCATAGATGCAGACTGTGCATTGGATGCAAAAGTATCAAAGACCCTACCAGTAAGCACTGTGAAGTAACCGTCAATAATGTTAACTTCGAAATCAAAGATTTTATCACCTGTCACACCGCAAATGTGATTTATCTAATTGAATGCTCCTGTGGCCTTAGCTATATCGGCAGGACCACGAGACCGTTGAAGATAAGAATAGGAGAACACTTGCGGAATGTCAAAAAAGGAATAGAGACCCACCATCTTTCTAATCATTTCAAGACACAACATGAGTGTTTTATGCAGCATATAAAAATTTTTTGGGAATTAAACACATCAAACCTACATGGAAGAATAAGAACATCGAGAAAAACCTTGCAATATCTGAAATGAAAACCATATTTCTACTCAACACTCTCACCCCTGGAGGATTGAACCACGACTTCGAACTAAAGTGGTTCCTCTAATCAAAGAGAACTTTACAGATATAGCAGAGAAGATATCCATAGATATTACTATTCACCAACCTTATAGTCACCCTATCTTGCATGAGCTCTCATAAATCAACCTTCTTTCACCTCTATAAGTGCACAGTTAAAATATCTTAGTGGGATTCTTCCTCACTTTAATCATCACTTTTCCTCCCTGTGCCACTCACCAATAAGTGCTCTGAATTTATTGTTATTTTTATATGTTTATTCTATTTCATTATTTCTTTTTGGCAGTCTGAAAGAACGGGACAACAAGAACTTTTTTACTGTCACCTCTTGAAATTTCCCTATTGGGTGAATAATGTCCCCTGAGAACTACTGAGATCGTATGTTTTAGAGACTCCATTTCCCATAATTCCTGGCCGCCTCTTCCGGCAGAATACAGCCCGTTTGAGACTCCAGTGTTTTGAAAAAACTACATTACCCAGAATCCGAGTGGGATTTCCGTTACCGTCGCGACTGGCGCTTTTGCGCACGGTAACCATATCCAAGGACTCCAGAAACTACATTACCAAGAAGACCGAGCAAGGCTTCCTTTTCCGCCGCGATCAGCGTTTTGTTCTTAGAATACCATGTTTAGAGCTTACATTTCCCACAACTCTTAGCGGGATCAAACTTCCTCTTCCTGTTTAGATACTACATTTCCCACAATTCTGAGCGGGCTCTAACTTCCTCTTCCTGTTACGGACTACATCACCCAGAATCCTTTAATAACCATTTGGACAACCTCTTATTCCTGTTTTAAGAAATGGACTTTTTACAAATACAAATCCTTGTTATAATCACTTTATGTTAACAGACAATTCAGGTCATTAGGAATACCCTTTATTTATTTTTGTTGTTTTAAACATTTTTTGACTCCGGTCATGTGACCGGAAGTGATGTAATTCCTTCTACTATAAATAGGGAAACCTGTTTGTATGGACCCTCATGCCTTGAAAAAGAGTCTCCTGACTCAAAACGCGTTGGCTTAGAGGGGGCTTTCTATCAGCGGACCTGTCACCTGGACTCTGAGAGAAGGTAGGACCTTGTCACACTTACCTGTTGATTTTTTGTTTGGGACTTTCAAGTTGGCCACTCACTGTTCCAAGACGGTACTCACTTCCTTCAGAGCCTGACTTTTACGCTGTACAGTATCAAGCCTGTTTTTATTATTATATTTTTATTGTACCTTTGAATAAATTTTTACTTTTCCACTACTCCTGGATTGAGATCCTTAGACCAGTTTTGAAAGAAACCGCTATATGAGGATACACACCGTTTTCCACGTGAGTGTTAGGTACGCCTGTCTCACATCAGCGGATTGAAATAAGATCCTGGTTGTCTATTACTGATTGATAAAGAATACACCACTATTTAAGTCAGGTGTGTTCATAAGAAGATATCTGTTTTACAACTAACACATAAAGATACCTTTATACGTATTTTATGACGCCTCACATTGTAAGTGAGGTACGCCAGCAAACATTGATGAAGATCTTTTCTCACGTGTTATTTATCACAACATTACTACACATTGTGTACTTCTGTTTTTATATTTCCTTGCATATTGTTGAGTTCTCCATCAAAAACTTGGATACAGAATGTCTCTGGTAATCCATCAGGATCAATATAGTACAGCTTAGTATTTTTATTACTCTCACATTCACCATCACTGCTTGAACGATAGCTCCATCTAGTCCACACAACCACAATCTACTTAAGTATTCTACATGTCATTTTAGACAGTGTTAGTTAAGTACTGCTATCTGAATATTAGTGCAAGTATTCTGTGACATACATCCAGTAGTTACTGTGCATTGTTATATCTATATTTATACATATCGATATGTAGTTTTACTAGTCCAGTGCAGTTTTATTGTTTATCTGTAATAACTTCTGCATTGTACCTGTGACTGAGTGTGCTTGTAGCTGTTGTGTGGATTCCATTCTCGTGTATCACACTACTTGCTATCACTATATTCTGTACCCTGTGGGACTAGGTGCATCAGGGTCTCATTTATATTTATAGTGCTACACAGTATATACTGTTTGGTATTTATTACTGTGTATTTCAGTCACCTCATACCGCTTAAATCCTGTTTGTGCCCTGTATTTACTGTCACATAACACTGGGGATTATGTGCAGGTACTGTTTTTGTCTGGCTATATTGTACTGTTACGCCTTAAGGCTACAATCCCAATAATGTCTGCTGCACAGGGCAGGAAATCCGCAGCCGCTTCTGCATCATGCAGTGCTGGCACCACGGAATTACCTGAGGGAGAAGTTTTAACTGATGGTTCAGGCACTGGATGCCATACCCCTCCCAGACAACCCGCAGCACCTGTGGCCAATCAGGACCCACCTCGGGCAGCATTCTCAAGTATGCTGCATACGCTTGTGACACGTCTTACGCCCCCTGTGGGACCTCCTGTGCCACATATTGTCTCTGTAGTTAATCCACCTTGGGTGGACACTCTGTCTACCCAGTTACAACAACTAAATCAATCGTTGGTTAGACGAAGTCTAGCCCACGCCCCTCTGGGGCCAAGGGGTCATCTAAGTGGGCCATTTCTTCCTTACAATGCAGTAATATTTTGGATGATTCTTCTGATGAGGATGGGGAATATACTGAGCCATCAGACACTGATAAAGCCGCTTCTGATGAGGAATTTACAACACAGGTTGATGTTCCTGACCTAGTGGAGGCTATTAAGCTGATTCTCCAAATAGATGATGAGATCGAGGCCACTACTGCATCTAATAAACCTGATTAGTTCAAACGTCAGAAGGATACTAAAGTAGTCTTACAACATCCTGACCAGTTAATTGACATACTTCAAGAATCCTGGGCGTCTCCATGAAAGAAATGTTCCCTGTCTAAAAAGATGCTAGCTCATTATCCTATCCCTGCAGAGTTGAGTAATAAGTGGGAAACTCCACCGCCGGTGGACTCTCATGTTGCCCATCTTGTGGTGTCATCTACTCTGCCTGTCACCACTGTCACTTCACTGAAGGAACCGATGGTTAAGCGTGTGGAGGGATGCCTGAAGTTTATTTACTCCCTTACAGGTGCTGTACATAGACCCACTATGGCAGCCTCCTGGGCTGCAAAAGGAATTGAAGCATGGGTTCAGGCAATTGAGAATGAGCTGCCTCAGGATTTTTCTGACACTGCCAGACAATATCTGTCTTATATTACCACAGCCTCCCACTATATTCTAGTGATGAGCGGGTTCGGTTCCTCGGAATCCGAACCCCCCCGAACTTCAGCCTTTTTACACGGGTCCGAGGCAGACTCGGATCTTCCCGCCTTGCTCGGTTAACCCGAGCGCGCCCGAACGTCATCATCCCGCTGTCGGATTCTCGCGAGGCTCGGATTCTATCGCGAGACTCGGATTCTATATAAGGAGCCGCGCGTTGCCGCCATTTTCACACGTGCATTGAGATTGATAGGGAGAGGACGTGGCTGGCGTCCTCTCCGTTTATAGAGAAGAGAGTAGAGAGTTAGAGACACTATTTAGTATTTACTAATTTTGGGGAGCATATTAGGACTGGAGTACTACTACTTGCTGATAGTGTGACCATTGACCACCAGTTTAATTAATCCGTTCTCTGCCTGAAAAAAAACGATACACAGTGTGACACAGTCACATACCATATCTGTGCTCAGCCTCAGTGTGCTGCATCATCATATGTAATACTGTATATCTGACTGTGCTGAGTGCTCACTGCTCACACAGCTTAATTGTGGGGGAGACTGGGGAGCAGTTAGAGCAGGAGTACATAAATAATATATTTTAAGTACAGTGCACACTTTTGCTGCCAGAGTGCCACACTGCCAGTGTGACTGACCAGTGACCACACTGACCACCAGTATATTGTGATTGTCTGCTTAGGACGGAGTACTACTTGCTGATAGTGTGACCAGTGACCAGTGACCACCACCAGTTTAATTAATCCGTTCTCTGCCTGAAAAAAAAACGATACACAGTGTGACACAGTCACATACCATATCTGTGCTCAGCCCAGTGTGCTGCATCATATGTAATACTGTATATCATTATCTGACTGTGCTGAGTGCTCACTGCTCACACAGCTTAATTGTGGGGGAGACTGGGGAGCAGTTATAGCAGGAGTACATATTTTAAGTACAGTGCACACTTTTGCTGCCAGAGTGCCACTGCCAGTGTGACTGACCAGTGACCACTGACCACCAGTATATTGTGATTGTCTGCTGACCACCAGTATATTGTGATTGTCTGCCTGAAAAAGTTAAACACTCGTCGTGTGGTGTTTTTATAAACGCATTCTGCAGACAGTGTCCACTGTCCAGCAGGTCCGTCATTATATAATATATACCTGTCCGGCTGCAGTACTAGTGTGATATATATATATATTTTAATTTTATCTCATTATCATCCAGTCTATATTAGCAGCAGACACAGTACGGTAGTCCACGGCTGTAGCTACCTCTGTGTCGGCAGTCGCTCGTCCATCCATAATTGTATACCACCTACCCGAGGTTTTTTTTTCTATCTTCTTGATACTAGTAGCTTACTTTAGGAGTCTGCAGTGCTGACAGACAGTGTCCAGCAGGTCCGTCATTACATAATATATACCTGTCCGGCTGCAGTACTAGTGTGATATATATATATATATTTTATTTTTATCTCATTATCATCCAGTCTATATTAGCAGCAGACACAGTACGGTAGTCCACGGCTGTAGCTACCTCTGTGTCGGCAGTCGCTCGTCCATCCATAATTGTATACCACCTACCTGTGTTTTTTTTTTCTATCTTCTTGATACTAGTAGCTTACTTTAGGAGTCTGCAGTGCTGACAGACAGTGTCCAGCAGGTCCATCATTACATAATATATATACCTGTCCGGCTGCAGTACTAGTGTGATATATATATATATATTTTATTTTTATCTCATTATCATCCAGTCTATATTAGCAGCAGACACAGTACGGTAGTCCACGGCTGTAGCTACCTCTGTGTCGGCAGTCGCTCGTCCATCCATAATTGTATACCACCTACCCGTGGTTTTTTTTTCTATCTTCTTGATACTAGTAGCTTACTTTAGGAGTCTGCAGTGCTGACAGACAGTGTCCAGCAGGTCCGTCATTACATAATATATATACCTGTCCGGCTGCAGTACTAGTGTGATATATATATATATTTTATTTTTATCTCATTATCATCCAGTCTATATTAGCAGCAGACACAGTACGGTAGTCCACGGCTGTAGCTACCTCTGTGTCGGCAGTCGCTCGTCCATCCATAATTGTATACCACCTACCCGTGGTTTTTTTTTCTATCTTCTTGATGCTAGTAGCTTACTTTAGGAATCTGCAGTGCTGACAGACAGTGTCCAGCAGGTCCGTCATTACATAATATATATACCTGTCCGGCTGCAGTACTAGTGTGATATATATATATATTTTAATTTTATCTCATTATCATCCAGTCTATATTAGCAGCAGACACAGTACGGTAGTCCACGGCTGTAGCTACCTCTGTGTCGGCAGTCGCTCGTCCATCCATAATTGTATACCACCTACCCGTGTTTTTTTTTCTATCTTCTTGATACTAGTAGCTTACTTTAGGAGTCTGCAGTGCTGACAGACAGTGTCCAGCAGGTCCGTCATTACATAATATATATACCTGTCCGGCTGCAGTACTAGTGTGATATATATATATATATATTTTATTTTTATCTCATTATCATCCAGTCTATATTAGCAGCAGACACAGTACGGTAGTCCACGGCTGTAGCTACCTCTGTGTCGGCAGTCGCTCGTCCATCCATAAGTATACTAGTATCCATCCATCTCCATTGTTTACCTGAGGTGCCTTTTAGTTGTGCCTATTAAAATATGGAGAACAAAAATGTTGAGGTTCCAAAAATAGGGAAAGATCAAGATCCACTTCCACCTCGTGCTGAAGCTGCTGCCACTAGTCATGGCCGAGACGATGAAATTCCATCAACGTCGTCTGCCAAGGCCAATG
Organism: Pseudophryne corroboree; assembly: GCF_028390025.1. Taxonomy (NCBI): domain Eukaryota; kingdom Metazoa; phylum Chordata; class Amphibia; order Anura; family Myobatrachidae; genus Pseudophryne; species Pseudophryne corroboree. The sequence continues at coordinate 305,571,284 of NC_086451.1, read as the reverse complement.
CCCAATGTCATAGTACAGAGCATGTAAAATCCAAAACACCAAATATCAGTAAAAAAAGGACTCAAAAATCTAAAATAAAATTGTCGGAGGAGAAGCGTAAACTTGCCAATATGCCATTTACCACACGGAGTGGCAAGGAACGGCTGAGGCCCTGGCCTATGTTCATGGCTAGTGGTTCAGCTTCACATGAGGATGGAAGCACTCAGCCTCTCGCTAGAAAAATGAAAAGACTCAAGCTGGCAAAAGCACAGCAAAGAACTGTGCGTTCTTCGAAATCCCAAATCCACAAGGAGAGTCCAATTGTGTCGGTTGCGATGCCTGACCTTCCCAACACTGGACGTGAAGAGCATGCGCCTTCCACCATTTGCACGCTCCCTGCAAGTGCTGGAAGGAGCACCCGCAGTCCAGTTCCTGATAGTCAGATTGAAGATGTCAGTGTTGAAGTACACCAGGATGAGGAGGATATGGGTGTTGCTGGCGCTGGGGAGGAAATTGACAAGGAGGATTCTGATGGTGAGGTGGTTTGTTTAAGTCAGGCACCCGGGGAGACACCTGTTGTCCGTGGGAGGAATAGGGCCATTGACATGCCTGGTGAAAATACCAAAAAAATCAGCTCTTCGGTGTGGAAGTATTTCAACAGAAATGCGGACAACATTTGTCAAGCCGTGTGTTGCCTTTGTCAAGCTGTAATAAGTAGGGGTAAGGACGTTAACCACCTCGGAACATCCTCCCTTATCTGTCACCTGCAGCGCATTCATAATAAGTCAGTGACAAGTTCAAAAACTTTGGGCGACAGCGGAAGCAGTCCACTGACCAGTAAATCCCTTCCTCTTGTAACCAAGCTCACGTAAACCACCCCACCAACTCCCTCAGTGTCAATTTCCTCCTTCCCCAGGAATGCCAATAGTCCTGCAGGCCATGTCACTGGCAATTCTGACGAGTCCTCTCCTGCCTGGGATTCCTCCGATGCATCCTTGCGTGTAACGCCTACTGCTGCTGGCGCTGCTGTTGTTGCTGCTGGGAGTCGATGGTCATCCCAGAGGGGAAGTCGTAAGACCACTTTTACTACTTCCACCAAGCAATTGACTGTCCAACAGTCCTTTGCGAGGAAGATGAAATATCACAGCAGTCATCCTGCTGCAAAGCGGATAACTGAGGCCTTGGCATCCTGGGTGGTGAGAAACGTGGTTCCGGTATCCATCATTACTGCAGAGCCAACTAGAGACTTGTTGGAGGTACTGTATCCCCGGTACCAAATACCATCTAGGTTCCATTTCTCTAGGCAGGCGATACCGAAAATGTACACAGACCTCAGAAAAAGAGTCACCAGTGTCCTAAAAAATGCAGCTGTACCCAATGTCCACTTAACCACGGACATGTGGACAAGTGGAGCAGGGCAGGGTCAGGACTATATGACTGTGACAGCCCACTGGGTAGATGTATGGACTCCCGCCGCAAGAACAGCAGCGGCGGCACCAGTAGCAGCATCTCGCAAACGCCAACTCTTTCCTAGGCAGGCTACGCTTTGTATCACCGGTTTCCAGAATACGCACACAGCTGAAAACCTCTTACGGCAACTGAGGAAGATCATCGCGGAATGGCTTACCCCAATTGGACTCTCCTGTGGATTTGTGGCATCGGACAACGCCAGCAATATTGTGTGTGCATTAAATATGGGAAAATTCCAGCACGTCCCATGTTTTGCACATACCTTGAATTTGGTGGTGCAGAATTATTTAAAAAACGAGAGGGGCGTGCAAGAGATGCTGTCGGTGGCCAGAAGAATTGCGGGACACTTTCGGCGTACAGGCACCACGTACAGAAGACTGGAGCACCACCAAAAACGCCTGAACCTGCCCTGCCATCATCTGAAGCAAGAAGTGGTAACGAGGTGGAATTCAACCCTATATATGCTTCAGAGGTTGGAGGAGCAGCAAAAGGCCATTCAAGCCTATACAATTGAGCACGATATAGGAGGTGGAATGCACCTGTCTCAAGCGCAGTGGAGAATGATTTCAACGTTGTGCAAGGTTCTGCTGCCCTTTGAACTTGCCACACGTGAAGTCAGTTCAGACACTGCCAGCCTGAGTCAGGTCATTCCCCTCATCATGCTTTTGCAGAAGAAGATGGAGACATTGAAGGAGGAGCTAACACAGAGCGATTCCACTAGGCATGTGGGACTTGTGGATGGAGCCCTTAATTCGCTTAACAAGGATTCACGGGTGGTCAATCTGTTGAAATCAGAGCACTACATTTTGGCCACCATGCTCGATCCTAGATTTAAAACCTACCTTGGATCTCTCTTTCCGGCAGACACAAGTCTGCTGGGGTTCAAAGACCTGCTGGTGAGAAAATTGTCAAGTCAAGCGGAACGCGACCTGTCAACATCTCCTCCTTCACATTCTCCCGCAACTGGGGGTGCGAGGAAAAGGCTCAGAATTCCGAGCCCACCCGCTGGCGGTGATGTAGGGCAGTCTGGAGCGACTGCTGATGCTGACATCTGGTCCGGACTGAAGGACCTGCCAACGATTACGGACATGTCGTCTACTGGCACTGCATATGATTCTCTCCCCATTGAAAGAATGGTGGAGGATTATATGAGTAACCGCATCCAAGTAGGCACGTCAGACAGTACGTACTTATACTGGCAGGAAAAAGAGGCAATTTGGAGGCCCTTGCACAAACTGGCTTTATTCTACCTAAGTTGCCCTCCCACAAGTGTGTACTCCGAAAGAGTGTTTAGTGCCGCCGCTCACCTTGTCAGCAATCGGCGTACGAGGTTACTTCCAGAAAATGTGGAGAAGATGATGTTCATTAAAATGAATTATAATCAATTCCTCCGTGGAGACATTGACCAGCAGCAATTGCCTCCACAAAGTACACAGGGAGCTGAGATGGTGGATTCCAGTGGGGACGAATTGATAATCTGTGAGGAGGGGGATGTACACGGTGATATATCGGAGGATGATGATGAGGTGGACATCTTGCCTCTGTAGAGCCAGTTTGTGCAAGGAGAGATTAATTGCTTCTTTTTTGGTGGGGGTCCAAACCAACCCGTCATTTCAGTCACAGTCGTGTGGCAGACCCTGTCACTGAAATGATGGGTTGGTTAAAGTGTGCATGTCCTGTTTATACAACATAAGGGTGGGTGGGAGGGCCCAAGGACAATTCCATCTTGCACCTCTTTTTTCTTTCATTTTTCTTTGCGTCATGTGCTGTTTGGGGAGTGTTTTTTGGAAGGGCCATCCTGCGTGACACTGCAGTGCCACTCCTAGATGGGCCCGGTGTTTGTGTCGGCCACTAGGGTCGCTTAGCTTACTCACACAGCTACCTCATTGCGCCTCTTTTTTTCTTTGCGTCATGTGCTGTTTGGGGAGTGTTTTTTGGAAGGGCCATCCTGCGTGACACTGCAGTGCCACTCCTAGATGGGCCAGGTGTTTGTGTCGGCCACTAGGGTCGCTTAGCTTACTCACACAGCTACCTCATTGCGCCTCTTTTTTTCTTTGCGTCATGTGCTGTTTGGGGAGTGTTTTTTGGAAGGGCCATCCTGCGTGACACTGCAATGCCACTCCTAGATGGGCCAGGTGTTTGTGTCGGCCACTAGGGTCGCTTATCTTACTCACACAGCTACCTCATTGCGCCTCTTTTTTTCTTTGCGTCATGTGCTGTTTGGGGAGTGTTTTTTGGAAGGGCCATCCTGCGTGACACTGCAGTGCCACTCCTAGATGGGCCAGGTGTTTGTGTCGGCCACTAGGGTCGCTTAGCTTACTCACACAGCTACTTCATTGCGCCTCTTTTTTTCTTTGCGTCACGTGCTGTTTGGGGAGTGTTTTTTGGAAGGGCCATCCTGCGTGACACTGCAGTGCCACTCCTAGATGGGCCAGGTGTTTGTGTCGGCCACTTGGGTCGCTTAGCTTAGTCATCCAGCGACCTCGGTGCAAATTTTAGGACTAAAAATAATATTGTGAGGTGTGAGGTGTTCAGAATAGACTGAAAATGAGTGCAAATTATGGTTTTTGAGGTTAATAATACTTTGGGATCAAAATGACCCCCAAATTCTATGATTTAAGCTGTTTTTTAGTGTTTTTTTAAAAAAACACCCGAATCCGACAAAAAAAATTCGGTGAGGTTTTGCCAAAACGCGGTCGAACCCAAAACCAAAACACAAAACCCAAAAAATTTCAAGTGCACATCTCTACTATATTCAGGAGTTGGCCTCTGAGGCAGGTGGTATGGCGGCCAAGGCGTCTACTACGTCTATCCTGGCTCGCCGAATTCTGTGGTTAAGGTTCTGGAAGGTGGACCTGGACTCCAAAAAGACCTTGGAGGTGCTCCCTTTTAAGGAAGGCTTCCCTTTTTGGGGAGGATCTGAACAAGATTGTGACTGACATAGCAACTGCTAAGACTGCGTTTCTCCAAGCTACTAATCCTTCAGCTCCGAAGGCTAAGTGTACCACTTTTCGTTCATTTCGACGTCCAGGGAAAGCAAAATGTCAGGCGTACCCCAGACAGGCGTGTGCTTCCAAAACCACTAAGCCCAAATCTAAACAATCCTGGGCCGCCCGTCAGCATGCTTCCAAACAAGACAAGCCTGCTGCATGACAGGGCGGGCCTACCCCTGGGGGACCCCAGGGTGGGAGGCCGACTTCTGCAGTTCACCCAGGCCTGGTTAAAGACCACTTCGGACACCTGGGTCAGTGGCGCACACAGGGGGGGGGGGTTTCCGAGTACCTGGAAACCCCCCCTGATGACCCCAAAAAATGTTTTGAGATGGAGACACAGCTGTCTCCGTCTCAACAAAAGCAAAAGCCGCGATCGCGATCGCGGACGGAGCTGCAGCAAGAGCAGAGAGCTATGCAGCTCTCTGCTTAGAGAATGTCCCGGGTGCCGGGGGAGCTGCTGGCTGCGCATGCTCAGCCACAGCAGCTCCCTCCGTCCTCACTCTGCCTCACGCTGCCGTGGCCGCCCCTCTGTATGTAAGTTTGAAATCATTGTTTAAGTGTGTTTTTGTATGATATGAATGTATGTATGTATGTATGTATGTAACTATGTATGTATGTATGTGGGTTTGTGTGTGTGTGTGTGTGTGTGTGCTTGTATGTACAGTATGTATGTATGTATGTATGTATGTATGTATGTGTGTTTACATGTGTGAGTGTATGTATGTGTGTTTAACTTTACATGTGTGAATATATATATATATATATATATATATATATATATATATATATATATATAAAAAAAAACGGTAATCCTCCTTGGGTCCTGTGATAGGACCTCTATTGAAGAAAAATAGGCGGCACTCCAGGGACTTAAATAAAGTCAAGCTGTATTCAAAAAATAAATTTCATGGTGCAAAAAACAACGTTTCAAGGCTCTACGGCCTTTTCATCTGGTTATGCATTATAGGTGAGATCAATAAACAAAATACCTCTGTTTTTTTTCACCTCACCTATAATGCATAACCTGATGGAAAGGCTGTAGAGCCTTGAAACGTTGTTTTTTGATCCATGAAATAATTTTTTTTTAATACAGTTTGACTTTATTTAAGTCCTTGGAGTGCCACCTATTTTTCTTCAATAGAGGTCCTATCACAGGACCCAAGGAGGATTACCAGATATATTAATTTCAGGAGGCCACCCTGGCATCTTTGCTTTTTATCATCCAGAGTGCCAGACGACCACACAAATATATATATATATATATATATATATATATATGCAAATGATAAATGGCACGTCAGAATCAGATAAAATGTACGGAAGCAGGATGGCACTCATAGAGACTAGTAAACCATAGAAAATCAGCACAGAACGCTGTAGCTGTATGTCAATGTTTCAGAGTTAGACTCTTTTAAAGGAGTCTAACTCTGAAACGTTGACAAACAGCTTCAGCGTCCTGTGCTGATTTTCTATGGTTTACCAGTCTCAATGAGTGCCATCCTGCCTCCGTACATATATATGTATGTATGTTTGTGTGTGTGTATATATCTATATATATATATTTATTACACATACCTGCGCATATACATACACAACCACCCACCCACCCACGGAAACCCCCCTTGCTAAATCCTGCGTTTGCCACTGTGGGTACGGGAAGTTGTCTCTCACGGGTACTCAATCTCTTTCAAGAGTTGTCCCCCTTGCCAGTTCTGCTCAACGGTTATCCATTCAGATCCGTTGAAAGTGCAAGCTCTACACTTGGTTGTGCAATCCCTCCTGGTCACAGGAGTGGTAGTGCCGGTACCTCTGTCCCAGAGGGGCGGGGATATTATTCGACCCTGTTTCTAGTTCCGAAGCCAAATGGGTCCTTCCGGCCTATAGTCAGTGTGAGTGTCCAAATTCCGTATGGAAACTCTGCGCTCTATTGTACTGGCAATGGAACGCGAAGACTGTATGGTACCCCTGGACATACAGGATGCTTACCTGCATATACCTATTGCCTTATCTCATCAGCCCGCAAACCGGCTTCTGCACGGATCTATTACAGGGTTTGGAATTCTTACTTCACTTGGGGTGCTGCTAAGAATTATGATGCATACACATTCAGAACTTCCAGACTTTTGGCTTTTCTGCAACAAGGCCTAGATTTACGCCTTCGTCTTGCCTCCCTCAAGGTTAATATATCTGCCTTGTCGGTGTGGTTTCAGAGAAAAATTGCATCTATTCCTGATGTTAATACTTCACTCAGGGTGTTTTACGGATTCAGCCTCCCTATGTCCCTTATGTGGCTCCATGGGATCTGTCTGTTGTTTTGAATGCCCTACAAGAGTCTCCAGTTGAACCTCTTGAGTCTGTGGACCTTAAATGTCTTACACTTAAGGTTGTGTTTCTGCTGGCTATTGCCTCTGCTAGGAGGGTGTCGGACTTAGGCGCTTTGTCCTGTCGTCCACCCTTTTTGATTTTTCACCGTGACTGGGCAGTTCTTAGAACTTGCGCCGGTTATCTACCTAAGGTGGTATCATCTTTCCATCTTAACCAAGTGTTGGTATCCGGAGCCTTACCTCTGGCGGGGGCTCCCGGGGGTTTCCGTGCTGGTGGTTGGCGCGGCTGTGGCGACAGGTCCTTTTGGATGGGTGTGCGGTTTCTGAGGGCCGGGGGTCCAGAGAGCAGGGCGCTGCGGCAGGGGTCGCTGCAGCAGGGTCCTCTAGTGGTGACACAGCCTCAGTGTGTCAGAGGCCGGAGCTGGGCTAAAGCTGTGTGCTACAGCTGAGTATGTCTCCCGTGCTTGGGGCAGCTATGTTGGAGACCAGAGAATTGCCAATGAAGTTCCCACTCTGTGTCCAACCAATCCTGTGTGATTTACCCTTACAAAAGAGGGCTGGCTCAGAGGGAGAGTGCCAGTGCTTCAAGTTACTTTCGTGTGGAAGGTTCTCTAGCTCTGTGCACCCAGGTTGCTTCTGGTGTCCTGGTCCTGGTTGCTCTCATCCATCGGTTACTTAATGCTGCTGCAGTCCTGTTGTCTAAGCCCGTCGCCACTTGTGAAAGCACTCACGTGGTCCCATGTTGTAGAGGTACTTCAGGTGCTAACGGTGGTTCCCGCAGATGTCTTCCCATCTCAAGCCACAGTCTCCACTTCTTCAAAGTCAAAGTTCTTCAGCCTTGTCTTTCAGTCACAAACCACAGTATCCACTTCTTCAAAGTCAAAATTCTTCAGCCTCATCTTTCAATCACAAACCACAGTATCCACTTCTTCAAAGTCAAAGTTCTGCAGCCTCGTATTTCAATCACAAACCACAGTATCCACTTCTTCAAAGTCCAAGTTCTTCAGCCTCGTCAATCATAAACCACAATCTTTCAGTTCTTCAAAACCAGTGTTCTTCAGCCTCGACTTCTAATCATAAACCACAGTCCTTCATTTCTTCATTATTGGAGTGCTTCAGCTTTGTTCTTCAAGTTGTATAACCATAGACTCCAGTTCTTTAATTCAGTTTCTTTCAATTCCTCAAGTATTTGTGTATAGCCTGTTATTCATTAAAATTACAGTTATCTTCCTACAGAGTCCTCCTTATTCCTTATGCCCTCCTGCCAATGCTAACACACATTTGGGCCTCCACCCCATGAGGAGGAATTACATTCAGCCACCTCGTTTACTCTCCTCGCAGGCAGCTGTCCCTTCAGCCAAGCTGGCTGGAACCCCAACTTACTCCGAGCGTGACACCAAGAGATTGTGGTTCCGGCTTTTATCTCTTCTGGTTTGTCCTCCAAAGAGCAGTCTTTGGATGTGGTACGGGCTTTCCGTATCTATCAGGAGGTCAGATACCCTTTTTGTACTTTTTGGTTTTCACAAACGTGGCTGGCCTGCGAATAAGCAACCTTGGACAGATGGATTAGAATGGTGATTGCACAAGCCTGGTGATGCGCAGGCTGGATTCCCAGCTCCTGCTGCTTTCAAAGCCCATTCTATTCGGTCCGTTGGACCCTCTTGCGTGGCCCACCATGGCGCGCCCACTGAACAATTGTGCAAGGTGGCTACGTGGTCCTCAGTGAACACTTTCATTAAGTTCTATGCCTTTGATACTTCCGCCTCCCAGGATGCTTCCTTTGGACACCAGGTTCTTGTGCCCGCTACGGTGCATCCCCTCACATGAGGACCTGCTTTAGGACATCCCCGATGTATTCCCTGTGGAATCCCAGTGTACCTTACTGCAGAAAAGGAGATTTATGGTAGAGTTACCATGGTTAAATCTCTTTCTGCGAGGTACAGTGGATTCCACAGAGCGCCTATCCTGACGCACTTAGCTTCTTTGGGTCTGTATGGCATTAGCCGCTAGTCGCTTCTCCTGTTGTGAGAATGTGCTTCTATGTGACTAACATGTGCCCTCTCTTTTACCTGCTACTGCATTAGACTGATTAACGAAACTGAGCTCCAGTGCAAGGAAGCGGGGTTATAGAGGAGGCAGTGCAGTGCATCCTGGGAACAGTCAAAGCTTTAGCCTGTTGGTGCCTCGGATCAAGATCCAACTCTACACCCTGATGTATTCCCTGTGGAATCCAGTGTACCTCGCAGAAAGAGATTTAACCATGGTAAGTCTACCATAAATCTCCTTTTAATAAAGGGTATTGTAACTGATTAACAAAGAGCTCTCAAGTTAGGTGCATGAATATGGTATAAAGAGGATTTGTGTCTAACATTTGGGCGGATTTGGTTTGTTCTCCAAGATTTTTGGCACAACTTCTCTGCCGTGTTCCTTCAAAAACTGTTTGCAAGTGTAACTAGAAGAATTGATGCTGTTTTGAAGGCAAAAGGTGGTCACACCAAATACAGTATGGATTTGATTTAGATTTCTCTTGTGTTCATTTACTTTGCATTTTGTTAATTGATAAAAAGAAACTTTAGCACTTCTATTTTTGAAAGCATTCTTACAGCATTTTTTTTTCTACACTTGCCCAAAACGTTTTTGAGGGCCTGCGCCTTATGGAGGGGGTGGGGGCACTCATAGGCATGCGCACGGGGGGTGCCTGGTGAGTCTGGCACACACGCTTTCTGCTGCTGCTGCCGCCAATTCCCGTCTCTGATGCTGAAGGGAGGGAGCGCAGCGTGCATCTCTCCTGCCCCTCACTGTATCCCCGTCTCCGGCAGTCATTTAAAATGTCACTCAGCTGGGGGGCGTGGCCTAGCTGCTGATGAGGACAGACGTGCAGCTCTGGAGCTCCTGCACATAAAGCTCCTTATAGCCCTATATATGGTCCCTGTCACCCTTCCCTTCTACTATATATACACCCCCGCTCCATCCAGCTCATACGTTACACTGTGGGAGAGCCGCGGAATCGGGGAGTGACTTCGCGCGCTCCTGCGGGTTGTGGCCCTCTCCCCAGTTTGAAGCCGGGGCCTGGAGTTTACGCTGTATCCTACCTAGTCTTCCAGAGCCAGGCCGGACGGGTCGCGACGCTCCAGACGGACCCTTATTGCACACCGGCGTCCTGTGGAGCATTCCCTGGACCCCTGCCTCCGCCTGCCTACCTCCAGGGGACGCCCAGGACCTGAAACGCCGGCGTCTGGAGCCCCGCTTGCCCGGGACCTGCGGGTGAGTGGCCGCCATCTTGCAGGCTCCCTCCTAGCCGCGGCTTCCCCTGGGACCTGAGCCGCCCACGATCGAAGACGTGTGCCCGATCGCAGCCCCCTGCACCTGTCTCTCCCCTCCGTAGCAATGGCCGCCGGCTGGCGTGACGCCTGCTGCGGGTCCTCTGGGAGGCGGCGCTGGAGCTAGCTGCTTGTACCGGAGCTGATGGGGGTCACGCTGCACAACCGGCTCACCTCCGTGGCCCGCTGGCTCCACACAGCTCTCCCTCTCTCATACATTGCGGTGCCTGCCCCATAGCCTCTGTGACCCCCTCTGTCCACAGTGGTCACATTACTGATGTCCCTGACTGAGGGCAGAGTTCTCCCTGCGGCCCCCCTTCCCTGGATAAAGGTGGACACTCCAGCGCCCCAACCTGTCCCTTAGCCCGGCTTATCACAGGAAGGGCACATAAATGGACCCTCCCCACCTGCTCGCCATAGCACTACCGTTCCCGTTCACCGGCAAGTTGGGGTAACGTACCCGGATATATAAGAGTTGGTGGTCTTCATCTCCTCTCTCTCTGCTGAGCTCTGAGAAGCAAGTATCCAGGTGGGTTCCTGACTGTCCCTGCTCGAGGACCCCCGCCACTGCTACAGATCACTGGCTGGTCCGTGCCTGTGCACCCGTGGTGGCCTCTATTTGCAAATCCCTATGACCATCTTATTATCATCTTATACTCCTTAGCCGCCCTGGCCCTGGGTCACCGCGGCAACCCACTCCACCTCACCGTGGATTTCTACTCACGGTTGTCCATTCTCTAAAAGGCGCTCCATGGCGCACCTGATGCCTATCCTAGGCTAGCTTATCCTGCGGTCACCTAGCGCTAGAGGGTCAGCTATCCTCCTAGCCGAGGTCTCTCTCGAGATTATTTTCCGGATTCATCTGTGATTTCCTAAGCGGAGCTGATATTCTTGGTAATTACTTCCTTGCCTTTCCCGTTCTATTATGTCGCAAAATATCCGCAAATCCAATGCTGTTAATAAACCCAGCATCCTTCGTGCATGGGAGAAAGCAGGGTCTACTTCTCGTAACTCTTCAACTGCAGATCGAATGTCAGATTTGGAGGACGCTCCGTCGCCAAAAGCTCACCTTACCACCCAAGACATCATCTCTATTGTCACTAAAACTATTCAAACCAAAATGAGGTCAGCGCTCACAGAATTTAGAAATGATCTGACCGACTTAGGCACACGTACTGATTCCCTGGAATGTAAGATGAATGAGGTCTGCCAGTACCAAGCCATGATTGAGCAGGAACTAACTGACCTCCGCACAGATGTCGATCTGCATGGGGACCACCTGGAGGACCTGGACAACCGGAACCGTAGAAATAATATTAGGGTCCACAACATCCCTGAGAGTGTTACTTTGGGGGCCCTCCCAGATTTTCTAGAAGGCCTGTTCCTGAAATTGGTCCCTGGTACTCCGAAAGACCTGCTCCTTCTAGATAGAGCGCATAGAGCGCTCCGTCCTTGGCCTCCCCTGACTCAACCGGGTTTACTACGGCTGGCCGGCGGTCGGGCTCCCGGCGACCAGCATACCGGCGCCGGGAGCCCGACTGCCGGCTTACCGACAGCGTGGCGAGCGCAAATGAGCCCCTTGCAGGCTCGCTGCGCTCGCCACGCTACGGGCACGGTGGCGCGCTACGCGCGCCACACTATTTTATTCTCCCTCTATGGGGGTCGTGGACCCCCACGAGGGAAAATAAGTGTCGGCATGCCGGCTGTCGGGCTCCCGGCGCCGGTATACTGAGCGCCGGGAGCCCAACCGCCGGCATACAGAAGCCCACCCACCTCGACCGCCTCAACCGCCTCGAGATGTCATCCTCCGGTTCCACTATTACAAGACTAAAGAGAAACTTATGTCAGCGGCACGGGAACACCAATCCGTAGATTATTCTGGCACTCAACTTCAAATATACCAAGACTTAGCGCCTTCTACACTTAGAAAACACCGGGACCTTGCTGCGATTACCAGAGTCCTCCGCACTCATTCTATTAAGTATAAATGGGGATTCCCTTTTCAGCTCCAAGTTACCAAAGATGGATCCCACCACTCAATTAAAACCCCTGCTCAAGGCTACGATCTTCTCAAGACTCTTGTAATTCTCAACACTCTACCTGACGAGCTTAGAAATCAGCTCACTCCCGCATCCCCATTGAGGCCTATGGCACCTACTCCTAATTGGGCTACTAAATGACATGGCTCACTTATGACTACAGATATACGTAACTATGTTTAGTTGATTACTGTGCAATTCCCCCCCTCCCTTTTATTTTCTTCTCCCCTACATTCTGCCCGCACTGCTCTAGTTGTTCTACGGACTGTTTGATCCATGGGACTCCTGTACGATAGTCCTGCCTGGTCCCATTCGGACAATGTTTACTGTGCCTTGAACTGGTAAGGCTAATACTTTGCTTAATACAGTGGGACCGCCTCAGGCTTTAGGTACGGTATTATAACTATTGTTATTCTGCCTCCTGCTGTAATGTTCTTCAGTCATTCACTAACTGTTTTAATATGACCTTGTCTGTTCTTCCAATTTTTTTTTTATATGGTTATTATCAATGTAATTGTTTCATTATATATTTGTCTAGTCATGTCAGGATGTCAAATGTCTTTTTTCATGTCTTGACCTGTTTATGTCTTTGCCTTGCGCTCGACCGCAGGATATCTTCATGCTTGTTTTCCATGTTCTGGTTCTTATTTACTGTTTTCTTATATTGTCGCTACCCCCCACACCGAAGGGGCAGCCTGGTTGGCACTACCCGTTCCTCTTTTAGACCCAACCCGCTTTTAGGAATCGGTCTATCCTTTTAGTGATGAGCGGATTCGGTTTTACTCGGTTTTACTCGGTTTTACTCGGTTCTCAAAACGGCATCTTATTGGCTCACGGATGTCACGTGTTTTGGATAGCCAATAAGATGCCGTTTTGAGAACCGAGTAAAACCGAGTAAAACCGAGTAAAACCGAACCTCGCTCATCACTATATCCTTTGAGTTCTCTCTTGCACTTATTCTGCTCTGTTTCTTTCTGTTCTTTCTAGTCTTCTCTGTTTGGCCACGCCAATGGTTGTTTACTGTAATGCATTCTGATGACTATTACCCTCCATGACCTTGAAACTGTTATCCATTAATGTCAATGGTCTTAACTCCCCGATTTAATGGTCCATGGCGTTTAATTCTTTTGCTCTGCACAAGCCTGATATAATCTTTCTTCAAGAAACTCACTTTAAAGCTGCCCACCCTTCTTTAAACTGTAAGAAGTACCCTCACACCTTTTACTCTACTATGTCTGCCAAGCGCAGAGGCACTGCTATAATGATCCACCAAGATCTCCCCATAGTCATTCACGATTCTATTCACAATGATAATGGTAGATTTGTAATCCTTTCAGGTACCCTCAATGAAATTCCTATAACCTTAGCATCCGTGTACGCCCCAAACATGCAGCAGGGTTTCTTTTTTGGGATCTTCTCTGACCAGCTCTCTAAATTCTCGAATTCCAAAATTATAATAGCTGGGGGACGTCTACCCACACAAAGCTGTCTAAACTTTTACTCACAATCTGTATGATAGCTGGAGGACTCTCTATCCGTCCGCTCGAGGTTATACGCTATATTCACCCCCACACGACCTTTACACTCGCATCGACTACATTTTTGTTGACCGCGATTCCACTCAGAGCCTCTGTGGGGCACAAATAATTCCCACTACTAGGTCAGACCACTGCTATCCCTCATAAACTCTCGGTCCCTCCAGGGCCGGCTCCAGGCATGTTCCAGTCGAGCGGCCGCGCAGGGTGCCACCCTTAATGGGCCCCGCTATTTGTGGCCGTCATATTGTGTCCACATACCTGGAGCCGGCTCTGCCCTGATCACAGCTGTCCGCCCGGACTCTCAGCAGTGGCCGCAATGATGGAGTAGTGTTGTGGGCGGGCCAAGGATAGGCTCAGTGTATTTGTGTGCGGCGCCTGGCCAGCCCGAGCAGCCCTGCCTCCCTCTCGACAGACCCACCGCCTATCTCCAGCCACTGTACTCTCCTCATCCCCCTCACCTCCCCAGAATGCCGATGCAGGCACAACGTCATTGCCAGGGCCGGCTCCAGGCATGTTCCAGTCGAGCGGCCGCGCAGGGCGCCACCCTTAATGGGCGCCGCTATTTGTGGCCGTCATATTGTGTCCACATACCTGGAGCCGGCTCTGCCCTGATCACAGCTGTCCGCCCGGGCTCTCAGCAGTGGCCGCAATGATGGAGTAGTGTTGTGGGCGGGCCAAGGCCAGGCTCAGTGTATTTGTGTGCGGCGCCTGGCCAGCCCGAGTAGCCCTGCCTCCCTCTCGACACACCCACCGCCTATCTCCAGCCACTGTGCTCTCCTCATCCCCCTCACCTCCCCAGAATGCCGGTGCAGGCACAACGTCATTGCGCACGTCTGTCTGGGAGAGGAAGTGTTGGTGGGAGAAGAAAGGACCAAGGAGCGGGAAGAGTGAGGAGCAGCGGCATCCCCAGTGACAGTGCATCATGTATTGCATGAGCCCCTGGCCCCGTGGAGGCATCCTGTCAGACAGGATCCCGGAAGCAGTACTGCACACGGCCGGCATGAGCACTTCAGGGAGAGTGCTGCCCCCCAGCCAGGGTTTGTCCGGATGTATACATGCCCTGGCTGACTCTCTGTCCTCACCCCCCCCCCTTCTCTTTTGTATTCACTCCCCCCTCTTTCTTTTTTGTCCTCGTATCTCTCTCTTTTGTACTCAGACCCTATGGGCTGTAACACACTGGCCGGTTTCTCCCGGAAGGCAAAAAGCCGGACAAACTTTGTCCGGCTTTTTGCCATCCGGGAGAAACCGGCAGAGTCTCGCACACAGGACGGCTTTGAGCCGTGTGTAATGCTGTGCGCATGCGCACAGCATCAGACACGGCTTGGAAAAAACCCGTTGTGTGTGAAAGCTCCCCTTCACACACACGGTTCACTGGCTGCAAAGACGGCCCGGCGGCCGCACGGCCGCCGGACCTTCCAGTGGTGAAACCCGGCTGCAACCCGGCAGTCGGGCCGGGGCCGTGCAGTGTGAAGGGACCTTAGCCCTCACACTGTTAACTACAATGCCGACACGGGAAAAAGCCGGGTAGTGTGTTTTAGCCCTGTCTCTCTCTTATACTAACCCTCCTCTTTGTCGTTACCCCTCCTCTTTGTCATTAACCCCCTCTCTTTGTCGTTACCCCCTCTCTCTTTATCGTTACCCCCCTCTCTTTGTCGTTACCCCCTCTCTCTTTATCGTTACCCCCCTCTCACTCTTTTGTCTTTACCTCCCTCTCTTTTGTTGTTACCCCCTCTGTCTCTTTTGTCGTTACCCCCCTCTGTCTCTTTTGTCGTTACCCCCCTCTGTCTCTTTTGTCCTTATCCCAAACTCTCTCTTTTGTCCTTATCCCACCCTCTCTCTTTTGTCCTTATCCACCTCTCTCTCTTCGTCTCACCTCTCTCTCATCTTGTCCTCACCTCACCTCTATCTCTCTCATCCTCACCCCCCTCTCTTGATCTATCTCCCTCGCTCTCATCCTCACTCCCTCTCTTTTGTCCTCATCCTCTCTCTTTTTTGTCCTCACCCTCTCTCTCTTGTCCTCACCCCCCCCCCTTTTGGCCTCACCTCTGCTCTCTCTTGTATTCACCTCTGTCCCTCTCTTGTCCTCACCCCACCCCCCATTTGGCCTCACCTCTGCTCTCTCTTGTATTCACCTCTGTCTCTCTCTTGTCCTCACCCAACCCCCCATTTTGCCCTCACCTCCCTCTCTCGTCCTTACCCCTCTCTCTCTCTATCTCTCTCATCGTAGCGTACAGCAGGGAGAGAAGTCCTAGGAGCAGCAGCACGGCGTTGAGCGATGTCGCGTGGTACTATATGCGGCTGGCCGCCCACAAGCACCCGGTCTGCAGCCTGCCTGCCTGAGACCCTGGTCCTGAGGAGGAGTCTAGCCACCCACGCAGTCCGGGATCCCAGCAGCAGCACAGCACACAGCCAGCATCAGCACTCCAGGGAGAGTGCTGCCCCCCTGGCCAGTGTGAGTGCGGATGTATACATGCCCCGGCTGACTCTCTCTGTATTCACCCACTCTCTCTCTGTTCCTCTGTTCTCACTCCCCCTCTCTTTTTTTTGTCCTCACCCCCTCTCTCTCTTTTGTCCTCACCCCCCCATCTCTTTTGTCCTCACCTTTGTCTCTTGTCCTCACCCCTCTCTTCTCCCTCTTGTTCTCACCTCTCTCTCTTGTCTTCATCCTTCTCTCTGATGTCCTCACATCTCTTTTTTTTGTCCTCACCCCCTCTCTTCTCTCTTTTACTAACCCCTCTCTCATTTGTACTCACTCCCTCTCTCTTTTATCCTCACTCCCTCTCTCTCTCTTTTGTCATCAGTCCCTCTCTCTCTTTTGTCTTCACCCCCTCTCTGTATTTTGTCCTCACCCCCTCTCTTTTCCTAACCCCTCTCTCTTTTGTCCTCACTCCCTCTCTCTTTTATCCTCATTCCCTCTCTCTCTTTTGTCATCAGTCCCTCTCTCTCTCTCTTTTGTCTTCACCCCCTCTCTGTATTTTGTCCTCACCCCCTCTCTTCCCTCTCTTTTTCTAACCCCTCTCTCTTTTGTCCTCACTCCCTCTCTCTTTTATCCTCATTCCCTCTCTCTCTTTTGTCATCACCCCCTCTCTGTATTTTGTCACCACCCCTCTCTGTATTTTGTCCTCACCCCCCTCTGTATTTTGTCCTCACCCCCTCTTCTCTCTTTTCCTAACCTCTCTCTTTTGTACTCACCCTCTCTCTCTCTCTTTTGTCCTCACTCCCCCTTTCTCTTTTGTCCTCACTCCCTCTCTCTTTTGTCCTCTCTCTCTCTCTCTTTTGTCCTCACTCACTCTCTCTCTCTATTTTGTCCTCACTCCCCCTCCTTCACTCGTCCTCACCCTCTCTCTCCCTCTCTCTCTCTTGCCTCACCTCTCTTTCTTTCTCTCTCTCTCTTTCTGGTAATTGTCCACAATTCACTGCTACTTCCATAGCGGCTCTGCTGTGGTGTATAAGGAGCTCTACTATGGCGTAATATGTGTAAGTGACTCTACTGTGGTGTAACATGTACATTATAAGTGGCTCTACTGTGGTGTAACGTGTATAAGGGGCATTACTTTTGTGGGGCATACTAAGGTGTAAAGGGCATTACTGTGTGGGCAAATTAATGTGCAAGGAGCATTACTGTGTGGGGCATGATACAGTACAAGGGGCATTACTGTGTGGAGACCAATAGAACCATACTTCAATTATCGTCTGCTGCGCGGATTTGAAAAACATTCCCCACTGAGTATATCTAAGAACTGGGATTGCATATAAGAGATATTTTACAAGGATCTGCTATATGACATTAAGTAATATCTTGGAGTTTGAAGGGAATTAATTAGGAACAGCGCTGTGGATTCCTTTTTGGTCTGATATTTTCAAATATGTGTACCTGGCACTGCACTACTGGGGTCATTATGTGTATCTGTCACTATTGGGGCACATGTGTATATGGCACTGCACTATGGGGTCATTATGTGTATCTGGCACTACTGGTGTCATTATATGTATCTGGCACTATTTGGGGCATTTGTGTATCTGGCACTGCACTACTTGGGGTCATTATGTGTATCTCTACTGCACTACTGGGGTCATTATGTGTATCTGGCACTGCACTACTGGGGTCATTATGTGTATCTGTCACTATTGGGGCACATGTGTATCTGGCACTGCACTATTGGGCCATTATGTGTATCTGGCACTATTTGGGGCACATGTGTATCTGGCACTGCACTACCGGGGTCATTATGTGTATCTGCACTGCACTACTGGGGTCATTATGCGTATCTGGCACTGCACTACTGGGGTCATTATGTGTATCTGTCACTATTGGGGCAAATGTGTATCTGGCACTGCACTATGGGGTCATTATGTGTATCTGGCACTATTTGGGGCATATGTGTATCTGGCACTGCACTACTGGGGTCATTATGTGTATCTGCACTGCTGGGGTCATTATGTGTATCTGGCACTCTACTGGGGTCATTATGCGTATCTGGCACTCTACTGGGGTCATTATGCGTATCTGGCACTCTACTGGGGTCATTATGCATATCTGGCACTCTACTGGGGTCATTATGTGTATCTGGCACTATACTGGAACGTTATGTGTATCTGACAGTATACTGGGTACATTATGTGTAAGGAGCACTACTGTGGACGTTATGTGTTAGGATGCTAATTGCTTGTGTAGAGGGTGGGGTGAAAATATACATATTTATAGTTTGATATCATAATATAAAGTTGCGTGGCCACACCTACTTTCGCAGGAGTGCTCGTGCCAAAGGCGCACGCATTGAGAGGAGGGGGGGTGCTTCAAAATTTCTCGCTCAGGGTGCTAGTAGGCCTGGAGCCAGCCCTGGGTCCCTCAAACATGGCGTTTAAATGAGTCTCTTCTCCTTAAACCCTCTAACATTGTTGAAATTAATGACATGATTCGCACTTACCTTACAGATAATAGCTCTCCTGATATTTCCCCTGCAGTGCTATGGGAGGCTCACAAGGTCACGCTACGTGCCTCCTCATTAATCTTGCTTCGACCCACAAAAAGATTGAAGCTAAACGTATTCTTGATTTGGAAACAGAGTTGACTTCTTTAACCCTTCTCCACCAGCGTTTCCCGAAAAAACGACTTTACACTAAGATCCTCTAACTTAAAGGACAGTTATCGCAAATTTTCACAAAAAAAAAATGGTTAACTCACTCTTATGGATCCGCCAGAAGTTTTATGAAAAATCAGACAGAGCGGACACTATGCTGGCTCGTCGTCTTCGGGCAAAACGTACGCAAAATCGAATACTTGCCCTGAAATGCTCTGACGGATCCGTGACTTGTAACCCCAAGGTTATGGCCTCACAATTTCACAATTATTACGAATCACTCTACAATTTATCTTCACCCACTTTTACCGACCCTCTTCATATCACCAACATCCAACATTACCTGTCCACCTGTCGCTTACCAAAACTTACTGCATCGGATCTAGAAATACTTAATGCCCCTATTTCCAACGAGGAAATTCTCACCACGATCACTCTGCTGCGCCGCTCGTCCGCCCCGGGCCCTGATGGCTGTACTGCCATCTATTATAAAAAATTTGCACAATCCCTTCTTCCCATGCTTCACTCATTATTTAATTCTTTATTGGAACAGGGCTCGCTGGATGCAGCCACCACCAGGGCCAACATTATCGTTATATCCAAGCCTGAGAGCGACCCGCTGTAAATTAAAAATTATAGACCCATCTCACTTTTAAATACAGACCTCAAGTTGTTTGCCAAAATCCTTGTGAACAGATTGGCCCCATTCCTACTGGCTTTAGTACATCCGGACCAAGTCGGTTTTGTTCCTAACCGGCAGGCAGCGGATAACACTCGCCAACTTATTAATCTTATCCACCTCTCCCAACGGGAGTCCCTTCCGACCCTGGTGGTGGCTCTGGATGCAGAAAAAGCCTTTGATAGAGTAGCATGGCCCTTTATTCAACAAACCTTGAGAAATATAGGCCTGCACGGTGCTTTTTATAATGCCATTACCTCACTTTATCACAACCCTTCTGCCTCCGTTCTCGTTATCGGTCTTTCCTCCCCATCTGTTTCTATCAGAAATGGCACCCGACAAGGTTGCCCGCTCTCCCCGTTGTTATTCGCTCTGGTGAAGGAGCCTTTGGCGGCCAAAATCAGACTGAACGCTAACATATCGGGCGTTGCTATGGGGAATCACGAATTCAAGATAGCGCTGTATGCTGACGATGTCATATTAACTTTAACTGACCCGCACATATGTTTACAACATTTATTTGAGGAGATTCACACCTATAGTCACCTGTCTAATTACAAACTCAACACTGATAAAACAGAGATCTTAGATATACACGTGTCCTCCCGAGATCTGCGCCTCCTACAATCTTCTTATCCGTTTAAGTGGCAACACACTAAGCTTAAGTATCTAGGTATCTACCTAACTAAATCTCACGTTTCACTGTACGCAGCCAATTTTCCACGGCTATTCTCGTCTATACGTACTGACCTAGTTGATTGGAACAAACTCTATATCTCTTGGTTTGGGCGCATAGCTGCTGTCAAAATAAACATACTCCCACGATACTATATCTTTGACAGACTCTCCCAATCCACATACCAACTAAAATATTGAAGAATCTTCAAAGGGATTTATCTATCTTTGTTTGGGCTGGAAAGAAGCCCAGAGTTATGATACGACTACTTCAACAACATCGTACCTCAGGGGGCCTAGGTATGCTAGATTTGATTAAATACTACCGTGCTACACACTTAGCCTCATGTGTTCTCTGGCACTCGCCTCCTGGACAGAGACTGTGGACGCTCTTGGAAGCTCATGCAGTAAATATGTATTCAACCTCAACCCTGTTATGGTGCGCGCCTCGCTCCCTGCCTGACCTCGTCTCTCTTATTACCAACGATGCGCTTTTCACTGTCGGTCTGGGATCACTGCACCCACTTTTACCGACTTCGTTGCTATAATCCTTCATTGACTCCCCTATGGGACAATATTGAGTTTCCTCCAGGTACTGACCACCTTGCTTTTAAATATTGGATCTCACATAAATGTTCTTTTCTTGGTGGATCTAGCCCCTCTTTCTTCATTTCCCTCGTTTACGGACCTACAATCGCGCTTCTCACTTCCCCACTCGGTTTTCTATAAATTTTTGCAAATACGTTCCTTTTATACTACCCTCTGTAAAACTGCTCATCCTACACCCAAAACTGCATTTGAATCTTTATGTTGTGGTCAACGCTCTACAAAGGGTTGGCTATCCGCTATTTACCAAATCATACTTTCACACAATGCCCCCACGAAAGAGGCTCATGAATTAGCTTGGGAACGAGATATAGGGGAAATGTTAACCGTCGAGGAATGGGCTGACATCAGGCAGGAAATTGCTAAGAGTTCCTTGTCAGTTCGTATCAAGGAAAACTCTTATAAAATCTATTACCGATGGTACTTAGTGCCGTCTAGGCTACAGACTATCTACCCTTCCTGCTCTGATAGATGTTGTAGACTTTGTGGGCAACGGGGAACCATGCTGCATGTTTGGTGGTCCTGTGGGCTCGTCCGCCGCTACTGACACCAGATTCATAAACTAATTTTGGAAATCACCAGTGTAGTTATTTCCGACTCGCCCTTTTATTCTCTACTTTTGCGTCCTATCCGTGACATCTCAAGCCATCACCTAAGATTAATTAAATACATTTTAAATACAGCCAAATGCCAAATTGCGGCAAATTGGAAATCTGCCTCTCCTCCTACCCTCCCCGCTACTATCAATGTGTCACAACTGAGGGCTGGAGACCGTGACTGGGAGCCTCAGTTGTAGGGGTTGACGGGTACCTGAATGTTGGAGGAGCGATGGGACTCCTGGACATGCGTAAAGACAGTAGCAAGGATGCCCGAAGGCGTGACCACGACAACTGGAAATATCTTTCAGTGATTTTAGTAAATGAAAGTCATAAAACGTGCAAAAACAATAGAAAGTCACAAGTGGAAATTTAGGTGTGCAACTGGTTAATACCAGTAACCTGGAATGTAGAGAAAAGTTCTGTAACCTGTAAATGAAGCTAGGGTTCGCTGGAAAATTGAAATAGAAGCTGGAGTGCGCTGGAAAACTGTAGTTGTTGAAGAGTGGCTGCTGGAAAGCCGGAATACAGACACAGGTGAGTAAGGTGATATTGTAGAGGGTTAATCACAGAGGTGTCGTGTTACACCACAGAGTGTAACACAGAGGAGTCAGGCTTGAATGCAGGAGAGTTCACTGGAGAATCTGTAGAAGACTGCACACAGGAACCACTGGAGACAAATGAAGCACTGACATCTATCTGGCCCAGACACAGGATACTTATACCTGCAGCTATGCAGGCATTGGCTGGGCAATTATGCAGATTTCAGAGCCAGTAGATTGGAGGAGCTGGAACATGTGATTGCATCCAACATGGCTGCGCCCATGCTGGAAGTAAGATGGAAAACCTGGTTTGGAACACAATGTAGAAACATAGTAGTAATGGCGGCTCCGGCCGCAGAGGACAGGAGACGCCAAACAACAAGTGCATGCTGAGACACGTGGAAGGCAGCGGAGGCCGCGGAGGGCGTACAACCAGAAGGGAGATAGTGTCTCAGTACTCGGATCGTGACAGTACCCCCCCTTTTAGGAGTGGCCCCAGGACACTTCTTAAGTTTTCCTGGCCATCTGGAATGTAACTTCTGGATGAAGACTTGTGCCAACTTGGAAGTGGGGAATCCATGACAGAATCCATCGAGGAATGAACCCACGGACGATGAGGAACAGACAAGGAAACCAGTTGCCTATTGGGTGACTGGCGGGATACTTTGTGCTGGGCAGATTTTGGGCAGGAGGCCACAAATTCAGCAAAGTCCTTTTTTAGGGTCGGCCACCAGTTTGACCTGGAAACGACTTTTAAGGTCTTGCGTATGCCCGTGTGTCCGGCAAAGCGAGAGGAATATGCCCGATGCAAGAGCTTCCTCCTGAAAGCCGGCTTCACAAAATTTTTCCCTGGCGGGGGCATACAGTCCATCCTCACTGCGGAGAACGCCACTGGATCAACAATACAATGCTTGACAGTAGACTCAGACTAATTTTCTTGCTCCCGGGAGCGGGTACGGGCATCAGCCTTGTGATTCGGTGACCCTGGACAAAACTGTAGTTTGGAGACTTGGCACGAAGGAGACGGGACATCAGAAGACTTGTAGGAGGATATGCGAACTGGAAGCTCTTTTTGGAGACAGGTCTCTGAGCAGGAAGGACCCCATGCCAGGATACGGGTCGACTTCCAATCAACTTGAGGATTATGCAGACGTAGCCATGGAAGGCCTAGGACCACAGGATGGGTGGCCCTGGGGATAACCTGGAAAGAAATCAACTCTGTATGCAGATCCCCTACCTTCAGACGGATAGGTAGGGTCTTAGAGGTAATCACAGCATTAGGAATCCTACTGCCGTCCACGGCAGTTAGAGATATCGGTGATGACAGTCTTTTAGTGGGTAGAGACCACTGCTTAACGAACCTCTCTGTAATAAAGTTTCCGGCTGCTCCAGAATCCAATAAGGCAGTGAGATTCTTAGTACGCTGAGCCACCTGCAGAAAAACGGAGAGATTGCAGTTACTTGGAAATGGAGAGAAATTCGTCACTCCTAGCTGGTCTTCTCCTTGGTGGGCTAGGACTTGAGGTTGTCCCGGACGCTTGGGACAGGACTTGATAACATGAGAAGATTCGGCACAATACAAACAGAGACGCTCAGCAAGACGTCTACTACGCTCTGCCTGAGATAAACGAGAGCGACCTATCTGCATAGGTTCCTCCCTAGACGGAGATGGCTGACGAGGAATGGAAACAGTAGGAATCCTGGGAAATGTGGATCTTCCTCGTTCAACAGCCCTTTCACGGAACCGTAAATCGACCTTAGTGCAGAGGGAAATGAGCTTGTTTAAAGTTAAAGGCAAGTCTCTAGCAGCGAGCTCATCTTTGATACGCTCGGATAGCCCTCCCCAGAAGGCTGCATAAAGAGCGTCATCATTCCAGGAGACTTCAGATGCCAAGGTCTGGAATTGCACCAAATACTGACCGACAGTTCGCGTCCCCTGATGCAGCCGAAGGATCTCTGAAGAAGCTGATGTCACTCGACCTGGCTCATCGAAAATTCGTCTGAATGTTGCCACGAAGTTAGCATAGGATGACAACAGGGCATCAGACCTTTCCCATATAGGTGAGGCCCAGTCTAGAGCGGCACCAGTGAGTAGAGAAATAAGGTATGCCACCTTAATGCGGTCAGTAGGGAAACTGCTGGGTTGCAATTCAAATTGGATCTCGCACTGGTTTAGGAAACCCCTGCAGGCTTTAGGGGATCCATCATATTTAGCAGGAGTCGGCAAGTGAAGATAGGGAGCAGGAACAGGTATGGTGGGTGGGGACACCACCGGAGGCGCTGGAGTCGACACACTGGACGCCCCTAATCCACGGAGGGCCGCTTGAATTTCATCCAGCCGGGAGGAGAGGTCCTGGAGACAGCGAACAACATGACCTTGAGCCGCCTCCTGACGTTCAAGGCGGATTGCCAGTTCTTGTATCAGCCCATTCGCTTGGGCCTGATCTCCGGCCAAATCCATTTGGTCAGTGCTTACTGTCACAACTGAGGGCTGGAGACCGTGACTGGGAGCCTCAGTTGTAGGGGTTGACGGGTACCTGAATGTTGGAGGAGCGATGGGACTCCTGGACATGCGTAAAGACAGTAACAAGGATGCCCGAAGGCGTGACCACGACAACTGGAAATATATTTCAGTGATTTTATTAAATGAAAGTCATAAAACGTGCAAAAACAATAGAAAGTCACAAGTGGAAATTTAGGTGTGCAACTGGTTAATACCAGTAACCTGGAATGTAGAGAAAAGTTCTGTAACCTGTAAATGAAGCTAGGGTTCGCTGGAAAATTGAAATAGAAGCTGGAGTGCGCTGGAAAACTGTAGTTGTTGAAGAGTGGCTGCTGGAAAGCCGGAATACAGACACAGGTGAGTAAGGTGATGTTGTAGAGGGTTAATCACAGAGGTGTCGTGTTACACCACAGAGTGTAACACAGAGGAGTCGGGCTTGAATGCAGGAGAGTTCACTGGAGAATCTGTAGAAGACTGCACACAGGAACCACTGGAGACAAATGAAGCACTGACATCTATCTGGCCCAGACACAGGATACTTATACCTGCAGCTATGCAGGCATTGGCTGGGCAATTATGCAGATTTCAGAGCCAGTAGATTGGAGGAGCTGGAACATGTGATTGCATCCAACATGGCTGCGCCCATGCTGGAAGTAAGATGGAAAACCTGGTTTGGAACACAATGTAGAAACATAGTAGTAATTGCGGCTCCGGCCGCAGAGGACAGGAGACGCCAAACAACAAGTGCATGCTGAGACACGTGGAAGACAGCGGAGGCCGCGGAGGGCGTACAACCAGAAGGGAGATAGTGTCTCAGTACTCGGATCGTGACACAATGCTATATGGTCCACATACAAACGGGAACGCATTACCGCTGCCCTTCATCATACGTCAATTACTTTTATACGCACTTGGACACCATGGACATTGCACTTTAATGCAGAACCGCCATTGACAACCATCTGATCCACTATCCATATATGTGACTGGACTCTATAATATGACCAACCTCGCCTGGCCGATACTCACCCCCCTCCCCTTCTTTCCTTGCTCTTGCCTCTTATTCTTTTTCTTGTTTCCTTGCTTTACTCTGTTTTTCTTCTTGTTCTTTATATAATTGTATTGCTGCTTCTGTTTTTTGATATTTGATGGATAGGATCACTATGGACCATGATGTTACTATGTCTTTTTGACGCCCCATCTCTATGCACCTCCTATATTGATCGGCAATCTGTCTATTGTTCTTGCGTTTGTTCTTCTTATTACAAAATGTAAATACCAAATTGCTTTCTAACAAATATTTAAAATGCCCGCGCTAATATATATTGTAAACGCCTGCACCTCTTATTACCATGTGCCATGAATGTGCGCTATACATAGCAAAACACTGCATCCCATAAGAGAAAACAATACACCCACACATTATCCGAGTTCCAAAGCTCATTGATGTATATATTTGTTATTAAAAGGATATGAATTCAATATATTACAATGTACAGTATACCTATAGTTACATGGTTACAACTCATACAGTAAGCAGTTAATACATACAGTTACATACAGTTACAGGCCAGCGATACAATTACCATTTCTTTCAATGCATCCTCCTCTTAATATCTCTCTCTATCTCAGCAAATAAATACAGGAACTGATCTGGCAGCAACTCCATCATCGTCTGATACAAAACAGCAACTGAGAACTGTGTGTCTCCGCAATGTATTATCTAGTTTTGGGGGAGGGAACTTTCTCATTCATGATGAGTCACTAGTTTATTTGTATGCTAAACAGGTTCAACCTTGAAGACATCAAAAGGGGCTGGCCTGAGCTTCCTGTCCACTATCCTAATAAGAGTGATTTTAGCTTTCATATATTTAATCATAACTATTTGTTGCAATGTCCTACAACTTAATAACAAGTATCAAATGAATCTACACATTAATCTGGTTGCTTTAATAGTAAATATGACATGTCTATCTTGCTTCGTTCAAATAATACACATACATGACATTACTTCATTATATAATATTAAATCATTATGATGTCTGGCGCTTGATATTATTATAATTATGTACTGTATGAAATAAGTATCGAATCCATCTTTGTGGCATGTCCGTGTAAATGCGTGTGTTACCATATATTGCTGTGCTCGCTGCGCGTATTTGCAAGTATAGCGACTTATATGTGTGTAGAGTTTGTATGTTCTTTCTATGTAATATTTTTGACTTCGACAAAAACCAATAAAACTTATTTTCAACAAAAAAAATGTCACTCAGCTGTCAGCCAATCAGAGCACGCGGACCAGCTTTTGATTGGCTGCCAGCCCGTGATCTTTGATTAGCTGACAGCCAGGGACACAGTGAGTGAGGTGAGGCACAGGAGAGACGCACGCTGCGCTCTCCTCCCTTCAGCGTCAGAGATAGGAATTGGCAGCAGCAGAGGAGGGTGAGCACCGCAGGGGGCATCTGTGTATCTGGCAGCACTCAGGGCATATGTATCTGACACAGCTGGGGGCATTTATGTATCTGCCAGCTTGGGGGCATATATGTATCTGGCAGCACTGGAGGCATATGTATCTGGCACCGCTGGGGACATTTACATATCTTGCAGCTTGGGGGAATTTATGTATCTGGCAGCTTGGGGGCATATATGTATCTGGCAGCTTGGGGGCATATATGTATCTGGCAGCACTGTGGGCATTTATATATCTGGCACCGCTGGGGGCATTTATGTATCTGGTAGCTAGGGGGCATTTATGTACCTGGCACTGTTGGGGGCATTTATGTATCTGGCACTGTTGGGGGCATTTATGTATCTGACAGCACTGAGGGCATATGTATCTGGCAGCACTGGGGGCATATGTATCTGGCACCGCTGGGGGCCTTTTATGTATCTGGCACTGCTGGGGGCATTTGTGTATCTGGCACCACTGGGGGCATTTGTGTATCTGGCACCACTAGGGGCATTTATGTATCGGACAGCTTGGGGGCATATATGTATCTGGCAGCACTGGGGGCTTATGTATCTGGCACCGCTGGGGGCATTTATGTATCTGGCAGCTTGGTGGCATATATGTATCTGGCAGCTTGGGGGCATTTATGTATCTGGCACCGCTGGGGGCATACAATATGTGTATCTGGCACAGCTGGGGGCATATGTGTATCTGGCACCACTGGGGGCATTTATGTATCTGGCACTGCTGGGGGCATTTATGTATCTGGCACCGCTGGGGGCATATATGTATCTGGCAACTTGGGGATATATATGTATCTGGCACCACTGGGGGCATATGTGTATCTGGCACCACTGGGGGCATATGTGTATCTAGCACCACTGGGGGCATATGTTTATCTGGCACCACTGGGGGCATATGTGTATATGGCACCACTGGGGACATTGAGTAAGGGGTACCACTGGGGGGCATATGTGTATCTGGCACTAGACACAGAGTGAAGGAAGGTGAATTCTAATAGACACAGGGTGCAGGGGGCAGGCTGAGAGGCAGAGTGCAGGGTGGGAGGCTGAGAGGCACAGAGTGAAGGGGGAGACTGAGAGATACAAAGTATGGCAGATTGAAAGAGATGCGTGACAGGGCTATGCAGGCGGGAGATGAATGTGGATGAGACAACGCTGGGAGGGGATGATGGTGGGATGAAAGACAACGCAGGGAGGGGAGGAGATGGTGGGGCTGGGACCGGAGGAGATGGTGGGGCTGAGAGACACAGGGAGGAGATGATGGTGTGGCTTAGAGACGCAGGGGGGTAGGAGGTGACATGAGTCTGGTTGAACCTCTGTGACATTATGATGATCTTGGTTATATTCCTACATAAAAAAGAATCTTCTGGACCATGCAATTTCCTACATGAATAGTGATTAATGATAGAAGATGCTGTCTGCCCAGGGAGGACATTTCTTCAGAGGTTCCCCATTGTGAGAAATCACTATATGCTATTGAGAAACAGGTGGTGTGTCATGTTGACACGCTCACATGTGCAGTGGCCACGCCCCTTGTGGTATGTGATGTATATTGCTTTGAGTGCCAATAGGCAGTGATAGACACGCCCAATAGGCAGTGCTAGACACGCCCAGTAGGTGGTGCTAAACACCGCCTTCCGACAGTGCACCCCCTAATAAAAATGTTCTGCGCATGCCTATGGGGGCAATTCTCTTTCTAGCACAGGGCACCAAAAAGTCTAGTTATGGCTCTGCCACTTATTGTTAGTTATGGCCATGTTATCATGTTGTAGGTTTTTTGATAGTGAAATATTTTTCTAGGTTTATTCTTTTGTTTTTAAAATTTCAATGCATTCTATTCTGTGCATTTATTTATTTTTGTAGATATTTAATACAATGATAAGAGGGTAGTACAGTAGGGTACAAGATAGCCTATAGATTTCTTTCCATGAGTGAGAACAGCTTCTAAGGCATAGCACAATGCCTTTGTACAAGTACTGCTTGAGGCATATTTAATCCAGTTTCTCCTGAGGTTGTGTAATGTGTATTTTACCACAATAAACAAACAGTGCAGCCACTTCCAATATTTCTCATTTCAAGAGGCAGGCATACAGTGGAGTCTTATGGGGATTGCCTGCCAATTAAGTTGCATCTGTGGTATTGAAATGGAATGAGTAAAACAAAATATTTGTCTTTTGATGGTCAAGCTGTGCCTATGTGGATTTTTGCCACTTGTAAAATAAAAACAAAAAACACTCCCAACAACACACAGAGCAGATGTGCCTCTGGCAGTATATTTTTATTATTAATTGACAAATAATTTCATGTAATTAGGAAGTTTTATGAACATATGTTGTATTTTAATATACAAAGATATAAAAGACATGGAGATTTCAGGATTGGATGTCATGTAAGAAACTAATATTGCAGCATTCACTTGGTTTTAATATAAAAAAAAAAGTTACATCAAATTTGCACATAATATTTACTACATACATTTTTTAAAGACGTACAGTAGCTAAAAGGCAAATATCTTACATGAAAAAGGGAATTTTGTACAATTTTACCCAAAGTCACCCTTGAAGAAGCCAATTTTCCTTAACACTTCTCACTTCCTGAATACTTTATAAACAGATTCAACAATGCAGACATGGCAGTCCATATCTCTTAGAAAATATACAGTAGTCATTTTACATTTCTATTTCTAGCCAACTTAATTTGACCAAAGATTAGATGTTCATTATTAATGTATGTTATGTGCGTACAGAGGTGGTTTTAGGTGCAGGCTACCAGGGCGGCTGCCCAGGGTGCTGTAGCCTGGGGGTGCAGCCGACGTCACTCCGGTATCTCATTTTGATTTAAGTGTGACCTCCCACTGCCCACACTGCGCTGGCCATTGAGCACCTCCCGCTGCCACTACTGACTTCCAGCCAGCTTGACCCTGTAGGAGAGATGATAAGGAGCTGGGGGATCTACTGCTGCATCCGGAGGTGAGTGATGATGACACAGGCAGTGGACACACACACACACACACACACACACACACACACACACACACACACACACACACACACACTGTATAAGGGGTTCTACCTGGCGCAATGTGCATAAGAGGCTCTACCTTGCACAGCGTGTTTAAGGGACTCTACCTGGTGCAATGTGTATAAGGGGCTCTACCTGGTGTAATGTGTACAAGGGGCTCTGCTCTACTGTGGTGTAATGCATGTAAGGGGCTCTAACATGACATAATGTGTATTTCTGTGTGGTGTAATGTGACTGATGGACACAACTGTGCGGTGTAATGTGGATTGGTACTATTCTGTGGCCATACCCCTTCCCCATGAAGCCACTCCCCTATCTTTGTGATGCGTGCATTCGGCGCGCACTGTCCCTGTTTTGGATGGGGCTCGCAAAAGGAAACAATCGCCCTGGGCGCCACAAGGTCTAGAACCAGCCCTGGGTTCATAAATGGCTAATGTCACTACAACAACTTTGCTGTGTGGTCCAAATAATCCCCTAAAGCAGATTGCATGTAAAAGTGTACTGGTGTTTCATAAATAAATGTCTTCTGTTAGAAAAACATGAACATTGCTTTTATACATGCTACAAAGTGCACTATCAAATGCAAGCAATATGCAATCTAGGCAAATTAAGTAGGTTAGTAATTAAAGTCAGATTACAGGAATCAGAAATGTGAAGTTTCTAGAGTCTTAACCAATAATGAGCTCCAGGGCCGTAACTAGGTGTGTGCGGAGAGGTCACCCCACATAGCGCTGCAGGCTACGGGGCACTGTTGGCGGCACTTGTCATTTATCTGTTTTAATTACTTTTACTTGCAGTTTACCCTTTTTTTGAAGCCCAGCATCTCCTGACCGCCTGTCTCTTACCCTGACCCCTTCTGTCGTTAATACCTATACAACAGCCATGAACTCAACTTGAGATTTCTTTTTTATTCAGTCACACTGTCCTTTATTACATATCAAGATGCTGACATACCCGGGATACGAACCCATTCGCTGTGGCATTGCAGTCAGACAATCTATTAATTGAGCTATCTGCCCTTGCATAGAAAGGTAATTCTAAGCTAGAGAATTCTTTCTATTTGAAGCTTATTTTGTACTTTGTGAGAAAATTATCAGCATTGCGGCTGAGCAGATCTATGTGGTGTGTGGCTGCAAGAGATTGGATGCGTGGCTGCACACTGCATAGATCTGCTAAATTACAATGCTGATTTTTTCTATTTGTTTTACAAAGTACCATTAGCTTCATATAGGCCCTCATTCCGAGCTGATCGCTCGCTAGCTATTTTTTGTAGAGCAGCAATCAGATAGTCGCCGCCCACGGGGGAGTGTATTTTCGCTTTGCAGAGGTGCGATCGCATGTGCAGCCGAGTGGGACGAAAATGTTTTTTGCAGTTTCTGAGTAGGTCTGAACTTACTCAGCCCTTGCGATCACTTTAGCCTGTCAGGTCCCGGAATTGACATCAGACACCCGCCCTGCAAACGCCTGGACACGCCTGCATTCCCTACCACTCCCAGAAAACGATCAGTTAACACCCATAAACGCCCTCTTCCTGTCAATCGCCTTGCGATCGGTTGTGCGAATGAATTTGTCGCTAGAAGCATTGCACAGCAACAATGCTGTTTGTAGCGAGCGATCAACTCGGAATGACCCCCATAGTGTTCATTTATATGTATTTATATGTAGCTCAATGAGTAGGGAGTCTTATTAGAATGCAACAGGTTATGGGTTTGAATCCTGGGTACGGCAGTATATTGAAATGTGTTATTTAATAAAGGGTATTGTAACTGAATAACAACAAGCTCTCAAGTTAAATGCATGATTGTGGTATAAAGCGGATTTGTGTCCGAATCCATTTTTATAAAACCCCGCAGGGCATGCTGTTTTTATTTACGAAACAAACAGCATACCCTGCTGGGTTTTATGCACTAAACTAACGTTTGTGAGTCTCTGAGTGCCGCCTAGTTTTTGGAGAAGATATATATATATATATATATATATATATATATCTCTATCGTGGGAAGGGGCATCATAGCATGGGCTTTCGCTGGGATCAATCTTGCCATGCCCCTTCCTCACAAGCATGGAAAAATGAGGGGGAGGCGCCAATTTTCTCCCTGGCACAGGGCACCAAAAAGTCTAGTTACAGCTCTGATGAGCTCATATTGTATTGTAAACAAAATGTGGTGGTGTGTTATATACAGTATATATATACCTGGTATTAAGCAGTAAAGATGTAGAGTTACTATGAAAAAAACGTCTTATCCTTTTCCTTTGGTAAGTGTCATGTTCAGAGTAAAGATGAATGGGGATGGATGTACTCAGTTCTTTTCACCAAAAACAGGGCAAGTTTGGATTTATGTTATTGGCTATCCAAAACACATGAGAGCTGATAGACAATAAGATGCCATTTTTCAGATATGAATAAATTCGGGCAAATCCGAATCCACACATCTCTCATTTAAAGTTATAACACCTGCATAGATAGAATATAGGGGCACTGAGGGGGAAGGGGGCAGCTGATAAGGGGGACATTTGGGACCTGATTGGCCGAGCGATGGGAGGTGGGGATGTGAGTCATATCATAATGTGACGTGAGAGGGTGGCAAATCCATTCCAATTAAGACCCTGGAGAAAGAGGATGCACCAGGGGCTGCCACTCCCACATGTATCCAGTTCTGTGCCACACACCACCCCCTTTGCAGTTCGCGGCACCCACTGCAGTAATATAAAGAGAAGTGATGGGAAGTTGGTGAATGAGAGAAGAGATCATTGTGTACTTTAGTTAAAGGGTTGGTGGTAAAGTAGCAGAATTTGGATTGGGGTATATATAATGTCAAGTAAGCATGGAAAAAACATGCCTTACAAGAGCAAACCAGTAACAGGGGCAATTAATATATATGAAGAAAATACAAATAATATATTTAAAAGCTGCATAATGGGCCTATTTCAGACCTGATCACTAGGCTGCATTTTCGTACAGCAGGCGACCAGGTCTAAACTGCGCATGCATATGCACCACAATGTGCAGGCACTTTACAAATCGGATCGCCGCTCAGCGATGGATTTGTGCGAATGATCCATTAGCATGGGCGTTCGCAAGGAGATTGACAGGAATAAAGCATTTGTGGGTGTCAACTGACCATTTTCTGGGAGTGTTTGGAAAAATGCAGGCGTGTCCAAGCGTTTGCAGGGTGGGTGTGTGACGCCAATCCCGGTTCTGAATAGGCTGAAGCGATCGCAGCAGCTGAGTAAGTTCTGGGCTACTCAGAGACTGCACAAATTCAGTTTGTACAGCTCTGCTACATATGCGTTTGCACAGCTAAAATACACTCCCTCTGTAGGTGGCGACTATCTGATCGCAGCAGTGCAAAAATCGCCTGCTAGCGATCAGGTCTGAATTAGGCCCATTGTCAAGTAATGATGGCAAAATGGAGATACAATGAATAAAATGTAATGCTGCCCACACCACCAAGTAACAGGACAGGGAGTGGCAGAATTGCTTTTACCAGGGCCGTAACTACGTGTGTGCCAGGTGTGCCTGGCACACAGTGCAGTTGCCCTGAGGGCGCAATGGCCAGCGGCTTGTAATGAGTCAAATTGACTCATTACAAGCCGCCTCTGCTGTGTGCGCTGCGCTGGTGAGGAGAGCAGCAGCGCCGGAGGCAGCGAAGAAGGAGGAGGAGGGAGGGGGACTGGAGCCGCAGCAGCGCCATGCAATTGGTAGAGGCGCCGCTGCAGCTGTCCCCTCTCCTTCCATATTGGCTGCCCAGTGCTGCTGTGAATGCTGGGATGCGGTTCCTTCATCCCAACATTCACAACGGCGGCGGGCAGCCAATATGGAAGGAGAGGGGACTGCTGCAGCGGCACCTCTACCAATTACATAGCGCTGCTGCTGCTCAAGTCCCCCTCCCTCCTCCTCCTTCTCCCCTGCCTACACCGAGGGATCTACCAGCACGAGGAGCTTGACTGCCATCAGGGAGAGATGGTAAGTATTTCTCTCTCTCTATTTCTCTATCTATTCTGTCTGCCGCAATATGTAAAAAGGGGACACTGTCTGCCATAATGTGTAAAAAGGGGGACGCTGTCTGCCATAATGTGTAAGAAGGGGACTCTGTCTGCCGTAATGTGTAAAAAGGGGACTCTGTCTGCTGTAATGTGTAAAAAGGGGGACGCTGTCTGTCGTAATGTGTAAAAAGGGGATGCTGTCTGCAGTGGCGGAACTTGTGAATAGTGGGCCCAGGTGCAAAACTTTGTTTTGGGCCCCCCTTCTCCGCCCCACCCCAAGTTCACAATATGCCACATGGCAGTCTGTGACAGGGAGAGGCAGTGGGTGATGGGAAGGAGGATAAGGTGATGGGTACAGACAGAGGGTGACAGAGATAAGCAGTGAATGATGAGGAGGGGGTGACAGGTAGAGGGAGAGGGTGACAGGGAGGCAGTAGATGATGGAGAGAGTGACATAGGCAGTAGGAAATGGAGAGGATAACAGGGAGAGGCAGCGGGTAACAGGAAGAGGGTGACAGGGATAGGCAGAGGATAATGGGGAGGGGGTGACAGGTATAGTCAGTGGGTGACAGGTAGAGTGTGAGAGGGAGTGATTGACAGGTATAGGCAGTGGGAGACAGAGAGTGACAGGTAAAGGCAGTGGGAGACAGGGTGAGGGTGACAGATATAGGCAGTTAGTAACAGGGAGAGGGTGACAGGGATAGGCAGAGGATGATGGGGAGGGGCTGACAGGTATACGCAGTGGGAGATGGAGAGAGTGACAGTTACAGGCAGTGGGTGAGAGGAAGAGGATGACAGGTATAGTCAGTGGGTGACAGGGAGACAGTGACAGGGATAGGCAGAGGATGATGATGGATTTGACAGGTATAGTCAGTGGGTGACAGGTAGAGGGTGAAAGGGAGAGGGTGACAGGTAAATGAAGTGGGAGACGAAGAGGGTGACAGATATAGTCAGTTAGTGACAAGTAGAGGGTGACAGGTATAGTCAGTGGGTGACAGGGAGAGGGTGACGGGTATAGGCAGTGGGAGACAGGATGAGGGTGATAGGTATAGGCAGTGAGTGACAGGTGGAGGATGACAGGGATAGGCAGAGGATGATGGGGAGGGATTTGACAGGAATAGTCAGTGGGTGACAGGTAGAGGGTGAGAGGGAGTGGGTGACAGGTATAGGCATTGGGAGATGGAGAGGGTGACAGGTATAGTCAATGCGTGACAGGTAAAGGGTGAGAGGGAGAGGGTGACAAGTACAGTCAGTGGGTGACAGAGAGAGGGTGACAGGTATAGGCAGTGGGTGACAGGTAGGGGGTGAGAGGGTAAAAGGTATAGTCAGTGGGTGACAGGGATAGGCAGAGGATTATGGGGAGGGATTTGACCGGTATAGACAGTGGGTGACAGGTAGAGGGGGAGAGGGTGACAGGTATAGGCAGTTGGAGACAGAGAGGGTGACAGGTATAATCAGCGGGTGACAGTCAGAGGGTGAGAGGGACAGGGCGACAGGTATAGTCAGTGGGTGACAGGGAGAGGGTGACAGGTATAGGCAGTGGGAGACAGGGTGAGAGAGACAGGTATAGGCAGTGAGTGACAGGTAGAAAATGACAGGGATAGGCAGAGGATGATGGGGAGGGATTTGACAGGTATAGTCAGTGGGTGACAGGTAGAGGGTGAGAGGGAGTGGGTGACAGATATAGGCAGTGGGAGACGGAGAGGGTGACAGGTGTAGTCAGTGGGTGACATGTAGAGAGGGAGAGGGTGACAAGTATAGTCAGTTGGTGACAGGGAGAGGGTGACAGTTATAGGCAGTGGGTGACAGGTAGAGGGTGAGAGGATGACAGGTATAGTCACTGGGTGACAGGGATAGGCAAAAGATGATGGGGAGGGATTTGACTGGTATAGTCAGTGGGTGACAGGTAGAGGGTGAGAGGGTGACAGGTATAGGCAGTGGAAGACGGAGAGGGTGACAGGTATAATCAGTGGGTGACAGGTAGAGGGTGAGAGGGAGAGGGTGATGGGTATAGTCAGTGGGTGACAGGTATAGGCAGTGGGTGACAGGGAGAGGGTGACAGGGATAGGCAGTGGAAGATGGAGAGGGTGACAGGTATAGTCAGTGGGTGACAGGTAAAGGGTGAGAGGGAGAGGGTGACAGGTATAGGCAGTGGGAAAGGGTGACAGGTATAGGCAGTGGGTGACAGGGAGAGGGTGACAGGGATAGGCAGAGGATGATGGGGAGGGATTTGACAGGTATAGTCAGTGGGTGACAGGTAGAGGGTGACAGGTATAGGCAGTGGGAGACAGAGAGGGTGACAGGTATAGTCAGTGGGTGACAGGTAAAGGGTGAGAGGGAGAGGGTGACAGGTATAGGCAGTGGGAGAGGGTGACAGGTATAGTCAGTGGGTGATAGGTATAGGCAGTGGTAGAAGGAGAGGGTGACAGGTATAGTCAGTGGGTGACAGGTAAAGGGTGAGAGGGAGAGGGTGACAGGTAAAGGGTGAGAGGAAGAGGGTGACAGGTATAGGCAGTGGGAGAAGGTGACAGGTATAGTCAGTGGGTGACAGGTAGAGGGTGAGAGGGAGAGAGTGATAGGTATAGGCAGTGGGTGAGAGGTAGAGGGTGAGGGTGACAGGTACAGGCAGTGGGTGACAGGGAGAGGGTGACAGCTATAGGCAGATGAGTGAGTCACAGACAGTGAGTTCTATGTATATTGTATATACTTCAATTGGTTTACCTAGACCCTGAACTGCAGACCAGCGTGAATGGAGACTTCATAATTGCGGGGATGGCTAAGACACTGGCACTGATGGCTTCAACAACAAGCTCCTGCCAGTTGTCCTCTAATGCTCCGCTGGGCAGTGAGAACTGTATAGTCACTGCACTGGCTCTATAGGCAGCTCAGTGGCTGGACACTCTTTGGTGGGGAGGACGAAGACAGCCTCAACTGCTCCTTCAGCATCTCAGGGGAACCGCTGCACCGGAAGCCTGCCAGGCGCTGGGTATTGAGCTCTCTGCAGCAGGTGGCCCCTCCGCCTCTTACCAGCTTTGCCGCTCCTTCCCCCGATGACCTCTGCACCCGCTCCAAACCTAGGGCTCCTCCCTTCCCCTCCCTGGCAGATAGGAAGAGCAGCACTGGTCAGAAGGAAAGGGGAGGAGTGGGGAAGAGAGGGGATTGGTGCCCCTCCTCCTCCTCTGGCCGGACTGCAAGAGGCATCAGTGCAAGCTCCCTACTGGGACCGGGACAGACGTGCAGCAACAGCAGCAAATAATGAGTCATTCTGACTCATGATAATGGAGCCAGCTTCGGGCCCCTTTATTGCGCTGGGCCTCGGTGCTTTGCACCGGCTGCACTGGTGGAAGTTCCGCCTCTGGCTGTCTGCCATAATGTGTAAAAAGGGGGACGCTGTCTACCGTAATATGTAAAAGGGGGACGCTGTCTGCCATAATGTGTAAAAAGAGGGACTGTCTGCTGTAATGTGTAAAAAGGGGCTCTACCTGGTGTAGTGGCGCTACTGTGCAGCGTAATTTGAATAATGGAGACTACTGTGCACCGTAGTATGAATTGGTATTATTTTGTGGCCACGCCCCTTCCCCATGAAGCCACGCCCCTATATATTTTCCGCGCGCCTACGGTGTGCACTGCGCCCATCTTGCATGGGGGGGGCCCCCAATGCCGTTTCTTGCACACAGCGCTAAAATGCCTAGTTACGGCACTGGCTTTTACTATATATACTATATATATATATATAATGTGTGTACATATAGACCACGTCATCTACAGAGGCCTTTTATGTGATAGCGGTGGAGTTAGTCAGCAGTGTATAACAGCAGTTCAAGTTAGGTGGGAGATATGAAACCGCCATACAAGTGGAAGCAGCGCTGTTGAGTCATTACAGTGGTGCCTCAACAAGTACCTGTTCTAACACTAACATAAATATCTCCAGCCACCACATTTTTCAGTCTTCACAGATATCAAACAGTGTCTTGCCTGGGGCCCCTCTTCATCTAGTTCTGCCAGAAACTGCAGTTTGCTACATTCAAGCGTACCATCAGTGTTTCGTCACTTTCCTATTACCTTCATGTTACTACATACAGTACATCTTTCTGCCAAAACTTTCCTAAACTTCCCTTAGGGCTGTTTCACATTACCCAGTTTACACCGGATGGCAAAAAGCTGGACAAACTTTGTCCGGCTTTTTGCCATCCGGCAGGGTCTTTCACACACAACGGCTTTGAGTCGTGTGTAATGCTGTGCGCATGTGCAGCAGCAGCGGTGGCTAATAAAACCGTTGTGTGGGAAAGCTCTCCTTCACACACACGGTTCTCTGCCTACAAAGATGGCACGGCCCCGGGCCGGCAGCCGGACGTTCCAGTGGATATTTCCGGCTGCAGCCCGGCAGCCGTGCCGGGGGCCGTGCCGTGTGAAAGGACACATTACTCTGAATGTGTCGCAGCAGCATGGCCGCGTCAAAAAGCCGTCCGGGATTTTGCCGGGCGGCGGGAGCCGGCGCGTGTGTAATAGCCCTTACTCTACTACATCAACATGTAGTATCTCGTGTGACTTGTAGTTCAACTTCACTCTCTCCCTCTTACAAACATAAAAATATTATAAACTATCTATTAGTTGGTTTTGTTGATTACTAATATAAATGCAAGTGTTAATAAAGGAGTATAAAATAGATAAACCTCCATTTCTAATTTTTCCAGAGAATAGTAAAAAGGTGTAACATCAAGGAAAGTGTAAACACTCTAACCTTTAATGCCCATGACATACAGCCCAGTGCTCAGCATAACATGTCCACTGTGGCCCCATAACTAACACATAGAGTACTGTGACCAAAATAAGTGATGCACCCCCCAAAAAAGAACCTTACCAGCCTTACAATAAACAGAATAACACCCTTAAGGCCCATTAGATAGAAGCTTTGCATTGACAATCTTGTGCTCAACATAACACACTCAAGCCCACCCGTCCCAAACATACTATGTCCACTATATGCAGCACTATGTTCACCATAGCAGTCCCAAATCTATTTCAGTCCTATGCTCACCATACACAACTCTGTTCCATAGCAGACTTGTCAACCACCCTATTCCAATAAAACTGCATTATCCAGTCCCATGCCCATCACATTCAACCTTGTGCCAACACATATCAGCCTCATGTCGTGTACAGTATTACCAGTGGTCATGCACCAAAATATACATGGATGCCTTTGTATTCTCAGAACAGGCAGCTATGTGACCTAGCTTTTGTACATTTTTTTTTTTTTTTTGCCAACTGAAACTAAAAACAGCTGAAAATCTATGAAAATGGTATTTATGTGTAGCCCCCTTGCTCTCCTCGCCAATAGTAACCCAGAGATCTCAGGAGCTATACAGACTGGGACCCACCCAACATGGAGATTTACTGCATGGGCTATGCCAAAATGGCTGCTACTAAACTACTAGTGGAGAATTACCTCGGTCTTTCTGTGACTAATGTAAACGTGGGCAGGGTCAATGGGGAGCTGGGTTCAGAGGAAAATTTAGGAATGGAGTCCATAAATGGGTCTGGTTTGGCACCAAATAGTGTTCCTGAGAGAGAGGAGAGGAACGGAGGAAGAAGATCCAGGAAAGTGACTGGGAGTCTGCCTGCCTGGGCGCGTGACTGCCGGAATGTGACCTCTGAGGAGCCAATAGACAGGGCTACCAATTCCTGTTCTGGCTGAAGAGTGGACTGCTGTGAAAGGTATGAGGTGTACAGACAGTGTGGAGAGTGGTGAAGAGCTGACCCTTATCACTTATCCGAGAGGGAGTGTCCAGTTCTGGGTAAATCTCAATTATTATTCTTCTAGCAAGAAAGGGAAGACTATCAATTGCATACTGCATACAGCACAGATAAGTATATATATATATATATATATACAATGGTGGGTATATAGGGAGCCGGTGAGGCATGGTCAGTTAGGCTGCTGGTATTCTAATTGTGATGTGACAGCTCTTTGATGTTCTTTGTGTCCCCTGATGACGGTCTGGATATGACCGAAAACGTTTGGGCTTTATATAATCATATTGGACTGCAGTAAACAGTCATGCTGTGCTGTCTGGAGAATAAAATTTCGTTTTGATATTCAAATCAATGAAAAGACTGGTGAGTGCTCCATTTGCCTTTTTCTATATATATATATATATATATATATATATATATATATATATCTATCAACATTCAAGGTACCCAACAAAAGAACGTGTCTGCAACTTTAATAGACTGCCCTTACAAAAATCATGTTGAGTACTTGTGAGTGAGATTGTGCATGTGGCTGTGTTCCTATCATTAAATACCGAGTATAGTTGTTTTCTACAAGATAAAGAGACTTGAGTCTACTTTGTTTGGAGTATAACAAGTGCGATAAGTGAAGTATTTCTGATAGTACCGCCTGTGGGCAACTGAACTGCAGTTCCTAGTATCAGAAGATTTGGTTGGTGTGGAGTGTGTGTTTACTTCCGATCATTGGTGTTTATTCTTTCTGCCAGTATTATGTCATATCTTGTCTTCTATAATTCATCATTATTACTTATATACTTTTATGCCATCACCAATGTTCTTATGCAATGACCAGTGTTCTTCTGTAGCAGCTGTTATCAATGTGTTCCATTCCATTCAAGAGCAATCATTGATATCATTATTTATTCAATCTTTAGCAAAATACATGTGTGATCTTGTACTACCTTGAGTTCTATTATTGTTTCTATGCTATATCAATTGTCTACATACAGTACTTTTTTTAGTCTATATGCTTATAATATTTGCTGTTCATATTTACTGCATCATTGACAGCTGAAATGTTGCCACCCTTCCATACACTAATGGTAAATAAATATACAGTGGTGGTAACCATGGGGCAGATGTATTAACCTGGAGAAGGCATAAGGAAGTGATAAACCAGTGATATGTGCAAGGTGATAAACGCACCAGCCAATCAGTTCCAATATGTAAATTAACAATTATGAGCTGATTGGCTGGTGCATTTATCACTTTGCACATATCACTGGTTTATCACTTCCTTATGCCGTCTCCAGGCTTAATACATCTGCCCCAATGTGTGTTTTGTGCTTGTTGAGTATTACTGTTGTGAGGTATAAGGGCAGAGTCTGGTGGAAAAAGGACCCCTTCCCTACCCTGTGGCCTATCTAGATTGAGGCGGAGGCACTGCTATAAATCAAGAGAACAACATTGAAACAACATATTTACCATGTGGACATCACTTCTACATGACCTTAAAGGTGTGGTTCATTAGGTCGACATGTGTTAGGTCGACATACCTTGGGTCGACCACTGAAGGTCAACAACATGCATTAGGTCAACATGGTCATTAGGTCGACATGGTCATTAGATCGACATGTACAAGGTCGACATAGAAAAAGGTTGACATGAGTTTTTTTTACTGTTTTTGGTGTCGTTTTCTTCGTAAAGTGACGGGGAACCCCAATTAGTGCACCGCGTCCCCTCGCATGGCTCGCTTCACTCGCCATGCTTCGGGTATGGCCCCTCGCTCCGCTACCGCTGCACTCAGTACAGGTTACCGTTCCCAACTGTAGTCCACGTGGATCATAAAGTATGAAAAAGGTGAAAAAAAAGAAAAAAATTGTGAAAAACTCATGTCGACCTTTTTGCATGTCGACCTAGTACAGGTCGACCTAATGGACATGTTGACCTAATGACCATATCGACCTAATGCATGTCAACCTTCAGTGGTCGACCCAATGTATGCCGATCTAATGCTTGTCGACCTAACGACCGCCTCCCGACCTTACAGTATAGACGTTTATGAAAGGGCTGTGACACATGTATGCTAAAAGTAATAAATGGATATTATTTGCAGCATTCAGTAAACAATGCATTTCAGTATACTGTATATAATTTTTAAACATTAGGTTCCATTTAATCCTTATGTAGAAAATGTAGAAATTAAATACAGCATATGCATAAAGTGGGTTCATAAGGCTAATTCATCAGAATTCTTATCTCTTGTGAAATAGAAATGTCTTGAGGCAGTATTTATAAGGTAAATTAATTCAAGTGTCATGACATCTCTGTCTGATGAATGACTCCCATAGAATAACACAGGATGAGGCATAAAACTAAATATACCCCGAAATTTAGTTCACACTGGCTGTAAACCGCAAAAGTATTAGCTAGAAATCTTTATAAGGCTAAAGAGTTGTAGCCTGCCATTTTTAAACATGTTAAAATATATAATGTTTCTAATCACAGAGGAATTATTATAAGGAGTTTATCAGTTTTATCATAAAT
Organism: Pseudophryne corroboree; assembly: GCF_028390025.1. Lineage (NCBI taxonomy): Eukaryota > Metazoa > Chordata > Amphibia > Anura > Myobatrachidae > Pseudophryne > Pseudophryne corroboree. The sequence goes on along the minus strand of NC_086451.1, from coordinate 305,529,176 downwards.
TCTTATTTATGTCATATTAGAATCATTTGGAATGGCATTACAATATCAAAGTAACTTCATCTACATACATAAAATTGATTAGCTTTTCATGCATTCATCTGATAACTAAAATGTCACTCACACTATATTACATATATATTTTACATTGCAGAGTATAGGGTTTCTATATTTAAATAGAATTTTCTGTCCTTCAAGTAAGATTTATATTACAGTGTCGGTGGAGCATGATTAAATTCTGTGGCAAAAGTGCAATATAATGGAGTTTGGCAGCTATCCAGAATACACAATTTTCTTAGTCAATTGTTAAAATCTTGGTAACAATAGAATTGTGTTTGCATACACAATTAGTAATAGATCAGATTTTAAGTAATATGAGATAAATTATTATGAAATTACCCAGGTATTGTACCAGCAAAATGTATGTGATGCTTGTTTTCATAAGTTTAAACATATATAACATGACTGAGAACCTCCAGTCTATTGAAGTGACATTTTTTTCTGCAACTCTCAAAACTTCGACTCCCAATGTCCTTGGTCAGCAATAGCTGGGGAGCTGACTGTTACTATAGCATTAAAATGACTTCTGTGCAAAATTCATGCTGCATATAGTAGATATAAACCCACTGAAACATTACAATGCTACATGTGTATCTTCCTAATACCCAACAAGTGCATCCACTACAGCCAAGTCACCAGCACCACTAGTATTTTTTTGGTTTATAGTGCATACTAATGCAAAAGTGCCAATCAGCCACCACTTTATTTGTAATTCCTCCAGAGCCATCACCATGGTTACCAGTTGAACAGAGCATTTTGTCCAAGCGTCATGAAGTAAATTTGACTGCTGCCACCAGACTGTACTGAAGCAAAAAATACCTAAAAAAAAAAAGAAATAATATATTTATAATCATACAGTAGTAAGAAAATAGCATTATATGATGCCTAGAGAAAGTGGACAAAGTGATGTACTTGTGTATTCAGATGCTTTGTCCAGAAATGAGGAACACATGGGAGGCATTCAAGTTGCCGGCTGCCCAAATCCCGCCGGTCAGGATACCGACGCCGGAATCCCGACACCTGGTGAAATATCGGCGGTCGCAATCCCCACTCTGATGGTGATCCATGCCAGCACCCGAGTGGGAATATAACCTGTGGCGAACCAAAGGTCGCCATCCCGCAATGCTGACGGTATTCCTGCTGTCAGGATCCCAGCATCGGTCTCCTGGCTGCCAACAGCCGGGATATCATACTGAATCTGAACAAACTGTGAACTTCCATAACAGTATTTCATAAGCCCATATTTAGCATTTAGGTTGCACTAAATAGCCCTACTACAAAGCTCTAATGCTTTTGGTTCCCTCCACATTTATATGATAATCAAAGACAGTAAGAGATGAACAGAAACAGGGTTAGTATCCAACATAAGAAATGTAAAGGCCACACAATGTTTCACTATGGTCCTCCTTTCTTACATCTATGAACTCATCTCAGTCCACACTCCCTCTTTCTCTCTCCGCTCTTCATCTGATTACCAACTTGCCTCTGCACCAATTACCACATATATAATTCCCATATCCAAGACTTCATGCTGCTCCTGTCCATTGAAACACTGTCCTCCACCATATCAGTCTCTCTACCATCTGGCAATGTTTCAAACATAGCCTGAAAGTGCACCTGTTCATTAAGACCCACCATCCCTCCTCACACTCAAAACTCACCCAAGAGGAGATTTCTAATATCTTTGAGAGAGATAAAGTACCAATCAGCTTCTGTCATTTTTTAAACACAGTCTGTAACATGGCAGTTAGGAGCTGTTCGGATGGTACTTTAGCTCTCTTCAAGATTTGATACATGCAGTGGTGTGTAAACTCAGGCAATGGCACCACAATACATCCAAAGGTAACCCCATCTCACCCCAGACTCGCAGATGTTTGTACACAGCCTATGCGCCTGCAGACAAAAACCTACAGTATCATAAGTGTGGAATAACTTCATCGCAGGTTATTAGATTGACCATTGTGTGTCAATTTGAGCAGCATCTCCACTTTCTCTTTCTGAGATTTGATACCTCTCCCCAATCTGTCTAGACCTCCTTATCTCTTCCCAGTTCACCTTCATGTTTTATTTCCTCTTTCTTAAATTGTAAGCCTTCCACCCTCTTATTTCTCACCCTGCTCTATTCTTGTCTCCAGTGCACACCCACTTACAGTTTGTGAATCTGATCCTTACTGTCAGCCCTTCCCAGGGTCCTGGGTTATTAAGTGCTACTGATAATACATGTCAGTGTCTAAATATCTCAATGTTTATAGCCACGCTCAGGTTTGCATGATGCATACGCATCGTGGCATAGCTGGCACAACTAGTGTGCCCTGCGAGTCACAGGCTGCAACTAGGACGCACATGTGCATACACACACACACGTCCATAGGAATAAATGGAGCATTTGCCAGCTGTGAATATTCAAAGCCTGGTGTACCATGCAGCAAGCTGCAATGCAGCATGCCACATTGCGACAAAGATGAACATGGCTACATCCGTACATTTTTCCTCTTGTCTTTTTGAACATATTAACTTGGTTGCATGTATTACTGTAATTTTCCCAGTTATGCAATAATGATACTTTGTGGCATCATGTAAATAAATAAAAAAATAATGAAAAATACAAAATAATAATAAAAGATAACTAGCTTCACTAGATAACATACTGTATTTTATAAGTCTGTAGAGCCAAAACTTAATTTAAACATTTTATTGTAAAAGAAAACATTTCACTTACTGCTTAAAGGGGGGTGTATAACATACATCCCTCCAGCTGTTGTGGAACTATACATTCCAGCATGCCCAGACACAAGGGATGCTAAAACTGTGGCAGAGCATGCTGGGATGTGCAGTTACACAACAGCTGTTAGCCTCAAATTGAGCACATATTGCAGAGCCATAAGTAGATTTTTTGGGGCCCTGTGCCAGAAAGAGAATTGGCGCCCCCCTAATTTTTCCAACAGGGACATAAGGCACATGCCCTCGTGGGGAAGGGGCATGACAAAATTTGGACACAATTCCTCTTTATACTACATCCATGCACTTTACTTGAGAACTTATTGTTATTCGGTTACAATACCCTTTATTAAATAACACATTTCAATATACTGCCATACCCAGGATGCAAACCCATAACCTTTTGCACTCCACTCAAACACCATACTCATTGATTTATTTCATCCTGCATTAAAACTATGAGATTTCTAAATATATGAAGCTACTTGCACTTTTTCAGAAAAAAATCAGCATTGCAACTCACTACATGGGGGAATTTCAGAGTTGATCGCAGCAGCAAATTTGTTAGCAGTTGGGCAAGACCATGTGCACTGCAGGTGTGGCAGATATAACATTTGCAGAGATTTAGATTTGGGTGGGTTATTTTGTTTCTGTGCAGGGTAAATACTGGCTGCTTTATTTTTACACTGCAATTTAGATTTCAGTTTGAACACACCCCACCCAAAACTAACTCTCTCTGCACATGTTATATCTGCCCTCCCTGCAGTGCACTTGGTTTTGCCCATTAGCTAACAAATATGCTGCTGAGATCATCTCTGAATTAGGACCATAGATCTGCTAAGCTGCAATGCTGATCATTTTTTACAAAGTACAAGGTAAGCTTCAAATAGTTAGATTTTTCTACCTTAGAATTCTCTAGCTTTCTATGTAAATGCAGATAGCTCAATGAATAGAGTGTCTGACTCCAATGCCACAGGTAATGGGTTTGAATCCCGGGTATGTCAGCATCTTGAAATATAATAAAGGACAGTGTGAGAGAATAAGAAAGAGGTCTCAAGTTAAGTTCATTAATTTTGTATAGGTAATAGCGAAGGAAGGGTTAGGGAAGGAGACAGAGGCAGTCAGGAGATGCTGGTCTTCAAAAAGGGGGGAGGCTACAAGTAAAAGTAATTAAAACAGATAATTGACAAGTGCCACCCAGGGCCAGATTAAGACTGAAGGAGGGGGGGGGGGGGCAAAGGGAGGGTGTATATTAGACTGTGCATACCTCCTAACATGACCCATTCTAGGAGTGATAAAATGCTCTCTACCTGGACTTCCCTCTTAATATATGATTGGCATCACCTGTGTTGAACTATCTGATTGATAAAATAGGTATTTCATCTCAAGTGATTGCAATCATAAATTAAGCGGGAACTCATGTTGGGAGGTATGGATTGTGTATATTAAATTTAAACCAATGGAGTATATTAAATTTAAACTAATAGTTTCATAATGCCTGGGTACTGTTTATTTCTCAACATAATTGAGAGGCAACTATTTTATAAAGTTTTCTTGTAGTGGAACAAAGACAATTTAAATAACCTTAAAATACACATAGAAAAATAAAATCTATAATCTATCTCATAGGTTCTCAAACTTGGTCCTCAGGACCCCCACACAGTGCATGTTTTGCAGGTTTCCTCACAGAATCGCAAGTTAAATAATAAGCTCCACCTGTGGACCTTTTACAATGTGTCAGTGAGTAATTACTACACCTGTGCACCTGCTGAGTTACCTGCAAAACATGCACTGTGTGCACAAGAGGGAGAGCTAATAATTTATTATTATTAATATTACCAGTTACTTATATAGCACACACATATTCCGCAGCGCTTTACACAGATAATATTTGGCCATTCACATCAGTCCCTGTGCTACAGCCGGGGGGCCCCCTAACAGAAAGGAGCCCAGGGTACTGTATCCCCTGTCGCCCCCCCCCCCCCCCCCCCCCGCTTAATCTGGCTATGGTGCCACTAACATTGCCTCCTACCCTGCAGCGCTATATGCAGTGGCACACTCTGCACATACTGTACCTAATTACGGCCCTGGCCCCTGGGTAGAATTAGTCTACATGTTCAGTGGCATAACCGAAGAACCATGAACACTGGCAATTTAAACCTCCTCCATGCTAGATTCTCGAGTCCGATACGAAACACTGGGAGATTGGTGTCTTTATTTGCCCTAGGATTTTGTCAGACATTTTTAAACTCCAGAGAATCTTGGTATGATAATGGAAAGCTGTCTATCCATTTTATACGGCTTACATAAACGTTTGTTTACGGGATCCCTGGAGTAAATGGAGGAGAGTCTCTATTCCATTGGGCCAGACACAGCTTTCCGGCTACTCGGTCTGATGAACAGATTCCAGATGAGCATAGTCTTGTGCAGAGATAATTAAAAAAAATAAAACTGGGACAGCATGCTATCCGTCTCTCATTGCTGGAGAAAAACAGGGGAATGTAAACATGAATGAGATGCTGCTGATCTGTAAGTTGGAGAAATGTAGGTATTATTGCTTTTGTGTAAAGTGGGCTCCAGGTCTCCCCCTACTCTATTATATAAATAAACTTGACTTTTTAATCGGACCAGGGTCACAACTAGGGGTTGTCTAGGGGGGCACACAACGCGGGCGCTGATTTAGAGAGGGCACCAGTGCAAGGCGGTGAGCAGGGGGGTATGCATTGCAGGTCGGCACAGGGTTAAAGAGGCGGTGTCCCTGCTCTACTACACCAAAGATCTGCTGACATAAACCTGCACACATACATACTATCCACTGCTGGCGCCGTTTCAGCAATTGAGACAGAGAGGAGTGGAGCCATGACTAACAAAGCAGATCAGCACTACAAGTCCGGAAAGGTAGGGATAGCTATACACGTACAGTATGTGTGTCTGTGTGTGTGTGTGTGTGTACTGGAGCATTGCAGTGTAACCCTGTGTGTGTGTGTGCGCTCGAGTAGCGCAGTGTAACCCTGTTTGTGTGCTGGAGCATTGCAGTGTAACCGTGTGTGTGTGTGTGTGTGTGTGTGTGTGTGTGTGAGAAAGATTGTGTTGGAACATTTGCAGTGTAAACCAGTGTGTGTGTGCTGGAGCAGTGCAGTTTAACAGTATATTGGGGTATGTGTATTTACAGAAGCATGTATATATATTTATTTATTGGGGGGGTATGTGTATATTCAGGGGATGTGTATATTGTACTGTGTATTGATGGTGTGTACATGAGGAGGGTGTATTTATGTATATTGTGTGTATGTGGGTTGCGCCAAATTACTGCATTGCCCCAGCTGAAAGGGGAAACATATGATACCCCAGCAGACGGCAGTCACTATACTGACAGCGGCATCTCATCTGCAGGAAATCCAGCAGCGAGGCAGTGAGTCCCCTCGTAGGCTGACCACACTACGGGCCTGGTGGCTCGCTTCATTTGCCACAGTTTATTTTCCCACCAACCCAGATGCGAATACCAGGTGGGTGTCGGGATTTCATCTGTCGGTAAACTGCCGGCTGCCGGGATTACGGCGTTGGTCTCCTGAATGCCGGGATCCCGACAGCCTGTACATTTACTGCTTCCCGGTGACAGTTACCCTAGTTTCAGCCCTGGCTGGATAAACACAATGCATCATCGCTTGGAGAGTGATAAAATGGAGACTGAAAAAGTGCCAGCCAATCAGCTCCTAACTGCCATGTCACAGGCTGTGTTTGAAAAATGGCAGTTAGGAGCTGATTGGCTGGTACTTTTTCGCTCTCCATTTTATCACTTTCCAAGCGATGATGCATCTGTCAATAATTTAGTATTAGTTGAGCTGAACACAAAAGGTCCTAATGCCAAGTTAGCAGCCTGCATTAGCCCAGAACAGTGGCTGCACACACACATGCTCACATGCAAACATATATACGTGATTCCGCAACTTAGAACTGGAAAAGAGGGACAGGGGTGGCAGAGCACATTAAGGGCATACTCGCACAATTGAGAACAGAAGCAGACTGGGACAAAGACACATATACAGTACTCCTGAGAAAGAGGGAGGAAATCACGTTGACGGGCTGTGGTGGTCCCGGCGGTCAGGATACCAACTAGGGAGGCCAATCCCGGGATCGGGATCGGCGGGATCCCGGGATTTAGGTCCAAAAACGGCCGGGATTCAATCCCGGGATTGGAAGGTCCAATCTCGGGGATTGAGGGATCAGCGTTGAGCGTCCTCAGGACGCTCAACGCTGCCCAGCTCCCTCCTCTCAGCTCCCCCTGCGCAGCGTGACCTGTGCCTGTGAGGTCACGCTGCGCTGTCAGCAGCCGCAGAGCAGGAAGTTACGGCGGTATTCACCCGCCGCCTCCTCCCTGCTCCCCCTACACTTACCAGCCGCCTCCTCCTGCACTTACCCGCCGCCTCCTCCCGGCTTCCCTGCACTCCTCCACCGGCTCCCCTGCACTCCCCCGCCGCCTCCTCCTCACCAGCTACCCGGCTGTGCAGGTTTGTACTTTTTTTAATGTCTACGGGGCAGGTGGGGAGGGGCATGGGGGATGGCCGGAAACAGTTGAAAGCCAATCCTGGGAATCCCGGGATTGACCATTTTTCAATCCCGATACCTGGGATTGAAAAAATGGCCCGGGATTGGCTTCCCTAATACCAACGCCGGAATCCTGACACCCGGTAAAATGCCTATGTCCCAGTCCACGTCACCACCGGAGGGGGAATAGATTAGTGTGCCCGAAGCATGGTGAGTGCAGGAACGCGGTATCCAGACAGCCGAGATATTATACTCATTCCGAGAAAGACGTATCATGTGAGAGTGCTCAAGTGCAAGTAGTGGATGGCGATGAGGACAGTCCCCAGCAGGCTTGGACTGGCTCACAGGGGTACAGGGGAATCCACCGGTGGGTCACACTACCTGGGGGCCCACCTCCTGCTCTAAGGATCAGGTTCCAGACTATGTACTTGAATTATACATCATACATATGTTACCTTATACTGGACTATGGTGTATATTCTACAGGTGCATTACTGTTATTAATCTGGTACATTATCATGCATGCAGCAGCTGAATTACTGTATATATTTATGAAGTGGCCCAGGCGTTGCACGCTAATGGTTAGTCAAACCAATGAGGTGGAAGGCCACACCCCCTCTGCAGACTGACCACACTCCTAACATGGGCCCCTACCACTGCATTCCCCCGGTGGGCCCTACATGCCCCAGTCCGACACTGGTCCCCAGCAGAAGCGGAACTACCGCCAGTGCAACCAGTGCGTTGCACTGGGGCCCGCCTCTGTCCAGGGGCCCAAAGCATGTAATGAGTCAAACTGACTCATTACATGCCGCTGTGTGCTGCGGGCAACCACTGCCCGCAGCACACAGCCGCCCGGAGAGGAGAGGAGCGCAGCGGCACGGGGGTAAGGAGGAGGAGGGAGGTGGAGGAGGGAGCCGCAGCAGCGCTTTGTTACTGATGGAGGCGCTGCTGCTGCTGCCCCTCTGCTTCACTATAGGCTGTCTTCCAAGAACAGCCTATAGTGAAGCAGAGGGGCAGCAGCAGCAGCGCCTCCACCAATAACACAGCGCTGCTGTGGCTCCCTCCTCCACCTCCCTCCTCCTCCTTCTCTCCTGCCCGGGAATCGTCAGAAGCTGCACCGAGGAGCCTGAGCCAGCGGAGAGGGTAAGTATAATTCTTCTTTCTTTCTTTCTTTCTTTCTTTCTTTCTTTCTTTCTTTCTTGGGACTGCCTGCCGCAATGTGTAAAAATGGGGAATCTGCCTGCCGCAATGTGTAAAAATGGGGAATCTGCCTGCCGCTATGTGTAAAAAGGGGGACGCTGTCTGCCGCAATGTGTAAAAAGGGGGAATATGCCTGCCTCAATGTGTAAAAAGGGGGACGCTGTCTGACGCAATGTGTAAAAAGGGGGAATTTGCCTGCCGTAATGTGTAAAAAGGGGGACGCTGTCTGCCGTAATGTGTAACAAGGGCACGCTGTCTGCCGTAATGTGTAAAAAGGGGACGCTGTCTGCTGTTATGTGTAAAAAGTGTACGCTGTCTGCCGTAATGTGTAAAAAGGGGACGCTGTCTGCCATAATGTGTAAAAAGGGGGACGTTGTCTGCCGCTATGTTTAACAAGGGCACGCTGTCTGCCGTTATGTGTAAAAAGTGTACGCTGTCTGCCGCTATGTGTAACAAGGGCACGCTGTCTGCCGTTATGTGTAAAAAGTGCACGCTGTCTGCCGTAATGTGTAAAAAGGGGGACGCTGTCTGCCGTAATGTGTAAAAAGGGGATGCTGTCTGCCGCAATATGTAAAAAGGGGGACGCTGTCTGCCGCAATGTGTAAAAAGGGGGAATCTGCCTGCCGTAATGTGTAAAAAGGGGGACGCCGTCTGCCGCTATGTGTAACAAGGGCACGCTGTCTGCCGTTATGTGTAAAAAGTGCACGCTGTCTGCCGTAATGTGTAAAAAGGGAGGCTGTCTGCCGTAATGTGTAAAAAGGGGACGCTGTCTGCCGTAATGTGTAAAAAAGTACGCTGTCTGCCGTAATGTGTAAAAAGGGGACGCTGTCTGCTGTTATGTGTAAAAAGTGTACGCTGTCTGCCGTAATGTGTAAAAAGGGGACGCTGTCTGCCATAATGTGTAAAAAGGGGGACGTTGTCTGCCGCTATGTTTAACAAGGGCACGCTGTCTGCCGTTATGTGTAAAAAGTGTACGCTGTCTGCCGCTATGTGTAACAAGGGCACGCTGTCTGCCGTTATGTGTAAAAAGTGCACGCTGTCTGCCGTAATGTATAAAAAGGGGGACGCTGTCTGCCGTAATGTGTAAAAAGGGGGACGCTGTCTGCCGTAATGTGTAAAAAGGGGACGCTGTCTGCCGCAATGTGTAAAAAGGGGGACGTTGTCTGCCACAATGTGTAAAAAGGGGGAATCTGCCTGCCGTAATGTGTAAAAAGGGGGACGCTGTCTGCCGTAATGTGTAACAAGGGCACGCTGTCTGCCGTAATGTGTAAAAAGGGGACGCTGTCTGCCGTAATGTGTAAAAAGGGGACGCTGTCTGCCGTATTGTGTAAAAAGAGGAATCTGTCCGCCTTAAGGTGTAAAAGGGTCTCTACCTGGTGTAGTGGTGCTACTGTGCTGCGTAATAATAGAGACTACTGTGCACCGTTTTATGAATTGGTATTATTTTGTGGCCACACCCCTTCTCCACGAAGCCACGCCACTATGCATTTTTGGTGCGCCTACGGCGCACCCTGCCCCTGTTTTGCATGGCGTAGGGGGGGGGGGCTCCGATGCCGTTTCTTGCACACAGTGCTAAAATGTCTAGTTACGGCACTGTTGCTAGGTATCCATTTCTCTGACCCTGAGCAGGTCCCCCTCACCAGATCCTCTCCAGGGGTGAGGGGGTGGTCTTGGATGGGATGGGGGGGGGACCCAAAGCATTTTGTCGCACCTGGGCCCACTGGTCCCCAGTACTAGTAACCCTCATGTGACTGAATGCCTGTGAAGGCTCTGCTGATGCAGATTTCTTTGTTGTTTGGAAATATATTATGCTTTTACCTGCAAGTTTGAGAATAATTTTTTTCCCACACAGGAGACAGGGAACTGTTTTTGCTGTATCAGATTTACGAATTTAATTGAGGCCTAAAACTGAATATATTTGACACAGCCTTTCCCTCCCTGCAAAGGGACATGAACTCTCCGGATGGTCAGAGATGACGGAAGCTCATCCTATACTTTCCATTGGACTCATTTTGCTCTTTCCGGTTGCACATCTCCAGAAAAGGTCATTCTTCTAATAAATCATCAAACGCCATAGTGACATATGTAATAAAGACAATCCCCGGATCCCCTCACAGTTATGATCACTTTAAGACATAAATGGACGTAACCTGGGCAGTATTATCTGAGAAAAACTTCCATGAAGAATTTCTTGATATTTGAGAAATGTTGTCATTGTCAGTTTTCCCCTCTAAGAATAGACCTTTATAAATACATCACAGCAATAAAGAAATGAATGTACTGTACAACCCCACCATCCAGTTTATTGGAGATGTCTCTGTCACATGCAGTACTCTTCTAAGGCCATTAGATGGGACAATTACCAAGTTACAGAAGGATTCACTTCATACTGTGACTACAACATCAGCTTATTGCATTTATGGCCCAAATCCTGTGTGATTCTCATGGCAGGAAGAGAATGCTAAGCACATTGTTTATTACTGGTATGTGCAATTATGGACAATCAAATCATGATTCTTATACGATGCATTGGTGTAGAAAATTCACACTGGCATTATCACATTTGCTGAAACTGTGAGAGCTAAAGACTTTTTAGCTGCCAAAAAGCCAGAAGATGGTTTTATGTTTAAAAAGCTTTACCTCAGTCATTATAAGCAAGTACTGTACATTAAGTGTGTGCAAAATAAAAAATATGGTAGATGCACACACATTGGTTTTGAAGAGAGGTCAGTACTCATTGCATTGTGTTTGCCCAGGGCGAGTGCATTATAGGGGTTCTCTGAGCGAACGACTCAACTGCACATCAAACACAGAGGTGACACTGCTCCATTTTCAGCAACACTCCCCGTCACCGACTTCAAAAGCCTGCAACTTGTCAGTCTAGTAGCGGTGAACAAAGCCCTGCGATCAGAGTCACAGTAACATCGCAACACATACACACTGGTACTCCGGCGCATGCAAAGTATGGAAAAAATTGGGCTGAATAACAAATAAATATGCACATTTTACCCAATTGCACATGACCCATATAATCTGCTTTCTGTGTCTCATTCTTCATTTAACAGTGTTTATGAAATTCTCTGGAGTAATTAATGATGATTGACGATGTTGCTAGAACTATGAGATATTATTACTTCATTAATAGCAGTTTTTTTCCTTTTTGCAGAAGTTAGAGCATAGCCCAAGCAGTTTTTGTAGCCATATTCCACATGGGTGTTTCTACTATTTTGCTTAGAAGCTGTTGCTGTAGAAGTACTATACTGTTACTGTAGAAGTACTATACCGTTACCGTAGAAGCACTATACCGTTACTGTAGAAGTACTATACTGTTACTGTAGAAGTTCTATACTGTTACTGTAGAAGTACTATACCGTTAATGTAGAAGTACTATACCGTTACTGTAGAAGTACTATACTGTTACTGTAGAAGTACTATACCGTTACTGTAGAAGTATTTATCGTTACTGTAGAAGTACTATACCTTGTCATTCCTTTCACACAAGAACTTTAACTTCTGTGCCTTCTTGTGCATGAACACACCTTCTAGATTACCCATGTCTCCATTGCGCAGTTCGATTGCCTTCTCTCCCCAGCCCATTATTTGGTTAGACTGGAGATAAGCTAGGATATAATCATTAAACACAGACTTTGTTAATTTTAAGGATTAGAAATCTGCCTGAGTTTGACTAGTTAAAATGCACATTGCAAAAAATTCTTCTAAACATTCTGCCTAATGGATTGCAAAGAAATTGTCCACTGTGTATAGGGTCAGTACAGCATATAGTACATTTATATTGCTTGGTATGTACTGTATGACCAGATAGCAGTGTACAGGCTTTATTATTCATTAAATGTTATAGCCACAAGTGTACAGCAGCTGAGTGTAATGATACATAAGAAGTCAGTAAGACAGCCACGGACCTGCACCTGATACCCCTCTCAGAGTGGATCACCACATGACATATTATTGCATGGCAATTATATATAGCTTCTGTGTTAGACATGAGTGCTTATCCTCTTCTCCACTGGGTCTTTATGTGATCTTGACACCCGGTTAACTCATCAATTGTCATACGAAGCTTTCGAAGTGGTACACACGGAGAGATCCGTGCTTAAATTCTAAGCAATCTGACTAGATTGCTTAGAAGTCACAGTGATAGCAATGCGTGGCCCAGCGCATCGCTATCGCCGGTGCTAGATTGGCCTGCATGCAATCTAGCTCATCACTCATTTCACCGCTGGTGAGCCTCCCCGTCCCTGTCTCCCCAGCCCCTCGCTCAGCACACATGGCGCTGTGTGCTGAGCGGGGGAGAGATGTGTGCTGAGCGGTCTGTGCTACTGGCCATTCAGTTCAGAATCACCCAATGATAGCCCTATAATAAGGAGCCACCTTGGGCAGCATCAGAAAAATAACTGACTAAAAACAAATAATGGCTAGATAATAATGATTCAAGTGCAATATACATTATATCAGAAGCATAACGGACTAATACTTGTTTCTTTTCCGTATTTCTAGCTATTTGACAGCATTGTGTTCGTTCAATTGCAAATATTAATTAGAAATCAGGGAGAACAACCATACAAATGTGTGAATACTGTATGTCAATATAACCATTTCTAATGAGTTTACTTAGGTACTGTATTAATGATATAAGGATATTCCACCATGTGATACGGAAAATTGAATTGCCACTTTACTATATTGTCCACACGCCACAACTCTCCAGACACCCAGTTGTTTAGGTTCACCCCTGGACAGGGGATTTGTCCCTCTCTCCCAACCACTATCTGTGTGGAACAAGGGGAGATGGGTAGGAGGCACACATCCTGTTAAAGTAAAGCATTTTGGCTGCTTCCATCTTACACAACCGGGGTATTATTGCTAATTGAAAGTAGCACCTGCCCTGTAAAGAAAAGTATTCTATAAGCCAGACATTTCATTCTATGTCAAGTATTGAGTAACAAGAGCAATTATAAAAATCAATATTTTTTATTGTGTTTATTGACGAAAACACATTAGGATCTGTGTAGACAGACTGTCATTGCAGAATACACAGGTGGATTTAAAAGAAAATCAACATCCTAAACCTGCACTTCTAATCCGTTAATGTATTCCAGCAAATTGATTGAACTAAATAAAAGATCTGAGACCACACAGCTGGCTGTAGCCCTTGATTATTAAGCAGGGCTATATGTAGTATGTACACTCTCATATCTGACAAGATAGCAAAAAACGTGTCTGGACTTATCAGATACTGAAAAAAATAGTTCAAATAGCAGCCAGAAGGTTCAAAGTGATTAAGCTATTGATTAACATTATGCATCATCTCTAAGGGAAAAGTCAAATATTGACTATATAAATAACCTCTTGCAGTCTTCAAGGAAGCTTTTATCATAGAGCTTTTCATGTTTACTGTGGTGGAAGGGCTAGCTACACAGAATGATGGTCTCTCAAGTGGACACAATGCAGCTAAACTAAAGTAAGCTCATGTTATCTGTGAGCACTGACTACAAATCCCATCATAACGGTCAAGCATATTTCTACAAGCTGTCCGCTGACTTATCTATGCATACTTACGTGCAAGGTGGATTGGCCTGTTTTATTATATAGTGTGCAGGCATGAGCATTTTTGCCAAATGCCGACAAAACAGTTAAAAAGAAGTCCAGAAATGCTCGCCTTCAATTATGCGGCTGGCCTCAACTAGGCTGACCACCTTTAACCTGGGACAGTCATGAATTACACAGGTTCTGTGGCTGCTTAAAAACAGGTGAAATGCAGCCACAGAACCTGTGTAATTCATGAGTGTCCAAGGTTAAAGGGATAATATGGTCAGCCTACCTCAACAGAAATTAAATATGTGCCAGAAGGTCCTAATATTGTGCAGTTTGTGTGTATTCTAGATAATCTGTCCATATTTCCTACAAATTATCCTGATTACCTCAGGGTGGACATATGCAAACTTATTGTTAGGTTCTGAGTTTGCAAGAAAGAACAAGTGTGATTAAACTAAAAAGGATCAACAAGCACTGAAGTCTCTAAGAGAGGATAGTTAGTTAATAATAAAGCCAGCAGATAAGGGTGGTCCTTATGGATAAAGACATTTATATGGCAGAAATAAGTAAGCAACTTAATGAGAGGGGTACATATAAAAAATAAAAAAAATATCCTAAAATGAGAATGATAAAATACCTGAATTAACAGAAAAAGCTGTACAAAATGGAATTTCAAATATAACAGAATATTATTTTCTAAATATAATAAATCCTTCTATACTGAAATGTATATACTGCCAAAAATACTTAAAGACCCCCTTTACCCACCAGGAAGGCTTATAGTTTCAGGCGATATTAGCATTACCTCAAAATTATTTACAATCATTAATTTCTACCTACAACCCCTGGAAAGGGAAACACAAGGTATAAATTAAAAAAAGAGGAAACCATGGAATGGAGAGATGAGTATATTCTTGTGAGTGCAGATACATCTACATTATATACAATTATAGACACAGAAATAGGTCTGCAGGCTGTATGCTATTTTATGGATACCTCTGATTTATATACTGAATTGAAGGAATTCACTTTAGAAGGTATTATATTTGTTTTAAATAATAACTATTTTTATTTTAATGGTTCTTATTATGGCCCTCATTCCGAGTCGTTCGCTCGGTAATTTTCATCGCATCGCAGTGAAATTCCGCTTAGTACGCATGCGCAATAATCGCACTGCGACAAGTAATTTTACAATGAAGATAGTATTTTTACTCACGGCTTTTTCTTCGCTCCGGCGATCGTAGTGTGATTGACAGGAAATGGGTGTTACTGGGCGGAAACACAGCGTTTTAGGGGCGTGTGGATAAAAACGCTACCGTTTCCGGAAAAAACGCAGGAGTGGCCGGAGAAACGGGGGAGTGTCTGGGCGAACGCTGGGTGTGTTTATGACGTCAAACCAGGAACGACAAGCACTGAACTGATCGCAGATACCGAGTAAGTCTGAAGCTACTCTGAAACTGCTAAGTAGTTTGTAATCGCAATATTGCGAATACATCGGTCGCAATTTTAAGAAGCTAAGATACACTCCCAGTAGGCGTAGGCTTAGCGTGAGCAACTCTGCTAAATTCGCCTTGCGAGCGATCAACTCGGAATGAGGGCCCATATTCAATAAGTTGGTACTGCAATGGGCACCAGGTTCACCTCCAGCTATGTCAACCTATTTATTGCATTTTGGGAGGATTTATTATGTATTTATTTATTACCATTTATTTATATAGCGCACACATATTCCGCAGCGCTTTATAGAGAATATTTAGCCATTCACATCAGTCCCTGCCCCAGCGGAGTTTACAGTCTATATTCCCCACCACATTTACACACAAACACATTCATGTTAGGGTTAATTTATTTGAGATCTAATTAACCTGCCAGTATATTTTTGGATTGTGGAAGGAAACCAGAGTACGTGGAAGAAACCCACGCAAGCACGGGGAGAATATACAAATTCCACACAGTTAGGGCCATGGTGGGGATCGAACCCATGCCCTAAGTGCTGTGAAGCGGTAATGCTAACCATTACACCATCTGTACTGCCTGGTGTGGTGATCATTTTATAGAGAATGTATTTTTTTATCTGGACTGGAAAACACAAAGAACTACACTCCTTTTGTGAATCCCTGAATGCAAATAATTTTAATAAGAAGTTAACTGTTTCTACGAGTAGATCAGAAATAATATTTTTAGATTTAAATCTGTATATCAAAGAAGGGAAACTACACATGAAAAGACATCGGAAAAAAGAATAGTGAATTTTAAATTTCTGATTATAGTTATACTAATCTGATTGGAGTATTATTGTACTCATTGGCTTTCAACATTGGGATTTTTTTTTTTTTATGGTGATGATTGCTATTAAATCATGCACACTGGCCGTGTGTTTTGTATTATGTTTTATGTACCATATATTCTCGAGTATAAGCCGACCCGAATATAAGCTGAGGCACCTAATTTTACAACAAAAAACTGGGAAAACTTATTGACTCGCGTATAAGCCTAGGGTGGGAAATGCAGCAGCTACTTGACACAACCTTAAGTTTTAAACCAGCTTCGTATTACCTGCGTTTTTGTTTTGTTCCGGGATTAGCAGTATTGGGATCCATTTCTAGGGCGGAGCAAGGGGGCATGACCAAAGGCTACGTCATTGGTCACAGCCCTGGAGTAGAGCGGCCGCATCGACATTCATCTGACAAGGATGCGGTGCGCCCCAGGTACCAGCACACAGAAGCGGGCAGATTCTTGCCCAGCACGGACAACACAGAGGCTGCAAGCACCCGCGGGAGAGACCGGAGAACCCTCACTCGAGTATAAGACAAGGGGGGGCTTTTTCAGCATAAAAAATGTGCTGAAAAAGTCAGCTTATACTCGAGTATATACGGTATGTTAATAAATGTTACTACTAATTTTTTAACAAACCGCTTCAAAATCTTTTTATTTTCTTGAACCTGATTTGGGGGACTTCTCCAAAGTCCCATTTGGAGCTGCAGTTTGCCAAAGGTTTGATAATTATCACTCTAGCTACACCTGTTTATATATTTTTTCCTGCTACAGTATGTAATAACAACACGTACTTTCCCATGCAGCTGCTACAATGGTTATCCTGCTTCGTTATGTATCAGGTGACCCTCAAACTTCAGTCAGGGTGTGTCTATGGGACTGTGGTCTATGCAAAACTACTGAGGACAAAAGTGTCAATACACAGATTTTCTGGCATATCACTTGCACCAAGTCTAGGTTGGTCCTAGTGTGCCCATAAAATTAAGACAAGTATCAAATCAAGCTAACGCATGTGGCATGCTGACCACAAAGCAGTGTGCAACTCTGCATGTGGGCAAATATATACATTTATTCTATGCACGCAAAGCGATTTCTGCTTAAACCTGCCTTAGGCCCATAATGTTTTAGAGACAATGAGGAGATCAGAGGTGGGGCCAAACAACTAATATCCTGATTTCAGCTCCATTTCATTTTACTCCAGGAAGTATGTTTACTAAAGTGCAGGTTTACAAAAGTGGAGTGTTGCCCATTGCAACCAATCAGATTGTAGCTATAATCTTCTAGAAGGTGCTACATAAATGATAAGAAGAATCTGATTGGTTGCTATGGGCAAAATCTCCACTGTTGTAAACCTGCATTTTAGTAAATATACCCCCAGGTGTGAAGGCAGCCGTTCCCAAAATATGCTTAGGGATATTCATATATAATTGCTAGGCTGCATTATATTCTAAAACATATTGTATATAATAGTGTACAGTACATTTAAACATTACCAGTGTGTTGTGTAAAGTGGATTCTCTTCCACTTACTAATTTTAAGTGTTCTCAAAGACTAGTAATGTAAACATACAATTTACAGAGACATTTTTGTTGTGAGACTATATTTTATGTCTGGCATGTTTTAAAAGCTTTTTGTGAACTTTTCTCCTATTCTGTACATCTGGCCTCCCAATAATTATTTTGATAGTTGTTAAAAGTGTCTGTATGTGCTGTGGATAAAAGCATTACATCAAATGTGAAGGTATTTGGGAAAACAAACAATAAAAAAATAAAATAATGAAATCTCAAAATTTGAAGAATTCTATGCTTGATGAGTAGGTGATCCATTTATTTGTATGCAAATGCTGCAAGTAAATAAATGTACTACTTAAATGTTGAATGCCCCAACAAGCTGCAATTTATCTTGTGATGTGGCTTCACATAAGAAATAGACTCATTTTATTAAGTATTTGTTTTGTACAATCAATTAAAGAACACAGTAAAGGTAATGAAATTTTTTTAATTAAAGGTCCACTTTCTGAATAAAGAAAAGCTTAATGATGGTCTTAACTTTTCCATTTCCATGTGTCATGTCCCACAATTTATGTACTGCCCTCTCTTAAGCAAAGTTCTGAAGGTCATACTATGGCCTATGGAAACTAATTAAACTGAAATGTTCCCACTGTTAGACATCAGATGACATCATAGCAGATTTATAATTGAGGACTTTGGGTTTCCTCAGGCATGCTGATATCTTTTTTTCTGAAGAGATTAAAAGAGATCAAGTCCCATTTTGAAAGAAATAAAGTAAACAGCACATAGTATAATAAGAAGGGTTAGGTCCGAGTTACCGACTGCTGAGATCCCGGTGGTCAGCATACCGACACCGGGATCCCGGCAGCATAATGCTGGCATGGGGCAAGCACAACAAAGCCTCTTGTGGGCATGCTGCGCTCGCCACGCAGCGGGCTCGGTGGCTTGCCACAGGATCTATTCCCACTCTATGAATGTCGCGGACACCCACGAGTGGGAATAGACCCTGTGAGTCGGAATTTTGACTGCCGGTATTTAGAGCGCTCGGGATTCCAGCGTTATCATGGTGACTTCCAGGATCCCGAGCGCCGGTCACATGACCGCATCTCAATAAGAAGTGTTCTTGTGCAATAATATTTGATAACCATAAAATCCTACTATCCAGCCTAGATATTGTACTTGCCTTTCTGTTCTCCAAATTGTCTTCACATCTTAAAATATAATATGTTTGGCTCCTGTGACAAGCTATGTACTACTCATTGTCACAGCCTTGCCTACATCATCTCCTATGCCTTTGACTAGATCTGCCACTCTGTGACTGTGTGGCTAACTCTGGGCGGAGTCACAGCGCTGGGCGGAGTAACAGTCAGAGTCACAGATCTGGCCAAATATCTCTCCGCCGTCTTCTCGGTCGGACGCGTCCTCCTCCTCGAGGGTCCCAGCTCCTGTGCTGTGGTTAGGAGGGCAGCTGCGGAGGATGAGGCCGCCTCTCGCCATTGCTGGTGTAGCTACCACGGATCCCCTGATCACCACTCCAGACTTTCTGTGAGCCGCCGGGGCGCGCCCTGAACGTGTCACTGCCCGGCGCGCTCCCGCCCGTGACCTGATCCTTTGCTGCACCACCACCACCCCATCTCCGAGCCCCCACTCCGTCTCCCAGGAGCACAATGCCCGCAGGTCAATTACCGGAATCCCACCTCCCGGCGCATTGACCCCAGCTACCAGGCGCTCATGTCCCCAGTCTTCTGCCCAACGTCCGGTCCAGCAGGGAAAAATCTCACCCCCTGTGCTACCACGGTGATGTGAGGCCGGTAGGCGGCTCTTCGTCTGAGCTCTGCAGCTCTCACTCCCGATCCCCGCCTGTCTGAATGCCCGTGCCTCTCCCCTGCCGCCTATAGTGACACATGGCATGTGTGTGCGGGAAATGCTGCTGCTGCTGAGAGATGGGATCATAGGGATAGAGATTAGCAGTGTGACTGCTAGCTATTACTGCACACCCTCCACTATCTTTTTGGCAGGTACAGTACCCGCAGCGCCTCCGGACCCCTCCCCCATCCACCGCACCCCCCCTCCCCCACCCACAGCACTCCCACCCCTCCCCCACCTGCAGCACCTCCAGACCCCTCCCCATCTGCCGAACCCCCGACCCTGCCCCTCCCCCACTCGCGGCACCCCCACCCCTTCCCCAACTGCAGCACCTCTGGACCCCTTCCCCATCTGCCGAACCCCCGCACCTGCCTCTCCCCCACTCGTGGCACCCCCACCCCTCCCCCACATGCCGTGCCTCCGAACCCCATACACCACCCGTGGTACACACGCACCAGCCCCTTCCCCACCTGCAGCACCTCCGGAACCACTCCGCAATCCGCCTCACACCCGTACCTGCCCCTCCCCCATCTGTGGCACCCCCAGCCCTCCCCCACCCGCAGTGCCTCAGGACCCCCTCCCCCATCCGCCGCACCCCCACACCTTCCCCCACCTGTGGCCATCCCACCTCTCACCCACACGTCATGCCTCAGGACCCCCTACACCACCCGCGGCAACCCTGCACCCGCCACGCCCACGAACCCCCTTCCCCATCCGTGGCATCCATGCAGCCCTGCTCACGGCGCATCCAGACCCCCTCTCCCATCCGCTTCTCCCCCACAACCGCCACTTCCTCAACCACAGCACCTACTAGGTGATTCCTCGTGCCCTGCATGCGCTCATCACGCCGGCACAAGGGGCTACGGCCCCTTAACCATTGCACGCCCTTTGTCCGTGCAATATTTAACCACTCACAAAATTCTGATTGGATGTAATACTTCACATAATAAAACTATTGCATGCCCCAAGGGCATTTAAAGGTTAAGGGGGCGTAGCCCTTGCAACAGGGTGAAGAGTGCCCATAGGGCGTGATGAATCACCTAGTACTGTATATATACACATATATATATATATATATATATATATATGCGCACTAACGTACATTTACAGTTTGTCACAAGCAGCTGTATCATTACCCTCTTTCTCACATTGGATCCCAGTTGCTAGGACACTCATTCAGATATGGAAATGTATATTGGTTTATAACAGTTTGTTTTAGAAACTCTAAATTAGGGAGGCCAATCCTGGGCCATTTTAGAGCGCAATATAGAGAGTAGAGAGCAACGACGGTGGGTGGATGTAGGGACTCAGGAGTGTGCTGCTGTACAGTACTTACTATTAGGCGGGCAGCCATGGACACACTGACAACACCAGCAGCATTTAAAATGTAGAGCTGGCCGCCAGCAATTCAGAACTGGCAGTCCGGCAGCAAATCAAAAGCTGCTGCTGCGGCCGCCTCCCTGATTGGCTGCTAGTTTGCCAGCTCTGATTTGCTGGCGGCCAGCGCTACATTTGAAATGCCAATGGCGCAGTCAGTGTGTCTTTGGCTGCCTGTCTAAGTTGCAGGGGTGTATCTAGGGGTCGGAGCGCCCCTGGCAAAGTAAGGGACTGGCGCCCCCCCCATATTTAAAATGAGGAAGGCCAAAAAAGAGTGTGGTCACACAATAGTACCCACAATTCAAATTATACCACATGGTAGTGCCCCCTACTCACATTACACCGCACAGTAGTGTCCGTCATTCACGTTACGCCACACAGTAGTACCCCTTATACACATTACTCCACACAGTAGTACCCCTTATACACATTACTCCACACAGTAGTACCCCTTATATAGGTTACGCCACACAGTTGTACTCCTTATACACGTTATGCCACACAGTAGTACCCCTTATACATGTTACGCCACATGTGTGTGTGTATGTGTGTGTGTGTGTATATATATATATATATATATATATATATATATACATACACCGTACTGGCTGTGGGGGTTAGATGGGGGGGGGGGGGGCAGGTGCTTGGGGAACATTGGCCGATTGGCGAGGGAAGAGGGGATACACTGGACTAAGGGTGAAAGACATTGGGATGGTGGAGGGGGACACACTGGGATAGGTGAGGGTTGGTTAGATAGGGAGGCACTGGGCTGGGACAGGGGATGGTAGCACTGACCTGGGATTGCTTGCATGGCCCACTAACTGCAGCACTGCTATTAATGTCCTGAGTGCGAGTGGTCACTCAGCCCAGTAGCAGGTATTGGTTTCGGTGAAAGATAAATAGAGGAGGGGATGTAGTTACTTTATTGAAGGTTGGGATCCCGGCAATCAGGATACCGATGCCGGAATCCCAACTGCTTAACACGAGATCCGTTATTTCGGGTAATTTACGCATTACAGCTACCACTACTTAGATCCCAGTTTTTTTGAGTGTTTATATTGTGTGTGTATTTCATTGTATTGATGCATTAAAACACATTATGCCATGCGGTTGTTGGGTTTTGTTACCTTTTATTGCATGCATTGGAACAATATGAGGCACTATTGATAAGGCGTCTGGCACAGTTTAAATGAAGCATTAGCTAAAAGGACCCTGGATTTCTGAACTAAAGTGCCCACCATATAAAAAAAATCATCCTGCCTCTATAAGGAATGCGTCTATTATGTTCTCTCAGCATACTTAAACACACACCGACACTGTAGCATACATACTCACAGGCCACTTACTTACAAACACAGGGCAAACACATACACACATGCATTCACAGCACACTTACAAACACACTTACATACACATACACACATAGCATACTTACACACACAGCATGGATACACACAGAGCTTCCATCCTCCGTTACACTGCCTGGTGGGGCGATTCTCCCTCTCTCTCTCCACAAGCTGGGAGGCGCTGTAATAATGGCACGCTGAAGCTGCTCGGTTCCGTTATGTGTGCTCCGCCTCAGGTGGTATGGACATGAAAGCCACCTGACGCAGAAGCGCTGCTAGTTGTAGCTGGCTATCACCGGGCAGCTCCTTTTGTGGCTGGGGACCCTGGACAAGAGTGTCTCTGTCAGGGGGGTGGGGGGTTTCTGGGTACTCAGAAACCCCCCTGCGTGCGCTACAGTAGTGAAGCAGCTCTAAGTAAAACTACAGCTCCCAGCAGCCCTTGCTGCCCGGAGCTCCCGGCAGCAAGGGCTGCTGGGAGTTGTAGTTTTAGTGCTGCTTCACTAAAGTCTGGTGCCGGACATCGGCGCTAATTACACCGAGTGACTGCTGTGCATGTCTCCGGTCCGAACAGGTAACTGTGCCTAGTGCCTAGTCTATGTAAGTATACCCATTGGCCGCGAGTGGCACCTCCAGGCGGCGCCCCTCTTCTGTCGGCGCCCCTGGCGACTGCCATCCTGGCCAATGGGTAGATACGCCCCTGCTAAGTTGTACCCCACTGCCACCCAGGCCGCATAGCCGGGCAGTGTCTGAGACGAGTGCTATAGTGCTCAGTGCTGCCAGACAAAACTGTGTATGTGCAAACTGATCCCATGATTTAAATCCCAGCATTTTTGGGCCAGAATCATGGGATCCCGATCCCAGGATTGGCCTCCCTACTCTATATGTTACATGGTTGTCTCACTCTATAATATTTTATATTTCTTGTAGTCCAAATGGTACCATGAGAACTTTACATTATGTAAGAATCTCAAGTAACGAAAGTGTATCTCACACCAAACGTAAAGTAATGATGACTGTCTTGGTGTAGATAAACCTACAGTATATAATTTCAAATCTATAAAACAATGATAAGACCAAGTAAATTTTTTTGAATGAAGAGAGGGTATGGGTCCCAACAGGAAAAAACAAAACTTTCCTTTACTGTCATTCAAGTATATAGGGAACCAGTTTCCAGGTAATGAACTATCCACATAGAGGTGATTCTTTTAGGGATTTTGCAAGCAGACCATAAATATCTTATAAGGTTATAGTTCAGCCACACTGAGGGTAAGGTGTATCCCCACTTGTCTCACCATGATTAGGGTGTGAGCGCCTGACAAAGGTAACTTCCCACAGTCTTGGAGATACCTGTCCCTTTACCCAACGTGTTTCATCTTATAAAGACTTCTTCAGGGGGGAATCATTGGTTAAAAGATATAGTAGAATATAAAAACATGACATTGAATGTTCAGGGAAAACAGATGATCTGCTTCAATCTTGTCAGTCACAGAAGTCCTTCTTAGGAATGAGATTCCCTTGACAGAATGAGATTCCCTTGGTAGTAATACTGCATATAGTCTCTCAATAGTGTGAATTGTGTGCACCTTGTCATTCAGTTAAAGACTTGAACTCATAACCTCATAGTCCGCTATCAGACACTTAATACCTGGAGCAATTTGCTCCTATGTAGAAAGTCTGATAATTCTAACTATATGTTCTAACTATATGAAGCTAGTTGTAATGTTTAGTTTCAACAACTGCAGCTAACCAGGTCTATGTAGTGTGCAGCCACACAGCACATGCAGCCACGCACTACATAGATCTGCTTAGCTGCAAGGGTTTTAAACGGACAACGACAACTAGCTTCGTATAGTTAGAATTACACAGCTTTCTGTGCAGGACCAAATAGGGCCATGTGTTAAGTGTCTGACTGCAGGGTATGAGGTTGATAGTTCAAGTCCTTGCTACTGCATGCTGATCATTTTGTGTTTAAAATACAGGAGGATATATGTACAGACGCACATATCTCCTGTATGAGTCCATGAGCCAATGCCAATCAACTGTGCCTGCCAGTCTGAGATGGAAAGTCGGAGACTTCTCCATCTCAGAGAAAAACTGGGCTGGTGGAGTATGTGTGAGTAAATGTAATAAATGCAGAGGACGAAGGTACTCTGTGCAAAATGATTTATTCTTTCTGCTGAAAATTTAAGGAAAAACAATAAAGTGAAAACAAATAATTCTTACACTTAGAATTTATATGGAGACGTTTTATATAATCAACTTGTATAAAATAAAACTTTGTGGTCTAAAAAATGTGTAAATTACATTTCCAGTATATAGTTATTCAGTTTATACTTGCGCAGCAATAAATATTCCTATCCTATTCAAATTAAAAATGAAATCTTAAAAAATATGTTTTTACCATAGTGCTAGTGAACACAGTGTAGGAAATACGCTGAAAACACATATACATTAAGCAGAGGCGTTTTAAGAGAGGAGGGGACCTGAGTGCAGCCTCTATTGCTGGCCCCCTCCTCTCTGGCAACATTAGATTCTGGAATAATGCCAGAGTCTACTGCGCGTGCGCAGGTCTCCATGAACACGGGGCCCGCGCCTTGTTCCTGGGAACATCTCCAGTGCGCATGCGCAAATCACTCGGAAATGGCTGCGATGGCCATTTTCCGAATGATTTCTGTCCGCACTGCAGGGTGCCCGTCGTGGGACTGCGGAGGAGTAAGTATAACATATGGGTGCAATATGGGCAGTGTGGGCCCCCCTAACCAGGGACCCGTGTGCCCGGCACACACCGCACCCATTATAGAAACGCCTATGACAGTAAGACATTGTTTGCTTTAAATGCAGAGGAACAAAGGCAAGTCTTTCTTATAACTACTTACCAACAGAGACAGGCATTTCACCCCATTGCAGGACTGTTTCTTTAGTGAAGTGTCCATAAGTATCAATGTAAATTCCTTCATCCTCATAGCTCAGCAGCAGCTCCATGCCATTGGTGTTTGGCAGAATGATGATGGCATGTGGGTGAATATTTCCCTGTATCTGAAATCACAACATGCTTGCAATCAGCATTTTCCTAATGCTAAAGTAATAATAAATAATAGACTTAAAAAAAAAAATATATATATATATAAAAAATAAAATAATAATAATAATAATAATAATAATAAAATAATAATAATAATAATAATAATAATAATAATAAAAAAATGAATATAATAATAATAATAATAATAATAATAATAATAATAATAAATGTCCAGCTTGTGACTACTAAACAGACCTAGAGAGAGACAGGCACTAGGTAGGAAATGCAGGTTTAATTACACATGTTAATGTATACTCTTATAGTACTATGGGCCTAATTCAGACCTGATCGCTAGCAGCTGATTTTTGCACTGCTGCAATCAGATAGTCGCCGCCTACAGGGGGAGGCTATTTTCGCTGTGCAAGTGTGCGATCGCATGTGTAGCAGAGCTGTACAAACAGATCTTGTGCAGTGTCTGCGCAGCCCAGGACTTACTCAGCCGCTGCGATCACTGCAGCCTGTCTGGGGCCGGAATTGACGTCAGGAGCCCTCCCTGCAAACACTTGGGAACGCCTGCGTTTTCCCAACCACTCCCTGAAAACGGTCAGTTGCCGTTGTACAAACCCATCGCTGAGCGGCGATCCGCTTTGTACCCATGCGACGCGCCTGCGCATTACAACGCATACGCAGTTTAGACCTGATCGCAGCTGTACGAAAACGCAGCCTAGCGATCAGGTCTGAATTAGGACTCTTATGCACTGTATAAAACCAAGTATATATACCACATTCCTTTGGAAGGAATTTAGCTTTCACTGGGATATATTAACTAAAAAGTTTTTAGAAATGGAGAGGTTGCCCATAGTAACCAATCACATTCTAGCTATTATCTTCTAGAAGATGCTAGATAAATAAGTAGAATCTGATTGGTTCTTGTGGGCAACATTTCCACTTCTTTAAACCCCACTGTGTCTAACAGAGTGCGCGTCAGCCACACAAGCCAAACAGAGCTTATGGTCTACTCAGCTTTATATAGGGAAACAGTGAACTGTAAATGGGCCCATACATACATCAGGGAAGAACTGGGCAATTCCCCATTATCCCGATGCCTGGGTCGGGCATCAGGAAAATCATGTTGTAAATCCTCAATTTGCAGATTCTGTCCAAAAAATGATTAGGATTCTTAACATGCAGGATTTGGCAAATTCCCTAACGTTTTACCAATCATCGATGTCCGCTAGGATGTAATCTAGATCTTAAAAAGCTAGTGGTTGGTGATGGTGGGGCGATCAAGCCAGACCAGCTGGCCAATCTGATATTCGGTTGGACAGTGTTAGCTTAGTGCTAGAAATCACAGAGAATGGGACTGGCTTGTGTGGGTAAGTTGTCTGCCATCCTGAGAACTAAAGCACACATCTGCACACACCAAAGTTATAGTGTAGCCTAGAAGCCAGCGTTGACTTTATTACAGCAGCATTGAGCATTGGGGGTCATTCCAAGTTGATTGCTCGCTGCTGATTTTCACAGCGCAGCGTATGCACCGCAATGCGCAGGTGCGTTGTACGGGTACAAAGAGGATTGGTGCTGGGCGATGGGTTTAGCGAAGATTCCATTCGCACAGCCAAACGCAAGGTGATTGACAGAAAGAGGGCATTTACGGGTGTCAACTGACCGTTTTCTGGGAGTGTTTGGGAAAACTCTGGCGTGTCCAGGCGTTTGCAGGGCGGGTGTCCGACGTCAATTCGGGCACCAAAAAGACTGAAGTGATCACAAGGGCTGAGTAAGTCCAGACCTACTCTGACACTGCACAAAATGTTTTTGCTGCGCTCGGCTGCAAAGGCGTTCGCACACTTGCAAAGCGAAAATACACTCCCCCGTGGGCGGCGACTATGCATTTGCACGGCTGCTAAAAGTATCTAGCGAGCAATCAACTCGGAATGACCCCCATTGTCTTTTCCCAGCTATGACGACTACTGATCAGGGCCGGCTCCAGGCCTACTAGCACCCTGTGCGAGAAAATGTAAAAGCCCCAACCCGTGTCCGCGCCGAGGGCGCGCTCCTGGAAAAGTGGGCGTGGCCTTGCCATTTCATATTATCAAACTATAAATAAATATGTTTTCACACCCCCTCTGCGAATTAGCAGCCTTACACATAACAGCCACAGTAGTGTTCCTTACACATAATGCCTCCAGTATAGTGCCAGATACACATAATGACCCCAGTAGTGCAGTGCCAGATAGACATGATATGCCCCCCAGCAGTGCCAGATAGACATGATATGCCCCCCAGCAGTGCCAGATAGACATGACATGCCCCCCAGCAGTGCCAGATAGACATGATATGCCCCCTAGCAGTGCCAGCTACACATGATATGCCCCCAGCAATGCCAGATAGACATGATATGCCCCCCAGCAGTGCCAGATACACATGATATGTCCCCCAGCAGTGCCAGATAGACATGATATGTCCCCCAGCAGTGCCAGATACACATGATATGCCCCCCAGCAGTGCCAGATAGACATGATATGTCCCCCAGCAGTGCCAGATAGACATGATATGCCCCCCAGCAGTGCCAGATAGACATGATATGCCCCCCAGCAGTGCCAGATACACATGATATGCCCCCCAGCAGTGCCAGATAGACATGATATGTCCCCCAGCAGTGCCAGATAGACATGATATGCCCCCCAGCAGTGCCAGATAGACATGATATGCCCCCCAGCCGTGCCAGCTACACATGATATGCCCCCAGCAGTGCCAGATAGACATGATATGCCCCACAGCAGTGCCAGAGAGACATGACATGCCAGGGGCATTTTAAGAGAGGAGGAGGCCCGTGTGCAGCCTTCTGCATCAGGGGTCCCCTCCTCTCTGACTGATGCACAGGATTTAATACTTACCTCTCCGGAGTCCACCGGCGGTGCCATCCTTCTCCGCGGCAGCAGCAATAGAGCCTGAGAACAGACTACATTGCGCATGCGCAAACCTCCGGGAACACGGCGCAGTGGCCATTTTCCCGAAGAATGTGCTAATGTGCATGCGCGAAACTCCGGAAAAATGGCCGCCGTGCCATCTTTCTGGAGTTTTCAGCAGGCGCAATAGAGTATGTTCCCCCTAGTGTTCAAACTCTATACTGCCGAAAAGGGATGGCTTCGACGGGGGACTTCAGAGAGGTAAGTATTAAGCAAATGGTTGCAGTGTGTGCGGGGTGGGCCCCCCTGGAACTGGGGGCCCATGTGCCTCGCACACACTGCACCCATTATAGAAACGCCAATGTGACATGCCCCCCAGCAGTGCCAGCTACACATGATATGCCCCCAGCAGTGCCAGCTGCACATGATATGCCCCCAGAAGTGCCAGCTACACATGATATGCCCCCAGCAGTGCCAGATAGACATGACATGCCCCCCACCTGTCCTGTTTGAGTCGGTTTGTGGTATATGTCATCACCTGTCCCTGCTCTAAAATGTACATTGGAAAGACAGAGGTTACTTTTAGGAAGAGGATGGCTCAGCACCGCACAGTAATCCGTGTGGCTTTGAATACAGGGAACAGCGTCCAGCCCGTAACACGCCACTTCTCGGAGGCGAAACATAATCTGTCATCCTTACATTACCGTATCATTGATCATATACCGCCAATGCCCCGGGGAGGAGACAGGTCCAAGAGATTGTTACAGCGAGAATCAGAGTGGATTTTCCAGCTGGACACCTTAGCACTTCGGGGTCTCAATGAGTCATCAGGGTTACATGCATTTATTTAATAATAATTGGGCTATGCCTATATCTATGTTATCTACATCCTTGGGGTTATTTTGTCTGATAAATTAGATAATTGATCTCTGTATTAGTCTAGTTTGGTTGAGACTGTTAGGAGTGCTCTGGATTATGTAAATGCTGCGATACCTGTTTTTAGGATGTCTTGTTGTGATTTTATGATGAGCGCTGATGTCATCCTGCTGCGGCCTCCTATTCCATGAGTTAGAGATGCCTTAATATGTAACAGATCATGTTTACAAAACGAGTGTGATGTACTGCTTTTTAAATGTCACCGTGGTGTGTTTTTTTAGTGTTGCTATGGAGACCAGCGTCACTTCCGGGGAAGGCCTGTGTGGTGGCCGGAAACGGGTGCTTGCTTGCAGCGCGAACAAGGTGGCAGGGATCACTTAAATGTGGTAAGTTTGTGCATATTGTTTATGAGGCTTGATAAAAGCGCTGGTCAGCGCTGAAACGTTGCCATATGAAGAGCCACGTCCTGTAATTATTTTGTGAGAGTCCTGAGTGCCGCCGTTGGAGCAGTGTATATCGTGGAGCCGTGCAGGCACACATGTGGAGGGCACCAGGCAAATCTACTACATTGTACCCACTGAGTGCCAGAGCTTGGGAAGATAAATATATATAATAAGATTTTACTCACCGGTAAATCTATTTCTCGTAGTCCGTAGTGGATGCTGGGGACTCCGTAAGGACCATGGGGATTAGCGGCTCCGCAGGAGACTGGGCACAACTAAAGAAAGCTTTAGGACTACCTGGTGTGCACTGGCTCCTCCCACTAAGACCCTCCTCCAGACCTCAGTTAGGATACTGTGCCCGGAAGAGCTGACACAAATAGGAAGGATTTTGAATCCCGGGTAAGACTCATACCAGCCACACCAATCTCACCGTATAACTCGTGATACAATACCCAGTTAACAGTATGATAACAACTGAGCCTCTCAACAGATGGCTCAACAATAACCCTTTAGTTAGGCAATAACTATATACAAGTATTGCAGACAATCCGCACTTGGGATGGGCGCCCAGCATCCACTACGGACTACGAGAAATAGATTTACCGGTGAGTAAAATCTTATTTTCTCTAACGTCCTAAGTGGATGCTGGGGACTCCGTAAGGACCATGGGGATTATACCAAAGCTCCCAAACGGGCGGGAGAGTGCGGATGACTCTGCAGCACCGAATGAGCAAATTCTAGGTCCTCCTCAGCCAGGGTATCAAACTTGTAGACTCTTGCAAGAGTGTTTGACCCCGACCAAGTAACAGCTCGGCAAATTTGTAAAGCCGAGACCCCTCGGTCAGCCGCCCAAGAAGAGCCCACTTTCCTCGTGGAATGGGCTTTTACAGATTTAGGGTGCGGCAGTCCAGCCGCAGAATGTGCAAGTTGAATCGTGCTACAGATCCAGCGAGCAATAGTCTGCTAGAAGCAGGAGCACCCAGCTTGTTGGGTGCATACAGGATAAATAGCGAGTCAGTCTTTCTGACTCCAGCCGTCCTGGAAACATATATTTTTCAGGGCCCTGACTACGTCCAGAAAACTTGGAATCCTCCAAGTCCCAAATAGCCGCAGGCACCACAATAGGTTGGTTCACATGAAAAACTGATACCACCTTAGGAAGGAATTGGGAACGAGTCCTCAATTCCGCCTTATCCATATAAAATACAGATAAGGGCTTTTGCATGACAAAACCGCCAATTCTGATACACGCCTGGCCGACGCCAAGGCCCACAGCATGACCACTTTCCACGTGAGGTATTGTAGCTCCACGGATTTAAGTGGCTCAACTCAATGCGACTTCAGGAAATCCAACACTACGTTGAGATCCCACGGTGCCACTGGAGGCACAAACGGGGGCTGACTATGCAGCACTCCCTTAACAAAAGTCCGAACTTCAGGCAGTGAAGCCAGTTCTATTTTGGAAGAAAATCGATAGAGCCGAAATCTGGACCTTCATGGAACCCAATTTTAGGCCCATAGTCACCTCTGACTGTAGGAAGTGCAGAAATCGACCAAGCTGAAATTTCTCCTTTGGGGCCTTCCTGGCCTCACAGCACGCAACATATTTCCACCATATGCGGTGATAATGGTTTGCGTTCACTTCTTTCCTAGCTTTAAATAGCGTAGGGATAACTTCCTCCGGAATGCCCTTTTCCTTCAGGATCCGACGTTCAACCGCCATGCCGTCAAACGCAGCCGCGGTACGTCTTGGAACAGACAGGCCCCCTGCTGCAGCAGGTCCTGTCTGAGCGGCAGAGGCCATGGGTCCTCTGAGATCATTTCTTGGAGTTCTGGTTACCAAGCTCTTCTTGGCCAACCCGGAACAATGAGTATAGTTCTTACTCCTCTCCTTCTTATTATTCTCATTACCCTGGGTAAGAGAGGCAGAGAAGGGAACACATACACCGACTGGTACACCCACGATGTTACCAGAGCGTCCACAGCTATCGCCTGAGGGTCCCTTGACCTGGCGCAATATCTTTGTAGCTTTTTGTTGAGGCGGGACGCCATCATGTCCACCTGTGGCCTTTCCCAACGGTGTACAATCATTTGGAAAACTTCTGGATGAAGTCCCCACTCTCCCGGGTGGAGGTCGTGTCTTCTGAGAAAGTCTGCTTCTCAGTTGTTCCACTCCGGGAATGAACACTGCTGACAGTGCTAACACATGATTTTCCGCCCATCGGAGAATCCTTGTGGCTTCTGCCATCACCATCCTGCTTCTTGTGTCGGTTTACATGAGCGACCGCCGTGATGTTGTCTGACTGGATCAGCACCGGCCGGTGTTGAAGCAGGGGTCTAGCCTGACTTAGGGCATTGTAAATGGCCCTTAGTTCCAGAATATTTATGTGTAGGGAAGTCTCCTGACTTTTCCATAGCCTTGGAAGTTTCTTCCCTGTGTGACTGCCCCCCAGCCTTGAAGGCTGGCATCCGTGGTCACCAGGACCCAGTCCTGTATGCCGAATCTGCGGCCCCCTAGAAGATGAGCACTCTGCAGCCACCACAACAGCGACACCCTGGCCCTTGGAGACAGGGTTATCCGCCGATGCATCTGAAGATGCGACCCGGACCACTTGTCCAACAGATCCCACTGGAAAATCCTTGCATGGGACCTGGCGAATGGAATTTCTTCGTAAGAAGCTACCATCCTTCCCAGGGCTCGCGTGCATTGATGCACCGACACCTGTATACGTATTCGGAGGTCTCTGTCTAGAGACGACAACTCCTTGGACTTCTACTCCGGGAGAAACCCTTTTTATCCTGTTCTGTGTCCAGAACCATACCCAGGAACAGTAGACGCGTCGTAGGAACCAGCTGCGACTTTGGAATATTCAGAATCCAGCCGTGCTGTTGTAGCACTTCCCAAGATAGTGCTACTCCGCCGAGCAACTGCTCCCTGGACCTCGCCTTTATAAGGAGATCGTCCAAGTACGGGATAATTACTTCGGCCATTACCTTGGTAAATACCTCTGTGCCGGGGACCGACCAACGGCAACGTCTGGAATTGGTAATGACAATCCTGTACCACAATTTTGAGGTACTCCTGGTGAAGAGGGTAAATAGGGACATGCAGGTAAGCATCCTTGATGTCCAGTGATACCATGAAATTCTCCAGGCTTGCAATAATCGCCCTGAGCGATTCCATTTTGAACTTGAACCTTCGTATATAAGTGATCAAGGCATTCAATTTTAGAATGGGTCTCACCGAACCGTCTGGTTTCGGTACCACAACATTTTGGAATAGTAACCCCAGCCTTGTTGAAGGTGGGGTACCTTGATTTCACCTGCTGGAAGTACAGCTTGTGAATTGCCGCCAGTACTACCTTTCTCCGAGGGCAGCAGGCAAGGCTGATGTGAGGTAACGGCGAGGGGGAGTCGCCTCGAACTCCAGCCTGTATCCCTGTGATACTATTTGCAGAACCTAGGGATCCACCTGTGGGCAAGCCCACTGGTCCCTGAAGTTCCCGAGACGCGCCCCTACCGCACCTGTCTCCACCTGTGGAGCCCCAACGTCATGCGGTGGACTCAGAGGAAGCGGGGGAAGATTTTTGATCCTGGGAACTGGCTGCTGGTGCAGCTTTTTCCTTCTTCCCTTGTCTCTGTGCAGAAAGGAAGCGCCTTTGACCCGCTTGCTTTTCTGAAGCCGAAAGGACTGTACCTGAAAATACGGTGCTTTCTTAGGCTGTGAGGAAACCTGAGGTAAAAAATTTTCTTCCCAGCTGTTGCTGTGGATACGAGGTCCCAGAGACCATCCCCAAACAATTCCTCACCCTTATAAGGCAGAATCTCCATGTGCCTTTTAAAGTCAGCATCACCTGTCCACTGCCGGGTCTCTAATACCCTCCTGGCAGAATGGACATTGCATTAATTCTGGATGCCAGCCGGCAAATATCCCTCTGTGCATCCTTTATATCTAAGACGACGTCTTTAATATGCTCTATGTTAGCAAACTATTATCCCTGTCTTAGAGTTTTAATATTATCTGACTGGGTATCAGACCACGCTGCAGCAGCACTATTTATGCTGAGGCAATTGCAGGTCTCAGTATATAACCTGAGTGTGTATATACAGACTTCAGGATAGCCTCCTGCTATTTATCAGCAGGCTCCTTCAAGGTGGCCGTATCCTAAGACGGCAGTGCCACCTTTTTTGACAAACGTGTG
Source organism: Pseudophryne corroboree (assembly GCF_028390025.1). Lineage (NCBI taxonomy): Eukaryota > Metazoa > Chordata > Amphibia > Anura > Myobatrachidae > Pseudophryne > Pseudophryne corroboree. The sequence continues at coordinate 305,495,277 of NC_086451.1, read as the reverse complement.
AGCGCCTTATCCACCTTAAGGGATATCTCCCAACGTGACCTATCCTCTGGCGGGAAAGGGTACGCCATCAGTAACTTTTTAGAAATTACCAGCTTCTTATCGGGGGAACCACGCTACTTTACACACTTCATTCATTCATCTGATGGGGGAACAAAACACTGGCTGCTTTTTCTCCCCAAAATAAAACCCCTTTTATGTGGTACTTGGGTTCATGTCAGAAATGCGTAACACATTTTTCATTGCAGAGATCATGTAACGGATGTTCCTAGTGGATTGTGTATATGTCTCAACCTCGTCGACACTGGAGTCAGACTCCGTGTCGACATCTGTGTCTGCCATCTGAGGTAACGGGCGCTTTTTTGAGCCCCTGATGGCCTTTGAGACGCCTGGGCAGGCGCGGGCTGAGAAGCCGGCTGTCCCACCGCTGTTTTACGTCATCCAGCCTTCTATGTAAGGAGTTGACATTGTCGGTTAATACCTTCCACCTATCCATCCACTCTGGTGTCGGCCCCACAGGGGGCGACATCCCATTTATCGGCCTCTGCTCCACCTCCACGTAACCTTTCTCATCCCACATGTCGACACAGCCGTACCGACACACAGCACACACACAGGGAATGCTCTGACTGAGGACAGGACCCCACAAAGTCCTTTGGGGAGACAGAGAGAGAGTATGCCAGCACACACCAGAGCGCTATATAATGCAGGGATTAACACTATAACTGAGTGATTTTTCCCCCAATAGCTGCTTGTATAAACAATATTGCGCCTAAATTTTGTGCCCCCCCTCTCTTTTTAACCCTTTGAGCCTGAAAACTACAGGGGAGAGCCTGGGGAGCTGTCTTCCAGCTGCACTGTGAAGAGAAAATGGCGCCAGTGTGCTGAGGGAGATAGCTGACTTTTCTCCCGCTTTTTTATGGATTCTGGCAGGGGTATTTATCACATATATAGCCTCTGGGACTATATATTGTGATATATTTGCCAGCCAAGGTGTTTTTATTGCTGCTCAGGGCGCCCCCCCTCAGCGCCCTGCACCCTCAGTGACCGGAGTGTGAAGTGTGTATGAGGAGCAATGGCGCACAGCTGCAGTGCTGTGCGCTACCTTGGTGAAGACTGATGTCTTCTGCCGCCGATTTTCCGGACTCTTCTTGCTTCTGGCTCTGTAAGGGGGCCGGCGGCGCAGCTCTGGGACCGAACATCAATGGCCGGTTCCATGCAGTCGATCCCTCTGGAGCTAATGGTGTCCAGTAGCCTAAGAAGCCCAAGCTACCACCAGTTAGGTAGGTTCGCTTCTTCTCCCCTTAGTCCCTCGCTGCAGTGAGTCTGTTGCCAGCAGATCTCACTGTAAAATAAAAAAACCTAAAATATACTTTCTTTCTAGGAGCTCAGGAGAGCCCCTAGTGTGCATCCAGCTCAGCCGGGCACAAGAATCTAACTGAGGTCTGGAGGAGGGTCTTAGTGGGAGGAGCCAGTGCACACCAGGTAGTCCTAAAGCTTTCTATTTATATTTATATTTATTTATTTTATTTATTACCAGTTATTTATATAGTGCACACATATTCCGCAGCACTTTACAGAGAATAATTGTCCATTCACATCAGTCCCTGCCCCAGTGGAGCTTACAATCTATATTCCCTATCACATGTACAGTACACGCACACATATTCACGCTAGGGTTAATTTTTGTTGGGAGCCAATTAGCCTACCAGTATATTTTTGGATTTTGGGAGGAAACCAGAGTGCCCGGAGGAAACCCATACAAGCACGGGGAGAATATACAAACTCCATACAGTTAGGACCATGGTGGGAATTGAACCCATGACCTCAGTGCTGTGAGGCACATATATATATATATATATATATATAGCTTCAATAAGAGGCGGCACTCGGTGACTTTTTCAATAATCAAATGCGTGTATTGTGGAACATCAACGTTTCGGGGACCCCCGTCCCCTTCATCCTGATGAAGGAGACGGGGTCCCCGAAACGTTGATGTTCCACAATACACGCATTTGATTATTGAAAAAGTCACCGAGTGCCGCCTCTTATTGAAGCTCTGTACATGAGGCCAGCAAAGGCCCGTGGAGGGCACCGGTGCAAGATTGTCCTTTACGGACTGGGTGAGTGCCGGGGATCCGGAGTACATATATATATATATATATATATATATATATATATATATCTGCCTATCTATCTCTCTACAGTGCTCTACTGAAATGGGCCAGTACGGATGCTCTAATAATGGCTATGCCAAATTTTCCTTTTGTATTTATTTATTATGTGTGAGATTGTTCATCTGTGGCTCCTGTACCCCACATGCTTACTTCTGAGCATGCAATATGTAAGGGGCAGCAGAGGGAACAGGTGGACATTTGTATTATGTGTACGGATTGCACTGTGCCTACCAGCTTAATAATTGAATAATTATTCACCTCATTATTATGCATCTAGGGGCATATTTAGTGCAATCTGCAAGGATGTATCAAATATCGTATGCAGGGACAGAACTTGCAATGAACGCCTTTATACACCTTAAATCAATAAAGCTTAGAGATGTTCGAGAGTTAATGGCATCGCATAACCTTAGTGTACCCAATGGATGTTCTTTGGACCAGATGGCTTGAAGATGGCTTCAAATGAGCAGTTACAAAGATACTTTTAGGAATAAACCCTCACACCAACACCCACAAAAATGGTCTTTTATCCAAATATAAAACTTTTTTATATAAAAAAAACTATTTGCTATATAGAATTACACGTATGCTTACATAGAACAATGCTTAGATGCTGGCAGGGATACAAACACTCTGGGTAGATCTTCCCAACCACCTGTTCTACTGTTCTACCCTTTGCGGGGGGGGGGGGGGGGGGGGGGGAGGGTGAGCTCATGGCTCATGACATATGAAAAACTGAAATTAATAGGCATGTGGTAGGGACACACTGAGCATTTACTGAGCAATACATGTGACCCGAATAACCCCTCTGAGCAAAATTTCCTGAAGAAAAACGACTGTATTGCCATTTAACAAACAGCAACTAATAGGATCTACACACTCATTGACTGTCCGCCGAGCTGCCCGACGGCCGATACAGCCATCGGATGACCCGGCGGCAGGGGGGGGGGGGGGGGGAGTGATGGGGGGAGTGAAGTTTCTTCACTCCCCTTGTCACCTGGCTCCATAGCCTTGCATGCTAATATGGATGAGATTGTCCATATTGGTCTGCAGGTATGAACGAGCCGGCACCAACGATGAACGAGCATCGTTCATCATTGGTTCCTACACACTGAAAGATTTGAACGGTATCTCGTTCAGTAATGAACGTGAAATCTTTAAGTGTGTAGGGCCCTTAATTTTTGCAGAGCAGTGTGAATTATAGGCTATTCTAGAGCATGATATAATGTATATAAATATTTGCTAGACACTTGCGGAGGGATGTAATGGCGTCCGAGTTTGCTGGAGTTGCAGGATGCCGGCCAAACTAAGACTTTTTTTTAAAGTGGCAGTCATTTACAAGGCATTGTTTTGCCTTGTAAATGACTGCCGCTTTAAAAAAACTACCAAGTTCGGCCAGAATCCTGCACCTCCGGCAAACTCAGACACCATTACATCCTGCCGCAGATTGCACAAACCTACTCCAAGTTTGCAGTTAACTACAAGCTTTCTCCTGAGCCAGAAAAGGATGGAGAGTCAGTTATTATACATAGCAATGACAGTTATAATTGACAGCAGCTGTCTATTATATAGCTTCTACAGTGGGTGATTCCTGTATTGCGTCTCCACCTTCTGCTGTCTCTCCTCATCCTATTTCATAAAAAGCAAAGTTGTAATCCTCCATTTGATAATCCTGCATTTACCCCAAACGAGAATGTGGATAACAGATGATTTACTTCCACCACAACAAATTCTGACTATAACAGAAAAAAATGTAAATGTTGATGGCAAAACCCATTTGTATAAAGCAGATAGCTGCTCATGGTCAAATACTGCAAGCTGACTCCTACGTATCCATGTGTGTGACGAATCCATGAGGGGGACTGTGTGAGGAGAGCTAAATGGCCTGCAGATTTAACCTAGAAAACTCAATGGAGCAGCCTAATGTACTTCTCTGTCACCATATGCAGAGTGATTGTAACCATGGCATTAAGCATAAAAAATGCTGCATTTTTGTAGTTCCGCAGTGATGGGGATAATTGTTCTTTTTAAATCTCATGCATCTATTGCACTATTTATTTATTATTGCTCAGAAACTACAATTGAAGTTATATTGTGTTTATGCCTGACTCCCCTGTGATACAGGCAAATTAGACAATAAAACATGTGCTTCTGTTAATAAACATAGTTTCCAAGTCTGATGGCATCGTTGTGGCCCCAACCCAATGCTAGAGAGTGAGGTTACTCACACAAGTATCCCAGGTAAGTACCAGCAATCCCCCCCCCCCCCCCCCCCGACCACCACCACCACCAACAGGTATCATTAAACATTGTGATTTTTTTTTTTTTTTTAGTGGGTGATATTAACAATATGAGCATTTTTGTATGGTATCAGTAGGATTTCTTATCAATAGTAAGCAGCCAAAGTGTGTTCTTTTGTTGAACTACAGTTTCCAGCATACCATAATGATACACCAGTATCACTCTACTTACACACAAACATCAATCCCCTGCTGAATAAAGTCTCTTCATTACGCAAATGAAACCTATAAAGTAAACAAATGCCCAGGAACATAAAAGTTGTAGCATGCACAAGATGACGGATTCTGTCCTGTATCCAGGCTGCAATATACGTTAATCAATAAAAGACGTGCAAAGTTTTAGCACAGTGTAAGTAAAAGGCGGAAAACACAGACATGCTCTACTTGCCAGAAAGAATACTTTGGGGCCAATCTCTGAAGTCCATTTCTCTGCTACCACAATCCGTAGTACCAATACTGGTATCCACAGCTGGAGAGAAATCTTTATGCGTTGCCGTGGTATTTTCATGAGCATTTACAGCAAAGATAGATATGAGCAGATGACTTTACAGCGTTGATAGAGACAGTAGGGCAAGGACAGCAGTGTTCCTCTCTGAGGACAATCTGTTACTGCTCTCCCAGGAAGGGTGACACGGAATCTAATGTAAAATTCCCTCTTTAATCAGATGGCCATTCAGAGTCAGGTGAGTCTGACACATAAGCAGCAGAACTGTGAGGATCTACACTTTATTTCAGATCTCTGACACTAGAACAGGGAGGGGAGATGTTTATTTTTAGATGTATCAAACACAAGATTAAAAAAAAGATTAAAAAAAAAAAAAAAACTCAATTGCATGGAAATCTCCGAGGGGAGCCTTAAATTAAGGACATAATTTAGTCGAAAAAATATAACGTCTGTTTTTTATTAGCTGCTCCACTTTTCATGAGCAGGGCCAGGAAAAAGCTCAATTAGTACAAAAGAATGTTTGATTGTAAAAGTGGTATATATTAAATTCTAGCAGCAATATTAAATGCTTCTTGTCCACCGATTACTTAACCACCGGGTATTCATGACTATTTTCACGGGCTGTAGACACACTGTACAGCTGAGAACAAAAATATATTACGCTATATATAGTCATAGTAACTAGTGGGGCGAGTTTTCTGGGGGCGAGGGGACATTTACAATCATGCTTAACATGTAATTCCGCATGTGATGAGTCACTAAACTTACTGCAAGTAGTATGTAAGAGAGAAACATAGAGTAGGCTTTATGACATGAAATTACAATGAGAGGAGTTTAATTGAAATACGAGAAAGTTCTACTTTGTCAGTGTTTCTGTATGGGGGAGATGTACTAAGCAGTGATAAAAGTGGAGAAGTGAGCCAGTAGAGAAGTTGCCCATGGCAACCAATCAGCATTGACTTAACATTTAGAATTTGCATACTATAAAAGTATACAGAGCAGCTGATTGGTTGCTACAGGCAACTTCTCCACTGGCTCACTTCTTCACTTAAATCACTGCTTAGTACATGTCCCCCAGTCCTGTGTCCCAACAGTTGCCAGCTTTGCTGGTTCACACATGCATATTGCGCTGGAAATCTCAGGCTTCCAGTTGCATTTATTCATTTGATTATTATTTCATAATTTTTAGACTAAAGAATCTTTTTTTTCTGGTAGAAGTTCCCGTAGAATGCTCAGTAGTGGAAGCTTATATAGTTGTCAAGACAGAGATCATTGCTGTACACAATGTCACTCATTTCCATAACAGCCAGACAGACCGCGCATGCTGTTTGCTGCATTCATAATCTGCCAAATGTTCATTAACATGTCAGTGTATACTGACACCGCCATCACTGTTGCCTGAACACTTGTCAAACTGAAGATAAATTAACCACACTTTGATAACAGTACAAGTTGCAGTAACTGCAGCGCAGACTGAGTGTAACCACTGGTACTGCATATACTGTAGCAGGTGCCTGAATGTATAGGCCAAAAGGTCCTCACAAGTACTGTACCAATTTGAAGCTTGGATTCGATGCAGATCTTACATGAAAGAGAGTACACTATATTATAGTAACAAGCAAAACAAAACAATTTTAGTCCTGACAACTATTTTTCATCCTTAGCAGTGTTATTAATCAATTGCACTATATATATATATATATATATATATATATATATGTGTGTATATATATATATATATATATATATATATGTGTGTATATATATATATATATATATATATGTATATATATATATATATACACACATTTTTATTAAATTACATTACTTACCAGGAGGGTATCGTGGGTGGAGCAGGTGGAGCTTGTGCTCTGGGCGCTGAAACCAGCAGGGAGCACTGACAAGGGAGAAGTAAAAATGTTTTACAGCTCCCTGGTCCGCACAGCAGTGCCTCTCTTTTAGGTGACAATCCCTGGTTCCTGCTCTCCCATGTGATTGGTACACTGCACAGCTGACTTTGTGTCTGGTCCTGTCTGTGTGCAGAGGTGTAGCGTGTAGCCATTATGCTACACTGCTGTGTCCCATATTCACATTACACCAGACAGTAGAGCCCATTCACATTTTGCCACTCAGAGCCCACTGCGCTGTGACACTGGTTGAACCTGTGTTTAGCCGAGGCCGCTACCCAGGCATTTCTACTTGGGCAGGTGTTAGTATGTACACATACTGTATGTGGTATATCATAAGCAAAAGAGTGCCGGACTGTGGTGATTATTAGAGATGAGCGGGTTCGGTTCCTCGGAATCCGAACCCGCCCGAACTTCATGTTTTTTTACACGGGTCCGAGCGACTCGGATCTTCCCGCCTTGCTCGGTTAACCCGAGCGCGCCCGAACGGCATCATCCCGCTGTCGGATTCTCGCGAGGCTCGGATTCTATCGCGAGACTCTGATTCTAAATAAGGAGCCGCGCGTCGCCGCCATTTTCACACGTGCATTGAGATTGATAGGGAGAGGACGTGGCTGGCGTCCTCTCCGTTTATAGAGAGTGAGACTAGAGTAGAGAGAGACACAGTAGTAATTTTGGGGAGCATTAGGAGGAGTACTTTAGGAGGAGTACTACTACTTGCTGAAGTGATAGATAGATAGTGTGACTGTATAATGTATATCTGACTTGTGGGGGAGACACTGACAGTGGGGAGCAGTTAGAGTCTGAGAGCAGGACTCAGGAGTACATATAACGTACAGTGCACACTTTTGCTGCCAGAGTGCCACACTGACATTGTGACCACACTGACCACCAGTATAATATATATTGTGATTGTCTGCTTAGGAGTACTACTTGCAAGTTGCTGATAGTGTGACCAGTGACCTGACCACCAGTTTATAATAATCACCACCAGTTTAATATATATAATATATATATATATAATTGTATATAATATATATATAATATTGTATACCACCTACCCGTGGTTTTTTTTTTTCTTTCTTCTTGATACATACTACTATAGTAGCTTACTGTAGCAGTCTGCGGTGCTGCTGAGCTGACAGTGTCCAGCAGGTCCGTCATCAGTCATTAGTACATAATAAATATATATTATATACCTGTCCGGCTGCAGTACTAGTGTGATATTATATATATATATATATATATATATATATTGATTTCATCTCATTATCATCCAGTCTATATTAGCAGCAGACACAGTACGGTAGTCCACGGCTGTAGCTACCTCTGTGTCGGCAGTCGCTGGTCCATCCATAATTGTATACCACCTACCCGTGGTTTTTTTTTTTCTTTCTTCTTGAAACATACTACTATAGTAGCTTACTGTAGCAGTCTGCGGTGCTGCTGAGCTGACAGTGTCCAGCAGGTCCGTCATCAGTCATTAGTACATAATAAATATATATTATATACCTGTCCGGCTGCAGTACTAGTGTGATATTATATATATATATATTGATTTCATCTCATTATCATCCAGTCTATATTAGCAGCAGACACAGCACGGTAGTCCACGGCTGTAGCTACCTCTGTGTCGGCAGTCGCTGGTCCATCCATAATTGTATACCACCTACCCGTGGTTTTTTTTTCTTTCTTCTTGATACATACTACTATAGTAGCTTACTGTAGCAGTCTGCGGTGCTGCTGAGCTGACAGTGTCCAGCAGGTCCGTCATCAGTCATTAGTACATAATAAATATATATTATATACCTGTCCGGCTGCAGTACTAGTGTGATATTATATATATATATATATTGATTTCATCTCATTATCATCCAGTCTATATTAGCAGCAGACACAGTACGGTAGTCCACGGCTGTAGCTACCTCTGTGTCGGCAGTCGCTGGTCCATCCATAATTGTATACCACCTACCCGTGTTTTTTCTTTTTTCTTTCTTCTTGATACATACTACTATAGTAGCTTACTGTAGCAGTCTGCGGTGCTGCTGAGCTGACAGTGTCCAGCAGGTCCGTCATCAGTCATTAGTACATAATAAATATATATTATATACCTGTCCGGCTGCAGTACTAGTGTGATATTATATATATATATATTGATTTCATCTCATTATCATCCAGTCTATATTAGCAGCAGACACAGTACGGTAGTCCACGGCTGTAGCTACCTCTGTGTCGGCAGTCGCTGGTCCATCCATAATTGTATACCACCTACCCGTGGTTTTTTTTTCTTTCTTCTTGATACATACTACTATAGTAGCTTACTGTAGCAGTCTGCGGTGCTGCTGAGCTGACAGTGTCCAGCAGGTCCGTCATCAGTCATTAGTACATAATAAATATATATTATATACCTGTCCGGCTGCAGTACTAGTGTGATATTATATATATATATATTGATTTCATCTCATTATCATCCAGTCTATATTAGCAGCAGACACAGTACGGTAGTCCACGGCTGTAGCTACCTCTGTGTCTTTTAGTTGTGCCTATTAAAATATGGAGAACAAAAATGTTGAGGTTCCAAAATTAGGGAAAGATCAAGATCCACTTCCACCTCGTGCTGAAGCTGCTGCCACTAGTCATGGCCGAGACGATGAAATGCCAGCAACGTCGTCTGCCAAGGCCGATGCCCAATGTCATAGTACAGAGCATGTAAAATCCAAAACACCAAATATCAGTAAAAAAAGGACTCCAAAATCTAAAATAAAATTGTCGGAGGAGAAGCGTAAACTTGCCAATATGCCATTTACCACACGGAGTGGCAAGGAACGGCTGAGGCCCTGGCCTATGTTCATGGCTAGTGGTTCAGCTTCACATGAGGATGGAAGCACTCAGCCTCTCGCTAGAAAACTGAAAAGACTCAAGCTGGCAAAAGCACAGCAAAGAACTGTGCGTTCTTCCAAATCCCAAATCCACAAGGAGAGTCCAATTGTGTCGGTTGCGATGCCTGACCTTCCCAACACTGGACGTGAAGAGCATGCGCCTTCCACCATTTGCACGCCCCCTGCAAGTGCTGGAAGGAGCACCCGCAGTCCAGTTCCTGATGTAACCAAGCTCACGCAAACCACCCCACCAACTCCCTCAGTGTCAATTTCCTCCTTCCCCAGGAATGCCAATAGTCCTGCAGGCCATGTCACTGGCAATTCTGACGAGTCCTCTCCTGCCTGGGATTCCTCCGATGCATCCTTGCGTGTAACGCCTACTGCTGCTGGCGCTGCTGTTGTTGCTGCTGGGAGTCGATGGTCATCCCAGAGGGGAAGTCGTACTCGTAAGACCACTTTTACTACTTCCACCAAGCAATTGACTGTCCAACAGTCCTTTGCGAGGAAGATGAAATATCACAGCAGTCATCCTGCTGCAAAGCGGATAACTGAGGCCTTGGCATCCTGGGCGGTGAGAAACGTGGTTCCGGTATCCATCATTACTGCAGAGCCAACTAGAGACTTGTTGGAGGTACTGTGTCCCCGGTACCAAATACCATCTAGGTTCCATTTCTCTAGGCAGGCGATACCGAAAATGTACACAGACCTCAGAAAAAGAGTCACCAGTGTCCTAAAAAATGCAGCTGTACCCAATGTCCACTTAACCACGGACATGTGGACAAGTGGAGCAGGGCAGGGTCAGGACTATATGACTGTGACAGCCCACTGGGTAGATGTATGGACTCCCGCCGCAAGAACAGCAGCGGCGGCACCAGTAGCAGCACCTCGCAAACGCCAACTCTTTCCTAGGCAGGCTACGCTTTGTATCACCGGTTTCCAGAATACGCACACAGCTGAAAACCTCTTACGGCAACTGAGGAAGATCATCGCGGAATGGCTTACCCCAATTGGACTCTCCTGTGGATTTGTGGCATCGGACAACGCCAGCAATATTGTGTGTGCATTAAATATGGGCAAATTCCAGCACGTCCCATGTTTTGCACATACCTTGAATTTGGTGGTGCAGAATTTTTTAAAAAACGAGAGGGGCGTGTAAGAGATGCTGTCGGTGGCCAGAAGAATTGCGGGACACTTTCGGCTTACAGGCACCACGTACAGAAAACTGGAGCACCACCAAAAACGCCTGAACCTGCCCTGCCATCATCTGAAGCAAGAAGTGGTAACGAGGTAGAATTCAACCCTCTATATGCTTCAGAGGTTGGAGGAGCAGCAAAAGGCCATTCAAGCCTATACAATTGAGCACGATATAGGAGGTGGAATGTACCTGTCTCAAGCGCAGTGGAGAATGATTTCAACGTTGTGCAAGGTTCTGCAACCTTTTGAACTTGCCACACGTGAAGTCAGTTCAGACACTGCCAGCCTGAGTCAGGTCATTCCCCTCATCAGGCTTTTGCAGAAGAAGCTGGAGGCATTGAAGGAGGAGCTAAAAGGGAGCGATTCCGCTAGGCATGTGGGACTTGTGGATGCAGCCCTTAATTCGCTTAACAAGGATTCACGGGTGGTCAATCTGTTGAAATCAGAGCACTACATTTTGGCCACCGTGCTCGATCCTAGATTTAAAACCTACCTTGGATCTCTCTTTCCGGCAGACACAAGTCTGCTGGGGTTCAAAGACCTGCTGGTGACAAAATTGTCAAGTCAAGCGGAACGCGACCTGTCAACATCTCCTCCTTCACATTCTCCCGCAACTGGGGGTGCGAGGAAAAGGCTCAGAATTCCGAGCCCACCCGCTGGCGGTGATGCAGGGCAGTCTGGAGCGACTGCTGATGCTGACATCTGGTCCGGACTGAAGGACCTGACAACGATTACGGACATGTCGTCTACTGTCACTGCATATGATTCTGTCACCATTGAAAGAATGGTGGAGGATTATATGAGTGACCGCATCCAAGTAGGCACGTCAGACAGTCCGTACTTATACTGGCAGGAAAAAGAGGCAATTTGGAGGCCCTTGCACAAACTGGCTTTATTCTACCTAAGTTGCCCTCCCACAAGTGTGTACTCCGAAAGAGTGTTTAGTGCCGCCGCTCACCTTGTCAGCAATCGGCGTACGAGGTTACTTCCAGAAAATGTGGAGAAGATGATGTTCATTAAAATGAATTATAATCAATTCCTCCGTGGAGACATTGACCAGCAGCAATTGCCTCCACAAAGTACACAGGGAACTGAGATGGTGGATTCCAGTGGGGACGAATTGATAATCTGTGAGGAGCGGGATGTACACGGTGATATATCGGAGGATGATGATGAGGTGGACATTTTGCCTCTGTAGAGCCAGTTTGTGCAAGGAGAGATTAATTGCTTCTTTTTCGGTGGGGGTCCAAACCAACCCGTCATTTCAGTCACAGTCGTGTGGCAGACCCTGTCACTGAAATGATGGGTTGGTTAAAGTGTGCATGTCCTGTTTATACAACATAAGGGTGGGTGGGAGGGCCCAAGGACAATTCCATCTTGCACCTCTTTTTTCTTTCATTTTTATTTGCGTCATGTGCTGTTTGGGGAGTGTTTCTTGGAAGGGCCATCCTGCGTGACACTGCAGTGCCACTCCTAGATGGGCCCGGTGTTTGTGTCGGCCACTAGGGTCGCTTATCTTACTCACACAGCTACCTCATTGCGCCTCTTTTTTTCTTCTTTGCGTCATGTGCTGTTTGGGGAGTGTTTTTTGGAAGGGCCATCCTGCGTGACACTGCAGTGCCACTCCTAGATGGGCCCGGTGTTTGTGTCGGCCACTAGGGTCGCTTAGCTTACTCACACAGCTACCTCATTGCGCCTCTTTTTTTCTTTGCGTCATGTGCTGTTTGGGGAGTGTTTTTTGGATGGGCCATCCTGCGTGACACTGCAGTGCCACTCCTAGATGGGCCCGGTGTTTGTGTCGGCCACTAGGGTCGCTTAGCTTAGTCATCCAGCGACCTCGGTGCAAATTTTAGGACTAAAAATAATATTGTGAGGTGTGAGGTATTCAGAATAGACTGAAAATGAGTGGAAATTATGGATTTTGAGGTTAATAATACTTTGGGATCAAAATGACCCCCAAATTCTATGATTTAAGCTGTTTTTTAGTGTTTTTTGAAAAAAACACCCGAATCCAAAACACACCCGAATCCGACAAAAAAAATTCGGTGAGGTTTTGCCAAAACGCGGTCGAACCCAAAACACGGCCGCGGAACCGAACCCAAAACCAAAACACAAAACCCGAAAAATTTCAAGTGCACATCTCTAGTGATTATATATAATACCCAAAAAAGGCAGCGGCACTCTGAGACTTATTGTGAAAAAATCCTTTGTATTGGGTCACATAAAACCAACATTTCGGGGCCCGCAGCCCCTTTGCAAAGGTGTGCGGCCTCCGAAACGTTGGTTTTATGTGTCCCAATACAAAGGATTTTTTCACAGTAAGTCACTGAGTGCCGCTGCCATTATTGGATATTAGACAGATTACTTCAGAGGGCACCGGAGCTAATTGCCTAATGTAAGTAGAGTTTCTAGTAAATATATGTATATTAGATAGATACCTAGATATTTACAAACACACATATAAACGCACATGTGTGTGTATATATATATATATATATATATATATATATATACACACACACACACACACATACATATACACAGACACACTTTTTTATTATTTAAAACTTATTTGTTTTCATTTTAATAAACTTCCTTTTTAAAATATAAATATACCTCTGTGGCTTGTCGGTCCTCCCCTGCACTTGCTGCTGCTTTACCTTGTGGGTGGGGGTTAGAAGGAGCGCGGTTGCTGGCAGAGCTGAATGCTCAGAGTCTATTTAGACTCCGCAAAGGGCCATGTGAGGAGGAGCTGCTGCGGCTAATCATGCAGAGGAGCCCTCCATCGGGACCAAGACCAGCGTGGCCATATTTTTACCTGGCAGGCTGGAGGAACAGGAAGCCTCTCTCCTCCCCTGGACTCTGGCAGCAATGGGGCTTGTTTATTACTGGCAGCAGCGCCGCATCCAGCGCTGATGACCAGTCAGCGGGACTCTGGCTGCGGCGCCTTTATCGGAGCAGGCACCTGGAGCTCAAGCTCCACCGGAGCCGCCCTCGCTACGCCCCTGTCTGTGTGCTGCTAATCCAGCCTCCAAGCTGCTTCATGTACGGAAAAAGTGTAACTAAGCTGGTGAGCAGCGCAACAGGTTTGAGGACTGTAGGGAGCTTGATTGAAAACAAAAAAAACCCACGTATTCTAGTTTTTTCTGTATAAGTTACGTAATGGTAAACTAGCTACCAGCTGGTCAAAATGATGGAACAACATAACAGTAATGTCAGCGTGAATGGAGCAACACTTGAATTTCTCTATCAGGCACCATCTAGTGCAGAGATTTTCAACCTTTTTTTACTCGCGGCACACCGAACAATATCTTAAAATTGCCAAGGCACACCATCAGTTCCCCACAGAAAAAGACAAAACACACACATTGGCCCTCCCAGTAAAAAAATAAATAAATCCACACATACATTGGCCTACACAGAAAAAACAATCACATTGCTCCCCACATAAATCAATCACATTTCTCCCCACATAAATCCTATTGCTCTCCACATGAATTATTCACATTGTTCCCCCCATAAATTCATAAATTCTTATTCTCCCCACATAAATCCTATTGAAATCCTATTGTTCCCCACAGGAAAAATAAAATAACAAATATTATCAGCTGTCCTCTTCCCTGTCCCTCAGTGGCGGGGGGTTGTTTATAGTGGAGTGCTGCGAATACTGAGCAGCGGGCGGTAGGGCAGGTGTGGATGTGGGTGGGCAAGGAAAGCTGTGTATGCAGGTGGGAACTGGGAAATGTATAGGTAGGCGGGTGGGCTGGCTGGGTGGTGAGACGCGGCAGCTGTGACCTATGATATCACATCTTTTTCAAGGCATAGGTCATGGCCGGAGCACGACTGGATCCTCTAAGAAGAGCCCGGGCCAACAGTTCACTGTGAAGGTGCAGGAAGCTGCTCTGGCTCCGCGGCACACCTTGCCACTGGTCGCGGCACACTAGTGTGCCAAGGCACACTGGTTGAAAAAGCCTGATCTAGTGGCTGCTGGCGTGCAAAACACTTGAATTCCCCCCATAGAGGTGAAGAGCAGTGTTAGCCTTTCATTATATAGGATGACCAATATTCACAAAAGGTTGCTCACCGCTGTATTGGTAACTAATGCGTAGTAGCATGATCTAAACGTGAAATGTCCACTAATCAAAATATATAACGTCACGAACAATCTCCTATATAATAGCCCTATTCTGTGACCTTGTGATTCATTTGCTAACGCTGGGCGGAGTCACAACAGTGGGCGGAGTTATTCAAATGAGTCACAGAGATCTGGCCAAATCTACAGGAGACTAGGAGCAGAAGCAGATAGCATGGACATTGGGCATGTCACAGGCAGGGCTGCATACCTCCCAGCTTTCTGCAGGAGCTTTCTCCAGGCAGAAGGAGGGAAACACTCAGCGAAAAGGGGGCGTGGCTTCACGGGAGGGTCCCCGTTTTCGTCAGTGAGGGGGCATGCCCAGCGCTCTGTGAGCTGCTGGCATGCCCCCAGGGGCTGATTATGAGTCCGGGGGGCCCAGGGCACTTGAGACAGGGGAGCCCTATCTCATTGCTGTGCCTGCTGGGGGTTGGGGGCGTGGCCTAATCGTGGACCGCGCGGCCACGCCCCCTTATGCAAATTCCGATTTTTGTTTTTATTTTTTATGGGATTTTGGCCCCTCAGCTAGGGCTAAATCCAGAGGAGGTGGTCGCTCCCCCCTACACACCCGCACAGGGAGAAGAAAGCAGGGAGACTGCTACCTCCCTGCAACACCACAGACCTGCCAATATGCAGCAGCGTGTGCTGACTGTAGCACAATGCTGCCACTGTTGCTGGCAGGACGGGGGGGGGGGGGGGGAGCTTCTGAGCTGGGACAGAGCTACTCCAGCCGGGGGGGCCTCTAAAACTGTGGGGCCAACGGTACGTATCCCCCGCCCCCCCCCCCCCCCCTTAATCCGGCTCTGCTGCTGGAACCCCCTGATGCCCCCTCTCCCTCTGTCTCCACTATTCACCGCTGCTCTGCTAAGCAGAACAGCGAGTACAGGAGCTTTCCAACTGCCCCCCCCACCGCAGGACACTGCGACCCGCGGGTGGGACAGCGGGACAGACCCCAAAAAATGGGACTGTCCCGCGAAAATCGGGACATTTGGGAGGTATGGGGGTGTGTGAGGGGTATGTCATACAGACAGACGGGCACCGGCTCACTGTGTGCTTGACCCCCCACATCGGCATACTCAGCAGGGTCTCTCTGGTGCGGAGGAGCGTCACTTTCTGACACACTCCACGCTTCTTAGCTGCAGTTTAGTGAGGCACCTGCCGCTGTGCAGGTTCCATACTGCCTCTGTTATCTCCAGCCCCGGCAACCCCACCGCTAGCTGCAGCGCTGCCACCCGCAGTGGAGTGCGCCCAGCTCATTCACACACTTTAGCTGGCGGGTAGCGCTGCAGAAATCCGAGCTGCTTGCAGGCTCTGACCCACTCCTCCCTCCAGCCGCAGCGTCTCCTGGGAGCTAACCAGTCACTCCCAGTCTCCCCTTACCACAGTGCCCGGAAGCCGTGAGGTCCGCGCCACGTGCATGCTATGACCCCCTCCTCCCTCCAGCCGCAGCATCTCCTGGGAGCTAACCAGTCATTTCCAGTCTCACCTTACCACAGTGCCCGGCAGCTGCGCGAGGTCTGCGGTGTGTGACTGAGGAGGGGGGGAGGGATGCGGACTGGCAGAGAAAGCAGGACTCCAGCCTGAGAGAGTCAGCCATGCCAAGTCTCCAGCAGCAGCAGATCCCAACAGGTTGGAAGGGAACAGCAGCAGCCAGCAGCAATGACTCCGGTAAGACACATCTGTCTGTCACCACTGTTTTGTCCCTAATACCAATCTCTCCCGTGCCCTGTGTTCTGTCATGTCCCTGGCCTTGCCCTGCCACCCTTATTCTGGCCCTTTCACCCTTATCCTGGCCCTGTCACCATTATGCTGGCCCTGTTACCCCTATCCTGGCCCTGTCACCCCTGTGCTTGCCCTGTCAACCCTATACTGGCCCCGTCACCCCTGTCCTGGTCCTGCCGCCCCTACCCTGGCCCTGTCACCCCTATCCTGTCCCTATCATTTCTGTCCTGGCCCTGTCACCCCTGTCCTGGCCCCGTCACCCCTGTCCTGGCCCCGTCACCCCTGTCCTGGCCCCGTCACCCCTATCCTGGCACCGTCACCCCTGTCCTGGCCCCGTCAACCCTGTACTGACCCTGTCACCCCTGTCCTGGCCCTGTTACTGCATACCCTCCAACTACCTTTTATGGCATGTACAGTACCCGCAGCGCCTCCAGACCTCTCCCCAATGCACCACACCTCCGCACCTTCCCCTCCACCACATGCGGCACTCCACCCCTCCCCCACATGCTGTGCCTCCAGACCCCCTACACCACCCGTGGCTCCCACTCCTCCACCCCTTCACCACCCACAGCACCTCCAGGGCCCTTCCACCATTCACCCCCCTTATACGTCTCCCCCCACACCTGCCCCCCTCCACCCGCAGCATCTACAGACACCCTCCTCCATCAGCGGTCCCCCCCTCACCCACCCCTCCCCCACCAATGGCACCCCTGCACCTGCCCCTCCACCACCTGCAGCACCTCCGGACCTCCTTTCCCATCCGCCGCAACACCCGTACCTGCCCCTACCCTACCCATGGTGCCTGCGGTCCCCTACCCAACCCCCGGCACACCCGTCCCTTCCCATCCCACAGCACCTCCGGAACCCTTCACCCATCCACAACATCCCCACACCTGCCCCTCTCCCACCCGTGGCACCCCTGCCCCTCCCCCACCTGCGGTGCCTCTGGACCCCTCCCCCATCTGCATACCCCACTCCTCTGCCCCTCCCCCACGCGCAGCACCTCCCGAACCTTCCCCATCCGGGCCCCACCCCCACTTCTGCCTCCCCTCCACCCGCAGCATCTACAGACACCATCCGCAGTCCCCCCCGCACCCGCTACATTCTGTACATCGTGCCCTGCAGGTGCTGTTCACGCCGTCGCAAGGGGCTGCGCCTCCTTCACCATCGCACGCCCTTTCATTGTGCAATATTTAACCACTAACAAAGGAATGCAGGTAATACTCCATATAATACAAATATTAAACCCCAGAAAGGCATGCAAGGGTTAAGGGGGCGTAGCCCCTTGCGACGGTGTGAAGAGCGCCCGTAGGGCGCGATGAAGCACCTAGTGATTATTATATTAGCTGACGATCTGTTATTGGAACGGCAAAATTATTCAACCTTCGCTATGTAGATTTGCAAATCACATCAAATTTGTACATTTATTTAATAAATGATAGAAATCTGCACATACCAGAAGGACAATTGTATACATTTAAGAAGAACATTGTCCAACGAAATCATAAATATTTAATGCAACGCTGACTGTGATACCACAGTATATGGTTACTGTGTCACTGATGTGTATCATTGTTATATATTGTTATACAGCTGTGTCCTCACACATCTAGCATCAATACACAAAATGGATTGAGACCCCCGGCCCGAGATTTGTAGCGTACAGTCTTTTTTATATTTAGCATGTTCACATTGCAGATGCAGCAGAACACCACTCATGGTGTACTACAGACGCTGGGCTGCAATTTTAGCCACGCAGGAATTCATTTTCAACATGTACAAAGTAGCAGATAAAGCACAGCGGAACATTGGGGGTCATTCCGAGTTGATCGCTAGCTGCCGTTGTTCGCAGCGCAGCGATCAGGCTAAAAATCGGCACTTCTGCGCATGCGTATGCGGCTCAATGCGCATGCACGACGTACTTTCACAAAAGCCGATGCAGTTTCACACAAGGTCTAGCAACGCTTTTCAGCTGCACTGCTGGCCGCAGAGTGATTGACAGGAAGTTGGTTTTTTTGGGTGGTAAATGACCGTTTTCGGGGAGTGTGCGTAAAAACGCAGGCGGGTCAGATACAAACGCGGGCGTGCCTGGAAAAATGCAGGTGTGGCTGGCCGAACGCAGAGCGTGTTTGTGACGTCAAAACAGGAACTAAACAGTCTGAAGTGATCGCTAGCTAGGAGTAAGTCTCGAGCTACTCTGAAACTGCACAATCTTTTTTGTAGTAGCGGTGCCATCCTTTCGTTCGCACTTCTGATCAGCTAAGATACACTCCCAGAGGGCGGCAGCTTAGCGTTTGCACGGCTGCTAAAAGCAGCTAGCGAGCGAACAACTTGGAATGAGGGCCATTGCGTGAGAAAAAGCTGTGGCCGCTGCAAAGTAGCACTTGGTATACAGATTCAGCCTCGTTCACACACACATGTACAAATGTCGTTCAACAGATTGATTAGTGCAAGCTAACAATGTTGTAGTTTTGTCACTTCCAGTTGTGAATTAGATGCACATTGTGAGTGAGAAAAATGCTCTGCGTGAGAGAGGAACTGGCGTGTCGATGGGGGGCTGTTTGGTACATCTAAAGCCACAGAGTATGAGGACACATCTGCATATTGGGGGTCATTCAGAATTGATCGCAGCCAGCAACTTTTTGCTGAGGCACTTAATGGGCTGCTATAGCTCTTAAGCTCAATAAGAGGCGAAACAGGATACACGTAAGCTGAGAAATGGGGGAGAGAAAACTAGCCGCCCCACTGCGTATGCGCAACATCTTGCAAACATCACAAGATCTCGTGTAAAGGCGGTCCCCCAGGGATGGCACCACTGCACAGCACACATATTGGCAAGTAAGCCTGCTGATATTTGAGAAATGATAAGCCACAAAGGGGGTGATTCACTAAGGATTACATAAACAATCCTTACTGCATTTCCCTGATGTTAGACTCCCGCGCGCACGTAGAATCCGTTCTGCGCATGTGCAGATCGTGTCCTGTGATCGCGGCACAGGTATGCAAACGTCTCTGCCTGATTGACAGGCAGAGACGTTCACGTGGAGAGGCAGTGGCGGCTACATTCAGGAAAACGAGGGTGCGCCGCCCCCATTTTCTGGGAGTGGTGAGGCTGACGCAATTTTCTTGGCTGAAGCTTATTCAGCCTGCCGTCGAAGATGAACATCATGGCTGATGATCGCAATGTGATGCACCTGAGATGCAATCGCATCACAAATGCAGGGAAGAGGTGCATTGCTAAGGACTGCAAATGCAAAGCTACTGCGACCAGCTTTGCATTTGTTAATGAATCAGGCCCAAAGTGTGCTTAGTAATTTTTTAGCAGCATCTGAATGATATTCCTCCCATATAAAATCATTATATGTTTTCAAATACCATAGAGAAAAGTGATTTTCTCTACATTACCTGCTTTCACACATACTGATGTCCAATGTAAGTGTCATATAGCGCTGGTTACATGACATATATCACCTCTTCATACATCTCCCCCTAAGTCTTACTGATATATAAGAATTATTGCAGAATAATCAACTGGTGAGTGAATAAATTCCAGATTTTTCAGGCCGCAACTCACTCTGATATACTGAGCACAGCCAGAGAATGGGAAGGTGCCAGGACTCCTGAGTGAGTCTGCCAAGATACTGCTACCTGTTCTTGACCTGGATCATTCCATAATTTATTTCTGGGCCATATTCCAGCATGCTGCACCAGCTGTATTCACTTCTACCTGATCCTCTACTAAAGTAAATCAAATTTCATTAATGCTACGCAGAAAAAGAATTTACAGAAGTTAGGGACACATATAGAAAATGGCAAGCTTAAAGCAAGATCTCCGACAGAATAAGAATTGAGTATACAAAGCCTAAATATATATGTAAATCGTGGCTCTTCCAGCAGTATGCAATTATTCACAAATAACTGACATTATGTTGCCTTTAATGGGATCTGGACTATAGATCTACAATGTCTAGGTCAACAGTCATTAGGTCAACCCCATAAAATCGACATGCATTAGGTTGACATTGACAAAAGGCTCTTGCAGGGCCAGGCATTGCACCATGGGGGTAATTCCAAGTTGATCGCAGCAGGAATTTAGTTAGCAATTGGGCAAAACCATGTGTACTGCAGGTGAGGCAGATTTAACATGTGCAGAGAGAGTTAGATTTGGGTGGGTTATTTTATTTCTGTGCAGGGTAAATACTGGCTGCTTTATTTTTACACTGCAAATTAGATTGCAGATTGAACACACCACACCTAAATCTAACTCTCTCTGCACATGTTAAATCTGCCTTCCCTGCAGTGCACATGGTTTTGCCCAATTGCTAACTAAATTCCTGCTGCGATCAACTTGGAATTACCCCCGATATGAGAGCACTTGTTTACAACTAGCTAGCAGTAAAAGGAAGCCAAATTTAGGAAAATGCAGCCACTGTTAGACCACTTTGATTTTGCAGTCAAGTGGCATAGGACGTAATTCAGACCGGATCGTAGATGTGCGAAACAAACGCACATCTACGATCAAAATCTTAGGCATGCGTGGGAACGCAACCACCAGGTCTGAATTAGGCCCATAGTCAGCTAAAAGTGGCATAGTCCAGCCCGATCACTTTGCTACACAATGTGTCTTTTTTGTTTTGGGGATACTGTACATTACAGTTTGTATGCATACTAAGACGTATCCCCAGAGCCGGTCATAGGCATAGGCAAACTAGGCAATTGCCTAGGGCATTTGATATGCCTAGGGGCACCAGTAGCTTCTGATGATTAAAATGATATGTGGCATGCCTATATTCTGTGTGTAGCATTTCATATGCAGATACAGCCACAGTCTCACACAGTACATAGGCATGCTGTATATCATTTTAATCAGCAGAAGCTGCTTGTGCATCCTAGCCACATAGCAATGCAAATAAGATGCATTTTCATAAAAAAAAGGTGCTCGACGTTAGCCTTGAGGCAAGATTTATGAGGACACATCTGTATCCAAGCAGAGGCAGAGGTCACAGTGTCAGTGGAAGTGTGAGTGCTGTGTGTATGTGAGTGGGTTGGTTGTGCAGTAGTGTCCGGAATATGTGTAAGGAGCATTATGTGTGTCATGTAAAAATGCATTAATAATGTGCAACATATGTGTAAGGGGCACTATGTGTGTCATTATGTGTATAAGAGCATTAATAATGTGCGGCATATGTGTAACAGGGTACTACTGTATGTGTGTCATTATGTGTATAGTGGCACTAATAATGTGCAGCAAATCTGTAGGGGGCACTATGTGTGTCATTATGTGTATAAAGGCATTAATAATGTGTGGCATATAGGTAAGGGACATTATGTGTATAAGGGCATTAATAAAGTTTGTCATAATGTGTAAGGCACATTATTTTTAAAGGACATTAATAATGTGTCTCATATGTGTAAGGGGCATTACTGTGTGGAATTATGTGTATAAATGCATTACTAATGTGTGGCATTATGTGTATAAAGTGCTCTACTATGTGGCGTTGTGTATAGAAAGGGCACTACTGTGTCGTCTAATGTGAATAAAAAGCAATAGGGTGTGGTGTAATGTGAATAAGGAGCAATTCAGTATGATGTAATGTGAATAAGGGGCTCTACTGTGAGGAGTAACGTTTATAAGGTAAAGTGATACTACTGTGGGATGTAATATGAATTATGGACACTATCGCATGATAAAATGTGAATAAAGTTGCACTACTGTGTGGCGTAATTTGAATTGGGGTTACTATTGTGTGGCCATGCCCCTTGCCAGCAAAAACACACCCCTTTTTGGGCTGTGCGTCAAATGTGCAAACTGTTCCTATTTAAAATATAAGGGGTACAAACACCAAAATAAGGACTGCTATGGGTGAGGGGTGATGGTGCTGGGAAAGAGGTGCAAGGTCAGAGGTGGAACCAGCGGTGGTGCTAGGGGGCACCAGCCAAAATCTTGCCTAGGGCATCATATTGGTTAGGGCCGGCTCTGCGTATCCCCCCACTGCACCACTCTTCACCTAGAGAGGGGCAACAGGGGAGGGAATGGTTGACTTGAAGTAGCAAGTGTATAGTAAGGTGTTATAACCTTATATGGGGTGAAAGCAGCCTCATATACACCTTTTAGAGGTGTATCTGTTGCAGCCTCCTCTCCCGTGGTGCAACATCCATGCTGATGATAATCAGCACAGACCTTGTCTGACCTGTTAAAAAATTGATAAAAATGTGAGTCCCACTCCCAATGCCATAGTACCAACCAGTACTAGACTGTTCAGCATGAGGTGTAGGGGCAAATTACTATTGAAAGTAGATAAAAGTACTGGTCACAGCATACCCAGGCTATCTTTAAATGGAAAAGGCTGCTGCTTGTTGTAATACGATCTATCCCATAGGTCTGCAAACTCGGTCCTCATTACCCCACACAGTGCATATTTTGCAGGTCTCCTCACAGAATCACAAGTGAAATAATTTCCAACTGTGGACCTTTTAAAATGTGTCTGTGAGTAATTAATACACCTGTGCACCTGCTGGGTTACCTGCAAAACATGCACTGTGTGGGGTAATGAGGACCGAGTTTTCAGACCTATGCTCGATCCGGAGCATAAGCAAATGATACAGCCTCCTGATTCATCTGGATCACAGGGGGTTAACAAGTGAGACTGAGCATGAGAGGAACATGTGAGCAGAGGACAGATATTGGCTGATGTTTCCTATCTGATGATACAGGAGGAAGGGGACTGAGAACTGCAGGCAGGCCTGGCGACAGGGGTGGGGGTGTCAAAGAGGACACCTGTACCGGGCCCCAAGGAACAAGGGGGCCCCGAGCATCAGGGGCACAAAACATGGGTCCGCAGCACTTAAGAATGCTGTGAGCTCCATGCGCTCCAGACCCCACACAAATGAATTAAGACTGAGACAATTGCTAGCAGAAATGTCCCCCATCTTACCCGTCACCTGGTATGATCTGGGTCTGTGTTGCCTGCTAGCCCGTCCCTGTCGCCACCAACTCCCAGCAGCCGGCCGTAGCCTCACCACTGTGCTGTCCCCACAGACTTTGGCCATAGTTTGTCCTTCCTGCCAGGATCCTATCTATGAGTTTGAGTGTGTATATATATATATATATATATATATAGTACACACCAAGGGGTCTATTTACTAAGCATTGGATGGAGATAAAGTGGATGGAGATAAAGTACCAGCCAATCAGCTTCGAACTGTTATTTTTCAAACCCAGCCTGTGACATGGCAGTTAGGAGCTGATTTGCTGGTACTTTATCTCCGTCCACTTTATCTCCATCCAGGGCTTAGTAAATAGACCCCTATGTAATGAATGACGGAATTACATCTTGTTCCAGTCTTCATTACACTGCACCAGTTTACACACGATATGCGACCTACGGGAGTGTGCAATCATCGTGCACATTAGACAATCAGCATGATTTGTCATTCCGATACAGCAAATCATGCCAATATCGTCTAGTGTGTAATCAGCTTTAGAGACAGGTCTTATTAATGCTGCACTTTATGACAGTTTGTGACTACTAAGCCTTGGATGGAGATAAAGTCGCTGGAGAGAAAGTACCAGCCAATCAGCTCCTGTCATTTTTCAAACACAGCCTGTGACATGGCAGTTAGGAGCTAATTGGCTGGTACTTTATCTCCAGCGACTTTATCTCCATCCAAGGTTTAGTAAATAGACCCCAAAGAACTTGAATGTAAGGATGGTGGCCTTAGTGGTTAGATGACCTATTTCTACAGAACATTCAACTCCTGAAATGTGTCTGCAAACACTCTCATTTTCTGCTGGGCAGAGGTGTTTATATAACTGAGATGCAATCTCTCCGCATGAGCAGATTGGGTTCTGTGTGTGCAAACTGCAGGGATTGCATCTCAGTAGCAGCTGCTACTGAATAACCCCTATTGTACTAGCCTCGAGCTTACAAACTCGCAGACTATTACGGTGTGCTAGTTCTGGGACAAACTTGCACCTTTTAATGCGCGAGAAGGTAGGAGTTTGTCCTGTATTAAAAACCATATTACTCTACATCCGTCCAGTATTTTCCATGGGAATGTGGGTTGCTTTAGATCAGAGGTTCTCAAACTCGGTCCTCGGGAGCCCACACAGTGCATGTTTTTCAGGTAACCCAGCAGGTGCACAGGTGTATTAATTACTCACTGACACATTTTAAAAGGTCCACAGGTGGAGCTAATTATTTCACTTGCGATTCTGTGAGGAGACCTGCAAAACATGCACTGTGTGGGGTCCTGAGGACTGAGTTTGAGAACCTCTGCTTTAGATGAAGGACTTCTCAATAGGAATCCTGATCATTTATATTGTTATATTGTACATGAGTTTCATAACAGGTGTAGTTACTGCCAAATGTTATAACAAAGAAAATTAAAGACATTTTATTGTATTTGAAGGGAGTGTTTTTGACTGGCAGTGCTTCTGTACATATTACAAGAATAAAAATATTCCTGTATTAAAAACATTTATCCTGTTATTACTATTCAAATGATGTGGTAAAAATATGCCATAAAGTAAGATATTTCAGATATTAACCTTGTCAATGTAATATTCTTCAAGCAGTTTATTTACATCTATAGCAGATGTATGAGGTGAAGGGTCACTTTAATTGCTGCCAGTAAACAACATACAGTATATCATAATCCCTTAAATGTCTTATAAAAGCCAGATCAATGGCCACGTATCTGGGGATTCATTAACACACGTGTTCCCAGCTGTCCTATTATGGAATAATTCTGAGAAGTATATGGAGCATCCCGTCCCATCTGACCATCAGCGACTGAGATGCTCAGGTGTCAGTGAAGCAAAGAATGAAAGTAGGTCACATCCACCTTTCTGCTTTCAGTTTAAAAACACATTCATAGTAAAGCATTCAGAGAAGTCTAGACTGGCACTACATTATGTCACTGGGGATATGTCACAATATTGAACAGAGTTATTTTATCAAAAAATACTGTTGACAGATCCTTGGATGGTAGATCCAGATTATTTATGTACACAAAAGCCAGTACAGAATATGCCAAGAATATGCCAAGAAGCCACTGACTGCAAGCATCAGAAAACAAAATACTAAGAAAATCCTCAAAACAACCTACATTCTGTATATACCCCCTTGATTACTTTTGAGAGATCAGATAAAATGTGTTGGAGATTTCTTGAGCCGGGATCGGTAAGTGATCTCACCACACAGGATGCCGAATGTCAGTAAACCGTCATCGGCATCCCGGGCGCTAGAATGCCAGCAGGGGGTAAGCGCAACGAAGCCCCTTGCAGGCTCGGTGGTGATCCCGCATGTTCTATTCTCCTCTATGGGTGGCATGGACACCCATAGAGGGGGAATCACCTACTTCGCTGGTATAGTACCCCTGTCGGGATTCCGGCATCAGTATTGAGACAGCTGGGATCCCGACGGGCAGTATGGACCTCTTTTATTTTAAATAAGATAAGCATAATTTCTTTTATACCTGTGCTATGGTTTTACCTTTGTTCATTTTATTTTTTTCTGCGTATAATAAATAATTGTTCATATATATATTGAGCATTGCGCTTTATACACTTTATATTTATACTAGTTTTCACTTTATTACCTTGAACACTTTTAAGCACTATTAGGCACTATTATCTGTACACTTGGTTTATATTGATCACCACTGCTAATTTATTTGGATTTTGCTGACACGAGGAGTGCTACCACTGTCACTATGAGGAGTGCTACCGCTATCACTATTTTTGTGAATTTTTGGTATAATTAATATTATTTTGAACATACTGGGGAAATTGTATAGTACTACTTTATTATAAATTGGCACTATAAACATCCTGGGCGGGATGTAATGGAGTCCGAGATAGCCGGAGGTGCGGGATGCCGACCGATCTCAGACATTTTATTTAAAAGTGGCATTAATTTACAAGGCATGGGTTTGCTATGTAAATGATTGCCGCTTTAAAAAAAAAGTCAGAGATCGGCCCGCATCCCACACCTCCAGCGATCTTGGACTATATTACATCCCGCCTCCTGTATCTAGAGTTGTCGCCTGTCCAGGTCTCACTGGATCATAGTTTTAAAGGTGCTCAGCCAGTTTACAACTTTATGCCAGGCTACAGGAGTCCTGGGAAACATAATGTACCCGCTGCTCCCACTCTCTACGCAGGCTGATTACCCTGTCAGTGGAAACAAAGATAGGATTTGGCAGGTTCCATAACAAAGGTGTAACAAGGGGCAGGATTACCTTGGCAGTGAAATCTGGCAACATCAGGTGAACTATTGTGGGCCAAGAAGGAAAACTGACACCACCTAGCCCTTAACTTTAACCAAATAGACCTACAATACTAATATCCAGGTGCCCCCATTCAGCATTGTACCCTGAGTGGTTGCCTGCTCAAATAGCCCGAGTTAATGCCCTGACTATATATACATCTATATATGCATAGTTGTAGTTGTTCTGTTGTCACCTCAGTATAGGCTCTTCATTATACAGTGGTAAACACAATGGAGCAAATTCAGTGAAGTGCAGAAGCCACTGATCTGATCTGTTCTGTTGGCTTTCATGCATTAACTACAGGAGGCTGATGCTGCTCACAGACTATGGAAGTATGAGCAGGAGTCATCCTACCATAATGAGCAGAGACATTGGCAACGTGAGCTGCCAATGGCAGCTTGCATTTAATTACATCTACCCAATGTGTGCACTGCACTGCATTCTTGTGTTGATATACTAAATGAAATGTGTTAGCATTGCCCATAGCATCAAATCATATTTTTGCTAATATCTCTATGGGTAATACCGTCACTTTTAATTTTTAGTAGTTTAGTAATCTACCCCCTCATCACTACAATATGGGATCTGTATTGTGCTAGGGCCAACTAATTATTGACTGCTTAGCTATTGTACAATGGCTACTGTAGAAGAACACCTCATTGTACTGTTGTCATGAGAATCTAGACTCTGCATTTGTAGGCTGTTGAAGCCAAGATGGAATTTGTTGGAATTCTTGAACTGTTTTTTAACCATATCAGTGTAAGTAATAACACATCTCGCAGTTATATTCAGAAACATAGACTATCTGCACAGAATATCTTGTATCATTTACTAAGCATTGTAATACGTTTATATCTATATTTCTTTAGAATTGACTTACATGAGTAGGCAGGTAAAGATCATAGACTGTCCCTGAGTCCACATCAATGGCATGAAAACCCACCACAGATCCAAAGATAACTTTCAGCCTTTGCCCATTCTCTACTGTTAGATCAACAAATAGTGGTTTCTGATGTAGAGATGAAAATGACTAAAAACAAAACAAAAATACAAAAATAAAATCTGAAATGATTCTCATTACAGTAGTAATTATTTAATCAATGCAATAAAATGCAAAGAACACCACATTTAACCTGGGACAATTCTCCACTGTAATGCTGGGTACACACTAGGCTGATGGATTGGCCTGCCGTCAGGTTCGCCGACCTACTGTATTTGACGATTGGTAATTGCATACACACCTACCGATGGTCAGCCTGATGTGTTGTACCCGACATCACAACTGGGTGGGCATGTACACACATCACGATGCGATGATATAATGTATCTGCAGATATATCGGCCATCGGCTGTGATGCAGGGTTGATGCAATGTCTGTGAGCAAGGTCATTCATAAACATAACAGGGGCACACACCCGATGACGCGCACATGATATATTGGCCGTACAATTGAATGGCCTGTATATCAGCCAGTGTGTGTACCCAGCATAACACCAATATTTATTAAGTTGACTATATTGTGGATACAGCTATTTTGTGGTTTGAACCAATATGCAGCCTTACCATACACCAGCACCTACCGTCAGATAGATCTGATGTAACTGTAGGCCCCCATAAACCAGTTCGATTTGGGTACTTTTCTTCAGATTTCGACGCATCTGACCTAAAAATCTGGAGAAAAGTGTCACATCGGATGGCTCTTCCGATCCAATGCGCAGTCCCGTGTCAGATATGTCTGAACTACAGATCTTTGTGGCTGCCCCAACTATTTACCTGAATCTGAATAAATCAGTTGCACATCCGAGTGTTTTTTTTTACTTCAGATATATCTGATCAGATTAATCTGAAGCGTCACTTGACTGGCATCTCCATGGCCACTCCCATCCACCACAGGACGCGGCGGCAGCAGCATCAGATCAATCACATGTAGCATGTGTGCATCAGATATATCTGAAGTGAATGTAGTGAAAATTAAAGCCAGGGTCCGATCCGATTCCCGTGACGCTCCCAGGAGAGTTCAAGAGAAATCTGATGTGATCTGCAGTTCAGACAAGTCTGAGTAGTGGATGGTCATTACACTAGACCGACTTTCATCAAATTACTGTAGTTGGTTGGTTGGAATTAAAATCTGGTAATGGATGGGACCAAATGACAATCAGCAATTTGCTTCTAAATCTTGGAAAATTTACAAAAACTGTTGTTCAGACAAGTTGTTTAAATCAAACTGATTTAACCAACTCGTCTGAACAACAGTTTTCGTCTGTTTTCTGAGGTTTGGGAGAAAATTGCTGATTGTCATTTGCTCCCATCCATTACCAGATTTCTCATACGTCCTAGAGGATGCTGGGGACTCCAAAAGGACCATGGGGTATAGATGGATCCACAGGAGCTTGGGCACACTATAAAGACTTAAACTGGGTGTGAACTGGCTCCTCCCTCTATGCCCCTCCTCCAGACCTCAGTTAGACTTTGTGCCCAGGAGTGATGGGTCACACACTAGGGGAGCTCTCCTGAGTTTCTCTAAAGACTTTATTGTTAGGTTTTTTATTTTCAGGCAGACCTGCTGGCTACAGGCTCCCTGCATCGTGGGAGTGAGGGGAGAGAAACAGGACCCACTTATTCTTAGTTTAAAGGCTCTGCTTCTCGGCTACTGGACACCATTAGCTCCAGAGGGTTCAATCACTTGGTGCGCCTAGCTGCTTGTTCCCGGAGCCACGCCGTCAATCCCCTCACAAAAGCCGGAAGAAAGAAGACGGGTGAGTATTGGAAGAAAAGAAGACTTCAGTGACGGCAGAAGACTTCAGTAATGGAGGTAACAGCAGCAGTAGGGCTGCGCTCCATGCTCCCACACACCAACGTCTCTGGCAGGGTGCAGGGCGCTGGGGGGGAGCGCCCTGGGGGCATGTTGCTGTCGGCCTATAATGCTGGCGGGGGACATATTACGGTGCCTGGGCACAGCGTATGTTCACCCCGCCAGCGTGTCGCAGGGGGGAGAGACAGCGGTAGCGCTGCGCTCCCGGCTCCCGCGCTTTCCATCACCTGCAGGGTGCAGGGCGCTGGGGGGTGGAGCGCCCTGGGCAGCATATAATAAAATCTGTAATATCACTGGCGGGGGGACATACTTCGGTGCCCACCCCACCAGTGCGCCGTGAACGGGAGGGAACAGCAGCGGTAGCGCTGCGCTCCCGGCTCCCGCACTCCACTGGAACTGCAGGGTGCAGGGCGCTGGGGGGGAGCGCCCTTGGCAACATTTATAAAATGTGATCGCTGATCGGGGGGCACATGCTTCGGCGCCCGCCCCGCCAGTGCGCCGCGAACGGGAGGGAGAGGCAGCGGTAGCGCTGCGCTCTCTGCTCCCGCTCCCCGTCGGCCTCCAGGGTGCAGGGCGCTGGGGGGGAGCGCCCTGGGTGGCATTGATAAAAGGATCCCGGGCGGGGGAACATACCCGGACACCGGGTGTCTTCGCCCACCGGGAGACCGCAGCATGCACGCTGCGGTCCATAGCTCCCACACACCAACGGCTTCCGTGGGTGCAGGGCGCAGGAGGGGCGCCCTGGGCTGCGTTGGGACAAAAAAGTAAGTTATACAGGGGGTTACCCCCTGTATATAGGGTCCCCAGCTAGTTTTTAGGGGGTTATATATTTATATATTTATTTAATTGAGCGGGCTTAAGCGCGCCAGGAGGGGGCGGAGCTTAGCCCTCACAGAGGAGTCAGCGCCATTTTCCTCAGGTCCCCACCAGGATTTACTGTATAGTAAGAAGGAGGGGGGGCACAGAGTGTTTAATGCTATATGGGTGTCATATAGCATTAGGTTTAATAATGGACGCATAATCCTTGTTGTGATACATAAACTCACTGTTTCCCTGTTTTTTACCCACTATCGGTTAGTCGACATATGTTGACAGGTGTTAGGGCTTTGTCACAAGCTGCTGTGGGGATAACTGTCTGCTTCGCCGACGCTTGGCGGTACTTGATTCAAAAAAATTAAGTATTAGCAGGTTGGTTTTGTGTGCTTGAAAACAAGTCAACGCGCTAGGGGAGACACAGTTGTTGGTGGATGCCCTGTCGGCATCAACGGTATTTCCGGGGTAGAAAAATTAACAGGCTGTTATTGCCTTGTACCTGTATTGGTATGTATATATATATATATATATATATATATATATATATTTATAGGTATATGTGGGGGGAGTGTTATTGATATTGTATATGTATACTTCCCTCAGACCCCTCGGGGTTCTAAGATTATTATTATTTTTTGCCCACTTACTACTCCTTGCTGTCGACATTTACTCAGTTTCTGTCGACCATAACGTTCCTGGTAGATCCACATCGGGGGCACGTCAGTACATGGTCATACACATTCACAACACATTGCTGGGACCTGACGGGTCTGGCAATCCACTTGCGTATAGGTTATATCTATATGTATATATATGTAGATATATAGTTATATATGCATGGTTTGGATATGTGTGTTTTATTGTGTATTACATTATGTATATCCATGAATGCTAAGATGATGGTATTCTTCTCATGTGCTGATCGCTCTGTTGATTAAGCTCTAGATTGGCCGTGACGAGTTGGTTTTCGATCCTCTCAGGGAGTCCGACTATTATTCTCTTCCCAACGCGGAGAGAACATTACGGCAGTCAGCTCCTGGTCGACGCAGAGCCCGGTCGCAAAGGATCATACACAGGAAGCTAAGTGATATTTTATTTCTATACTTTGGCCTTATTTGCATTGCATGCATATGAGGGAGGGTTGTATTCGGGTAGGCATCCGATAGAATTACCCTACACAGAGTGGGTAAGCTTGCTTATGTTGATTCTACTTATAACATTGCAGCAGGCTGCCGCGTGACAGCAGGAGGTGTAGCCGGGAAAATGCTGAGGTTGTCTCCGAGAGATACTTGGGGGAGGTAGACAGCTGTTTGGTGAGCCCTCTGTTCAGTCACTCTCGGCAGATACACCTGGTAAGTCTACCTTCGTGAGTTAGCCTCCTTCACAACGGTTGGTGACGCATTCTTTTGTGGGATGCAGTCGTTTTAACCGGTTCGATACCGTTCTTTTTTTCCTTTTCTGTGCAGACAGTGGAAGGTTGGAAGGTAAGAGTTCTGCAGCCTTGGTAGGTTCGCAGAAGTGGATGTCGTTTTCTGTTCCAACACATCCACCACTTGTCGCTGAGTCTATCTGGCTAGTTCCCACTCCGGTGAGCGCTCGTCTAATAATTTCAGTTAGTCCAGGAATAGACTAAGACTTGTGAGTTATTTATAGAATCAAAAGGGGGAGCATTCTGAGTTACGGTGGTTCCCCTTACTGTTTTTTTCTAATGGATCTTGCCATTCCCCTCTGGTTGGGGAGGTAGTACGCTACGTCATACAGAGGTGCGTCAGGTTCAGGACATTGTCCGGTTGTCACTGTATAAAGGTGCAAATCGTTGTTTCTCTCTGACTGTTCTTCGACACAGGGATTGGCTGTTGTTCCCACCGACACAGTTGTCGGAGGTAGGTTTCAGAGTAGATACTGCCCGGTTAATGTTCGGGAAAGAGGAAAGAGGTCTGAGTATACATAGTTGGATCAGCTTTGCTGGGACACTTCATCAATATGTTCTGTTACTAAAACAGATGGGTGCGGCCTATGAGGCCTGTTTTGGTGAGCAGGTCTACTGCCAGAGTGGCTTTCAAGGGCCCAGTTGGAATTGTGGTCCGCGTTTCACCTGCACATGCACCGGAATATAATCCTCAAGGCCAGGACATCACTCCTGTGGTGTCTGCTCGGTTCTCTCCTTCTAGAGGGATGAAGGTTCGGGATCCAAGGTTAGATCTTGGTATCCGTGCATAAGGATCTCCGAGGCTGGGGAGCAGGCCTTGCAAAAGACGTATTTCCAGAGGTTAAGGTTAAGTTGGAAAGCTTGTCTGCAATAAGCTTTCTTGATTTAAGAGATATTTTCGACGAACGTATTCTTCGTGTTCGGCCCATGTTAGTTCTGCCAGACCACTTATCAGCAATGGCGTGAGTAAGCCGCTATGACGGAACATGGAGCAAAGCGGCAATGGCAGAAGATGCACAGTTTTGCCGTGGGGCAAAAAGTCTGGTAGTATTAGTTCCGGTGGTTAGCGAAGCAGAAATAGATTTCCTCTGCTGATCCGATCTCCATCCGGGGGAAAAAATTCAGTCATTGTCGAGAAGTTTTCACAGACGTGACAACTTTTGTGGAGGGTCGCAATTGGTCATGTTGGTGTCTCGCTTCAACGAGAGGCCTCAGGGATATTGTTTCAGATCAAGGGACACCCTTGTGACACCGTGGGTGTTTTTTAGTCGGTCTATGTGGCCTCTCCTATTTCATTTTTTCGGAAGGTGATAAACGTAAGAAGAACATAGGTTCAGGTGATCCTCTCGGATCTGATTTAACCAAGGAGTTTTTGCTATCCAGTTTTTCATGATTTGCTCATGGGAGTTTCCTGCCCTCTTCCTTTACGCGAGGAACTGTTACAACTAGATCAGGGCGTGTATCAAGACTTACCGCGACTGCGTCTGACGGCGTGGCGGTTGAATGCCATATTCTAAGCCGGAAGGATGTTCTCAGTGAAGCCGTTTCTTCAATGTTTCAGGCTAGGACAGAAGTAACGGCAAAGCCTTTCCGCCATGGTTGGCGTATTTCTGTGTCTTGGTGTGAATCCAGGATGGTTCCTACGGAAGACTTTCTGCTAGGTCATTCTTATCCATACTTACAAGCCATTGTGGATGCAGGCCTACAGTTAGGCTCCATTTCGGGGTGCAGTATGGCCTTATTATTTTCTTTAAAAAAAAAAAAAAAATTCTCTCTTCGAAAGTGGTCATGCTATTGGCTTTGGCGTCCGTATGGTGGGTGTCGGACGTGGTGGGTTTGTCTCACAAGAGCCTTGTTTGATCTTCCAGGTAGACAGAGAGGACTTGTGAACTCGGATTGTAGTTCTACCAAAGAGTGGTTTCTGGGTTTAGCAGAAAACAGTCTATTTTTGATGCCGGTGGTTCCTTCGGCATTAGCTGATTCAAATTCTTTCGGTGTTACTGGGGATTTGAATATTTAGGTTGCCAATTTGGCTCAGTTTGGAGAAATAGAGGCTCTGTTTCTCCGGTATGCTCCCAACATGCTTGGGGCGACTGCAGTATGCAGTCTGTTACACGCTGAATTTGTGATACGATTTGGCATGTTGTTCGATGGTTGGATTGCCGTGACCGAAGTAGGTGGAGGTCCATTCTTCTGGGAAGATGGGCTTATCTTGGGCGGATGCCCGAGGAGTCTAGGCGGTTCAACTTTGCCGAGCGGATTATTGGTCGGGATCAAACGCTTTTGCTTTGCTCTACGAGTTTGATACCATGATTGTTGGGGACCTTTTGTTTGCTCATTCGGTGCTGCAGAGTCGTCCACACTCTCCCGCCCGTTTTGGAGCTTTTGGAGTCCCCAGCATCCTCTAGGACGTATGAGAAAATAGGATTTTATACCTACCGGTAAATCCTTTTCTCTTAGTCCGTAGAGGATGCTGGGCGCCCGTCCCAGTGCGTACGGTGTCTGCAGTTAGTGTTTTTGGTTACATCCTGGTGGTGTGTCTTCTCTGTCAGGCGGTTGCTACCGTTTTTTTCATGCCATGGCATGCGGGGTCTTATTTTTGCTTATGTGGACACATGGTTTGTGTTGCATTTTCTCTCAGCATGTGGCTGTGTTTTGTTCATGCTGTGGGCTGGTATTCTACTGAATGCCACGTTCTACGGTGTGTTTGAGGTGTGAGCTGGTAGGACACTCACCGTGTTTATAACAATAAATTCTTTCCTCGAAATGTCCATCTCTCCTGGGCACAGTTTTCTAACTGAGGTCTGGAGGAGGGGCATAGAGGGAGGAGCCAGTTCACACCCAGTTTAAGTCTTTATAGTGTGCCCAGGCTCCTGCGGATCCGTCTATACCCTATGGTCCTTTTGGAGTCCCCAGCATCCTCCTCTACGGACTAAGAGAAAAGGATTTACCGGTAGGTACCAAAATCCTATTTTTCATTTCAACCAACTAGATTGTTGGATGAAAGTAGGTCTAGTATATGACCAGCTTAAACAGAATGTGGTAAATTTACTAAGACAGGAGTTCTATTTAAGATGGGATGTTGCCCATAGCAACTAATCAGATTCCAGGTATTATCTTTTAAAAGGTGCTAGATAAATGAGAGGTAGAATCTGATTGGTTGCTATGTGCAACATCCCATTTTACACAGAGCTCCCATCTTAGTAAATGTACACTTTGTCTGATGTGCCGCAGTGGTTTTTGCTGCATTATTTTGCTAGCGTTCCTGTGTAGACCCCACACTTTCTTCATCATGACATTCTTCTTTTTTTTCTCTCTCAAAAAAAGTCCCTCAGATTATGATAGCATACTAATGTTATGTTGGATTTATGTCCATATAAATATGTTTACACTCTATATGTGCAGAAACTTTTCATGATTATTACTTGCTTTAACTGTGAATAAATGCCTCTTGCGTGACCAAGTAAAAAGTAATCTTTTATTTGCTAACCTTTATCTGTTGACCTCCACCCACCCGTTTCTCTAAAAAATATAAAATGGGGGTGTTGCCTATAGAAATCAATAATATCTGTCAATTACTTTCTAGAATACAATAGAGATCTGATAGCTAGAATCTGATTGGTTGTTATAGGTAACACCACCACTTTTAGTTTTTTTTAGAATCTTTAGTAAATGTACCCCCCTGGACTTTAATTCGAGTATCACACTTTGGGGTCTATTTGTCAAGCAAGGATAACCACTTTATCATGCGTTTTGTACAGAAAGAAAAGGATTACTGCTGCTTCTCAAGTTTTATTAAGAGGAATACCAGGGAGAAATCAGTGATGATGAGATTAATGCTGCCACCCTAGCCCGCTATTGGCATGACTAAGAAATCCCATTCTGGCCTCTCCTGTGCATGTCTGACCCTCTCTGCTTGCACATGCACTGTATGTGGGAATGGTAAGCAAAATCTCCAGATGACTTATCCGCCAGATATTCTACAGTGTTTTAAAGTGGAAGTACGGTCCTTTCAGTTAGCGCAAACACAATACGGAGACAAATTAAAGCAGTATTTACGCTGATTACAGAAGTTAACACTGAGTAACTGGAGATTAGTGTTTTTGGATCAACCCCTCTCAACTCATACTTGCCTACTCTCCCAGAAAGCAAGGGAGACCTTGTGATGTCGTATGGTCAGTGACTTCTTACTTCCCGAGTGAAGTGGGCTGTCTGTGTGACCGATTTTGCAATTTGTACTAAAATGTGTCATCAGGGGGTGACGCCACAAAGACGCCATAGCGCCATCAGTTCCCCCCTGCTCCCCCCACTATGCCGCACCGTGCATCCTGCATCGTCAACCTGACTGCCAGAAAGTTGGCAATTATGGTTTAATTAAGTTGTATTTCTTTTAAATACTGTTTAATTGTTTTAAATACTGTGCAAACCTAAAGATTGATAAATAGGCTCCTTTTACTGTACTTTTATAGGCTTGAATATATTGGTTTATATGTGCATATAAAGCAGGGGTGGGGAACCTCCGGCCCGCGGGCCGTATACGGCCCACGAAGCCGTTTGGTCCGGCCCACCAGCTTGTGTCAGTGAGACACGCTGCCGCTCAGTCCGGCGGCAGCGTGTCTCAGTTGTCAGAACAGGGAGACAGGGAGGAGAGCGCGGCTGTCGAGTGGGAGCGGAGGCGTGTAGTACTGTAAACCAGCCGCCGGTCCGTGAGCCAATCAGAGCTCGCGGACCGGCAGCCAATCAGGAGCCGCAGCTGCCGGTCCGCGAGCTCTGATTGGCTCTCGAACCGGCGGCTGGTTTGAAGTACTACACGCCGCCGCTCCCACCCGACAGCCGCGCTCTCCTCCGTGTCCCACAGTAAGCAGCACGGAGGGGAGAGGGGAGGGCATCTGTATACCTGGCACTGTGGGGGCATCTGTATACCTGGAACTGTGGGGGCATCTGTATACCTGGCACTGTGGGGGCATCTGTATACCTGGCACTGTGGGGGGCATTTGTATACCTGGCACTGTGGGGGCATCTGTATACCTGGCACTGTGGGGGCATTTGTATACCTGGCACTGTGGGGGCATCTGTATACCTGGCACTGTGGGAGGCATTTGTATACCTGGCACTGTGGGGGCATCTGTATACCTGGCACTGTGGGGACATCTGTATACCTGGCACTGTGAGGGGCTTTTGTATACCTGGCACTGTGAGGGGCATTTGTATACCTGGCACTGTGAGGGGCATTTGTATACCTGGCACTGTGGGGGCATTTGTATACCTGGCACTGTGGGGGCAATTGTGGATCTGGCACCGCACTATTGGGGGCATATGTGTATCACATCCCATTTTAACTGGCCACACCCATTTTTTGGGCGCGTGCGCGCCTCCGGCGCGCACACACAGTACCTCTAAGGGGCAGACCTACTGGGGGGCAGGGTAATTTTTTAAGTTGAGAATTTTTGTACGGCCCCCGAAGGATTTTATAAATATCCAAATGGCCCTCGGTAGAAAAAAGGTTCCCCATCCCTGATATAAAGTAAAGTATGTCTCATTGTGCAAGATTCAAATGTATTTCTGGTCGGCCGCCACTAGATGGCACCCAACGGAGCTTCGTTCGGGCTTGATCTGCTGCCGGCGTCTACATTTCAGTTCGCACCCCCAGGGTGGCGAGCTGAAATGTGTGAAAATTGACCCGTTTGGGCGCCCAAATAGCACTTTTCCCGATCTCGCCTATTAGTTTAGTCAGCTAAATCCGACACTAACGGGAGCTATCATATCGCCCCCTACTATCTCCTGTCACTTTAGGTGGGAGATCTGGGGCGATAACAATTAAATTCCCACCCTTGAGTTTCAAGAAATGGGTGAGTGTTGATTTCAGAATTTAGCCATTATGCAAAAATGCATTGTGGAGTCCTACTGGCTTAAAGTACTTTCAGATATGCAAAACTGCCTCCTTTTGCAAATCACTTGCTATTCCCATTGTCATATGCAGCCAGCTGATCAAATCATAACAAAATCAGTAGTATATACAATGATTCTAATACACATGAGCCATTCGGTTTTACTGAAATCCGAACTTTTGGGGATTTGAGTCAAACCAAGTCCAGGCAGGGGTGCCAAGAGAAATCCTGGGCCCCAATACAACAACTTTCCGTTCCCCCTACCCCCCTGGAGGGGGTGTGACCACAGCATGCAGGAGGCATGG
Organism: Pseudophryne corroboree; assembly: GCF_028390025.1. Classification (NCBI taxonomy): domain Eukaryota; kingdom Metazoa; phylum Chordata; class Amphibia; order Anura; family Myobatrachidae; genus Pseudophryne; species Pseudophryne corroboree. The sequence goes on along the minus strand of NC_086451.1, from coordinate 305,457,002 downwards.
CCACACCTCTTTGGGGGGCCCAGGTAATTTGTACCCTCTCCCTCACTCAGGTCACTTTGGGGTTCTGAGCTGAACCTTGTCCCGGCTCGAGTCATTCCACCAAGTTTGAACTCAGATCTAAAAACCGAATTGCACGTGTTTTGGATGGCATACAAGTCCCAGGTTTCAGGTTATATTCCTCACTGCATATTAATTAATGTTATTGATATTAATAATATCGTAGGAATAAAAACCAGGTCAGGGGCGTTTTAAGAGAGGAGGCGGCCTGTGTCCAGCCTCCTCCGTTCGGGCCCCCTCCTCTCTGCCCAGAGCGCTGTAGAGTCTGAGCACTAGAGGGCTCAGACTCTACTGCGCATACGCAGATCTCTGGGAAAATGGTGCGGTGGCCATTTTCCCTGAGATTTCTCTACTGCGCATGCGCAGAACTCCGTGAAAATGGCCGCTGAGCCATTTTCACGGAGTTCTAATAGCGCTGCGGATACCGGCGCTGGACTTTGGAGAGGTGAGTATTTTAAAAATGGGTGCAATGTATGCGGTGGGGGCCCCCTCTGGACTCAGGGGCCTGTGTGCACCGCACACACTGCACCCATTATAGACACGCCAGTGAACCAGGTCCAAATTATGATTGTAGCTGTTTTTATCAATTTTAAAGAAATACAGATCCAAAACTGAAACCAAAACATTTGAGGGTGGTATTGCCAAAACCAAAACACGACGATGACTTAGAGCGAAAACCAAAACATGGGGTCTGTGCACCTCTATAGAATTTACACAACATGCATTGTACAGGACAGAACGCAGCTGCTGCATATGCCCAGTGGCAGCAGCTTCTCTTACAAAGTCTGCTGTGTGTACATGTGTGTTTGTAGATCTGAGTGCTCAATCAGCACATCAGGTCCTTGAAACAAGAGAGCAGCAAGAAGAAACAGGTGTCTTACCATGAGATGGGAGAATGTGTGCTCAGAATATCCAACGAGATCAGTATGAGATACCGCCGTGTGGTATCCCGGCGGTCAAAATACAGATGCAGGGATACCGAATTTAGAAAGACCAACAGGAGTGAGTTAAGGGCATTCTACCCTCTACCCACCCCCTTACCCTAACCCTCCCTGCCCGCAGCCTAACCCCAACCTACCCCCTTTGTGCCTAACCCTAACCACCCCCCGGAGGTGCCTAAATCTAAACCCCCCCCCCCCCCTCCGCAGCCTAAAACTAATCCTCCCACCCCGTAGCTTAACCCTAACCCTCCAAGGGGGGTGCCTAACCCATACACCCATACACCCCCATCGCAGCTTAACCCTAACCCCCTGGAATGCAGCCTAACCCTAACCCTCCCCCCCGCAGTCTAATCCTACCCCCCCTCCCCTCCCCGAGGCTTACCTCTACAGTGGTGTGGTGTCTCCTCGTTCGGGATCACGGTTGTCAGGATTCCGGTGCCGAGATATTGCTATAATTCTGGATGCCGGTGTCGACATTCAGACTGGTGTCGGGATCCCGGCGTTGGTATTCTGACTGCCGGGTTCCTGACAGCCGGGATCCTGACTACATCCCTGTCCAACAGTATTTGGCTGCTGATGTAAGTGGAACTGCGTTTTCTTGACGCAATCTCTGACATTGGCACACCCACGTCACAACCAAAATTTCATGCAAACCCCCTGTCACTGCCCAAGAATGCCTATTGGACCTGCAGAGATCTCCATAAACTAAATGTGTAAACTACATGTGATGTTATAGATTGTAAGCTTGCGAGCAGGGCCTTCCTATCTCTATGTTTATTACTCAGTTTTATTTTAGCATTGTTGTTTTCAATTGTAAAGCGCAACGGAATTTGCTGTGCTTTATAAGAAACTGTTAATAATTAAATAAAATATATAATCATGTATTGAAATTATATTCACTCTAGTACTGGAAGTCTGTAAGCAGCTTTGAAATAATATTATTTTTCCTAGACTGTGGTCTTTAACCAAATTCTGATTTTAAACATAGGGGGTCATTATTGTTCTTTTGTAACATTGGGCCTAATTCAGACCTAATTGTAGCAGCAAGTTTGTTAGCAGATGGGCAAAACCATATCCACTGCAAGGGTAGGGGGGCAGATATAACATGTGCAGAGAGAGTTAGATTTGGGTGGGGTGTGTTCAAACTGAAATCTAAATTGCAGTGTAAAAATAAATATTTACCTTGCACAGAAACAATATAACCCACCAAAATCTAACTCTCTCTACACATGTTATATCTGCCCCTCCCCCTACAGAGCACGTGGTTTTGCCCATCTGCTAACAAAATTGCTGCTACAGTCAGGGCTGATTAAGGGTCCTTCCGAGTTGATCGAACGTAGCAACTTTTTGCTGCCCGTGCGATACTCTAGACGCCGCCTATGGGGGAGTGTATTTCTGCATAGCAGGGCTGCGAACGCTTGTGCAGCCCTGCTATGCAAAAAAAGATTCCTGTAAAACAAGACCAGGGTAAGAGTTACTTACCCTGTGCGATCGATCCAGCGATGCAGGTCCTGGAATTGACGTCAGACATCCGCCCTCCAAACACCTGGACACACCTGCATTGGACTCACCACTCCCAGAAAACACTGAGTATCTGCCCCAGAACGCCTCCCCGCTGTCAATCTTCTTGCGGTCGCGGTAGTGATCACTTTCTTCTGGTCGTTGCCCGGCAACGGCTGTCGCTGGGCAACGATGCGCGTTCACATTGCGGGCGCTGCGCAGGCGCAGTCCCAACCCCTACGCACCGCTGCAACAACCAGAAGCGTGTGAACGGGTCGGAATGACCCTCATTATGCAGTTATTTGTTGTGCACTTTTACTTATTGGTCTGTTTCTATGGACATGCCAATAACTAAGTGCAGCAAAATAGTGTAGGGGTTGAGGAGAGGAGGAGTGTCATTTTTTTGCTCCGTAAGATAGCAAAAGGTGGGCAGACATAGACCGATTGAGTAGGTATTTGGATAAGGTGCTCCAACATACAGATTAAAGAGCTAGATTTTAAACATGATGTTCAAATGAATGCTAACCGGCTGAAAGTGCTCATTGAAGGATGCCGTTCTGTATTAGTTATTATTTATAGAGCATTTTTTTTTTGCGAAAATCAGCCACATTTTACACTGCCTGAGACATGGCGGATATTGTAAGGTGGCCACTAATTGGAAAAAAGGTTAATGCCACATGTACCATATTTACAGATTAGCCCTGAGATAGTTTATTCAGCTGTAGAGGTTGCAAATTAAGTTTATCTGTAGATGTTTATTAACATTAAAGGGCAAATATGTATTATAAATTAATCATTAGACAAAATATGATTTTATACTGTGCACAGTGTATGTTTCTTCCGAAATCCCCTGTTACGTCTAGTGTATCCCCAAATCTCTGTTTGAAGGCTGCACGAGGATTCTGCCTTAGAACTCGAAAGTCTCCAATCAGTTTGATCTAGGACCTTGTAGCTTGTGTAACGCTAGCTGCTAATCCCAGTGCTGATCCTCATATAAAGGGCACAGTCTCTTGTAAGTAACCTTTGATTTGAAGGTTATAGCTTTGGACTGTGCAGCTCAAAGAGATGAAGTTGTATTTACATTTTTATTTCTGTAAAACTATCCTTTTTTTCTACTTCTGTTAAAATAAATATGCAGAGAAAATGTAGAAACCCTAATTTATTTAATATTTTATTGGTGTAAATGGCAAACACATACTGTAGGACATGTGCACTGTAATGTGGAGCTGGGCGAAAACCTGTTTGCTTAGCATAAAATATCATAAAATAAAAACATGGCTATGCTGTATGCGTATTTGGTACTTGCTTTTTGGTTCTTTGCTATATTCCAAGCATAACATGAGATGCAGAAGTTAACACAAATGTACAATAAAACACAGTAAGGAAAGCTCTAAGGGGAAGAAGAGGAAACAAGTGTATTTTGGAAAGCACAATTTAACGGTAGTTGGACTATCACTGCTCAGTGCACAACTGGCACATTTATATAGAAATGATGGATGACTCACCTTAAAAGCCATAAATTTATGGTATGGCTTTGGCGCCCATGCATACACTTCCACCGAGTTCTTCAGAGCAATAACAAGGAATTTTATTCTTTCATATTTAACTATAATGACGAAAACAAAGTGTTAGAAACATTTTCTATGTGGATGAAAAGTAAAGTGTTGTCCAAACACTGGTGGTTAACAAAAATATTACACAATTTACCATACCTCCCAACTATTCCAGTTTTGTCAGAACAGTCCTGATTTAAGAGACTGTTCTGCTGTCCTGTGATCAGTGGTAGTTTGGGAAGTATTTCCATAAATGACCATCAAAATTGTGTTTTTATGTGAAAAATAATGGCTGGGGAGTGGTCATGAACACTGAGGGGGAAAAAGCAATGGGCACTAGGGAGGGCATAACCGCAGTCACTATTACATGGTCACACCCGCCAACGTGCTATAACCACAAAACCCATCCCAAATTGCCACCGGCTGATATTGGGAGGTATGAAGTTACACACACAATAGGGAGGGGGATTCCCCCATGTCTTACAGGAGGAGGGGGCCTGGAAGCATAATACAACACTTAGAAACAGGGATAGGTAATAGAAAGAACAATACAAAATGGAGAAGGAATAAAACAAAAACATGCAGATGAGGTGAAGAACACAAAATAAAATAAACAGATGGGGAAAGCACAATACAGGACACAGATGAGTGGAGGAGAACAGCACAATACAGGACACAGATGAGTGGAGGAGAACAGCACAATACAGGACACAGATGAGTGGAGGAGAACAGCACAATACAGGACACAGATGAGTGGAGGAGAACAGCACAATACAGGACACAAATGAGTGGAGGAGAAGAGCACAGTACAATACAGGACACAGATGAGTGGAGGAGAACAGCACAATACAGGACACAGATGAGTGGAGGAGAACAGCACAATACAGTACAGGACACAGATGAGTGGAGGAAAAGAACACAATATGGGACATACAGATGGAGGTGTAGGGGAGACAGCACAATACTAGACATAGAATGTGGAGGCGTACCCTACAGGACACAAATGGGGAAGGAGAAGAGCACAATACAGGACATTTAGATGGAGGTGTGGGGGAGACTGCACAATACTAGACAAATAATGGGGGATTGCACACTACAGGACACAGATGAGGGGAGGAGAAGAGCACAATATAGGACACAGATGAGTGGAGGAAAAGAACACAATATGGGACATACAGACGAGTGTGTAGGGGAGACAGCACAATACTAGACATAGAATGTGGAGGCGTACCCTACAGGACACAAATGGGGAAGGAGAAGAGCACAATACAGGACATTTAGATGGAGGTGTGGGGGAGACTGCACAATACTAGACAAATAATGGGGGATTGCACACTACAGGACACAGATGAGGGGAGGAGAAGAGCACAATATAGGACACAGATGAGTGGAGGAAAAGAACACAATATGGGACATACAGACGAGTGTGTAGGGGAGACAGCACAATACTAGACATAGAATGTGGAGGCGTACCCTACAGGACACAAATGGGGAAGGAGAAGAGCACAATACAGGACATTTAGATGGAGGTGTGGGGGAGACTGCACAATACTAGACAAATAATGGGGGATTGCACACTACAGGACACAGATGAGGGGAGGAGAAGAGCACAATATAGGACACAGATGAGTGGAGGAAAAGAACACAATATGGGACATACAGACGAGTGTGTAGGGGAGACAGCACAATACTAGACATAGAATGTGGAGGCGTACCCTACAGGACACAAATGGGGAAGGAGAAGAGCACAATACAGGACATTTAGATGGAGGTGTGGGGGAGACTGCACAATACTAGACAAATAATGGGGGATTGCACACTACAGGACACAGATGAGGGGAGGAGAAGAGCACAATATAGGACACAGATGAGTGGAGGAAAAGAACACAATATGGGACATACAGACGAGTGTGTAGGGGAGACAGCACAATAAAAGACATAGAATGTGGAGGCGTACCCTACAGGACACAGATGGGGAGCAGAAGAGCACAATACAGGACATTTAGATGGGGGTGTGGGGGAGGCAGCACAATACTAGACAAATAATGGGGGATTGCACACTACAGGACACAGATGAGGGGAGGAGAAGAGCACAATATAGGACACAGATGAGTGGAGGAAAAGAACACAATATGGGACATACAGACGAATGTGTAGGGGAGACTGCACAATAAAAGACATAGAATGTGGAGGCGTACCCTACAGGACACAGATGGGGAGCAGAAGAGCACAATACAGGACATTTAGATGGGGGTGTGGGGGACGCAGCACAATACTAGACAAATAATGGGGGATTGCACACTACAGGACACAGATGAGGGGAGGAGAAGAGCACAATATAGGACACAGATGAGTGGAGAAAAAGAACACAATATGGGACATACAGACGAGTGTGTAGGGGAGACAGCACAATAAAAGACATAGAATGTGGAGGCGTACCCTACAGGGCACAGATGGGGAGCAGAAGAGCACAATACAGGACATTTAGATGGGGGTGTGGGGGACGCAGCACAATACTAGACAAATAATGGGGGATTGCACACTACAGGACACAGATGAGGGGAGGAGAAGAGCACAATATAGGACACAGATGAGTGGAGGAAAAGAACACAATATGGGACATACAGACGAGTGTGTAGGGGAGACAGCACAATAAAAGACATAGAATGTGGAGGCGTACCCTACAGGGCACAGATGGGGAGCAGAAGAGCACAATACAGGACATTTAGATGGGGGTGTGGGGGACGCAGCACAATACTAGACAAATAATGGGGGATTGCACACTACAGGACACAGATGAGGGGAGGAGAAGAGCACAATACAGGACAAATAGATGGGGGTGTGGAGAAGACAGCACAACACTAGACATAGAATGGGGAGGCGTATCCTACAAGACACAGATGGGGGAGGAGAAGAGCACAATACAGAACATACAGATGGGGTGTGGGGGAGACAGCACAATACTAGACCTAAAATGGTGGGGTGCACACTACAGGAAACAAATGAGGGGAGGAGAAGAGCACAATAAAGGACAAGCATATTGAGCATTTGTGGGTATACACAGAGTAAGAAACAAATATTTGCTCTTATAGATTGTAGTTGTGGTTCTGGGAGTATTTACTATTTACATGATGTATTATACTTTCGTCAGCATATCATAAAGACAATTTTATTGGTAGAAGGCAGGCCCTCCACAAATTAATTGCCCTGAAGCATCACAAACCTTGATCTGGTCCTGGACTTCAGACAGATCATTCATTACTATTTTTAGAAGATTAAGGGCAGACTTATGAAAATGTGAAGAGCTCTTTAGATAAGGAACCTTTTTGTTTCACCTAATACAACAAGGATTACTGTTAGGTATAACTGATTTCTTTTTAAACCATGATAAGCTGTGATAAAAGAAATTAAAGTTATCATTGCAATCAGGGATTTAATGCAGTTTTGTTGATGTTTTCCAAAATAAAATGTATATGGGAAATATCAATGGTACAAACTAAAACTGTCAGCAAAAGAAATTTTAAAAAAATCCTCTCTTTTTTATTGCTATAGTCTTTGCATATTTGTTTTCACTATTTAACTATATTTCCTATCTGAAATTATTTTCTAGAACATTAGTCTTTAATGCCTGATCACAGAGAACAACAGTTCTGGGTGACTGGCAATTTGTCCTGGCACATTATTGTAGTGTCAGATAAAGGGCATAGCTCTATGGACCTTTTCTCTTACTGATGGGGGAAACAAATGGAAATGTCTGTCAATAAATTGACCATAATGGATAGTAACTTGTATGTAACAAGATGTTGAGTAGAAACACAAGACTTGATACAGCAAAAATATTTTCAATAAACCATTTCGGTGCAGTGCGTCCTGCTTTTGTCAAGAAACCTGTACAGTGAGACATACCGTATTTGTAACCCATAAGCTGCTGTCCACTGATGCCACCCCATAGAAGAACTGTCAGAGGAGGAGGCAACACCACTGGAGCTGTTCTAGATCCAAGGTGCTGACAACACGGCAGCAGCTGTAGACTAGAGGTCAGAAATACACCACATACACCACACTTAGACTGTCCATAACAGAAGGATTCTAAACAGTGGGGCAGAGCCTGCTTTATTAATAGACTGTGAAGGCAGCTGATCTCTACTAGCCCTAGCTGATCATAAATACCGGCCATCAGCACAGCGCAGATCAGGAGTAGCTAATGTGCAGCACATTGAATTTTTATCAACGCAGCTAGTGGTCTATATTGAGAGCAATCTCTTAGTTACCCGCAAGGGGACAATTAGCTTCTCTGCCTGTTGAAATTAGCTAGAAATATCACTGGTATGGGGAGGACAACAAATACAACTATACTGGCACTACTCTGGCTTCAAAGGAACATTAGTAGAGTAGCTATCCTGTGGGTATACAATTTAAGGTCCGAGTAACCTCAAACAGAGAACTGCAAATACCACTTGGGCTGGTTTATGTAAACAGGGCCGGTGCAAGGTTTTTTGGCACCCTAGGCAAAAGTTCAGCCTACAGCCCCCCCCCCCCCCCACCACCCCCTTCCCCCTCTATTAGTAAAAATGAGTTCTAATAAAGACGTGAAGTGTGAGGTGTGATCTAGAGGCTGTGCAAATAGCAGAAAAAGAAAAACTAGATATTTACAGTATTACATAAATGACATGTTAAAATGAACCCAGTCCCAAAACAAGGTAAGGTACAGTATAATACAGTACCACAATCTGTTGTTTTATATTATAGATAGGCACTGTATCTCATTGTTAATAATACTGTGGGCTGAAAAGCCTGCAATTGTTAATAGGGCTCCTCATAGGGGATGCAGTTAAGTTGGCGACGGTCAGGATACCGACGCTGGGATCCCGACCGCTGACACTTCTGACAGCCGGAATACCAGCTAATGGGCTATTTCCACTTGTGGGTGTCCACAACACCCATAGAGTGGGAATAGAACCTGTGGCAAGCGTAGCATGCCACCAAGGCTGAAGCATGGCGAGTGTATCGAGCCCGTAAGCGGACTCTTTGCACTCACCCTGCTGCTGGCATACTGACGGTCGGGATGCTGTTGTCTGTATACTGACGGACGGCATCCCGGCCGACCGTATATTATACTGAACCCCCTCATAGGGCGTCCACATATACACACATATTAAATGCAGATATATACACACTCACATATACACATACATATCACGCACACATACAGCATGCACATAGATACACACACACATACAGCATGCATATATACACACATACAACATACACGCGCGCACACACACACACACACACACACACACACACACACACACACACACACACACACACACATATAGATATATACACAGGCACAGCATGCACACAAATATCACACACATATAGCATGCATACATATATATATATATATATATATATATATACAGCATGCATTGCACATATACACACACATACTGCGCTCCTGTCCACACTCTGGCCACTTGTTTCTCTGCTCTTACCAGCCGTGTGCACCGCTGTTGTGACACAGGGTCTTCGGGTTAACATGGCAAAGCAGGGAGAGGCCAGCAGGGTGCAGTGACCTGATCTCCAGGATTCGGGCTGCTGATCCACCACTGCTCCCTGCATCCTCTGCTCCCTGGCATCTCCCGAGCCCATCACTTACCCGCACAGCTGCAGCATTCACGGCTCTGCCCCGCCGCCTCCGCCTCCTCCGCTCCTCAGTGTCTCCATCCTGAGAAGCAGCCCCTAACTCTGAGTCACTACTGCACACAGCCGCAGCAGCATGCTTGGCTGGGCTCCGCTGCTTCCTCCACTTCATCAGGATAAACTGCGCCTGCTCCCCACCGCATCCCCCGAGCCTGTCACCTCCACACACAACATGCTGTTTGGCTCCGTTGCCGCCTCCTCCGATCCCAGTCAAGCGGCAGAACAGCGGCTATTCTGCTGTTTGACTGGAATCGGAGGAGGCGGCGACGGAGCCGAACAGCATGTTGTGTGTGGAAGTGACAGGCTCGGGGGATGCGGCGGGGGGGGGGGGGGGGATTGCCTGGGACACATAATCTGTGGGCGCATCCTCCAGGGGCAGTTGATTTAAAAAAAAAGTACGTTTAGTGGAAGCGTGCCGCCCTCCAGTGGCAGGCGCCCATAGGCAGCTGCCTAAAGCTGCCTAATGGTGGCGCCGGCCCTGTCTGTAAATAAGTGCAATAACTGTATCATCACTGGCCTGTCACATAGGTATTGCTAGATAATCAGTATAGTGTAAGCTGTATATTGTGTTCTCAATACATATAGTAATATAGAATTAATACTACTGTACAGGTATAACTGAGTGAATAGAGGATTAGTGTGAGTGAGTGTGGGGTATATGTATTAGTTGGGTAGACAGTAATATATTCTGAAGAGAGGTACGATTATGGGGGAGTACTTATTATAGTGTTCTAGATGTAAAGGAGGGGTATTTAGTAGAAAGGGCAAGCCTAATTCTTTGGTAACAAATATTTCATAAGAGCCATTTACAAAGTACCAAATATAGGAAAATAGGGTCTATCCAACACGCAGAACAGGTGCATGGCGGCGCTTTAGGGCAGGATGGGTGGAGGGGTATCTCAGCTACACATTCCCAGCGGCAGCAGTTGCCTGTGAGCCTTTACAGTGTACAGATTAAGCTGTAAACAGAGTTTCCGTTTTTTTGCCTAGGTCGAGGTTCGAGATTGAGAGTACCATCAAGCAACGATATGCGATCAAGTTTTGTGTTAAACTTGAGAAATCAGGTACTGAGACTCTTGCCATGCTTCAAAAGGCCTTAGGGGAGAAACCCTTGTCCAAGGCTCAAGTTTACTGCTGGTTTAAATTCTTCGAGGAGGGCAGAGAAGACGTTAAGGACGAACCACGCTCTGGACGACCTTCAACAAGCCGAAATTAGTAAAATGTGGACAAAGTGCGCAATGTTTTGAACACTGACCATTGGTTGATTGTTAGAAATTCTGGTAGCAGAAAGGTTGGGACTTCCAAAAACTACTGTGCAAGAGATCTTGACAAACGAATTAGCAATGCGAAAGGTGTGTGCCCGATTGGTTTCCAAGGTTTTGACTCATGATCAAAAAGACAAGGTTGTGGTGTTTTCCTGCCAACTTTTGGAGTGTGTGCAAAGTGAGCCTAATTTTTTTGACAGGGTGATAACAGGTGATGACGAAACTTGGATTTTTGAGTACGATCCGGACACCAAAAGACAAAGCGCAGAGTGGCACGCACCATCGTCACCTCACCCCAAAAAGTCCGAATGAGCAAATCAAAGACCAAATCCATGCTCATTGTCTTTTTCAACTCGAAGAAATTTCTACCTACCGGCCAAACTGTCAACGTTGCATTTAATACGGAAGTGCTCAATCGGTTGAGAAAAGGGTTCTCCGCAAGGAGATTGCCACTACGACAATGCGCGTCACTGCAAGTGAGGGAGTATTTGGCCAAGCACAACGTGACAACGCTGCCTCAATCACCCTACAGTCCAGATCAGGCCACGGCTGACTTATTTTGTTCCCCCGGATCAAACGTAGCATGAAAGGACACCGTTTTCAGACCATAGATAAAGTGGAAGCGGCCGCGACAAGGTCACTCAAGGACGTTCTGATTAATGCCTTCCAGGAGGTATACAAAGCTTGGCAGACACGCTGGCAATGATGTATCGATGCTCAAGGGTCATATTTTGAAGATTATTAACCCTATGTATCTGAAAGTTCAGTAAAAAAAAATGTCACGGATTTAGTCTCAATACTTTTTGGACAGACCCTGTATGTGCATGCAAAAGGTAATTGTAGTAAAGTTATGGAAGCCATTTCATGTATAGAGGTCACTGCAGTTGGCTGCTATACATACATACATTATATATATATATATATATATATATATATATGTAGCGCCCAGCGCTTATGACAGGCAGCTAATGTGAAATTGGACACCGGCCATTTTGTGTTTAGAGACTACATCTCCCAGACAGCCTTGGGTTTCAGAGAATGGAATGCTTTTGTCCAGAGGAGAGGAGGAGGAGATGGGCCAGGAGAGACAAGTAACCATATCTTGGATATAGATAAGATGCAGCTGACAATGACTGGAGAATACTGGGGAAGAAGTCAACTTGACTGCACAGAAAGAGCCCTACTGAAAGGGGGGACCCCAGTCTGATGAAGTTAAGTGGCCTACAGAGGATAATGCATTTCAAACCTTCCTTTTTGACCCCGGGAGAGGACAGTTTGCAGAGGGACACACTTTGGAGGAATGTGAGATAAGTAACAGTTTACAGTGTTATGTTTCTTGGTAAAGACTGATAAATAGTAGCTAACCAAGTGTGTGATTTCACCAAGAATCAGTTTGTGGAATTACAAGTACCAGCGTTGCTGAAAGTGCCAATTGGAACCTTTTAAAGTGCAGTCTCCTTCAAGCAATAGCATGCAGAAGATAATGAACTCTGAAATAACAGTGCACTATAGTGGGGGATGTATTGTCTAATGCTGTGTGTGGTATGTGTGAAATTCCTTGTGATACTGGTGTTTTAAGTTGTCATTACCCAGTCAGTGATTGCAAAGGCCAGGGTGATATCTGTATACAAAAGGGAAGTTCAGGAAGGGACAGACAGGAGAAAGCAGATTCATGTGTTATGTTCATTTTTTCTTATTACTGCATTATACACCCTTTAGATATGTGGGTGCATTACTGACCAATATGTTTCTATGCCTATTTAGTATATATCCTCTTTTATTGATCTACTATAGTACCTTGTATATAAATGCATAAAAGCAATTGGTATTCCAGACCCTTTAATAAATGTGCCAGGGTGGCTTTTACAACATATCCGTGTGATATATTCCGTAGTGGGAGCAGTTTAAGCACGTAGTGAGCAGGGGGTTTCCCGATCTCCCTCTGGTGTTCCTGAAATTAAACACGTCCCAGAAGAGCACGTCACGTCAAGATTCGGGTGGAGGCACTAATACCAAGAGAAGTACAAGGTGAGAAGCATTGCAAAGCGGGAAGAGTTTAAATACACACCATTACCCAGAAAACCCAGGTAAAGGGGTGTTACATATATATATATATATATATATAGACAAAGTAGTGGTTCCAAGCGCTACACCACCCACATAGAACAGATGTATATAGTCTTTAGATATACTTCCAGTTCATATAAATAGTCCTTCCGCTCTCCCCTATATTAAGGGTGGCAGCTTTTCCTCCAGGTGAACCGATGTTCCGAACGGTCCAAAAACAATGAATCTAAAAAGAGATTAAAAATAGCGCCTTCTAGTGCAGTAAATAGTAACCTGATTTTCGAATACCTTCACCAGTATAATACACCCTTAAAAATGCATAAGTACCAGTTCAAGTGGATATATCCACTTTTTGTGTCACATAGATCCGGTGGGTAATCGCAACCAGGATGATTTTCTTCACCATAAAAGAACCTAGTATATCTCCAGTCCCGATTCGTTTGGAGAACTACAACGGGGGAAGGGGGGGGGGGGAGGGGGGTTTGGGTTGGGAGGTAGAGGTAGAATGCCACAGATAGTGTAGTATTTTAAACACAATTTTAATGGCTCACATAAGGTAAAATATATGCCAGAACATTTATAAAGATAAAAGATAGCTTATCTGATATGCAGCAATTCGAACAGGTCAGTAGTCTCAACGCGTTTCGTCCCTGTGGCGTCACAGGGACGAAACGCGTTGAGACTACAATTCCGTATTTACAACCTTACACAATTTGGTATCGTCTGGGAAAATTGACACCATGCTCTCTCTTGATGAAAATGTTGAACAATAGCGGTCCTAGTACAGACCCTTGTGGCACACCACTTAGCACTTTAGTCCAATTTGAAAATTATCCATTGACCACAACACGCTGTTCCCTATTATCTAACCAATTACTGACCCAAGTGCATATTGTGCTCCCTAGCCCTATTTCTTGTAGGTTATAGATAAGTCGCATGTGTGGTACTGTGTCGAAAGCTTTGGTAAAGTCTAAAAAGATTACATCTACCTCCTTTCCCTGATCAAGGTTCACACTTACTGTTTCTTAAAAGCCAAGTGAGTTGGTTTGACATGATCTGTCCTTCACAAATCCATGCTGGTTCATTTTAATTACCTTATTGGCTTCAAGGAACTTTTGAATACTGTCCCTTAGAACAGCTTCCAATACTTTCCCCATTATAGATGTAAGACTAACTGGTGTATAATTACCAGGTTCAGCTTTGCTCCCCTTTTTGAATACCGGCACTACCTCCGCTATATGCCAGTCTTTGGGAACCATACCCGATTCAACTTGAATCCATGAAGATCAAAAATAGTGGTCTTGCTAGTTCAGCGTGCAGCTCCATAAGAACCCTCGGGTGAATTCCATCGGGACCAGGTGACTTATTAAACTTTAACTTTTTTAATCGGTCACAGACAGCCTCCTCACATAAATAAGCTTTTAGCAGTGGGACATTATCTTTGTTGAGATTTTGTGTTAGACCTAGAATTTGGTCCTCTCTGGTAAATACCGTTGAAAAAAACTTGTTTAGTTTGTATATGTATATACACATATACATATACAATGCAGGAAGGTTCGGCACTCCAATATAAAAGTTCAGTTACCTGCGTGCTCTTGTGAGCAATTGATAGAGTCCAGGTGTTTTCTGCATTTTGCATCCCGTCCTCAGGAAGGTACAAACCAAATGTTTGTTGTACTTTCCTGAGGACGGGGTGTGAGTCCCCAAAACGTTGAAGGAGTAAACTGATTGTTGTACTAAATCCTTCAGTGCTTTGTATGTATGTTGCTAAATGCAGAAAACGCCGGGACTCTCTCTCTCTCTCTCTCTCTCTCTCTCTATATATATATATATATATATATACACTGCTCAAAAAAATAAAGGGAACACTTAAACAACACAATGTAACTCCAAGTCAATCACACTTCTGTGAAATCAAACTGTCCACTTAGGAAGCAACACTGATTGACAATCAATTTCACATGCTGTTGTGTAAATGGAATAGACAACAGGTGGAAATTATAGGCAATTAGCAAGACACCCCTAATAAAGGAGTTATTCTGCAGGTGGTAACCACAGACCACTTCTCAGCTCCTATGCTTTCTGGCTGTTTTGGTCACTTTTGAAAGCTGGCGGTGCTTTCATTCTAGTGGTAGCATGAGACGGAGTCTACAACCCACACATGGCTCAGGTAGTGCAGCTCATCCAGGATGGCACATCAATGTGAACTGTGGCAAGAAGGTTTGCTGTGTCTGTCAGCGTAGTGTCCAGAGCATGGAGGCGCTACTAGGAGACAGGCCAGTACATCAGGAGACATGGAGGAGGCCGTAGGAGGGCAACAACCCAGCAGCAGGACCGCTACCTCCACCTTTGTGCAAGGAGGAACAGGAGGAGCATTGCCAGAGCGCTGCAAAATGACCTCCAGCAAGCCACAAATGTGCATGTGTCTACTCAAACGATCAGAAACAGACTCCATGAGGATGGTATGAGGGCCCGACGTCCACAGGTGGGTGTTGGGCTTACAGCCCAACTTCGTGCAGGACGTTTGGCATTTGCCAGAGGACACCAACATTTGGCAAATTCGCCATTGGCGCCCTGTGCTCTTCACAGATGAAAGCAGGTTTTCACTGAGCACATTTGACAGACGTGACAGAGTCTGGAGATGCCAAGGAGAACATTCTGCTGCCTGCAACATTCTCCAGCATGACCGGTTTGGCAGTGGGTCAGTAATTGTGTGGGGTGGCATTTCTTTGGGGGGCCGCACAGCCCTCCATGTGCTTGCCAGAGGTAGCCTGACTGCCATTAGGTACCGAGAGGAGATCCTCAGACCCCTTGTGAGACCATATGCTGGTGCGGTTAGCCCTTGGTTCCTCCTAATGCAAGACAATGCTAGATCTCATGTGGCTGCAGTGTGTCAGCAGTTCCTGCAAGACGAAGGCATTGATGCCATGGACTGGCCCGCCCGTTCCCCAGACCTGTATCCAATTGAGCACATCTGGGACATCATGTCTCGCTCCATCCACCAACGCCACGTTGCACCACAGACTGTCCAGGAGTTGGCGGATGCTTTAGTCCAGGTCTGGGAGGAGATCCCTCAGGAGACCATCCGCCACCTCATCAGGAGCATGCCCAGGCGTTGTAGGGAGGTCATACAGGCACGTGGAGGCCACACACACTACTGAGCCTCATTTTGACTTGTTTTAAGGACATTACATCAAAGTTGGATCAGCCTGTAGTGTGTTTTTCCACTTTAATTTTGAGTGTGACTCCAAATCCAGAACTCCATGAGTTAATAAATTTGATTTCCATTGATGATCATTTTTGTGTGATTTTGTTGTCAGCACATTCAACTATGTAAAGAACAAAGTATTTAATAAGAATATTCCATTCATTCAGATCTAGGATGTGTTGTTTAAGTGTTCCCTTTATTTTTTTGAGCAGTGTATATAGTATATATAGTGTATATAATATACATATAGTTTATATTTTCAGGAGGGGGTACATCATTTTGACTATAGGTTAATCTCATTACGTGGTTTCATATTTTATAAGATATAATATGTAGTAAAGCATCATTTCCCTGTCCTGTTACACCTCAGATGTCTTTTTTAATAGTTAACAGAATTTAATGGGCATTCAATTTACAATACACATAAGAAAATCATCTAGCAATTTCAATAATTCACAAATTCGTTTCTTGACTATTAAACAATAAACGTTATCAGTTGCTGAAATATTTTATTACAGCAATTTAGTGCAATCAACGATAATTGGGCTCCAACCCACATGGTATTCATATTATAATCAGCCATTTACAGGAATTAGCTACATAAAAAATTGGGAGCACCTACACTATGAAACTGTTCTATAGAACAAATGCAAATGGCCAGGTTTTCTTTTTATTGTGTTATGAGGTGAACATCTGCTTTGGAATTGTAACAAAACTCTATTATGCTGTTTACCTTTCTTTCTTCTCATTTTATATTCTTTTCAAGCTTCAGAACGGAACAGTAGAATTCTTATTCACTGTGTTCTTAGGAAAGGAACAGTTCAGCTAGTGTTCATGGAGACTTGAACACATTTTGCTCCAAGAACTCGGGTGCAAAAGTTGCACCAAAATATTATAAAAAATATATTGTAGCCAGCTTAAAGTAATACGAGCTGGCCAAGCCTGGCATGTGCGCCAATTTTACTAATGGAAAACAGTATTACTGTATATGCACTATGGGGGTCATTCCAAGTTGATCGCTCGCTGCAGTTTTTCGCAGCGTAGCGAACAGGTTACTACTGTGCATGCGTATGCACCGCAATGTGCAGGCGCGTCGTACGGATACAAAGCGAATCGTTGCTGGGCTATGGATTTAATGAAGAATCCATTAGCACAGCCGATCGCAAGGAGATTGACAGGAAGAGGGCGTTTATGGGTGTCAACTGACCGTTTTCAGGGAGTGTTTGGAAAAACGCAGGCGTGTCCAGGCGTTTGCAGGGCGGGTGTCTGACGTCAATTCCGGGACCAAAAAGACTGAAGTGATTGCAAGGGCTGAGTAAGTCCAGAGCTACACAGAAACTGCAAAAAACTTTTTCGTCCCACTCGGCTGCACATGTGTTCGCACACTTGCAAAGCGAAAATACACTCCCCTGTGGGTGTCGACTATGCATTTGCACGGCTGCTAAAAGTAGCTAGCGAGCGATCAACTCGGAATGACCCCCTATGTTGCCGCTAGTAGAAAACAGCAGCATATGTGTCTGCTTTACACAAGGAGATGTGTCTTCACAGTGTTAGTAGTAGTAAATGCTACATTACCGTGCCCTATTCATTCACAATAAAGTACTTTAATGAAGTGTCATACACTATGCATAAAACAATTTGTCAGCATTTGCACAGAGCTTTTAGTATATATGAAGGACAGATTTAGCATGAAAACTGCAATAAATAGTCTTTACAAGTGTGTAGTACCAGGAGCTGTGGTGTGCAGGAAGGGTGGGAGCTGCTGGCCATGACCCCCCAGTCCCTTTCTCCACAGAGTCCCTCTTTCCACACATGCGAGTGAGAAGGGCCCTCCCAACTCCCCCCCTCTGACATGGGATACTGCAGGACAGTGTCCGAAATCAAGCTATGCCTCCAAAACCAGGACAGTTAGGAGACACAGTATGGAACAATGCTTAATGTAGTTTCTGCACTCTTGCACTTACCAACTTTGTAGTGCACACAGCCTTCTAGATCTCCGACTGAGACCCAGCCTTGTTTTTTCTCTACCTCTGGATCATTCCGTAGAATTTTATTCCTCAGCCATGATAAGTAATAAACTCTCAGTTTGTTTTTTTTGCCTTCAGTACAAAAAGAAAAAATGAGTTGTCTGCTACACATAATATGTACACGTACATTACCACCATTAATGATAATCGCGGATTTTTAAGTAGAGCTTTATAAAAAAAAATACTCAGATTGCCCCAATAACTCTATATATTGGAGAGCACATTGCAACTGAAACTTAACAATGAGACATTTAAAAAAGAACAGTGACATCCTTTTGTAATCAAGGACCCTATTTCAAATCTCAGGCCACAGCAATTTAGGGGGAACATGGGGCCCGTACATGGGAGACTCCATACTTGCCGCCTGGACACTCATCCCAATGGCTCCCACTCCATGTAAGGGAGACGGGACAGACATAGAAGAAGAGGACCGGCTGCTGGGGGTAGGTATGGGAGTGGGGGAGGGGGCTGAGATTGAGGTGAGCTGTTATACTAGTCTAACATAACCAAGAAATCAGAAACCAAGACCAGTCAGACATAATAAAATAGTAATTTTAGAAGAATTGTTAGGAGAGAAAATGCCTTAGGATTTATTGCCACCATTTCCAAAAAAACAAAAGTTTCATGGCAATTTATCATTTTTTTCATAACAGTACTCCATAACGGTACTCCAAATAGGAAAAAATGTATGGAGAAGGTTGCCATTCCCGTACTGAACTGTGGTGCCATTCTCTGCATTACATATCTGCAATATTTCATGTGTTAAATACGCCTGGTGCTAAATGTGAGTTACTCATGCTGAAGCAGCTGTATCCACATAAATTTTAGGGTTAAAGGGATAAATAAGTGGGGCCATATTTATTTCCTTGTTTAGAAAATGACACACATGCTAACAACCCTATACTAGAGATGAGCGCCTGAAATTTTTCGGGTTTTGTGTTTTGGTTTTGGGTTCGGTTCCGCGGCCGTGTTTTGGGTTCGAACGCGTTTTGGCAAAACCTCACCGAATTTTTTTTGTCGGATTCGGGTGTGTTTTGGATTCGGGTGTTTTTTTCAAAAAACACTAAAAAACAGCTTAAATCATAGAATTTGGGGGTCATTTTGATCCCAAAGTATTATTAACCTCAAAAACCATAATTTACACTCATTTTCAGTCTATTCTGAATACCTCACACCTCACAATATTATTTTTAGTCCTAAAATTTGCACCGAGGTCGCTGTGTGAGTAAGATAAGCGACCCTAGTGGCCGACACAAACACCGGGCCCATCTAGGAGTGGCACTGCAGTGTCACGCAGGATGTCCCTTCCAAAAAACCCTCCCCAAACAGCACATGACGCAAAGAAAAAAAGAGGCGCAATGAGGTAGCTGTGTGAGTAAGATTAGCGACCCTAGTGGCCGACACAAACACCGGGCCCATCTAGGAGTGGCACTGCAGTGTCACGCAGGATGGCCCTTCCAAAAAACCCTCCCCAAACAGCACATGACGCAAAGAAAAAAAGAGGCGCAATGAGGTAGCTGACTGTGTGAGTAAGATTAGCGACCCTAGTGGCCGACACAAACACCGGGCCCATCTAGGAGTGGCACTGCAGTATGTATGTATAAAGAAAGAAAAAAAAAACCACGGTTAGGTGGTATATACAATTATGGACGGGCTGCCGAGTGCCGACACAGAGGTAGCCACAGCCGTGAACTACCGCACTGTACTGTGTCTGCTGCTAATATATAGACTGGTTGATAAAGAGATAGTATACTCGTAACTAGTATGTATGTATAAAGAAAGAAAAAAAAACCACGGTTAGGTCACTGGTATATACAATTATGGACGGGCTGCCGAGTGCCGACACAGAGGTAGCCACAGCCGTGAACTACCGCACTGTACACTGGTTGATAAAGAGATAGTAGTATACTCGTAACAACTAGTATGACGACGGTATAAAGAATGAAAAAAAAACCACGGTTAGGTGGTATATAATACAATTATGGTTGGACGGACTGCCTGCCGAGTGCCGACACAGAGGTAGCCACAGCCGTGAACTACCGCACTGTACACTGGTTGATAAAGAGATAGTAGTATACTCGTAACAACTAGTATGACGACGGTATAAAGAATGAAAAAAAAACCACGGTTAGGTGGTATATAATACAATTATGGTTGGACGGACTGCCTGCCGAGTTCCGACACAGAGGTAGCCACAGCCGTGAACTACCGCACTGTACACTGGTTGATAAAGAGATAGTAGTATACTCGTAACAACTAGTATGACTGACTATGACGGTATAAAGAATGAAAAAAAAACCACGGTTAGGTGGTATATATTATAATAATACAATTATGGATGGACGGACTGCCTGCCGAGTTCCGACACAGAGGTAGCCACAGCCGTGAACTACCGCACTGTACACTGGTTGATAAAGAGATAGTAGTATACTCGTAACAACTAGTATGACTGACTATGACGGTATAAAGAATGAAAAAAAAACCACGGTTAGGTGGTATATATTATAATAATACAATTATGGATGGACGGACTGCCTGCCGAGTTCCGACACAGAGGTAGCCACAGCCGTGAACTACCGCACTGTACACTGGTTGATAAAGAGATAGTAGTATACTCGTAACAATTAGGATGACACTATGACGGTATAAAGAATGAAAAAAAAACCACGGTTAGGTGGTAGGTATATAATAATAAATAATACAATTCTGGTCGGACGGACTGCCTGCCGTGTGCCGACACAGAGGTAGCCACAGCCGTGAACTACCGCACTGTACACTGGTTGATAAAGAGATAGTAGTATACTCGTAACAATTAGGATGACACTATGACGGTATAAAGAATGAAAAAAAAACCACGGTTAGGTGGTAGGTATATAATAATAAATAATACAATTCTGGTCGGACGGACTGCCTGCCGTGTGCCGACACAGAGGTAGCCACAGCCGTGAACTACCGCACTGTACACTGGTTGATAAAGAGATAGTAGTATACTCGTAACAATTAGGATGACACTATGACGGTATAAAGAATGAAAAAAAAACCACGGTTAGGTGGTAGGTATATAATAATAAATAATACAATTCTGGTCGGACGGACTGCCTGCCGTGTGCCGACACAGAGGTAGCCACAGCCGTGAACTACCGCACTGTACACTGGTTGATAAAGAGATAGTAGTATACTCGTAACAATTAGGATGACACTATGACGGTATAAAGAATGAAAAAAAAACCACGGTTAGGTGGTAGGTATATAATAATAAATAATACAATTCTGGTCGGACGGACTGCCTGCCGTGTGCCGACACAGAGGTAGCCACAGCCGTGAACTACCGCACTGTACACTGGTTGATAAAGAGATAGTAGTATACTCGTAACAATTAGGATGACACTATGACGGTATAAAGAATGAAAAAAAAACCACGGTTAGGTGGTAGGTATATAATAATAAATAATACAATTCTGGTCGGACGGACTGCCTGCCGTGTGCCGACACAGAGGTAGCCACAGCCGTGAACTACCGCACTGTACACTGGTTGATAAAGAGATAGTAGTATACTCGTAACAATTAGGATGACACTATGACGGTATAAAGAATGAAAAAAAAACCACGGTTAGGTGGTAGGTATATAATAATAAATAATACAATTCTGGTCGGACGGACTGCCTGCCGTGTGCCGACACAGAGGTAGCCACAGCCGTGAACTACCGCACTGTACACTGGTTGATAAAGAGATAGTAGTATACTCGTAACAATTAGGATGACACTATGACGGTATAAAGAATGAAAAAAAAACCACGGTTAGGTGGTAGGTATATAATAATAAATAATACAATTCTGGTCGGACGGACTGCCTGCCGTGTGCCGACACAGAGGTAGCCACAGCCGTGAACTACCGCACTGTACACTGGTTGATAAAGAGATAGTAGTATACTCGTAACAATTAGGATGACACTATGACGGTATAAAGAATGAAAAAAAAACCACGGTTAGGTGGTAGGTATATAATAATAAATAATACAATTCTGGTCGGACGGACTGCCTGCCGTGTGCCGACACAGAGGTAGCCACAGCCGTGAACTACCGCACTGTACACTGGTTGATAAAGAGATAGTAGTATACTCGTAACAATTAGGATGACACTGTGACGGTATAAAGAATGAAAAAAAAACCACGGTTAGGTGGTAGGTATATAATAATAAATAATACAATTCTTGTCGGACGGACTGCCTGCCGTGTGCCGACACAGAGGTAGCCACAGCCGTGAACTACCGCACTGTACACTGGTTGATAAAGAGATAGTAGTATACTCGTAACAATTAGGATGACACTATGACGGTATAAAGAATGAAAAAAAAACCACGGTTAGGTGGTAGGTATATAATAATAAATAATACAATTCTGGTCGGACGGACTGCCTGCCGTGTGCCGACACAGAGGTAGCCACAGCCGTGAACTACCGCACTGTACACTGGTTGATAAAGAGATAGTAGTATACTCGTAACAATTAGGATGACACTATGACGGTATAAAGAATGAAAAAAAAACCACGGTTAGGTGGTAGGTATATAATAATAAATAATACAATTCTGGTCGGACGGACTGCCTGCCGTGTGCCGACACAGAGGTAGCCACAGCCGTGAACTACCGCACTGTACTGTGTCTGCTGCTAATATAGACTGGTTGATATTTAAAGAGATATTAGTAGTATACAACAATACTATACTGGTGGTCAGGCACTGGTCACCACTCCTGCAGCAAAAGTGTGCACTGTTAATTAATATAATTGTACTCCTGGCTCCTGCTAACAACCTGCAGTGCTCCCCAGTCTCCCCCACAATTAATTATAAGCTTTTAATTTATACATTGATGACTGTGCAGCACACTGGGCTGAGCTGAGTGCACACAGACTGAGTCACACTGTGTGACTGACTGTGCTGTGTATCGTTTTTTTTTTCAGGCAGAGAACGGATATAGCAGAGAGAAGTGAACGGATATATTATATTAAATAAAAGTTAACTAGCAACTGCACTGGTCACTGACTGTGGTAAACTAACTCTGTCTGCGACTCTGCACAATCTCTCTCTATCTAATCTATCTATCTCTATTCTAATGGAGAGGACGCCAGACACGTCCTCTCCCTATCAATCTCAATGCACGAGTGAAAATGGCGGCGACGCGCGGCTCCTTATATAGAATCCGAGTCTCGCGATAGAATCCGAGCCTCGCGAGAATCCGACAGCGTCATGATGACGTTCGGGCGCGCTCGGGTTAACCGAGCAAGGCGGGAAGATCCGAGTCGCTCGGACCCGTGGAAAAAAAAGTGAAGTTCGTGCGGGTTCGGATTCAAAGAAACCGAACCCGCTCATCTCTACCCTATACTGTATACCACAAAAGATAAATACACTTAACATTACATATTGAACGATATATGTAGGAGTATGTATCACTGATGTGCGGTGGGGTGAGGCGGAGCCTTTCCTGTCATACACATTTCTGCCAGAGTTTTGACTGTTTAAAGTATTTGAAAAATACAAAGAATATGTTTGAAATATCTTCTTTGCATTGTTCCTCACCTGCCTATCTTTTCAGCACATCTCTGATCAAAACTCAGCAAATTTCCAGGAGTTTATACTCCTGGAAATGTGTTGGCTCATATATTGCTTGTAAATCTAGCTCTGGTGCAAGCCAGTGCCTCCTGAGCAATTTACCTCACCGCACATCCCTGGTATGTATAGTAATGTACATGACCAAACCAGTCAATTCTAATAGTTAGATCTTCTAACAACCTTAAAGTAACAGAAAACATAACTATACACAAAGGTTATCATCATAGAGGGAGAAGCAGAAGGATGGCATAATAAATAATATATACCAGGGAATTTCCGTATTGAAGCATACCACATAGAAATGTAACATTTACAGATTTGTATGAACACTGCCCACCTGAAATAGTGATTAGAATATTCAGCCCTTCTAGGACATCAATTTGGTAAAATCTTCTCCTGCTGATTAGGGAATAAACTCTCCCCTGTCCACTCCTGTCAAGGAACAATAGGCCATGTTCTGTTCCCACCAACAAGTTAACACCTAGTATGTTAGAGCAAAATGTATAAATAGAACGCAACACAGTTTAAGGTTAATTTCTCTTGTTTATTTACAATGCTGCTCTAGATATTTCCCAGCAGTGTAATCACATGGGGAACCTCTAGAGCAGAGGTTCCCCAACTTCGTTATTACAGTCCAGGTGTTAAGGATATCCATACTTGAGTCAATATGGTTATATCAAATTTATTGAGGTATTAATTAAGTCATCTGTGTTCAGGCATGGACATCCTTAAATGCTGGACTGTAATGGCGGAGTTTGGGGAACTCAGCTCTAGAAGGTGCTCCTGGACACACATTAACACAGTTCTTTATTTAAAAAATAAATAAAATACAATTACTTTTTTTCTGCAATTGCTCCAATTTTGCTACCTCCAATCCTGGTGTACTACTATTTGATATGCTTTCTAATATGTAACATTTCCCTATTCCTCTGCAAGCTATTTTTCTGCAGTGTATGGGTTAAAAAAAAATTTAAAATTGGGTACAGCACGCCTGAAATGTGGGTGAGTAGGTATCAGTAGCCCAGATAACTTGAGTGAATATGGCTGGGTACACATTGCGCCAACACGTCAGCGGACCAGCCGTCGCAATTACAGAGCGGCCGATCCAAGCATATAAACTTACCGATGGCTGTTTGATGTGTCGATCCTGACGTCACATCTTGGCAGACATTTGTATTTGCCTGCCTCGCTGTGACGTCAGCACCACCTATACACATAGCTAGATGTGCCAATATATATGAAGATAAAATAAGATTTTAAGCCTACCGGTAAATCTTTTTCTCCTAGTCCGTAGAGGATGCTGGGGACTCCGTAAGGACCATGGGGTATAGACGGGCTCCGCAGGAGATATGGGCACTCCAAAGAACTTTTAGTATGGGTGTGCACTGGCTCCTCCCTATATGCCCCTCCTCCAGACCTCAGTTAGAGAAACTGTGCCCAGAGGAGATGGACAATATGAGGAAAGGATTTTGTAAATCTAAGGGCAAGATTCATACCAGCCCACACCAATCATACCATATAACTTAGAATATACGCAACCAGTTAACAGTATGAACGAAAAAAACAGTATCAGTCAAAGACCGATTCCAACTGTAACATAACCCTTATGTAAGCAACAACTATGGCCCTCATTCCGAGTTGTTCGCTCGCTAGCTGCTTTTAGCAGCATTGCACACGCTAAGCCGCCGCCCTCTGGGAGTGTATCTTAGCATAGCAGAATTGGGAACGAAAGATTAGCAGAATTGCGAATTGAAATTTCTTAGCAGTTTCTGAGTAGCTCGAGACTTACTCCTACATTGCGATCAGTTCAGTCAGTTTCGTTCCTGGTTTGACGTCACAAACACACCCAGCGTTCGCCCAGACACTCCCCCGTTTCTTCAGACACTCCCGCGTTTTTCCCAGAAATGCCAGCGTTTTTCCGCACACTCCCAGAAAACGGCCAGTTTCCACCCAGAAACACCTATTTCCTGTCAATCACACTACGATCACCAGAACAATGAAAAATCCTTGTTATGCCGTGAGTAAAATACCTAACTTTTGTGTAAAATAACTGTGGAGGTCATTCCGAGTTGTTCGCTCTGTAAAAATCTTCGCATCGCAACGATTTTCCGCTCAATGCGCATGCGCAATGTCCGCACTGCGACTGCGCCAAGTAAATTTGCTATGCACTTAGGAATTTAACTCACGGCATTTTCATCGTTCTGGCGATCGTAATGTGATTGACAGGAAATGGGTGTTACTGGGCGGAAACAGGCCGTTTTATGGGCGTGTGGGAAAAAACGCTACCGTTTCCGGAAAAAACGCAGGAGTGGCCGGAGGAACGGAGGAGTGTCTGGGCGAACGCTGGGTGTGTTTGTGACGTCAAACCAGTAACGACAAGCACTGAACTGATCGCAGATGCCGAGTAAGTCTGGAGCTACTCAGAAACTGCTACGAGGTGTGTAATCGCAATATTGCGAATACATCGTTCGCATTTTTAAGATGCTAAGATTCACTCCCAGTAGGCGGCGGCTTAGCATGAGCAAATCTGCTAAAATCCGCTTGCGAGCTAACAACTCGGAATGACCTCCTAAGTGCATGCACTCTGCGAACCTTGCGCATGCGCAGTAAGTGACTAATCGCAGTATAGCTGAAATTGTCAATGAGCGAACAACTCGGAATGACCCCCTATATACAAGTCTTGCAGATTTAGTCCGCACTGGGACGGGCGCCCAGCATCCTCTACGGACTAGGAGAAAAAGATTTACCGGTAGGTTTAAAATCTTATTTTCTCTTACGTCCTAGAAGATGCTGGGGACTCCGTAAGGACCATGGGGTTTATACCAAAGCTCCAAACCGGGCGGGAGAGTGCGGATGACTCTGCAGCACCGATTGAGCAAACCCGAGGTCCTCATCAGCCAGGGTATCAAACTTGTAGAATTTAGCAAAAGTGTTTGAACCCGACCAAGTAGCTGCTCGGCACAACTGTAATACCGAGACGCCTCGGGCAGCCGCCCAAGAAGAGCCCACCTTCCTAGTGGAATGGGCCTTTACCAAATTCGGTACCGGCAATGCAGCCGTAGAATGAGCCTGCTGAATCGTGTTACAGATCCAGCGAGCAATAGTCTGTTTAGAAGCAGGCGCGCCAATCTTGTTGGCTGCAGACAGGACAAACAGAGCCTCTGTTTTCCTAACCCTAGCCGTCCTGGCTACGTACATTTTTAAGGCCCTGACCACATCCAGGGACTTGGAGTCCTCCAAGTCACCCGTTGCCACAGGCACCACAATAGGTTGGTTCATATGAAAAGAAGAGACCACCTTAGGCAGAAATTGAGGACGAGTCCCCAACTCTGCTCTATCCACATGAAAAATCAAGTAGGGGCTCTTGTGAGACAAGGTCGCCAACTCTGACACCCGCCGTGCAGATGCCAAGGCTAATAACATAACCACCTTCCAGGTGAGAAATTTTAATTCCACCGTTTGAAGAGGTTCAAACCAGTGTGATTAAAGGAACTGTAACACCACGTTAAGGTCCCATGGTGCCACTGGTGGCTCAAAAGAAGGCTGAATGAGCAGCACTCCCTTTACGAAAGTTTGGACTTCTGGGAGAGAAGCCAATTCCTTTTGAAAAAATATAGATAGGGCCGAAATCTGTACCTTAATGGAGCCTAATTTTAGGCCCATATCCACTCCCATCTGTAGGAAGTGGAGAAAACGGCCCAGATGGAAATCTTCCGTAGGAGCATTCTTGGTTTCACACCAAGATACATACTTCCTCCAGATACGGTGATAATGCTTCGCTGTTACTTCCTTCCTAGCCTTTATCAGAGTAGGGATAACTTCCTCCGGAATACCTCTCTCTGCTAGGATTCGGTGTTCAACCGCCATGCCGTCAAACGCAACCGCGGTAAGTCTTGGAACATGCAAGGCCCCTGCTCTAACAGGTCTTCCCTGAGAGGAAGAGGCCACGGATCTTCTGTGAGCATTTCCTGAAGATCCGAATACCAGGCCCTTCGTGGCCAATCTAGAACCACGAGTATTGTTTGTACTCTGTTTCGTCTTATGATTCTCAACACTTTTGAGATGAGAGGTAGAGGAGGGAACACATAAACCGACTGAAACACCCATGGTGTCACTAGGGCGTCTACCGCTACTGCCTGAGGGTCCCTTGACCTGGCACAATACCTCCGAAGCTTTTTGTTGAGGCGTGACGCCATCATATCTATTTGAGGAAGTCCCCAAAGACTTGCTATCTCTGCAAAGACCTCTTGATAAAGTCCCCAATCTCCTGGATGGAGATCGTGTCTGCTGAGGAAGTCTGCTTCCCAGTTGTCCACTCCCGGTATGAAGACTGCTGACAGAACACTTACGTGATTTTCTGCCCAGCGCAGAATTCTGGTGGCTTCCGCCATTGCCACTCTGCTCCTTGTCCCGCCTTGGCGGTTTACATGAGCCACTGCTGTGACGTTGTCTGATTGAATCAGAACCGGTAGGTCGCGAAGAAGATACTCCGCTTGTCGTAGGCCATTGTATATGGCCCTCAATTCCAGTACGTTGATGTGTAGACAAGCCTTCTGGCTTGACCATATCCCCTGAAAATTTCTTCCTTTTGTGACTGCTCCCCATCCTCGGAGGCTCGCGTCCGTGGTCACCAGAACCCAGTCTTGAATGCCGAACCTGCGACCCTCTAGAAGGTGAGCACTCTGCAGCCACCACAGGAGAGACACACTGGCCCTGGGGGACAGGCTTATCTTTTGATGAAGGTGTAGATGGGACCCCGACCATTTGTCGAGAAGGTCCCACTGAAACGTCCTTGCATGGAACCTGCCGAAGGGGATGGCCTCGTAGGCTGCCACCATTTTTCCCAGAACTCGAGTGCATTGATGAACAGACACTCTTTTTGGTTTTAGCAGGTCCCTGACCATGTTCTGGATGTCCTGGGCTTTTTCTATTGGTAGAAAAACCCTCTTCTGTTCCGTGTCCAGAATCATGCCTAGGAATGATAGTCGAGTCGTTGGAAGCAACTGAGACTTTGGCAGATTGAGAATCCAACCGTGTTGATGTAACACTCTCAGGGAGAGTGACACGCTTTTCAGCAATTGATCCCTTGATCTCGCCTTTATCAGGAGATCGTCCAAGTACGGGATAATTGTGACACCCTGCTTGCGCAGGAGCACCATCATTTCCGCCATTACCTTGGTGAAAATCCTCGGGGCCGTGGAAAGCCCAAACGGCAACGTCTGAAACTGGTAATGACAGTCCTGTACCGCGAAACGCAGGTATTCTTGATGAAGAGGAAATATGGGGACATGAAGGTAGGCATCCTTCACGTCCAGCGACACCATAAAATCCCCTGCTTCCAGACTGGATATCACAGTCCGGAGTGATTCCATCTTGAATTTGAACTTTTTCAAGTATAGGTTTAGGGATTTTAGATTCAAAATTGGTCTGACCGAACCATCCGGCTTCGGGACCACAAACAGTGTTGAATAGTACCCTTTTCCCTGTTGGCCTAGGGGAACCTTGACAATCACTTGCTGTTGACACAGCTTTTGAATTGCATCTAATACCACTCCTCTCTCCGGGGAAGAGGTTGGCAAGGCCGACTTGAGAAATCGGCGAGGGGGCACCTCTTCGAACTCCAGTTTGTAACCTTGGGATACAATTTCCAACGCCCAAGGATCCACGCCTGATAGGACTCAGACCTGGCTGAAGAGTCGAAGACGTGCCCCCACCGGTGCGGAGCCCCAGCGTCATGCGGTGGATTTAGCAGAAGCCGGGGAGGACTTCTGCTCCTGGGAACTAGCCGAAGCAGGTGTTCTCTTACCTCTACCCTTACCTCTGGCGAGAAAAGAGGAGCTCAGACCTCTTCTGGACTTATGCGACCGAAAGGACTGCATCTGATATTGGGGGTAATTCCAAGTTGATCGCAGCCGGAAATTTTTTAGCAGTTGGGCAAAACCATGTGCACTGCAGGGGAGGCAAATATAACATTTGCAGAGAGAGTTAGTTTTGGGTGGGTTATTTTGTTTCTGTGCAGGGTAAATACTGGCTGCTTTATGTTTACACTGCAATTTAGATTGCAGATTGAACTCACCCCACCCAAATCTAACTCTCTCTGCACATGTTACATCTGCCTCCTCTGCAGTGCACATGGTTTTGCCCAACTGCTAACAAAATTCCTGCTGTGATCAACTTGGAATTACCCCCATTGTGGGGTTTTCTTTTGCTGTGGGGGAACAAAAGGCAAAAATTTAGATTTACCCACGGTAGCTGTGGAAACCAGGTCCGCGAGACCATCCCCAAACAAAACTTCACCCTTGTAAGGTAAAACCTCCATATGCTTTTTTGAGTCGGCATCACCCGACCATTGGTGGGTCCACAGAGCTCGTCTTGCCGAAACTGCCATGGCATTGGCTCTGGAAGCAAGCAGCCCCACGTCTCTTTGAGCGTCTCTCATATACAAGACTGCGTCTTTAATGTGACCTAAAGTCAGGACAATGGTATCCTTGTCCAGGGTATCCATGTCAGCCAACAAGATATCTGTCCATGCTGCAACAGCGCTACAGACCCATGCCGATGCTATTGCCGGTCTGAGTAAAGCCCCCGTATGTGCATAAACAGACTTTAAGGTAGTCTCCTGTCTACGATCCGCAGGATCCTTAAGGGCTGCGGTGTCTCGAGACGGTAGTGCCACCTTCTTGGACAGACGCGTTAATGCCTTGTCCACCCTGGGCGAGGTTTCCCAACGTACCCTGTCCTTTGCTGGGAAAGGATACGCCATAAGGATCCTCTTGGGAATCTGCAGTTTTTTGTCTGGAGTTTCCCAAGCTTTTTCAAATAATTTGTTCAGTTCATAAGATGGAGGAAACGTTACTTCAGTTTTCTTCCCCTTAAACATGTGTACCCTCGTGTCAGGAACAGAGGGGTCATCTGTGATATGCAAAACATCTTTTATTGCCATAATCCTATAATGAATACTTTTGGTCACCTTAGGGTGTAACCTTGCCTCATCATAGTCGACACTGGAATCAGAATCCGTGTCGGTATCAGTGTCTACTATTTGTGATAAGGGACATTTTTGAGACCCTGACGGGCCCTGTGACCCAGTCAAATCCGCGGATTGACTCCCTGCTATTTCCTTGGACTCAGCTTTGTCCATTCTCTTATGTAATAAGGTCACATTAGCATTTAAAATATTCCACATATCATACCAATCATGAGTCGGCGTTGCCGACGGAGACACCACAATCATCTGCTCCACCTCCTCCTTGGATGAGCCTTCCGCTTCAGACATGTCGACACACGCGTACCAACACCCTTACACACACACAAGGATATATCTATAAGGGGACAGTATCACACGCCAGAGGCGGCGTTCGCCGCGCTTACCCCTGCGTGCCTGCTGGTCTATGTTGCGGCCTCCGCCTTCGGTGGTCCGCGGGCTCCGGCGTCTGGCTGGCGCGGCTCCCGGTTGTTCCCCGGGGCGGGGGCGCCGCCATGAAACCCGGCATCACGTGTGCGGGGAGCAGGTGACGTCATCAGACTGTTCCGCCAATCCAGTGGAGGCGGGAGATTCAAAGTCAGACGCCGGGCAGAGCCTCGGCGCCTGAGTATCGTCTTTTCCCCTGAAGTGGATGCCAGTGCTCTTGTTCCCGGCGTGTCTCTCTGTAGTTGTACTCCAGTGTCTCCGGCATTTCCAGGTGCCAGTTGCTGTACAGTTTCCAGCATTCCCAGCGGCAGGTGTGTTCCTCTGCGGTCCAGTCACCAGCGCTTCTCGGAGTCAGCATGGGCTGCGGGCTAAACACCGCTCTCAAGTTCTACAGGTCATCAGTGTTTTTAACCACCACTCTCAAGTTCTACAAATCATCAGTGTCTTTAACCACCGCTCTCAAGTTATACAAATCATCAGTGTCTTTAACCACCGCTCTCAAGTTCTACAAATCATCAGTGTCTTTAACCACCGCTCTCAAGTTCTACAAATCATCTGTGTCTTTAACCACCGCTCTCAAGTTCTACAAATCATCAGTGTCTTTAAAACACCGCTCCCAAGTTCTACAAATCATCAGTGTCTTCAAACACCGCTCTCAAGTTCTACAAGTCATCAGCGTCTTTAAACACCGCTCTCAAGTCCTACAACTCATCAGTGTCTTTAAACACCGCTCTCAAGTTCTACAAGTCATCAGTGTCTTTAAACACAGCTCTCAAATTCTACAAATCTTCAGTGTCTTTAAACACCGTTCACAAGTTCTTCAAATCATCAGTGTCTTTAAAAACATCGCTCACAAGTTCTTCAGTCACCAGTATCTTTTACATCGCTCACAAGCTCTTTAATCACCAGTATCTTTATAAAGCATTGTTCTCAGTGTCTTTCGCCATCACTCACAAGTACTTCATTTATTAGCATCTTTAACATTGCTTACAAGTTCTTCTATAGGCCTGGACATTCTCCCATAAGTTCCCTCGCTGCTATGTGACATTGTGTTGCTCCCTTCCTGCAATAAAGTTCTTCAAATATTTTCACCAAGCCTTACTGTCAGAGTCCTGTATGAGGAAGACCTATATCAGGCCATCCCTGTTCCGACCCAGCAGTGGTTCCTCTTCCCTACCATCGGAAGAACCCCCGAGTTCACAACACCCCCAACCTAGGTCAGTGACAGACAGTTCCCCAACAAGGGCCTTTGGAGAGACAGAGAGAGAGTATGCCAGCACACACCCAGCGCCAACTGACACTGGAAACAATTCCCAGATATAGCGCTTTTATATATATGTCAATCGTGTAATACACTCACTGCGCCAAAATGTGCCCCCCCCCCCCCTCTTTTTCTGCCCTGTATCACCGTTCTGCAGGGGAGAGTCCGGGGAGCCAGCTTCTCTTCAGCACACTGTGGAGAAAATGGCGCTGGTTAGTGCTGTGCGACCAAGCTCCGCCCCCTCTAGTGGCGGGCTTCGGTCCCGCTCAAATTCACAATTAATGGCGGGGGATGAACATATCCACTGACTCCGCAGCCCATATGTGTAATAACATGCCAAAACAGAAGTATATATTGCTGCCCAGGGCGCCCCCCCTGCGCCCTGCACCCATCAGTGCCTGTCCGTGTGTGTAACGTGTGGGAGCAATGGCTTACCTCAAGGAAGATCTGAAGTCTTCTGCCGCCTTAGAAGTCTTCTTTCTTCTTATACTCACCCGGCTTCTATCTTCCGGCTCTGCGAGGAGGACGGCGGCGCGGCTCTGAGACGAACGGCAGGGGGAGACCTGCGTTCCGATCCCTCTGGAGCTAATGGTGTCCAGCCTAAGAAGCAGAGCCTATCATTTAAGTAGGTCTGCTTCTCTCCCCTCAGTCCCACGATGCAGGGAGCCTGTTTCCAGCAGTGCTCCCTGAAAATAAAAAACCTAACAAAATACTTTTATCAGAGAAACTCAGTAGAGCTCCCCTGTAGTGCACCCATTCTCCTCTGGGCACAGAATCTAACTGAGGTCTGGAGGAGGGGCATAGAGGGAGGAGCCAGCGCACACCCATACTAAAAGTTCTTTAGAGTGCCCATATCTCCTGCGGAGCCCGTCTATACCCCATGGTCCTTACGGAGTCCCCAGCATCCTCTAGGATGTAAGAGAAATTATATTGGGCATCGGCTGTGCTGCACAGCCGACACGATATGTCTGTGACATCGTTCACAACATATCATTTGCATACACCTGCCAGCCTGTTAGCAATATATCGCCCATTCACTTGAACGGCCCATATATATCGCCCAGTGTGTACCCAGCTTAGAGAGTTTTGAGGGAGCATTTAAAGGAATGAAAGTTGATGGAAAGTCTGATAGTGAGAGGGAGGGTGTTCCATAGATTAGATTATTATGTGTATGTCATCATATTCAGCTGTATTCATGTACCAGAAGGAGCACAAGTGCTAGCGGATTACACATAACACCTTTTTCTACAATCCTTTTATACAGTATTTCTAGATGTATATTTATGAATTCTAAAAATGATTGTTACTGGTTAGTTTCCACTAGC
Source organism: Pseudophryne corroboree (assembly GCF_028390025.1). NCBI lineage: Eukaryota > Metazoa > Chordata > Amphibia > Anura > Myobatrachidae > Pseudophryne > Pseudophryne corroboree. The sequence continues at coordinate 305,423,075 of NC_086451.1, read as the reverse complement.
AATTATTCCGTAATTTGTAAATGTAATAAATCCGTACATAAACCGAAAAAACCCCATAAAGCTTATTATACCTGACTGCTAATACTAATGCTGAAATAGCAGTCATTTAAGAAAAAGTTTTATATTGCAAGCAATACATGCAATCTAGCAGAATTTACCCCAGAGAGCAGCACACAGGATCTCGGAATTGAATTTCTTCTTATACTTGCGAATCTCCGGGCTGTCACTCTGAGGTCGAATATTTGTCGGATTAACATTGACAACCGATCCTTTCCTTGCGTTTTCTCTGCGGAAAGGCTCCACTTTTATGCCACTAGCTAAATCAAGAGAAAGACAAGGGCATGTTACAAATGAAACCCATTTACTCGTAAAAAACTAAATTCAGTACCTTTTACTATCAAACACAGAATACTGATATATTTTCTATGATAGTGATATTAGTGACACTTGTTGTAGACTACAGCCCATAATGTGTTACATTTACAAATGTATACAAATTGAAGTATGTCATCATAGGCACTTGGCCACATTCCATTGGCTGGCTGGACCTCTCTGCACAGTGGTAGGTCACAGATGCTAATCTGCATCACTGATGTGCATTATGGACTACAGCCAAATGTCCCATAGGGTGCAGCATTGGTCCTTCCGCCAAAAATGTTTGCAAGCATATAGAGTTATAGTGAGTTTGAACAGTTTCAATACATGTACATACGGAAGGCTGCCGATAGCCTATGATTATAAGCCAAGAGCCAAATTATTCCCATTTCTACTCACGGGAAACTGTGGGACTTGTCGGAGGTGAGAACTGCAGGAGTCTTGGGTCGATGAATGCACTAAATGATGTCGTGGAAGATGAGCTATTCTTTGGTTGCGGATCTCCACCATTTGGTGTCTGGAAATGAGAGAGAAAACTCCCATCAAATAAGATCAAGAGTGTAATCTGTGGAAATGTTCAACATGTTTCTAGCTGTATAATCCTTCTAAAATATTCCAACCTTTTATCATATCACATAGCTAACTATTATCACCAATCACTGCTCAACGCCTCCATTAAACTGTGATCTGGACTTAAATATAATTATGAAGTCCCATTTTTTCTTGTCACATCTTTGGGGGGAGAGATAGAGAGAGGAAGAGAGATAGTGAGAGAGAGAGAGAGAGAGAGAGAATAGAGGTGCACTCACCAGACATGTAGGAGTGTCTTGATACTTATTGAAACATCATCGAGGCAGCACATAACAAGTTCGATATGTCACACTCTGGACTTTTAAAAGTACTTTCTTACCTATGCGATGTCTGTCCTGGCTGGCACAAAGGTCCGTGCGCGCTGTATCCAGTGCTGGTGGACCTCCCAGAGGTCCACCAGCACTGTTCCAGCATGAAGTGTCCTGCAGCGGCTGCTGCTTCTGTGCATTGCACTTCACAGCACTGTCTTTCATTGTTTCAGTGTTTATTTCTCATTGTGCTCACTTCCTGGTGTTTGGGCCTAGTCAGAGTATCCCTCCAAATTCAGACATGGTCGCTGCAATCTTGGATTCCATCAGCTGATCCTCCATTGTCCAATCCTGGAGATCCTTTCATCAGCTGACTGCAACATACAATGAATCCACACTGCAAGGTATGAAGGTAACTTCCTGAGATTATCAATTTGTCAGTACAACAGTCTCTATCCAGGAAGTAACAGCTCTGCGCTGAACGCCTTTATTCCAGTGACTTTGTATGATCCAGTCCCTCCTGATTCCATTCTGGCTACCATTGCTATTTGGACTTTGCCTTTCTTCAGTGTCTTTCTGAAATACTGCCAGTGTTAAGATTCCGGATCAAGCCCAGTGGGCACTCCAGTCCGTTCCGGTTCCATTCTGGATACTATTGTCATTTGAACTGTGTCTTACATTAATACTGTCAAGTGTCAAGATTCCGGATCAAGCACGGTCAGCACTACAGTCCAATCCAGTTTCATTTTGGATATTATTGTTATTTGAACTTTATCTTCTACAGTCCAATCCAGGATATTATTGTTATTTGAACTTTGTCTTCTTCAGTCCAATCCAGTTTTATTCCAGTCATCATTCATGTGGCTAACCTAGTATCTTCTGTCTGCATACAGTAACTGCAGTGAATCATGGATGTCGTTCTTTATTAAAAGTTTTATTCTTTATTATAATTACATCTGGGCTTGTCACTGCTAAAACATCAATGATTCTTTCAAGTCTATGCACCATACCTGGTTAAAGCCTCCTCAGTTCATTTATAATTCCTCTTCGTCAGCTCCATCCACAAACGCTTGTCCAAACCAAACCCAACCCAAGGCGTGACACGATATTTCAATCCTAGTCATGGGCTTTTGTCAAGACAAGCCTTGGCTAAGACCGAAACATCGGAGATAATATATACTTTAAAAGGTGAGTGCACCCCTAATTTCTCTGTACCTTTTGGACCTGGGAGTACCACTTGCTCCCAAGGTATTGCTTCATCCACATTGAATGTGGACCTATTTTTGCAGGTATACAGTATACATGTATATAATATATATGTACTGTATGTTTTTTTTATGTTGACATTTTTTTTTACATAACTATAATACTGAAGTCACTGGTCTATGTAAATGACACATGGAAGGGAAGGTTATTTACATACTTATTTGTATATTTAACATTTTTTTCTTGCGTTTACCTATGTGAAGACAAAGAGCTGTTTCATTACAATTAATGATGCAAGACAACATTTTCCCCCTTGCATCCTTTATTCCTCAGTCAGATTTTAAAATAAAATAAGCAACATGTATTTTTTCTCCTTTGCTAAAACTGCTTTGTATTCTCTCGTCATGTGCCATAGAGGGTCAGTCTATAGTAGGAACCAAATTCCCCAATGTGTCTTGAGATACCACAAAAAAAAAGTTAAAATTGAACTTTGCAGGAGTAAGGTATAATGAAAGGTAATGGGGGTAATTCTGAGTTGATCGCAGCAGGATTTTTGTTAGCAGTTGGGCAAAACCATGTGCACTGCAGGGGGGGGGGCAGATATAACATTTGCAGAGAGAGTTAGATTTGGGTGGGTTATTTTGTTTCTGTGCAGGGTAAATACTGGCTGCTTTATTTTACACTGCAATTTAGATTGCAGATTGAACACACTCCACCCAAATCTAACTCTCTCTGCACTTGTTATATCTGCCTCCCCTGCAGTGCACATGGTTTTGCCCAACTGCTAACAAAGATCCTGCTGCGATCAACTCAGAATTACCCCCAATAACACACAAGATGCTCACAAGCCTCAGTCATTCTTACATTCAGTGTGAAATTAAAAGGGAAGTTTCTGAAATAATACACATGCAGGATTGTATCTCAAATCCAGCATACATAAGTAACACAGCATCATAACAAACCACTAAATAAAATCTGTATTAGATGAGAAGTATTACATCACTATTACTTTATTTTTACCATGAAACTGCATCCCGAGAACAGCAAGAAGAGATATAACTAATGCCGTTATCGGTGCACCCTTCTAAATGCTGCAGTGAGTGGAATCTTGATGAGTAGTAAGGAGGAACAGTAGGCAGAGATAACTGTGAGTGGGTAGAGGGGGAGCAGGAAAGCAGGATCAGAGGTGATTGTGAGTGGGTAGAGGGGGAGCATAGATGATTGCGAGTTGGTAGAAGAGGAGCAGGAAAGCAGGATCACAGGAAAGAGGTGAGTGTAAGCAGGTAGAGGGGGAGGAGGAAAGCAGGATCACAGCGAAAAAAATAATTGTGTGTTGGTAGAAGGAAGGAGAGCAGAAAAGCAGGATCATATGGCAGAGGTGATTGTGAGTGGGTAGATGAGGAGCAGAGGTGATTGGGTGGGTAGAGGGTTAGTAGGGAAGCAAATCACAGGGCAGAGGTGATTGTAAATAGATAGAAGGGGAGCAGTACAGCAGAATCACAGGGCAAATGTGATTGTGAGTTGGTAGATGGTTAGCAGGAATGCAGGATCACAGGGAAGAGGTGATCGTGAGTGGGTAGAGGGGGAGGAGGAAAGCAGGATCACAGGGAAGAGGTGATTGTGAGTGGGTAGAGGGGGAGGAGGAAAGCAGTATCACAGGGAAGAGGTGATTGTGAGTGGGTAGAGGGGGAGGAGGAAAGCAGGATCACAGGGAAGAGGTGATTGTGAGTGGGTAGAGGGGGAGGAGGAAAGCAGTATCACAGGGAAGAGGTGATTGTGAGTGGGTAGAGGGGGAGGAGGAAAGCAGGATCACAGGGAAGAGGTGATTGTGAGTGGGTAGAGGGGGAGGAGGAAAGCAGGATCACAGGGCAGAGGTGATTGTGAGTGGGTAGAGGGGGAGGAGGAAAGCAGGATCACAGGGAAGAGGTGATTGTGAGTGGGTAGAGGGGGAGGAGGAAAGCAGGATCACAGGGAAGAGGTGATTGTGAGTGGGTAGAGGGGGAGGAGGAAAGCAGGATCACAGGGAAGAGGTGATTGTGAGTGGGTAGAGGGGGAGGAGGAAATCAGGATCACAGGGAAGAGGTGATTGTGAGTGGGTAGAGGGGGAGGAGGAAAGCAGGATCACAGGGAAGAGGTGATTGTGAGTGGGTAGAGGGGGAGGAGGAAAGCAGGATCACAGGGAAGAGGTGATTGTGAGTGGGTAGAGGGGGAGGAGGAAAGCAGGATCACAGGGAAGAGGTGATTGTGAGTGGGTAGAGGGGGAGGAGGAAAGCAGGATCACAGGGAAGAGGTGATTGTGAGTGGGTAGAGGGGGAGGAGGAAAGCAGGATCACAGGGCAGAGGTGATTGTGAGTGGGTAGAGGGGGAGGAGGAAAGCAGGATCACAGGGAAGAGGTGATTGTGAGTGGGTAGAGGGGGAGGAGGAAAGCAGGATCACAGGGAAGAGGTGATTGTGAGTGGGTAGAGGGGGAGGAGGAAAGCAGGATCACGGGGAAGAGGTGATTGTGAGCGGGTAGAAGGGGAGGAGGAAAGAAGGATCACAGGGAAGAGGTGATTGTGAGTTGGTAGATGGTTAGCAGGAATGCAGGATCACAGGGAAGAGGTGATCGTGAGTGGGTAGAGGGGGAGGAGGAAAGCAGGATCACAGGGAAGAGGTGATTTTGAGCCGGTAGAGGGGGAGGAGAAAAGAAGGATTACAGAGGGAAAAAATGATTGTGTGTGGGTAGAAGGAAGGGGAACAGGAAAGCAGGATCATATAGCAGAGGTGATTGGGAGTGGATAGAGGAGGAGCAGAGGTGATTGGGTGGGTAGAGGGTTAGCAGGAAAGCAGTTCACAGGGCAGAGGTGATTTTAAGTGGGTAGCGGCCTGGGTTAGCAGGAAAGCAGATCACAGGGCAGAGATGATTGTGAGCCGGTAGAGGGGGAGCAAAAAAGCAGGATCACAGGGAAGAGGTGATTGTGAGTGGAATGTAAAGGGAGCAGGAAAACAGAGTCACTGGGAAAAAGTAATTGTGAGCAGGTAGAAGGAAGGAAAGCAGGATGACGGGAAGAGAGATTGTGAGTGAGCAGAGGGTTAGCAGGAAAGCAGATCACGGGGCAGAGGTGATTATAAACAGGTAGAGGGGGATAAGAAAAGCTGGACCACAGAGAAAAAGTAATTGTGAGCGGACAGAAGGAAGGGGAGCACTAATGCAGAATCAGGTGATTGTGAGTGGGTAGAGGAGGAGCAGGATCAGAGAAACTCCTGCTTTCTGCCTGCAGCTGTTGTGTACTCCATTCTATTAAGAGTGCTGCAGAGATAGTCTTAAACACGTATATGCTGCAGCACTTACGCAAGAAAATACAATAGTTTGTTGGGTGTAAGATGGTGCATGACCAGAAAAAGTAGCACTCGCTTTTACACTCGTCAAAATTAATGGTAGTGAGTACGAGGTCTCGGTTCACATTGAATAGAACTGAAAGAAGCAGGTGGGAAGTAATATTTGTGTGATGTGAGTTGACAGCGATTATTCTTACAATGTAAGTCTTTTATGTAAAACAATGACAGAAAGGTGCAATAGGTGACCTACAAAGGAAAAGACAACTGAAGATTCTTTCTGGTTTGGAGTAGGATGGGACAGAAAACATTGATTTCACCTGATCATTTGAAGATTTGTTGCTAGGTTTGTGGCTCTTTTGAGGGGTTTTGTGCTGATTAACTGACGTCTCTGAAGGATGGCTCTGTTGTAAGAGATCTGGCAGCAGATAGTTTTGATTGTAGGAGCTGCAGAGTACTTGATTGCTGCTACAACTTTGCTGTTCAGCTGCCTGTTAGCACAAAACGCAGCAGATTGAAATATAAATGAACCTGGATCAGTCTGCGCTGTGAGAGATAAACCTGTCATTGCACAAGAGGAAAAGTTTGCTATGGCAAATACGAATGCCAGAGCTGAGTGCTATCCATTGTAACAAGCAGTCGCTCTTGTGTTATTTACTACCCATATACATAGATGTGATTGTGCACTTATTTATAACATAAAATGGGTGAAAAAAATCAATAGGAAGTTATCAATAAAGTGTAGAAAAAAGATGCTAGAAACTTGGTCTCTTCATCCCATTGGATTACATTGAACCAAAACATGATGAAGATGTGAGGTAAGTATTATTACTGTATGTGTACATTTTCTTTAAAATGTGACCAAAACCAATTATTGTTTAATGACACTTAAGTAATATGTAGGGAACACTCACAGGAGTGGGGGCAATCATTTCTCTAATTCACAGGAGAGAGAACAGTAGTCTTTTATTACACAGTGGGGGTAATTCCAAGTTGATCGCAGCAGGACATTTTCTAGCAGTTGGGCAAAACCATGTGCACTGCAGGGGAGGCAGATATAACATGTGCAGAGAGAGTTAGATTTGGGTGTGGTGAGTTCAATCTGCAATCTAAATTGCATTGTAAAAATAAAGCAGCCAGTATTTACCCTACACAGAAACAAATAACCCACCCAAATCTAACTCTCTCTGCACATGTTATATCTGCCTTCCCTGCAGTGCACATGGTTTTGCCCAACTGCTAAAAGATTTCCTGCTGCGATCAACTTGGAATTACCCCCAGTAGCGGGGGTACTATTCATTTATTTGACAGGTGCAAGAACACAATTCTTTTACATCGCAGAAATGGGTGCACTATTTAGTTAGTTCATGGGAGCAGGGGCACTAATACTGGGATACATATATTAGTTTGTTAATATTCCTCTGGTCACCACCAGCTGAGGGTGCCAGGAGGGGCCCAGTACTATTCAGTATTGGGTCCATAAGACCTAGGTGCTTCAGTCCAATCATTTGATGGTTTCAACTTTCAATTAACCAAGCGGTTTGAAAACCAGTGCTTTTTATGTGCAGTTTGGCATGAAGTAATTTTCACATTTTCAAGATTGCACAAAAAAATGTGCACTTTAGTACATCCCCCCTCTTCCCTTTACTCAGAGCCGGATTAAGCCATGGAGGTGCCCGGGGCACTTAAGACAGGGGGCCCTGGTGGAAGGTGTTTATTAGATTGTGCATACCTCCCAACATGTCCCATTTCAGGAGGGACAAAATGCTCTCTACTTGGACTTCCCACATAATATATAATTAGCATCACCTGTGTTGAACTATTTAATTGATAAGAAAGGTATTTCAACACAGGTGATTGCAATCATAAATTAAGAAGGAAGTCCAGGTAGAGAGCATTTGTCCCTCCTGGAATGGTTCATGGTGGGAGGTATGGATTGTGTATATTAAATTTAAACCAATGGTGTATACTAGTTTTAAACTAATAGTTTAATAATGGCTGGGTACTGTTTATAGCTCTACCTAATTGATATACAACTATTTTATAAACTTTTCTTGTAGTATAACAAAGACAACTTAACTTTAAAATACACATAGAAAAATAAAATAATTTATCTAGTCACATGCAAGAATAGCAGCAGCCTCTGTACTAATTACACACTGGGACAGGACTCAGGAGGACTCTCTGTGTGTGTCTCTATCTCTAGACCCAAATGGTTTAGTTGCATAAAAGTTTACACAAGACTCAGACACCCAGGCGGGGAAGAGGAGAAGCTGGGATACCTGTGTCACTTACAGCTCTCTCCACCCTCCTATCTCTCCTCTGGTCGGAAAGCTTTGTCGGTAGCTCATGAAACATGATACTCCTGTGTCTCTGCCTCCACTGCATACTGTCTTGCTTGCCTTCTGGCAGCTGGTTCAACTGCTGCTTAAGAGGGAAAGCTAGTGATGTCAGTGTGCTTTGCCCTGCATCCCCCCCTTAATCTGCCTATGCCTTTACTGTCTTTATAGGAACAGACAAAGCTGTGTATTAATGTTTCCCTGGGATATGACCCAGCAGTGCTCTTTCCAGCTACAGTAAGTGGTGTCACAGGGAATGTACATACACTGCTTTGCCTGGTGGCATGTGGATACAAGCCGAAAGACAGAAAAGAATGCCAAAAAATTGAATCAAGTCATCTCTGTTGGCAGAGTGTACTGGGCTATCTGGTGCAGTGATGTCAGTCCACACACCTTTACTTCTTACAGTACTTCTACTTTTACTTTGCTTCCGAAGACACGAAGATGGCTGATACTTGGCTTTTTCCTGGACCATGCCTCCAGTGGCGTTTTACCTTTGACGGCCACTGTAGGTGCACAATTCTTTAGGTATACTGCAGTAGATAATGCTTCTGCCCAAAACTTATTTTCCAGGCCAGCATCACTTAGCATAGTCCGTGCTCTGTCAACAATTGTGCGTTTTGCCCGCTCAATCACGCCATTCTGTTCCAGTGTGTAGGCAATTGTTAGCTGATGCTTTATGCCATATTTCCTAAGGAATGCGGCTAAGACTTTGTTATCATACTCTCCACCATTGTCTGATCTCAGGATCTTTAGTTTCAGACCTGTCTGATTCTCCACCAGGTTTTTGTATTCCACAATTTTGTTAACAACTTCACTCTTTTCCTTTAGAAAGTACATGTGTGTCATTCTTGTGACGTCATCAATGAGAGTCATGAAATACCTGTAACCACTGATTGATTCTTCCTCCATTGGACCACACATGTCTGTGTGCACTAGAGCTAACGGTGTCTCTGCTCTATTAACTGACTGTGGAAATGGGTTGTGAGTTTGCTTGCCTTTTGTGCAACTCTCACACATAGGTCTTTCAGCGTTGCTCATGGTGATCCCTGTTATCATTCCATCTAGCAGTTTCTGGACATTGTCATATACCAGATGACCCAAGCGTTTGTGCCACAGATCCATTTACTGTTTTTCCTCAGTAGCCATCATTGCAGTACACTACTCAGTGTCCAGGACATATAGTTGGTTGCACCGGGTTGCTGAAGCGATAACAGTCCCTCTTTTATTCTGCACCATACACTTGCCCTTCTGAAATTAGACTTTGTAGCCTTTTTTCTCTAGGACGCTGATAGCAATGAAATTACTTCCTAAATCAGGCACGTGCAACACATCTTGGATATCTGTAACAACTGTCTCACCTCCAATTCTTAAACGTAGTGTGATTGTCACAGCTTGTAATGCAGTAAGGGCCTTATTTTCAATCCCTGTAACTGCAGTGGGAACACATGGTGTTAAAGAATTGAACCAATGCTCATTGCAACTGAAATGTCTAGTGGCCCCCGAGTCCATGTACCAGCAATCCTTTCTGTGACTGCTACATTGAGTGCTGACTCGTTTGGCTTGTCACACTGCTTCTGCGCACCACTGGAATTTCTCATCTTGCAATCTAAAGCTTTATGTCCTATCTTGTGACATACAAAACACTTGAATTTGTGCTTTCTGGACTTTGTGCCCTTTGTGATCAAGGCAGAAACTACTTCTACACAACACTTTTTTTGCATAGCAGGGCTGCACAAGCGTTCGCAGCCTTGCTATGCAAAAAAGCCCTCCCCCATAAGCGGCGTCTAGTTGATCGCACGGGCAGCAAAAAGTTGCTACGTGCGATCAACTCGGAATGACCCCCATAGTGGTTTCAAACTGCAATATAAAAGTCTACTTCCATTTCCTCATTTAAATTAAATATACTACACGTGTTACCAGAGCTTTTCTTTTTATATACTCTTATACTCTGATGCTCTTATAAGCTGAAAGGAATAAGAAAAAGTAGACTTTTAAATAATAAAATGAATTTGAATGTAATGTAAGTCACTTAAATGCAATTGTTTAAGCCTATTGAAGAAGATAATGTCTTGAAGAAAAAGGAATTAGATTTTAGCACATACACTCCGAGGAGCATAATGTAGTATTAACTCTGCACAGTTTAAAGTGGTTTTCAAAGGAGGGAAGGTAATAAGCTTGTGCTGTATAATGAAGAGGTGGAAACTTAGACATGCTTCTAAATTCAGGTACTCAGATAGAGGCAAAGGATGACTAGGGAGAGGCAGTGGGTGACACAGGAGGCAGATAGCGACAGGGGATGGCATAGGGTGACAGGGGGTGGAACAGTGAGACAGGAGGTGGCAGAGGGTGACTAGGGAGAGGCAGAGGGTGACTGTATAACGCACAGGAATTTGGCTTAACTATGTGCCACCATATTCTATAATGGTAAATTACGCATCTGATCACGCAGAGATTTCAGAAGGTCCATTTGCTTTGGACTACTGGTCTAAAGAATAATAAAAGGAAGAGTAACAAAAGTCAAGTTACCAGACCAGTCATGTAACTCAATAAATATATAAAGTACACATGAAGTACAGATACGGGGGGGGTAATTCCAAGTTGATCGCAGCAGGAATTTTGTTAGCAGTTGGGCAAAACCATGTGCACTGCAGGGCGGGCAGATATAACATGTGCAGAGAGAGTTATGGGCCCTACTCACTGGCCGACCCGCCGCCGAGCTGCCCGACGGCGGATACGGCCGACGAGCGACCCGGCGGCGGGGGGGCAGTGACGGGGGGAGTGAAGTTTCTTCACTCCCTCCGTCACGCGGCTGCATTGAAGTGCAGGCAAATATGGACGAGATCGTCCATATTGGCCAGCATGCACAGCCGACGGGAGACCAGCGATGAACGAGCGCGGGGCCGCGCATCGTTCATCGCTGGAGTCTCCACACTGAAAGATATGAACGAGTTCTCGTTCATTTATGAACGAGATCGTTCATATCTTTCAGAATATCGGCCAGTGTGTAGGGCCTATTAGATTTGGGTGTGGTGTGTTCAATCTGCAATCTAATTTGCAGTGTAAAAATAAAGCAGCCAGTATTTACCCTGCACAGAAATAAAATAACCCACCCAAATCTAACTCTTTCTGCACATGTTATATCTGCTTCCTCTGAAGTGCACATGGTTTTGCCCAACTGCTAACAAAATTCCTGCTGCGATCAACTTGGAATTACCCCCACTGTACAATCAGTTCACATACATTCTGCATGTTTGTGAGCTAATCATAGTGAAGCCATGCAGCAAATATGTTTTGTACAAGGGTATAATTATAGCTGCAGGAGTCTGCTATGGGGCAAACATAATGTGACTTTATAAATAAAGTACCAGGCAGTCATGTGATTTTGAAAAAAAATCACAATACAAGCAGCGCTCCTCATTGTATATGTATAGACAATGATATAGGTGCCCTACATACTGGCATCTAACAGGATGTCAGGAAAATAAACAAACAGGTGTCCAGCGGCAATCAATGCAAAAAATGAAGTGGGAGACAGATTGCTGGGATGGGGGCAGTGCTGCAAGTATAGCGGTACGGTGTACCGGTAAGAAATTCCCAGCCGGTAAGCTGTACCGCCAGGCCGTCCACCATAACTGCATCCTGCTGGTTGCTATGTGAGGGGAGGAGAGCGCAGCACAGCACCTCTCCTGCTCCTCAATTGTCTCTGCTGTCTGGTCTTCGGCGGCTGCGGCGGCGGGGTGAATCTCAATAAGTCACCAGTTTGCTAGCCAATCAGAGCTCGCGGACCGGCAGCCGCGGCTCCTGATTCGATGCTTCATTTGAGATAACTGCCGCTGGAGACCAGACTTCACAAGCATTGAGGGGCAGGAGAGGCGTGCACTGCACTTTCCTCCCCTTACACTTACAGGGCACTCTGGGGCAATGTATATCTGCCACTGTGAGGGCATTTGTGTATCTGGCACTGTGGGGCAATGTATATCTGACAATTGTGCAATTGTGGGTACATACAATGTGATGTGGATAATATATATCGCTCCAATCCGCTTTGGAACAATATAATGCCCAATATGTCACTTACTGTATACCCAGCTTAAGAGTGACTCCCTTTATGTCTTCTGGGTGTATAAAAGTATACTTGTATGGGTAACAAGTTTGCAATAAACTACTATAATATTCAGCTTTTGCTTTTTTTCATGACAAAATAATCATTGCAAACTCCAATAGGACCATGGTGTTTTGAGCTTTTACAGAGATGAGATGTCTGTTCTTAATATAAAATGATATGTTTACTTTTATATCCTACAATCTGTAACACATCAAAAACCGCTCTCAAGTGTAGCATTGTTTTCCATGTTGGAACTCCTAGTCTATAATTGTGTTTTATGCTGGCAATAAGCCTGAAATATTATTTGGGCAATATGCAACGTCTCCACTGACAACTTTTTGAAGCCACTATAGTATTGTGTTTTGGAAGAAGGGAAAAAAAGAAAAACATAATTTCTGTAATCTCGCATTTGGACACAACAGATGACTAGGGGGACATCAGTTTACTGTGAGACTCCGTCGCAACCTTCCATGCTAATGTAAAGCGAGTTTTCTAGGAGGGAAACCTCTCTCAGTTTTGCATGCACCCTATTTGATGGGGGGGAAGAGGGGGGGCGCTAAATGAGTGAGGCTTTCCGTCCCATAATAATATATACAGCTGCACACTGCACAGGGTTCTAGGAGTTATCTCCTCTAGATTATAGCATGGGCCATGTTTTATGCTTTTTTATCTAGTTGTCAGTTTAAGGTATAGCTAAATGTGTGTGCAGTCATAAAATGTAATGGTGAGTGAGCACCAAACAGGCAACTAGCAAATCGGAGAACTAATTCTTCATAAGATACAGTAGGTTGTAAATTTTTAAATGTTCATATGGTTGTATGATTTCTAGCGAAGGGTTTCCAAATGCAATCCACAATTTCCAGCTCTATGGAACACAGGGGGTAATTCAGAGTTGATCGCAGCAGCAAATTTGTTAGCAGTTGGGCAAAACCATTGGCCCTCATTCCGAGTTGTTCGCTTGTTGCCAATTTCCGCTATGCTGCGATTTGCTGCATGGTACGCAGAGCGCATGCGCTAAGTTATATAACACAAAACTTAGCAGTTTTGCTGGTGTTCGTACGTCGCACTGCTGATCGGTGAGTGATTGACAGGAAAGGGGCGTTTCTGGGTGGTAACTGAGCGTTTTCCGGGAGTGTGCTAAAAAAACGCAGGCAAGTCAGGGAAAAACGCGGGAGTGTCTGGAGAAACGGGGGAGTGGCTGGCCGAACGCAGGGCGTGTTTGTGACATCAAACCAGGAACTAAACGGACTGAGCTGATCGCAATCTGTGAGTAGGTCTGGAGCTACTCAGAAACTGCAAAGAATTATTTAGTAGCAGTTCTGCTAATCTTTCATTCGCTATTCTGCAAAGCTAAGATACACTCCCAGAGGGCAGCGGCCTAGCGTGTGCAATGCTGCTAAAATCTGCTAGAGAGCGAACAACTCGGAATGAGGGCCATTGTGCAGGAGTCTTAGGGAGTGGTAGAAGAACCTAGTACCAACCCTGGACATATAGTATGTACCCATTGGTCTTTTTTTTACACTGGAGTACTGTTTTAATAATGAACACTGTATAGATTGTGTATAATATACATTGTATCAAACATATTTAATCTAAATAACATAAGTGGTCAGCAAAAGGTTAGCCATCCCATTATAAATAAATGCACAAACATAATAGAACCACTAGGAAACAGAACTACACTTTCTAAGTACTCAGAGGTAGATATATGAAATGTCTATATGGGGAAGAAGTGGTATCAGCGAACATTATGTGCACTTATACCGCTTCTCCCCCATGTATTACAGCGGCGATGGGTGCAGAATGACAGGGCCCCTGTCTATGTCAGTGCTGCTATACAAAAGATAGCACACCGATATGCAGGGCAATGTATGAACGGTCAGTTGCAATGACTGTTCTGACACCTACAGTTCTGTCCCTGGGTGTGGTGGCTGCCGCCTCTGTGCGGCATTTGAGATCTCGTGAGAGTAGCGAGATATTGCACATGCGCAGGGGTGTATCTACCTATTGGCCAGGATGGCACTCGCCAGGGGCGCCAGGCAAGGAGGGGGCGCCGCCTGGCTGTGCCACCCGCTTCCAAAGGATAGAAAAGCAGTACTGTCAGACTGTACCTGGTGAGACTCTGTTACTGCTGGAGCGGCGCTGGTGTCCGGCAGCACCGCACTTGTAATAAGACTCAAAATAAACTACAGCTCCCAGCAGCCCTTGTTGCTGGGAGCTCCTGGCAGCAAGGGCTGCTGGGAACTGTAGTTTATTGTGAGTCTGATTACAAATGCGGTGCTGCCGAACACTAGTCTGTTCACTAGTGCAGTGCGGTGCTGCCGGACACCGGCGCCGCACCGGCAGTAACAGACTCTCACCAGGTACACAGCAATTGTTATATAGCACAGTGCTATAGATCTGTTTGTTGTTGAAGATAATAAAAAAAAGTGGCAGTGTTTGGGAGAAGGGACTGTAGAATCTGGAAATCTACATGATTTTCATGCATGTTAGATCTAAGTAAGTAGTAAGTGAAAACTTTAACTTGTTAAGTGTAATAAAGAAAATACATATCTTACCTATTTCAAGGCCATGTTCAAGGAAACATATATCAGTTAATTGTATAATTGATCATTTTATCTTGGAAGTGATGGCACCCTGATGTTTTTTCTAACAGGAAGTACTTCTACCATCCAACTAATGGTGTTTGGTTAATGGCTGGGTCCATTTGAGGCTCATCTCACTGCAGCTCATTAGCATTTCATTCAGGATGCAGTCAAGATGCCGGCGTTTGGCATCCCGGCGATCGGAAAGCTGACGCCAGCATCCCGAAACTGCTCGGAATGCTGATGCTGGCATCCCAACATAGATAGCGATGCAGAATGGCAAAATCCGGATTGAGTTGGTGCCAAAGTCTGTACTGGCAAGCCACGTCGGAGGGTTAGGGTTAGGCTGCGAGGGCGGGAGGGCTAGGGTTAGGCTGCAGGTAGGGAGATTAGGAAGGGTGGGTTAGGGTTAGGCACCACTGAAGAAGCTTTTGGGGGAGGGGGGCAGGTTAAGGTCAGGCTGTGGGAAAGGTGGGTTAGGGGGGAGGGATGGTGTAACGTGAATACGAGACACTACTGTGCGGTGTAATGTGAATGAGGGACACTACTGTGTGGCATAATTTGAATTGGAAGTACTATTGTGTCCACGCCCTTCCCCCACAAGACCATGCCCCATTTCCAATACTCACACCTTATTCCAAATGTGTGTAGGGGGGGGCGCCAGCCCCTTACTTTGCCAGGGGCGTTCGGACCCCTAGATACACCCCTGCACATGCGCTCTGGAACTGGCCGGGGTGAGAGACACAGTGTATCAGCACTAAGCTGATGCCCTTTGCGCTCTAGCTGGGATCACCGGAGGGGCAAGGTTTCACTCCCCTGCTCCAGCATACAAGATGTTTTTACATCTCCTCGATGTACCTTCCTGCTTTGCCTCGGTAAAGAGACGAAGCAGGAAGAGCCATAGCAGTACGATATGTGCCGTTATAGTACATCTACCACCCAGTCTCTTACCTCAATATAAGGCTCCTGTCTCTTCTACTGGTCCAGTGCATTGACTGAGTGCTCAGATCCACGCACACAGAGCAAACTTGGTAGAAGAAGCTGCTACACTGGGCATGTGCAACAGTTCCGCTCTGGCCCTCAAACTGCATGTTGTGGCGGCAGCTCTAGTAATTGTATTGTGGTTATAATTTGAGCTGCTAGCTAAGAGGAGGAAGGTTTCAAGCCCTATGTTTGCCTATGACAAGGATAATGTTGACAATATCCTGTCACTCGAAGACTAAGTCAAATTATATCAATTCAGATATTTTTTTAAATACAGATGAACTGCTAAAAAAGCTTGCTGGAGTATAGTTTCACTGCAGCTAAATGTTTCCTCACAATAGCCACATCCAGGTCCAGCTATGACAAGTGTGTTGGTCACACTACAACAGGCATGCCCACATCATGGAGTCCCACAGTTATAGTGGGACACAGCTTCAGCCCATTGAGCATTACAGATGGACAGTCCCACTGTTTAGACACTGTCCCACCCATAGGCTACAGTGTCCCGCGCATGTTCAAGAGTGTGCTGCTCCACATAGCAGAGAATCGGTGAATGGATCCATCTAGTGCCAGGAGAAGGCTGGGGGCAGCCCAGTAGCTGCTGAAATGCTGATCTCACCTCCAGCATGACAAACATGGGAGTGTGACACATGGTCATGCCCCAAAACTTCTCACAAGATGCAATAATTGTGTCATCATGACCCATGTCCCACCTACTTTACGGGTTGGCTGGTGGGATGCGGGACAGTTGCCTACTTTCTTAGGAGTCGGGAGACTCCCAAATTTGGGCCCAGCAACCAGAAGTTCAGGGAAATGGGCAAGTACGTTTAAAGGGGAAGCGGTTAGTTTCCCGGCTGTCGGGATCCCGGCAGTCAGGATACTGTCGCTGGAATCCTGACAGCCAAGGAAATCCTGGTGGTGGGAGCCTGGAATCGCCACTGGACCGCCTTCCCCAAGGGGAACTAAATCAGTGTGGTGAACAAAGCGCGCCGCCAGGCCCGAAGTGTGGCAAGCGCAGCAAGCCAGCGAGTGGACATGCTGCGCTTGCTGTTGGGATCCCATCTGTCGGGATTCCGGCATAGGTCTTATGACCGTTGGGATCCCAACCATTGGGATCCCATACTGATCCGTTTAAAGCTACAGTAGGTAAGAGGTTTTTTATGCAGCACTACTCCTGGCAAGCTCTGACTGTTATAACCCCTTGGCCGTACATATGTTCTGCCATATACTGATAGGCTTAAAGTATATCTTGATGAGCATCAAGTCTCATCACTTTAGTGTTAATCAGAAAAATGTGTATTATAATGATTGATACCCCCACACCAGTAAAATATTGCCAATATTAGATGTCCCCTTGGTGATCTGTTTAGAAGCATTCACCCTGCAGCCTTGTGACTTTACATAGTCGCAGAACTCCTCTATGACTTATAACATTCTTATGCGTTCAGCCATTACCAACGCAGAGAATTACAGAAACATTGCAGATTTCATGTGCACCTCTATGAGGCATGAGGAACAATTTGGGGCTGCCGTGAGGCGTAAGATAAATGATCAACACATCTGCACCTCACAGCCATTGCCGCTAATAGTATTGCTCCTTTAGAATTTACCGTAGGGAGGGCATTACCACATTAGTTGTTTACAATATAAAGAAGTAAGTTGCTGAACATGTAAATAGCTCTTTTAAAGCCACATTTTACTTTTGAACACACACACACACACACACACACACACACACACACACACACACACACACACACACACACACACACACACACAAAAGAGCTGCATCGATTTCAGTGTCACAACTCATAACAGTCCCTCTTTAATAGAACTGTAACCTTATTTTGTTTATTTAAAGGAAAGTATCACAGTAACCTTCTATTTGCAATAGGATGGGGCATTGTTTGCTTTGAGGTTACAGATAATATTGCTTCTTCGATCTAAGTACCTTGTCTCTGTGGATGTTGCTTTGGGGTTTCTCTGCTATTCCATCTGGAACTCTTGTCCTTGAGATATTCACCATACCATTGCTCAGTGGTTGCCTGGAAACAGGAGCCATTTAACCAGCGATGTATCATAACATAAATATTTTAAAGGCTTAAAAATATTCTTACTGTGATGTATTGAAAAATAAAACCTATTTCATACACAAGATAATTAATGCAATATCTCTGAAAATATCGCTTTCTGTTGAAACAGATGCAAACAGTGTTTATGCAATTACTAGAACTTCAAACGTGTTTCACAATGGTAAACACATATACAGGTTTTATAAAGAGTTTGTGAAACTGTAGAAAACGAGGTGCAACTTTACTTTGTACGTAAAATACAGTTTGTTGTTATGTAAAAGATACACATAAATCTGTAAAACTTCACACGCACAGTATTTACTACTTCCAAACCACTAGGGGGAATCAATTCTCCACTTTCATCCACCCTGGGAACCTGTAAACTACACACGTCTTTAGATTATGATGAGAAAATGGAAATAGAAAAGCAGCATGAAAGTTCAAAATGAGCAATAACTTTATGATAACGAAATGAAAATCTTTAATATATTTTAAATTGTAGACCATGGAACACTGTAAAAAAATTGGCACCTGGTAAACCACAAAAAACAGACAAATGTTTTTTTTAAACAAAATGGTGATTCATTGATTCATCTTTTTCAGTAGTTTGTTATTTTTGTGTTAGAGTATTGTCTGTGCTTAAGTTTATTCTATATGAAGCTACTAGCTTGCAGAAAAGCATGCATGTGCTATAAAATGTTCATCAAAGCTAGCTTATTGGCCAGAATTATGCAGAAGTCATATACAAAATGCAACTTTATATGCCTTCATGATAATGTCAGTCATTTACTCTTAGATCCTGGGGCATATGTATCAAACTGAAGTAGCAGGATATCCCCAGAAAACAGATGTTCTGGAAAATCCCATAAAAATCTAAGGACCTGCAGTATTTAACCGTGTCTGACTACAAATGAACACCCATAGGTTTGTATGAGGGCCACTATGATGTCGGATTTACCAAACCCTGGAATGTGAAGCTCATGGACTACTGCTGTACATTTACCCCCAGTGATGCAGGTCGACTGCCACTCATGTGCAGTACATACGCCAATCCAAACCTGGAAGCAGAGTGACAACCCAAGCTACAGTCTGATTCCAGCTGTTTGTCGTAAGGGCTCTTCCTAAATATGCATGAAAATGTTTATTTTCATGTAGTAATTTAATATGGATTGTGATAAATAGGGTCCACTGTGTAAGGAAGAGATTAGCCACTGGTATTATCATGTATCTCCATAGAAGTGAGGAGGCACATTTTTAAAAGAGAATATATGTAATAGAATGAACATGTGAAAATGGAGCATATCATACTGTATTTAAGGAGAATTGTCAGTGCCTCTAAGCTGAACACTTCAATTCAGTATAAAAGAAGCCAACCTCTTTTTCTGCATATCATCATCGCTGCTGCCAATCTCATCACTGGATGAAGAATAATATGATGCTTTTAAGTAAGAGCTGTTACTGTCTTTTCCTTTTGCTATGAATTTGGGGCTCTGTTATAGAGAGAGAGAGAGAGAGAGAGAGAGAGAGAGAGAGAGAGAGAGAGAGAGAGAGAGAGAAAGCTCAATGCCTGAAATGCTGTTATGAAATACACTAGACAGAATAAGGCTATAATTCAAAGGTATCTACAGAAGGTTTTCTCACATTAGATTCAGATATTCTAAATTGTTTATCCTTTTTAAGTCACCATATTTAATTTACATGGTTGTTCTTTTTTTAGCAGGCAGGCCCGCCATAATAGGTGTGCAGGCCTACAGGCGTGCAGAACAGCCTATATCTCCAAGAACCTGTCGTCATCATCAGCCTAATAGACACGTGAGGTTACTGACATGAACAAGTTGGACTAATGGCATGAATTACGGGCACTCAGTGTTAGCACATGGAGAAACCTGCTCTGGGATTAGTAAATTAACCTATTTGCTGAACTCTTGCTAAATAGCTTAATTGTTAGACAATGATGAGAAACTGAGCAGAGCAAGAAAACATTCACTGCCTGTTACAGCTCAGAAAAGCACTGCTGTGCCTGGAACATGCATTTTCTAGCACTATATTCTGATTAATAGTAATAATAATAGTAATAGGTTTTGTGGTGGATATTTTGCATACTATAATAATATGCAATATTGCAAGAATGCGCAAGAAAACTGAATAAAGAAGTCTAAACGAATTCTAAACAGAGGATTCCGTTCTTTTTAACTTTAATAAATAAAAGCTGCTTTAATTAATAGTAAAATATTAATTATAGTATTCACATGAGTAAGAGTAACATGGATAATTATGAACACATACAATGACTATACACCCGGCAAATGGTCATAGTTATGACCTAAAAATAAACCACATCTAAATCGCTCTAAGAAATTGGATAAAAAGCTGCTGCCACCCTATCAACTGCTCTAACAACACAGTGGAGGACGTATGCTGGGCATACACGCTAAGATAATCTGTCCGATCTGTCCGATAGCACGGATAATTGTAGCATGTATGTGGCCGACTGATCCAAAAATATCAATGGTCGGCATGCCAGATCGTCCAGTATATCTGTCCAACGCAACATGTCCAATCAGCCGCAACGAGCAGTGTATGCCCTACTGTGGCTGACCGCTGGAAATTTCCCCTGTTCCTTCACATGGGAAGTAACTGGGAAATGTTTCCTCCCCGGGTGCGGAGGGCCGATATCATGGCCAATACACAGTGAGAGAACTCGTACTGTATGCCTGTTACAGCTGCAGTGTCCAAGGCTGCCAGAGAAAAGGCCTGTTGGTCTGATAGGCATTTTATCTGGCCATGTATGCCCAGCATAAGATTTATTTACAAACACGACTACTAGAATCTTTCATTAAAGCCTGGATACAAATAAACGCGATAACACTTATGTAAAGAGAAGAGACCCTCTGCATCTAT
Source organism: Pseudophryne corroboree (assembly GCF_028390025.1). Classification (NCBI taxonomy): domain Eukaryota; kingdom Metazoa; phylum Chordata; class Amphibia; order Anura; family Myobatrachidae; genus Pseudophryne; species Pseudophryne corroboree. The sequence continues at coordinate 305,402,350 of NC_086451.1, read as the reverse complement.
GAACAATAGCACCTACGGAAATATTTCGAGAATCCAGATGAAGTTCACTGTCAGGTTTTCCTAATTGTTGAGGATAATTCTGTACTTGGCTATTCTTAGATGAACCTAAAAGAACATGAATAGATTAGTAACCTTCATTTCTTATATGCTTTATCAAATACTCTGTCATTCATACTTGTCATCTTTCACCCTCTGGTCACTCTCTGTTATTCCTAATTTATCAGTCATCCCTGGCATGTGATGGAATAGTTCATCTGAGTTCTGCGCTATGCAGCAATAAGATCCTGACTGAGAGGTATACGCAAATGCCGCTGTGACTGTGTAAGTGTTCTCAGCAGTACTGCAAATATATACTATTGATTGAGCTGCTGGAATGTGTTCAGTCGTCCTCTATCTGCATCTCTAACCTTTAGTGTGTACAAAGATACAACATCAGCAACATCGATTGCACATCGGTCACAGCATCAAACTTCTGCTCAGTATGTCTGTCGAAACTAAGCCATTGGGGCCAGAGCAACTGCATATTTGGTTGCTGCCTGTGACACACCCACATAATGCTTGCTAATGTCAAATTAACCAGGAGTATCACAATAGAGGCAATAATATTCCTTAACTTTATCCACAATAGTCAAGGTAAACAACATAAAATGCACCTGGGCTGCTGCTGGACTTCTAGAAACCACCAGGTTGTACCATTTTATAGTGTTTACCTTGACTATTCTGGATAAAGTTAAGGATTATTATTGTCTCTATTATGGTACTCCTGGTTAATTTGCACTATCCCTGTGAGCTGGGGAACTAATTATTTTTAAGTATACTGTGACTTTGGACTTTTGTGGTGTTACTGACACCCAATAAACCATTTTATCTGCTTTAAAAAAATCACTCATCTGGGATTTATTTCATTGTGGCCACCATACGATTACTGGAGCACCTTTTCCATGTGAACAGGTGGAATACCTGTCTTCTACACACTGGACCAGTGGAAAAGGGTACGGGTTCCTCCATCCATAAAGTGGTGAAAGAAACCTTTATATGTCTATGCTTCACCTCATTTAGGTGAGACAACCTGTGTGGGAGTTACCCTAAGAGATGAAAATTTGATGAAGTGATTTTGCCAGTGTAACCCCTGTTTTCTTCCCTCTTGCTTGCATGTACTGAGGACAGGAGAACAAAAAAGGATTTTACCCATCAACATGGAGGAACTACTCCTTCCTTATTACAGTTAATAGGAAGAGAACCTACAGCACTTTTTATGGTCTATCCACTATAGTTTCTGTAATATTGCTGATGACCTAAGTTCAGAAATCCCAGTGGACAAAAAAATTCCTATGTGCCAGTGGGAGATGTGTAAGATGGAAAGCACTTCAATGAAATGCTAGCATTGTAGCCTTAATAATAGGAAAGAATTATGTTTATATAAAGACAATGAACAAGTTAAAATGTACGAGTTCTGGGACTTAACAGAAATCCCCCGGAAGCCTCTTTAATTCAGCATTTTTTCACTGTAAATCTGTTTATCTCGTAGCAAAGGCAGCAATCGTGTGAGGCGAGTTCTATTGATTTGCAAACATCAATTATTTTTAAACCGTATCCATTTGCTGGAAACGTACAGTATATTACTTTGTGCTAAATTGGATCTTTTAAGTATTCTTAGCAACTGAAACAAAGTTAAAATCATTCCAGTGCTGGTTTATCCTTAAATGAGCAGTGACCTAACAGGCTAACATGGTTTGATAGTGTGCACTATAGTATTATACTATTACAGTGTAGCCCCAGAGCTAGGTGCACAGTGGTATTAAGTTTAGAAAACGATGGAGATGTCTGTGCTATCTCTGGCATTATACCTTTAATAAATAGCAAAGTTACTTAATTGTTTTATAATCTTGTAGAAAAACAACTTATTGCAGAATTCAGGACTTTATAAAATTGAATAAATAGGCCCCAAAGTAGCTTCTGGCTTGAGAAAAACCCATACATTCTGTACCTGTTGGTGAGGCACCATCAAGATTTATCTTACATCATGACTAGCCTTTCTCATCAAGTGGTTGTGCACTTTGAAATTACTTTGAAATTACCAGTTCTATTTAATATCTGTTATTAGTGCCTACAATGATCTTGTACCTGCAGAACCAATGCCAAGTGCTTTGCCTATGCTGTAAACAATCATTCGCTGGTACTTGGCTGCCACCTTGACTTAAAGGATGTACTAAGCCAGGCATGTCCAAACTCTAACTGCAAAACTGTGTCAGGGCATGCTGGGATATGTAGTTTCACAACAGGTGGAGGGCCGCAGTTTGGGCATGCCTGTACTAAGCAGTGAAAAGAGTGGAGAAGTAAGCCAGTGGAGATATTGCCAATGGCAACCAATCAGCTGCTCTGTATAATTTTATAGTATGCAAATTATAAAGGTTACTTCAATTCTGATTGGCTCACTTCTCCACTCTTTTCTCTGCTTAGTCCCACCCCTAAGTCAGGGGTGGGTTGGGTACACAATTTTAAAGATTTTAAATCTGCCCCACCTGCAGTGCAGAATGGTTTTGCCCAGGTGCACATTTACTTTCTATTTCTTACTTATTCCCAAATCAGAATCAGGCCCTAAAAGCACTAGCTAAATGTACCATAACACTGAATGGCACTAAGAACTAAGGGAGTTATTCAGAGTTGTTAGCAAACCAAAAAAGTTAGCAATTGGGAAAAACCATGTTGCACTGCAGGTGGGGCAGATGTAACATGGCAGAGAGATTTAGATTTGGGTGGATTATATAGTTTCTGTGCACGGTAAATACTGGCTGCTTTATTTTTACACTGCAATTTAGATTTCAGATTGAACCCACCCCACCGAAATCTAACTCTCTGTGCACATGTTACATCTGCCCCACCAGCAGTGCACATGGTTTTGCACATTTGCTAACTTTTTTGGTTTCCTAATAACCCCCTAAATGCACTAGCTAAATATGGCAACTATATAGGAATAATAAATACTGTTTTTCTGCATAACACAGATAACTTCACTGCAGAGAAACGCAGACAGGTGCATACAACAGATAATTGCAATCTGCCAAATGGTTATGGCACATGTACTTTGCACAATGGAGTAATGCTGACAGGTAACACATTTTCAGCATAGATACAGATAACTGCACTGCAGAAAAATGTTAGCCAAATCTCCTAAATAGCACAGATTATTTAAACAGTAAAGAGATACTGGACAGATCCTCTAAATTGCCTAGATTAGTTGCACTGTGGAGCAGAGATGGCCTGAGTCTCTGTAACAGCCCTGCAGAGTGCACTCAATCTCTACAAAGGAGTGAGGTCACAGCTCACAGGGGTGCAGCATGACCCCATGTCTCTGTATGCCAGGTGACCAAGCAGAGCACTGGGAGGTGGAGCTTCTTGGCCAGCTCCTGTCTCCATGGTTGTGTCTATGTTACCTTCGTGATCAGGACCTGGAAGTGACATAACGAGAGGGCAGGAGAGAACTTCCGCCCTTACAGCACCTAAATGATTTGTCCGTTCTCCGTTCATTTGAGGTTATTTTTTTTTTTTTATGCACTATTGGAACCTCGCGGACTCGCTTCGCTCGCCACGCTTTGGGCTCGGTGTCTCGCTACGCTTCGCTCGCCACAGGTTACTATTCCAAATAGTTTGTGTCATGGACCCAGGGGGTTATGGGAAAGGTCCTCTCCAGTTTCCCTTCTTGGAGAGGACCTTTCCCATAAGCCCCTAGGTCCATGTCACAAACTATTTGGAATAGAAACCTGTGGCGAGCGAAGCGAGACACCGAGCCCGAAGCGTGGCGAGCGTCCAATGGTGCATCGAAAAAACAAAATAACCTCAAACGAACGGAGAACAGAGAAAATATTTAGGTGCTGTAAGGGCGGAAGTTATCTACTGCCCTCTCATTATGTCACTTCCAGGTCCTGATCACGAAGGGAGCATAGACACAACCATGTAAACGCAGCCAGCATTTACAATGCATGCAAAACTAATACAGTACATGTAGTTGCATTGCAACATGGTTTGTTCCATTCACAATGTTACTTCCTTTTTGCTCCCACCTCAGCCCCATCATTTACATCTCTCTGGTTTTAAAATATAGGCAATTGTACATCACACAATTGTATTTTGAAAATAGAACTATTTTACAAAGCATCATATTTTATTCTTCATTGATATCTATGTAAATGCAAAAATTCCGCAATGATTTTTCATGAGTCAAACTAATTTAGAACAGCATAAAAGGTGGGGGATACTTTAAAAAATGCAGAGTATTCAAAAAGTTAAGAAGCTCCTGAAAACAGCTTACATTTTTATGCTGCCCCTGCAAAAGTTACATAATTCATTTAATTTAATTTTTTTTACTTAAAGAATAAACTCATCTGCTTGCTAATATAGTTCTTTCCCCTTTAAAATAGCGTGAATTGTAAGTCATATGACACATGCACCGCTTTAGGGCACAGTGGTAACCAATTGCATTAACGTATTACTTCATCTGCCATGTGCCACTCCATTTGAATGGCAGCCACTGAAGCTATGTCACTTTTAATTGCAATATTGGACTTGGAGATTTAAGTGCATTGTCACTTCCAAATGAAATCACTTGAAGTGCACTGCTTTGTCTAAGCTGCCATTCATCCTCTAGGCTCAGCCTTGCAGTTTTGCAGCTATCTATTAGAGAAGGGACAAAATAGCTCAAATAAAACGTGCTCCTATTGTGAGATGTGTTTTCAATTCCATCACTAGCTCACACATACTGAATGGGAGGACTAGGAGTAGAGATGGACTTTGCATCGCAATGGTTTGCAACCATCAATGTTTTTGTTGCAATGGCAGTGGTTTTACCATTCAATTGCGGCATTCCAATGTTTGCTGTCATTGAATGGTAAACGTTTGATGGTGTTGCGATGGTCCCGCCCCAAGTCCCATCCCCAGCCGGCCACGCTGCAGAGGCTTTGCGTATGCGCATCCGCACGGCAGATATTTGCACATGCGAAAACTGTACTTTTTTTGGCACTGCACAAATCACATTAATTTTTTATCTACTTAATTCTTTTGATGCGATGGTCAGTTACCATTGCATCAAAAGATTTGATACAGTAGCAGATGCCCAGCCATCATTTGATGGTGCGCATCTGTTGTACATCCCTAACTGGGAGAGCACAACAAGTTCCTGCCACTATTAGATATGGTGGAGGGGGAAGCGGAATGTATCAAACCTTCTACAGAGGACAGGGGGTGATGCTGCGCATAGCAAGTAGCTATCATTTTATTGAATGTGCTTTAGAAACAATAGCTACTGTAAAAGCTGAGAAATTGATGTGGGCAACGTTTCCACCTGTCCTTGTAGATATACAGTATCTCCCCCATGAAGACTATGTAGTTGGATTAGCCTTGCCTCAGGATACCTCCTCCACATGTGTGAGAATACGTTCCACCTGCTTTCATTTTCAGCTCCTCCCCTTATGAGGTTAATGACAGTGGATAGGTTTGAAGTATACACACTTGACTTGCCCTATGGTTGTTATTAGTTACACTATGAAATGCAAATGATATTTTATGCATATACAGTATGCCAAAACAAAATCAGCTGTTTATTGTTATTAATATATATTACTTTACATGCTGGATCATGCAAGTGAGATTAATAGACGAGTAAAGCAGTCACCTGGCTTTAATCTGCTGCTCTGACTGACATTTCCAGTGGTGCTGATACTTTTTGTCTCTTCGGGCTGTTCTTTGGACTGCAGAAGGAAACCACTAGTGGATAAAACATACACACAAGGTTAGTATAGGGGTAATTACACTCTGCAAAATGAGTGATTGGTCTGTTACTAGACATGTTTTCTCTCTGTGCCTGTGTCAGGGTCCTGCTACCATGACCAGTCACACTGCTTGTCCCTATTTTTATGCCTAAAGAAAGCGCCACCTGTGGGTTGGGCATTTGTAAAGAACCCCCTCCCTCACTCTCCTACCCTCCACATCTATAACCTTATTAACTAAGTTTATATGCATAGTACAGAATATGATTTATTGTGTATGCTGGCCTAGTGCTGTAGTTCTTGAAATGTACTATACCGTTTGCATCTGTATTGTGTTTTAGCTGTGCTGTTGTCACGTCTCGGAGCCTTACCGTACGATCGGAGCAGCAGCGGTTACCGCTCAGGTGTCTAGCGGGCAGCTGCGGTGCTGGGCTGCTGTGATGGGTCCGTGTGTGGCCGTGAGGCGATGCTGTGGCGGGTCCGCTCGTAGTAGCCGGAGGCTGCTGCAGCGGGCTTGCTGGCACTAGGGAGCAGCTTCCGGAGAGGCCAGGGGGAGTTCTGGTGGTAAACACTAAAATGTGTCTGCTGCACAGGGGCGGCCATGTTGGAGACCAAAGCTTGTACCTATTGTACATGCACATTCTGTCCAGCCAATCCAGGGAGATCTCTACTCTTAAAAGGGAGCTGGTTCAGGTTATGAGTGCCAGTGCTTCAAGGTACTACTTAGGTGTAGGATCTCCAGCCCTGTGCTCCCAGGTTACTTTGGTGCCTTGGTTACTCTCCAGCTTTGCTCTGCCTCGGTCTTTCTGATTGCAGCAGTCCCGCCGTCCCTAACTTGATATCATCTGAGAGGGGCGTACTCGGTAATCTTGATTCTTCAAGGATCTTGGTCGTCGACAGTTACCGTGCTCTTCAGCCTCGTTATCCAAGCCACAGCTTACCGTTCACAGTCCTTTATCTTCAAGTGTTCTTCAGCCTCGTTATCCAAGCCACAGCTCACCGTTCACAGTCCTTTATCTTCAAGTGTTCTTCAGCCTCGTTATCCAAGCCACAGCTCACCATTCACAGTCCTTTATCTTCAAGTGTTCTTCAGCCTCGTTATCCAAGCCACAGGTCATCGTTCACAGTCCACTTCCATTGCTCCTGACCCATGAGTAGGAATTACATCCAGCCACCTCGTCTTCTTCCCTCGCAAGTGTCTGCTTCCTCAGGCAAACCTCAGTCGCTGGATCCTCATTTCCAGCCGAGCGTGACAGCTGTGACATGGTACTTATGTGTGTAATGTCTGTCTATGTTTTTGCTTCTTTATGTCAATAAAGATTGCTTTTTCAATCAAAATTTGACAAGAAACACACATGCCCACACTCAATTTAAAGGATCACTAACTTGGAGGCATCTAAATACAAATTAAAGTAACAAAACATTAGTAACAAAAATATATTTCTAAAAGAAAATTATCACAGCTGATCCAGGTATAAGTCCACTTTAACTTTTTTAAAAATGCCAGTCTATGTCCATTCATAGGGCCGGAGACAGCTTGCGAGACGGCCGGAGCTCCGAGACTCCGGCTGAACTCGTACGTTTTTTTTAAAGCAGCAAACATTTGATTGTTCTTATATATCTTTCCGTACTTATGTAGCTGTTCCGCTATTTATAAACATTATTTTTACTAAAATAATGTGAAAAAGGGAGTTCTCACACCTTTTTCATATTATATTAGTATCACCTAAATGTCCTAAAGGGCAATTGGAGAAGAATTCACAAATTATTTACTGCATATGTGCTGCAGCCATTTTAGGAGTGATTTTTTGTTTGCCCCGGATGCAGCACGCGTCGCGGGACTCCTGAAAGATGAGAATCAAAGCAATGTGTGTGCAGTGTGAGATCCCCTGGACCCAGGGGCCTGTGTGCACCACACACATGTGACATTGCACCCATATAGAAACATATATATTGGTAGATGCTCAATTAGCTTAGTGATATCATTCAGGTGCTCGAAAGGGAGGGGTATTTCTAAGCAAGAAAAAAAGGCATTTGTTTCCCTCAGCACCCTGAATGATAACCGTAACCAGATATAAATTCCACATAATAATAGCCACACCCTGCACCTAGATATAGCGCTAGGGACCCCAAATATACAGAGACACCTTGATGCGGCTTTGGGGCATATTCACACATTTGCGCAAATATGTGTAACGAAGATCTCTGAATTCTATTATTATGTGGAATTTATATCTGGTTACGGTTATCATTCAGGGTGCTGGGGGAAACAAATGCCTTTTTTACCCATATAGAAACGCCTATGGGTCATGGTGTAAACACAATACATCATGTAAAACGTGTTGCTTACAATAGTAAAAACCACACTGTGCTAAAAAGAGCATACACATGACAACACACATACCTAAAGAAAAGTGTTATTTTGTAAATTTAAAAAAACAAATTTATTTAATTAGGCATGCATCACACTAAACAGCATTCCCTGCATCACTATAAACACCATCAGCTGCCTGTGAGATTGCAGTTATTGGCTTGACCATCAGTATTTACACAGCCTGCATAGCTCTCTAGCTACTCAGCCTGTGTGATTGAAGATTTGGAAATTCGTGCTGCGATCAACTAGTACACACCTATGGGGGAGTGTATTTTAGCTTAGCAGGGCTGCGATCGCTTGTGCAGCCCTGCTAAGCTAAAAAAAATTCAAGTAAAACTAGACCAGCCCTGGACATACCCTGTGCGACAATTTCTGCGATGCTGGAGCCGGCTTTGACGTCAGACATCCACCCTCCGTTCTTCTGGACACGCCTGCGTTTTCCTTACCACTCCCCAAAAACGCCAGCCAACGGTCCGGATCCGCCCAGCGACCGCTTTTCTCGTAAAACGCAACGTAACGGGCAACGTCGCACATGCACAGTGCGGCCGCCGTGCAAGCGCATTCCGGACCCGTTCGCACTGCAGCGCCAAACCGCTGCGTGCGAACGGGTCGGAATGACCCCCAATATGTTTTGTATATATTGCAAATACAATGCCCATGACACACCCATTACACGCCCTGATGCTGAATAAGAACACATGGGCCCTCATTCCAAGTTGATTGCTCGCTAGCTACTTTTTGCAGCCGTGCAAACGTATAGTCGCCGCCCACGGGGGAGTGTATTTTCGCTTTGCAAGTGTGTGATCGCATGTGCAGCCGAGCGTTCCGAAAAAGTTTTTTGCAGTTTCTGAGTAGGTCTGAACTTACTCAGCCCTTGCGATCACTTCAGCCTGAATTGACGTCAGACACTTGCCCTGCAAACGTCTGGACACGCCTGCGTTTTCCCTACCACTCCCAGAAAATGGTCAGTTGATACCCATCCAAGCGATGATGCATCTAGCCCATGTGTTATATCAGAGTGGTGTTCCTTGTTGCATTTTTATTAGGAAATTTATGTCCAAGTAATGACAAAATGTAGTTCTTCATATGGTTAATGTTGATGGATAATGCTGATTCCTTACATATTCTGTTGAAATGTCAGACTATATAATTATTTCGTCTCTGCTAGGTTACTTATATTTTTAAAATTAGTTTTAGACAGGTTTGTTGTATTTGAAAACATTTTGTAGTACGTTATGTGGGGTATTTTTATTTTTGCATTGTAATCTTCCCTGTTACATCTGGCAGCTCTATTGCAATGCCTTGTTGACACTGGCAAGAGCATTTAGCATAGTTATTCTGACTATTGGTTGCAAGGGTCAGCAGCTATAGCAATGTACTGTAGCTACAGGGATTTTTCTGGTAAGTAGAATCAACAACAAATGTACTGTATACATGTATTATCTATTATCCAGGATGCCTAGCACTTTGGTTTATGCGGATAAAGTGGGTTTCTGTCATTTGGAGCACCATGACTAATGTTCTAGATATTTCCGCTCCTAATTATTTAGCAATGCTTTTTACAATCACTAAATTGGTAGATGTTCCGTGATCATATCAGTGTTACTGAACATCAGCAATTGCTCACTTCTCTGTCTCCATGTGAGTGCATTGTTAAAAAAACAGAAGCGTTTTTTCATTTATTTTTTCATTGGAAAGAATTCAGCCTCCCCCCCCCCCCACCATATCGTATTTATTACACCTGCCTATCTGTTGGTTTCAGCGTACTCCGTATACATTATACACACACTGGTGATCTTTTTTTGCCCCTTCACCACAACTTTTATTATGTGCATATGTCTTGATGATTTTGGAGGGCTTTAGGTGAGATGCTTATGGGAGCTCTCTCCCCAATATCTCCTGGAGAATCCATTCTGTGAGGGGAAGGTTCAGCCAAATCTGGGAAGAAAAGGTCAGCCCACAGTCTTGTGACAAATGGAATTCTGGAACCATTGCATATTAAGGGGCCTTTTAGGTCAGGGATGTCAAGGTGGCAAAGGGGAAGCCATACGATTCTCCTATTAGATCCAAGCCCTTAGTCTAGGTTATTTTACTAAGCTGAGTGAATGTAGCACACACTTCTGTCTTCAATAAAAAAAAAAATAGATGCCTGTTACATGGATTTTTTAAAAACAAGCAATCTTATTTTTATGTTTAGTTCCGATTGGATAATGGACATGAATAATTCAAATTTGAACCTTTTTAAAATGGTAGATAAGAATACATTTACTTATAAACAACTGTGTAGTATTAAATATCTCTTTAGCTCCTTTGATGCTAGTAATTTTGCTGCAAGGCTAAATGATATGCTTCTAGCCTGTCCGTTTTAGCCAAGCATGTGTGTGTGTGTGTAGGGTTATGCAGTAATGACTAACCCACTGCACAACATTTTTTTTCCCCTTTCTTCTATTTCCTGGTTTTTTTTTAGACAGTTAAACTATAATTTCATATTTTTGTAATGCAAAGACAGTAACGTGCAATTATGTTTCCAGACTTGTGCGTCTGGTTGTCCTTGTGACCCAGCCTGGAAGTGTAATGTGATCTGTTGCATCATCTTACCCTGATGGACTTCTTTGGTGGCCTCGACTATCCTTATAAAACTTCGATGTGGTTCTCTCTGGAACCTGAAAGATGAAGACAAAATTGTAATCCATGCCTGTCATCAGTCTTGTGTGACTGATCATTTCTGCTAGCCAATAGATTACAGTAAGGGTTTTACAGACTGGAAAATATTGAGAAAGAAAGCAGAGTGGCATAAAAAAGGCTTGACATCAGTTTAACATTGTACTTCACATTGTAACTAAGCCTATGAAAATGCTTTTTTCAATCATTTTTAATGTTAAAGTTCATAAATAGCAGACATGACAATCATTTCAAGTTATAAACTGTTTCAAAGTTTAAAGTAACCTTATTATAGACCTTGCTATATATCTGCCCCTTTTAATCAACTATAATAAGCTCTAAAATACAGTGCCCTTTTATTATGCCCTTTAAACCTGCATTTATTTTTTATTCAAGGTTTGTGAAGTAGCTTTATATAATATGATATACTATATATTCAATCTATAATTCAATCCATCTCCAGCGTGAGCTGATAGAGGAATAATATGTTATATGAATGTGGGTTATACATGCATCCGATTTGTTATCCCTGGCAACAACACGGTTAATAACGTCGGCTTTCAATATGCTTCATTTATTTTTCTTGAGACATAAAAAGCTGTACTTCATATCTATGAAATTAGGATATGTGGATGGCGTTTACAGAACAGCCTCTGTTCCTCTGCAAGTCTCCGCTCTAGTTTGTTTGTAGAGTTCTGAAGTTCTAATAGGTTTGAAAACATCATTTGCAATGCTTGGCTGAATTTTAGAGATACTTAGACACTGTCAAAAAGATTTATTCCCGTGTTTAGTCAGGCTAAGAAAATACACTAACTTTTTCTAACATAACATTAGCAATTGAATTTTTGTCTTTTTTTTTTCTTTCTTAAACATCTAGGGCATCAATAAAATATCTGCCAAATGAATTTAACCTCTTTTTAAAAATTCAATAAAAAGCTTTATACAGGTAGAATGGGATGGTATCAGGGTCCGGCTCTTGGGACAACAGCAGTCAGAAGACTGGCAGCGGCATCCCAATGGTCAGAATCCCGACACCTTTTAGTTAAGTATGTTAACCCTACCCCACTAACCCTCACCCATACAGCCTTACCCTAACCATACCCCCTTAGTGTCTTACCCGAACCCTCCCTTATTAGTGCCTAACCCCAAACCCCTCCGCAGCCTTTCCCTAACCTCCCCCCACCCGCAGCCTAACCCTCCCACTAGTGCCTAAATCTAACCTCTCCCCCTGCAGCCTAACCCTTACCTTCCCCATCATACGTAGGATTGGGATGCCGACAGTCGGGATGCTGGCACTGTATTGTAAGTGATGTCGGCGTCGGTATTCTGACCAATGTTGGGACTCCAGCATTGGTATTCTGACATCCCGACAGCCAGTATGCTAACCAGATCTCGGTAGAATATATACATAGAATCACAAGAAGCGATTCAATTGTTCTCCCTCTCCCCTTCACCTGTGCCCACCCGGTGGCAGCTATACAATAGTTTCTGCCGATAGGCACGCTAAACTCTTCTATGCTCGCCGCCCCCCTGTGCGGGCCAGTAGAAATTTGCGAAAAGTGTTCGGTTTGGGCATCCAAACAGCACTTTTTGCATCCCACTAGCACTTTAGTTGAGTTTATCCATTTTCTGCAGCTAAACCCGGCACTTTTGGATGAGATCAGCTTGATTAAACAATGGGCGCCCAAACAATTGCATACCACCCCAACTAAAGTTACTGGGGTAATTTTTAGCGCCTATTAAGCAACTGAATTGCCCCCACAGAGTTCCTATACTGCAGCCCACAAAGGCTGTAGCAGAAACAGTTCTCGGTAGATGGCTTCTCTTGGTGTATAACACTGTAAATGCACATGTTGCACACACAGAGCTCATTCAGAGCCAATGGCAAATTTGTTCTGCGGATACCTCTTGCTGTTTTTTGCCCGGCAGAGTTACTCAGAGGCACATCTCAGCCACATCTCTACTGTGTCGGTGTAAGTAGCCACAGGAAAGTCCTACATAGGAAAGTGTTCTGAAGGCATGTGCAAAGGTTGTCTACTTTTGATTTCTTGCACCATTTTTGCAAATGGATGAATAGGAATACTTACACCAGTTTTATAATCACTACGTCGACACTGCCTATGATGGAGCCCCTCTGCCAGCACCAGTATGCCAACATTAAAATTAGAGATGTGCACCGGAAATTTTTCGGGTTTTGTGTTTTGGTTTTGGATTTGGTTCTGCGGCCGTGTTTTGGGTTCGGACACGTTTTAGCAAAACCTCCCTGAAATTTTTTTGTCGGATTCGGGTGTGTTTTGGATTCGGGTGTTTTTTTTCAAAAAACCCTTAAAAACAGCTTAAATCATGGAATTTGGGGGTAATTTTGATCCTATAGTATTATTAACCTCAATAACCACAATTTCCACTCATTTCCAGTCTATTCTGAACACCTCACACCTCACAATACAATTTTTAGTCCTAAAATTTGCACTGAGGTCGCTGGATGACTAAGAAAAGCGACCCAAGAGGACGATACAAACACCTGGCCCATCTAGGAGTGGCGCTGCAGTGTCAGACAGGATGGCACTTAAGAAAATTGGCCCCAAACAGCACATGATGCAAAGAAAAGAGAAAAAGAGGTGCACTGTGGTCGCTGGACGGCTAAGCTAAGCAACACAAACACCTCAATATCACAGGAATTATTCATTCTAATCAATGGTATTATTGGTCCAAATCACTGGAAGAAAATGACAAAATCACTGGAATTATTCGTTCTAATCAATGGTATTATTGGTCCAAATCAGTGGAAGAAAATGACAAAATCACTGGAATTATTCGTTCTAATCAATGGTATTATTGGTCCAAATCACTGGAAGAAAATGACAAAATCACTGGAATTATTCGTAAACATTTGTAGAAAGTCGCTGCTTTCTGATTACAGAAATGCTCAGATATTCCTGCGAATCCACAATCCCTTCCCAGAGGAAAAAGAAATTGAGAAACCGTTGTTTGAGAACGTTTGTTCTCTTTCCCTTACAAAGGAACAAACCACTTTCCAAGAAGACTGACGGTTTTGGGATTATGGAGACATAATGTTTTTGAATATAAATCCTAAAGCAGGTGGTGTATTAGAGCAAAAGAGTGCAAGAGACCAGCCATGCAGTTTCTGAAATATTATGACAAAATGTTACTGTATTTCATAAGCACTCATTCCTAACTCTACTAAGTACTGTTTGGTATACTGTATTTGGCTTCCATGAGGTAGTTGTCCATTATTTCAGCTTCCATTGACCTTTTTGAAAGCGGTAGAAGTTATCGATTCTTTTTTTTTAATTTTTATTTTCCCCTATTTTTTATTTTCTCCTGCATAGCCCAGTAAAATGTTGCAATGTTAAGTGTTGACTTGTGCCTTCTGGGGGTCCACTTCTTCACCAAACCCAGCCAAATCTCATCCTAACCCTCTGTTCCACGTTCTCTATGTACCCCATCTGTGTCACCCATGTCTGTCTACCCCTCTCCTTTAGATTGTAAGCTCTCACGAGCAGGGCCCTCTTCCCTCATGTGCTTATCCTTTGTCTTACTTTAATAATCTTCAACTGTACCACATCCAGCAGTCTTCTGCCACCTGATACTTATTCCAGTGTCATCTGCTGATGTAACTATGTGTGTTTACCCTGTACTTGTCCTATACTGTCATCAACTGTAAGTTGCTGTTTTCCTGTTTGATTATTTATGTACTCTGTAATTGGGCGCTGCACAACCCTTGTGGCGCCATATAAATAAAGGATAATAATAATAATAATAATAATAATAATAATAATATAGGGTGTATAATCCCCAGGTGTATCTCACACATCACACAGTACAGTATATAGTGTGTATAATCCCCAGGTGTATCTCACACATCGCTCAGTACAGATTACAGGATGTATAATCACCAGGTGTATAACACAAGTCGCACGGTATAGTATACATACTGGTCACAACAATGCAGCAGATATTGAGCACTGATCAGGATACTAGAAGTGACACAGAGCTGCAAGATAGAGCAATGGCCTACTGTACTGTACTATAAATGTATATTGCTGGTCACCAAAATGCTGCACTGTCCTACTATATACTGCTCACAATAATGCAGCACAGATATGGAATGGATACTTGCAGTGACACAGAGCTGCAAGATACAGCAATGAAAAAAAAAAAGGGGGGGGGGGTTTAACCAAGGTGAAATCAGGAGCAAGAAGGGCTGCTGTGCTAATTTTGAGCGGCTGCTACACAAACAGGTCTAGTCAATCCTGTATATCTAGAAACAACATATAACAAACAAAATAGCAGCGCTACAATCAACAATTTAAATATAAATTAAACAGAGCAATCCAAATCGGTTGGAACATATGGAGATGAATGGACTGAAAATGGAAAGGTACCAAAATATTTAATGGCATAAGAAAATAAGAATGCACAACAATGCTGATACAATGAATTAAAAATAGATATTAAAATCAATAACCGGGATCACCAAGGGGCTACTAAGGTGAGTGTCCGTTCCTTAATTAGTGTGGACTTCAGATGAATAAGATCAGAATAAACAGTAGAACTGGTGGCACAGTCCTGATGGTGATAGTTACCACAATGATTACCGCTGTAGGGAAGGAGTCCTCTGGATAGCGTCCCTTTATATGTGTGGAATCTCTGGGATCCTAAGTCCTCACCAGGTAAGTCCGTTCCACACTAATTAAGGAACGGACACTCACCTCAGTAGCCCCTTGGTGATCCTGGTTATTGATTTTAATATTTATTTTTAATTCATTGTATCAGCATTGTTGTGCATTCTTATTTTCTTATGCCATTAAATATTAAGATACAGCAATGGCCTACTGTACACAACTATATACTGTTGGGTCACCAAAATGCTGCACTGTAATACTATATATACTGCTCACAAAAATGCAGCACAGATATGGAATGGATACTTGCAGTGACACAGAGCTGCAAGATACAGCAATGGCCTACTGTACACAACTATATACTGTTGGGTCACCAAAATGCTGCACTGTAATACTATATATACTGCTCACAAAAATGCAGCACAGATATGGAATGGATACTTGCAGTGACACAGAGCTGCAAGATACAGCAATGGCCTACTGTACTGTACTACTATAAGTATAATTATATACTGGTGGTCCCCAGTCCCCACAATAAAGCACACTGAGCACAGATATTTTCAGCACACTGAGCACAGATATGGAGCGTTTTCAGGCAGAGAACGTAGATATTTGCAGCACACTGAGCACAGATATTTGCAGCACACTGAGCACAGATATTTGCAGCACACTGAGCACAGATTACGGAGCTCTTCAGGGAGAGAATGCTGCCACGTCCTCTCCGTTCAATCTCCAATGCACGAGTGAAAATGGCGGTGACGCGCGGCTCTTTATATAGAATACGAATCTCGCGAGAATCCAACAGCAGGATGATGACGTTCGGGCGCGTTCGGGTTAACTGAGCAAGGCGGGAAGATCCGAGGCTGCCTCGGAACCGTGTAAAATGGGTGAAGTTCGGGGGGGTTCGGATCTCAGAGAACCGAACCCGCTCATCTCTAATTAAAATGCATACTTGAAACATTTGAACAGTGTTGCTATATAACTATACAAATGCTATAAATGCAGTATGTTTAAAGCTACACTAGTGACACCCTTAAAATACTTTAAGTAGCATTTTAACATTGTCGACATACTGTACTGGTAGCTGCAACATGGTTCCAACATAATGACTGTAGTACAGTCACATACAGTAGCAGCAGTCATCTCTTAATGCAAATGACAATCAACTTTTCTTGCCGAGCAATCTGTGGTCGACCTGAATGCGCTTCTCAGTTAGCCCCACAATTGGCCGGTCATGCTTCACAAAAAATTCCAACAAGAAAAAAAATGTCATTGGTTTCAATAAATTCTAATACTGTAAATGCTAGAAAATTTCTTCTCGTAGATGAGATGAAATAGTAACATAGTAACATGGGCCCTCATTCCGAGTTGTTCGCTAGCTGCTTTTAGTAGCAGTGCAAACGCTAAGCCGCCGCCCTCTGGGAGTGTATCTTAGCTTAGCAGAAGTGCGAGCGAAAGGATCGCAGCGCTGCTTCAAAAGAAGATTGTGCAGTGTCAGAGTAGCTGCAGACCTACTCCTACCTTGCGATCACTTCAGACTATTTAGTTCCTGTTTTGACGTCACAAAGACACCCTGTGTTCGGCCAGCCACTGCCCCGTTTCACCAGCCACTCCTGCGTTTTTTATCTGGCACGCCTGCGTTTTTTCACACACTCCCCGAAAATGGCCAGTTACCACCCAGAAACACCCACTTCCTGTCAATCACTCACCAATCAGCAGTGCGACTGAAAAGCGTCGCTAGAACTTGTGTAAAACTGCATCGGCATTTTGTGAAAGTACGATGCGCGTGCGCAGTACGCCCCATACGCATGCGCAGAATTGCCAATTTTTTGCCTGATCGCTGCACTGCGAAAAACGGCAGCTAGCGATCAACTCGGAATGACCCCCATAGTTAGTGAGGTTGAAAAAAGACAAATTGTCCATCGAGTTCAACCTGAATTATATTATATTTCCTATTCTATTCTGCTTAATATCTTTTTCCTTAAAAATGTATCTAACCCATTTTTTAATGTGTGAAAAGTCCATGGGTTGGGTTCTTAAACGGGGTTTTGGGTGCCCTAACCAGGATTTAAGATGGGTTTAGCCGCTGTATGTGGCCAAAGCCTGTCTGTTTGGGCATGACCAGCTCAATAATTAATGGTCACCTGGAACAATTGATTTGCTGCGTCAGACGACCCTTTTATTATCACGGTGTCCAAAAGAACTGAATACTCTCCAATATGGTTCTTACACTGTCTATGCATATTATTTATACTTTTTTAGACAGTATTAATACAGTATACATGTGTGTTCCATGCATCTAAACAATTATAATAATAGGTTTTTGGAAACAAATACATTTTATAGTTTATCCCCTTCTATAAACATAACAGAATGTTGGCGCCTGGTATCAAATACCCTCTTTGTTTGTGTCAAAGTCGAAAAAAATTGTAATGCATACACCATGTACTAACCCCATACACATGCCCGCTGCGCGTGCACTTGTTCCGCCGTGCGTGCACATATCCGCAATTTGCGGAAGATCGCTCCCGCGTTCCTGCGCGTGGTATGGGTATTTACGGCGGGGTTTGTGAGCGCATAGAGGGTTATCAGAACATTACATATTTAACCCAAATAGTGCACATTTTACACATAGCCACCCCGCACCACATCAGCAAGTATCATCAGTTTAAATGATTCCAGGGCTAAGGGATTCGCCTTTGCATGATAGGAAGGGACAGACTAAGGTTAGAAGGTGATGTCTAGTATCCAGCTGTAGGGTATTTTAAGGGTAACATTCCGGTGTTGGTTAGAGAAAGATCGCATGTTCCAGCGTATAGTTATGTGCAGAAGTAGAATATAGATATAAACTGTATTTACTGTATATTATGTATGCAGCGGGAATCCAGAGGATACCACCCCCAAGAGCAGTTGAGAAAGACATCGCCCACCTTTTCAAATCAACCTATGACCTCTCCTGTAATGTAAAGATGCATCTCTGTGTCCAATGGACAATGAGATTACAGTGACCATTATATTGTGTATGGAAGTTGTGTATAAAAAGCCTGTTACTGCCTGGCTGGTCAGAAGACTCTGAACGCTTTCTACCTGATAAGCGGAGGACTGGTCCAGGTTGCGCAAGTGAACATTCTCACGTATGTACCTTGACTGTAGCCATTATTCTGTTGTAGATTTATCCTGTTAGCCTGTAGTGTATAATTTGTACTGTTATCCCTTTTGAAATAATCCACTGTGGCCTTAGAACCCTGTGGTTCACTACATATCGGTGTTGTGTCCTCATTTCCCTGCTAGGGTTTAAAGCGTATTTAACTGTATAAGGTTTAAGAGTATATTGATAAGGTGTACGCACTGCGGGTACTTTATACCGTCAGCGATACTTAAGGTTTAAGGTATAACATCGTTGCAGTGCTTTGCTGCATAAATGTTAGGTTCCTGGTGCTCAGAACAAGGGAGATGTTATAAAGCGAGTCCAGAGCACCAGGACGTAATGCTGGGAAAGGGGAATGGAAAGGGAATAGCCCCTGGCGCCCTATCTCCGTTGTCTCGCCCGTGCCGTCAGTACACTCTTGCGAGACTATGGTTGCTTGAGCCCATGGCAGCCGCGTTTGAAGGGCGGATTATGTCTGCCCAACTTCGATGCCCCCTCAGGTCTTAATGAGAGACAAAGAGTGAACCGAGACAGGGTGATAACAAGGGGCCCTCTGACTAAACAACAAGGCCAGGGGCTACTAACAAACCTAAAACCAAAGTATGTGCAGCTTGGCCGCCAAAGGAAAAGAACAACAAAGGAAATGCTGACCACACGCCGACACAATACTTTTGTGTACCGGCGGTGACAACATAAGCAGAACCCTCTGCAAAACACCAGTGACAGAAATAATAAGGGAATACAGCGGCCTAGGCCGACGGACGCGGCAATGCCGCTACTCACGGAACCGGTACGAATACTGGCAAACGGACAGGAACTCCCAATGCTGCTAACACAGACTCTCAGAACTGGAGGACAGGCAGAATCCCAAACGACAGACCGGTGGACACCAAGAAGCCAGAAACTTGACCAGGCACAGGCAAAGGCACTGGACCTCAGGACAGGAACGCCTCACGGCAGGACACGGGATCAGACATAGGAATCGACACATGGACTGACACAGGAATCGACACAGGAAGCTCAGGAACTAGCAGGAACCAAGCTCAGAACTCAAGCAGACTGGATACCCAGAAATATCACCAGCATCTGTGAATTGCAGTCAGCCAGCATATAACAGAGGCCTAATTAATAATCTCATGCAGCTGCCCTGTTGCATGACTCCAAACTGACAAGATGCAATTAGCAGCCAGGTGAGGCTGAACACATGGGAACAAGCTGCAATTACACAGACCCACCAGCGGCAGCAGACAAGAGTATTCTAAAACATAGCAACAGGAAATCCTGGCATGCAAGACAACTTTATAAACATAAAATAGGAATGAACCACTACCTGTGGTTCATAACAGTATCCCCTCCTTAAGGGTGAGCTCCGAGCACCCCATGACACCCACGGGGAACATGAACAGAAGTATAACATAAAATACATAACCAAAATGCAAAAATGGAAATGAGCCACAGCCGTGGCTCATAACAATAAAGGTTTAAAGTGTAATCATATCATTACATCGTATCACTAACAAGGTTTAAAGGTTATCAATTGAGTGTGCGCGAGCTGTGTGTACTTTGTACCCCCAGCGCGGCGCGTGTACGCTAAGTACGTACGCGGTACGGGACTCTGTACGCAAATAGCGTACAAAGTGCATAGCGTGTGTATTAAGTCTAGCGGCCGCAGCGGCTCAATGGTAAAAGTGTGCTTAGAGGTATAGCTTTATGGTTTAAGATAATATCGACATTATCAATTGGGGGCATCGTCCGGTTTTTCCTCATACCCACAACCTAGCAGGTTAAAGCAGACTTCATCGATCAGCAAAGGGCAGAAGGGTATCCAGGTATCCTACGTAAGCCTTTTCCTGGTCGTAGAATGCACTGATAAATCCTACCTCAATTGCTGATATGATGGTGTCTGCTCTGCATGGTTTGTAGGGATGCTGGTGGGATCCGTAAGGTAAGAACGCAAAGCTATTTTTAAAGTCTGTAAATTTCTGTTTGGCGCCAAATGCGCACACAACACATGCATACACCTGTATATTGTACTTTGCATATCTGCTCGCATTGTTGCCATAAGTAGCGATTACTAGATTCATTTAGACCTGTACTGAAAAATGTGTTGCTATTTAGTTAAAATATAGAGTTAATATTTAAGGAAGTAAGTGTAAGACGCACACGCAGCGTGGCCTAGTTGTAAAGGTTTATACAGAAGAAACTGTGTGTGGTGTTAAGTGAGCGATTGTAGCTAATATCGCTTACATTTATAGAAGTGTGGGATTTGTACTACTGCGGACGTACGGTCTTTGTACACGTGTCTCGGACAAAGTACGGGACTGCGTACGCTACGTAAAGACATACGCACGTGGCGTGTTTACGCAACGTGCGTAAAGGTACGACCGCTAAGTACAAATTACACAATAGCATTGTTTAGTTTAGGCGCGAGACGGTAGCCACGCGATAATAGCACAAATTGCTCAGTGTCCAAGATTTAGTTTAAATAAATCCTTTTTTACTGTATTACCTCTGGTACTAAGGCTGTTTTATCTGAATGAAAGTTAATTTTCTGTACAGAAAAAACAAATTGTATTTGAGTGAACGAGCGTGAGTGTGCAAACAATAAAGGTTTTGTGGACCCAGGGAATTCGGGATCCCGTAGGAGACCACACCAGGTGAGTGGACACTTGGTGGCGTGAGAGTGGCTTGCTCACGTTAACATTGATTAAAGTACAAAGGAGCAAGGTAGTAGATATCGCAGACCAAAGGTCAGCGAAGGTTTAGATACCGCAGACCAAAGGTCAGCAAGGTTTTTGTTTAGATACCGCAGCCCAGGGGGTTAGCAAAGAACCCATATAGGCCCGTTCAGATACGCTCCGGCTGAGGTTTCGCAGCCTGAAAATCGATTCCATTGGTCGTACGGCGGATAAGTAACAGTTACCTATACGCTGTGCGATTGGACCGCGCGTTCGTGGGTGCAATACTTAGCGCAACGTGATACTCTTTTTACGAGCTTTGCGTAAAATCGCGGGATCATTAGCGCTGGGTGTAGCATACGCAAGCGTGATTTGTGAAAAAAATGTTTTGTTTTAAGGGAGTTTCGCTGGTCACTCAGGAAATCTCCAACAACCAATATTTACTGGAAAGGGTAAGTCACTCCCAGATACTTTCAGTGAATAGAGGTTACACAGGGGCCCTAGGTTGGGTACATTGCTTACGCTATCAACAGTGTATGGTAGTATTGGCCAACGTGGGCGTGAGTGGGTGAGAGCACTCGTTGAACTTTCACCGCTGCCTTATATTGAGTATTTTGTTTTTTTGTAGGAATTAGCTGAGAAGGCAATACCTGCAAAATATGAGGGCCAGTTGCTCAAGTAAGGGACGATCAACCAGGGTTCAGGTTGATATTCCGCGGCCCAAGGGGTTGGCGAGGTACATAATGTGTGAGAAGTATGGATCACACACAGAGGTTTTATGCAATGAGTGGGAACGTATGACTGCGGAAGATATGGAACCATTCCCTAAGGTAGGCAGTTTTGAACCAGAGGGGTTGCAGAATTTAAGGTTTAGGATATGTCTGATAAAATCCCGAAAATAAAGGGTCAGACACAAACTGTTTACATTTATGGCAGCAAGAGGGCGATATGCAGAGGGAACTAGCTCACGCAGCCGGTTCCAACCTAGCAGGAAACTGATGGCAACCGCACCACCACTACCGTATATTACAGGGGAGAAAGTGGCTACAGACAATGGCATACTGATATATGATAAGAGTGAACTTGCTAAATGTATTAATGCTAACCCATGCAAGTTGTATCCCATTCTAAACTTCCCTCAGGACTGTGAGCAGGAAGATGAGCCCAGCACGATATCTGCACTCTCTCTAGCAGCCACTATACAAGACACCCAAGTGGGCACGGCCCAACGAGTAAGAGCAGTAGCAAAGGCCCCTAGCGGAGGGACAGGTGAGGTCGTGTCCACAGGTAAGTACGGTACCGTACATTATGCAGAGACAATAGCACCTCAGATTGTCAACACAAAATTATGTAATTTAATTAAATCCTGTCAGGGTGATCGCAGTCCCCAATGGGAAAACTGACGCTCAGGGAATCACTCCCATCAGGAACATTGCTATGCATTGTCCTTGGTCCCGGACAGAATTGAGGACAATTATGTCTGAATTTTCCGATCCCAGAAAGGATCTAGCCGCATGTCAGAGGTTTATTAGAGAATTAGGTAACGCCACCGAACCCACAAACAAAGATTGGCGAACAGTGCTACGGGCATGTTTACCCTCCAATATTGACCCCGTGAAATTCATTACTGATTGTAAATTGGACGTAGAAGTACCTCTCACTGATGAATACACTCAGGAGAATGTACGACAGATCAATCTACAATTAGGAGTATATTTCCCTACTGTTGTCAAATGGAATAAAATATTTTCCATAAGACAAAAAGAAGGTGAAACTGCTTCTGAATATTTCCATCGAGCACTGCAAGAAATGGCTAGATACACTGGGGTCGAGGACATTAAGGAAAATGTACATCATAGAGAGGTAGCTGTGTCAGTATTAATAGACGGGTTAAAAGAAACATTGAGAACAAGGGTACAAACCACTCAACCTAACTGGAGAGGTATCTCGGTGGCTGCATTAAGAGAGTCCGCTATCGAGCACGATCGGAATATCATTAAGCACAGGGAGTCACAGGGGGATAAGCTGATGACAGTAAGTATAAAAGCCCTTACAACAAAGCGGCGTCAGCCAAAACCCCAGACCCCTGATGGTAAGTCGTATGTAGTAAAATGTTATAACTGCCAGAGGGAAGGACATTACGCACGGAACTGTAATTCTAAAGGCACACATAATGTATATCGACCCCCTAGACCAGAACATGAATCACATTATGATACACGTAATAGGGATCGCATAGGAGGAGTTATGAGCCACATGCAGGGGAAACAAGGAGGTACCCACCTAGGAGGGACTGGCAGACCTCTGAAAATTCTCAGCTACCCCCCTCACATATTGTAGCTGCCAGTGCACTGCGGGAGGGTCACAACATACAATAGGGGTTAGGCCACACCTGTAGTCTGCAGCCAGTGAAGTTGATTGCTAGCCTTGGTAGTGAACCTGAGGTCACAGTTGATGTAGCTGGTAGATCACTGCCTTTCCTTGTAGATACAAGGGCGGCAAGGTCAGTGTTTAATTCAACGGTAGGTATGAAAACCACGGGTAAAACAATTTCAGCAATGGGGGTAACAGGAATAGTGCAACACTACCCTTTAAGTAGACCAGTGGAGATTACGATAGGGCCTTTGCAGACCAAGCATTCCTTTTTGCTAGCTGCATCGGCTCCGACTAATCTACTTGGGAGAGATTTATTGTGTAAGATGAGGTGTGTCATATATTGTACTCCTGAGGGTGTCTTCTTGGATATACCCGAGAATCACGTTCAGGAGGTGCAGGATATATTGGACACCCCACAAAGGTTAATGTCACACTCTGCTGTTATAGACAGGTGTCCATCCAAGGTAGAGGAAATGATCTCCCAGATACCGGAATCCCTCTGGACCAAAGATGGACAAGACACTGGATTGATGGCGAATGTAGCTCCTGTAGTAGTGCAAGTAAAAGATGGTAGGATAGCTCCAAAAATCCCACAGTATCCTCTGAAACCAGAGGTGGAATTAGGAGTGTACCCAGTCATAGAGCGCTTGCTACAACAGGGCATCCTAGTTAGGACGTCCAGCACTGCCAATAGTCCCATCTTCCCTGTGAAAAAGAGTGGGGGGAGGGGTTAGAGGCTAGTGCAGGATCTAAGGGGGATAAACAAGATAGTTGAGAGCCAATTCCCCGTAGTGCCAAATCCAGCTGTCATCCTCATGCAAATTCCCCCTACTGCGAAATTGTTCACTGTCATTGACCTCTGTTCTGCTTTCTTTTCGGTCCCTCTGCACCCTGACAGCCAATACTTGTTTGCATTCACATACAGGGGAGAACAGTACACATGGACTCGCCTACCCCAAGGTTTCATTGACAGACCAAGTATTTTCTCCCAGGCTTTGCATGACTGTTTACAATCCTTTCAACCTGAGAGCGGATCAGTATTAATACAGTATGTAGATGACTTACTGCTGTGTTCAGATTCACTCGAGTCGTCCTTGAAAGACACGAAACATCTTCTGTTTCACCTTTCTAATACGGGACACAAGGTTTCAAAGGATAAGTTGCAGCTGTGCCAGACCAAGGTAAAATATTTGGGACATTGCTTGACACAAGGACTTAGACACCTCACCGCTGATAGAATACAGGCGACATGACTCTGCCACAAACCCAGCAGCAGATCCGCACTTTCCTTGGAATGAGTGGGTACTGCCGAAACTGGATCCCAGGGTTCTCCATACTGGCTTTACCTTTGCAGGAAATGGTCTCCTCGAACAAACCAGATTGGATCTCTCACACAGATGAGTCCGAACTGGCATTTGAGAGACTTAAACAATGTCTATCACAGGCACCTGCATTAGGCATGCCAGATTATGGGAAACCCTTTGAATTGTATGGTACAGAAAGTGCTGGGTTTGTGGCAGGTGTCCTAACCCAGAGACATGGTGATGCCAGCAGGCCGGTAGCTTACTACAGTGCACAGCTGGACACCGTAGCGCGGTCTCTCCCCACATGCTTGCGAAGTGTTGCAGCGATAGCTTTGCTAGTGAGTAAAAGCGAAGATGTAGTGTTAGGACACAACCTGACCATCCATACACCTCATGCAGTGTCAGCCTTACTGAACTCTGCCCAAACCAGACATGTCTCATCAGCACGGTTTACAAGGTGGGAATTAGCACTAATGGCCCCTGTAAACATCACCATAAAGAGATGCAGCGCACTAAATCCTGCAACTTATCTGCCAGGTGTGCCTGGACAGGCACAAAGGGTGGAGGATGAGAATGATGGTGAAGGAGGATTTAGTATAGACACTGACACACATGATTGTATGGAATATCTGAACCAAACTTTCACTGCAAGACCCGACATTAGTGACAACCCACTAGAAGGCGTAGATTTTACTTTTTACACTGACGGTAGTTGCCACAGACAGACGGACTCGGGAGACTTGTGTACTGGATACGCAGTCGTAGATGACAGAGGTATCATAGAAGCTGAGCCCCTGGGCCCACCGCACTCAGCACAAGTTGCTGAGCTGGTCGCCCTAACCAGAGCATGTGAATTGGCTAAGGGTAAGTCAGCCAATGTATATACAGATTCTAGGTATGCCTTTGGAGTAGTGCATGATTTCGGGGCCCTATGGCGCCTCAGAAATTTCATGGCGGCAGCTGGCACACCTGTAGCGCATGCATCCCATATAAAAAGGCTTCTAACAGCGATACAGGAACCTGACAGAGTGGCTGTTATCAAGTGCAAAGCCCACACTTACAGTCAAGACCCAGTGTAACTTGGTAACAGCCGGGCAGACGAAGCTGCTAAATCAGCAGCCAGCACCCCCATACAAACAGATATCACATCACTGATGATATTCAACACCGTCAATACACAAAAATTAAGTGAAATGCAAAATTTGTGTTCTCCACAGGAAAAGGCAGTCTGGAGGTCAAAGGGGTAAGGCCAGGAGTCCTCAGGACTCTGGACAGGGTAAGCCAGTAGCCCCCAGAGCATATCTTCCAAGCTTAGCTGAGGCGGCACACGGTCTGACTCATCTGGGGAAAGAGGGTATGTGTAAGCTGGTGAGAGCCTACTGGTGCCAGGATTCTCTTCTCATGCGGGTAAGAGAGCAATGACATGTCTTATCTGCTTGAGGAAGAATATTGGATAGTCAATACCAACAGAACCATCCCATATCCCGCCAACAGACGGCCCTTTTCAGGTAATACAGATTGATTTCATACAGTTACCACCCTGCAGAAATTTAAAATATGTGTTAGTCTTTATTGATGTGTTTTCCAATTGGGTAGAAGCGTTCCCTGCTGCCACAAATACTGCTACGTTCACTGCAATGAAAAATTGTGCAGGAATTTGTGTGCAGATATGGTATCCCTAGGATAATTGAAAGTGATAGGGGTACCCATTTTACAGGTGAAGTCTTTCAGGTTATGTGCAAACTAATGGGAATTAATAGCAAGCTACATACTCCGTACCGCCCACAGGCGAGTGCGAAGGTGGAAAGAGTAAACAGCACTATTAAGAACAAAGTGATGGCTGAAACTGGATTGCTGTGGCCAGAAGCTTTGCCACTTGTATTGTACAGCATGAGAACCACTCCCAGGTCCCCCCTTAACCTATCACCCTTTGAGATTCTTTTTGGTCGACAACCCCATGTGATGATTTGAAATACAATAATGAGGTGACTGTAAAATATTTGGTTAAGATGAGCCAGCAGTTGAGGAATCAAAACAGAAATCTAAAGCTGGTGATTCCTGACCTACCGAACAGTAATTGTCATGACATTGAACCTGGGGATTATGTAATGATTCAAAATTTTCTACGCTCAGGTTGCCTCATTGACAGGTGGGAAGGACCGTACCAAGTCTTACTAACCAGCACGACAGCATTAAAGGTTGCCGAAAGAGAGACTTGGGTCCACTCTTCCCACTGTAAGAAGGTCGCTGACCCAGAGAGAACCCGTGACAAAGAACAGAGTGTAGAGAACATCGTATCACTGGAGTGTCTGTTCCGGGAAGGTTGAGAGGCAGGACTGTTGTCACGGCACCTGAGCACGGAGCACGGAAAACAACAAGACCAGAGGCGGTTGTCGCACCAATTTTCTTTTTCCCTTTTATTATTTTCTCCATCTCCCATTACCCTCCTTTCCTCCCCCTTCTTGTTCCCTTTTCTCTTCCTTTAACAAGATGGACTTACCCCAAGAGACTGCGTTCCGGGTTTTCCTGTTGACCCTGTTGTTGACCAGAGCAGTCTGTTTCGGTGAGAGTACCAGAGAGGTCGAGACAGGATCTGGAATGGGTTCTGATGGCAAGGACGGATTTGTAGGATTCCAAGAGCAACACATCCATCGAGCAAAGGCGAGTATCAAAAAACGATCTGGTAGTCAGGAAACTAGGAGGCACTGTGAAGGGTTATTGGCTGAGGAAAATTGTATTTATAGGAATTGTGAAAACATAGTTGAGGACGGGTGCATCCAGAGATGTCAATCCAGCCTTAATATCAACATGGACCGTCATCCATTGAGTGATTATCACTCACTAGTGGGCAAGGTTTTAAACCAAACAGAATGCTGGGTGTGCTCACAAGTACCTCAAGGTCAGAGCAAGTCAGGACTAGTACCGTACCCTTTAGCAATAGATGAGGTACTTGAATTACGGGGTGGGAGATCGGTGGACAAGAAATTTTATATTTCTAGGCCCCCTAGTTTGAAGCTCCACCAGTACCATGTAGATAGATCCTTAGTATGTTTCAACATTTCCAATTCCCGAAAGCCGGGAAATTGGGAGGTGACATGGAATAACCAGACCATGGCATTTTCACACAGAGCTGATAGGATACCCGTAGACTCTGAACTTATACGCCAAATAGCAGACGGTGGAAGGTATTTTCGGTATAGGTATACTCTAGGAAGTAAGGCCATGCGGGTTGGAGAAGTATCACCAGGGTACTGTGCGCATATCATACAGCCTGATACGTGTACTGAACAGATGAGAGAACTAGGGATTGGGTTTTTCACTTGGAAAGTTTGCAATATGGTAATGTCATATTCTGTCCCATATGTTCTCCCCGATGATGCCTATTTCATATGAGGGAGGAAGGCGTATAAGTGGCTTGCCCCAAACTCAGAGGGATTGTTTTACATTGGAAGAGTGTTGCCAGAAGTAATGACCATAACCCATGATAAGATGAAAGATGTTCACCGCAGTGCTCAAGCTCCTTATACTCATATTCACTATGAACACATCGTTAAGAGACACCTCATAGATAGGACAGAGCACGCAGCCTCTGATTTAATCCACGAATCCACCGGGATTCAATTCCTACTTGCGTTAGACATCACCCGCACCGCCAGAGGAATTATAAATTATAGGTATATCCACGCGCTAGCGAACCTGATAGATAATATCACCGAGATGCATGATGACACCTTCAGGTATACGGGAAGGGAGTTGCAAGCTTACAAAACGGAACTGATCCAGCACAGGATGGTCCTCAATTATATCACAGTGGTGACAGGCGGGTACTGTGTCACTTTGGCAACTCAGTATGGTGTGAAGTGCTGCACGTATATTACAAACAGCACTGATGACCCAACCGAGGTCATAGATCAAAAGATGGACGATATCTTGCAGTTGAAGTGGGAGTTCCAAAGGAGACACAACCTTACCCTTACTGCTGTGAGTAATGAACTGACCGGCTGGGTCTCATGGTTGAACCCACGCAATTGGTTCTCAGGTTTAGGAGAATGGGCTCAAAATGTTATCATGAGTGTAGGAAAGTTTCTCCTTTCTCCTTTCTGTATCCTGCGAGTCGTCATAATTATTGGCTTGATATTTAGGTGTGTTCGAATTTTAACGCGGCGCAAGCACGGTACCAAAGTGATGAGTTTAAGGAGCGGGGGCATTGGTACAGCAGCAGATTTAATTTATGACCCATCAATAGAGACCATGTTGTGATAAGACGTGATTCCACGGGCCGTTTCTTTCACCCGTTTTTCCTTTGTTTTCCCTCAGCAAAAATACACCCAGCCGGAAAAGACTTCAATCAACACCCAAGAATGATTACGCAAATGTTATGTGAATGTATTTTTGATATGTTTCTTATCTTCATCTCTACAATCTTCAGGTAGTGACACACATAGTCGACAGGTGATATCCACATATTAGCATTCACATATGTTCCTGCTCCATGTATCATCAACTAAATGTGCACCCCATTTGTTGGAACAAGAAGCCGAAAAGAGCTCGGTAGTGTTTGTTGGCCCACTTACAGACCCTTAATATGGGATAAGAAGGATTTAATGTATACTTCGCAATACCTCGAAGCTTATCTAGAACATATACGGCACGATGATACATGTCCCTCAGACATGGATTTCAATCATACATGCTTTTACTATCCCACTAGGTCATACATTTCCCACCTACACCTCTCCTCCTACCATCCAATCATCTGTGGATATTTGTATTGTGTATTTTATCTAATCATCTGTAGATAATGTATAGTATATTTTTCTGTTTAATGTTTAGATAGTGGCAGTTATTGTTGACTGCCAAAGGGTGGACTGTCAAAGTCGAAAAATATTGTAATGCATACACCATGTACTAACCCCATACACATGCCCGCTGCGCGTGCACTTGTTCCGCCATGCGTGCACATATCCGCAATTTGCGTATGATCGCTCCCGCGTTCCTGCGCGTGGTATGGGTATTTACGGCGGGGTTTGTGAACGCATAGAGGGTTATCAGAACATTACATATTTAACCCAAATAGTGCACATTTTACACATAGCCACCCCGCACCACATCAGCAAGTATCAACAGTTTAAATGATTCCAGGGCTAAGGGATTCGCCTTTGCATGATATGAAGGGACAGACTAAGGTTAGAAGGTGATGTCTAGTATGCAGCTGTAGGGTATTTTAAGGGTAACATTCTGGTGTTTGTTAGAGAAAGATCGCATGTTCCAGCGTATAGTTATGTGCAGAAGTAGAATATAGATATAAACTGTATTTACTGTATATTATGTATGTGGCGGGAATCCAGAGGATACCACCCCCAAGAGCAGTTGAGAAAGACATCGCCCACCTTTTCAAATCAACCTATGACCTCTCCTGTAATGTAAAGATGCATCTCTGTGTCCAATGGACAATGAGATTACAGTGACCATTATATTGTGTATGGAAGTTGTTTATAAAAAGCCTGTTACTGCCTGGCTGGTCAGAAGACTCTGAACGCTTTCTACCTGATAAGCGGAGGACTGGTCCAGGTTGCGCAAGCGAACATTCTCACGTATGTACATTGGCTGTAGCCATTATTCTGTTGTAGATTTATCCTGTTAGCCTGTAGTGTATAATTTGTACTGTTATCCCTTTTGAAATAATCCACTGTGGCCTTAGAACCCTGTGGTTCACTACATATCGGTGTTGTGTCCTCATTTCCCTGCTAGGTTTTAAAGCGTATTTAACTGTATAAGGTTTAAGAATATATTGATAAGGTGTACGCACTGCGGGTACTTTATACCGTCAGCGATAGTTAAGGTTTAAGGTATAACATCGCTGCAGTGCTTTGCTGCATAAAGGTTTAAAGTGTAATCATATCATTACATTGTATCACTAACAAGGTTTAAAGGTTATCAATTGAGTGTGCGCGCACTGTGTGTACTTTGTACCCCCAGCGCGGCGTGTGTATGCTAAGTACGTATGCGGTACGGGACTCTGTACGCAAATAGCGTACGAAGTGCGTAGCGTGTGTATTAAGTCTAGCGGCCGTAGCGGCTCAATGGTAAAAGTGTGTTTAGAGGTATAGCTTTATGGTTTAAGATAATATCGACATTATCATTTGGAAGATACCATTTGGTACCTTGGTGGCAAGAGAATGTTGGTGCTGCCAACAATTTAATGTCTCTATCAGCCAATAGGAAGAATGCTGCAACCATCCAATCAGCAGCTAAACACATATATGTCAATAGCTGAAATGCTTAATCCTCCTGAGATTTGATATTACATCCAGAATGTTATCATAATCTGCCACACACCGGCAGCATGAATATAACTGAGCAGCAGGGAACTAAAATTATACCCATCTCCATTCTGCAGTTTGGACAGAAGAATTCAGTAAATAATTCCTAAATGTATACAGTAGTTCTTTACATATGGTCAGAAACCCAGTCTTGGTGTATAGATGTGTGTGTGTGTATATTATATATAGTTCAGAGCAGAGCGGTGGTGAATATGCGCACAGCGTCTATTCCTGGGAGGCAGGGGGACTGGGGGCATGGCCATCAGCTCAAAGAGCGCTGGCCATGCCCCCACTGTGACTAAAATGGGAGGCGTGGCCCACGATTGTGGCATCCTCGTGAAGCCACACACCCTTTCTCACTGGCTATGCCCCCTTTTCGGCGCCACGCAGCTTCGCCGTGCAGAATATCCCTCTTTACCTCCTGTGAATGTTGGAAGGTATGTATATAAGGAGATTTATGGTAGACTTACCATGGTTAAATCTCTTTCTGCAAGGTACACTGGGTTCCACAGGAAATACATTGGGGTGTAGAGATGGATCTTGATCCAGAGGCACCAACAGGCTAAAGCTTTAGGCTGTCCCAGAATGCATTGTGGGGCCTCCTCTATAACCCTGCCTCCAGGCACTGAGTTCAGTTTTGTTAACCAGTCCAATGCAGAAGCAGGTAAAAGAGAAGGCAGATGTTAGCCACATAGAACCAGGTTCTCATGAAAGGAGACGGGACTAGCGGCTAATGCCATACAAACCCAAAGAAGCTAAGTGCGTCAGGGTGGGCGCCCTGTGGAACCCAGTGTACCTTGCAGAAAGAGATTTAACCATGGTACTGTAAGTCTACCATAAATCTCCTTTTCTGCAGCAGGGTACACTGTGTTCCATAGGGAATACATCAGGGATGTCCTAAAGCAGTTCCTCAAGGGAGGGGACGCACCTAAGCGGGTATGAGAACCCGGTGTCCAAAGGAAGCATCCTGGGAGCCAGAAGTATCAAGGCATAGAACCTAATAAACGTGTTCACTGAGGACCACGTACGTAGGCTGCAGTTTTAACGTGCCAGGGACTAATGATATTGGCTATGCCAGAAGAGCATGGCAGACTGATTTCTGAGCACGAGTGTTAGGCATTTTTATGTTTGTGTGCTTATTTTCTGTTTATGCCTGTGTTTCCAGGCCTAAGCCTGTGTATGCTATCCACAGTGTCTGCTGCCAGTAAAAGACATTAGACTACAGAAACAAAGAATCAATGTGTAGGTCTGTGAGGACCTAAATGTATTCTGTAATGCAGTGCCAATGACATAAATTGCAAAATATTAAGAAATTGGCATTCCCCTCTACCTTAGGAGGCTGTTCTTCAACCTGCAGGGCGCTCCAGAACACATCATCTTTTCCCGGGGTCAGAGGAGTTATGATCATGTCAGACAGGGAGCTGCTGCAGTGATTGTCTCTACTGGAGCGGAGATTTTCATTCTTTATTTAAAGAGAGAAAACAAATACAAACATATGGATGAAATAATAATGTTGGATCACAGGCGACCGCACTAAACGAGCAAACCATTTCCATCTTGCTCCCCAGAGGGTTTAAGTTATACATATTGATGTTATCCTTTTCCTTGATGGTCTCGAGAAATTACATGGAAAAACGAAAAACTCCCGTGAGAAAGGCCATCCTCACCTTTGCTTTTCATCATGTATAAATGTTGCTGTCAGTGTACCTCTTACATACTGTACAGCACTGCTAAAGCTGCTATAAACATAGGGTAATATCGCTGATGAATGTAATCATTCTGGACAACTTTTGATGGGGACTAACATTAGCTGACTGGCAATGCAAAGTTTTGTCATCCTTGTTTTTAGTGGACCTTAATAAATATTTTACATTAAAACAGTTTAAATAAAATCCTGCAGTGATTTCATACTCTCGCTTTGATTATGCTTAAAACTGAAACGGTCGGTGAATCCACAGATAAGACAAACGTTGAGACTTCTTAAAGAAAGGTGCACAATACTCTTGAGTAATTGTTTATATTAAAATGTCACTTTTATTCCTCGATTTATTATAAAGCAGCATTAACGGTCCTGTGCCAACGAAACTTTAAAATAACATTTGTATGTTAAAAGTAAGTAAAAATAATTTTACTCACCGGTAAATCTATTTCTCGTAGTCCGTAGTGGATGCTGGGAACTCCGTAAGGACCATGGGGAATAGCGGGCTCCGAAGGAGGCTGGGCACTCTAGAAAGATTTATGACTACCTGGTGTGCACTGGCTCCTCCCACTATGACCCTCCTCCAAGCCTCAGTTAGGACACTGTGCCCGGACGAGCTGACATAATAAGGAAGGATTTTGAATCCCGGGTAAGACTCATACCAGCCACACCAATCACACCGTATAACTCGTGATACTATACCCAGTTAACAGTATGAATATAACTGAGCCTCTCAACAGATGGCTCAACAATAACCCTTTAGTTAGGCAATAACTATATACAAGTATTGCAAACAATCCGCACTTGGGATGGGCGCCCAGCATCCACTACGGACTACGAGAAATAGATTTACCGGTGAGTAAAATCTTATTTTCTCTGACGTCCTAGTGGATGCTGGGAACTCCGTAAGGACCATGGGGATTATACCAAAGCTCCCAAACGGGCGGGAGAGTGCGGGTGACTGCAGCACCGAATGAGAGAACTCCAGGTCCTCCTCAGCCAGGGTATCAATTTTGTAGAATTTTGCAAACGTGTTTGCCCCTGACCAAGTAACAGCTCGGCAAAGTTGTAAAGCCGAGACCCCTCGGGCAGCCGCCCAAGATGAGCCCACCTTCCCTGTGGAATGGGCTTTCACTGATTTAAGATGCGGCAGTCCAGCCGCAGAATGCGCCTGCTGAATCGTGTCACAGATCCAGCGAGCGATAGTCTGCTTAGAAGCAGGAGCACCCAGCCTGTTGGGTGCATACAGGATAAATAGCGAGTCAATTTTTCTGACTCTAGCCGTCCTGGAAACATAATTTTTCAAGGCCCTGACTACGTCCAGTAACTTGGAATCCTCCAAGTCCCTAGTAGCCGCAGGCACCACAATAGGTTGGTTCAAGTGAAAAGCTGATACCACCTTAGGGAGAAACTGGGGACAAGTCCTCAATTCTGCCCTATCCATATGGAAAATCAGATAAGGACTTTTATATGACAAAGCCGCCAATTCTGATACACGCCTGGCCGAAACCAAGGCCAATAACATGACCACTTTCAACGTGAGATATTTTAGATCCACGGTTTTTAGTGGTTCAAACCAATGTGATTTTAAGAAACTCAACACCACGTTGAGATCCCAAGGTGCCACTGGAGGCACAACCGGGGGCTGAATATGCAGCACTCCTTTTACAATGTCTGAACTTCAGGTACTGAAGCTAATGCTTTCTGGAAGAAAATCGACAGAGCCGAGATCTGTATCTTAATGGAGCCTAATTTTAGGCCCATAGACACTCCTGCTTGTAGGAAATGCAGAAATCGACCTAGTTGAAATTCCTCTGTTGGGGCCTTTTTTGGCCTCACACCAAGCAACATATTTCCGCCATATGCGGTGATAATGTTTTGCAGTTACATCTTTCCTGGCTTGAATCAGCGTAGGAATGACTTCCTCCGGAATGCCCTTTTCCTTTAGGATCCGGCGTTCAACCGCCATGCCATCAAAACGTAGCCGCGGTAAGTCTTGGAACAGACAGGGCCCCTGCTGCAGCAGGTCCTGTCTGAGCGGCAGAGGCCATGGGTCCTCTGATACATTTTCTTGAAGTTCTGGGTACCAGGCTCTTCTTGGCCAATCCGGAACCACGAGTATCGTTCTTACTCCTCGCCTTCTTATTATTCTCAGTACCTTTGGTATGAGAGGCAGAGGGGGGAACACATAAAACGACTGGTACACCCACGGTGTTACCAGAGCGTCCACAGCTATCGCCTGAAGGTCCCTTGACCTGGCGCAATATCTTTTATAGCTTTTTGTTGAGGCGGGACGCCTTCATGTCCACCTGTGGCCTTTCCCAATGGTGTACAATTCTTTGGAAGACTTCTGGATGAAGTCCCCACACTCTCGGGTGGAAGTCGTGTCTGCTGAGAAGATCTGCTTCCCAGTTGTCCACTCCGGGAATGAACACTGCTGACAGTGCTAACACATGATTTTCCGCCCATCGGAGAATCCTTGTGGCTTCTGCCATCGCCATCCTGCTTCTTGTGCCACCCTGTTGGTTTACATGGGCGACTGCCGTGATGTTGCCTGATTGGATCAGGACCGGCTGGTTTTGAAGCAGAGGCCTTGCCTGACTCAGGGCATTGTAAATGGCCCTCTGTTCCAGAATTTTATGTAGGGAAGTCACCTGACTTGACCAAAGTCCCTGGAAGTTTCTTCCCTGTGTGACTGCCCCCCAGCCTCAAAGGCTGGCATCCATGGTCACTAGGACCTAGTCCTGTATGTCGAACCTGCGGCCCTCTTGAAGATGGGCACTCTGCAGCCACTACAGTAGAAATACCCTGGTCCTTGGAGACAGGGTTATCAGCCTAATGCATCTGAAGATGCGACCCGGACCACTTGTCTAACAGGTCCCCCTGAAAAGTTCTTGCATGGAACCTGCCGAATGGGATTGCTTCCTAGGAAGCTAACATTTTTCCCAGGACTCGCGTGCAATGATGCACCGATAACTGTTTTGGCTTCAGGAGGTCTCTGACTAGAGATGACAGCTCCTTGGCTTTCTCCACCGGGAGAAACACTTATTTCTGGTCTGTGTCCAGAACCATCCCCAGGAACAGTAGACGTGTCGTAGGAACCAGCTGTGACTCTGGACTGTTTAGAGTCCAACCGTGCTGTTGTAGCACTTTCCAAAATAGTGCTACCCCGACTAGCAACTGCTCCTTGGACCTCGCCTTATAAGGAGATTGTCCAAGTACGGGATAATTAAAACTCCCCTTTTTCGAAGGAGTATCATCATTCCGGCCATTACCTTGGTAACACCCTCGGTGCCATGTACAGTCCAAACGGCAGAGTCTGGACTTGGTAATGGTAATCCCGTACCACAAATTTGAGGTACTCCTGACGAGGATAGTAAATAGGGACATGCAGGTAAGCATCCTTGATGTCCCGGGATACCATGTAATCCCCCTCGTCCAGGCTTGCAATAACCGCCCTGAGCGATTCCATCTTGAACTTGAATTTGTCATGCATGTGTTCAAGGATTTTAATATAAAGAAGGGTCACACCGAACCATGCGGTTTCGGTACCCCAACCGTGTGGAATAGTAACCCCGTCCTTGTTGAAGTAGGGGCACCTTAAGTATTACCTGCTGGGAATACAGCTTATTAATTGCCTCTAGCACAGCCTCCCTGCCTGAGGGAGTTGTCGGCAAGGCATATCTGAGGAAACGGCGGGGGGAAGACATCTCGAATTCCAGCTTGTACCCCTGAAATACTATTTGAATGAAACAGGGATCCACCTGTGAGCGAGCCCACTGATCGCTGAAACTTTTGAGACGGCCCCCCACCGTACCTGGCCACACCTGTGGAGCCCCGCGTCATGCTGTGGACTCCGAGGAAGCGAGAGAAGAATTATGATTCTGGGAACAGGCTGACTGGTGCAGCTTTTTCCCTCTTCCCTTGTCTTTGTACAGAAAGGAAGCGCCTTTGACCCGCTTGCTTTTCTGAAGCCGAAAGGACTGTACCTGATAATACAGTGCTTTCTTAGTCTGTGAGGAAAACTGAGGAAAAAATATTTCTTCCCAGCTGTTGCTGCGGATACGAGGTCCCAGAGACCATCCCCAAATAATTCCTCACCCTTATAAGGCAGAATCTCTATGCGCCTTTTAAGGTCAGCATCACCTGTCCAGGGACAGGTCTCTAATACCCTCCTGACAGAATGGACATTACATTCATTTTGGATGCCAGCCGGCAAAATATCCCTCTGTGCATCCCTCATATATAAGACGACGTCTTTAATATGTTCTCATGTTAGCAAACTAGTATGTTTGACAGGGTCACCGACCACGCTGCAGCAGCACGCTCTGCAGGTTTTAGTCTAGTACCTGAGTGTGTAAATACAGACTTCAGGATAGCCTCCTGCTTTTTATCAACAGGTACCTTCAAAGTGGCCGTTCCTAAAACGGCAGTGCCACCTATTTTGACAACCGTGTGAGCGCCTTATCCACCCTAGGGGATATCTCCCAGCGTAACTTATCCTCTGGCGGGAAAAGGTACGCCATCAGTAACTTTTTAGAAATTACCAGTTTCTTATCAGGGGGAACCCACACTTTTCACACACTTCATTCATTCATCTGATGGGGGAACAAAACACTGCCTGCTTTTTCTCCCCAAACATAAAAACCCATTTTTAGAGGTTAATGTCAGAAATGTGTAACACATTATTTTTATTGCCGGGATCAAGTCACGGATGTTCCTAGTGGATTGTGTATATGTCTCAACCTTGTCGACACTGGAGTCAGACTCCGTGTCGACATCTGTGTCTGCCATCTGAATGAGCGGGCGTTTTTGAGCCCCTGATGGCCTTTGAGACGCCTGGGCAGACACGGGCTGAGAAGCCGGCTGTCCCACAGCTGTTACGTTATCCACCCTTTTATGTAAGGAGTTGACACTGTCGGTTAATACCTTTTACCTAACCATCCACTCTGGTGTCGGCCCCACAGGGGGCGACATCACATTTATCGGCATCTGCTCCGTCACTATATAAGCCTCCTCCTCAAACATGTCGACACAGCTGTACCGACACACCGCACACACACAGGGAATGCTCTGACTGAGGACAGGACCCACAAAGCCCTTTGGGGAGACAGAGAGAGAGTATGCCAGCACACACCAGAGCGCTATATAATGAGGGGATTAACACTATAACTGAGTGAATTTTCCCCCATAGATGCTTGTATATACAATATTGCGCCTAAATTTAGTGCCCCCCCTCTCTTTTTTACCCTTTGAGCCTGAAAACTACAGGGGAGAGCCAGGGAGCTTCCTTCCAGCGGATCTGTGAAGGAGAAATGGCGCCAGTGTGCTGCAGGAGATAGCTCCGCCCCTTTTCCGCGGCCTATTCTCCCGCTTTTTTCCATATTCTGGCAGGGGTATTTTCCACATATATAGCCTCTGGGACTATATATTGTGGAGTTTTTGCCAGCCAAGGTGTTTTTATTGCTTCTCAGGGCGCCCCCCCCCAGCGCCCTGCACCCTCAGTGACCGGAGTATGAAGTGTGTGTGAGGAGCAATGGCGCACAGCTGCAGTGCTGTGCGCTACCTTGGTGAAGACTGATGTCTTCTGCCGCCGTTTTTTCGGACCTCTTCTTGCTTCTGGCTCTGTAAGGGGGACGGCAGCGCTGCTTCGGGACCGAACACCAAGGACTGGGCCTGCGGTCGATCCCTCTGGAGCTAATGGTGTCCAGTAGCCTAAGAAGCCCAATCCGGCTGCAAGCAGGCGAGTTCGCTTCTTCTCCCCTTAGTCCCTCGCTGCAGTGAGCCTGTTGCCAGCAGGTCTCACTGAAAATAAAAAACCTAAATCTATACTTTCTTTCTAAGGGCTCAGGAGAGCCCCTAGTGTGCATCCAACCTCGGCCGGGCACAAGATCTAACTGAGGCTTGGAGGAGGGTCATAGTGGGAGGAGCCAGTGCACACCAGGTAGTCATAAATCTTTCTAGAGTGCCCAGCTTCCTTCGAAGCCCGCTATTCCCCATGGTCCTTACGGAGTTCCCAGCATCCACTAGGACGTCAGAGAAATGTATATTAAACTCAAAATCGGACTGTCTCTTTGCTTGCTGACCTAGTAATTATAAGAAATAGTACTGTAGCTGTTGTTCTTCTTTTCTATCAATAAGCCTGGAGAAGTGATAAAGAAGTGATAAGTAGAAGGTGATAACGCACCAGCCAATCATTATGGGTTTGAAAAATGACAGTTCGGAGCTGATTGGTTGGTGTGTTATCACTGCCTTATCATTTCTCCAGGCTTAATACATCTGCCTCAGTAAACTTATTTTGTTGCCAGCGTTTACCCGTGAGATAATACTTACTGTATATATAGAAATAGAAAATGTCAAACCTTAAACTGTTTTAGGAGGGTTTCTTTTTTGCGTGTTTCTCGGGAACCTAGATAAAGCCTGAACAATGGCGACTGATGTGAGATTGTCATTATTATGGAATAAGTCCATGTTCTGGATCTTATAGAGCAGAGCTTTGGAGCCTTGGGCACTGAAGCTGGTGTGACGAGAGAGGTTAGTGTGGCATTTTAGGACTATGATCCACAACTGCTGGAGAGCAACCATTGCCAAAGTTTGTTCTAGAGAATATAAATCCACCATATTATAGCTTATTACATTAATATTATAATCTAAAGATGCAGTACACTATTCCAAAATATACTGCAAAATTAGAAATATTGGGGACTTATGAGAAATGTATCTTAACAGCACTTTTTCAAACCAACATAACTCATTAAAAATCGCTATGAGCAAAAAGAAAAAGTAAAATAAAAATAATCTGTGGTACTGTATTTGTGTTGAAGCTCAATAATGTCTTTGTCGTTTGGAATTCCCCTTTATTGCTGAACAATGGGAAGCCACATGCTGTCATCCTGTTACAGTCTTATGTTCTCTGTCTTAATGTGTCCCTGTCCCTGTGCTGATAATGATCACTTTCCTTGGCTGGTGCAGCTGCTTATACCAATAAACAGGCATTGGCAAATTATCATATGCATTGTAATTACTTGTCTGTGCTTCTGTGTCTAGCTTGTAAGTAGGATCTGTATAATAGATGCACATAGGTGGTCATTCCGAGTTGTTCGCTCGTTGCCGATTTTCTCTATATTGCAATTAGTCGCTTACTGCGCATGCGCAATGTTCGCAGAGCGCATGCGCTTAGTTATTTTACTCAAAAGTTAGGTATTTTACTCACGGCATAACAAGGTTTTTTCTTCGTTCTGCTGATCGTAGTGTGATTGACAGGAAGTGGGTGTTTCTGGGCGGAAACTGGCCGTTTTATGGGAGTGTGTGAAAAAATGCTGCCGTTTCTGGGAAAAACGCGGGAGTGGCTGGAGAAACGGGGGAGTGTCTGGGCGAATGCTGGGTGTGTTTGTGACGTCAAACCAGGAACGACAAGCACTGAACTGATCGCACTGGAAGAGTAAGTCTCGAGCTACTCAGAAACTGCAAAGAAAAATCTTTTCGCAATATTGCGAATA
This sequence comes from Pseudophryne corroboree, assembly GCF_028390025.1. Taxonomy (NCBI): domain Eukaryota; kingdom Metazoa; phylum Chordata; class Amphibia; order Anura; family Myobatrachidae; genus Pseudophryne; species Pseudophryne corroboree. Next base: position 305,361,880 of record NC_086451.1, on the reverse strand, counting down.
CTTCGTTCGCAATTCTGCTAAGCTAAGATTCACTCCCAGAGGGCGGCGGCTTAGCGTGTGCACTGCTGCGAAAAGCGGCTAGCAAGCGAACAACTCGGAATGAGGGCCATAGGGTCTGATTCACAGTTGTAAGTAAAGCAAAAAAAAAAGCATGTTACGTTGGGTCTGGAACATACCAAGTTGCCATGCAAGGGGAGTAAATACATGTATATTGTTTCTGTGCAGGGTAAACACTAGTTTTTTTTGCATGTAGTCCACAAGTGTTAGAAAGCTTTATTTTTACACTGCAATTTAGATTTTACTTTGAACACACCCCACCCAAATCTAACTCTCTCTGCACATGTTGCATCTGCCCCACCTGCTCCCCACAGGTTCTATTCCCACTCTATGGGTGTCGTGGACACCCACAAGTGGAAATAGCCCCTGTTAGCTGGGATTCCAGCTGGCGGCATTGTCAGTGGTCGGGATTCCGGCTTCGGTATCCTGACCGCCAGGATACCGACTGCTGGCAATGTAACTACATCCCATTTACGTAACCTAGGGTTGAAGCTTAATGAAGTGGAAGGTGTTTGCTTCTTATGTTAATGACTGTAGGACATTTAGAAACAATTAATTTAATGTATAATTATGGTCTGTATTTGTTGCATGCAACAGGGACCTGTATCTGTTTAATAAACTGCTTTAACATTCTTGTTAAGCTAGATACATACCTGTCAGATTTGCCAATGACTAGACAAATTCTGATGTCCAAAACAATCCCAATAACACCAGATGTGTAGCGTACACATTACACAATAATTGCCTTGCTTCTAATCATATTTGCAGGTTAGGGCCGAACACCAATACACACTGTCTTTCCGACGGGAGCAGCATAGCATGTGGCGGAGATCCGACAGTTTATCATTCGGTCATCATGCCCTTGAAGAGTTTACACACTATCAGGGCCGGGCTGCCCATCTGGCACTTCTGGCAAATGCCGGAAGGGCCGAGGGGCTTGTGGGCCGGTCCTGTCAGGCAGAGAGCTGGGAAGGCTACTCACAACGCAGCCTCCGGCTCTCTGCTCTGGCCGCTCCCCCGCCTCCCCTCCCATCTCCATACAAATGGAGGCGTGCCACGAGTCCACGCCCCCTTGACTAGCGGTACGCCCCCGTGTCCTGGTCGAGCACTCCCGCCCATCTCCATGGAAATTAGGGTGTACTGCAAGGCCACGCACCCCTGACTCACGGCACACCCCCGACTTTAGTGCCTGCGCGCCCCCGTACACGTCATGTGCGTGCATGCACATGCCAGGGCCGAATTTGGACCCCAGTCCGTCCCTGCACACTATGGGCCATATGCAATTGCGGTCGAATTGCCGCAAATGTTGTAAAACGGGGCATTTTCGACACAAAAAAATGATTCGACAATGCAATACAGTACTTTGACAAAAAAACGTCCGTTTCAAATTCGACTTTTTGCAATTCGACAGTTGTCAAATTCGACATGTCTGCAATGGTAAAAATGCGGCTTTTCGACAAAAGTATATTCAATTGAAGAATGTCGATTCGACAACAGTGCTTTTCGACAGTAATTTCGTCAATTTCAGTCCGCCTCATTTTGCTGGCGGGATCTAATAAAAAAATTTAAAAACATGTTTTTTTTTGTGTTTTTATTTATTGCTAATAGCATATCTATTTATATTAGAAGGGATTATCTACTTGGGTTTGTCTATTAGGAGCCACAAGTATTACTTAATATATTTTTTAAAAGAATATTTTTTTTTTTTACTGACTAAAATAATATGGAGAGATCAGAGCAGGTTTTTCAGTGGAAAGGGGTGGGAATGGGTGAAAAATCAAGAAAAAAATGCGTGGAGTCCCCCCTCCTAAGCATAACCAGCCTCGGGCTCTTTGAGCCGGTCCTGGTTGTAAAAATAAGAGGAAAAAATTGACAGGGGATCCCCCGTATTTTAACAACCAGCACCGGGCTCTGCGTCCGGTCCTGGTGCCAAAAATACGGGGGACAAAAAACGTAGGGGTCCCCCGTATTTTTAACACCAGCACCGGGCTCCACTAGCTGGAGAGATAATGCCACACCCGGGGGACACTTTTATACCGGTCCCTGCGGCCGTGGCATTAAATCCCCAACTAGTCACCCCTGGCCGGGGTACCCTGGAGGAGTGGGGACCCCTTAAATCAAGGGGTCCCCCCCCTCCAGCCACCCAAGGGCCAGGGGTGAAGCCCGAGGATGTCCCCCCCATCCAAGGGCGGCGGATGGGAGGCTGATAGCCAAGTGAAAAAATAAAGAATAGTGGTCAGCGGTTGACCGTGAGTAACCTCACCGCTGACTCCTTTCAGTGCGTGGATCGGGTTTTGCGTTTTATTATTTTGTCAAGTACGTGGATTACAAAAAAGAAGAGGACAGATCTACACTGGATTTTTGTGAGTATAATTTTATTTCCAGGTACACCGTGGATTCTACTTGGAGAAGGAGACCGAGTCGGCGTGTCAACATAGGTAAGTATGTGTGTGTCGGTGTGCATGTATGTAATAAAGTTTTACTATCACGGTGTGTGTGTACTGTTTTTATTTGGGTACTTTTTTTTGCAGTAGAACTACAGGTACCAGCGGGCCCGTTTCCCCCCTGCATGCTGGTACTTGTGGTTCTCCAAGTACCAGCTTGCGGGGGATGCTTGCTGGAACTTGTAGTTCTGCTACAAAAAACAATATTCTTTATTTTTTCACTTGGCTATCAGCCTCCCATCCGCCGCCCTTGGATGGGGGGGATAGCCTCGGGCTTCACGCCTGGCCCTTGGGTGGCTGGAGGGGGGGACCCCTTGATTTATGGGGTCCCCACTCCTCCAGGGTACTCCGGCCAGGGGTGACTAGTTGGGGATTTACTGCCACTGCCGCAGGGACCGGCTGTGGCATTATCTCTCCAGCTTTTTGGCACCAGGACCCGGACGCAGAGCCCAGTGCTGGTTGTTAAAATACGGGGGATCCCCTGTCAATTTCCCCCCCATATTTTTACTACTATGACCGGCTCAAAGAGCCCGAGGCTGGTTATGTTTAAGAGGGAGGACCCCTCGCATTTTTTTTCTTGATTTTTTACACACTTTTGTGCCGTCCATGAAGTCGAATCCAGGATGCACACTATCGTCAATTTGTCCGTTTTTTGACAGCAGGACTGTCGAATCCGATTTTTATTGAATATGTCGAATTCGGGTCCCGGCGGGAGGGTGTCTGACTGTCGAATTGTGTCGAATTTAAAAATGGTCGAATTCCGCAATTGCATATACCCCTATAGATTTCCAAATATCTGACAGGTCGTCCCCAATATTGTATAGTATGTACCCAGCTTTAGATGCGGAATTCTGCCCAATAGTTGCAATGAGTCCATAGGGTGCAGAGATGTTAGTACACCCCCCCTCCCACACACACTGTGAGCGGTATCCTATTAGCAGCAGTACTTTCCTGCTGCTAATAGGATTGCTGTTTGTGATCCTATTAGCCCCTATGCCTGATTTATTTTCTCCCAATGCCAGCACACATCCCCAATGGCTGCTATTGTCTGCAGCCGCTTGGTTGGGGGTCCTGCCATGCTGACCGATCAGCAGTGGTCGGCAGCACGGAAAACACTTGGGGAGGGTGCAAGGAGTCAGAGGGACCTCTGAGAGCAGCAGCGGAGGGAAGTTTCTATTCCCTGCAGCTGCAAAGACTGTTTATCTAACTGGTCGCATCATGTGCGACCAGATCAGATAAAGCACTTGCTGGTGTGGTTGCATCTGATGCTACCATGCCAGGGTGTGGTTGCATCTGATGCGACCATGCCAGGCAAGTGGTTAATTTGGTTATTCTACATTAATACACAATTTTTTCAAACTACTGTATAAAGCATGTACACTTCTATCATTTAATAGAACTTAAACATTTCATCTGCTTCATAATTTGTGGTGTTCCAGTTCCTTTACCATATATAAGTATATTAAAAAAAATTGCCCAAATTGAATAGTGAATAGATCTTAAGGGATGGCAATATTTCTTGGGTGCTGAGAATGAACATACCTAAAATTAATGCCCCTCAAAAATTCCTTGTGATTCTACAGAAAATAGTCTGTAACTTTATATAGGGAGGGAGAAAACTGAGACTGAAACAAAATATCTTTTTGTATAGGATAAAATGTGTAGGAGAAAACCTAGATTTTCTCATGATCAAGTAAAATCCTATCTACTTTGTGGAATCAGAATTGATCACAGCAGCCATTTTGTCCTGTATTTTCATATTGTATGTTTACGCTGATATTCTGTGTTCATTTAATAGTTATTCAAATATAGTTAAATTTCTGTGAATCAGGTCTTTGTTTAAAGAGTCTGTCTAGACCAGGGATGGGCAATTATTTCAGCTGGGGGTCACTTAATACTTTACAGGGAATATTCGAGGGCCGCACACAAAATACCGTGGCTTCAGCAGGGCACTTATCACAAATTATGCTTTGGGTGCCTGAGGCACCAGAAGCATAATCCCCGATAAACGCTGGCATCGGGAGGGAGGAGCCCGCCGCATCGGGGCTAACAGGATAGCCCTGGGCAATAAGTGGGTAATTGGATACCCCCATATATGTTTCCAGAAATTACTAACATTATGGTGCTGATTCTGAAGTAACACAAATTTATTAAAACACAATATACTTTTGTCAGGAACAGTCAGTGCCAGAAAGCACAGAAACACGTATAGCCTTACACACAATCACTACTGCCACCAACATCAAATAGTCAGGTGTTAAAACCTGACCTCAAAGCACCACTTGCAAACAATCACATATAATAATAATAATAATAATAATAATAATAATAATAATACTTTAAAAAAAAATATATTTTTCCAGTTATCATCTTCCCACCCATCTCCCCCCTCCCTGAACAAAGTTACTAGATTCCCCCCCTCCCCAGACATAGTTACAAGCATCCGACCCAAGACAGAATTGCCAGCTTCCTCAAACCCCCCCGGCACCCCCATACTGGGCACCCCTGCCCCCTTGTCAGGCAGGTGCCGCCGCCTCCCGCTATCCAAGCGTGTACCTTACTTAGATGCTCAGCATGTACCTTAACTGGCCACCGGCGCACGCATCTGCACCGCCACTGCCGCACGCATCCACGCCTTTGGCTCCACCCCCAACAGCACCGGACCCGACGTGATCAGGCTTTTTCAGGGGCGCCTATGGCTAGGAGGTAATGCAGCGCAATAACAAGCAGCTCAGCCAGTCAGGCCGCTTGTCATTGCACAATGATAGGAGGCAGCGGGCCGGGCAGGATCAGTTTGTGGGCTGTATTTTGCCCACCTCTAGTCTAGACAGATGAGAATAATGTAGAAATGTGTAGCTGATTATACATATGAGTTATTGGGAATGAGATAAAGATATAAGGAGGAGTATGAGACCAGGTTTGATAGCACCAGGTGCAGGCTGCAACATGAGAGAATCAAGGTGAACATATATTCCTTTACTGATATTGAATGATGTATTTAATCTTCTAATTACGGTAATTATTTCATGTGGTGTAAAAATCTGCTCTTTAGTGACTATATATTATGCTTAAAGTTACTAATGTGTATTAATATTTATTTAAATATATTCGGAGATAAGCAAATGGTCAGACATGTGCAGAAATGTATTCTTTGTATTTTTGCAAAGCAGGAATGGTATAAAAGTGGAGAACTCATATGAAATAAAGCAGAGAACTTTGGATACACAACTCTGTATACTGTATGTGTCAGTTTCTCTACGATCGTACAGGTACCTGCTGAAACTTCACTAACTCTACTTAAGAGATCTTTTAGGCTTGGTTCCTATCCAACAACTTTTAAAAAGGTCACCACATGGAAGTTTAAAGGACATGTGGAGATGTTGCCCACAGTACTCAATCAGATTGTAGCTACCCATTATCTAGTAGAGTCTATAAAATGATAGCTAGAAATTGATTGGTTGCAATGGGCAATACTTCTGCTCCTCCTTTTTTAGAAAGTTTGATAACTCACCCCCTTAGGTTTGTGGTTTACGGTAAAGGTAAGTACTGTACACAATGTCGGACTGGGGCATGTAGGGCCCATCGGGGGAATGCCGTGGTAGGGGCCCATGTTTAGGGGTGTGGCTAGTCCGCAGAGGGGGTGTGGCCTCCCACCTCATTGGTTTGACTAACCATTAGAGAGTGCAATGTCTGGGCCATTTCATAAATATATACAGTAAATTCATCTGCTGCATGCATGATACTCTACCAGATTAATAACAGATTAATAACAGCAATTCACTGTAGAAAATACACCATAGTCTAGTATAAGGTAACATATGATAATGTATAATTCAAGTGCACAGTCTGGAACCTGATCCTTAGAGCAGGAGGTCGGGCCCCCAAGCAGTGGGGCCCACTGGTGGTATCCCCTGAACCCCTGTGGGCCAGTCCAAGCCTGCCTGTACATGGTGTCACAAAATTGCATTTACTCAGTTCTACTGTGAGTCTTGAATTATCCCAGTTAAATCTGTAACCATACATACAGTAAACAGTGAACTTACCTCCAGAATAGCTCTTGGCAGCGCTGGTGTGCATGGGCTAGAACTGCTTCCAGACCCAAGCCTGGCATGCGCTTGTTGTATGAAGCCTGGCCATTTAACTATTCCCTGGTCAATGCTTGTGTTTTTCTTTTCTGGTGTCTGAAATGTAGTGAAAACTAATATTTATACAGCTATAGATATCAGTGAAATGAAGCTTAAATGTAGAATATCTATCTAAAACAAATTGCTTGGATACTACAGCTAGGAGGTTGAGTTTAGGGGGGAGATGTATCAAGCTGCGGAGAGAGATAAAGTAGCAACCAATCAGCTTTTAACTGCCATTATACAGGCTATATAAGGGGCAGATGTATTAAGCCTGGAGATTGCATAAGGAAGTGATAAGCCAGTGATAAGTGTAAGGTGATAAACGCACCAGCCAATTAGCCCTTAGCTGTTAATTTACATATTAGAGCTGACTGGCTGGTGCGTTTATTACCTTGCACTTATGACTGGTTTATCACTTCCTTATGCCTTCTCCAGGTTAATACATCTGCCCCATGATGTTTGAAAAATGTCAGAAGCTGTCTGGTTGATACTTTATCTATCCTACTTTATCTCTACCCAAGGCTTAATACATCTCCCCCATAGTATTACATCTGTATAAGTCACTAGCCACATATACTAAACGGAGATTTAAGGAACAATTATACCCAAAGCATCAAATTGAGCTTTAAGGTACCTTTAAGACACTGTACGATAAAATAAAAAGGGAGAGTTTTATCAAAGCTTGGGGAGAAATAAAGCACAAACCAATCAGCCCCTGACATTTTTTAAACACAGCTTGTACAATGACAGTTGGTAGCTGTTTGGTTTGTACTTTCTCTCTCCAGGCTTTGATAAATCTCCCTCTTTAGTCTTTTAGTGCAATTAGAAAGTATTATACAGGTTGAGTTTCCCTTATCCAAAACGCTTGGGACCAGAGGTATTTTGGATATCGGATTTTTCCGTATTTTGGAATAATTGCATACCAGAATGAGATATAATGGTGATGTTACCTAAATCTAAGCACAGAATGCATTTATGTTTCATATACACCTTATACACACAGCCTGAAGGTCATTTTAGCCAATATTTTTTATAACTTTGTACATTAAACAAAGTGTGTGTACATTCACACAATTCATTTATGTTTCATATACACCTTATACACACAGCCTGAAGGTCATTTAATACAATATTTTTAATAACTTTGTATATTAAACAAAGTTTGTGTACATTGAGTCATCAAAAAACAAAGGTTTCACTATCTCACTCAAAAAAGTCTGTATTTTGGAATATTCCGTATTTCGGAATATTTGGATATGGGATACTCAACCTGTATTTTAAAAAGACTAACATTAGTGAGACTGTCACAATAAAATAGAACTTAATTTTCATAACACATTTTTTTTTTTTTTTTAGAAGACCCTTACTTAATGGCAGGTCAACTGATTAAATCCAAACCATGGATTAAGAATGTGCTTAGTCACTCATTGATGCCACTTATCAGAGGAAGAAAGCAGACACCTCACAAAACTCATCAAAAGTTTGATTAGTGAAGTAATAAATATTGCTGGATGACATATATACATAGGAACGGACAATAATAACCTTTGTTGAAGGATATTGGAGTGTATGGTATTAAACATAATAATAATAATAATAATAATAATAATAATAATAATAATAATAATATTATTATTATTATGAGTATCATTTTAAAATAAAGCTTTACGTCATGTCAGATATTATGGAGGATACAATTCTCATACGGTATACTGATTTCTCATACGGTATACTGATTTCCACTTAAAGGGAGGATTTTCACTGAAGATTTGTATACACTATGTATTTGTTAGGTGAATGTTATGTTAAGGATATTAGTATTAAGTACATTTTCTATCCATCTGCTATTGTTCGTCTTAATTTGACCGGTGATTTGTAATGGTTATGTGAATGTCCCAAATCTTAATTTTTTTTTTTTTTTTAACAATGACAATAAAAATATCTATCTATCTATCTATCTATCTATCTATCTATCTATCTATCTATCTATCTATCTATCTATTATTGTGTTTATAGTATGGGTCACTGTTTTTTCTCTTTTAACGTGGAGAAGACAGAATGTTTTCAATTGGAGGAAGTGTATTGGTTTAAATTCTGATCTCTAGTACCATAGGAAACAATTTCTCTAAATGATTGGGGTTGGCACATTGGCCCGTATCTTTTCCAAAATGACTAAAAAATGGCATGCATATACATGGTTAGGGGCAGAACAATTGTATGCAATTTACACTACGGTATACACTACTGGTCAAAAGTTTTAGAATACCTCCATTTTTCTAGGTTTTCTTGATATCTGAGCAATTCAAGTCCAGTGACTAACCAGCAATGGTACAAAGGTAAGCAGTAATCTGCTAGAGATGAAAATGAGACTTGCCTGTGCCCTGAAGCACTGGCCGTGCAACACTGAAGCCTGGAAGAAGGTCTTATAGACTGATAAAACAAGATGACATTTTTGGTTCATCACTCAGGAATTTTATAAGTTGAGAAGGTGAAAGGATGGTTCCTCAGTGTGTAGGGGTTTAATTGGTAAGTGGCAGATTGATGTGGCTTCCCAACATGTTTAAACTCAAATGTAAAACATCCCGTGTACATTTTGGGCAAGAAACTTAGTAAATAAACTGCTGTGAAACCATCTATCAAACATCTCCAAGAAGCTGGATGATTTGCAGTTTTTCATGTTCGTGAGTTGGCATCTTGCATATACTGACTGGCACCCTAATATAAAAGGGCTACTACTGCATTTTACAGCACCATTCCTCTGGTCTATGCTTTGTTGGTCAAGGGTTCATCCTACAGCAAGATACTACCCCAAAACATACCTCCAGAGTATGTTAGAGCTACTTCCAGGTTAAAAAAATATAGTAGGCTTCCTGTAACGGAATGGCCTTCACAGTTTTCAAGTTTAAACCCCATTAAGCTAGCCTCTGATGAACTGGACAGAAGGGTCTAAGCAAAGCAACCTACAAATGCAGCACATTCATGAGAACTGCAACAGTGTTGGGACGACTTTCCCGGACACTATTTTCATTGTAGAAAGAATGCCACAAGTGTATTCGGTATTTACAGGTATATACTGTAGTATATTTGGCTACTTTGATGAGTGAAATTTTTTTTTATCTCCAATATATGCTGTAATTCCATAGTACATTGGGACAGTAAACTGTGGAACTTTCATTAAAAATTAAAAAAATAGGGGGGTGTTCTAAACTTTTGATCAAATGTGTGTATACTATTTTCTTTTTCAATAAGATTCATTCAGAGTTTAATACTTAAAGAAACACCTATTAATCCCAAAATGTTCAGCTCACCATCATTAGGTGGCCATCTTTTTATTCACTCTTTAGAATTCACTTATAAAACAATACACAGTATATATTTTCTCCTCTCTCTTAGGTGTGACTACGCCAAGAGATTTCACTTTATTGGACATTAATGATACAAGTCATTCTCAAAATGCACTGAAGTACAGCCGCTAGACCTATTACATTCATTAATGTTGATCTTAGGCCAGCAGCTATTACCTTATTAATAGGCCAAACAGTTGGATGATCTGAGGTGTGTTTTGGTGGATCTGAGTTCTTCCCCATGTTATCATGTTGGAGAAATAATAACTGGCTCTGGTCTTTGGGCAGCGTGCGGTGAAACTTCTTTTGGTTTTGAACTTCCTCAGTTTTCTGTATTAAAAGAAAGTTCTTTATGTGAAAGAAGAATCTAAACAACTGTGTTCTCTATGTTGCATGTTGGAAATACAGGCTTTCATTTTTCTAGATTGAAAAATGTTGCATGCTAATTATGTTTGATTTGTTACAATAAGTTCTGTGCAAGTTCATTGGCTTGCATAAATGTGGAGGTTTGACGAAACTTTCTACTAGTGTTCATGTTGGGAAGTTGACATGCGAGAATTCTCCTCTGGATAAAGAAGCCGTGTTATGGAGCATTGAATCAGTTTGTTTAGAAAAACAACATGAATGAAATAAGCCTGGGAGCAGTATGGGAAGCACAAGATATGTCTTAAAGTGGTTTTTGGCTCTTGGGCAGCCCTGATCAATTATATGCAGCCAGACTGTACTGCAGATCATCTTGGTGGAGGACTCTGTCCATCCAGTCCTTTTGAGTAGGACTCTATAGATCAGTTCTGGACAGATTCTAGTATGTGGCTGCATGCTGCTACACTCCTGCAGTGTAAATGGAAGGCTCAGCAATCTGCCTTTGTGTATTTAAGGATGAATTCCCCTATTATTTCTGCTCTATTGCAAAGTCTGTTGTCCCCAAACACCTTGATTAATTGTCTCCTCTAAAGTTTTACTCTCCTGTGTCAGCCTGATATCACTATCTTAAATGTGCACCCAAGCCAGTGATGTGCAGTCAGGGTAAGCAGGGGAGGCAGAACCTCACCCGTCATACTCCAGTACATTCCAGAGTTTTAATGATAGAAATGTTTAAAATAATACAAAGAAAATATAATATTTGTATTATTCATATAATCTTCATGTAATTCTAATAATTTTTATAGTCAAAACACACTAACAAATCATTTATGTGAGTAAATTTGGCTTTGTTACTAGCCAGTGCCTCCGCAGCCACTGACGTCACCGCACCTCACTGATCCAATCCTTGTTTTGGTGTGTGTCCTCTGTGCCTGCCACTGAACAGACACCTCAAGATTTTGCTTCTTCACTGGTCTTGTATGATTACTTACTATCACGTATTGGTTGCTACTCATTGCCATTGTAGAATATGTAGAAGATCTATCCAGACCCTGCTTTCCAGACTATATCTACCTTGTGCCACTGGCAGCTTATTCTACTGAGTAAAAAGCCTCAGTTACAGCTTAGAGTCTACACCACCACTCCCAAGGGTTTTCCCTTCCTCTGTTATTCATTGTCTGCTGGGCTGTGTACTGTATGCCTCTAAATACGTCTGTATGTGTGCTGTATAAAGCCAGGTGTCTACAATAGAATCAGGTCCTTAACTCTTTTATTAAAATATATTGGCATGTTGGGGAATGATCTTACATTGGGCTATAGGGTGTTCTGAAGTGCCGTACGGATGGAGGTGCAATGCAGGGACGTGCGGTGAGCTAACTGCCTCACCCCACCACACGTCACTGGTGCAATGTATATAGAGGACAGGCTTGTGTAAAAATGGACAAGTGTTTGTATTGCTGACTGTAAATTGTATGAAAAACAATGAAAATGCTGGAGGTTTAGTCTCAAGACTTCACAGGTCATGTAATACAAATTACTCTGTGTTCTCAAAACACATTACAACACGTATTATAACTGGCCCTTATACACATATTGTAACCACAACTAAGGCAGAGTAACAAACTAGGCCTAACTGACTCATTGTGACATACGAATTTCAGCATTGCTCTAATCTTCTTTTACCATTTCAAGTGGTGAGACTTCAGTTGGGTTGCATCTTCCATCCACTTTCTGTCTTATATCTTCATGCTGCAAAATTAGAATTAAAACAGTACATTTTTGTTTTAGCCTTCAAAATCCTTGCACACCTGTAGACCAAACATACAGTGCATCCGGAAAGTATTCACAGCGCTTATACAATAACTGTGAGGCCAATACCTTGGCAGTTCAGAAGTGACCCCTTCCTGCGACTTCTCCATATGAAATATACCCATCTCTCAAATGTGTTTATATGGGTCAGCTGTTTAAAATGTGTTACTATTTCTTTATTTTTTTATTTTTTATATACATTCTGTTTTTCTTTCAATAAAGTACACAGAATTGATTGCCTGGGAGTTCATTTCAGATGTCTTACGGCTGTCATACTGTAGGTTAATAATTAAACCAGAAAATAACTTGTGTAAGCAAATGTTTCCTTCCAATCAACCCATAACCATTCAGAGTATCACCTAATAAACTATGGAACCAGCCACAGACAGCATACTCTTCCATAGGGAAGCCATTAAAATATTGCATACAAATATAGTTCTATTTTTTTTTTTTTTTTTCAAAAGAATACAGAGTTTTTAAGGCTTATGTGTTACACAACCTCAAATAAATGTATCACAATGAAACTGTTAAACTTTTTCCAGTTATGAAGAATATTGTCTGAGTGAAGAAACAATAAAAACAACAGCAGGTTTGTTTTTTTGTTGGGAAAAAAGTAAATAAGCAAATTAAAAACATTATTTCTATAAAGCAACTTAGCATTATCAAAACAAATGCTATAATTAAGAATGTAGGGAGTAAGCAGATTTTTTTTATTTACTTATTTTGCTAAATGGATAGTCGCTTCTCTGAGAGGTGAATTAACTGGTTAGAAAAATATGCTTTAATAAGAGCAGTTGAGGACGCAATAATGATATTGCTTAAAGAATTTAAGTCAAACCTAAAATAAAATTTTTGTAATTAGTGAGCTGCTTGATTAATTTTGTGTGAAATAAGGCTTTTTCTGCATTGTAACTTTGCTCTTTGTGCTGGTTTGCATACTGTCTACAATGAAGCTACTTTCTCATATTAGCTACAGTATATTATGTTGGTGAAATGCAAAGGATTTTATTTAGAACAATATGGGGGAGATCTTTCAATCTTTCAAGAGCTGTAAAGAGCTGTTATTTTATTGTATTTTTATTGAGGTTTTATGTATCTCCCCTATAGTATATATGTTTCATTAGCGTAAGTGCAATTAGCACATTTTCTTTAAAGTCGTTTTTCCTGGTAGACAGATAATGTGTACCCCCTTCAAGCATTGTACATTGGCAATACAGTATACTACAGTATGTGTTCTTGGTATGCTTCTGTACTACTAGATATAAAGTAGATGAGTATATTTTAATATAGGATACAGTGCAAAAACGTCAGCAGGTAACCACTAAAATCAGAAAGGGATGGCATATACAGTGTCTATACAGATAGTGAATCACATAGTGGGTAAAAATAACTAGAAAGACAGTGGTAGATAAAGGAATGCATTCTCTGCATGCAAAATCAACTTGCATGCAATGACCCCAAATAGGAAAACAACAAACAAAATAGCCCCCACAGGAAAACCTCCTCATGTGAAAATACTGAGAACATTTTGGGCACTATGGATGGTGTAATGGTTAGTATTACTGTCACAGAGCACTGAGGTCATAGTTTGAGTGTCACAATGGCACTAAATATGTGGAGTTTATATGTTCTCCCCATACGTGCGTGGCTTTCCTCTGGATACTCCGATTTACTCCAACAATCCGTTTTCTCCCACAATCCAAAAATATCCTGGTAGGTTAATTGGTTTCAAACAGAGATTAACCCTAGTGTATAACGGATGGTGTAATGGTTAGCATTACTGACTCACAACACTGAGATCATGGGTTCCAGTCCCACCATGGCCCTAACTGTGCAGAGTTTGTACATTCTCCCTGTACTTGCGTGGGTTTCCTCCAGCTACTCCAGTTTCCTCCCACAATCCAAAAATACACTGGTAGGTTAATTGGCTTCCAAATGTGTGAATGTGTGTGTGTACATGTGATAGGGAATATAGATTGTAAGCTCCACTGGGAAGAGACTGATGTGAATGGCCATATATTCTCTGTAAAGCGCTGCGAAATATGTGTGCGCTATATAAATAACTGGTAATAATAATAATAATAATAATAATAAGAAGAAGAAGAAGAAGTGTGTGTCTATACATGGGCAGACTAGATGGGCCAAGTGGTTCTTATCTGCCATCAAAGACTATGTTACTATATAAAATCATTGTCTGTATCTTGGCCAGTTTTCATATGTACATAAAAATGGCACCCCTACATATGTTTCAACCTATTTGAAAAATATCCAGGTGAGCAACTTATTTCAGGTCTTGACCTTTTAAACTGTTACGTACAAGACTGCTGTACGTGTGTCAAAGGGCTCTCATTATAAGATTTAGAGGGGGAAATTTATCAAAGCTTGGAGAGAGATAAAGTGGAGTAAGATACAGTACTCACCAATCTGCTTCTAACTGCCATGTAACAAGCTGTGTTTGAAAAATGACAGTCAAAAGCTGATTGGGTGATTCCTTCTCTCTCTCCAATCTTTGATTAATCTCCTGCTTAGAATGATAAAAAAGCAGAACATACTGTATATACTGTACCTGTTTCCTTTTGTTTCCATCATTTATATCTGCCAATACACCTTTCTCCTTATCCACGTGTTTCCTGCTCTCTTTTCCTCTTCCATCTCTCTTCTGTCCTTCCCTCTCCAGCAGCCTTGGCTCACATTCCTGCATTTTTCTTAGTTTCAGTTCCCTCTTCTGATGCTGTCAGTATGGCAAAATGAAAAGATACAATCATATGCAGAATCTGCTGGTATTATTAGTACATCCACATACTGTATAAGGAACTGGAATATATAATATTTATTACACATTGTGGGCCTATGCTAAAGGAAAGAATTTGTTTAGTGGTGTCAACAGAGTCCGTTTATCCGGGATCCAGTCTCTAGGTCAACAGTAACTAGGTCGACAGTAGCTAGGCCGACCACTATTGGTCTACAGTAACTAGGTTGACATGTTTTAGGTCGACAGGTCAAAAGGTCGACATGAGTTTTTAACAATTTTTTTCTTTTTTTTAACTTTTGCATACTTAACGATCCATGCGGACTACGATTGGGAATAGTAACCTGAAGCTGCGAGTCATGCAAGGAGACACGGAGTACTAATTGGGGTTCCCGGTCACTGTATTGAGAAAACAACACCAAAACCCATCAAAAACTCATGTCGACCTTTTGACCTGTCGACCTAGACCATGTTGACCAAGAGACCCTGTCGACCTAGTTACTGTCGACCAATAGTGGTCGACCTAGACACTGTCAACCTAGTTACTGTCGACCTTCCATACCACACCCGTTTATCCTCTCCAAATATACTGTAAAACTCACTGGGGGTAAAATAAAACAGACATGATCACAAAGCACCTGTCCTAAAATCACAAGAAGAGTAGTGCCAGGTACTGTTTGGAGAAAGATGAGTATTTTATAATGTGTTTCAGTAGATTTAGAGGCATATTTGTAAAAAAAATATGTGCATGATATCTGCAAATACAGTACTAAAGATCCCCATGGTGTATGTTTGGGTGGTCTTCAGGTTGCCGGCGGCCGGGCTCCCGGTGGCTACCATACTGGCGCCGGAATCCCGACCGCCGGCATACCGACATCTTTTTTCCCTCTTGGGGGTCCACGACCCCCCTGGAGGGAGACTAGATAGCTTGGTCGCCGGGACCCTGACCGCCGGCAAACCATACTACACCCGTATGTTTGGGGGACTGCAGTGGTTATATCCCTGCAGCAGGTCTCCCGATTTCATTGAGGGCTGCTGTTATGCCAAATTGACCAAGCGCAATCTGGAGTTTGGCCTAGTAGCTAATCCATGATTAGATGGTGTTAGCCACTGTAGCTAGGGAGGCCAATCCCGGGCCATTTTTTTCAATCCCGGGTATCGGGATTAAAAAATGGTCAATCCTGGGATTCCCAGGATACCGGGATTGGTTTTTCCATGTGTGGCCATCCCCCTCGCCCCGTCCCGCCACGGCCCACACACATAACTCCCCATACACCGGGGGCGAGCAGGTGGGAAACATCAGCTGCTTTCTCCCGGCGGCGGGTGACGGTGCAGCGTGACCTCTCACTACACGTCACGCTGCACTGGGTAGCCGGGAGGAGGAAGCCGGGCAGCGCCTGAGCGTCATGAGGATGCTCAATGCTGATCCCTCAATTAGCCTAATAACTGGATAGTGTGTACACAGGGGCATTGGAGTGTTTGAAGCTGATGGAACAATATTGCATGTATTGCACTGCACATATGATGCCGCTTACGGCCTCCCGATCCCGTTCAAAGGGAAAGTACACACTGAGCAAGAAATTGCTTAATAAATAGACACCAAGTCCTGATAATTAATAAATATGTCTCTTAGTCATGGTTCTTCAAATTTACAGGAAGAAATCCTTATCCATAAAGCACTTTAAGGCCCTGACATTATAGATAAAAGGTTCTATACAGCTAATTATTTAAGACAGGCATTCCCAACCACGGTCCTCAAGGCACACCAACAGTGCAGGTTTTAGTGATATCCAGGCTTCAGCACAGATGGTTAAATCAAAATAACTGAGGTACTAATTAAGTCACCTGTGTTCAAGCCTGGATATCACTAAAACCAGGACTGTTAGTGTGCCTTGAGGACCGTGGTTGGGAAACACTGATTTAAGAGAATAAAAAGTACTGTAGACTTCTGAGATTTGGCTTTCAGTTTCAACAATCTTCTAAGGGATATTATTATTATTATTATTATTATTATTATTATTATGATGGTGGTGATGATGATGATTATGTTGATTATAATTATTATTATTAGAAGTCAGAAATCAACTGCTACTAAATTAGATCCGCAAAATATACTGTAATATATTGTGCAATTAAAGCTATAAACATAAAATAATAAATCTGAATTTACAGTGTTTGTATTTAAGAACAAAAATGTGATGTTTGACATGTCTTTGTTCTCTTCTGCTTTAGAATGTAGGGCATCGCCCTCACACATTAGGGTGCTTTATTGTACCTTTATGTGTTTTTGATCAGGTTTAGGGGGAGATTTATCAAAGCTTGGAGAGTGATAAAGAACCAACTAATCAGCTTTGAACTGTCATTTTTCAAACAAGCCTGTAAAATGACAGAAGCTGATTGGTTTGTACTCTCTCCACTTTCTCTCTTAAAGCTTTGATAAATCCCCCCTATGTCTGGCTAATAGTTCTCTATAATCAACAATATGCTGAAGAGAAATTAGAATTGCCATTGCTGCAGCATTTGAACGCCAGCAATGGCAGCCCGATTTACACCCTTTGCCCAGCCTGATTCGAACTGCTTACACTCAAAAGTGCTCCCTACCCTATGGGGTAGCGAATACTTTTGAGTGAGATTCTGCCACAGTAAAGTACTGCAGGTTTTGCACTAATTCCGATGGGCGAGCAAGTCACCGGCAATTAAATTCCACACCCAAGGTGTTTATATATTTTTGTGGGTTTTTTTTTATAAGTATTATTTATATGTAATTGTTGCATAATGTATTTTGCCAAATTAAAAGGTTTACAATTGTGTGCTAGAGGCAAGTGACCTTATCACAATTGTAATGTATACTATTTCCATGAGACCATTTGCAAATGGCACTACATGTGGCCTAGAAAGGTCAAACTGTTTGTGTGTCCCCAATGCCCAATTCTTGCAGACTTTTTGGCAGATCTTTAGTTGTACTTTACAGGTTGGGCTTTGTTGTTGTCCTACTGTATTATAGGTGACAAATCAGCTGTTTGTGCATTCAGTACAAAGGGGAAAGACGCTCAATTCCTACATCCTCCAGCTTTTTCCTCTGTTCCTTCTGCTGCTCGATTCGTTTTTGGCGCTCCGCCAGGAGCTGCTTTTTGTATTTCTCCTGGTCTTTTAGCTTCTGTAATTGCTCTTGTCTCTGAGGATCTGATCTGTTCTTGTTTTCCTGCTGCAATCGCAAGAATTCACGACGGAGAGTCGATTCACCAGGAAGATTAACAATGGAGCTTAAAAAAAAAGAAGAAAAAAAAGTAAGATAATGGAAGTTTAGTTTCTTCCCATTCTTGCAAAGATTTAACCTCCCAACAAATGAGAACTCTGCAAGCTTAGCAAAACTTGTCAAATACAGTGCACAACACTCCATGTGACACAGAATATATAAAGAAACATTAGTAAATTATACAGTTGTGTTGTTTAAATGTATCTACTTGCAAATGCCAACATTGAACATTCTTGATGACTATTTCTGTCTAAAAGATGGCACTTTGATAACCATTCAGTGGGTAAATTGGATGGAAGCAAGTGCTGCTCTGATCCACATGGAGGCTAATCATTTACTAATTAGATTAGCTATTACAATCTATGGTGGGTTCACTATGGATAGTCATATTGAGCAAATACTATGCGCATATTCCTGTCTTTTGGCCACACATTAGCCAACATGGAGAAGACTTTCTGGAGAAATATGCAGCTGCAAGGGATTTAATAGACAAATTTAGAGCCTATTATATTGTCCTTCAACATGGTAAATGTAGTTAGAGGAATTCCTCTACTATTAAACTAATTTTCACATACAAGAGCTTATCACATGTTAGGTTGTATCACCATCTAGACCTTGAGTAGGAATTAAATAGCAAGGCTTGTGTAACAGGGGAACTGGTAGGGATATTTAGATTCCTACTTATAAACAGTTCTTCTTTCACAATCAATATTTTAAATTAATGTTTGCAAACATTTGCATTAAGGAGTCATAACCGGACCTACAGCTAGTGCCCAAGAGGACTTTAAAATACATATAATGACTAAATGAAAGTAATAAGAAAGGATTGCTGGGACTTTCTGTATGGAGGAGAAAAATGTCCTAGCTAATGTCATTTGCTTTAGATTTGATGCATGCATTGACAAGGTAACTTATAACTGCACCATTTCACTTAGCAGGTCCAGTAAAAACCAACAAAAAATGTCATGGGAGCTATTGCTGTGCAGTGTTGAGAGACAAGAATGTTCTTTCCATTTTATCTGCTTTATACTGGCATTGCAGCGTATTCTTGTGCAGTAGGCTATACGGATAATCTTAGACTGATGCTTTTGATGAAAAGAAGTGTGGAGGGTTAAGAAGATTATATGATACCAAAGGCCCAAGGGTGAACGTTGCGTGTCCTCGTCATAGTAATGATGATTTAGGAGACCTAAATCTCTTATGCACAATAACTGACAGTCGCGTTGTAGCTTTATCAAAGGAAATGTACAGATTCATTGATGCAATCCTTGTTTTACTTTAGGCAGTCTGTGGATAAGGTAATTTGCAAGTCCATGTCTGTGGCTCATGGTTGTAGAATAAAGAAACTCCTTTTTACTTCGTCCTCAAGATTTTGATCAGCCATTTTATCCCATATCACTTGTCTCCTCTAAGATTGCTTTTTTTAAAAGTGGTTATGCATGTGATGAGTTTGGAGAATTCAAGAAAATCTTGAACCATACTGCAGAGCCGGATCAGACAAGCCCACAGGGGTATAGGCCTCCCCCCTCCCCCAGTGAACCCCATTGCCTGAGGGCCCACTCCCTCCTCTAGAGATCAGTTCCAGACTGTGTACTTGGAATTTAAATTATACATATGTTACCTTATACTGGACAAGGCTATGGTGTATTTTCTACAGTGCATTGCTGTTATTAATCTGCAACATTATCATACATGCATTAGCAGTATTTACTATACTGTATATATTTATAAAGAGTCCCAGATCATGCACTCTCTAATGGTTAGCCAAGCATATGTGGTGACTGGCCACTCCCCCTTTGGAAGCTGGCCACAACCCTAAGCATGGGCCCTTACCACTGCTTTCCCCTTGGTGGACCCTTAATGCTCCAGCCTGAAACTGCTGAAAAGCCTTCATTATGTCTTCACTTCAATGCAAATGTCCTCTTTAAAGGCACTAAGTACAGTATCAGTTTTGAATGTCATCTAGCAGCCCCTGGTAGAGTGTAATGTAACTCTAGCCTAGACTTAGTGTCTGGGTTGGGGTTTCCCACTTTGACATCACATCTGCAGCTTCCTTCCAGTCAGGTGATTCACAATCTTCTTGAACCTGCGTTGACAAGTTACTATTTGTGTGATGGCATAGCCAGGACCGGTGTTCCAGTAATAGTACAGAAAATCAAAGTTGTCCATTCTGATTTTTTGTGATTTTATGCAAGCCATGCCATGTGTGAGGTTGTGCTCACCCTTCTATGTGACTTTTGTAAGCTGAAGTAGCATTGTTTTCCTGTAGGTAAGTTATTGAGCTGGTACCATTGTATGTTGCTTCGTAGTAATGTTTTTTGGGACTTTAGAAGCTCTGAGGCTGAATAAGAGGTGGACGCTAATGGCACAGTTCCTTTGTTTTTGTATACAGCGGCTGTGCAAAGTTATGCAAAGGCTGCAGGAGGCGTCTTATTTAAAAAGACGCCCTCTGAGTGCTTCTGTGATCCACCGCTCCTTCTGAAGACACAGCATTAGGTCATCTGCGTGAACTTCTGACATCAAAGTAGCCATGGGGTTACTCAGGAGTCTGAATAGAGGGCAGAGTAACACTAGGGATGGCCATCGACCATTGATGATTCAAAATCATCGATGGTCTATGGCCGGTGTTGAATACTTTAGCCATCGATGGTGGAGAACAAATGGTTTCCTGCCATCAATGGTGAAGCCCAACAAGATAGATTTTTTCCCCCCTCAACACTGCCCAGCCCCCTGTCGCATATCATAATAAATCTGCGCCCATCAGAGTGGGTGGGCGCATCTACCATCTCTGGAACACTACTGCACTGCTCTAAGCATCTTTGGGATGCTTGGAGCGGATGTATAGCCGGCAGTGTATGTGGCCGGAGTGTCCAAAGGACATGCTGGCCGTCCAGCACCATAGTAGTGATACTGGCTGCAGGTCACCCTGCTAGCAAGATGCACAGGCAGCGGGGATGCTAACCCCAGGGCACTCTGCAATGTGTGACAGCACCGCCCATCTTATGGCCCTAAATGTATGTATATCAGTGTTGACCGTACATATGAATGTGTGTGACTGTATATAAGTGTGTATGTATGTGTCAGTGTTACTTTTAACAAGTATTTTCAATTTAGTTTTAGTCTTAAGACGCGTACACACTGGGCGATGCTGAAACGCTGGCGATGAACGACTATATCATTGAACGATATAGCGTTCAATGATATAGCACATACACACTGAACGTTATCGTTCAACTATGACGACCAGTGACGTCACCACCGGCATTCCCGGATATGCAGCTCAACCTGACATTGACGGGTAGAGCTGCATGCCAGCTCAAATTTGGTGATCGCTGAACGACGTGTGAAAGCGTGCATCGTTCATCGTTCACCAATATCACCCCCATACACACTGGATATATAAGCCCAAAAATAAAAATAAATGATAGTGACATTTACTGTATGTCATAATTGTTTATGTTTTAGGCTGAAATCGCCCAGTGTGTACCCGCCTTTAGTCACTTACTTAAAATTGGATCTGATTTAAAGTCACATTTTAGCCTTGTCTTTTGCTTTGCTTTAGTCAAAATTTAGTCAGTGGATCTCAGTTTACTTTTTTACTCTAATTGTAGTCAATGTTTTAGTCATAACTGTTGCAGTTTAATCATGATACTGTAATGGATTACATTTCTCTAAAATTTTCTTGAGAAGATCACCCAACTTCAGATTTACTTCATTTTAAATGTAGTAGACTTTATTATCATTGCTTTGTATCAGTAGTCTTAGTGCTTAGAGTGTGACTATGACTGCACCTGCGTTTCCAGCATTTTCTTCCTGTATGGCACTACAAGTCTCAGGCTCAGCAAGGTAGACCCTCCCGATATAAATGCACAATTTGCACATAAACAAATTAAAACTGGATGCCCCTATTCACATTATATGCCAAATTGTGCATGTCCCCAGTTCACATGATATGCCACACTGTGCATACCACCAGTACACATTATATGACACCCTATGTATGCTCCAATTCACATTATATACCAAATTGTTCTTGTCCCCAGCTCACATGATATTCCACACTGTGCATGCCACCAGTACACATTATATACCACTCTATGTATGCTCCAATTCACATTTTATGACAAATTGTACATGTCCCCAATACACATTATATGCCACAGTGTGCATGCCACCAATACACATTATATGCCACACTATGTATGCCATAATTAACATTATATACCACATTGTACATGTCCCCAGTACACATTATATGCCACACTCTGCATGCCACCAATACACATTATATGCCAAACTACAGTATGCCTGCCCCAATTCACATTATATGCCAAATTGTGCATGTCCCAAGTTCACATTACATGGCACACTGTGCATGGCACCAATATACATTTCATGCCACATTATGCATACCTCAGTTCACACTGCATGCCACACACACACTATGCAATAATAATAGTGTTAGTGAGAGTGACTGTCTCCTGGTTAAAAAAGCCAGCTTGCATACCAAAGCCAACAAACAGGGGGACAGCGTCTCCTCCTTACTCTTAGAAATGGCGGTAAAAGAGTGCCCCCTTTGGCCCCCACTGCTGGCACCCTCCTCCAGCCCAGAACTCTGGCGGGGTCAGTGGCACACTATGCTCAGTTGTTGATCTCATCCAGTTTCTCTCGTGTCTCATCTCCATTGACTCTCCACAAGTTCACAGACTCCACGACCCATATTCCATTTCCTGGCGTTCTGTATGCCACAACGGCATGGGCAGGGATGCCATCAGAAATTGTGGGGCCCGGGAATAACAAAATAAGCAGCCCCCCCCCCCCCCCCCAAAAAAAAAAAATACAGTTAAAAATAAATCCCTATGCACGTACGGAGCAACACCCTATTATGACCCTTGCACCAAATTAAGGGCTATTTCAGCATAGATTGCTATTCTGAGAAATTGGATGATGGATATTGAATGGATACAACCCTACACATTTTGTCCTGATAAGGACTTCTTGAGGGGTATGTATCATACAAAAGGCACATCTAAATGTGAAATGTAGTAAAACCAGCTTTTACAATAAAGCTCTTTTTCAAACAGGTTGAATCTGGGACTCGTTTAAAGCCAAAAGGGAACACAATAAAGTGTAGTCAAACATCACAGCTCATAAATATAGCTCTTTTTGAAACGATATACAGTATGTCTGTGACCCACTAGAGGCTTTCAATCCTTTTCTTTCTTAAGAAACAAATGTACTTCACTAATCTCTAGCTGCAGTGTCATATATATTTTAGAAACAATGGCCGGTACTCGGTCACAAATGGACCAACCTGCCTGGGTGACCTTAGCGGAGGATAGGTCATGCTGCACTCACAGGGTTTTATACTCCATAATGAAAATCCGGCAATAACCATCTCACCTTTTGTCAATAGTTCACTTTTATTTGTAAATCTTTTGTCCTCACGATTTTGTTTATGAGACAAAGTATATAATGAATAGTTTTATGCTGTGTGTCATATATGTAGATCACTGATACTGTCTGTAGTATATGGGGGTCACTAATGCTGTCTGTAGTACTGTAGTACATTGCGGTCACTGATACTGTCTGTGGTATATGGCAGTCACTAATGCTGTCTGTAGTATAAGGTGGTCACTGATGCTGTCTGTAGTACATTGCAGTTACTGGTACTGTCTGTAGTACATGGCGGTCACTAGTACTGTCTGTAATATATGGCCCCAGGAAAGGAATAGGGCAAAGAAACTCCTCTCTTCTCCTACCCTCATTTCTCTGAATCCCTGGTTCTTCCTCTCAGGCCACTGGGGGAGGAGAGGAGGAGACACCTCTATGTGCTGCAATTCTAGTGTGGGCCAGTGTAAATAAAGACCCTTCGGAATTTCAGCCCACCCCATTCATACTTCTGCTGTGCCATCCAACCTATACACTACATACATAGCACTCACTCCACATAGGATATAATAAGAATTTACTTACCGATAATTCTATTTCTCATAGTCCGTAGTGGATGCTGGGGACTCCGTAAGGACCATGGGGAATAGCGGCTCCGCAGGAGACTGGGCACATCTAAAGAAAGCTTTAGGACTATCTGGTGTGCACTGGCTCCTCCCCCTATGACCCTCCTCCAAGCCTCAGTTAGGATACTGTGCCCGGACGAGCGTACACAATAAGGAAGGATTTTGAATCCCGGGTAAGACTCATACCAGCCACACCAATCACACCGTATAACCTGTGATCTGAACCCAGTTAACAGCATGATAACAGAGGAGCCTCTGAAAGATGGCTCACAACAATAATAACCCGATTTTTGTAACAATAACTATGTACAAGTATTGCAGACAATCCGCACTTGGGATGGGCGCCCAGCATCCACTACGGACTATGAGAAATAGAATTATCGGTAAGTAAATTCTTATTTTCTCTAACGTCCTAAGTGGATGCTGGGGACTCCGTAAGGACCATGGGGATTATACCAAAGCTCCCAAATGGGCGGGAGAGTGCGGATGACTCTGCAGCACCAAATGAGAGAACTCCAGGTCCTCCTCAGCCAGGATATCAATTTTGTAGAATTTTACAAACGTATTTGCTCCTGACCAAGTAGCTGCTCGGCAAAGTTGTAAAGCCGAGACCCCTCGGGCAGCCGCCCAAGATGAGCCCACCTTCCTTGTGGAGTGGGCATTTACAGATTTTTGGCTGTGGCAGGCCTGCCACAGAATGTGCAAGCTGAATTGTACTACAAATCCAACGAGCAATAGTCTGCTTAGAAGCAGGAGCACCCAGCTTGTTGGGTGCATACAGGATAAACAGCGAGTCAGATTTCCTGACTCCAGCCGTCCTGGAAACATATATTTTCAGGGCCCTGACAACGTCTAGCAACTTGGAGTCCTCCAAGTCCCTAGTAGCCGCAGGCACCACAAATAGGTTGGTTCAGGTGAAACGCTGAAACCACCTTGGGGAGAAACTGAGGACGAGTCCTCAATTCCGCCCTGTCCGAATGGAAAATCAGATAAGGGCTTTTTCAGGATAAAGCCGCCAATTCTGACACGCGCCTGGCCCAGGCCAGGGCCAACAGCATGACCACTTTCCATGTGAGATATTTTAACTCCACAGATTTAAGTGGTTCAAACCAATGTGACTTTTGGAACCCAAAACTACATTGAGATCCCAAAGTGCCACTGGAGGCACAAAAGGAGGCTGTATATGCAGTACCCCTTTTACAAACGTCTGAACTTCAGGGACTGAAGCTAGTTCTTTTTGGAAGAAAATTGACAGGGCCGAAATTTGAACCTTAATGGACCCCAATTTCAGGCCCATAGACACTCCTGTTTGCAGGAAATGTAGGAATCGACCCAGTTGAATTTCCTCCGTCGGGCCTTACTGGCCTCGCACCACGCAACATATTTTCGCCAATTGCGGTGATAATGTTTTTGCGGTTACATCCTTCCTGGCTTTGATCAGGATAGGGATGACTTCATCCGGAATGCCTTTTTTCCTTCAGGATCCAGCGTTCAACCGCCATGCCGTCAAACGCAGCCGCGGTAAGTCTTGGAACAGACAGGGTCCTTGCTGGAGCAGGTCCCTTCTTAGAGGTAGAGGCCACGGATCCTCCGTGAGCATCTCTTGAAGTTCCGGTTACCAAGTCCTTCTTGGCCAATCCGGAACCACGAATATAGTGCTTACTCCTCTCCATCTTATCAATCTCAGTACCTTGGGTATGAGAGGCAGAGGAGGGAACACATACCCTGACTGGTACACCCACGGTGTTACCAGAGCGTCTACAGCTTATTGCCTGAGGGTCCCTGGACCTGGCGCAATACCTGTCGAGTTTTTAATCATGTGGAAGACTTCTGGGTGAAGTCCCCACTCTCCCGGGTGGAGGTCGTGCTGAGGAAGTTTGCTTCCCAGTTGTCCACTCCCGGAATGAATACTGCTGACAGTGCTATCACATGATTTTCCGCCCAGCTAAGAATCCTTGCAGCTTCTGCCATTGCCCTCCTGCTTCTTGTGCCACCCTGTCTGTTTACGTGGGTGACTGCCGTGATGTTGTCCGACTGGATCAACACCGGCTGACCTTGAAGCAGAGGTCTTGCTAAGCTTAGAGCATTGTAAATGTCCCTTAGCTTCAGGATATTTATGTGAAGTGATGTCTCCAGGCTTGACCATAAGCCCTGGATATTCCTTCCCTGTGTGACTGCTCCCCAGCCTCGCAGGCTGGCATCCGTGGTCACCAGGACCCAGTCCTGAATGCCTAATCTGCGGCCCTCTAGAAGATGAGCACTCTGCAACCACCACAGGAGGGACACCCTTGTCCTTGGTGACAGGGTTATCCGCTGATGCATCTGAAGATGCGATCTGGACCATTTGTCCAGCAGGTCCCACTGGAAAGTTCTTGCGTGGAATCTGCCGAATGGGATTGCTTCGTAGGAAGCCACCATTTTACCCAGAACCCTTGTGCATTGATGCACTGAGACTTGGCTCGGTTTTAGGAGGTTCCTGACTAGCTCGGATAACCCCCTGGCTTTCTCCTCTGGGAGAAACACCTTTTTCTGGACTGTGTCCAGGATCATCCCTAGGAACAGAAGACACGTCGTCGGAACCAGGTGCGATTTTGGAATATTGAGAATCCAATCGTGCTGTCGCAACACTACCTGAGATAGTGCTACACCGACCTCCAACTGTTCCCTGGATCTTACCCTTATCAGGGAATTGTCCAAGGAAGGGATAACTAAAATTCACTTCCTTCGAAGGAATATCATCATTTCGGCCATTACCTTGGTAAAGACCCGGGGTGCCGTGTACCATCCATACGGCAGCGTCTGAACTGATAGTGACAGTTCTGTACCATAAACCTGAGGTACCCTTGGTGAGAAGGGTAAATTTTGACATGAAGGTAAGCATCCTTGATGTCCCGAGACATCATGTAGTCCCCTTCTTCCAGGTTCGCAATCACTGCTCTGAGTGACTCAATCTTGAATTTGAACCTCTGTACGTAAGTGTTCAAAGATTTTAGATTTAGAATCGGTCTCACCGAGCCGTCCGGCTTCGGTACCACAACAGTGTGGAATAATACCCCGTTCCCTGTTGCAGGAGGGGTATCTTGATTATCACCTGCTGGGAATACAGCTTGTGAATGGCTTCCAAAACTGTCTCCCTGTCAGAAGGAGACATCGGTAAAGCCGACTTTAGGAAACGGCGAGGGGGAGACGTCTCGAATTCTAATTTGTACCCCTGAGATATCACCTGAAGGATCCAGAGGTCTACTTGCGAGTGAGCCCACTGCGCGCTGAAATTCATTGAGACGGGCCCCCCACCATGCCTGATTCTGCTTGTAAAGCCCCAGCGTATACTGAGGGCTTGGCAGAGGCGGGAGAGGGTTTCTGTTCCTGGGAACTGGCTGATTTCTGCAGCCTTTTTCCTCTCCCTCTGTCACGGGGCAGAAATGAGGAACCTTTTGCCCGCTTGTCCACGAAAAGACTGCGCCTGATAATACGGCGTCTTCTCATGTTGAGAGGCGACCTGGGGTACAAACGTGGAATTCCCAGCTGTTGCCGTGGCCACCAGGTCTGAAAGACCGACCCCAAATAACTCCTCCCTTAATAAAGCAATACTTCCAAATGCCGTTTGGAATACGCATCACCTGACCACTGACGTGTCCATAACCCTCTACTGGTAGAAATGGACAACGCGCTTAGACTTGATGCCAGTCGGCAAATATTCCGCTGTGCATCACGCATATATAAAAATGCATCTTTTAAATGCTCTATAGGCAAAAATATACTGTCCCTATCTAGGGTATCAATATTTTCAGTCAGGGAATCCGACCACGCCAACCCAGCACTGCACATCCAGGCTGAGGCGATTGCTGGTCGCAGTATAACACCAGTATGTGTGTAAATACCTTTTAGGATACCCTCCTGCTTTCTATCAGCAGGATCCTTAAGGGCGGCCATCTCAGGCGAAGGTAGAGCCCTTACAAGCATGTGAGCGCTTTATCCACCCTAGGGGGTGTTTCCCAACGCACCCTAACCTCTGGCGGGAAAGGATATAATGCCAATAACATTTTAGAAATTATCCGTTGTTATCGGGGGAAACCCACGCATCATCACACACCTCATTTAATTTCTCAGATTCAGGAAAACTACAGGTAGTTTTTCCTCACCGAACATAATACCCCTTTTTTGGTGGTACTCGTATTATCAGAAATGTGTAAAACATTTTTCATTGCCTCAATCATGTAACGTGTGGCCCTACTGGAAGTCACATTCGTCTCTTCACCGTCGACACTGGAGTCAGTATCCGTGTCGGCGTCTATATCTGCCATCTGAGGTAACCGGCGCTTTAGAGCCCCTGACGGCCTATGAGACGTCTGGACAGGCACAAGCTGAGTAGCCGGCTGTCTCATGTCAACCACTGTCTTTTATACAGAGCTGACACTGTCACGTAATTCCTTCCAACAGTTCATCCACTCAGGTGTCGACCCCCTAGGGGGTGACATCACTATTACAGGCAATCTGCTCAGTCTCCACATCATTTTTCTCCTCATGCATGTCGACACAAAAGTACCGACATACAGCACACACACAGGGAATGCTCTGATAGAGGACAGGACCCCACTAGCCCTTTGGGGAGACAGAGGGAGAGTTTGCCAGCACACACCAGAGCGCTATATATATACAGGGATAACCTTATATAAGTGTTTTTCCCCTTATAGCTGCTGTATAGTTAATACTGCGCCTAATTAGTGCCCCCCTCTCTTTTTTTTAACCCTTTCTGTAGTGTAGTGACTGCAGGGGAGAGACAGGGAGCTTCCCTCCAACGGAGCTGTGAGGGAAAATGGCGCCAGTGTGCTGAGGAGATAGGCTCCGCCCCCTTTTCGCTGACTTTTCTCCTGCTTTTTTATGGATTCTGGCAGGGGTTAAATGCATCCATATAGCCCAGGAGCTATATGTGATGCATTTTTTTTGCCATCCAAGGTGTTTTTATTGCGTCTCAGGGCGCCCCCCCCCCCAGCGCCCTGCACCCTCAGTGACCGAAGTGTGAAGTGTGCTGAGAGCAATGGCGCACAGCTGCAGTGCTGTGCGCTACCTTGTTGAAGACAGGACGTCTTCTGCCGCCGATTTTCCGGACCTCTTCTGCCTTCTGGCTCTGTAAGGGGGCCGGCGGCGCGGCTCTGGGACCCCATCCAAGCTGGGCCTGTGATCGTCCCTCTGGAGCTAATGTCCAGTAGCCTAAGAAGCCCAATCCACTCTGCACGCAGGTGAGTTCGCTTCTTCTCCCCTTAGTCCCTCGATGCAGTGAGCCTGTTGCCAGCAGGTCTCACTGAAAATAAAAAACCTAATCTAAAACTTTCACTAAGAAGCTCAGGAGAGCCCCTAGTGTGCACCCTTCTCGTTCGGGCACAGAGATCTAACTGAGGCTTGGAGGAGGGTCATAGGGGGAGGAGCCAGTGCACACCAGATAGTCCTAAAGCTTTCTTTAGATGTGCCCAGTCTCCTGCGGAGCCGCTATTCCCCATGGTCCTTACGGAGTCCCCAGCATCCACTTAGGACGTTAGAGAAAAGTATTATTCATATACAATGCAGAATAGTCTTATCTTGATTTGATTAAAGATTATTTTGTATTGTACATAAATAATACTGATATCCTGTGTGCCGTGAAGCCATGCCCACTTCCCAGTTCGGCACCCACAAAGAGTCTCTAATTTGAGGTTTGGTGTTGCGGCATGGGGGCCCAATGCATATTGTTGCACCTGGGCCCACCACTCACTAGTTCTGCCACTGGCTGTAAATGTTTCTTTATTCCAAAGAATCTCCATCCAATCCATCAAATATTTTTTAAAACCTATTTGGAATACGAGATATCTATCACATTTTTTGGACATGTCCTGTCTCACACCCACTCTGGTAGGAGGTATTTATTATAATTAGACAAGTACTAGGATTTGTTGTTTCTGCAGAACCATTGACAGCTTTGCTTCATCTTTATCCTGGAAGAATGTCCCAGGGAGACAGGTACCTTTTGGGACATATACTCATAGCAGTCAAGGCCTCTATTGCCCAGTTGTGGAAATCCCCTTTAATTCCCAATATCACAGTTATCACAAATACATTTCATAAGCACTATCTATTCGAAATGGTGGAAAGTGACTACTCTTCTTCTGCTTTATCTAGTCATAGATGGAGAGATTTCAGGGAACAAATGGGACATTCTACTATATATAGCGCTCCAATAGACTTTAGCTTCTTGAATTCCCCTAATTCTGATTCCTAAGATCTCCTCTCTGAATTGTGTTGGTTTGATTGTCTCTTTTTTATGTTGTGGGTTTCAGCGCTCCGGTGCAAGACTTTTCTGGCAATCCCCCCCCCCTTCTTTTTATATGCTGTACTCCCTAATATATTTTTGTATTCCTCCTTTTTATGTCTTATTGTATTTTTTCTCTCTATGGCCCTCATTCCGAGTTGTTCGCTCGCTAGCTGCTTTTAGCAGCCGTGTAAACGCTAAGCCGCCACCCTCTGGGACTATATCTTAGCAGAAGTGCGAACGAAAGGATCGCAGCGCTGCTACAAAAAAAGATTGTGCAGTTTCTGAGCAGCTCGAGACTTACTCCTAGCTTGCGATCACTTCAAACTGTTTAGTTCCTGTTTTGACGTCACGAGCACACCCTGCGTTCGGCCAGCCACGCCTGCATTTCCCCAGGCACGCCCGCGTTTGTATCTGACACGCCTGCGTTTTTACACACACTTCCCGAAAACGGTCAGTTACCACCCAGAAACACCCACTTCCTGTCAATCACTCTGCGGCCAGCAGTGCAGCTGAAAAGCGTTGCTAGACCTTGTGTGAAACTGCATCGGCTTTTGTGAAAGTACGTCGCGCATGCGCATTGAGCCGCATACGCATGCGCAGAAGTGCCGATTTTTAGCCTGATCACTGCGCTGCGAACAACGGCAGCTAGCGATCAACTCGGAATGACCACCCATGTTTGCTAAAAATGAAAACCCAATAAACATTATTGTGATTTTTTTTTTAAATGGAAGGGGAGGGGGGACAAAAAAGTGTTTTGTTCACTTCTGACTTTAGGCACATTCATTCAGTGGTATATTTCATATGGCAAGACATGTTATAAAGATACTACAGCAAACACTAAACAAAAAACTGATTCTAGACGGAAACTGCACCTCTTTGGAAATTGCATACGAAGTTTGGCAAATCTAGCAATTTTTAAGTTTTACTAATGGTTCACTTTTTTTTTTTTTTAAACCGTCATGGGGTGCAATTACTTTATTATTACAGTAAGGTGCTCTACATAAGTGTGTACACTTGTGGTACAACAACTGACAAGTGACAGAATGTACTGCAACCCATGCTGATACTTGTTATTCTATAAGCTCCAGCATGAAATAAGTATTTTTCTTTTATTGCATGCTGGCTCTTGTAGTGCCACACATGCTGAAACAGTTTTCGAGCAATGCAGAGTAGGATAAATATTTACAGTTGGGGGGGGGGGAGGTTTATTGAGTGGTTTTAGTACAAGCCCTGGTTCGGGCTGAAAACTTTTGGTGATGCCGTTTTATTAAGTTTCCTCATGACTTTATATTAGGAATTGTATGGTAATTTGCCCTGACTAATTAGCTGCTACTGGTTTTCTGAAACACTATAGTATGTATTTATAAAATGTATGACACAGTGGGAAATTTAGTCAGTGTTCAGAAAACAAGAGCAGAAAGTGCTGTACACAATATGCAACTTTTTATAACAGTAGGTGTAATTTATTTTCTTTCTTTGTGACTGATGAAAAATGTTAATATTATGTTGCTAATAGGGGGAATGGGTTGTGTGAGACTTTACAGCTGTGAAATCTCTGCTCAATTTACTGTTATACGTTGGTTTTAATAAATGGCCCACGCTGGTTTAAAAAGCTCTGGAGGTCTCAGAATCTGCTGGTAGTTCCCTAATGGTTGTATTTAATAGGGCACATCTGAAACCTATTTGTTTATCCAGCAAACAAGTAGATATATTACAAATCACTTTAAAATCTGCTTTATTTAAAATAAAAGGTGAGGAAGAACACATATCAAAATGAGTTGGGAACGCGTTGCTGGCTGCCGGGATCCCAGCGGTCAGCATACCGACCCCGGGATCCCGGCAGCAGAAGTGGGAGTGGGAATAGACCCTGTGGGTCGGCATTCCGCCGGCCGGCATTTTGAGTGCTCGGGATTCCGGTGTCGGTATGGTGACCACTGGGATCCTGAGCGTCGGTCACATGACCGCATCCCATCAACATCTATGATTTGCAAGATTGGCTCTTCAGAGAACAACATAATAATTTGATACATTAAGATTACTCTTATTCAGTAACTTTTCTAATGTGTTTTTTGTATGTTTGTTTGTTTATTTGTTTTATTTACAGCTCATTTCAATGATAACTCATGTTGTGCAATATTTTATTAATCTGCTTCATAGATACTTTTAAAAGAATTTACTGCAGTGTTAAAAACTAGCAATCAACTATATTGGGGGAAACAGACTAACGTAACCTTTGTTAGAAGCAATTAAATGTAAATCCATGTTCCCATAGATGCACAAATGCTTTCTGCAACAATTCACCTGAAATACCCTCAGCTATGACTGAGAAATAAGGCAATCTAAATTTCTTTTAAAGCTATTTAGTCGATTGTAAATTATTTTCAGGCATGAAATAAAAAATTCTACATACAGGCGAATTGTATAAGGCGTCTGGAGCACGTTCCCCATTTTTCTATATTGCAACTACTGCTAATGTAGTTTAAGTGCTAAAATTCAAACATTCTGTTTTGTTATTCTGTTCTTTGTGGTCACAAATTAGAAATAGAAAATGCAATTTCATGTATTTTTTGAGCTGGAGGATTGCCCCTGCCTCAAGCAGAGACAAAGTGTATTGTACTGTATGTGTAAGGTGTGTAGCTGAGCTCTGTGACACAAGACCAATAGTGTCAGCATTGCAGCACATGGTTGCTCTAGTGTCGGTCTAGTTGCTCTAGTGCCTGGTCAGTCAACGATAGACAGGCCCCCAATGTGTATGAACCACCATTTACCATCACTGAGGACCCCCCCCCCCCCCCCCCCTCGCCACTCTGATCTACAGGTATAGGCACATTATATCTTGAATACATCTGCTGCTTGCCAGCCGTTACCAGTGCCAATAAGGCTTGGGCTATGCTGTGGTGATGAAGGTGGTTGTAGAACATCCTGCCTCCTCCCTATTCCTCAATGCCGTGTAGCACGGTACCTTATTTTTACCACGGATGAGGGAACAAAGGAGGAAAGACTTAGTTTGCAAGGTGTCCGTTATATATATTCTGCAAATCATTGTCTCCACAGTGGCAACCTCTTGAGTCTCACTTCTGAGGCAGAATTCCAGTGTCGCCCATGCCTAAGACACTGTTGACATCATTAGTGGTGTCGAGAGAGGGGGGGGAGAGAGTACAAATGACCTGGGCCCAGGTCTGATGGATGGGCCCAGTGAGGGTCCAGTAGGGGCCCAGGCCCCCTCCCCATTACCTGGCAGCAGCAGCTGCAGCTCTTCTCCTTAGCCCAGCCCACTCTGCTGTGTACTGGGCTGTAGTGTGGCCATGGAGGTGCTTAAAAAAAAAAAATCAGTATTTTTTTCTAAGGGTATTAGACCACGCCCCTTGAAAAGTACCTGGGCTCAGCTCGGCTCTCAACTGCCCTGGACATCATAGCTGTTGATAATATACAGTATTTGTACATGTTGTTAAATTAATCTATTTGTTTTTCTCCAAAGTGCAGATGTGTATATCTTTTTTGCAAGTCAACACAGTGAAGGGTACATTTAGCAGGTATTCTATATAGCTGATTTCTTTTACTGTCAAATCAGTCACAGTTTTTGCAGTATACATGCTCCCACTGGGTGAAATAATCAGGCGCCATGGGTTGGTCTACCACTGCTATGCAGATGATACACAATTGTACTAGTCCTTTGCTCCGGGCACTGATAACCCAATAGCAACCCTAAATGGCTGTCCAGCTGAGCTCCAGGAGTGGATGAGTGCCAGTTGGCTGTGACTGAACCCAGATAAAACAGAGATCCTTATGATAGGACCACAACATCAAAGGACAAGACTAGCCAACATAGCCAACCACTTGGGGATTCAGAATTACAAACCACTGATCATATGCGGATTTGTCCTGGGTGGTGGCTTGACACTTAAACATCAGATAACAGCCACAATCAAATGCTCATTTTTTCATCTGAGGAACATAGCCATAATCAAGCAGTTCATTCTCTCAGAAGATCTGCCAAAAGTCATACATGCATTTGTATTATCTCGATTAGACAACTGTAATGCCCTCTACCTTGGTCTCCCAGCAAAACAATTGCACCGTTTACAGCTGGTACATAACACAGCTATGCAAACCAACCAGCCCCGTTCTAGCCACATAACACCCATCCTCTACTCACTTCACTGGCTGCCTGTAAGATGGCGAATCATCTTCAAGATTGGCTTACTGAGTTTCAAAGCACTACATGACCAGGATTCAAGGTACCTGAAGTAGCTTCTGATCCCATACTGCCCCACTCGATTACTGCGATCTGTAGATGAAGGACTTTTAGCAGTACCTAGAATCTCCCGTAATTCATCCGGGGGTCGAGCTTTTAGTCATGCGGCTCCGACTCTATGGAACTCACTTCCCTGCACAGTGCGAGAGGCCCCAACTATAGAATCCTTCAAAAGTAGACTCAAGACTTTCCTGTTTACTCAAGCATTTCCATAATGTCCCTTTAGTATCTACATGCTTCTGTATATTATGAAAAGCTTTTCTGTACTTCATTGTCTCTGTACTATATTATG
Source organism: Pseudophryne corroboree (assembly GCF_028390025.1). Classification (NCBI taxonomy): domain Eukaryota; kingdom Metazoa; phylum Chordata; class Amphibia; order Anura; family Myobatrachidae; genus Pseudophryne; species Pseudophryne corroboree. The sequence goes on along the minus strand of NC_086451.1, from coordinate 305,326,881 downwards.
CTATGTATCTGTTAAGCGCTTTGAGTCCTATTGGAGAAAGAGCGCTGTTTAAATAAAATTATTATTATTATTATTATTATTATTACAGTTTGACAAATCATGACGTTCCTTTTATGAATATAGAAATGGGAAAAAGTAATATACCTGGCTTTACAACTTGTATGTGTGTATTGCAGGCCAAGATGTAGGTCATGCAGTGCTGTCACTGTCTGATTGGAAAGCATTGAGTGGATCAAGGTTATTTCTTGCTGATACTTTTGCAGTCTTTTTCACACCACAAAGTACTTGTGTGTCCATCATCACACTGCATCCTATACTGTTAATGGGACTTTGTACTATAGGTGCACTATGGGTGATATTCAATTACTCGGACATGCTGTCGGGTGTAATGTATCGCCGGGGGGGCTATCTAATTAGCCCCGATAAGCCGGTGTGTGCTGAAGTTTATTGGGGATTTTGTTAGAGATGAGCGCCTGAAATTTTTCGGGTTTTGTGTTTTGGTTTTGGGTCCGGTTCCGCGGCCGTGTTTTGGGTTCGAACGCGTTTTGGCAAAACCTTACCGAATTTTTTTTGTCGGATTCGGGTGTGTTTTGGATTCGGGTGTTTTTTTCAAAAAACACTAAAAAACAGCTTAAATCATAGAATTTGGGGGTCATTTTGATCCCAAAGTATTATTAACCTCAAAAACCATAATTTACACTCATTTTCAGTCTATTCTGAATACCTCACACCTCACAATATTATTTTTAGTCCTAAAATTTGCACCGAGGTCGCTGTGTGAGTAAGATAAGCGACCCTAGTGGCCGACACAAACACCGGGCCCATCTAGGAGTGGCACTGCAGTGTCACGCAGGATGTCCCTTCCAAAAAACCCTCCCCAAACAGCACATGACGCAAAGAAAAAAAGAGGCGCAATGAGGTAGCTGTGTGAGTAAGATTAGCGACCCTAGTGGCCGACACAAACACCGGGCCCATCTAGGAGTGGCACTGCAGTGTCACGCAGGATGGCCCTTCCAAAAAACCCTCCCCAAACAGCACATGACGCAAAGAAAAAAAGAGGCGCAATGAGGTAGCTGTGTGAGTAAGATTAGCGACCCTAGTGGCCGACACAAACACCGGGCCCATCTAGGAGTGGCACTGCAGTGTCACGCAGGATGTCCCTTCCAAAAAACCCTCCCCAAACAGCACATGACGCAAAGAAAAAAAGAGGCGCAATGAGGTAGCTGTGTGAGTAAGATTAGCGACCCTAGTGGCCGACACAAACACCGGGCCCATCTAGGAGTGGCACTGCAGTGTCACGCAGGATGTCCCTTCCAAAAAACCCTCCCCAAACAGCACATGACGCAAAGAAAAAAAGAGGCGCAATGAGGTAGCTGACTGTGTGAGTAAGATTAGCGACCCTAGTGGCCGACACAAACACCGGGCCCATTTAGGAGTGGCACTGCAGTGTCACGCAGGATGTCCCTTCCAAAAAACCCTCCTTAATCAGCACATGATGCAAAGAAAAAGAAAAGAAAAAAGAGGTGCAAGATGGAATTGTCCTTGGGCCCTCCCACCCACCCTTATGTTGTATAAACAAAACAGGACATGCACACTTTAACCAACCCATCATTTCAGTGACAGGGTCTGCCACACGACTGTGACTGATATGACGGGTTGGTTTGGACCCCCCCCAAAAAAGAAGCAATTAATCTCTCCTTGCACAAACTGGCTCTACAGAGGCAAGATGTCCACCTCATCATCACCCTCCGATATATCACCGTGTACATCCCCCTCCTCACAGATTATCAATTCGTCCCCACTGGAATCCACCATCTCAGCTCCCTGTGTACTTTGTGGAGGCAATTGCTGCTGGTCAATGTCTCCGCGGAGGAATTGATTATAATTCATTTTAATGAACATCATCTTCTCCACATTTTCTGGATGTAACCTCGTACGCCGATTGCTGACAAGGTGAGCGGCGGCACTAAACACTCTTTCGGAGTACACACTTGTGGGAGGGCAACTTAGGTAGAATAAAGCCAGTTTGTGCAAGGGCCTCCAAATTGCCTCTTTTTCCTGCCAGTATAAGTACGGACTGTGTGACGTGCCTACTTGGATGCGGTCACTCATATAATCCTCCACCATTCTATCAATGTTGAGAGAATCATATGCAGTGACAGTAGACGACATGTCCGTAATCGTTGTCAGGTCCTTCAGTCCGGACCAGATGTCAGCATCAGCAGTCACTCCAGACTGCCCTGCATCACCGCCAGCGGGTGGGCTCGGAATTCTGAGCCTTTTCCTCGCACCCCCAGTTGCGGGAGAATGTGAAGGAGGAGATGTTGACAGGTCGCGTTCCGCTTGACTTGACAATTTTGTCACCAGCAGGTCTTTCAACCCCAGCAGACTTGTGTCTGCCGGAAAGAGAGATCCAAGGTAGGCTTTAAATCTAGGATCGAGCACGGTGGCCAAAATGTAGTGCTCTGATTTCAACAGATTGACCACCCGTGAATCCTTGTTAAGCGAATTAAGGGCTCCATCCACAAGTCCCACATGCCTAGCGGAATCGCTCCGTGTTAGCTCCTCCTTCAATGTCTCCAGCTTCTTCTGCAAAAGCCTGATGAGGGGAATGACCTGACTCAGGCTGGCAGTGTCTGAACTGACTTCACGTGTGGCAAGTTCAAAGGGCATCAGAACCTTGCACAACGTTGAAATCATTCTCCACTGCACTTGAGACAGGTGCATTCCACCTACTATATCGTGCTCAATTGTATAGGCTTGAATGGCCTTTTGCTGCTCCTCCAACCTCTGAAGCATATAGAGGGTTGAATTCCACCTCGTTACCACTTCTTGCTTCAGATGATGGCAGGGCAGGTTCAGTAGTTTTTGGTGGTGCTCCAGTCTTCTGTACGTGGTGCCTGTACGCCGAAAGTGTCCCGCAATTCTTCTGGCCACCGACAGCATCTCTTGCACGCCCCTGTCGTTTTTTAAAAAATTCTGCACCACCAAATTCAAGGTATGTGCAAAACATGGAACGTGCTGGAATTTGCCCATATTTAATGCACACACAATATTGCTGGCGTTGTCCGATGCCACAAATCCACAGGAGAGTCCAATTGGGGTAAGCCATTCCGCGATGATCTTCCTCAGTTGCCGTAAGAGGTTTTCAGCTGTGTGCGTATTCTGGAAAGCGGTGATACAAAGCGTAGCCTGCCTAGGAAAGAGTTGGCGTTTGCGAGATGCTGCTACTGGTGCCGCCGCTGCTGTTCTTGCGGCGGGAGTCCATACATCTACCCAGTGGGCTGTCACAGTCATATAGTCCTGACCCTGCCCTGCTCCACTTGTCCACATGTCCGTGGTTAAGTGGACATTGGGTACAACTGCATTTTTTAGGACACTGGTGAGTCTTTTTCTGACGTCCGTGTACATTCTCGGTATCGCCTGCCTAGAGAAGTGGAACCTAGATGGTATTTGGTAACGGGGGCACACTGCCTCAATAAATTGTCTAGTTCCCTGTGAACTAACGGCGGATACCGGACGCACGTCTAACACCAACATAGTTGTCAAGGCCTCAGTTATCCGCTTTGCAGCAGGATGACTGCTGTGATATTTCATCTTCCTCGCAAAGGACTGTTGAACAGTCAATTGCTTACTGGAAGTAGTACAAGTGGGCTTACGACTTCCCCTCTGGGATGACCATCGACTCCCAGCAGCAACAACAGCAGCGCCAGCAGCAGTAGGCGTTACACGCAAGGATGCATCGGAGGAATCCCAGGCAGGAGAGGAATCGTCAGAATTGCCAGTGACATGGCCTGCAGGACTATTGGCATTCCTGGGGAAGGAGGAAATTGACACTGAGGGAGTTGGTGGGGTGGTTTGCGTGAGCTTGGTTACAAGAGGAAGGGATTTACTGGTCAGTGGACTGCTTCCGCTGTCACCCAAAGTTTTTGAACTTGTCACTGACTTATTATGAATGCGCTGCAGGTGACGTATAAGGGAGGATGTTCCGAGGTGGTTAACGTCCTTACCCCTACTTATTACAGCTTGACAAAGGGAACACACGGCTTGACACCTGTTGTCCGCATTTCTGGTGAAATACCTCCACACCGAAGAGCTGATTTTTTTGGTATTTTCACCTGGCATGTCAACAGCCATATTCCTCCCACGGACAACAGGTGTCTCCCCGGGTGCCTGACTTAAACAAACCACCTCACCATCAGAATCCTCCTGGTCAATTTCCTCCCCAGCGCCAGCAACACCCATATCCTCCTCATCCTGGTGTACTTCAACACTGACATCTTCAATCTGACTATCAGGAACTGGACTGCGGGTGCTCCTTCCAGCACTTGCAGGGGGCGTGCAAATGGTGGAAGGCGCATGCTCTTCACGTCCAGTGTTGGGAAGGTCAGGCATCGCAACCGACACAATTGGACTCTCCTTGTGGATTTGGGATTTCGAAGAATGCACAGTTCTTTGCTGTGCTGCTTTTGCCAGCTTGAGTCTTTTCATTTTTCTAGCGAGAGGCTGAGTGCTTCCATCCTCATGTGAAGCTGAACCACTAGCCATGAACATAGGCCAGGGCCTCAGCCGTTCCTTGCCACTCCGTGTCGTAAATGGCATATTGGCAAGTTTACGCTTCTCCTCCGACAATTTTATTTTAGGTTTTGGAGTCCTTTTTTTTCTGATATTTGGTGTTTTGGATTTGACATGCTCTGTACTATGACATTGGGCATCGGCCTTGGCAGACGACGTTGCTGGCATTTCATCGTCTCGGCCATGACTAGTGGCAGCAGCTTCAGCACGAGGTGGAAGTGGATCTTGATCTTTCCCTAATTTTGGAACCTCAACATTTTTGTTCTCCATATTTTAATAGGCACAACTAAAAGGCACCTCAGGTAAACAATGGAGATGGATACTAGTATACAATTATGGACTGCCTGCCGAGTGCAGACACAGAGGTAGCCACAGCCGTGAACTACCGTACTGTACTGTGTCTGCTGCTAATATAGACTGGTTGATAAAGAGATGTCTATGTAACTATGTATGTATAAAGAAGAAAGAAAAAAAAACCACGGTTAGGTGGTATACAATTATGGACGGACTGCCTGCCGAGTGCAGACACAGAGGTAGCCACAGCCGTGAACTACCGTACTGTACTGTGTCTGCTGCTAATAATATAGACTGGTTGATAAAGAGATGTCGTAGTAGTATGTATGTATAGAGAAGAAAGAAAAAAAAACCACGGTTAGGTGGTATACAATTATGGACGGACTGCCTGCCGAGTGCAGACACAGAGGTAGCCACAGCCGTGAACTACCGTACTGTACTGTGTCTGCTGCTAATATAGACTGGTTGATAAAGAGATGTCTATGTAACTATGTATGTATAAAGAAGAAAGAAAAAAAAACCACGGTTAGGTGGTATACAATTATGGACGGACTGCCTGCCGAGTGCAGACACAGAGGTAGCCACAGCCGTGAACTACTGTACTGTACTGTGTCTGCTGCTAATATAGACTGGTTGATAAAGAGATGTCTATGTAACTATGTATGTATAAAGAAGAAAGAAAAAAAAACCACGGTTAGGTGGTATACAATTATGGACGGACTGCCTGCCGAGTGCAGACACAGAGGTAGCCACAGCCGTGAACTACCGTACTGTACTGTGTCTGCTGCTAATATAGACTGGTTGATAAAGAGATGTCTATGTAACTATGTATGTATAAAGAAGAAAGAAAAAAAAACCACGGTTAGGTGGTATACAATTATGGACGGACTGCCTGCCGAGTGCAGACACAGAGGTAGCCACAGCCGTGAACTACCGTACTGTACTGTGTCTGCTGCTAATATAGACTGGTTGATAAAGAGATGTCGTAGTAGTATGTATGTATAAAGAAGAAAAAAAAACCACGGTTAGGTGGTATACAATTATGGACGGACTGCCTGCCGAGTGCAGACACAGAGGTAGCCACAGCCGTGAACTACCGTACTGTGTCTGCTGCGACTGGATGATAAATGATATAAAAAATATATATATATCACTACTGCAGCCGGACAGGTATATATTATATATTATATAATGACGGACCTGCTGGACACTGTCTGTCAGCAGAATGAGTTTTATTTTTATAGAATAAAAAAACAACAACACACAAGTGAAGTCACACGACGAGTGTTTAACTTTTTCAGGCAATCACAATATAAGTATACTACTAACTATACTGGTGGTCAGTGTGGTCAGGTCACTGGTCAGTCACACTGGCAGTGGCACTCCTGCAGCAAAAGTGTGCACTGTTTAATTTTAATATAATATTATGTACTCCTGGCTCCTGCTATAACCTATAACTGGCACTGCAGTGCTCCCCAGTCTCCCCCACAATTATAAGCTGTGTGAGCTGAGCAGTCAGACAGATATATAATATATATAGATGATGCAGCACACTGGGCTGAGCCTGAGCAGTGCACACAGATATGGTATGTGACTGAGTCACTGTGTGTATCGCTTTTTTCAGGCAGAGAACGGATATATTAAATAAACTGCACTGTCTGGTGGTCACTCACTATATAATATTATGTACTCCTGGCTCCTGCTATAACCTATAACTGGCACTGCAGTGCTCCCCAGTCTCCCCCACAATTATAAGCTGTGTGAGCTGAGCAGTCAGACAGATATATAATATATATAGATGATGCAGCACACTGGGCTGAGCCTGAGCAGTGCACACAGATATGGTATGTGACTGAGTCACTGTGTGTATCGCTTTTTTCAGGCAGAGAACGGATATATTAAATAAACTGCACTGTCTGGTGGTCACTCACTAGTAAACTCTCTGCACTCTCTACACTTCTACAGTACTCCTCCTAGTCCTAAGCTCCAGTAAATCTCTCTCTCTTATAATCTAAATGGAGAGGACGCCAGCCACGTCCTCTCACTATCAATCTCAATGCACGTGTGAAAATGGCGGCGACGCGCGGCTCCTTATATAGAATCCGAGTCTCGCGAGAATCCGACAGCGTCATGATGACGTTCGGGCGCGCTCGGGTTAACCGAGCAAGGCGGGAGGATCCGAGTCTGCTCGGACCCGTGAAAAAAACCATGAAGTTCGGGCGGGTTCGGATTCAGAGAAACCGAACCCGCTCATCTCTAGATTTTGTTTCACCTGCCTCTAGCAGGCAAAGCAAAATCCTCGATAACAGCCCCGTTTATATCCGAAAACGGGGCTATTTCACCCGTAAGCACACAGGTTTCGCTGAACCTGTGTGTTTTCTGGTGAAAATGCACTTTTTACCGGCCGATTAAATCAAATAGCCCGAACGCAAATATCCCCCTTAATGTGTTGTCCCTCCCACCATGTACTGTACATTTTCACATTCTTCTGCAATGTATTTGTAGATTGAATTTTATGTAGGCAATTCCAGGGGCTGTGTTGGATACTTCCTGAATAGAAGGGAAGTTTGGGTCTAAAGAGTAATGTAACACTGGTGAGGAGCAGTTTAGGGGTCAGAGATGTAGCCAGTGCGCAGGTTAGAGAAGTCTGTAGCCTGGTGTTTTTACACTTCATAGAATGAAGCTATGTGGTTTTGCCATATTTTTTGTCCTCAAAATGACATTGAAAAGACAAACGTACCTAATACACTTACAGCATGTTACATAATGTGTGTTAAGTTAAAAATGTTGCACATATAACATTTTATTATCTCTATGTTTTTACTTGGCTTAATAAATGGGAAGAAATGTATGAGAGAAAAAGTTGCATTCATCAATAATTAATAAACATTTGGCGATGCACATAATACGAATTCCACTGTGAACAGAAAGCTTATGCAGCTACTGTATACGCGCATATTCTTAGACGTAGGCATCTTTGCAAATTAACTGCCCAACTGCTATTTTCCAATGAGCAGCCATCATGACTTTCATTTGGGGTTCAGTATGATTTGCCTGCGCACGGGATGTCGCCAGCAGAATACAGATGCTGGCAACTCGATAGTTGCAATCCCCGACAGGAGGGAGGAAAGAGTGTCCCCACCTGTCCCCTACCCACTAACATTCCCTACCCACAGCCTAACCATAACCCACCCCCCCCCCCCCGCAGCCTAACCCCTAACTCCCCAGGTAGCACCTAAACCCCCCAGCCCTAACCCGCCCGCTATACTTACAATTGTGATCCTGGCATCAGTCTCCTGATCCAGTTGGTATTCTGGTGTCGGCACTCTGACAGCTGTAGGGGTCTGGCATCGGCATTCCGACTGTTAGGATCCTGACAGCCGCAATCTTGGCTGCACCCCATCATTTGTACTTACACTTATCCCATACTACTGTAAGTGCAGGAGATCTGTCAGACTTTGGCATCCTTTGAGCATACGCATGACTTTCAGTAGAACACATCTCTTGACACATGTCTCTGACACCATCATTCTACAAGACCGTTCTCTTCCATGCATTTGAATTCTTTTAGCTTCCAGAGTGACATTGCTGACTGTATGACTCTGAATAGTGCGTACACTCACAATTATGCATATGCAGCACCCGATGCATGCACAGTTTGCATAAAATCATAAAATCGCTATAAAATTGCCACATTTGGTCTTGGGTGTGACTCGGAGTTAGGCGCTCTGGCTTCTGCAGAAAAGTTTATCTATAGAAACATCCCTAATGCTCTACATAAACAGAAATGCAAGCTATAGACACGTTTGATGAGTGTTCCTTTAAGCTTTTAAAATAACTTTCTATTCTAGCTTGTCTTTGACAGCCGATATACAGCTTTATACAGCAGCGGAGTCTTTTATCTTGTGTGCCATAGTTTATATCCTTGGCAGGCTAAGCAACTCCTGAGCGATTTACCTGAAATGATCTTTTATTGCCATTTAATGAAGATATTTTGTCCTCTTCTTACAAGTTTACTTTTGATTAAGGAAATTAGGAACTGTGCATATAATTACCTTGGCTCCCCTTCATCTTCATTCATTTCATCATCTTCCTCCTCACTCCCACTATATTCATATCCTGTGTCATCTGAAAAAACAAAAGGTATAATACAGTATAGTATAAGCGGGTATAGTCATCTGTCAACTTTGTAATCTCATCTGGACTGCCTGGATGTGCCTTGTGCGCAAAATGTGTAGAAAAAGGAAGTTTGCTTTTAATGGAATCTGTCATTTGGAATGCTGTAACCCTATCTGTTGTTTTAACACAACCTTCGGGGTCATAGACTCTTTTTTTGTGGATCCATGCTCTAGGTGGGGATGGAGGTAGCTCATATCACACCGTGAGCACTGTTTCCAACCTCCATGAAATAGGGATCATTGTTTCCTGTGGAGAATGCATATAAAGTACACATAGTAGACAACAGACACTAAAAAAAAAAAGAGCAAATTGTGTCAATGGGCCATCCAGTTTTCACATGAGCACTTATGTGTTAGGTGGGCTTTTTTCTAAGGGTCAAAAGAAAAAGATCCAAGTGTACAGTACCTAATCCAAAAGAGCTACTAACTTAAATGTATTCCTGGGTTATAGGTTTCACAATACACAATAAATGCGGCACATTAAGGATAAAAGATCTCACTGATGAAGTTTGGTAGAACTCGGGAGCTTTGGAAGTAGCCCAAATATTTTCACCCAATCATTGCAACATGGCAATTTGCTTGTATTTTCTATGGTAAAGAGACATATATTAAAACCATTTGCTATTAAGGAAGTTAAAGGTCCAGCTCTGACTGCTCTCTCTTTCCCTTCCAGATCTTTGAATATGACAGCACCAGCTGCTTCATAGGTTCTCTGAAAGATATGGGCTGCCCCTATATTGCAGGTAAGTGTGATGTACTGTACAGTATTTTACACTGCTTTGGTATACATTTTGTTTCCCCCTGCCACAGTTTCCCAGAACAAATGCTACAGCTAGTATACTAATGCTGCAAGTTGTTGTGCCTCAATCACCCAACATATATTTGTTTCACAGACGTATATTAGAAATGAGCTTTTAATGTTCCCACCAAGTTTAAAAGAAAAAGAAACAATGTTTTTATATATGGTTAATGTAATTTACTCTTTTTTTTAAATCACTTTGTGCTGGGACAGAGTTAGCACAGCACCAGTTAAGGGGGGTACACTACTCACGGAGCGATATTCTAAGCAATCTGACTAGATTGCTTAGAATTTGAGCATTATCGCTCCGTGTGTACCCCCTACAGCGATAGCGATGCGTAGCCCCACGCATCGCTAGCGCTGCTGCTAGATTGGCCTGCCGTGCAGGCCAATATAGCGGGTCGCTCACTTCACCCGCTGGCTGAAGTGAGCGCCCCCCCCCCCCCCCCCGTCTCTCCCCTGCATGCTCAGCACAGATCGCGCTGTGCTGAGCGGCGGGAGAGATGTGTGCTGAGCGGTTCGCTCAGCACACATCTCTCCCGTATCGGCCCGTCTATATGGGCCTTTAGTTCTTACTTTATATCAATATCCTCTTCTGTTCATCACTAGGCTACAGACAACACTACAGTGTCAACTAGTTAAGCAGTGATAATACTTAAAATTGGCATTTACACCTATCAAGTGACACTTATATCATATGGCTTTGAGAGCTGGATGATAATATTATTAAATTGATGAGGTTACTGGACATTTTGGTGCAGACAGAGGGGGCCTGCCAGTTAAACCACTTACTGTATGTCAAACAAATTGGAAAGTGGTGCTGGTGTGAGGATTGCGCCTCATCTGTAAATAAACCAGTTGGTTTAATAAACTGCCATTGGTTTTGATTGAAAACCATAGTGATTGATGCAGCTTTTGAATTGAAAAGATTTGACTTTTAACAGGATATTATCCTTTCACACATGACACTTCAGGATCTAATGTAGCCTACCTTTCTCTCCTCTCTTTTTCCTGGTCCTGTCCAGATGGTCTTTCAACATGATGCGTATCTGACGTTCATTTTGTAGGTCTCTAACAAAGGAATGTTTTAGCAGAGTTTCTGTTGTAGGGCGATGTGTGTAGTTCTTAATTAGGCAATTATCAACAAAATGAAGAAATTTCTTTGACCTATAAATATAGAAACATGAAGCACGTATGAATAGTTTGTTGCCACAAGAAATACTTCAATTGCATAATATATGATGTGTGTATACCTAGCTGTGTAACACACTTTCACACAACATACAGTACTTCCACTGCACAGATTTTAAAAATGCTACATTACCCTTTCTGTTTTAAAAATGTGTACATCACATAGATGAGCTGATACAACCAAATGTGCGGGTTTACGGCTGACTTATCCAAAGTGCTAGATCAACTTGTTCTCGCCACACAAATAGACTTCATGTAGCTTTCAGTAGCACATATAATAACACAGGAAAGCAGATGGTACTTTTTAACAATTTAATTTAAGCAATCCGGCCTGTGTTAGGGTGTGCTATGTAATGTTATTGTTTACCTTCAGAATATGGACACCCAATTGCCAAAATGTCAACATGTGGACATAGCATTTTTAGTGTCTAAGCCCAAGCCCTAAACCTGACCATACCCTAACCCTAACATTGTTGACATAATGACTACATACTGTACCTTGTGTTAATGATAGCCATTTATGATCCTTTTAACACTGGTGAATAAAGAAGCTATTTAGTTTTTCATTGTATACCATGTTTAAAATGTGACATTAAGACTACAAATGTACAGTATATGGCTCCTGAGCATTAGCATTACCCCATGTGCAATATGTAGTATAGATTGTCTTCTTGTAAAATTAGATAAGTAACTGTTTGATATGGGCCATTGCTTTGTGTCATTTTTTGTTCTGTATGCTGCTGTAATTTATAATAACCTGTTCTTATATAACCTGTTCTTATCCTGCTATACTAGTCATAGTATGGGTCTCTAGTTATTAAAGAATAAAAAGCCCTGTCTCCGGTAAAAACAGTTGGTCTTGTGACTCCTGCCAAAGAAATAACATTACCGTATGGGTTCAGTATGAGTTACCAATGGACGGGATGCCAGCGGTCAGTATACAGACAGCGGCATCCCATCCATCTAATACCAACAGCCCCCGATTAAGCCTCCTAACCCTCACCTTTTCCCTACCCTAACCCTCCCTTATGGGTGCCTAACCCTAACCCTCCCCAGTGGTGCCCAAACCAAACCCTCCCCGCTGGGTGCCTAACCCTAACCGCCTCTTCTGTGTGCCTAACTCTAACATTCCGTCCCTGGTCCCTAACCCTAACCTTCCCGTGCACCCCCCCCCCCCTTCCCACGCGCAGCTGGGCGGCAGTGCATCCCACTGTCTGAATGATCGGGATCCCAATTTCTGTATTTTGATGCCGGCTTTCCACCCGGAGTCGGTATATCGACGCCGGGTTTGTGTCCTCCCTCGGATTCCCAGCATCAGTATATCGACACTGGGATCCCGTTCATCGGAAAGCTAACTGCTTCCCCTGAATGTAGCCATGTTAACTCTGAATGTTGCCATACAGGTCAGATTCTTCAAGAAGCTTTATTTGATATAACTCTCCATAGTTATATACAATTTAGCCCTGCAGTACATGATCTTCCCATTGCTGAGTTATCCTTCAACAAATCCAATTATCCAGACTACTTCTGTAAGGTACAAGAAAATAAAGGCACTGGAAAGCAATAAGTTGCTCTTAACTAGTCATCTGTGTGATTATTAATACATTCTTTCCACTAGACCGATCAACCATTGAGTAGGCATATTAAACCACTTTATCCTGTAAAGACACAGGCTGTACTACCTCACTTACCCAGAACATTGTTAGCACAGAGGTAATAGGGTAAAAAATAGCATTTTATTTTATTCAGATCCAAGTATCCGCAAAATTACTGTGTAACATATAGCATTGTGCATACCATTTCCTTGATTTCAGTTTTGGTGGCTGGTTCCTGGGAATTAGGAAGAGAGCTCTCATGGGATGCATGTCGCACAAGGCTGGAAAATAAAAGTAGCATAATGGAGGGCAAGTTTATTTATGATATGATCCCGCATGAAGAAACCATCACTTGACTCTAAGCGTCTACTAAAGTAGTATAAAAGAGTTCAAATATGTGTAACATTGTTGATCTATTAGCTAAACATTATTATTTCTTCTTCAGAAATTACTGTATATTTGTTGCTTTACTGTGTTGGGACATTATTATTATTATTATTATTATTATTATTATTATCTTTATTATTTGCATGACAGTTACATTGGAGGCTTTGCTACTGTGTATGATAATCTACTAAACGAGTGGTTCCCAAACTCCGTCCTGAATGCACCCTAACAGTTCAGGTTTAAAGGATAGCCATGCTTGTGCACAGGTGACTTAATTAGTATCTCATTCAGTTTAATTAATCCATCTATGCATTGCCATGGGTGTTCTTAAAACCTGGACAGTTAGGGTGCCTTGAGAACTGAGTATGGGAACCATGATTATGGAAGCCACTGCATTAAAGCATGTCCAGAGATCGACATGTGAGGCGTGGGGATCCCCCTCCAGTCCCTGCCAATGGCTGTCAGAGGCAGTAGAGACTGGCACAGGTAAGTATTACAGTGGAGCAAGGGTGGGATTAGGTGGGGTGATCTTACAGTGGGGGTAGGGGTGGGGTGCCCTGCCAGGGCAACGTTACTAGCGATTAATATGGTACAGAGCAAGCTGTGCTTTATTCTACAGCGGGCAATCACTTATCACTATTTAGCACTTTGATGCAGTAAGACCAATGTAGGCTTGTATCCCTCTTTTTTGATTATTATTAAATTGGTTAACCTCTAAATGTAAGCAGCCCACACAAATACTGATGCAGTGGTGTGGTATACGTGTGACCGGCGGTCAGGAGTCCTCCGGTCAGCATACCGACGCCCGGATCCCGGCAGCGGAATCCCGGCCGGGGGAGGGGGCTTGTGCAGCAAGTCCCTTGCAGGGCCCTTGGTGGCGACCGCAGGTTCTATTCCCACACTATGGGTGTCGTGGACATGCACGAGTGGGAAAAGTCCCTGTTGGTCGGCATGCCGACCGTTGGGATTGTATGTATGCAGGATGTAGGCAGAGCTGGATTAAGGGGGGAGGTCACAGGGGGTAAGTACCCCAGGCCCCCAGATCTAAAGGCCCCCCCCTGCCGCTCACCACAGATCGGATTTTAAACACTGATCCGCAGCGCTGCAGCAGCAGGCACTAGCAGCTGAGCCATCATACTGACAGCACCGCATTGCTATGCCGTGCTGCCGGCGACCACCCACATTGAAAGCCTGCGCCAGCTCTCAATGTGACTGGCTGGTGTGCAGCTTGCAAGGAGGAACAGGGGCGAACAAGAAGAGATGGCGGGCAGTCAAGCACATCCGCATCGAGGGACATGTCGGTGGAGGAGAATGCTGCTGTCACTGCAGTGTGTGCAGTAAGGCAGCTCAACATGGGAGAATAAGGCAGAAGTCTTTTTTGTTTTTTGTTTTTTAATCAATTCAAATTAAATATACAATATATATATATAATAAGAATTTACTCACCGGTAATTCTATTTCTCGTAGTCCGTAGTGGATGCTGGGAACTCCGTAAGGACCATGGGGAATAGCGGCTCCGCAGGAGACTGGGCGCAACTAAGAAAGATTTAGGACTGCCTGGTGTGCACTGGCTCCTCCGTCTATGCCCCTCCTCCAGACATCAGTTAGGATACTGTGACGGAAGAGCTGACACAATAAGGAAAGGATTTGGAATCCAGGGTAAGACTCATACCAGCCACACCAATCACACCGTATAACTCGTGATACTATACCCAGTTAACAGTATGAAAAATAACTGAGCCTCTCAACAGATGGCTCTAAACAATAACCCTTTAGTTAGGCAATAACTATATACAAGTATTGCAGACAATCCGCACTTGGGATGGGCGCCCAGCATCCACTACGGACTACGAGAAATAGAATTGCCGGTGAGTAAATTCTTATTTTCTCTGATGTCCTAGTGGATGCTGGGAACTCCGTAAGGACCATGGGGATTATACCAAAGCTCCCAAATAGGCGGGAGAGTGCGGATGACTCTGCAGCACCGAATGAGCAAAAGCAAGGTCCTCCTCAGCCAGGGTATCAAACTTGTAGAACTTAGCAAACGTGTTTGAACCCGACCAAGTAGCAGCTCGGCAAAGTTGTAAAGCCGAGACCCCTCGGGCAGCCGCCCAAGAAGAGCCCACTTTCCTCGTGGAATGGGCTTTTACAGATTTAGGATGCGGCAGTCCAGCCGCAGAATGTGCTTGTTGGGCGCATACAGGATTAATAGCGAGTCAGTTTTCCTGACTCCAGCCGTCCTGGAAACATAAATTTTCAGGGCCCTGACCACGTCCAGCAACTTGGAATCCTCCAAGTCCTTAGTAGCCGCAGGCACCACAATAGGTTGGTTCAAATGAAAAGCAGATACCTCCTTAGGAAGAAATTAGGGATGAGTCCTCAATTCTGCCCTATGCATATGGAAAATCAGATAAGGGCTTTTACATGACAAAGCCGCCAGTTCTGACACACGCCTGGCCGAAGCCAAGGCCAACAGCATGACCACTTTCCACGTGAGATATTTTAGTTCCACGGTTTTAAGTGGCTCAAACCAATGTGACTTAAGGAAATCCAACACCACGTTGAGATCCCAAGGTGCCACTGGAGGCACAAAAGGGGGCTGAATATGCAGCACTCCTTTAACAAACGTCTGAACTTCAGGCAGTGAAGCCGATCTTTTTGGAAGAAAATCGACAGAGCCGAAATCTGGACCTTAATGGAACCTAATTTGAGGCCCATAGTCACCCCTGACTGTAGGAAGTGCAGAAAACGACCCAGCTGAAATTCCTCCGTTGGGGCCCTTCTGGCCTCACACCACGCAACATATTTTCGCCATATGCGGTGATAATGGTTTGCGGTCACCTCCTTCCTAGCTTTAATCAGCGTAGGGATGACCTCCTCCGGAATGCCCTTTTCCTTCAGGATCCGGCGTTCAACCGCCATGCCGTCAAACGCAGCCGCGGTAAGTCTTGGAACAGACAGGGTCCATGCTGCAGCAGGTCCTGTCTGAGCGGCAGAGGCCATGGGTCCTCTGAGATCATTTCTTGAAGTTCTGGGTACCAAGCTCTTCTTGGCCAATCCGGAACCACAAGTATAGTTCTTACTCCTCTCCTTATTATTCTCAGTACCTTGGGTATGAGAGGCAGAGGAGGGAACACATAAACCGACTGGTACACCCACGGTGTCACTAGAGCGTCCACAGCTATCGCCTGAGGGTCCCTTAACCTTAGCTTTTTGTTGAGGCGGGACGCCATCATGTCCACCTGTGGCCTTTCCCAACGGTGTACAATCATTTGGAAGACTTCTGGATGAAGTCCCCACTCTCCCGGGTGGAGGTCGTGCCTGCTGAGGAAGTCTGCTTCCCAGTTGTCCAATCCCGGAATGAACACTGCTGACAGTGCTAACACATGATTTTCCGCCCATCGGAGAATCCTTGTGGCTTCTGCCATCGCCATCCTGCTTCTTGTGCCGCCCTGACGATTTACATGGGCGACCGCCGTGATGTTGTCTGACTGTATCAGCACTGGCTGGTGTTAAAGCAGGGGTCTTGCCTGACTTAGGGCATTGTAAATGGCCCTTAGTTCCAGAATATTTATGTGTAGGGAAGTCTCCTGACTTGTCTATAGTCCTTGGAAGTTTCTTCCCTGTGTGACTACCCCCCAACCTCGAAGGCTGGCATCCGTGGTCACCAGGATCCAGTCCTGTATGCCGAATCTGCGGCCCTCTAGAAGATGAGCACTCTGCAGCCACCACAGTAGCGACACCCTGGCCCTTGGAGACCGGGTTATCAGCCGATGCATCTGAAGATGCGACCCGGACCACTTGTCCAACAGATCCCACTGAAAGATCCTTGCATGGAACCTTCCGAATGGAATTGCTTCGTAAGAAGCCACCATCTTTCCCAGGACTCGCGTGCAGTGGTGCACCGACACCTGTTTTGGTTTTAGGAGGTTCCTGACTAGAGACGATAACTCCTTGGCCTTCTCCGGGAGAAACACTTTTTTCTGTTCTGTGTCCAGAACCATCCCCAGGAACAGTAGACGCGTTGTAGGAACCAGCTGCGACTTTGGAATATTCAGGATCCAGCCGTGCTGTTGTAGCACTTCCCGAGCTAGTGCTACTCCGATCAACAACTGTTCCCTGGACCTCGCCTTTATAAGGAGTAATAAGTACGGGATAATTAAAACTCCCTTTTTCCGAAGGAGTATCATCATTTCGGCCATTACCTTGGTAAATACCCTCGGTGCCGTGGACAGACCAAACGGCAACATCTGGAATTGGTAATGACAGTCCTGTACCACAAATCTGAGGTACTCCTGGTGAGGAGGGTAAATGGGGACATGCAGGTAAGCATCCTTGATGTCCAGTGACACCATGTAATCCCCCTCGTCCAGGCTTGCAATCACCGCTCTGAGCGATTCCATCTTGAACTTGAACCTTCTTATATAAGTGTTCAAAGATTTTAAATTTAAAATGGGTCTCACCGAACCGTCCGGTGTCGGTACCACAAACATTGTGGAATAGTAACCCCATCCTTGTTGAAGGAGGGGTACCTTGATTATCACCTGCTGAGAATACAGCTTGTGAATCGCCTCCAGCACTGCCTCCCTGTCCGGGGGAGCTGTCGGCAAGGCAGATTTGAGGAAACGGCGAGGGGGATACGTCTCGAATTCCAGCTTGTACCCCTGAGATACTACCTGTAGAATCCAGGGATCCACCCGTGAACGAGCCCACTGGTTGCTGAAGTTCTTGAGACGGGCCCCCACCGTACCTGGCTCCGCCTGTGGAGCCCCAGCGTCATGCAGTGGACTTAGAGGAAGCGGGGGAGGACTTTTGTTCCTGGGAACTGGCTGTATGTTGCAGCTTTTTCCCTCTACCTCTGCCTCTGGGCAGAAAGGACGCGCCTCTAACCCGCTTACCTTTTTGGGGCCGAAAGGACTGTACCTGATAATACGGTGCTTTCTTTGGCTGTGAGGGAACATGGGGTAAAAATGCTGACTTCCCAGCTGTTACTGTGGAAACGAGAGACCATCCCCAAACAACTCCTCACCCTTGTAAGGCAAAACTTCCATGTGCCTTTTAGAATCTGCATCTCCTGTCCACTGCCGAGTCCACAATCCTCTCCTGGCAGAAATGGACATTGCGTTTATTTTAGATGCCAGCTGGCAAATATCCCTCTGTGCATCTCTCATGTATAAGACAGCGTCTTTAATATGCTCTACGGTTAGCAATATAGTGTCCCTGTCTAGGGTATCAATGTTTTCCGACAGGGAATCTGACCACGCAGCTGCAGCACTGCACATCCATGCTGAAGCAATAGCCGGTCTCAGTATAATTCCTGAGTGTGTATATACAGACTTCAGGATAGCCTCCTGCTTCCTATCAGCAGGTTCCTTTAGGGCGGCCGTGTCCGGAGACGGTAGTGCCACCTTCTTTGACAGGCGTGTGAGCGCTTTATCCACCCTAGGGGATGTCTCCCAACGTGACCTATCCTCTGGCGGGAAAGGGTACGCCATTAGTAACTTTTTAGAAATTACCAGTTTCTTATCGGGGGAAGCCCACGCTTCTTCACATACTTCATTTAATTCATCAGAAGGGGGAAAAACCACTGGTAGTTTTTTCTCCCCAAACATAATACCCTTTTTTGTGGTACCTGGGGTAATATCAGAAATGTGCAACACATTCTTCATTGCCGTAATCATGTAACGGTTGGCTCTATTGGAATGTACACTAGTCTCATCATCGTCGACACTGGAGTCAGTATCCGTGTCGACATCTGTGTCTGCCATCTGAGGTAGCGGGCGGTTTAGAGCCCCTGATGGCTTTTGAGACGCCTGGGCAGGCACGAGCTGAGAAGCCGGCTGTCCCACATCTGCTATGTCGTCAAACCTTTTATGTAAGGAGTTGACACTGTCACGTAATTCCTTCCACATGTCCATCCATTCAGGTGTCGACCCCGCAGGGGGTGACATCACATATATCGGCCCCTGCTCCGCCTCCACATAAGCCTCCTCATCAAACATGTCGACACAGCCGTACCAACACACCGCACACACACAGGGAATGCTCTGAACGAGGACAGGACCCCACAAAGTCCTTTGGGGAGACAGAGAGAGAGTATGCCAGCACACACCAGAGCGCTATATAATGCAGGGATACACACTACACAAGTGATTTTTCCCTATAGCAGCTATATATATATTATATGCGCCTAAATTTAGTGCCCCCCCTCTCTTTTTTACCCTATGTAGTCTGGAAACTGCAGGGGAGAGCCTTGGGAGCGTCCTTCCAGCGGAGCTGTGAGGGAAAATGGCGCCAGTGTGCTGAGGGAGATAGCCCCGCCCCTTTTCCGGCGGACTTCTCCCGCTTTTTAAATGTATATTTGGCAGGGGTTTTTTACACATATATAGTCTTTATGACTATATTATGTGGTATTTGCCAGCAAGGTACTCTTATTGCAGCCCAAGGCACCCCCCCCCCCAGCGCCCTGCACCCATCAGTGACCGGAGTATGTGGTGTGCATGGGGAGCAATGGCGCACAGCTGCAGTGCTGTGCGCTACCTTTATGAAGACCGAAGTCTTCTGCCGCCGATTTTCAGGAACGTCTTCTTGCTTCTGGCTCTGTAAGGGGGATGGCGGTGCGGCTCCGGGACCGGACGACCGAGGCTGGGCCTGTGTTCGATCCCTCTGGAGCTAATGGTGTCCAGTAGCCTGGAAGCCCAAGCTAGCTGCAAGCAGGTAGGTTCGCTTCTCTCCCCTTAGTAGCAGTGAGTCTGTTGCCAGCAGATCTCACTGAAAATAAAAAACCTAAAATATACTTTCTTTTCTAGGAGCTCAGGAAAGCCCCTAGTGTGCATCCAGCTCGGCCGGGCACAAAATTCTAACTGAGGTCTGGAGGAGGGGCATAGAGGGAGGAGCCAGTGCACACCAGGTAGTCCTAAATCTTTCTTAGTTGTGCCCAGTCTCCTGCGGAGCCGCTATTCCCCATGGTCCTTACGGAGTTCCCAGCATCCACTAGGACGTCAGAGAAATATATATATATATATATATATAGATGTCCAAGTGGTCGCCACTCCTGTTTAAATGAATATAATACCTGGTGCCTTCTCTTGCAGAGTGATCCACTGTATAAACACATAGAATTGAGCGGCACTCTCAGGACTTTAACAAAGAACGGGTCCTCAGCCCATCATAAGTTTGCTTATGATGGGCTGAGGACCCGTTCTTTGTTAAAGTCCTGAGAGTGCCGCTCAATTCTATGTGTATATATATATATATATATATATACGTGTGTGTGTGTATGTGTGTGTGTGTGTGTGTGTGTAAATATACTGTGATTATGTTGTGGGGAAGACATTAGGGCCACCTTGTCTCAAATGCCCTGGGCCCCCCAAAGTCTTGATCCGTCTCTGGATGTAGGGGGAGTTATGTGACCGTCGGCCTCCTGACCACCGGTCACATGACTACATCCCCTGATGCAGCCTGGTTGGCAGATGCAGTTATGAGCCTGTTTGCACCAGATTCGTTCATGGGACTCTGTGTTATACATCCGTGTGCCGCACATCTAGATTTGTTCAATTAAACATGTACCTCAAATTTGAAAAGTTATTCTAGTTATTAAGAGCTGCAGGTTTTAGCCTTTTTCCTAAGTTAGCTCTAGCATCTTGACAAGTGCCACTTTTTAATAGCACATTACCAGTAGAGAACAGTTGTGCAACATCACATTTATTTTCTGAAACAGTAAAACCCATCACTGCATCAACAATTAACAGAACACTGGATAACCCAGAAGGACATTTTAGAAATGTCACAATTTTGTTCAAATGGAAAATGTTTGGATTAAATGTTTTGACATTTAAGAATTATCTCCAAGGACCATTCTAAGGACAGAGTAATAGACTGTCCCTTTTTGTAATTTAAATGTTGAAATTGCATTGCTAAACTGTTGGAAACTTACTTGCAGGCAAAAACAATAATAAATATATTACCACAAATTGATCAAGCTTGTAATAACTAATTAAGTTTGGATTAATTCCTTTCCGCAGCAGCTTGTTAAATGTAAAATGTGACATTAATAAAGAATGGATATATATATATATATATATATATATATATATATATATATATATACATTCTTTATTAATGTCACATTTTACATTTACAGTATATATGATGTTATTCAAATAAAATATGCATGTACTGTATTGTGTTTACTGTATATAGCATGTGTGTAAAAGAATCCTAATGACAACCTCTGTCTGCTCAACATTTCAGTTGCTAGACTTATTATTATTATTAATATCCTTTATTTCTATGGCGCCACAAGGGATCCGCAGCGCCCATTACACAGTTCATAATCAAATGAGCAAACAAGAAAACAACACTTACAGTACCTGTACAATATAGAACAGATATAGAAAACCCGGGGTTAGGTGCCATCAAAGGGAGTATGGAGTATAAGATAGTGTAAGTAAGAAAAGGAAAGGCACATGAGGAAAGAAGTCCCTGCTCTTGCGAGCTTACAATCTAAAAGGTGAGGGACTTTTATCAAGAACTCTGGTGGGAGATCTAAGACTTGTAACCAAGAGAAGTTTAGAAGACAGGAACTTCAGAGGATGCATTAACCATTTAGTGGAAATAAAAGGTTACAGATTGTGTCACCAGTTGCAGGGTGCATACCCTATCAGATCTGAAAGACAGCACTATACGTCATGTAGTGGTAGTTCCAAATGACGCTCTACATTCTGCTACAGTGAATGTGGTTCTCTGAAACTGTTGTGGACCACAATGCATGCGCACAGCATCCATTCAGTATTCTGCCACTGCACTGCTGCAATGATCTAGTGCTCCCCCTACCTCCCCCCGCCTGCAGGACACTGCGTACCATTGGTGGGACAGCAGTACAATGCCCAAAAAGGGGCTGTTCTGCTGAAATCAGGAGGTTAGGTGGTATGCATTGGAGAACACATTGTAGTGTCTTCAAGTGATTTTGTATTGCCACATTGCCACCTGGTGACAAAATCTGAAACTAATATCTGTTTTAAATAAATGGCTAATGCCAGGCTTGGACTGGCCCACAGGCGAACAGGGGAAACCACCGGTGGGCCCTACTGCCTGGGGGCCCACTTTCTGCTCTAAGGATCAGGTTCCAGACTGTGCACTTGAATTATACATTATACATATGTTACCTTATACTGAACTATGGTGTATTTTCTACAGTGCATTGCTGTTATTAATCTGTATATATTTATGAAGTGGCCCAGACCTTGCACTCTCTAATGGTTAGTCAAACCAATGAGGTGGCAGGCCACACCCCCTCTGCAGACTGTCCACACCCCTAACATGAGCCTCTACAACTGCATCCCCCCAGTGGGCCCTATATGCCCCAGTCCAACACTGGCTAACGCATCCTCTAATTACCTGTTGTGCAAAGTTATGTTCATTACTTGCCTTAGTACTCGCTCCAGGAAGTCCATTGTAAGTAGGGATGAGATTTGATATACTGTAATGCTGCATTTTTTTTACTTACGGGGAGATCCTTCTGCCATTTCTATGGCTGTGATTCCCAAAGACCAAAGATCGCTCTGTGGAGTCAGTAAAACAGTGAAATTAGCAAAGCATCATTAGAAAATGAATCTGATTTGGCAGTTGTATGAGCTAAACCAATATTCAGCTATCGATTCACTGGGTATAATTTACACCACTAAGGCATGAGGCAAAGGGTGTCGCTGCAGTGCCTAGTTCAGCCCTCAAAATGGCTGCCTCCACTAGTCTTTATCTTTAATAGTGTAACAATTATTCTTTTTTTTTTTTTTTTTAACCCATGTTCAGTTATTCTAAGTCTTATCAAAGACCTTATTATTATTCATAGATAAAACATTATTACAACAAAGGTTTGTTTTTGTTTTTTATTTAAAACCACATCACTGTGACGGATAATAGACAGAATGTTGGTGTTTAGGTGAATGTGTAACAGATACTTTGCTGTGTTCTGGGAGATTGCTGCTTTAATAGATTTCCAAAAACAAGGTTCGGTAATTGGGACTGGATCATTTGCATTATGTAATCATTCTAATGAGTACAGGATGTATATGAAATCATAGTAGTCAATAAATGTGCTTCTTTGAATCTATAAAAGTGTACAGTATGTTATTTCAATGAAGTTCAGGAAGTTAAGTGTAAGCTGGTGAGAGAACTCCATTTCAACCTATCTTACCACCCCAACTCCCATAGCCACATTTTGGTCTTTACTCAACCTAGAAATGAGGAAAGGTAGTGATATTTGCTGCCTAGCTAATTAATCTTCCTTTGTATAGTATACTGTAGTGCTATGAAATGCTATCATTGCCTCAGCTCTTCTAGAGGGATCAGTACGAGATCCCGCCGGATGGGATCCCGGCGGTCAGAATACCGACACCGGAATCCCGACCGGCACAATCCCAAAAGGGGGCGAGCGCAACGCAGCCCCTTGCGGGCACTAATTTGTTCTCCCTCTATGGGTGTCGCGGACACCCACAGAGGGAGAATATGTCGGGATTGTGCCGGTTGGGATTCCGGTGTCGGTATTCTGACCGCCAGGATTCCGTCCGGCGGGATCTTGACCGCATCCCCTTCTAGAGTCTCTTTCTAAATGGCATTAAAAATAGCACATCTGATCGCCTATAAATGTTTTCATGAGAATGCAGCTACTGTCATGGATAATGAAGGCAATTTTTTCCACACTCCTGGACATAGATGGACAGGGAACAAACACCCATAATTTGGCATCGTTTGAAGATGTAGTACACCGATTACATTTATTTATTAAGATTTATTAGGCATTTTATATGGAGACTCATCTAGCAGAAACACCAGGGACTGCTCTTTCACTGTGCAATTGTTTTCCTGTCTCTCCTGACCCCTTCCACCAGGTACAAAATGCTTTGCACTTGAACTTCCCACTTATACCGCTTTTACTGTATACATAAATTCTGAGTCGCACCCAGGTATGTGCACTACGCCTTTTAGAGATGATCTACAAGCGCTGCCTCTCCTCTATTTAGTGAACGGGTGCTGAGTCGTATCGATCCGGCCAACCAACTCCTAACTGCCATGTTACAGGCTGTGTTTGAAATATGAGCTGATTGGTTGTTATTTTATCAGTGTGCTATTTATCACTCCCAAAGGCTTGATAAATCTGGGCCTTTGTCACAAGAACACTTACAGTACGTTCCAAAAACTCTGCCAATGTGCCAAAAACTGCCTGCATGAGTCTAGAGGAAGTTACGGGAGGAATGTAAGTGAGGATTATAAAAATAAACCCTCTTGTGAAAAAAAAAAAATCTAGAAAAGACATAGTATGCAAAAAATAATTTCACCATGCCACCTCCATGCCCTTCCTCTTTACTGAGGTCTGGGAAGGATTTATGAGATTATGCAAAGATATACTTATCATTCTAAGAAATGGTCTCTGCGTCAACTAAAGACCTTTGTGATATTGAGCAATGTAATGGAATTGCTAAATCTGATTAATCTCATGGCCTTAGAAAACGTATACTATCACAAGAATATGTACAGTACATATTTAATAATGACTTTCACTTCCACCCTGTCATCTATGAAGTGGTCATCTTATGTTAATGTACCACTACCAATGTTCAGATGTGTGCTCATACATCTAGTGTCTTTCTGCCATATAATGCAAGACTTAAACGCTCCACTGTGGGTAGCGAAATGTACTTTTTCCTAATATTTTGTCTTAATCGCATCGTAACCACACACAAATCCGCTCTCCGTGTACCAGGAAAGCTAGGCTGCTATTTGATGGGAGGAATAGCTGCGGCTGTTCTTATTGAAAACTTCTATACACATAGTCGCACACAGAAATACAAGTACTGCCAGCCCCAGTGGCCAGTGTATACTTGCAGTGTTGCTTTAATGCTGCGAACAAGATGCACATTGTAAGAAAAAAGGCGCTAAGTTGCAAACTGGCTATTTGGTGTGATTGCATATAAATAACCTGTCTGGCCTCCCAGACTCCCACCTTTCTCCACTCCTAACTGCCTGCCTCATCGCCCTCTCCAAACGCACTACATCTGCCTCCCCTCTCCTACAAGCACTACACTGCCTTCCCTTAAAACTCAATTCAAACTTCTCACACTGATTTACAAAGCGCTCTCCCATTTACATAGCTGACCTAATCTCCCTTCACACTCCCACCTGCCCACTTTGCTCCACAAATGAATGCCATCTCTCCTGCCAACTCATTACTTCCTCCCACTCCCGCCTCAAATATTTTTCTTGTATTGCTCTTTACTCTTGGAATTCTCTCCCTATCAGACTTTGCACCTCTCTTCAAAACTTCAAATGGGCTCTCAAGACCCACTTCTTCATTAATGCCATCCAGATCTCATTCTTATCCACTGTCCCATGCTCACTGTCTAACTCATCTGTGTCACCCCTGTCTGTCTGTCTGTCTGTCTGTCGCTCCCTATCCTTAGAATGTAAGATCTCACAAGCAGGGCCCTCTTCCATTACTGTATGTGCTTCTTTTTCCCTCTACATCATACTCCCTACACTGGTACCTAACCCTTGGATGCTGCTGCCTTGCTGCTTATTTGAATGTTATGATCGCCAATACAGCAATGTTTATAAACCATGTACTGTCACAGTTTTCTTGTTTTAGTCAGTTGTTGTATTTTGTAAGGCGTTGCGGAACCCTTGTCAAATAAAGGATAATATATTGATGTTCCGTTAAAGCTCTTTAGCATGCTCAGGGATTAAAGAAATGTATAACTGAGGTACACAGGGTCATGAGGAGCAAATACCATAATTTTTAAGGGCAATATGTTTTCTCTAACGTCCTTGAGGATGCTGGGACTCCGTAAGGACCATGGGGAATAGACGGGCGCCGCAGGAGATAGGGCACTTTAAGAAAGCTTTGGACTGGCTCCTCCCTCTATGCCCCTCCTCCAGACCTCAGTTTTACACTGTGCCCAGAGCAGGATGGGTGCACTGCAGAGAGCTCTCCTGAGTTCTCTGCCTACAAGCGTTTTTGCTTGGATTTTTTTCTACTTTTTTACAGGGAGCACTGCTGGCAACAGGCTCCCTGCATCGAGGGACTGAGGAGAGAGGGGCAGACCTTCTTGTCTAAGATAGGCTCTGCTTCCTCGGCTACTGGACACCATTAGCTCCAGAGGGGCTGAACACAGGTTCTTACTGGGCGTCCACTCCCAGGGCCGCGCCGCCGTTCTCCTCACAGAGCCAGAAGAACCGAAATCAGAAGACGTCAGGCGGCAGAAGCCTTCAGCTTCACTGAGGTAACGCACAGCACTGCAGCTGTGCGTCATTGCTCCCATACATCTCACATACTCCGGTCACTGTAAGGGTGCAGGGCGCAGAGGGGGGGGGGGGGGGCGCCCTGGGCAGCAATATAACACCTCTATTATGGCAAAAGACAATATACATGTACAGGTGGGCACTGTACATGTATATAAAAGAGCAAATACAATGGGGAAAAGATATTTTTGTAAACACTACAAAAGTGACGCAAGGGGATGCAGCCTATGGAAACTCTTGACTCTAATGGATATCACCCCTAATCCAACTTTTAACTGAATGGACAACATCGAGATGAGTCAATTGGTTCCCTTGGCGCATGGGGAAATCTATGTAACAATATATTACTTTCCTGAATACAGTAGTTGATTTCTACTTTTCTGCGTACCCCCACTCACGTTGGTCTAAAGTGGGTGGCACACATAAAGGTATCTTTATCCTTTCCTACGCAGAGCTCAGAGTCTGAAAGTAGTCTATGAATGTCGTACCCCAACTCACATGGCAATAAAGGTCTGGACTCCTATCAAGGTTTCTTTCAGTCGCCGTCTCAATACGGTCCAGAAAATCCTTCCTCGCCACAAGGTGATGTCATTAACATGAAAAATAAAACAAGGGTATCCAATGTGTAGTATTCCCCTTATTATATCTCGTATATTATAATATATGTAAATAGCTTCCGTGCCTTAAATA
This sequence comes from Pseudophryne corroboree, assembly GCF_028390025.1. NCBI lineage: Eukaryota > Metazoa > Chordata > Amphibia > Anura > Myobatrachidae > Pseudophryne > Pseudophryne corroboree. Next base: position 305,299,876 of record NC_086451.1, on the reverse strand, counting down.
CACCCTGGAAAACTCCAATGTGCCCGGTGTTTTTAAAGAATATGTGTTGTCGGCATATCACCCCTTCACCAGTTGTATCAGATAGAGTTTGCGTACCCCTAACTCACACAGTGAACGTTGGTGTAAATCCTATCATGGTATCTTTATATTGCACACAATACATTAAATGGGCGTACCCCAACTCACACGTGGGTATGTTGTTTGAATCGCATCAAGGTATCTTTTTACTTGTTCCTTACTTCATAAAATAGTCTCAAATCAGACCCTGAAACAAAGACCTTTGGTACGGAAGTTCTTGATCTTCAACACCAATTTAGTCTTTCAATAATTAATCCTTAAAAATCATATGTGAAGGTCCCAAACAAGCACACATGTGCAGAAAAAAAGTTCAACGCAGTTTATTTTAAAAAAAAATCACATATAACAAAAAAGATAAAAATAGTCCATTAAAACATTAATCCATAAAAATTATCTGTCAGAAAAATGGCTACTCACACAGCAGTCGACGCGTTTCGGTCTCTTGGACCTTTTTCAAGAAGAACTTTTTTTCTGCACATGTGTGCTTGTTTGGGACCTTCACATATGATTTTTAAGGATGCAATATAAAAGTATGCAATATAAAGATACCGTGATAGGATTTACACCAACGTTCACTGTGTGAGTTAGGGGTACGCAAACTCTATCTGCTACAACTGGTGAAGGGGTGATATGCCGACAACACATATTCTTTAAAAACACCGGGCACATTGGAGTTTTCCAGGGTGTATTTAAGGCACGGAAGCTATTTACATATATTATAATATACGAGATATAATAAGGGGAATACTACACATTGGATACCCTTGTTTTATTTTTCATGTTAATGACATCACCTTGTGGCGAGGAAGGATTTTCTGGACCGTATTGAGACGGCGACTAAAAGAAACCTTGATAGGAGTCCAGACCTTTATTGCCGTGTGAGTTGGGGTACGACATTCATAGACTACTTTCAGACTCTGAGCTCTGCGTAGGAAAGGATAAAGATACCTTTATGTGTGCCACCCACTTTAGACCAACGTGAGTGGGGGAACGCAGAAAAGTAGAAATCAACTACTGTATTTAGGAAAGTAATATATTGTTACATAGATTTCCCCATGCGCCAAGGGAACCAATTGACTCATCTCGATGTATATAAAAGAGCCCCCGCCATATTTTAGTAAGTTTGAGCGGGACAGAAGCCCGCCGCCGAGGGGGCGGGGCTTCTCCCTCAGCACTCACCAGCGCCATCGGAAATGATGGTGCTCCTGCGCAGGCAGGGGGTCACAATTATCCCATACTTGGACGATCTCCTCATAAAGGCGAGATCTCGGAGAAGTTGCTGGAAAGCGTGTCTCTGTCCATGAAGACGTTGCGGTTACACGGCTGGATTCTCAATATACCGAAGTCCCAGCTAGTCCCTACAACGTGTCTAACTTTTTTGGGCCTGATTCTAGACACAGACCAGAAAAAGGTTTTTCTTCCGGTCGAAAAGGTTCAGGAGCTCATTGCCCTGGTCAGGAACCTATTGAAACCAAAACAGGTTTCAGTGCATCATTGCACGCGGGTCCTGGGGAAGATGGTGGCTTCATACGTGGGCATCCCTTTCGGCAGGTTCCATACGAGGACTTTTCAATGGGACCCCTTGGACAAGTGGTCCGGGTCCCATTTACAAATGCATCGAAGGATCACCCTGTCTCCCAGGAGCAGGGTATCTCTCCTGTGGTGGCTGCACAGTGCTCACCTACTAGAGGGTCGCAGGTTCGGCATTCAGGACTGGGTCCTGGTGACCACGGACGCAAGCCTCCGAGGCTGGGGAGCAGTCACACTGGGAAGAAATTTCCAAGGTCTCTGGTCAAATCTAGAGACCTGTCTCCACATCAACGTCCTGGAGTTGAGGGCCATATACAATGCCCTGCGTCAAGCGGAGGAATTGCTTCGGGAAAAAATGGTTCTGATTCAGTCAGACAATGTCACGGCAGTGGCTCATATAAACCGCCGAGGCGGAACGAGGAGCAGAGTGGCCATGGCAGAAGCGACCAGGATTCTACGCTGGGCGGAAGGCCATATCAGCAGTGTTCATCCCAGGGGTGGACAACTTGAAGGCGGACTTCCTCAGCAGGCACGACCTGCATCCGGGAGAGTGGGGACTTCATCAAGAAGTCTTCACACAGATCACGGGTCGGTGGGAACTGCCTCAAATAGACATGATGGCATCCTGTCTCAACAAAAAGCTAAAGCGGTATTGTGCCAGGTCAAGGGACCCTCAGGCGGTAGCGGTGGACGCTCTGGTGACACCTTGGGTGTTCAGATCGGTCTGTGTTTCCTCCTCTTCCTCTCATACCCAAAGTGTTGAGAATAATAAGAATAAGCAGGGTCAGAACAATCCTCATTGTTCCAGATTGGCCATGGAGGACTTGGTATCCGGAGCTGCAAGAGTTGCTCACAGAAGATCCGTTGCCTCTTCCTCTAAGGCAGGACCTGCTGCGGCAGGGGCCCTGTCTGTACCAAGACTTAACGCGGCTGCGTTTGATGGCATGGCGGTTGAACGCCGTATCCTAGCGGAAAAAGGGATTCCGGAGGAGGTCATTCCTACCCTGATCAAGGCTAGGAAAGACGTGACGTTAAAACATTATCACCGTATATGGCAAAAATATGTTTCTTGGTGTGAGGCCAGAGCTGCTCCTACGGAGGAGTTCCATTTGGGCCGTCTACTTCACTTCCTTCAAACAGGAGTGACTTTGGGCCTAAAATTAGGGTCCATAAGGTCCAAATTTCGGCCTTATCCATTTTCTTTCAAAGAGAATTAGCCTCTCTTCCTGAAGTACAGACTTTTGTGAAGGGTGTGCTGCATATTCAGCCTCCCTTTGTGCCTCCGGTGGCGCCTTGGGATCTTAACGTGGTGTTACGTTTCCTCAAGTCACCTTGGTTTGAACCACTCAAAACTGTGGAGTTGAAATACCTCACGTGGAAAGTGGTCATGTTGTTGGCATTGGCTTCGGCAAGACGTGTTTCAAAATTGGCGGCTTTATCACATAAAAGCCCATACTTGGTTTTTCACGTAGATAGGGCAGAGTTGAGGACTCGTCCTCACTTTCTGCCAAAAGTGGTCTCATCTTTTCATGTGAACCAACCTATTGTCGTGCCTGTGGCTACACGGGACTTGGAGGATTCCGAGTCCCTGGATGTGGTCAGGGCTTTGAAGATTTATGTGACCAGAACGGCTAGAATCAGGAAGACTGAAGCTCTGTTTGTTCTGTATGCGGCCAACAAAGTTGGCGCTCCTGCTTCAAAGCAGACTATTGCTCGCTGGATCTGTAATACGATTCAGCAGGCGCATTCTATGGCAGGTTTGCCATTGCCTAAATCGGTTAAGGCCCATTCCACTAGGAAAGTGGGCTCTTCTTGGGCGGCTGCCCGAGGGGTCTCGGCATTGCAATTGTGCCGAGCTGCTACTTGGTCGGGTTCAAACACCTTTGCAAAGTTCTACAAGTTTGATACCCTGGCTGAGGAGGACCTCATGTTTGCTCAATCGGTGCTGCAGAGTCATCCGCACTCTCCCGCCCGTTTGGGAGCTTTGGTATAATCCCCATGGTCCTTACGGAGTCCCAGCATCCTCAAGGACGTTAGAGAAAAATAAGAATTTACTTACCGATAATTCTATTTCTCGTAGTCCGTAGTACCCGGGGTGCCGTGGACAATCCAAACGGCAGCTTCTGAACTGATAGTGACAGTTCTGTACCACGAACCTGAGATACCCTTGGTGAGAAGGGCAAAATTTGGACATGTAGGTAAGCGTCCCTGATATCCAGTGACACCATATCGTCCTGGTTCGCTATCACTGCTCTGAGTGACTCCATCTTGATTTGAACCCTTGTATGTAATTGTTCAAATCTTTTAGATCTCACCGAGCCGTTTGGCTTCAGTACCACAATATAGTGTGGAATAATACCCCTTCCCTTGTTGTAGGAGGGGTACTTTGATTATCACCTGCTGGGAATACAGCCTGTGAATTTTTTCCCAATACTGCCTCCCTGTCGGAGGGAGACGTTGGTAAAGCAGACTTCAGGAACTTGTGAGGGGAAGACGTCTCGAATTTCCAATGTACACCTGGGATACTACGTGTAGGATCCAGGAGTCCACTTGCGAGTGAGCCCACTGCGTGCTGAAACTCTTGAGATGACCCCCCACCGCACCTGAGTCCGCTTGTATGGCCCCAGCGTCATGCTGCGGACTTGGCAGAAGCTGTGGAGGACTTCTGTTCCTGGGAATGGGCTGCCTGCTGCAGTCTTCTTCCCTTTCCTCTAACCCTGGGCAGATATGACTGGCCTTTTGCCCGCCTGCCTTTATGGGTACGAAAGGACTGAGACTGAAAAGACTGTGTCCTTTTCTGCTGAGATGTGACTTGGGGTAACAAAAGTGGATTTTCCAGCTGTTGCCATGGCCACCAGGTCCGATGGACCGCCCCTTTATACGGCAATACTTCCATGTGCCGTCTGGAATCTGCATCACCTGACCACTGTCGTGTCTATAAACATCGTCTGGCAGATATGGACATCACATCTACTCTTGATGCCAGAATGCAAATATCCCTCTGCGCATCTCGCATATATAGAAATGCATCCTTAAAATGCTCTATAGTCAATAAAATATTGTTCCTGTCAAGGGTATCAATATTTTCAGTCAGGAAATCCGACCAAGCCCCCCCAGCGCTGCACATCCAGGCTGAGGCGATTGCTGGTCGTAGTATAACACCAGTATGTGTGTATATACTTTTTAGGATATTTTTCAGCTTCCTATCAGCTGGCTCTTTGAGGGCGGCCGTATCTGGAGACAGTAACGCCACTTGTTTTTATAAGCGTGTGAGCGCCTTATCCACCCTAAGGTGTGTTTCCCAACTCGCCCTCACTTCTGGCGGGAAAAGGTATACCTCCAATAATTTTCTATCGGAGGAAACCCACGTATCATCACACACTTTAATTTATCTGATTCAGGAAAAACTACAAGTAGATTATTCCCACCCTACATAATACCCTTATTTGTGGTACTTGTAGTATCAGAAATATGTAACACCTCCTTCATTGCCCTTAACATGTAACGTGTGGCCCTAAAGGAAAATACGTTTGTTTCTTCACCGTCGACACTGAAGTCAGTGTCCGTGTCTGTGTCTGTGTCGACCAACTGAGGTAAATGGGCGTTTTTACAAGCCCCTGACGGTGTCTGAGACGCCTGGACAGGTACTAATTTGTTTGCCGGCCGTCTCATGTCGTCAACCGACCTTGCATCGTGTTGACATTATCACGTAATTCCTAAATAAGCCATCCATTCCGGTGTCGACTCCCTAGAGAGTGACCTCACCAATACAGGCAATTTGCTCCGCCTCCTCACCAACATCGTCCTCCTACATGTCGACACACACGTACCGACACACAGCACACACACAGGGAATGCTCTGATAGAGGACAGGACCCCACTAGCCCTTTGGGGAGACAGAGGGAGAGTTTGCCAGCACACACAAAAAACGCTATAATTATACAGGGACAACCCCTTATACAAGTGTTTTCCCTTATAGCATTTTCACATATGTAATCATATCGCCAAATAAGTGCCCCCCCTCTCTGTTTTAACCCTGTTTCTGTAGTGCAGTGCAGGGGAGAGCCTGGGAGCCTTCCTCACAGCAGAGCTGAGCAGGAAAATGGCGCCGTGTGCTGAGGAGAATAGGCCCCGCCCCCTAAAACGGCGGGCTCTTCTCCCGGAGTTTGTGAGTTCTGGCAGGGGTTAAATACATCCATATAGCCTCAAGGGCTATATGTGATGTATTTTAGCCATAAAAAAGGTATAATACATTGCTGCCCAGGGCACCCCCCCCCAGCGCCCTGCACCCTCAGTGACCGCTGGTATGAAGTGTGCTGACAACAATGGCGCACAGCTGCAGTGCTGTGCGCTACCTTATGAAGACTGAAAGTCTTCTGCCGCCTGTTTCTGGACCTCTGGACCTCTTCAACTTCGGCATCTGCAAGGGGGGTCGGCGGCACGGCTCCGGGACGAACCCCAGGGTGAGACCTGTGTTCCGACTCCCTCTGGAGCTAATGGTGTCCAGTAGCCTAAGAAGCAAATCCATCCTGCACGCAGGTGAGTTTACTTCTCTCCCCTAAGTCCCTCGTAGCAGTGAGCCTGTTGCCAGCAGGACTCACTGAAAATAAAAAACCTAACTTAAACTTTTATTCTAAGCAGCTCAGGAGAGCCACCTAGATTGCACCCTTCTCGGCCGGGCACAAAAATCTAACTGAGGCTTGGAGGAGGGTCATAGGGGGAGGAGCCAGTGCACACCACCTGATCCTAAAGCTTTTATTATTGTGCCCTGTCTCCTGCGGAGCCGCTAAACCCCATGGTCCTGACGGAGTCCCCAGCATCCACTTAGGACGTTAGAGAAATAACATTTTACTTACCGGTAAATCTATTTCTCGTAGTCCGTAGAGGATGCTGGGCGCCCGTCCCAAGTGCGGACTTCTTCTGCAAGACTTGTATATAGTTGTTGCTTACATAAGTGTTATGTTATAGTTTATCGGTTGACCCGAGGCTATGTTGTTGTTCATACTGTTGACTGGGTAGTGTATCACAAGTTATACGGTGTGATTGGTGTGGCTGGTATGGATCTCGCCCTTAGATTTACAAAAATCCTTCCTCATACTGTCCATCTCCTCTGGGCACAGTTTCCCTAACTGAGGTCTGGAGGAGGGGCATAGAGGGAGGAGGTAGCTGGATATAATTTAACGGGTGGGGGTAGCTGGATATAATTTAACCTTGAACTGTAGTTGCTAGAGAAGTATACTTCAGCTATGTACTGTCCTTGGGTATTACCCAATACACCATGCTTTAATAAGTTAAATTCAATATAATTTTTGTTGAAGGTGACTGTTTAAAGCATTAAAAATAATGAAACTGCTTTATTTTCCATTACAGAAACATTCATTGTTTTGACTATATAGATTCAATTGTTATATTATTATATCTCCTGTTTTATGTGGCCTATTTAAAATGGAATAGACAGTCTACTGAAGAGGGAGGAATATCATAGCAAAACATTAATTAAAATACAGCAGCTTTTTATTTTATGAAAAGTAGATGGTAAGTTCTATGGCATCATGTCTCTAGTGTAGTTGCCGCTAAACTTGAATTCTTAACTGCAGCAATGTTGCATAGGATGGAACATGAAATTCTAATGCTGAGTAATGGGGCAGGCCAGCCAGGCAGCTGCCTGGGATATTTATTCCGTATGAATTTATATACTGTCTGTCTGTCTGTCTGTCTATCTATCCCACAAATAATACCTCTGTGCAATGTTTAACATTTCCATCAGTTAAGTACCGCTACTAATAGGATAGTCCCCTAAAGGTGCATACACACTGGGCGTTTTTCCCCCCTGCCCAGCGATGTCAGCGGTGGTGAGCGGATTTCCATAGCAGGACGCTATGGAAAGCTGCTCACCCTGCCGTTCATCTATTGGTAATACCAGTAGATGAACGGTGGCCGGCAGCGATGAAGTGGGAGCGCGCATCAGCGCTCACTGCTCATCCCTTGCTCATACACACTGGGCGGCTTTGAGCTGAAAGCAGCTCAACACACCAAAAGTGACCTGCTTTCAGCTCAAAATCGCCCAGTGTGTATGGGCCTTAAGTGTTTATTTGATGTCTTCTTTACATACATTATCACACCTTCCAACATACAAAAACAAAACAATCTGTACAAACTTTGAAAAGAGGCGTATCCATGGGTAAAGGGGGAGTGGTCATGCAACGCTGTCATAGGACTCTATAGGACAAGAGACACACTGAAATCGGTACAAAGCCCCTTTTGGCCGATACAGACCATAAAAAAACAGTACTGTACCAGCCAAAAAGGTACAGTTGGAGGGTATGCATTATATGATCGCTACAAACAATGTGAGTGCAGAGCAAGCATGCTTTCCACGCTATGAAACTCAACACCTGCAGTAATAATATTTGTACTGTAGCATTCTTTTTGTAAAAGTGAATGCAATCCTGCAGTTACAATGCATTATACAAATACACTAAAAGAGCAGACTGATCATCTGTATTTACAGCTGGAAATCCGAATTCCCTTGGGGTGCAGAAAGCATTTCAACAATAACTTTTCCCCAGTAACCTATTAGGAAGTGATTCTTACACAGTCAGCATACTTCCTTTAGGAAAGTCTGGTGAGTCCAGTGTTTATCAGAATAGGAGATGACTAATGACACAGAATTTGTTTTCACATGAATCTGATGCGTTTCCTTTGTGAAAATGTGCCTTGTTTAAAAGAAAGAAAAAAGACTCACTCGATAGTCATATGTTGAGTCTGGATTCTCATCACATGCTATGACCTCGGGTGCCATCCAGTACGGGGTTCCAATGAATGTATTTCTTCTCCCTATAGTTCTGTCCAACTGGGCACTTACACCGAAGTCAACTGCAAAAAACAAAACCAGTATAAAGCACGGCCAGGTATGCAAATCTCAGCACAAAGGGAAGCACTCCACATCTATGCAGTTAACAACTCCTGGAAGCCAAGCCAAGTGGCTTTTTGATGTGTCTGTGCAGGGAATACAATTGTAAAAGCTAGGGAAACTGTAGAATAAATCAACGGAACTTTCAGCACAAGCTATTTTTGGCCTAGACAAAAGGCTGTTTTCCCTTTAACATACACACAAGTTTAATTCATCGAAGAACTTTTGTGAGTGATAGATACCAGCGTATAGCTCATTCAAACTAATTGCTGTGCGGGGGTAACTAATTCTAAAATAGCATCTTTGTGGTGACGAAAATAAAAGAAATGTCACATTTTCTCAGGCAACCATCAATTATGTATTTATACAAATCTATCAAGCTGGTGTTGCTTGCCTTGGTTTACCTGAAATGTTTTATAATCATCTCTAAACAGATGAACATGCTGAAATAATTGCCTGTGGAGAAGCTGTCTAAATATAGTAGACTATTAAAAGACCAAGAGGTAAAGTAATGGCTGGTTTCTACAATATAACATAAGCAATTTAGTCAACTGTTGTTGAATACTACACTTTACCGTATAATACATTGTAGCATACACTGCTATTATATTTGATGGAAATGGCTGTAAGGGGGAGGACCAATAGAAAGCTGCAAAATCCCCTTGGCGCCTTTCTACTGGTCAATGGGGTCATTCCCTGTTAGGCTATGCATGCAGCTGTGGCTTTTGCTGGGGTTGTACAAAGTAACAAATAGGTATGAATGGAATTAGACCAAAGAGGCCTTAATTAGCTATCGTTTGGCAATGGATGCACTATTCATATCCCTTGGTGGCGCTGAGTTGGCGTGAGTTTGTTTGTCGAGCGTCCTGGCATTTCATCCCAGGTCGCAACCTGGGTTGAAGCCGGAATCGATCTAGGATGCGCGCCAGTGTGAACGGGTAAACCGGGTCATGGTGACCGGGCACCCGTTCCGTGCATAGGAGGAGGCGGTGCTTGGAGATGATCATCTCCAAGTGCTGCCTCCTGTCGTGTTGGCGGTAACGTCACTAACCTGACAATATGCCGTGTTGGGCTGCAGGTCTGAAAGGGGTCTTAAGTCGGGTCGCACCCGGGAAGCACCCGTGTACAAATTCCCGGGTGCGACCCAGCTCTGTAAGTCTGAAAGGGGTATAAGTCTGGCTTCACTCCTGTTTGCCACCAGATTTGTCATTTTAGCATACAACCAAAAAAATTACATTGACAAATAAATTGACAATTAATATATTCAATTTAACTTGTCAAGTCTAAATGGCTCTGTATTTATTCTTTTGTATTATAAGATTACATAAGCAAAGGTTATACTGTAGGTCAATAGGCGGTTTAAAAGCCACACTGGGGCCCCTGAAAGGATGCAGTCAGGATCCCGGCTGTCGATATCCCGGCAGTCAGAATACCGACACTGGAATACCGACCCTATTCAGAATGGCGACACTGGCATCCAGAATGAGTACACCATCCCGGTGCCGGAATACCGTCACCCGGGATCCCGAATGAGAACAGACCGCACTGCAAGTAAGGTAAGCCGCTGGGGAGGGGGGGGGGGGCGTTTGGTTTAGTTTAGGCTTGGGGGGAGGGTTAGGGCTGGTCTGCGTCCCGAGGGGGCAAGGGTGGGGGTGGGGGGATTAGGTTTAGGCAGCGTGGGGGGGGGGGGATTAGGTTTAGGCACCCACAGGGGGAGGTTAGGGTTAGGCTGCAGGGGGGAGGGTTAGGGGGTTGGGGAGAGGGGGGATCACCCCTTACTTTCCCCTGTCTGCATCAAAAAACTCTGGATCCCATTTGCCAGCAAATCATACTGATCCTCTCCTGAAAATACCCCACTAGGGAAGAGCATGCTCGCTCAGATCAACTTTAACTTTTAATGGTTAATGTATATAACTGTAGTTGTACCTAATTTACTGTATAATCTAACACTTACTCATTCTGATCATAGGTAAACCAACAGTTATTTATTATTTACTTATAAATATAGATAATTGAAATTTGATGCCCAGATTAAAGTGAGCAATAATACGTGATGCGTATCATCAATATTTCTCTAGTATTAGATGATACATTTTGTAAGCAGCCAGATACATGTGAAGCTACAGTATGAGCTGTGAAAACATCCTGGGCGTTAGAGACACTGGTTAATTATATAACTTGGGTGTGTCAAACAGAAACCATCCAGCATCCTGTTTCTTTTAACTGTGAATATGTGCATTGATTTTTTTTTTTTTTACCTCAACTAACTCTATTACCAGAAATAAGCATATATTGGAATGCTGTGTAAGATGTAGGCAGAAGGCTTTGTCTTATAGAAACTGAACAAGTATGTGAAGCTTTAAACTTAGTTCTTGGTTCCTCCTATAGACATTGGGCCTAATTCAGACCTGATTGCTCACTAGGGTTTTTTTGCAGTCCTGCATTCGCATAGTCGCCGCCCATAGGGGAGTTTATTTTCGCTTTGCAAGTGTGCGAACGCATGTGTAGCAGAGCTGTACGAACAGATCTTGTGCGGTCTCCGAGTAGCCCAGGACTTACTCAGCCACTGCGAACAATTGATGTCAGGAACATTCCCTGCAAACGCATGGACACGCCTGCCTTTTTCCAACCACTCCCAGAAAACGGTCAGTTACCACCCACAACAGGCTTCTTCCTATCAATCTCCTTGCGATCTCCCGTGCAAATGGATTCTTCGCACAAACCCATTGCTGAGCGGCGATCCATTTTGTACCTGTGTGACGCACGTGCGCATTGCAGTGCATACGCATGTGTAGTTCTGACCTGATCGCAGCACTGCAAAAAACGCTAGCAAGCGGTCACGTCTGAATTACCCCATAGTCTGTACTTCACCCTCAGGTTTTACAGGCAAATCTATGCAGAAAAACACAAAAATTTAGTTTATATTTATTGGTTAGATCCTGGGCCCACAAATATGATCTCTTTGACAAAGTATTTGCAGCAATCTACTATAGCCACTTCCTCCAAAAGAGGTTGCAAAATAATTAACTGTGAACTTCACTCAGCACTTTCTCTGAGGCTTGTGCATCTTCTTGGCTTCTGTTACAGTACCAATAACATTATCCATTATAAAAAACAAAACAAAACATTTGTTTCTATTGCTTTGTTTTAAAGGTATGTAGGAATAATTGTGTGCAGAATTGTTTATATGGTGGAGAGCAACACTTACTATGATGACTTAAGGGGGGTACTCATGGAGCGATCGCTTCTTAAAATCTAAGCAATCTGAACAGATTGCTTAGATTTTAAGCATGATCGCTCCGTGTGTACCCCCTACAGCGATAGCTATGCGCAGCCCCGCGCATCGCTATTGCTGCTGCTAGATTGGCCTGCATGCAAGCCAATCTAGAGGGTCGCTCACTTCACCAGCTGGGTGAAGTGAGCGGCCCCCCCGTCTCCCCCCGCATGCTCAGCACACATCGCGCTGTGCTGAGCGGCAGGAGAGATGTGTGCTGAGCGGTTCGCTCAGCACACATCTCTCTCACATCGGCCAGTGAGTACTGGTCTTTAGAAGATAAGCAGCTGATGCCACTTGTCTAAAACAAGGGTCGACAACCTCTATCTTCTTATATATAAAATTAATTGGTCTGTTTGTTTGTCCGGTTATGCATCCGGACACCCTTGCACCCACTGGGATGAAACCGACATGAGGTGGTCCAGTTGGATCCTGGCCAGGTTTTAAGGATGGGGGGGTGGGGATGGTAGGGTTAGGGTTCCAGATGGACCTTCCGTTGGTGTATGCTGGCCAGAACTTTGACCCGGGAAGCCTGTTCTGAGCCTTCCACTGGATGGATTTGGATGAAAACTTTAATGAGCTGTAATAATGACTAATGAATAAACTAAAATAACTTACAGAAATGGAAGTGAGAAAACCAAAAATATTGTGTACCCAAAATCATCCTGCTCAGGGGGAACTGGACATCCTGTGTAACCAACATAAACAGGCACTTCCGGCAACAGCAGCATTATCATATCACCTTGCAGCCAGTTTATGTTATTTGTACATATCTCCTACCATTCCTGTCTACACTTAACAATGCTGTGGTGTAACAGCTTTGCTACCCATGCATATATTGCATAGCTGTGATCCAGGGACATGCGGTGAGCTTAATGGCTCAGGAGTAGGGTGGCCAATCCTGGGCATTTTTTTCAATCCCGGGTATCGGTATTGAAAAATGGTCAATTCCATGATTCCCAGGATACCCGGGATTGGTTTATGTCCTGTGTGGCCGTTCCCGCTCCGCTCCCATAATTTACCATCCAACACCAGTGGGAGGGGTGGTGGGACACTTCCTGTGGGTGTTGACTGGCTGCGCAGTGTGACCTGTGACTTCACGTCACGCTGCGTAAAGGGAACCAGGCAGCATCTGAGCCTCCTGAGGACGCTCAACGCTGCCCAGTATTACAAGATCCTCCGGATTGGCCTCCATACTCAGGAGGCACTGCCTAGCACCAGAGCCAGATTTACACTCAATATTTGAGCCAAAGGTACATCTGAGCATTATACACAGGCACAGCAGTATAAACTCCTGGAAATCTGGTGAGTTTTGATCATAGACCTTTTACTCCAGAGTTTTGGATGTGATTATAATAATGCAAAGAAGATATTTAAAAATATTCTTTGTATTTTTCATATACTTTATACAGTTAAAACTCTGTCAGAAACGTTAGTGTGACAGGAAAGGCTCTGCCTCACCCCACCGCACATCACTGCTGTGATCCTGACAAAGGGTTAGGGAGACTGTTACTGAGTTTCACCAAAAAAGGCTATCCTGATAGGAGTGACAGAGGGTTTGGTTTAAATAGTTGTATACTCTGAGTTTCTGGATCTTTCCCATTATCCAGCATGGCAATGAGTACCCTGCATCCATTATCCATGCAGGTACAAGCAAGGTAAACACGGTCCTGCTCTTTTTCTTTGGCAGAGGCCCATGAAAGGGGAGAGATAACTCTGTATTAGCAGCCATGATCATGATACGCCAGTGGGGGGATTTGATAACTGATTATCGACATATGCAAACAATGACTCAAGCATAATACAAAACCACTAAACTATGTCTGCTAGATTTGGAGGAACTGAGGAGGTCAGAACACAGGAGCCATGCCTCCTATAACTAGTACAATGGTTGGAGCCAGTATTCAGGACCATTGTGATAAAAGATTTTTTTTATTATAGTTTTTTTTTACACTGAACTGGACATCTTTCCAACTTGTGTGTATTAGAGGTTGGGACAAATGGTGCGTGCCATAGTGGCAAGGGAGCGCATAGCTTGCCGACAAGGGGGCATGGACTCATGGAGAATGCCAAATCCACAAGCTACACCCCCTGTTTTATTTATGCAGGGGTCTTTCCCAACACTCCAGGAGTTCCCGGACAGCCCCCATTCTCTGCAGCAATGTCAGAGTGTCCCCACCAACCACCCCCCACCACGGACACTGCTGCCCACGGAAACAATGGGACAGTCCCATAAAAACGGGATTGTGCCACTGAAATTGGGACAGTTGGGAGATAAGCAATTTGCTGGCCCACATCCTGTTAATTTTTATACATTTTTATAGATTTTTCTAAATAGTATGTGATGCAGAAAAAAGATAAGGGTCAAAAGGTGAAATAAGATCACTCTGGTTCATATTAATTTATTATGTTTTACACTCAAATTATTTTACTGTTTATTTAAGTATATATATATATTTTAACTAAAAACATAAACACTACAAGGTAATTCTAAATTATCATTAATAATTTACCTATTTAGTAATACATAATCAGATTTCAAATTAAGGGACCTAAAAATGTTGTGATCTTCAAAACTGTACCTCTCCTGTTTGGGTATTAGAAACTTGCTGACAGTTAGGGTGTATTACACACTATGTTATGCATGCTATGTGCTGCTGTCCTTTTAGGGACTATTTCCTATCAGCTCCTAACTGCCTTGTTACAGGGGGTTCGGAATGTGTGACCCTAACCACCTCTAACTCTAACCTCCCCCCTTAGTGGCTAACCCTAACCCCCCCTTCCCGGTGGTGCCTAAACCAAACCCCCCTCCCCACAGCCTAACCCTAACCCTCCCACCTTAGTGCCTAAACCTAACCTTCCTTCTGGTAGTGCCTAACCCCTCATTTTACCGGAGCCTAACCCCGTCACCCCCGCCCCTGCAGCCTAACCCTAACCCCACCCCCACCCCTGGGTGGCACCTAAACCTAACCCCCCTCGGCCCTAACTCACACGCTAAACATACAGTTGGGGATGCCGGCTGTCGGGATTCCGGTGTTTGTCTCCTGACCCTGTCGGGGTTCCGGCATAGGCATTCTGATGGGTGTTGGGATTCCGGCATCTTTATTTTGACTACCAGGATCCCGACAGCCGGTATCTTCACTGCATCACGTTACAGGCTGTGTTTGAACTGGTTGGTTGGTACTTTCTCTCTCCATGACTTAGTACATAGATCCTATGGTCTACTATAAGAACCCTAGTCACCAGGGTCTCACCATCACTTTACAGAAGAACAGCTCTTGAAAAATATGACAGTTTTCTTTGTTTATACACTTTAAATATACATTATACACAAATCCAACTCTCCCGGAACATTTGTTACACAAATTATGTTGAAAAAAATTAGAATGATTGATCTTGTAAGATTGATAAAATAAGTCAATTTGTAAACAAAAGGATCACTTGTTATTGCAATTAAATATGATTTTCCTCTAATTCCAACACAACGACATTAATCAGCATATCACAAATAGTTTTATGAAGAATTAAGAATTTTTTGTGAAAATCTCCGAAAGTTACTTTACTCTAGTATCTACTTCTATAAATGGCCCATTATCTTGGTAGAACTTTAAAGGGGGGTACACACGGAGAGATCAGTTCTTAAATTCTAAGCAATCTGACTAGATTGCTTAGCAGTTAAGGCCAGTACTCACGGCCCGATGCTGGAGAGATGTGTGCTGAGCGAACCGCTCAGCACACATCTCTCCCGGCGCTCAGCACAGCGCGATCTGTGCTGAGCGTGCGGGGGGAGACGGGGGGGCCGCTCACTTCACCCAGCGGGTGAAGTGAGCGACCCCGCTAGATTGGCCTGCATGCAGGCCAATCTAGCAGCAGCGATAGCGATGCGCGGGGCTGCGCATCGCTATCGCTGTTAGGGCTACACACGGAGCGATCTTCCTGAAATTCTAAGCAATCTAGTCAGATTGCTTAGATTATCGCTCCGTGTGTACCCCCCTTAAAGCACGGATCTCTCCGTGTGTATGCCACACAGCGATCGCTGGTACTAGATTCACCTGGCACAATCTAGCAGATCGCTCATTTCATTGCTGGGTGAAATGAGCGCCCCACGCTCAGCACACATCTCTACCCGTGTGTTCGGGGCACAACACTTGTTCAGTGCTTATAAAGGAAAATAAGATTTTACTTACCGGTAAATCTATTTCTCATAGTCCGTAGTGGATGCTGGGGACTCCGTAAGGACCATGGGGAAGAGACAGGGCACTTTAAGAAAGAATTTGGATTCTGGTGTGTTCTAGCTCCTCCCTCTATGTCCCTCCTCCAGACCTCAGTTAGAGAAACTGTGCCCGGAAGAGCTGACAGTACAAGGAAAGGATTTTGGTAAATCTAAGGGCGAGATCCATACCAGCCACACCAATCACACCGTATAACTTGTGATAAACTTACCCAGTTAACAGTATGAACAACAACAGAGCATCAGATCAATCCTGATGCAACTATAACATAACCCTTATTTAAGCAATAACTATATACAAGTATTGCAGAAGAAGTCCGCACTTGGGACGGGCGCCCAGCATCCACTACGGACTACGAGAAATAGATTTACCGGTAAGTAAAATCTTATTTTCTCTAACGTCCGTAGTGGATGCTGGGGACTCCGTAAGGACCATGGGGATTATACCAAAGCTCCCAAACGGGCGGGAGAGTGCGGATGACTCTGCAGCACCGAATGAGCAAACACAAGGTCCTCCTCAGCCAGGGTATCAAACTTGTAGAACTTCGCAAAAGTGTTCGAACCTGACCAAGTAGCTGCTCGGCAAAGCTGTAATGCCGGGACCCCTCGGGCAGCCGCCCAAGAAGAGCCCACCTTCCTTGTGGAGTGGGCTTTTACTGATTTTGCCAGCGGCAATCCAGCCGCAGAATGAGCCTGCTGATTCGTGTTACAGATCCAGCGAGCAATAGTTTGCTTTGAAGCAGGAGCACCCAGCTTGTTGGGTGCATACAGGATAAACAGCGACTCAGTTTTCCTGACTCTAGCCGTTCTGGCTACATAAACCTTCAAAGCCCTGACCACATCTAGTAACTCGGAGTGGAATCCTCCAAGTCACGAGTAGCCACAGGCACCACAATAGGTTGGTTCATATGAAAAGATGACACCACTTTCAGCAGAAATTGTGGACGGGTCCGCAATTCTACCCTATCCATATGGAAAACCAGATAGGGGCTTTTATGTGACAAAGCCACTAATTCTGACACACGCCTAGCCGAAGCCAAGGCTAACAGCATGACCACCTTCCACGTGAGATATTTTAACTCCACGGTTTTTAGTGGCTCAAACCAGTGTGACTTCAGGAAACTCAACACCACATTAAGATCCCAAGGTGCCACCGGAGGCACAAAAGGGGGCTGAATATGCAGCACTCCCTTTACAAACGTCTGAACTTTAGGCAGAGAAGCCAGTTCTTTTTGAAAGAAAATAGACAGGGCCGAAATCTGGACCTTAATGGAACCCAATTTTAGGCCCAAAGTCACTTCCGACTGTAGGAAGTGAAGGAAACGGCCCAGCTGGAATTCCTCCGTGGGGGCATTCCTGGCCTCACACCAAGCAACATATTTTCGCCATATACGGTGATAATGTTTAGCCGTCACGTCCTTCCTAGCCTTTATCAGCGTAGGAATAACCTCATCCGGAAGGCCTTTTTCTGCTAGGATCCGGCGTTCAACCGCCATGCCATCAAACGCAGCCGCGGTAAGTCTTGGAACAGACAGGGTCCCTGTTGCAACAAGTCCTGTCTTAGAGGCAGAGGCCATGGGTCCTCTGTGAGCATTTCTTGCAGATCTGGATACCAAGTCCTTCTTGGCCAATCCGGAACAATGAGTATTGTTCTCACTCCTCTTTTTCTTATGATTCTCAGCACCTTGGGTATGAGAGGAAGAGGAGGAAATACATAAACCGACTGGAACACCCACGGTGTCACTAGTGCGTCTACAGCTATCGCCTGAGGGTCTCTTGACCTGGCGCAATACCTCTGTAGCTTTTTGTTGAGGCGGAATGCCATCATGTCCACCTGTGGCAGTTCCCACCGACTTGCAATCTGCGCGAAGACTTCTTGATGAAGTCCCCACTCTCCCGGGTGGAGGTCGTGCCTGCTGAGGAAGTCTGCTTCCCAGTTGTCCACTCCCGGAATTAACACTGCTGACAGTGCGCTTACGTGATTCTCTGCCCAGCGAAGAATTCTGGTGGCTTCCGCCATCGCCACCCTGCTCCTTGTGCCGCCTTGGCGGTTTACATATGCCACTGCGGTGATGTTGTCTGACTGAATCAGAACCGATTGGTCGCGAAGCAGGGTCTCCGCTTGACGTAGGTCGTTGTATATGGCCCTTAGTTCCAGGATGTTGATGTGCAGGCAAGTCTCCTGACTTGACCACAGACCTTGCAAATTTCTTCCCTGTGTGACTGCCCCCCACCCTCGGAGGCTTGCATCCGTGGTCACCAGGACCCAGTCCTGAATGCCGAATCTGTGTCCCTCGAGGAGGTGAGCACTCTGCAGCCACCACAGTAGAGACACCCTGGCCCTGGGGGATAGGGTGATCAGCCGATGCATCTGAAGATGTGATCCGGACCACTTGTCCAACAGATCCCATTGAAAGGTCCTCGCATGGAACCTGCCGAAGGGAATGGCCTTGTATGATGCCACCATCTTTCCCAGGACTCGCGTGCAGTGATGCACCGACACCTGTTTTGGTTTTAATAGGTCTCTGACCAGTGTCATGAGCTCCTGAGCCTTCTCCATCGGGAGATAAACCCTCTTCTGGTCTGTGTCCAGAATCATGCCCAGGAAGGGCAGACGAGTCGTAGGAATCAACTGCGACTTTGGAATATTTAGAATCCAGCCGTGCTGTTGTAACACTTCCCGAGAGTGTGCTATGCTGATCAGCAACTGCTCTCTGGACCTCGCCTTTATGAGGAGATCGTCCAAGTATGGGATAATTGTGAACCCTTACTTTCGCAGGAGCACCATCATTTCCGCCATTACCTTGGTAAATATTCTCGGTGCCGTGGAGAGACCAAACGGCAACGTCTGGAATTGGTAATGACAATCCTGTACCACAAATCTGAGGTACGCCTGATGAGGTGGGTAAATGGGGACATGAAGGTATGCATCCTTTATGTCCAGAGACACCATAAAATCCCCCCCTTCCAGGCTTGCGATGACCGCTCTGAGCGATTCCATCTTGAACTTGAACCTTTTCAGGTATATGTTCAGGGATTTTAAATTCAATATGGGTCTTACCGAACCGTCCAGTTTCGGAACCACAAACATGGTCGAATAATAACCCTTCCCTTGTTGAAGGAGGGGAACCTTGACCACCACCTGCTGAAGATAGAATTTGTGAATTGCAGCTAACACTATTTCCCTCTCTAAGGGGGAAGCTGGCCGGGCCGATTTGAGGTATCGGTGAGGGGGCATCTCTTCGAATTCCAGCTTGTATCCCTGAGACACAATCTCTATTGCCCAGGGATCTACCTGGGAGTGAACCCACTTGTGGCTGAAATTTCGGAGACGCGCCCCCAATTGTCAACTATTTGGGATAGTGGGCGCTTCTGAGACCCTGACGGCCTCTGCGATATAGGATCAGGCACGGGCTGAGACCCTGACTGTCCTAAGGCTTCAGCTTTATCCAACCTTTTATGCAAGGAATTAACATTATCATTTAAAACCTTCCACATATCCATCCAATCAGGTGTCGGCGCCGTCGGCGGAGACACCACATTCATTTGCTCCCGCTCTGCTTCCACATAGCCTTCCTCGTCAAACATGTCGACACAAGCGTACCGACACACCACACACACAGGGGATGCTCTTTTTTGAAGAGAGTTCCTCCACAAGGCCCTTTGGAGAGACAGAGAGAGAGTATGCCAGCACACACCCCAACGCTATATGTCCCAGGAATCACACAGTAACTTAGTGTTAACCCAGTAGCTGCTGTATATTATGTTTTTGCGCCTAATTTATGTGCCCCCCCCTCTCTTTTTTCCCCTCTTCTACCGTGAATCTGCAGGGGAGAGCCTGGGGAGCTTCCTCTCAGCGGAGCTGTGGAGAAAAAATGGCGCTGGTGAGTGCTGAGGAAGAAGCCCCACCCCCTCAGCGGCGGGCTTCTTTCCCGCGTTTCTGTACAAAATTATGGCGGGGGCTCATACATATATACAGTGCCCAACTGTATATATGTCTAACTTTTGCCAAGAGGTCCTAATTACTGCCCAGGGCGCCCCCCCCCTGCGCCCTGCACCCTACAGTGACCGGAATATGTGGGTGTAGTGTGGGAGGAATGGCGCACAGCTGAAGTGCTGTGCGCTACCTCAGTGAAGACTGGAGTCTTCTGCCGCCGATTTTGAAGTCTTCTTGCTTCTTTCACCCGGCTTCTGTCTTCTGGCTCTGCGAGGGGGATGGCGGCGCGGCTCCGGGATCGGACGACAAAGGGTGAGCTCCTGTGTACGATCCCTCTGGAGCTAATGGTGTCCAGTAGCCTAAGAAGCAGGACCTATCTTCAGTGAGTAGGGCTGCTTCTCTCCCCTCAGTCCCATGTAGCAGAGAGTCTGTTGCCAGCAGATCTCCCTGAAAATAAAAAACCTAACAAAATACTTTCTTATAGCAAGCTCAGGAGAGCCCACTAAACAGCACCCAGCTCGTCCGGGCACAGATTCAAACTGAGGTCTGGAGGAGGGACATAGAGGGAGGAGCCAGAACACACCAGAATCCAAGTTCTTTCTTAAAGTGCCCTGTCTCCTGCGGAGCCCGTCTATTCCCCATGGTCCTTACGGAGTCCCCAGCATCCACTAGGACGTTAGAGAAATGATGATTGGCTGCAGATGTTTATTTTGTAGCTCTTTTTTCTGTTCTGCAAATGTTCCTATTTGCCTGATGCCTGCATTGTGCTGATCTACCTTTGGGATTGTAGGAAAATGTCACTTAGGCTCAGGACCATTCACTAACTGTAACTTTTAAATTTTTACTCAAAATACTGCTCAATTGAGCCTCATTTATCTTTATGTGATGAGTTGGCCGGGATGCCTGATTATCTTTATATTTTAGATCACGATTGTCATTTTAATGTGTTTTTTTTTTAAATGTTTATTATAATAGATGAATTGTGCCTGTACAGTTCATGTGCTTATCACATATAAAGGGCAGTATGACAGTATGACAGCTGCTAGATGGTTTCCCATGGAGGATATGCAAAAAATGAATTATTTTGCAGGGAGAAAAAGGAGGCTCTGGTTTACTCTTTAACAGGCAATGCACCTAGAAATGTGAGTTTCCTAACCCCTTTTGGATCTTATTTAATAATCTAATCTACTAAAACGTACACTTACCAACATATTAGAAAAATACACTTCTGGAGAAATCTTATTAATGAATTCCAAATCGGGACATTTGGATATATATGAACAACACCATTAATTTTATTTTTGTGACTGCAGCAGCGGTTTAGCATCTCCTAACACAGATTAAGGAGCGGTGGGACAGTCCTATCAAAACCGGGAGGAAAGGTCATCTTGACATATAGGCAACACTGGGCAGATTCCCAGGGTGCCAAGATTCTAGGGGCCTTTGAGCAGGTGCAGACTAGTGCCTCCAGTTCTTCTTGGAAAGTAGATAAAGAATGCTGCCCTGCCATAGTGAATCTGATAGTGAATTGCACCCAATCAGAGCAGCCAGGCAGCAGTCTCTACCTGCCTCCCAGCGTGCAGCTAGACAGTAAATGGCTGCCCACTTGCTGATTGGTGGGTGGCTGGAGCTATCCACCAATCACAGTGCTGACAGCCATTCTCTGTATGCAAGCATTGGGAGGGACGGCAAGGGACTGCAGGATGGGTAAGTTATTTTTTTAACAAATGTATTCTCGTGAATGGGTCAGGTAGGGGCCTCAGTGCATTGCTTTGACCAGGGCTTACAATGCTTTTCCCTAATTGCATATGCCCCATAGGAATTATGTTCATCTTGAAAAATTAGATAGCGCCTAAATACCATTTAATACTAATATAGGGTAAAACAAACCTTATTTACAAACAGTGTACATGTATTTCCTTTTCTAATAAAATAAATAAGGCTAATGTATACACTTGCCGATGTGTGTTACTTACCCAGCTTCACTTCTGCATTTTCTGTAAGAAGAACATTTTGTCCTTTAATGTCCCGATGAATTACATGGTGAGCGTGGAGGTGAGCCAGACCCTGAAAAACATAACTGTAACTTTTTCTCCCCAGAAAATATAAGATGGCAAATAGCAATATAATTCAGACCCATGGTAATAATGCATTATGGAAAATGGTTACTAAGCTGTTCAAAAACCCTATTTTAAGTGCAAGCACTATACAGCATTTTAATACACAAGAAACATTTATGTGTGTGTATATACAGTGCATCCGGAAAGTATTCACAGTGCTCCACTTTTTCCACATTTTGTTATGTTACAGCCTTATTCCAAAATGTAATAAATTTATTTTTTCCCCACAAAATTCTACACACAATACCCCATAATGACTACGTGAAAAAAGTTTTTTTTTATATTTTTGCAAATTTATTAAAAATAAAAAACTAAGAAATCACATGTGCATAAGTATTCACAGCCACTTTGTTGATGCACCTTTGGCAGCAATTACAGCCTCAAGTCTTTTTGAGTATGATGCCTTAAGCTTGGCACACCTATCTTTGGGCAATTTCGCCCATTCCTCTTTGCAGCACCTCTGAAGCTCCATTAGGTTGGATGGGAAGCGTCAGTGCACAGCCATTTTCAGATCTCTCCAGAGATGTTCAATCAGATTCAAGTCTGGGCTCTGGCTGGGCCACTCAAGGACATTGACAGAGTTGTCATGAAGCCACTCCTTTGATATCTTGGCTGTGTGCTTATGGTTGTTGTCCTGCTGAAAGATAAACCGTCGCCCCAGTCTGAGGTCAAGAGCGCCCTGGAGCAGGATTTCATCCAGGATGTCTCTGTACATTGCTGCATTCATCTGTCCCTCTATCCTGACTAGTCTCTCAGTTCCTGCTGCTGAAAAACATCCCCACAGCATGATGCTGCCACCACCATGCTTCACTGTAGGAATGGTATTGTCCTGGTGATGAGCGGTGCCTGGTTTTCTCCAAAATGACACCTGGCATTCACGCCAAATAGTTCAATCTTTGTCTTCAGACCAGAGAATTTTGTTGTTTCTCATGGTCTGAGAGTCCTTCAGGTGCATTTTGGCAAACTCCAGGCGGGCTGCCATGTGCTGTTTACTAAGGAGTGGCTTCCTTCTGACCACTCTACCATACAGGCCTGATTGGTGGATTGCTGCAGAGATGGTTGTACTTCTGGAAGGTTCTCCTCTCTCCACAGAGGAATGCTGTAGCTCTGACAGAGTGAACATCGGCTTCTTGGTCACCTCCCTGACTAGGGCCCTTCTCACCCGATCGCTCAGTTTAGATTGCCGGCCAGCTCTAGGAAGAGTCCTGGTGGTTCTGAACTTCATCCATTTATGGATGATGGAGGCCACTGTGCTCATTGGGACCTTCAAAGCAGCAGATATTTTTCTGTACCCTTCCCCAGATTTGTACCTCAAGACAATCCTGTTTCGGAGGTCTACAGACAATGGCCCTCATTCCGAGTTGTTCGCTCGCTAGCTGCTTTTAGCAGCATTGCACACGCTAAGCCGCCGCCCTCTGGGAGTGTATCTTAGCATAGCAGAATTGCGAACGAAAGATTAACAGATTTGAAAATAGAAAATTCGAAGCAGTTTCTGAGTAGCTCAAGACTTACTCAGCCATTGTGATCAGTTCAGTCAGTTTCGTTCCTGGTTTGACGTCACAAACACACCCAGCGTTCGCCCAGACACTCCCCCGTTTCTTCAGACACGCCCGCGTTTTTCCCAGAAACGCCAGCGTTTTTTCGCACACTCCCATAAAACGCCCAGTTTCCGCCCAGAAACACCCACTTCCTGTCAATCACACTCCGATCACCAGTACGATGAAAAATCCTCGTTATGCCGTGAGTAAAATACCTAACTTTTGAGTAAAATAACTAAGCGCATGCGCTCTGCGAACTTTGCGCATGCGCAGTAAGCGACTAATCGCAATATAGCGAAACTCGGCAACGAGCGAACAACTCGGAATGAGGGCCAATGCCTTTCACTTCATGCTTGGTTTGTGCTCAGACATGCACTGTTAAGTGTGGGACCTTATATAGACAGGTGTGTGCCTTTCCAAATCATGTCCAATCAACCGAATTTACCACAGGTGGACTCCAATTAAGCTGTAGAAACATCTTAAGGATGATCAGTGGAAACAGGATGCACCTGAGCTCAATTTTGAGCTTCTTGGCAAAGGCTGTGAATACTTATGTACATGTGATTTCTTAGTTTTTTATTTGTAATAAATTTGCAACAATCTCAAAAAAACTTTTTTCATGTTGTCATTATGGGGTATTGTGTGTATAATTTGTAGGGAAAAAAATAATTTATTCCATTTTGGAATAAGGCTGTAGCATAACAAAATGTGGAAAAAGTGAAGCGCTGTGAATACATATACATATATGTATATACAGGTTGAGTATCCCTTATCCAAAATGCTTGGGACCAGAGGTATTTTGGATATCGGATTTTTCCATATTTTGGAATAACTGCATACCATAATGAGATATCATGGTGATGGGACCTAAATCTAAGCACAGAATGCATTTATCTCTTATATAATAGCCCAGATCTGTGACTTTGTGCTTCATTTGCTAACGCTGGGCGGAGTCACAACACTGCGCGGAGTTAGTCAAATGAGTCACAGATCTGGGCAAATCTATAGGAGACTAGGAGCAGAAGCAGATGGTATGGGAATGGCACAGGCAGGGGTGCATACCTCCCAGCTTTCCTCAGGCAGACAGGGGTGCATACCTCCCAGCTTTCCTCAGGCAGAAGGAGGGCACACACACACACACACACACACACACACACACACACACACTCTCTCTCTCTCTCGGCGAAAAGGGGGCGTGGTCAATGAAAAGGGGGCGTGGCTTCACGGGAGGGCCCCCGTTTTCGTCAGTGAGAGGTCATGCCCAGCGCTCTGTGAGCTGCTGGCATGCCCCCAGGGGCTGATTATGAGTCCGGGGGGCCCAGGGCACTTGAGACAGGGGAGCCATATCTCATGGCTGTGTCTGCTGTGGGGCTGGGGGCGTGGCCTAATCGCGGGCCGCGTGGCCACGCCCCCTTATTCAAATTCCGGGATTTTTTTTTTGTATGGAATTTTGGCCCCTCAGCTAAGGCTAAATCCAGAGGGGGTGGTTGCTCCCCCCTACACACCCGCACAGGCAGAAGAAAGCAGGGAGACTGCTGCCTCCCTGCACCACCACAGACCTGCCAACACGCAGCAGCGTGTGCTGACTGTAGCACAATGCTGCCGCTGTTACTGGCAGGACGGGGGAGCTTCTGAGCTGGGACAGAGCTACTCCAGCCGGGGGGTCCCCTAAAACTGTGGGGCCCATGGTACGTACCCCCTGCCCCCCCCCCCCCCCCCCTATATCGGTCTCTGCTGCCGGAACCCCGGGACAGTTGGGAGGTATGGGGGGTGTGATGGGGTATGCCGGACAGACAGACGGGCACCGGCTCACTGTGTGCTTGACCCCCCACATCAGCATACTCAGCAGGGGCTCTCTGGCGCGGAGGAGCATCACTTTCTAGCACACTCCACGCTTCTTAGCTGCAGTTTTGTGGGGCACCTGCTGCTGTGCAGGTTCCGTACTTTAGCCAGTGGGTAGCGCTGCAGAAGTCCGAGCTGCTTGCAGGCTCCGACCCCCTCCTGCCTCCAACCGCAGCGTCTCCTGGCAGCTAACCAGTCACTCCCAGTCTCCCCTTACCACAGTGCCCAGCAGCCGCGAGGTCCGCGCCACGTGCATGCTATGACATCCTCCTCCCTCCAGCCGCAGCGTCTCCTGGGAGCTAACCAGTCACTCCCAGTCTCCCTTTACCACAGTGCCCAACAGCCGCGAGGTCCGCGCCACGTGCATGCTATGACCCCCTCCTCCCTCCAGTCGCAGTGTCTCCTGGGGGCTAACCAGTCACTCCCAGTCTCCCCTTACCACAGTGCCCGGCAGCTGCGCGAGGTCTGCAGTGTGACTGAGGAGGGGGGGAGGGATGCTGACGGGCAGAGGAAGCAGGACTCCAGCCTGAGAGAGTCAGCCATGCCAAGTCTCCACCAGCAGCAGATCCCAACAGGTTGGAGTGGAACAGCAGCAGCCAGCAGCAGTGACTCCGGTAAGACACATCTGTCTGTCACCACTGTTTTGTCCCTAATACCAATCTCTCCCGTGCCCTGTGTTCTGTCATGTCCCTGTCACCCCTGGCCTTGCCCTGTCACCCTTATCATGGCCCTTTCACCCCTATGCTGGCCCTGTTACCCCTATCCTGGCTCTGTCACCCCTGTTCTGACCCTGTCACTCCTGTCCTGGCCCTGTTACTGCATGCCCTCCAACTACCTTTTTGGCAGGTACAGTACCCGCAGCGCCTCCAGACCCCTCCTCAATGCACCATACCTCTGCACCTTCCCCTCCACCACATGCGGCACTCCACCCCTCCCTCACACGCTGTGCCTCCAGAACCCCTACATCACCCGTGGCTCCCACTCCCCCACCACCCACAGCACCTCCAGACCCCCTCCACCATCCACCCCCCATATATGTCTTCCCCCACACCTGCCCCCTCCACCCTCAGCATCTGCAGACACCCTCCTCCATCTGCGGTCCCCCCCCTCACCCACCCCTCCCCCACCCATGGCACTCCCGCACCTACCCCTCCACCACCTGCAGCGCCTCCAGACCCCCTTCCCCATCCGCCGCACCACCCGTATCTGCCCCTCCCCTACCCACGGCGCCTCCAGACCCCCTACTGTTCACGCCGTCGCAAGGGGCTGTGCCTCCTTCACCATCGCACGCCCTTTCATTGTGCAATATTTAACCACTAACAAAGGAATGCAGGTAATACTCCATATAATACAAATATTGAACCCCAGAAAGGCATGCAAGGGTTAAGGGGGCGTAGCCCCTTGCGACGGTGTGAAGAGCGCCCGTAGGGCGCGATGAAGCACCTAGTGTTACATATACACCTTATACACACAGCCTGAAGGTAATTTTAGCCAATATTTTTTATAACTTTGTGCATTAAACAAAGTGTGTCTACATTCACACAATTCATTTATGTTTCATATACACCTTATACACACAGCCTGAAGGTCATTTAATACAATATTTTAAATAACTTTGTGTATTAAACAAAGTTTGTGTACATTGAGCCATCAAAAAACAAAGGTTTCACTATCTCACTCTCACTACAAAAAGTCCGTATTTCGGAATATTCCGTATTTCGGAATATTTGGATATGGGATACTCAACCTGTATATATATATATATATATATATATATATATGTATGTATATATATATATATATATATATATATATATATCTATCAGGTTGATAACAGACTTGTATAAAAAAAAAGTTTAGTAATAGCAGTGTTTTTTAAATTAGTTTTGTGATGTCAATACTCCATTATACAGTAGGGAACTCGTATGAGGAATACACCCCTGAATGCTGATAATATGAATATTTCACGACAACTAAGAGCTCTATGGCCAAATTGCTTTCTAATGATTTCTTATGCTTACAAAGCTGCTCTCTGATTATTAATGTTCTCAAAGCATACACTAGTGGGTTCATTATCCACAATGTAAACAGTGCTATCTGTTATCAAAGTTAAATCCACTCTGTCTGATCCATAAATTAGCAAACAATGAGCTGTTCATTTTCCTGTGGAAAAAAACAAACAAAAAGCAATCCTTCAATATGGCTAAATTTGTTACCTAATAGGTTTAACAAATGTTTAATGTTCTTAATAAGGAGACATGACAGAATGCTAAGGTGGAATAAAACGGTTGGTAACTTCAGGTAGTGTCAGCTAGCTATCAGGAAACTTTGCATTTACTGGATGGATGGCAAATAGTTTTTACTAATGTGCTGCCACGATGTTAGGCTGTGCACATCACATATATTACAGTAGTTAAATATCACTAATGTTCCTGGACACCTTTATGGGGAAAATTAGTCATATTACTAGCCATGAAGTGCCTTCACCCGATCAGTCTGGGAAGCCTGTTGTGCCATATTGTAGATTTGAATAGAGATGAGCTGGTTCGGTTTCTCTGAATCCGAACCCGCCAGAACTTCATGTTTTTTTTCACGGGTCCGAGCGACTCGGATCTTCCCGCCTTGCTCGGTTAACCCGAGCGCGCCCGAACGTCATCATGACGCTGTCGGATTCTCGCGAGGCTCGGATTCTATCGCGAGACTCGGATTCTATATAAGGAGCCGCGCGTCGCCGCCATTTTCACACGTGCATTGAGATTGATAGGGAGAGGACGTGGCTGGCGTCCTCTCCATTTAGATTATAAGAGACTGAGAGAGATTTACTGGAGCTGACTAGGAGGAGTACTGTTACTGTAGAAGTGTAGAGACTGAGTGGAGAGAGTTTACTAGTGAGGACAGTGCAGTTTACTTTATAATCCGTTCTCTGCCTGAAAAAAGCGATACACAGCACACAGTGACTCAGTCACATACCATATCTGTGTGCACTGCTCAGGCTCAGGCCAGTGTGCTGCATCATCTATTATCTATATATAATATTATATATATCTGTCTGACTGCTCAGCTCACACAGCTTATAATTGTGGGGGAGACTGGGGAGCACTACTGCAGTGCCAGTTATAGGTTATAGCAGGAGCCAGGAGTACATAATATATTATATAGTGAGTGACCACCAGACACACAGTGCAGTTTATTTAATATATCCGTTCTCTGCCTGAAAAAAGCGATACACACAGTGACTCAGTCAGTCACATACCATATCTGTGTGCACTGCTCAGGCTCAGGCCAGTGTGCTGCATCATCTATTATCTATATATAATATTATATATATCTGTCTGACTGCTCAGCTCACACAGCTTATAATTGTGGGGGAGACTGGGGAGCACTACTGCAGTGCCAGTTATAGGTTATAGCAGGAGCCAGGAGTACATAATATATTATATAGTGAGTGACCACCAGACACACAGTGCAGTTTATTTAATATATCCGTTCTCTGCCTGAAAAAAGCGATACACACAGTGACTCAGTCAGTCACATACCATATCTGTGTGCACTGCTCAGGCTCAGGCCAGTGTGCTGCATCATCTATTATCTATATATAATATTATATATATCTGTCTGACTGCTCAGCTCACACAGCTTATAATTGTGGGGGAGACTGGGGAGCACTACTGCAGTGCCAGTTATAGGTTATAGCAGGAGCCAGGAGTACATAATATATTATATAGTGAGTGACCACCAGACACACAGTGCAGTTTATTTAATATATCCGTTCTCTGCCTGAAAAAAGCGATACACACAGTGACTCAGTCAGTCACATACCATATCTGTGTGCACTGCTCAGGCTCAGGCCAGTGTGCTGCATCATCTATATATATTATATATCTGTCTGACTGCTCAGCTCACACAGCTTATAATTGTGGGGGAGACTGGGGAGCACTACTGCAGTGCCAGTTATAGGTTATAGCAGGAGCCAGGAGTACATATTATATTAAAATTAAACAGTGCACACTTTTGCTGCAGGAGTGCCACTGCCAGTGTGACTGACCAGTGACCTGACCACACTGACCACCAGTATAGTTAGTAGTATACTTATATTGTGATTACCTGAAAAAGTTAAACACTCGTCGTGTGACTTCACTTGTGTGTTTTTTTTTTTTTTATTCTATAAAAATAAAACTCATTCTGCTGACAGACAGTGTCCAGCAGGTCCGTCATTATATAATATATAATATATACCTGTCCGGCTGCAGTAGTGATATATATATATTTTTTATATCATTTATCATCCAGTCGCAGCAGACACAGTACGGTAGTTCACGGCTGTGGCTACCTCTGTGTCTCTGCACTCGGCAGGCAGTCCGTCCATAATTGTAATACCACCTAACCGTGGATTTTTTTCATTCTTCTTTATACATACATAGTTACATAGACATCTTCTCTTTATCAACCAGTCTATATTAGCTGCAGACACAGTACAGTACGGTAGTTCACGGCTGTGGCTACCTCTGTGTCTGCACTCGGCAGGCAGTCCGTCCATAATTGTATACCACCTAACCGTGTTTTTTTTTCATTCTTCTTTATACATACATAGTTACATAGACATCTTCTCTTTATCAACCAGTCTATATTAGCTGCAGACACAGTACAGTACGGTAGTTCACGGCTGTGGCTACCTCTGTGTCTGCACTCGGCAGGCAGTCCGTCCATAATTGTATACCACCTAACCGTGGATTTTTTTCAGTCTTCTTTATACATACATAGTTACATAGACATCTTCTCTTTATCAACCAGTCTATATTAGCTGCAGACACAGTACAGTACGGTAGTGAAAGATCAAGATCCACTTCCACCTCGTGCTGAAGCTGCTGCCACTAGTCATGGCCGAGACGATGAAATGCCAGCAACGTCGTCTACCAAGGCCGATGCCCAATGTCATAGTACAGAGCATGTCAAATCCAAAACACCAAATATCAGAAAAAAAAGGACTCCAAAACCTAAAATAAAATTGTCGGAGGAGAAGCGTAAACTTGCCAATATGCCATTTACCACACGGAGTGGCAAGGAACGGCTGAGGCCCTGGCCTATGTTCATGGCTAGTGGTTCAGCTTCACATGAGGATGGAAGCACTCAGCCTCTCGCTAGAAAAATGAAAAGACTCAAGCTGGCAAAAGCAGCACAGCAAAGAACTGTGCATTCTTCGAAATCCCAAATCCACAAGGAGAGTCCAATTGTGTCGGTTGCGATGCCTGACCTTCCCAACACTGGACGTGAAGAGCATGCGCCTTCCACCATTTGCACGCCCCCTGCAAGTGCTGGAAGGAGCACCCGCAGTCCAGTTCCTGATAGTCAGATTGAAGATGTCAGTGTTGAAGTACACCAGGATGAGGAGGATATGGGTGTTGCTGGCGCTGGGGAGGAAATTGACCAGGAGGATTCTGATGGTGAGGTGGTTTGTTTAAGTCAGGCACCCGGGGAGACACCTGTTGTCCGTGGGAGGAATATGGCCGTTGACATGCCAGGTGAAAATACCAAAAAAATCAGCTCTTCGGTGTGGAGGTATTTCACCAGAAATGCGGACAACAGGTGTCAAGCCGTGTGTTCCCTTTGTCAAGCTGTAATAAGTAGGGGTAAGGACGTTAACCACCTCGGAACATCCTCCCTTATACGTCACCTGCAGCGCATTCATAATAAGTCAGTGACAAGTTCAAAAACTTTGGGTGACAGCGGAAGCAGTCCACTGACCAGTAAATCCCTTCCTCTTGTAACCAAGCTCACGCAAACCACCCCACCAACTCCCTCAGTGTCAATTTCCTCCTTCCCCAGGAATGCCAATAGTCCTGCAGGCCATGTCACTGGCAATTCTGACGAGTCCTCTCCTGCCTGGGATTCCTCCGATGCATCCTTGCGTGTAACGCCTACTGCTGCTGGCGCTGCTGTTGTTGCCGCTGGGAGTCGATGGTCATCCCAGAGGGGAAGTCGTAAGCCCACTTGTACTACTTCCAGTAAGCAATTGACTGTTCAACAGTCCTTTGCGAGGAAGATGAAATATCACAGCAGTCATCCTACTGCAAAGCGGATAACTGAGGCCTTGACAACTATGTTGGTGTTAGACGTGCGTCCGGTATCCGCCGTTAGTTCACAGGGAACTAGACAATTTATTGAGGCAGTGTGCCCCCGTTACCAAATACCATCTAGGTTCCACTTCTCTAGGCAGGCGATACCGAGAATGTACACGGACGTCAGAAAAAGACTCACCAGTGTCCTAAAAAATGCAGTTGTACCCAATGTCCACTTAACCACGGACATGTGGACAAGTGGAGCAGGGCAGGGTCAGGACTATATGACTGTGACAGCCCACTGGGTAGATGTATGGACTCCCGCCGCAAGAACAGCAGCGGCGGCACCAGTAGCAGCATCTCGCAAACGCCAACTCTTTCCTAGGCAGGCTACGCTTTGTATCACCGCTTTCCAGAATACGCACACAGCTGAAAACCTCTTACGGCAACTGAGGAAGATCATCGCGGAATGGCTTACCCCAATTGGACTCTCCTGTGGATTTGTGGCATCGGACAACGCCAGCAATATTGTGTGTGCATTAAATATGGGCAAATTCCAGCACGTCCCATGTTTTGCACATACCTTGAATTTGGTGGTGCAGAATTTTTTAAAAAACGACAGGGGCGTGCAAGAGATGCTGTCGGTGGCCAGAAGAATTGCGGGACACTTTCGGCGTACAGGCACCACGTACAGAAGACTGGAGCACCACCAAAAACTACTGAACCTGCCCTGCCATCATCTGAAGCAAGAAGTGGTAACGAGGTGGAATTCAACCCTCTATATGCTTCAGAGGTTGGAGGAGCAGCAAAAGGCCATTCAAGCCTATACAATTGAGCACGATATAGGAGGTGGAATGCACCTGTCTCAAGTGCAGTGGAGAATGATTTCAACGTTGTGCAAGGTTCTGATGCCCTTTGAACTTGCCACACGTGAAGTCAGTTCAGACACTGCCAGCCTGAGTCAGGTCATTCCCCTCATCAGGCTTTTGCAGAAGAAGCTGGAGGCATTGAAGATGGAGCTAAAAGGGAGCGATTCCGCTAGGCATGTGGGACTTGTGGATGCAGCCCTTAATTCGCTTAACAAGGATTCACGGGTGGTCAATCTGTTGAAATCAGAGCACTACATTTTGGCCACCGTGCTCGATCCTAGATTTAAAGCCTACCTTGGATCTCTCTTTCCGGCAGACACAAGTCTGCTGGGGTTGAAAGACCTGCTGGTGACAAAATTGTCAAGTCAAGCGGAACGCGACCTGTCAACATCTCCTCCTTCACATTCTCCCGCAACTGGGGGTGCGAGGAAAAGGCTCAGAATTCCGAGCCCACCCGCTGGCGGTGATGCAGGGCAGTCTGGAGCGACTGCTGATGCTGACATCTGGTCCGGACTGAAGGACCTGACAACGATTACGGACATGTCGTCTACTGTCACTGCATATGATTCTCTCAACATTGATAGAATGGTGGAGGATTATATGAGTGACCGCATCCAAGTAGGCACGTCACACAGTCCGTACTTATACTGGCAGGAAAAAGAGGCAATTTGGAGGCCCTTGCACAAACTGGCTTTATTCTACCTAAGTTGCCCTCCCACAAGTGTGTACTCCGAAAGAGTGTTTAGTGCCGCCGCTCACCTTGTCAGCAATCGGCGTACGAGGTTACATCCAGAAAATGTGGAGAAGATGATGTTCATTAAAATGAATTATAATCAATTCCTCCGCGGAGACATTGACCAGCAGCAATTGCCTCCACAAAGTACACAGGGAGCTGAGATGGTGGATTCCAGTGGGGACGAATTGATAATCTGTGAGGAGGGGGATGTACACGGTGATATATCGGAGGGTGAAGATGAGGTGGACATCTTGCCTCTGTAGAGCCAGTTTGTGCAAGGAGAGATTAATTGCTTCTTTTTTGGGGGGGGTCCAAACCAACCCGTCATATCAGTCACAGTCGTGTGGCAGACCCTGTCACTGAAATGATGGGTTGGTTAAAGTGTGCATGTCCTGTTTTGTTTATACAACATAAGGGTGGGTGGGAGGGCCCAAGGACAATTCCATCTTGCACCTCTTTTTTCTTTTCTTTTTCTTTGCATCATGTGCTGATTGGGGAGGGTTTTTTGGAAGGGACATCCTGCGTGACACTGCAGTGCCACTCCTAGATGGGCCCGGTGTTTGTGTCGGCCACTAGGGTCGCTAATCTTACTCACACAGTCAGCTACCTCATTGCGCCTCTTTTTTTCTTTGCGTCATGTGCTGTTTGGGGTGGGTTTTTTGGAAGGGACATCCTGCGTGACACTGCAGTGCCACTCCTAGATGGGCCCGGTGTTTGTGTCGGCCACTAGGGTCGCTAATCTTACTCACACAGCTACCTCATTGCGCCTCTTTTTTTCTTTGCGTCATGTGCTGTTTGGGGAGGGTTTTTTGGAAGGGCCATCCTGCGTGACACTGCAGTGCCACTCCTAGATGGGCCCGGTGTTTGTGTCGGCCACTAGGGTCGCTAATCTTACTCACACAGCTACCTCATTGCGCCTCTTTTTTTCTTTGCGTCATGTGCTGTTTGGGGAGGGTTTTTTGGAAGGGACATCCTGCGTGACACTGCAGTGCCACTCCTAGATGGGCCCGGTGTTTGTGTCGGCCACTAGGGTCGCTTATCTTACTCACACAGCGACCTCGGTGCAAATTTTAGGACTAAAAATAATATTGTGAGGTGTGAGGTATTCAGAATAGACTGAAAATGAGTGTAAATTATGGTTTTTGAGGTTAATAATACTTTGGGATCAAAATGACCCCCAAATTCTATGATTTAAGCTGTTTTTTAGTGTTTTTTGAAAAAAACACCCGAATCCAAAACACACCCGAATCCGACAAAAAAAATTCGGTGAGGTTTTGCCAAAACGCGTTCGAACCCAAAACACGGCCGCGGAACCGAACCCAAAACCAAAACACAAAACCCGAAAAATTTCAGGCGCTCATCTCTAGATTTGAATATCCCATGTTCTGGGTACATTTTCGAAACATATTTTTCCAGCTGCGGCCACATACTGTATACACAGCAGGAGCTTTGCAACAATAACCATAGAAATCTATGCACTGTAATCCATATAATGAAAGACCAAAAAAGGTGTCTGGTTGCTATAAGTTAGTGTACATGTTACTCCATGCACTCTACTGTTTTTTTTTTGCATCTTATATATATATATATATATATATATATGTTACATATAACATGTTCAACGTTTTTTATTCTGTCTAACTAATGGGGGATGCAACTGAGGGTGAATTGGCGTTGCTGCAGCATTTAAACGCCAGCAACGGCAGCCTGACTCGCACCCTTCACACTGCCAATTAGCACCCATATAGACTGCCATGTGTTATTTATAGTCTTATTAAATCTGTTTCCACTTATAAATTGTTTCATTATCAAGTCACCATATTGTCAGTTATAAAGACATTCAGTAGGGCAGGATGTACTAACCTATGACGGCACATTCCACCAAAATAACATATGCGATTAGTATCGCAAAGGACAGCTCTTGCCCTTTGCGAAGCTGGGCAAGAGATGTCCTTTGCATTACTCAGCCTCTGAGCTAAAGCCGCAGCATCCAGGAGTTAGTATATATGAATGCAGTATAAAAGCCAGAAAACTGAGTTTTTATGGCATTTTACCTTTAGTACAACCCACCCAGAAAAACAAGGGGATAGAAGATAAAAGTGGGATAAATAAAGTGGTTTTCTAGCCAAGAGTTCTCAGTCATAAGTTTGCAAGAAACTACCATCATTTATGCAGTTGGAGGGCAGGGCCGCCATCAAGGAGGTGCCCTGTGTACAGTTGTCCTGGGCTGCTCGAACTACCCGCCGCCGCTATTCCCGGCGGCCGCCGCTGGTGGGACTGTCTACGGCCACCGCTGCTAGCACTCCAACTGCCTGCCGCTATTCCCTTCTCCTGTCTGCCCTTCTGCTGTCTGCCTGCTGACCACCACAGATCCTAACAAGCAAGCTGCAGGCTGAAGCTTGCTGTTTAATAAAGTTATTGCAGGATGCGGCGCGGCGTGACATCATGACGTCATGCCGCGCAAGTGAAGAGAAGAGGAGCCGCTGCGCTGAAGAGCTCAGGAGCAAAGACAGAGTGGGAGAGAAGACAGATTTGCAAGGGGTAAATATGCATTTATGTAATTGTCGTGAGAGTGAGGCAAAAGGGGGCCTGTGGGCTGGCTATCATTTCAGCAATCGGACTCACATCATATTTTTATTGCTCTGATTAACCCCTTCAGTGGAAATAAAAAAAAACACACCTCCCAGGGCAGCCCTGGTGGATGGTTAAGCTTATATCTTCTGTATTGCTTTCTTGTTATTGCAACTGGTTTGAATATGTTATGTACAGTACCTACCCGTAGAACCTCTCTGCATATATATGCAATCCAGTCCTCTTTAAAGCAGTTGCCTTTGGTCTTTTTCACCAAGTCTGTAACCGACCCTGCTCCACAGTACTCCATAACCAGCTGTATGGGAAATTGGGAATGAGAACATTTTCATTCAGTACCAGTAAATATGTGCTTATAGAAATGATAGGGAAACTTGTCAACTCATTAACATGAACTGCCTGCTGATCCTGCTACTCCATTAGGTCAATATGACATGGAAGGTCTAACTTCAAAGTACTAGTTTAAGTATTTTTGATCATTGCTTCAAGTAGCCTAGAACAAAATAATTTCTGCATCTGAGTACTGATCCTGTGATATACCCACAATAGTATGTATTTTATCATCTCTTTTCATTGTGCAAATCGCTTCTTTACAATAACTTCTTTTGAATGTTTTTTTTACATACAGTACTATAAGAGCCAAACATTTTAAGATTTTTGCTAATTACTCGCGATATCTTCATGGGTGCGAGTTAGCACTGAAACAGCCTGAACTCGCAAAAACTGCTTGTAGAACCATTGGGGCTGAGAAAGGGCCACGAGAGGTGCGAGATGCTGTGCCATTGCTGGCGTTTCAACACCGTGACAACTTGCAACCTTTGCGGGTAATTGGATTGAACCCCTAGACCAATTATATTACTTATATAAGTAATAAAATCAAGGAAAATTAGCTGCACGTTGTAGCACCAAATGCTTTTTCCTGCCCACCTTAATAGGAAAGTAGGTAAGTTTCAAAGGGGAGCATTGGTTTTCTAGGAGAACTCCTGTTCTTATGGATAGTCCCAGACATTTCGGGAGAGAAAGCAAGTACATCTCTTATATTGTTAAAACAAAATACAGTATCATTTGTGGATGATGAAACTATAACAAATGATCATACATTAGATTTTCTTGGATGAAAATTTTGGCCCAAAAGCAGTCAGACTGAAGACTATGTATAGCAGTTACTATAGGTTAAAATAAAACTATTAGACATTACTATTGTGCCAGAACAAAGGTGGGCTAGTTTGTCTTGGTTGAGGATTAAAAGAATGTCGAGCACCACCTTCCGCATTAAGTGTGTTTGGAAGCTTAGGGGGGCCTGGACCCATGTTATATAGTTGCATACCAATTTTCTGGATTTGCTTGCTATACAAATGGGTCTGACCCACTGCCCTGCCTCAATGGTATGGCATTCCATTTTCAGTGAGAGGTATTTGTAGTGGATGTTATGATGGTATGGGGCACTGTAATTTTGCATAATCTTACCTGCTTATTATAATGTATAATATGAACTGGAGGACACTATAAAGTTATACAATATGAGCTGGGGCACTATAATGAATATGAGGTGGAGTGCACTATAGTGTGGCATAATATGAACAGTGGGCACTGTAATGTGGCATAATGTAAACTGTAGACACTGTATGCCATAATGTGAATTGGTGGTACTGTGTGGCAAAATGTGTACTGGCAGCCCTATAATGTGACATAATGTGAACTAGGGCACTACTATGGGGCATAACATTAACTAGAGCACTACTATGGGGTATTAGATTTACTGCTGCGGAGAGGTGTCAATCTAGAAGCATTGTGACAGGGGTCCCTTCAAAATGTTGCTAGTGGGCCCAAAAAGTTCTAGCCACCCCCTGCTGCTGGTAGGCCTCATGCACATGTAACTTTTGCCACCTATAGAAGTTACCCAGAGCTGATCATCCTGTCCCGCTGGGCACTTCTTGATAAAAGCACCATAGTATGTAGCAATGTTTCTGTGGTGTGAGTACTTCTTCAGCATGTTTATTTCAAGTTTTATTTCTTCTTCTTCTTCCTGAAAAAAACAACACAAATGTAATTTATATAATTTAGATGAAAATGAGGCAGCTACCTCAAGTCAAAAAGGAGCAAAACCACGTGTAGCTGCTGGTTGGGCTAATTTTAGATGTGCTGGCATACAGTTAGAAATGGGTAGTCCTAGCTGCATTCTAAGCTGTATTGTAAAACAAGGCTGTAAAAGCAGTCAGTAGCCTCCCTGCTTTACAACTATAAGATTAGCTGAAGGCTGCATAAGCCTGAGGCCATATAAGAGCCCAATTTTTTGTGATTGGTTGTTTATGACTAAGCAGTTGCTAGGTAGATTAGTTTTTCTCTGGTATTTTTCCTATAGGATTATAGGGCTGTCTGTCAAGGGTTTAGGGGTTGGTCTCGGAATAATATATAAGCCATAGTCATGTGCCTCAGACTTCCTCTTGCCACTTTGGAATGGCCCAGGAAGGCTGAGTACTGATTTCATTATATACTGTTATAGTTATATTATTATTTTTTGTATTGTGTCCTCACTGCGCTGTGCTGGCTCCCCCCTCCCCCCTTCAACTGGTTTTATCCTTTATCCATTATAGTGCTTGGCTCCTGTTCCCCCCCTGCTGTGCCGCGTCCAGGAGGGTCTGCTCTACTCCCCCCCTGTCGCTTAGCTTCGGCCTCGAGCTTCCGGCGCTCGTTCCCGGAGCGTGGCCTCCCCTTATCCCCGTCCCGGCGCCTGATAGAGCGCGGCGGGTCGGACCACTGCGGCCCGCGCTTCTCCCCCTGCTCTCGTCCGGCCGGGGCGCGCAGTGCCCCTGCCACAGCGGTCCCTGGTGGTGTGCGGCCGCGGTCTCGGGGGTCACCACCGGCGGCCGTGGGGCTGCGGGCGGCTCCGTGCTTCGGCCCGGCAATTCTCCTGTCGCTTCTCCTGCCTCCTACCCGTTACGGCCCGGCTATAGGCTCCGGCGCCCACGTGGTGCCTGGCGGCCCAGGGCTGGCTGCGGGAGGAGGGGGGGTGGGTCCTGGGGGCCGGGGTTTGAGCTGGGGCTGCAGCTGTTCCGGGGTGCCCCCAGCTTCTACTGCAATGGGTGCTGGCAGGGTGTTCCCCTATGTGGGGGAGCTGGTTTTTTGTGGTCCCTCGCTGGGGTGGGGGGGCATGATGGCCTAGGCGCCCGGGTTTTCAGGCGGGTGTCCGCTGGTGGCTGCGGGGTGCGCGGGCGGCTCCCTTGCTGGGGGTCCCCGACCGCGGTGCTCGTGGGGCGGCTCTGCTGTGTGTGAACCCCCCACTTCTCATTCGGGCTGTTCAGTCCTCCTCCCTCCCCGTTTCCCGGCTTGTAGGTGCCCACGGATGGGCAGGTTTGGCCGGTGCGGGGATGGCGGCGCGGTCGTCTCCGGCGGCATCTTTCCACCTGCCTGGTCCTATGTTTCCCCGGCTGCGGGTTATTGCCCCCCCCATGGCTTCCGGCCTGCATCATTGGGTACGCCCCGTGGGTTACGGCCGCCCTTCTGCCGCTATTTCCTCCCCACCATGCGGGGGTCCCTGTCGCTTCA
Organism: Pseudophryne corroboree; assembly: GCF_028390025.1. Lineage (NCBI taxonomy): Eukaryota > Metazoa > Chordata > Amphibia > Anura > Myobatrachidae > Pseudophryne > Pseudophryne corroboree. The sequence goes on along the minus strand of NC_086451.1, from coordinate 305,260,617 downwards.
GCCCGCTGCCCCCCCCGGTTTGCGGCATTTTACTTGCCCCCCCCCTCCCGTCTGGGCCTCCTGTTTCGTGGTGGAAGCACGGGCGCTTCCTGTCTTGTTGTCCCCTCTGTTTTGTCTGCGCAGGTGTCTGCGGGGGTGGGGGAGTCAGGCCTTCGGCAGGGAGGAACCGGAGGCCGAGGAGGGATGCGGCTGCAGCGGCAGCGATCAGTAAATATCGTCTGACCTTTAACTACAGCTAACCGTGTCCGTGTCGTTTTTTTAGTGTGTCGTTATTTTAGTGGTAAACTAGCTTAAAGAAGTGTTTCTGTCAATCGCAATAAAATTATGGGCGCCTTAGATTAGCTGAAGGCTGCATAAGCCTGAGGCCATATAAGAGCCCAATTTTTTGTGATTGGTTGTTTATGACTAAGCAGTTGCTAGGTAGATTAGTTTTTCTCTGGTATTTTTCCTATAGGATTATAGGGCTGTCCGTCAAGGGTTTAGGGGTTGGTCTCGGAATAATATATAAGCCATAGTCATGTGCCTCAGACTTCCTCTTGCCATTTTGGAATGCCCTCCCGCCCGCCCTGACTATATTTTTTCCTGTATCTTGTCTTTCTCGGTGGGCTCTTGACAGCCAGATTGGCGGGAAGTCGCTTCCAACCGGCGGTCAGATAGGCATAAGTGGTCATTGTGGGGCACCCTCTTTAGAAGGACGGCAGGTGTGTCCTTACCTTGCGGTTGGACATTTAGACATTCCCCTGCGGGAACTGAACGTTTGCCAGAGAAAAGAGTGGTGAGTCCTGCACAATGCGGGTTATGCAGGGAGGAGGCGGTGTTGTGGTTTAGTCCCCTCCTCAGTTTTTATGTTTCAATCTAAATGACTGGAGCTGGTGTCTGGTAGCGACTTTTCCTTTGCCATCCTCCAATATAAAATCAATTAAATTACAATTATAGTTTAAAGAACAGGTCAGCGATCAATAAATATCGTCTGACCTTTAACTACAGCTAACCGTGTCCGTGTCGTTATTTTAGTGTGTCGTTATTTTAGTGGTAAGCTAGCTTAAAGAAGTGTTTCTGTCAATCGCAATAAAATTATGGGCGCCTTAATATATTTGTACCCATTGTATTGCAGTTGGGTTTGTACCTGGAGCACATTGCTACTTGTTTTCACAATTTTGATTATAATGTCGAGTACACACTAGACAACATGCAAACAGTACGATGTCATTCGCAATTTCTCTTGAACTCCCGGACAAACGATATTGGGGGTCATTCCGAGTTGATCGCTCGCTAGCAGTTTTTAGCAGCCATACAAACGCTATGCCACCTCCCACTGGGAGTATATGTTTGCTTAGCAAAAGTGCGAACGAAATTTTTTTTGTGCAGTTTTAGAGTAGCTCCAAACCTACTCCTAGCTTGCGATCATTTCAGACTGTTCAGTTCCTGTTTTGACATCACAAACATGCCCTGCGTTCGGCCAGCCACGCCTGCGTTTTTTCTGGCACACCTACATTTTTTCGAACACTCCCTGAAAACGGTCAGTTGACACCCAGAAACGCCCACTTCATGTCAATCACTCTGCGGCCAGCAGTGCGACTGAAAAACGTTGCTAGACACTGTGAAACTACATCGTTCGTAGTAATAGTACTTCGCGCATGCGCATTGCGCCGCATACTCATGCGCAGAAGTGCCGTTTTTTTTGCCTAATCGCTGCACAGCGAACGATAGCAGCTAGCGATCAACTCGGAATGACCCCCCATTGTGCGTACACACTGAGCGATTTTACAAATGACTAAACAATATACACGAGTCATTTAGCACTGCCAATTTGTTGGGGTTTAGCCTAATTTAAACACACTGCACGATTTGCTGCTAGTGATTAGCGACATTTTCAAAATTATGTTGCATGTACAGACAGCAGGACATTGCTAGCGACCCGCTGGAGCCCGCATCGCTAGCGATATAGTGCATACACACTGAACGATTTTAAGAATTTGCAAGAACAAATGGTCGCTATTGGCAAATATGTTTAAAATGTAATCTAGTGTGTACCCAGCTTGACTCTCAATCAGGTCAATACCGTATGTTAGTGCTTCTCAAACTGTGTGCCCTGGGGTGCCTCGGGACACTTGCAGGGGTGCCCTGGGTTGGTGGTCCTGGACCAATTCAAATTATTTATGGTTAATGTAATAGGCAAAACCAGTGCTGGTGGCTGCCAGTCATAAAATATGTGGACACACAGAAGCAAATCTTGTCCCTCACCATGCAACTGAAACTAAGGATGACATATAAACACAATTTACTTATTGTTATATATTTTTTGAAATTTCTCAATAAGAAACTTTTGACCAAGGGGTGCCATGAAAAATTCTGATACGCTAGGATGCCGTGATTCAAAAAACGTTTGAGAACCACTGCCGTGTGTGCATTGGGGGTAATTCCAAGTTGATCGCAGCAGGACATTTTTTAGCAGTTGGGCAAAACCATGTGCACTGCAGGTGTGGCAGATATAACATTTGCAGAGAGAGTTAGATTTGGGTGGGTTATTTTATTTCTGTGCAGGGTAGATACTGGCTGCTTTATTTTTACACTGCAAATTAGATTGCAGATTGAACACACCACACCCAAATCTAACTCTCTCTGCAGATGTTATATCTGCCTCCCCTGCAGTGCACATGGTTTTGCCCAATTGCTAACAGAATTCCTACTGCGATCAACTTGGAATTACCCCCATTGTCTGATAATGTGTTGGATCTCTGAAGCAATATCTCCGATGCACAACGTATTTGTATAATGATATTGATGTTTAACAAATGGGGAACTTCTGTGCACAATCTGGGAAGTCTGAGTTGATCTGATGTGCCTCGTTGCCTGGTTTTAGGAAGAGAAAAGGAGAATTGTAACTGCATTGTGCTGCCACTTGGACCTCTTTCACTGATGCCTAAAATGCAGGGGCATAAATACAGGAGACAATGGAAGGCAGACCCTTCTCCATTGCTCCAGGTTCTGCTTCTGCTATACACGCCCCGGAGCAGGAATAAGCAGGGAGCAAGGGGCATTTTGCCGCGGCCCTCCCTCTCCCTGTGTGTGTGCTTCTGGGGTGGTGGAAATGAATGTGGATAGGGGTGGGTGAATGTGATCTGTAGGAGGCAGGACCCTTCCACAGCCCCGCCAATAGCAGCTGGCACCTATGGGGTAAGACTGTAGCTGTACAGGGGACACTGGCAGCTGCACAGTGCAACATTCTTAGCAGATTACTCAGGCCGGGCCCCTCTAAACCCCTCCATTTTGGCACCCCACGAGAGTGTGTGTCTAGTTGCAGCTGGGACAGGTGTTATTAGTGAATGTGAATGGGGTGGTGAGGGCACCAGCAACAATCTCGCCTCCGGGCTCCTTGTATGAACTTACGCCCCTGCTATCATGTATGTCTTACATTGCAAACCTTGTGCATGCTATCTAATAGTTAAGCAATTACTTGCATTGGTTATTGAACATCTGACAATGCAATGTAATTTACAGTACAATGCAGATATTTTATTAAACCTTTTAGCATGTGCCCTAGCAATAATTAGATTTCTGCTGCGGGGTACACTGGGCTCCACAAGGATTGGACAATGGGGTGTAGAGTAGGATCTTGATCCGAGGCACCAACAGGCTCAAAGCTTTGACTGTTCCCAGAATGCACAGCGCCGCCTCCTCTATAACCCCGCCTCCCTGCACAGGAGCTCAGTTTTGTAAGTTGGTGCTGCAGTAAGCAGGCACTGAACAGAGGGGCTGCTCCAGGCAGCCCTAAGAAAAGCTTTTTATGAGGTAAAAAGTGAAGACTTCAAGGGCAGCAGCGGTGGTAAATGTCTTGTGACATTCTCTGCTGCAGCTCCAGCTCTCCCCAGCGGTGCTGTACACTCCTGAGCCCTGGTTGCCGGGTACCTACAGCGGAGGCTCCGGTTTTATTCACGTTAGACACACTTGGCTGGGGCTCTCCAGGATCGCGTGGCCGCGCTTCGGGAGGTGGTAAGTGGGTCCCGCTTGCGGGACTTGATCTTTATCGCGATCCGGCGCGGTCAGTGGGAGGCGGGCTGCGCGCGCTGGCGGTGGACACTGTGGATACAGGCGATCCCACTAGATCACCAGGGCATGGGCGCAGGTCAGGTTTTCTCTCTAAACCAATTCTTATATCGCCCACAGTACCCGGTGGTTTTGCCAGCAGAGGGGATAAGGCTTAGACCTGAAGCCCCTCCCCCAGCCCCAGGGCGCCATTTCTAGCAAGTGTTCCCACCCTGGAGCTGCATATCTGTCTTTTCCTCACTCCCTGTCAGTGTATGCGGCGCCATTATCCCTCAGCTCACTGTTCCTGGGACTGCTTGGGCAAATACTCCTATGTAAAGCCGCCTGGTTGTCAGTGCTGTGACTTTACATGACACTTAAGTATTCTACCTGCCTTTTTTAGTCAGTGTTAGTAAGAAAGAGTGCATTTAGTCAGGGTTTTCTAGTACAATTACCCTGTGATATACATCCAGTTCTTACTGTGTACTGTTATATCATTTGTTATATAGCTGTGTAAGCTAGTCCAGTGCAGTATTATTGTCAGTAATAACCTCTGCATTGTACAAACTGTGACTATCTGTGTGTGCATTTGATAGCTGAGTGGTGTCCATTTCGTGTCTTTCACTCAACCTGCTATCCCTATATTCTATAACCTGAGGGGGCTTGGTGCGTCAGGTTTTATCTAATATAGGATTTTCACAAAGATATACTGTATTACGTATTTTTCTCAGTGATTCAGTCACCATATCTCTCCTTTATCTCTGCTAGTGCTGACTACACTGCGCAGGGGTTTGGGTTTAGGGATATAGTGCTGCTGATAATTGTACTGTGTTACCTCATACTGCAAGTTATATCATGTCTGCTTCTGAGGGTAATGGTTCTGGGGCTGAACACACTGCCGCTGTTGCTGAAGCCACAGACCCATATGAGGAGAATATAGCAGCTGTGGGCTCTGGTTCTGGTGGGCTCCTTGCCCCCCAGTGGGACTGTGGCAACGGAGGCACATACTGACCCACCGTGGGACGCTTTTTCCACGCTTCTGCATACGCTAGTTCATAAACTAACACCCCCTATGGGGCCCCCAATGCCGGTACAACCGTATGTGGTCCCTGCAGCTAACCCGCCGTGGGCGGACGATTTATCTGCTCAGTTAAAGAAGTTGAACCAGTCTCTGACTACTAAAAAGTCTGACCATCGCTCGCCTAAATCCAAGGGGTCCTCTAAGCGAGCGCTTGTCTCCTCACAATCCACTGCTGTCACTGACACCTCGTCTGATGAAGACGGCACGTATACTGACCCCACAGGTTCTGACTCAGATACGGCTGATGGGGAGGGTAGTTCACATGTGGATGTTCCTGATCTTTTGGAGGCTATTAAGTTAATTCTACAGATTACGGATGATCCCGAGCCATCCGTCCCGCCTAAGAAACCAGATAGGTTCAAGCGTCAGAAGGTGGTTAAACAAGTTTTACCTCACTCTGACCACCTAATGGATATACGTCAGGAACCCTGGGAAAACCCGGGTACGAAGTTTGTGCCTCACAAGAAGATGCTGGCTCGCTATCCCCAGTTGACTCACATGTGGCCAGGATGGTGGTTTCCTCAGCTCTGCCTGTCACTACCGTCACGTCTCTAAAAGAGCCTACGGATAAGCATGTGGAGGGTTGTCTGAAAGCGATTTACACCCTCACGGGTGCTGCGCAAAGGCCCACTATTGCAGCTACATGGGCTGCCGAGGCTATTGAAGTGTGGGCGTTGGTGTTAGATACTGAAATCTCCTCTGACCATGCTAGACAATGCTTGTCATATATTGTCACAGCTTCTCGCTATATTGAAGAGGCGGCTTCGGATGCCGGTATCCTAGCAGCCAAGGCCTCTACTACGTCAGTCCTGGCTCGCCGGATATTGTGGCTGAGATCCTGGTCTGTGGATCTGGACTCTAGAAAAATCCTGGAGGTACTCCCTTTCAAGGGAGATATTCTGTTTGGGGAGGACTTAAATAAGATAGTGGCTGACTTGGCTACTGCCAAAACTGCCTGTCTACCAAATACCGCTCCTTCTGTGTCGAAGGCTAAAGGTACGTCCTTTCGCCCCTTTCGCCCTTCAGGTAAAGCAAAAGGTCAGGCGTACCACAAGCAGGCCCGCACTTCCAAACCTGGTAAGCCGAAGCCCAAAAGAACCTGGGCTGCCCATCAGCTAGCTTCCAAGACCGATAAGCCTGCCGCATGACAGGGCGGGCCTCCCTGGGGGTTGGGGGGGCCGGCTTCCAGGGTATACCCAGGAATGGTTGAAGACCACTTCAGATGCCTGGGTATGGGAAGTCGTCACTCGAGGTTACGCCATAGCCTTCAAAAACCGACCTCCTCATCGATTTTGCCAGACAGACGTCCCGTCGGACCAGACAAAGGCAAACACTCTGCATTCGGTGGTACAGACCCTCCTGCATACAGGAGTTGTAGTACAGGTGCCTCTTGCTCAGAGGGGCCGGGGGTACTATTCTCCGCTGTTTCTAGTCCCGAAACCGAATGGGTCCTCTCCGCCCATTCTCAACCTCAAGGCATTGAACAAGTTTGTGAAGGTTTCCCAGTTCCGTATGGAAACCCTTTGCTCTATAGTTCTGGCCTTGGAACCTGGGGACTACACGGTCTCCCTGGATATACAGGATGCTTACCTGCATATTCCTATAGCAGGGTCTCATCAGCATTACCTGAGGTTCGCTATTGGCAATCTTCATTACCAGTTTCGGGCTTTACCTTTTGGTTTAACAACGGCTCCGCGAGTTTTCACCAAAGTAATGGCGGTGATGACGGTGGTACTCCGCAGTCAAGGGGTCAGGATACTGCCATACCTGGACGACTTGTTAATCCTGGCAAATTCCCCAGAACTTCTCCTGTGTCATCTGGATATGACGGTCCGGTTTCTACAAGCCCACGGGTGGCTCATCAACTGGAAGAAATCCTCCCTGATCCCTGGTCAGAGCATGGTGCACCTGGGAGCGCTATTGGACACTCACAACCAGCGGTTGTTCTTGTCTCAGGAGAAAGTCCTGAAGCTTCAGGACAGGATTTGTTGCTTCCTTTCTCGTCCGCAAGTGTCGATACATTCGGCGATGCAGGTGCTGGGCCTCATGGTCTCAGCATTCGACATGGTGGAGTATGCTCAATTCCATTCTCGCCCCCTCCAGAGGCTGATTCTAGCCAAGTGGGATGGCCTGCCTCACCGGATCAGGTCTCACATGATCTCATTGACTCCGGAGGTCCGTCTGTCGCTACTTTGGTGGCTCCGGGACCAACAGTTGTGCAGGGACCGTCCCTTCTGGATATCCAACTGGGTCTTGTTGACGACAGATGCCAGTCTAAGAGGTTGAGGCGCGGTGCTGGAGCAACACTCCCTTCAGGGTCGGTGGACCAAGGAGGACTCTCTCCTCTCGATCAACATTCTGGAATTGCGGGCGGTCTTCAATGCGTTGAACCTGGCCCAGCATTTAATTCAGAACCGTCCTGTTCAAATACAGTCGGACAACGCCACCACAGTGGCTTACATAAATCATCAAGGCGGCACTCGAAGCCGTTTGGCAATGAAGGAAGTTTCACGGATTCTACGTTGGGCGGAACGCCATCTACCGGCCACATCGGCAATATTCATTCCGGGAGTCCTGAATTGGGAAGCGGACTTTCTCAGTCATCAGGACTTGCATGCCGGTGAGTGGAGCCTCCATCCAGAAGTGTTTCAACTCCTAGTGGAAAAGTGGGGTCTTCCAGACGTGGATCTGATGGCGTCTCGACACAGTCACAAGGTTCCGGTCTTCGGAGCAAGGACAAGGGATCCTCAAGCAGCATTCGTGGATCCTTGGGACTTGTTGGTGGTTTTGGAGGCATTGCAGGAGCCTCTGTTTGAACCCCTGGGTTCAGCTGACCTTAAGTGGCTTTCCCTTAAGGTGGTGTTCTTGCTGGCTATTGCCTCTGCTAGAAGAGTGTCGGATCTGGGTGCCTTGTCTTGTAGTTCCCCATATCTGATTTTTCACCGTGACCGGGCGGTTCTAGGACTCGTCCCAGATATTTACCTAAGGTGGTTTCTTCGTTCCACCTTAATTAGGAGATTGTGGTTCCGGCCTTTGTCTCTCCTGATTTGTCTCCCAAAGAGCGGTCTTTGGATGTGGTACGGGCTCTCCGTATCTACGTGAAGAGAACTGCTTCTATTCAAAAATCTTATTCTCTCTTTGTTTTGTTTGGATTTCACAAACGTGGCTGGCCTGCTCACAAGCAGACCCTGGCCAGATGGATTAGAATGGTGATTGCACATGCTTATGTGAAGGCTGGTCTGTCCGCTCCTGCTCACATTACGGCCCATTCTACTCGGTCTGTTGGACCTTCTTGGGCGGCCCAACGTGGTGGGACCCTTGAACAATTGTGCATGGCGGCTACGTGGTCCTCCGGGAACACATTCATAAGGTTCTATGCCTTCGATACTGCCGCTTCCCAGGATGCTTCCTTTGGACGCCGGGTTCTTGTGCCCGCTACAGTGCGTCCCCTCCCATAAGGAACTGCTTTAGGACATCCCCATTGTCCAATCCTTGTAGAGCCCAGTGTACCCCGCAGCAGAAAACGAGATTTATGGTAAGAACTTACCTTTGTTAAATCTCTTTCTGCGAGGTACACTGGGCTCCACAAGGCGCCCACCCTGACGCACTTAGCTTCTTTGGGTTGGTATGGCAGCGGAATCGGACGGGAGGTGGCGAGTGCAGCAAATCCCTTGTGGGCTCGGTGGCGACCTACGGGCGCCACGGGTTCTATTCCTACTCTATGAGTGTCGTGGAATAGTCCCTGTTGGTTGGCATGCCGACCGTCAGGATTGTGAAGGGGCGGGATGTAGGGGGAGGTTATGAGACCGTCGGTCTCCTAACTGCCGGTCACAGAACTACATCCCCTTTGGATGAAATAGATTGCAAATAATCAGGCATTTCAACACATCTATAACTATAAGAAATACAGTAGAAGGGAAGCTTCAGAAAGGAGTTGTACTGTCCTACATGTTGCTACTGAACCATCACACAGGATGAGTCTGAATAAATCCCAATAACTGCCTTCCATCTCTATCTTTTGTGTGGTCACTTGCTTGTGTTGTAATATTGATGTGCATCTAGGCAATTATATTGTGGGGTGGTTTGTGTCTATGAAACAGTTATATAAGTATGTGTGTGTACATATATATGGGAGGGTTTTGTACTGATTGTGTGCTGCTGTTGTTGTTATTACAGGTTGAGTATCCCATATCCAAATATTCCGAAATACGGAATATTCCGAAATACAGACTTTTTTGAGTGAGAGTGAGATAGTGAAACCTTTGTTTTTTGATGGCTCAATGTACACAAACTTTGTTTAATACACAAAGTTATTAAAAATGCATTCTGTGCTTATATTTAGGTCCCATCACCATGATATCTCCTTATGGTATGCAATTACAGGTTGAGTATCCCTTATCCAAATATTCCGAAATACGGAATATTCATAAATACGGAATTTTTTGAGTGAGAGTGAGATAGTGAAACCTTTGTTTTATGATGGCTCAATGTACACAAACTATGTTTAATACACAAAGTTATTAAAAATATTGTGTTAAATGACCTTCAGGCTGTGTGTATAAGGTGTATATGAAACATAAATGATTTGTGTGAATTTACACACACTTTGTTTAATGCACAAAGTTATTTAAAATATTGGCTAAAATGACCTTCAGGCTGTGTATATAAGGTGTATATGAAACATAAATGCATCCTGTGCTTAGAGTTAGGTCCCATCACCATTATATCTCATTATGGTATGCAATTATTCCAAAATACGGAAAATCCGATATCCAAAATAGTTCTGGTCCCAAGCATTTTGGATAAGGGATACTCAACCTGTATTCCAAAATACGGAAAAATCCGATATCCAAAATACCTCTGGTCCCAAGCATTTTGGATAAGGGATACTCAACCTGTATAATTATTATTATTATTATTATTATTATTATTATTATTATTATAATAATAATAATAATAATAATAATAATAATAATTATTATTATTATTATTATTATTATTATTGTTATTATATACCTATAATCATCACGATTTACAGAGTGACAGAGGGGACTGTGTACTGTAGTGATCAGCATGTGTGTCCTGATTTGCAATAGGATGAGTGTAGTTTCCCCTGCAGTATGCAATGTAGGCAGGTACAGCAATAAAATAGTGTGTTTGTGCACAACTGACGGTTGGTAGTGTAGCCATGGCCTCATCCTCTATGACACAATGATGCCTCCATGTCCCAATTCCTAAGCCACCAATGTTGGGAGGAATGTTGTTGTAGTTTTTCCTTTGGTAGTAGCTCCTTTGAAATAACAATGACATTCTATGCTCGTATAGGAAGAAGCAAAACGTGGTTGACATTCTAGAAATGTAAATAAAAAATGAAAGGTTGGACCTTTTCCACTTGTGTGTGTTGTGTGAGTGTATTTATATATATATATATATATATATATATATATATATAATACATTAATAGTCAATATTCACATTAATATTCATTTCTGGCTACTATGCGATATAAAAAGCACTGTTTCACTCCACTGCTTACTCAGCCCCTATGTATTGTACATTTACAAAATGGCTGACTTTTAAAGGCTTTTTAGAGACCATCAATACTGTACAAAAGGTAAAGATAATGTAGGTGATTAGTAAATACTGTATGGGTAAATAGAAGTTTTCCAAAGTTTCAAGAAATTGGGTAGTTAAAGATAGATAGGGAGATTTAGAGACTAATGACATTTGATGCTCGCAGACAACCGGCTATTGAGTAATGCTGCATAAGTAGAGAAAAGAATAATATAATACAGTGCTTGTTCTAGGATCTGTAGTCCATACCGCCCTGTAAGATGATACCGCAGTATTTTCTGACTGAGGTCCAGCTGACCCCACTGTGACCGGGCGCATCCTGCAGCCAGCCAGAGCAATGCATTGCAGTCCTTTATACAGCAAACCACTATAACCATGATATACAAATGATGGCTTTAATAAATGTAAAATCTGCGGCACAAACTAAAAACAATAATTCATGTTTACAAGGAAAATGCTGTATAGTTATCATAGATTACAAAGACCTACACAAAATGCTGGCTAATACTTTAAGCTAATGCCTTTAAAGAGAGCCTGATTGAGGCTTCTGTAACTAACATATGACCGATTTGATTGCCAGTCCTGTTTGCCTTTCCTGCCTAACATTACCGATAACAGTAAAGCTGAAACATGCTGTAAACAACTATAAAGGAGCAACTGCAAACTACTGAGTTGTCTTCAGATAAATCAGTTTCCAGCGTGCCCTCTGACTGCCTTGCAGCAGGTGATTGGCAGTTGCATGCTGTATCATATCTGTAAAGGGCCCTACAGACTCATCGACCCTCCGCCGAGCTGCCCGACCGCTGATACGGCAGACGGGCGACCCGGCGGTGGTGGGAAGGTTACGGGGTGAGTGAAGTTTCTTCGCTTCCCCCATCACCCGGCTCCATATGAATGCATGCTGTAAATACCAAATTGCTTTCTAACAAATATTTAAAATGCCCGCTCTAATATATATTGTAGACGCCTGCACATCTTATTACCATGTGCCATGAATGTGCGCTATACATCGCAAAACACTGCATCCCATAAGAGAAAACAATACACCCACACATTATCTGAGTTCCAAAGCTCATTGATGTATATATTTGTTATTAAAAGGATATGGATTCAATATATATTACAAAGTACAGTATACCTATAGTTATGGTTACAATTCATACAGTAAGCAGTTAATACATACAGTTACAGGCCAGCAAATACATCACCATATCTTCCTCATATAAAAGTCTTCCCTCCATATCACTCTCTCTCTCTCTGCAAATAAATACAGGAACTGGTCTGGCAGCACCTCCATCATCGTCTGGGACAAAACAGCAACTAACTCCTGTGTGTCTCTGTAATGTGTTATCTAGTTTGGGGGAGTGCACACATCTAGTCTAAGGGAGGGAACTTTCTCATTCATGATGAGTCACTGGTCTGTTCGTATGCTAAACAGGTTCAGCCTTGAAGACATCAAAGGGGCTGGCCTGAGTTTCCTGTCCACCACCTGTTTGGAAATGTCTGTTGTCCTAATAAGAGTGATTTTAGTTTTCATACATTTAATCATAACTAGTGATGAGCGGGTTCGGTTCCTCGGAAACCGAACCCCCCGAACTTCACCCATTTTACACGGGTCCGAGGCATACTCGGATTCTCCCGTATGGCTCGGTTAATCCGAGCGCGCCCGAACGTCATCATCCCGCTGTCGGATTCTCGCGAGATTCGGATTCTATATAAGCAGCCGCGCGTCGCCGCCATTTTCACTCATGCATTGGAAATGTTAGGGAGAGGACGTGGCTGGCGTCCTCTCCGTTTATTAATAATATTTGTGCTACTGCAGTGCTTATTGCTTAATTGTGGGGACTGGGGAGCAGCTGTATTATATAGGAGGAGTACAGTGCAGAGTTTTGCTGACCAGTGACCACCAGTATACGTTGTCTGCCTGAAAAACACTCCATATCTGTGCTCAGTGTGCTGCATATATCTGTGCTCACACTGCTTAATTGTGGGGACTGGGGAGCAGCTGTATTATATAGGAGGAGTACAGTGCAGAGTTTTGCTGACCAGTGACCACCAGTATACGTTGTCTGCCTGAGAAACACTCCATATCTGTGCTCAGTGTGCTGCATATATCTGTGCTCACACTGCTTAATTGTGGGGACTGGGGAGCAGCTCTATTATATAGGAGGGGTACAGTGCAGAGTTTTGCTGACCAGTGACCACCAGTATACGTTGTCTGCCTGAAAAACACTCCATATCTGTGCTCAGTGTGCTGCATATATCTGTGCTCACACTGCTTAATTGTGGGGACTGGGGAGCAGCTGTATTATATAGGAGGAGTACAGTGCAGAGTTTTGCTGACCAGTGACCACCAGTATACGTTGTCTGCCTGAAAAACACTCCATATCTGTGCTCAGTGTGCTGCATATATCTGTGCAAACACTGCTTAATTGTGGGGACTGGGGAGCAGCTGTATTATATAGGAGGAGTACAGTGCAGAGTTTTGCTGACCAGTGACCACCAGTATACGTTGTCTGCCTGAGAAACACTCCATATCTGTGCTCAGTGTGCTGCATATATCTGTGCTCACACTGCTTTATTGTGGGCACTGGGGACCACCAGTATATTATATAGGAGGAGTACAGTGCAGAGTTTTGCTGACAGTGACCACCAGTATATATAGCAGTACGGTACGGAAGGCCACTGCTCTACCTACCTCTGTGTCGTCAAGTATACTATCCATCCATACCTGTGGTGCATTTCAGTTGTGCGCAGTATATATAGTAGTAGGCCATTGCTATTGATACTGGCATATAATTCCACACATTAAAAAATGGAGAACAAAAATGTGGAGGTTAAAATAGGGAAAGATCAAGATCCACTTCCACCTCGTGCTGAAGCTGCTGCCACTAGTCATGGCCGAGACGATGAAATGCCATCACCGTCGTCTGCCAAGGCCGATGCCCAATGTCATAGTAGAGAGCATGTAAAATCCAAAAAACAAAAGTTCAGTAAAATGACTCAAAAATCAAAACTGAAAGCATCTGATGAGAAGCGTAAACTTGCCAATATGCCATTTACGACACGGAGTGGCAAGGAACGGCTGAGGCCCTGGCCTATGTTCATGGCTAGTGGTTCAGCTTCACATTAGGATGGAAGCACTCATCCTCTCGCTAGAAAAATGAAAAGACTTAAGCTGGCAAAAGCACAGCAAAGAACTGTGCATTCTTCTAAGTCACAAATCCCCAAGGAGAGTCCAATTGTGTCGGTTGCGATGCCTGACCTTCCCAACACTGGACGGGAAGAGCTTGCGCCTTCCACCATTTGCACGCCCCCTGCAAGTGCTGGAAGGAGCACCCGCAGTCCTGTTCCTGATAGTCAAATTGAAGATGTCACTGTTGAAGTACACCAGGATGAGGATATGGGTGTTGCTGGCGCTGGGGAGGAAATTGACAAGGAGGATTCTGATGGTGAGGTGGTTTGTTTAAGTCAGGCACCCGGGGAGACACCTGTTGTCCGTGGGACGAATATGGCCATTGACATGCCTGGTCAAAATACAAAAAAAATCACCTCTTCGGTGTGGAACTATTTCAACACAAATGTGGACAACAGGTGTCAAGCCGTGTGTTGCCTTTGTCAAGCTGTAATAAGTAGGGGTAAGGACGTTAACCACCTCGGAACATCCTCCCTTATACGTCACCTGCAGCGCATTCATAATAAGTCAGTGACAAGTTCAAAAACTTTGGGCGACAGCGGAAGCAGTCCACTGACCAGTAAATCCCTTCCTCTTGTAACCAAGCTCCTGCAAACCACACCACCAACTCCCTCAGTGTCAATGTCCACCTTACACAGGAAAGCCAATAGTCCTGCAGGCCATGTCACTGGCAAGTCTGACGAGTCCTCTCCTGCCTGGGATTCCTCCGATGCATCCTTGAGTGTAACGCCTACTGCTGCTGGCGCTGCTGTTGTTGCTGCTGGGAGTCGATCGTCATCCCAGAGGGGAAGTCGGAAGACCACTTGTACTACTTCCAGTAAGCAATTGACTGTCCAACAGTCCTTTGCGAGGAAGATGAAATATCACAGCAGTCATCCTGCTGCAAAGCGAATAACTCAGGTCTTGTCAGCCTGGGTGGTGAGAAACGTGGTTCCGGTATCCACCGTTAATTCAGAGGCAACTAGAGACTTGATTGAGGTACTGTGTCCCCGGTACCAAATACCATCTAGGTTCCATTTCTCTAGGCAGGCGACACCGAAAATGTACACATACCTCAGAAAAAGAGTCACCAGTGTCCTAAAAAATGCAGTTGTACCCAATGTCCACTTAACCACGGACATGTGGACAAGTGGAGCAGGGCAGACTCAGGACTATATGACTGTGACAGCCCACTGGGTAGATGTATTGCCTCCCGCAGCAAGAACAGCAGCGGCGGCACCAGTAGCAGCATCTCGCAAATGCCAACTCGTTCCTAGGCAGGCTACGCTTTGTATCACCGCTTTCCATAAGAGGCACACAGCTGACAACCTCTTACGGAAACTGAGGAACATCATCGCAGAATGGCTTACCCCAATTGGACTCTCCTGGGGATTTGTAACACCGGACAATGCCAGCAATATTATGCGTGCATTACATCTGGGCAAATTCCAGCACGTTAATATATTACTAGGTGGGGATTAACCCCGAAGAAAATTCCTTTTTGGAGCACACTTTTAATAATGATTCTAATCCATACGATAAGATATGATGTATTATTTAAAACTGAACTTTTAATCTTTACCCAGTTAATATAAAGAAGGGTGAGCAGTACGAAAACCAAAAAAATAATAAACAAACCAAAAAAGAATTTAATTAAACAGTGTACTCAAAAAATCTACTTAATTAATAAAAAAAGTAGAAAGGGAGGGGGGGATACTTTACATAATTTTTGGGGAAAGTATATTATAGTATGTCTTCCCATAATAGTGTGCAAATAGCACACAATTAATTTAAATGTCTACCATGTGGCTCCTATATAGGGTTGTGAGATATATGTATAAGATGCAACGATAATGATACCACATAATTTATTTATTATTGAAAATGATTCAGAAAATTATAAAGATACGTAATAGATTTGTACAGCATATATTGTAGATTCCCCCATCTGCTGCCCATCCTCATCCGTTGGAGCGGAGGACGGGTGAGAGTAGGATCACTACTATGCTGATGGAATTGAAGCAGCAGTGTCCCCTCGTATCCCCGTAATCGGTGTTAGATATGCTCTGTTGCCGAGGGCCTTGCAAAGCATAAATGCGCCGCGGGGGTCAAGCGAACACCTGTGAAAAAAAGTGAAGTACTATCCAACAATGAAGATGTCTCCAAAAGTTTCTTATTAGTCTCTTTTATATTGCTTATGAACTACTGTGATATTAGTCGTATTTAAAAATACCTCAGTTAATCTCAGAAACATTTATAATGATTTACAATTGTTTGCCTCCTCTTGTTCCACCATAAACTTGGAACAGTACAATTTAATTCAATAGGTGCAATTATTCATAAGGTGCTCATTCAGTTTACTATGCTCAGCACCATATAGCTTGTTCTCTAAATATAGAATATAGTACAGCATAAAGTACAATCGCTCCCATCTGCTTCCCCTCCTCATCCACTGGAGCAAAGGAGGAGTGAGAGTAGGGTCGTTGTTATATGCTGATAGAATATGAGACTGCAGTGTTCACCCGTGCCCCCGTAATCGGTGTTAGGTGAGCCCTGTTACCTCTGGCATTGCAGAGCTCAAATGCGCCGTGGGGCCGGGAGAGCACCTGTGAAGGAAGGTATAGAAGGAGAAACGAAGTGTCTTAGCCTGGAGAGAGAAAAACCCTCTTCAAGGCTGAATTTTACTGCACACCATGGCGATAGAACATTTCCTCTAATCTGGAAATCTGCAGAATCCCCATGTATTTATAGTTCAACAGGAGATTTCCCCCTTCTATCTTGCTTAAATAGAGTTTATAAGCTTATATCCATATATTTAGAAAGCATTAATTATAAAGTCAATACCATTTCATAAAACATCCCAAATTGCATTTTTATGACCATGCATATAAAGAAATATACATGACATAAATCTATTGATTATATCAAAAAAAACAAAGAGAGAGGAGGGGAGATTTTAGAGATTCATAACCAATATACCGGCCATGATTGGCAACATTTCAACTGTATAAAGACCACATTGATAAATCACATCATCATGTATATATTTTTTTATAAAACCATTGTTGGAAGAGATCAAGTTAATATATCCCACTCATCAAGTATAAAGAATTTAATAAGGCCACTGTTGGCGACATTTTAACTACCTAAAAGTCACATTGATAATTCTCATCATCATATATATTTTTTCTAAAAAGCACTTATTAGAAGAGATCAAGATAATATATCCCACTCATCAAATATATCGATTTTTAGTGAAGCATCTCATGTTTAATTTTTACAACCAAATATATGGATAAGCATATGGGACACAAATATATCAATTGTATCACACAATAAGGTGAAGGACTCGTGTGCTAGCCATAATTGGCTTTCATTCCAACACATACATTCCTATCCACCCTTAAACACTGCACGTGCTAACCGGGGAGCGTTAATACTAGGAAGAAAGTAATTTTGTTTAAGATGTATTCTATTGCATAATCACTATGTTACCGGACCGCCGTCTGCGGCCAGCGTACGGCCCGTCACTCTTCCCTGCTCTCAGGATTTACTTCACGTGTTAAACACTGCATGTGCTAACCGGGGAGCGTTAATACTAGGAAGAAAGTAATTTTGTTTAAGATGTATTCTATTGCATAATCACTATGTTACCGGACCGCCGTCTGCGGCCAGCGTACGGCCCGTCACTCTTCCCTGCTCTCAGGATTTACTTCACGTGTTAAACACTGCATGTGCTAACCGGGGAGCGTTAATACTAGGAAGAGAGTAATTTGTTTAAGATGTATTCTATTGCATAATCACTGTGTTACCGGACCGCCGGCTGCGGCCAGCGTACGGCCCGTCACTCTTCCCTGCTCTCAGGATTTACTTCACGTGTTAAACACTGCATGTGCTAACCGGGGAGCGTTAATACTAGGAAGAGAGTAATTTGTTTAAGAAGTATTCTATTGCATCTTCCCAAAAACATCACATTGAATGAAAAAGCAGCGTTGGATGAAATCAAAGGGTGGGAAGATGTAGTAGTGAAATCGTCGGATAAAGGTGGCAATATGGTACTATGGCCAAAAACCATGTATATTAAGGAAGCATATAAACAGCTGAATAATCCGAACTGTTATCAAAGGCTTTTGCTAAATCCCACTCCCAATTTTGTGGAAATTTATGATAAGATGATAGGCAAAGCCTTTGCAAATAACATCATTACTAAAGAAGAGTTCGACTTCCTGAAAACTGAGAAACCTCGAATCCCCACTTTTTATTTACTCCCTAAAGTGCACAAAAACCTTAAAGAACCCCCCCGGACGTCCAATTGTATCTGGCATAGGAGGATTTTCGGAGAAAGCCAGCATATTTGTTGATACTCACTTAAGATCACATGTGACACAATTGGAATCATATGTGAGGGACACACCAGATGTTCTCAAAAGACTGAATGATATCAGTCTTGATGAAAATCATATTTTAGTGAGTATGGACGTGGAATCACTATACACTTATATATCTCACGAGCTGGGTCTCCAAGCTGTGAGATATTTTTTTAAGTATGGAGGGACTGGGGGATTTTCAAAAATTCATATTAAATCTTCTGGATTTTGTGCTCAGTAAAAATTACTTTGTGTTTGACGACCATTTCTACCCCCAGGTAAGGGGAACAGCAATGGGGGCGGCATGTGCGACCACATATGCCAACCTCTTCCTGGGGTGGTGGGAGAGGGTAGTGTTTTTTTCGGAGAACAATGAATCTCAGCTGGAACATATAGCATTGTGGCTACGCTATATCGGCGATGTATTCATGATTTGGAATGGCTCAGAGGCGGAGCTTGTAAAATTCGTTGATAATTTGAACATGAATGAGTTTAATATTAAACTCACCATGGAATCCAGTAAACAAGAAATTGCATTAGAATACATCTTAAACAAAATTACTTTCTTCCTAGTATTAACGCTCCCCGGTTAACACGTGCAGTGTTTAAGGGTGGATAGGAATGTATGTGTTGGAATGAAAGCCAATTATGGCTAGCACACGAGTCCTTCACCTTATTGTGTGATACAATTGATATATTTGTGTCCCATATGCTTATCCATATATTTGGTTGTAAAAATTAAACATGAGATGCTTCACTAAAAATCGATATATTTGATGAGTGGGATATATTATCTTGATCTCTTCTAATAAGTGCTTTTTAGAAAAAATATATATGATGATGAGAATTATCAATGTGACTTTTAGGTAGTTAAAATGTCGCCAACAGTGGCCTTATTAAATTCTTTATACTTGATGAGTGGGATATATTAACTTGATCTCTTCCAACAATGGTTTTATAAAAAAATATATACATGATGATGTGATTTATCAATGTGGTCTTTATACAGTTGAAATGTTGCCAATCATGGCCGGTATATTGGTTATGAATCTCTAAAATCTCCCCTCCTCTCTCTTTGTTTTTTTTTATATAATCAATAGATTTATGTCATGTATATTTCTTTATATGCATGGTCATAAAAATGCAATTTGGGATGTTTTATGAAATGGTATTGACTTTATAATTAATGCTTTCTAAATATATGGATATAAGCTTATAAACTCTATTTAAGCAAGATAGAAGGGGGCAATCTCCTGTTGAACTATAAATACATGGGGATTCTGCAGATTTCCAGATTAGAGGAAGTGTTCTATCGCCATGGTGTGCAGTAAAATTCAGCCTTGAAGAGGGTTTTTCTCTCTCCAGGCTAAGACACTTCGTTTCTCCTTCTATACCTTCCTTCACAGGTGCTCTCCCGGCCCCACGGCGCATTTGAGCTCTGCAATGCCAGAGGTAACAGGGCTCACCTAACACCGATTACGGGGGCACGGGTGAACACTGCAGTCTCATATTCTATCAGCATAACAACGACCCTACTCTCACTCCTCCTTTGCTCCAGTGGATGAGGAGGGGAAGCAGATGGGAGCGATTGTACTTTATGCTGTACTATATTCTATATTTAGAGAACAAGCTATATGGTGCTGAGCATAGTAAACTGAATGAGCACCTTATGAATAATTGCACCTATTGAATTAAATTGTACTGTTCCAAGTTTATGGTGGAACAAGAGGAGGCAAACAATTGTAAATCATTATAAATGTTTCTGAGATTAACTGAGGTATTTTTAAATACGACTAATATCACAGTAGTTCATAAGCAATATAAAAGAGACTAATAAGAAACTTTTGGAGACATCTTCATTGTTGGATAGTACTTCACTTTTTTTCACAGGTGTTTGCTTGACCCCCGCGGCGCATTTATGCTTTGCAAGGCCCTCGGCAACAGAGCATATCTAACACCGATTACGGGGATACGAGGGGACACTGCTGCTTCAATTCCATCAGCATAGTAGTGATCCTACTCTCACCCGTCCTCCGCTCCAACGGATGAGGATGGGCAGCAGATGGGGGAATCTACAATATATGCTGTACAAATCTATTACGTATCTTTATAATTTTCTGAATCATTTTCAATAATAAATAAATTATGTGGTATCGTTATCGTTGCATCTTATAAATATATCTCACAACCCTATATAGGAGCCACATGGTAGACATTTAAATTAATTGTGTGCTATTTGCACACTATTATGGGAAGACATACTATAATATACTTTCCCAAAAAATTATGTAAAGTATCCCCCCCTCCCTTTCTTCTTTTTTTATGAAGGGGTATTCATTATCTATTAATTAAGTAGATTTTTTGAGTACACTGTTTAATTAAATTCTTTTTTGGTTTGTTTATTATTTTTTTGGTTTTCGTACTGCTCACCCTTCTTTATATTAACTGGGTAAAGATTAAAAGTTAAGTTTTAAATAATACATCATATCTTATCGTATGGATTAGAATCATTATTAAAAGTGTGCTCCAAAAAGGAATTTTCTTCGGGGTTAATCCCCACCTAGTAATATATTGATGAGTTTGTCTCATAATTCCGGGAGCACCTCCAGCCAAATAATAAAAAAGGTACATGAATTGCCTATTAGATTAAGTGTAGCTGGTTTTTGTTATACTTGGTATTTATTGTCTGTCTGGTGCAGGAGAATACACTATTGTTGAAATTCCAGCACGTCCCATGTTTTGCATATACATTGAATTTGGTGGTGCAGAATTATTTAAAAAATGACAGGGGCGTGCAAGAGATGCTGTCGGTGGCCAGAAGAATTGCGGGCCACTTTCGGAATTCAGCCACCGCGTGCCAAAGACTGGAGCACCACTAAACACTCCTGAACCTGCCCTGCCATCATCTGAAGCAAGAGGTGGTAACGAGGTGGAATTCAACCCTCTATATGCTTCAGAGGATGGAGGAGCAGCAAAAGGCCATTCAAGCCTATACATCTGCCCACGATATAGGCAAAGGAGGGGAAATGCACCTGACTCAAGCACAGTGGAGAATGATTTCAACATTGTGCAAGGTTCTGCAACCCTTTGAACTTGCCACACGTGAAGTCAGTTCAGACACTGCCAGCCTGAGTCAGGTCATTCCCCTCATCAGGCTTTTGCAGAAGAAGCTGGAGACATTGAAGGAGGAGCTAAAACAGAGCGATTCCGCTAGGCATGTGGGACTTGTGGATGGAGCCCTTAATTCGCTTAACCAGGATTCACGGGTGGTCAATCTGTTGAAATCAGAACACTACATTTTGGCCACAGTGCTCGATCCTAGATTTAAAACCTACGTTGTATCTCTCTTTCCGGCAGACACAAGTCTGCAGAGGTTCAAAGACCTGCTGGTGAGACACTTGTCAAGTCAAGCGGAACGTGACCCGTCAACAGCTCCTCCTTCACATTCTCCTGCAACTGGTGGTGCGAGGAAAAGGCTAAGAATTCCGAGCCCACCCGCTGGCGGTGATGCAGGGCAGTCTGGAGCGAGTGCTGACATCTGGCCCGGACTGAAGGACCTGCCAACGATTACTGACATGTCGTCTACTGTCACTGCATATGATTCTGTCACCATTGAAAAAATGGTGGAGGATTATATGAGTGACCGCATCCAAGTAGGCACGTCAGACAGTCCGTACGTATACTGGCAGGAAAAAGAGGCAATTTGGAGGCCCTTGAGAAACTGGCTTTATTTTACCTAAGTTGCCCCCCCTCCAGTGTGTACTCCGAAAGAGTGTTTAGTGCAGCCGCTCACCTTGTCAGCAATCGGCGTACGAGGTTACTTCCAGAAAATGTGGAGAAGATGATGTTCATCAAAATGAATTATAATCAATTCCTCCGTGGAGACATTCACCAGCAATTGCCTCCAGAAACTACACAGGGACCTGAGATGGTGGATTCCAGTGGGGACGAATTAATAATCTGTGAGGAGGGGGGTGTACACAGTGAAAGGGGTGAGGAATCGGAGGATGATGATGAGGTGGACATCTTGCCTCTGTAGAGCCAGTTTGTGCAAGGAGAGATTGATTGCTTCTTTTTTGGTGGGGGCCCAAACCAACCAGTCATTTCAGTCACAGTCATGTGGCAGACCCTGGAGCGGAAATGATGGGTTCGTTAAAGTGTGCATGTCCTGTTTATACAACATAAGGGTGGGTGGGAGGGCCCAAGGACAATTCCATCTTGCACCTCTTTTTTATTTCATTTTTCTTTGCATCATGTGCTGTTTGGGGACAATTTTTTGAAGTGCCATCCTGCCTGACACTGCAGTGCCACTCCTAGATGGGCCAGGTGTTTGTGTCGGCCACTTGTGTCGCTTAGCTTAGTCACACAGCGACCTTGGTGCGCCTCTTTTTTTCTTTGCATCATGTGCTGTTTGGGGACTATTTTTTTGAAGTGCCATCCTGTCTGACACTGCAGTGCCACTCCTAGATGGGCCAGGTGTTTGTTTTGGCCACTTGTGTCGCTTAGCTTAGTCACACAGCGACCTTGGTGCACCTCTTTTTTTCTTTGCATCATGTGCTGTTTGGGGACTATTTTTTTGAAGTGCCATCCTGCCTGACACTGCAGTGCCACTCCTAGATGGGCCAGGTGTTTGTGTCGGCCACTTGTGTCGTTTAGCTTAGCCATCCAGCGACCTCGGTGCAAATTTTAGGACTAAAAATAATATTGTGAGGTGTTCAGAATAGACTGAACATGAGTGGAAATCATGGTTATTGAGGTTAATAATACTATGGGATCAAAATTACCCCAAATTCTATGATTTAAGCTGTTTTTGAGGGTTTTTTGTAAAAAAAACACCTGAATCCAAAACACACCCGAATCCGACAAAAAAAATTTCAGGGAGGTTTTGCCAAAACGCGTCCGAATCCAAAACACGGCCGCGGAACCGAATCCTAAACCAAAACACAAAACCCGAAAAATTTCCGGTGCACATCACTAATCATAACTACTTGTTGCAATGTCCTACAACTTAATTACAAGTATCAAATGAATCTACACATTAATCTGGTTGCTTTAATACCAAATATGACAGGTCTATCTTGCTTCGTTCCAATAATACACATACATGACATAACTCCATTATATCATTTTAAATCATTATGATGTCTGGCGCTTGATATTATAATTATGTGCTGTATGAAAAAAGTGTCTAATCCATCTCTGGCATGTCCGTGTAAATGCGTGTGTTACCATATATTCCTGTGCTCGCTGCACGTATTTGCAAGCATAGCGACTTATATGTGTGGAGTCTGTATGTTCTTTCTATGTAATATTTTTGACTTCGACAATGCTAATATTGTCCATATTGGCCTGCATGTTTAAACGAGCCGGCACCAGCGATGAACGAGTGCGGGGCCGCGCATTGTTCATCGCTGGTGCCTACATACTGAAAGATATGAACGGTATCTCGTTCATTAATGAGTGTGGGCAGGCATATAATTAAGTCTGATACTCTTCTTTTCTGGTCACTGTCCTGCTAATTTTTGTTGATGTACAGTGAGCTCCTAAGCAAACAGCTTTTTAAAATAAATGAAGTATATATCTACAGATGCCATGTGTATATATATATATATATATATATATATATACATACATACTACAGATAATGGCATATCATATTTATTTGCAACCCAAACCACTACAAACAGTGTTCTGTTTATTTTGGATTTATGAACATATACTGGATTCTCATAAACAAAGTATTAATATTTACTTAAGCCTGCATGATATGTGTCCGAGTTATGGCCTAATTCAAGGTTGATTGCAAAACAACATTTTCCTCTAATGGGCAAAACCATTGCACTGCAGGTGGGGAAGATATAATGTGCAGAGAGAGTTAGATGTGGGTGGGTTATATTGTTTCTGTGCAAGATAAATACTGCCTGCTTTATTTTTACACTGCAATTCAGATTTCAGTTTGAACACACCCCACTCAAATCTAACTCTCTCTGTACATATGCCCCACCTGCAGTGCACATGGTTTTGCCCATTAGAGGAAAACGTTGTTTTTTACAATCAACCTTGAATTAGGCCCTTAGTCAAGAAATAACCACCTGGTTTGTCTACAGAAATGATTACACTCAGGGGCATAGCTGTAGCTAGAACTTAGTGGTCCCCATAGCAAACTTTCAAAGGACCCCCCTTGTACAACTTCTAGACTCCATACTACAATTCCTGTCCAGCCACGTCTGGCTCCAATTACTGTGCTATCAAGCAGTCTGTCTATCCAAGCATGGCGGGCAGCTCAGATGAATTATCCAGGGTGGGCGCTGTGGACCCGATGTCCTCTCTATCTTACATTATGTGCAAGTTGCTGAAGCAGATGGATTCTCTCTCTGCCATCTCCTCCTGGATGTCTGAGCGCTCTCTGAAGCTTAACATGGAAAAAACTGAACTTATTATCATTCCCCCAGCCAGAGCAACACCCCCTACAAATATCTCTATCACTGTTGACAACACTATCATCTCCCCCGTTCCCCAACTCCACTGCCTAGGCATCACTCTTGACTCCTCCCTCTCCTTTGCACCATACAGCCAAGCCCTGGCGCAATCTTGTCGGTTCCAGCTATGCAACATTGCTCGCATCAGGCCGTTTTTCTCCCAGAGTGCAACTAAACTTATCATCCACTCACTGGTCATCTCACGACTCGACTACTGCAATGTGCTCCTCACTGGCCTCACATGCTCCCACATCGCTCCCCTCCAATCTGTCCTCAACTCCGCAGCTAGGCTCATCTTCCTCTCCCACCGCTCCACTTCTGCCACTCCCCTTCAACAAAATCTACACTGGCTCCCATTCCCCTACAGAATCCTCTTCAAACTCCTCACCCTCACATACAAGGCCATCTCCAATTCCACTGCTCCCTACATCTCCAACCTCTTCTCCCTTCATACTCCCTCCCACTATGGTCGGCTGAAGACGGTCGCCTCTCCTCTGCCTTGGTCACTGCTTCCCATGCACGAGTTCAGGATTTTGCCCGTGCTGCACCTCTTCAGTGGAATGCGCTCCCCGCTCCATTAGACTCTCCCCGACCTTGCAAAGCTTCAAACGGGCACTGAAAACCCACCTATTTATCAAAGCGTACCCCTCCAATGCATAACCTAGTCCTTAGGCTGCTCCTCCATCCCCCTGCCCCATGCCTTGGACATCTCTGCTTTGCTCGCATACCACCATCAGGCTTCTACCTGCTTGGTTGCACCTCATGTCATCTGTCTGTCGCCTCTCCCCAATAGATTGTTAGCTCTTCAGAGCAGGCCCCTCTTTCCTCTTGTCTAAGCCCTCTTCTCAACACATTTCACTCAACGACCATCTTTACTGCTTTTTCTCCTACTGGTAAATGGCCCCTCTCTATCTATGGCCGCCAGCCCCAAGTAGTACAATGATTACTCCCTCGCTACTTACATCTAAGCTGTATTATGTTTTCAGAATTGTCGT
This sequence comes from Pseudophryne corroboree, assembly GCF_028390025.1. NCBI lineage: Eukaryota > Metazoa > Chordata > Amphibia > Anura > Myobatrachidae > Pseudophryne > Pseudophryne corroboree. The sequence continues at coordinate 305,234,920 of NC_086451.1, read as the reverse complement.
GTTCTTTGTTACCTGCACTCCATTTTTGTTATTTATTTACTGTTATGCTAAGTTTTGTCTCCCTGTACTGTCTTTTGTACGGCGCAGCAAAACACTTGTGGCGCCCTATAAATAAAATATAATAATAATAATAATAATTCTAGGTAGGGATATTTGCGAGAAAGAGAGTGGCAAGGAGCTTTCAAAGGGATCAGTTAAAACTCAAGTGTCATACATCATATTTAAGGCAAATCTCTCCAGTATTTCCAAGAACAACGCACTTTTCCCCAAAATTTTACCCCCACCCACAGTTCCCATCACATCCAAATTAGTACAACATGCTCAAATAAGTCCCTAAAATGGTCTTAACCAATTTGTGGCCTAGCACTAAGTACAGGGTGATTGTTACAGCTAGAGGGAACTGCAAATCACATACCTATCCCAATTTTATTAATCAAGAGGTGTGGCTATTAAATAATGAGACTGATGCTATAATGCCTTGGGGCCTATAATAAATCTAGGTATGCCCCTGGACCTGCTCTTTATAATGTAGTATAAAACTATCTGGAGGGCATTATAATGTGTTATATAATATGAACTGAGGTACAGTAATGAGGCACAATATGAAGTGGAGGCACTATAATGTGGCATAATATGAAGTGGAGACATTATAGAGTGGAATTATATAAACTTGGCACTATAATATGGCACAATATGAAGTGGAGGCACTATAGTATAATCAGTGGTGTAACAAGGGGGGTGCAAGTGGGACATGTGCCCTGGGTGCCATGGCAGAAGGGGGCGCCACTGGCCAAGGCAAGGTCTCACCCAGCTGAGAGAGGCAGCAGGAGGCAATCCGGCCAGAGGTGAAGAGGGCCCCCCCTTTGCACTCCTAGCCTCTTCCCAGTGGCAGATTGAGCAGTAGGGTTTTGAGGGATGCAGGCATGTGTACGCAATGCACACCTGGGAGTGCTTGGAGGGCGATGTTTTTGATTTTCTGTGGGCGCCAAAAGCCCTAGTTACTTATGACGTAATATGAACTGGGGGCACTATAATGTGGCATGATATGAACTGGAGACACTGTATGTCATAATGTGAATTGGGGGTACTGTGCTGCTGTGTACTTGCTGCACTACAATGTGACTTAACATTAACTAAGACACTACTATGGTTCAGAGAATTAACTAGAGTAGAGCATAATGGGGCATAAATGGAGAGATGTTTCTCTAGAAGCATTGGGATAGGGGCCCTTTCAAAATGTTGCTATGGGGCCCACAAAGTTATGACTACACCCAGGGGCGGATGGGGAACAAAAAGCGGCCCTGGAAAAATTTGTACTAGTGGACCCACATGGGCAGCACCAGAGGTGTAAGGTCTAGCCATGGGCCATGGCAGCAGCATCCTACCCCCAAGACTTTCCAGATAGTGGGCATGTCCAGCGTCAAGGGGGAAGTTAAAAGGAAATAAAATGACATATTATGAGCACATTATATGATATACCTTCAGAATTTAGGAAACTATATCATTCTTTAGAAAGATATATTCTCTGGCTTATTATACCAACCTTATCCCAATCACTATTCACTCAATCTTATATGTCAGCCAAGCAGGCAGACAGAGCATACACTAGATCATCTGCAATCACAGGCTAAGTGGCAAAGTCATTTTCATATATGCAAATTATTTTGCATCTTATTCATTATGTCTATAAAAAGGACCACATGTCCTCAAACAAAACAGGCCCCACGGGTGCGTCGGCCCACCGGGAATCTTCCCTGTAAACCCTATGACCAATCCGCCTCTGACTACAACCCCGACCAGATCATTTTGTACCTGATGGAACGTGTCCTCTTGGAGAGTATGTTACTCCCCTTCTGCCTCCGCACACTGCTGAATTCTTATTTTCCATTAGTCAAAGCTGTGCTGTAGCTCATTATCTGTCAGCTGTCTCAAAAGCTCTGTTGTTTTCATCTTTACTTCAGTGACTGATGTTCCCTTGAGTTCAGATTTGACTTTAGGGAAAAGAAAGAAATCACACAGTGCTAGGTCTGGCGAGTATGGGGCGGGATGTAATGAACTTTAAGTCCGGTGGCTGTGCGGGTTGCAAGACAAACTCATGTTTTGTGTAAATGGGAAATTATGTACAAGGTTATACCATGCCTTGTACATGATTGCCCCTTTAAAAAAAGTCAGAGTTGGGCCGGCATCCCACACAGCAACCGTACTCGGAGTTCATTACACCCCGCTTATGGAGGGTGTAATAGCACTGCAATCTGTTTCAAGAAAAAAACTCTAGCCTCTTTCTTCTGATTCTTTCCCACAAAGTTACTAGAACATTTTTGTTTTAATGTTGATTCACTGTTGCGCCTTCTGACACCCAGTCTGGCAAAATAACACCCTTGATATCAAAGAAAACAATTATCACCAGTAATAACTATCTGAAAAAATGTGAATCCGCGCGTTTGGTTCCATTTTTTTTTTTTGTGCAAGTTGATTTTATTGATTTAATAAGAAGGTGGAGACAAAAGAGATGATAGGTATAGATATCAAATACAACCATAAAGAACATGAATATAATAAACAATGGTGTAGATATACTGAAGGTGGTACAGACCCATGGCATATATTAGAACAACCAAAAATTTAGTAAGAAGGCACCTTACCGAGTGGAGTAAGTATAAAAATTTCAAAAGAAAAACAAACAAATGATTAAGTAAGCAGAAAGAGAAACAATAGTAAAGAGAGAAAGAAAGGAGAGGAGAGAGGGGTATAGGGTGTCAACAGCATCCGCTAAGGAACAGCAGTAGAAGGGGGTGTAATATGAGCAGCATATTCAGGAGATTCTTTAAATCTCAGCCAGGCATACCATGTGGCAGTGAAGTCAGTGGAAGACAATTTGGTAGAGGATACAAGATCCTCCACGGGCATGTAGTGATCCAACCTCTGGAATCACATTGAGATAGGGGGCATAACAGGGGATTTCCAGAAACATGAGATCATTTTTGCTGCATTTAAGAGTAGTGATTTTTTAAACTGGGCAAGTGGCATGTCCATGAGACTGAGAAGGCAAAACTCAGGGGTATTTGGAAGCGGGAGTTCTGTAATTGCTTTAGATAGATTCTGAACTGTCCGTCCAAAGTCAGCGAAAACCGGGCATTGCTACCAAATATGAAATGGGGTCCTCGGCCACATTGCCGGCAAAGGACCAAAATACTCTGATATATCAGGTTAACATGAGCGGAGTACCAATACCATGAAGATAAAATTTTGTATTACGTTACCACTACCCGGAGTAAAGAAGCTAGCTAGCAAAGGTGAAACTAAATATTTGGGACCATTGGTCTTCCAACAGTTCTCTGGTAAACTCCTTATTAGAGAGGCCAATCCCTGGCCATTTTTTTCAATTACAGGATTGCAAAATGCTAAATCCCAGGATACCGGGATTCAGTTGGTGTTGGCACTGGCAGGCAGCAGGACTTAGTAGCTGCACTCCACCCCCCCCCCCCCATATCCCACAGACCCTATCTCTCTCTCTCTCTCCACCCTCCCTTATATCTCTCTCCCAACCCCCTCATCTCTCAGTCCAAATTACCCCCCCCCCCCCCCCTCCAGTCCTTATATCTCTCTTTCTACCCCTTCCCCCCGACTACCGGCATCGACCTGTGCGCTTCTGGCTACGCACTATGCAGCAGACAGTCCTCCTCTGCTTGGCCTTAAGCGTAGTGCCAATGCTGGTGTGGGCAGCGTTACCTCTGACATCAGTCGCACAACTGAGGGGGGGGGGGGGGCAGAGGCAGCATCTGAGCCGTCTGCTGCAGGTGTTCAGTGCTGCCCGGCATAAAATGAAGAAGAGAAAAAAAGCATCTGCCCATTAATTAATCCCAAAATCCCATGTGATATATCCGTGTCATACACTCCCACCTGCAGCTTCTGGAGGCTAAACTTCCAGCAGCCACCGTGCTCACAGTGTCTGGACAGTCCCCTCCTGACTCTCGGATCTGCCCCAGGGCCTCCTCCTGCTCTTCCAGCTGTGGCTGCAGGAAGAGATTCTCTGCCAACAGCCTGATAACTAACAGAACAATGCAGCCGCAGCTCCTTGCGGCCAAAGTGATCGGGGATAATGACAGTAATGCAGCCGTGCCTCCCCCCGTCTCTCTGTGACCCGGGCAGCAGTGATGGGCAATTCCCAGGAATTCCCAATCCCCGCAGTTTATGCAGGACTATGAATTCTTGTGAGAGGTGTAACTAGGGAGAGACCATTGTATGCGGTGAAGAAAAAGAAAGGCTTTTCCTTATGGGGCATATACACGGTGTGATTTTGGCTCTGTGCAAATTTTGCTATGGTCAATTTTGACTATACAATGTACTAGATTGTACACTTTATAGTCAAAATTGACCTGCCTGCTTAGTCTGTTTTTACTTGCGATGCCGACTCCGCTGGAGCACGCATCAGCATAGCAAGCTGTATACACACCGAGCGATATGCACTATGTTTACTACCAATATTGACTATATAGTCCATATCGGTAGTTAAATCACACCATGTATATGCCCCATTTGTCAACTCTAAACAGTATTATATACTTGTAATTATATATCCTGATGAAAAAAATGTTACGTACTTGAAACATTGATCTGCACTGTATGGATTAAATTCTGCCAGTTAAGTGGTTATTTTAAGGTGAGTTATAATGGGTGTAGTACTGGTGACCGGCGGTCTCCTGACCGCCGGTCACCTTACCGACGCCGGGATCCCGGCAGCATACCGACGCCGGGATCCCGGCGGGGAGGGGCGAGTGCAGCAAGCCCCTTGAGGGCTCGCTGCGCTCGCCACGCAGCGGGCTCGGTGGCGACCTGTGGTCGCCACGGGTTCTATTCCCACTCTATGGGTGTCGTGGACACCCACGAGTGGAAATAGTCCCTGTTGGTCGGCATGCCGACCATCGGGATAGTGAGCCGTCGGGCTCACGGAGGAGGTCATGTGACTGTCGGTCAGCTGACCGGCGGTCACATGAATACAACCCGTTATAATCTATATTTTTGCCAATTTGTACATTCTTCTGTTTATCTTGCTAAAATCTACACAACTAAATAAACAAACAAACAAACAAACAAACATGATTTAAAAATATATGCATTTATTATTTATTTATTTACTTTCAGTTTCTTATATAGCGCAGCAAATTCCGTTGCTATTATCATTATTATTATTATTATTATTATTATTAGGTCTTCTTCCAAAGTGACTAATTATTCAATCAGGGCCTATAATATATATGTGCCCAGACTAGAACCAGATTCTGATGCTTGGGCAAAATGACAGAGTGGGCCCATAAATCACCCATTTCCATATGTGTATGAATTTAGAATGCTTTTATAACTGTGTTGTAATTTTTGACAGTAGTTTACCCACATTTCTGGTACATCAGAATTAAAGGATCAACGTTAAATCAAATTTTGCCATTGCCTTACAAGTAGAGATAAGCGGTTCTAAGCTGCTCCAAACTTCTAGGATCTGAGTCTTCCCGAGCTGTGGCTTGGATTTTCCTGCGAGACTTGAATTCCACTTTGAGGCAGAATGTCATCCTCCCAGCGATGGATTCTATATAAGGCGCCACAGCTGGAACTCTGTGCCATTTTACTCTCAGGCACGCTGCTGTATGTTGCAATGTACTTTGCTCTATTGGCTTTGCTATGTCAACTGTCCAGACTTAAATGACTGTGCTTTGTATATCGTCAGTGCATAGAGGGCACGCTGCTGTATGCTGCGCTGTACTCTGCTGTGTTGGCTGAGCTGTGTTCATATAAGGTGGCTGTTCACAAGCAGCACTACATTGTGTAGTGTGTGACTCATTGCCAGATATTCTTCTATTGCATGTACTATTTGGTGCATTTTATCCTTTGTTCATGTGCTTACATAAGCCCTGTGACTCCACCCAGTTTGAACCAAGCTGCAAGTAAAAAAAGGGGGGGGGGGGGGGGGCGGGGGAATAAAAATATCTATCTATCTATATATCTATTGTTTGTACTGTATGGTGTGCTTTATTCAACTGCTTATATAAGCCCTGTGACTCCATGTAGTTTGAGCCAAGCCGCAAGTTGAAAATACAAATATACAATATACAAAATACAAAAATACAAATATAAAAATATAAAAATACAAATATATATATATATATATATATATATATATATATATATATACACTGCTCAAAAAAATAAAAGGGAACACTTAAATAACACATCCTAGATCTGAATTAATGAAATATTCCTATTAAATACCGGTACTTTGTTCTTTACATAGTTGAAGGTGCTGACAACAAAATCACACAAAAATTATCAATGGATATCAAATTTTTTAACCCATGGAGGTCTGGATTTGGAGTCACACTCGAAATTAAAGTGGAAAAACACACTACAGGCTGATCCATCTTTGATATAATGTCATTAAAACAAGTCAAAATGAGGCTCAGTAGTGTGTGTGGCCTCCATGTGCCTGTATGACTCCCCTACAATGCCTGGGCATGCTCCTAATGAGGTGGCGGATGGTCTCCTGAGGGATCTCCTCCCAGACCTGGACTAAAGCATCCGCCAACTCCTGGACAGTCTGTGGTGCAACGTGGCATCGGTGGATGGAGCGAGACATGATGTCCCAGATGTGCTCAATTGGATTCAGGTCTGGGGAACGGGCGGGCCAGTCCATAGCATCAATGCCTTCGTCTTGCAGGAACTGCTGACACACTCCAGCCACATGAGGTCTAGCATTGTCTTGCATTAGGAGGAACCCAGGGCCAACCGCACCAGCATATGGTCCCACAAGGGGTCTGAGGATCTCATCTCGGTACCTAATGGCAGCCAGGCTACCTCTGGCAAGCACATGGAGGGCTGTTCGGCCCCCCAAAGAAATGCCACCCCACCCCATTACTGACCCACTGCCAAACCGGTCATGCTGGAGGATGTTGCAGGCAGCAGAACGTTCTCCTTGGCGTCTCCAGACACTGTCACGTCTGTCACATGTGCTCAGTGAAGAGCACAGGGCGCCAGTGGAGAATTTGCCAATCTTGGTGTTCTCTGGCAAATGCCAAACGTCCTGCACGGTGTTGGGCCCTCATACCACCCTCATGGAGTATGTTTCTGATCATTTGAGTAGACACATGCACATTTGTACCTTGCTGGAGGTCATTTTGCAGGGCTCTGGCAGTGCTCCTCCTGTTCCTCCTTGCACAAAGGCGGAGGTAGCGGTCCTGCTGCTGGGTTGTTGCCCTCCTACGGCCTCCTTCACGTCTCCTGACTTACTGGCCTGTCTCCTGGTAGCACCTCCATGCTCAGGACACTACACTGACAGACACAGCAAACCTTCTTGCGACAGCTCGCATTGATGTGCCATCCTGGATGAGCTGCACTACCTGAGCCACTTGTGTGGGTTGTAAACTCTGTCTCATGCTACCACTAGAGTGAAAGCACCGCCAGCTTTCGAAAGTGACAAAAACATCAGCCAGAAAGCATAGGAGCTGAGAAGTGGTCACCACCTGCAGAGCAACTCCTTTATTGGGGGTATCTTGCTAATTGCCTATAATTTCCACCTGTTGTCTATTCCATTTGCACAACAGCATGTGAAATTGATTGTTAATCAGTGTTGCTTCCTAAGTGGACAGTTTGATTTCACAGAAGTGTGAATGACTTGGAGTTACATTGTGTTGTTTAAGTGTTCCCTTTATTTTTTGAGCAGTATATATATATATATATATATATATATACAGTAGAGTGTCCTTGACTCTTCATTTACATAGTCCCGTGAGTGATGCCGACTTGGACAGTATATATATATATATATATATATATATATATATATATATATCTTGTACTGTTTGGTGTTCTTTACCCTAGTGCACTTTGTTCAAGTGCTTATATAAGCTCTATGGCCCCACGCAGTTTGAACTGAGCTGCAAGTTAAAAAGATAAAATAAAATATGTAGATCTATTGTTTGTACTGTTTGGTGCACTTAACCCTAGTACTTCTTTACCTACATATATAAGCCATGTTACTCCACGCAGTTTGAACCAAGCTGCAAGTACAAGAAAAGATCTATTGTTTTACCCTAGTGCACTTTGTTCACATGCATCTGCAAATTGAAAAATGGATAACGATCAGTTTGGAGAACAGCAACCAAATATTAGTGCTGCATCTGCTGCCACCAATTACATACCCTCCAACATTTTACACATAAAAACCGGTACAAATTTGGAAAGTGGGCATGGCCACAGGTAAAGGGGGCATGGCCACACCCACTTTCCCATATTTTCAATGGATATTTGGAGAGTCGAAAATCAGTACAAAACCCTTTTTGGCAGGTACAGACCATAACAAAAAGGTACTGTACCTGCCAAAAAGGTACAGTTGGAGGGTATGCAATTATGCACCACTTTTCATTTCTTCCGCTGCTGTGTGCCAATATTTCTTATATGAGCTATAAACTGCTATGTGTTTGTGCTGATGCTCTGTCGCTTAGTAACCAGCCAGATTGCTGCAGCCTTTGGCCTAAAGCGGATGAAAACAATATTGTGTGCTGTGAGGTGGTCAAAATTGAGTGGAAATTAATGTAATTGAGGTTAATAGAAATACACTAGGAACAAGAAAGGCTTAAATTATGTGATTTTAGCTTTTTTTGTCAGTTTCAAAAAAACAAAAATCCCAAACCAGTTATGGCCTTAACCCAAAACCAAAACCAAATGACGAATTAGATCCAAAACCAGCAAAAATGGTCCGGTTCACATCTCTGCTTACAAGAGAAAAGTGGTTTGCCTGGATCTACAGTGCACCTCAGATGGCTGTAACAAGGTTCTGTGATCACTACAGCTGCTTTTAAACTTTAATAAAAACTGATTTTATTTAATGTGCCCCAGATGAACATCTGAAAAAACAGCTACTTAAGCTTTGTGGACCATTTTACTTTTATTATCCAGTGACCTTAAACCATTGTGAGTGATATATTCTCTCCTCTGTTTCTGGCATTTGTAGAAGCCCCAATTTAACTGGTGACAAAAGACTTGGATCATACAGTATAATATTAAATGAAAAAGTGAATGAGAAGTGTTGGCTTTATAGAACCAGGGTGATTTTTGTGTAATATATTTCCTGTGGCTTAATAGTAAATAAATACAGCTGGATGTCTTGACTTTAGAATATAGTCATTCTTTCAGCTGTTAGGTTGTAGAAAGTAATGGTATGAATCATCAGGGCGTGCCTTCTCAGATTACGGATTCATCTACTTGTCGCACTAAAGGTGAATTGCTACAAATTAAACTGTGTGTGCTGTACCAAACAGCAAAACCACACAGAAATGATATCTACAGTATGTGCAATCTTTTTTTTATCAGTATAGGCTTCCCTGCTTTCCTAAGCCACTATGAAAATACAGCTTTAAAGGTGTATATGATATTAAATTGATTGTTATAGATTATAATAAGTGAATAAAGAGACTTTAGCACTGCAAAGGTTGTATATATTATGAATCAGCAATAGTGGTCATATTGCAGCAATACTGAATGCTGGTGTCCTCTGTGAGCCCCCATAAAAAAACATTGCTCTGCAAGGATGATTCCCTTTCAGCAGCAGCCAGCCTTGGACTGGCCCACAGGGGTACAGGGGATACCACCGGTAGGCCCGACCGCCTGGGGGCCCACCTCCTGCTCTAAGGATGAGGTTCCAGACTGTGCACTTGAATTATACATTACATATGTTACCTTATGCTGGACTATGCTGTATTTCCTACATTGCTGTTATTAATCTGGTACAGTATCATGCATGCAGCAGCTGAATTTACTGTATATATTCATGAAGGGGCCCAGGCGTTGCACTCTCTAATGGTTAGTCAAACCAATGAGGTGGCAGGTCACACCCCTCTGCAGACTGGCCACACCCCTAACATAGGCCCCTACCACTGCATCCTCCCGGTGGGCCCTACATGCCCCAGTCTGACACTGGCAGCAGCATGTGCATATGGGAGGTCATTCCGGTCATCGCAGTGTTTTTCCGCTTAGTGCGCATGCGCAATGTCCGCACTGCGACTGCGCCAAGTAAATTTGCTATGAAGTTTGGATTTTTACTCACGTCTTTTTCTTCGCTCAGGCGATCGTAGTGTGATTGACAGGAAATGGGTGTTACTGGGCGGAAACAGGCCGTTTTATGGGCGTGTGGGAAAAAACGCTACCGTTTCCGGAAAAAAACGCGGGAGTGGCTGGAGAAACGGAGGAGTGTCTGGGCGAACGCTGGGTGTGTTTGTGACGTCAAACCAGGAACGACAAGCACTGAACTGATCACAGATGCCGAGTAAGTCTGAAGCTACTCTGAAACTGCTACGAGATGTGTAATCGCAATATTGCGAATCTTTCGGTCGCAATTTTAAGAAGCTAAGATTCACTCCCAGTAGGCGGCGGCTTAGCGTGTGCAATACTGCTAAAATCGCCTTGCGAGCGAACAACTCGGAATGAGGGCCATGGTTCTTACCTAGCAAGGCAACCAGCATAGCCTCTCTGGTGGTAATGCGGAATGCCATTGATGATAATACTTTACAGTACAAAGCTTTATGATTGTACATTACACAAAGCTATAGCCATTGTTTTATCATGCATAGATTCTTATACTTTTCAAAAACTGGGCTCTATTCACCAAATCCAATTTATAACCAAATCCTTCCCGTTATATACATCTAAGAAACACTGGGCCTAATTCACTAACGTCTGCAAATACAAAGCTGCTTGCAAGCAGCTTTACAATTGCAGTCCTTAGCAATGCAAATGCAGGAGGAGGTGCATCCCACCATCTCCTTGCATTTTCAATGCAATCGCATCTGTGATGTTCATTTGCGAGTAATGGACCCTACACACCTAGCGACCCGCTGCCGAGCTGCCCAACGGCCGATGCGCCAGACGGGCGACCCGGAGGTGAAGGGGAGGTGAGGGGGGGAGTGAAGTTTCTTCACTTCCCCCGTCACCCGGCTCCATAGCACTGCATGCTAATATGAACGAGATTGTCCATATTGGCCTGCATGTTTAAACAAGCCGGAACCAGCGATGAACGAGGCCGCGCATTGTTCATCGCTGGTGCCTACACACTGAAAGATATGAGATCGTTCATATCTTTCACTGGTATCGACCTGTGTGTAGGGCCCATAAGTCTAATCTTACATTGTATACCTGTGGTGCCTTTTTTTTAGACTAGTTTAGCAGTTTGCTGACAGTGTCCACCAGGTCCAGTATACTGTATATAGCAGTACGGTAGGCCACTGCTGTACCTACCTCTGTGTCGTCACTCGTCATCCATTAAGTATACTATCCATCTACATTGTATACCTGTGGTGCATTTTTTTAGACTAGTTTAGCAGTTTGCTGACAGTGTCCACCAGGTCCAGTATACTGTATATAGCAGTACGGTAGGCCACTGCTGTACCTACCTCTGTGTCATCACTCGTCATCCATTAAGTATACTATCCATCTACATTGTATACCTGTGGTGCCTTTTTTTTTAGACTAGTTTAGCAGTTTGCTGACAGTGTCCACCAGGTCCAGTATACTGTATATAGCAGACCGGTAGGCCACTGCTGTACCTACCTCTGTGTCGTCACTCGTCATCCATTAAGTATACTATCCATCCTTCTACATTGTATACCTGTGGTGCCTTTTTTTTAGAATAGTTTAGCAGTTTGCTGACAGTGTCCACCAGGTCCAGTATACTGTATATAGCAGTACGGTAGGCCACTGCTGTACCTACCTCTGTGTCGTCACTCGCCATCCATTAAGTATACTATCCATCCATCTACATTGTATACCTGTGGTGCCTTTTTTTTAGACTAGTTTAGCAGTTTGCTGACAGTGTCCACCAGGTCCATTATACTGTATATAGCGGTACGGTAGGCCACTGCTGTACCTACCTCTGTGTCGTCACTCGTCATCCATTAAGTATACTATCCATCCATCTACATTGTATACCTGTGGTGCCTTTTCTTTAGACTAGTTTAGCAGTTTGCTGACAGTGTCCACCAGGTCCAGTATACTGTATATAGCAGTACGGTAGGCCACTGCTGTACCTACCTCTGTGTCGTCACTCGTCATCCATTAAGTATACTATCCATCTACATTGTATACCTGTGGTGCATTTTTTAGACTAGTTTAGCAGTTTGCTGACAGTGTCCACCAGGTCCAGTATACTGTATATAGCAGTACGGTAGGCCACTGCTGTACCTACCTCTGTGTCGTCACTCGTCATCCATTAAGTATACTATCCATCTACATTGTATACCTGTGGTGCATTTTTTTAGACTAGTTTAGCAGTTTGCTGACAGTGTCCACCAGGTCCAGTATACTGTATATAGCAGTACGGTAGGCCACTGCTGTACCTACCTCTGTGTCGTCACTCGTCATCCATTAAGTATACTATCCATCTACATTCTATACCTGTGGTGCATTTTAGTTGTGTGCAGTAAATATAGTAGTAGGCCATTGCTATTGATACTGGCATATAATTCCACACATTAAAAAATGGAGAACAAAAATGTGGAGGTTAAAGGGAAAGATCAAAATCCACTTCCACCTCGTGCTGAAGCTGCTGCCACTAGTCATGGCCGAGACGATGAAATGCCATCAACGTCGTCTGCCAAGGCCGATGCCCAATGTCATAGTAGAGAGCATGTAAAATCCAAAACACAAAAGTTCAGTAAAATGACCCAAAAATCAAAATTAAAAGCGTCTGAGGAGAAGCTTAAACTTGCCAATATGCCATTTACAACACGGAGTGGCAAGGAACGGCTGAGGCCCTGGCCTATGTTCATGGCTAGTGGTTCAGCTTCAAATGAGGATGGAAGCACTCATCCTCTCGCTAGAAAAAACAAAAGACTTAAGCTGGCAAAAGCACAGCAAAGAACTGTGCGTTCTTCAAAATCACAAATCCCCAAGGAGAGTCCAATTGTGTCGGTTGCGATGCCTGACCTTCCCAACACTGGACGGGAAGAGCTTGCGCCTTCCACCATTTGCATCACCCCTGCAAGTGCTGGAAGGAGCACCCGCAGTCCAGTTCCTGATAGTCGAATTGAAGATGTCACTGTTGAAGTACACCAGGATGAGGATATGGGTGTTGCTGGCGCTGGGGAGGAAATTGACAAGGAGGATTCTGATGGTGAGGTGGTTTGTTTAAGTCAGGCACCCGGGGAGACACCTGTTGTCCGTGGGAGAAATATGGCCATTGACATGCCTGGTCAAAATACTAAAAAAATCAGCTCTTCGGTGTGGAATTATTTCAACACAAATGCGGACAACAGGTGTCAAGCCGTGTGTTGCCTTTGTCAAGCTGTAATAAGTAGGGGTAAGGACGTTAACCACCTAGGAACATCCTCCCTTATACGTCACCTGGAGCGCATTCATCAGAAGTCATTGAGAAGTTCAAAAACTTTGGGTTACAGCGGAAGCAGTCCACTGACAACTAAACCCCTTCTTCCTCTTGTACCCAAGCTCCTGCAAACCACACCACCAACTCCCTTAATGTCAATTTCCTCCTTAGACAGGAACGCCAATAGTCCTGCAGGCCATGTCACTGGCAAGTCTGACAAGTCCTCTCCTAACTGGGATTACTCCGATGGGTCATTGAGTGGAATGCCTACTGTTGCTGGCGCTGCTGTTGTTGCTGCTGGGAGTCGATCGTCATCCCAGAGGGGAAGTCGGAAGACCACTTGTACTACTTCCAGTAAGCAATTGACTGTCCAACAGTCCTTTGCGAGGAAGATGAAATATCACAGCAGTCATCCTGCTGCGAAGCGGATAACTGAGGCCTTGGCAGCCTGGGCGGTGAGAAACGTGGTTCCGGTATCCATCGTTAATTCAGAGCCAACTAGAGACTTGATTGAGGTACTGTGTCCCCGGTACCAAATACCATCTAGGTTCCATTTCTCTAGGCAGGCGATACCGAAAATGTACACAGACCTCAGAAAAAGACTCACCAGTGTCCTAAAAAATGCAGTTGTACCCAATGTCCACTTAACCACGGACATGTGGACAAGTGGAGCAGGGCAGACTCAGGACTATATGACTGTGACAGCCCACTGGACAGATGTATTGCCTCCCGCAGCAAGAACAGCAGCGGCGGCACCAGTAGCAGCATCTCGCAAATGCCAACTCGTTCCTAGGCAGGCTACGTTTTGTATCACCGCTTTCCAGAATAGCCACACAGCTGAAAACCTCTTACGGCAACTGAGGAAGATCATCGCGAATAGCCACACAGCTGAAAACCTCTTACGGCAACTGAGGAAGATCATCGCAGAATGGCTTACCCCAATTGGACTCTCCTGGGGATTTGTGACATCGGACAACGCCAGCAATATTGTGCGTGCATTACATCTGGTCAAATTCCATCACGTCCCATGTTTTGCACATACCTTGAATTTGGTGGTGCAGAATTATTTAAAAAACGACAGGGGCGTGCAAGAGATGCTGTCGGTGGCCCGAAGAATTGCGGGCCACTTTCGGCATTCATGCACTGCGTACAGAAGACTGGAGCACCACCAAACATTTCTGAACCTGCCCTGCCATCATCTGAAGCAAGAGGTGGTAACGAGGTGGAATTCAACCCTCTATATGCTTCAGAGGATGGAGGAGCAGCAAAAGGCCATTCAAGCCTATACATCTGGCCACGATATAGGCAAAGGAGGTGGAATGCACCTGACTCAAGCGCAGTGGAGAATGATTTCAACGTTGTGCAAGGTTCTGCAACCCTTTGAACTTGCCACACGTGAAGTCAGTTCAGACACTGCCAGCCTGAGTCAGGTCATTCCCCTCATCAGGCTTTTGCAGAAGAAGCTGGAGACATTAAAGGAGGAGCTAAAACAGAGCGATTCCGCTAGGCATGTGGGACTTGTGGATGGAGCCCTTAATTCGCTTAACCAGGATTCACGGGATGTCAATCTGTTGAAATCAGAGCACTACATTTTGGCCACAGTGCTCGATCCTAGATTTAAAACCTACGTTGTATCTCTCTTTCCGGCAGACACAAGTCTGCAGAGGTTCAAAGACCTGCTGGTGAGAAAATTGTCAAGTCAAGCGGAACGTGACCCGTCACCATCTCCTCCTTCACATTCTCCCGCAACTGGGGGTGCGAGGAAAAGGCTAAGAATTCCGAGCCCACCCGCTGGCGGTGATGCCGGGCAGTCTGGAGCGAGTGCTGACATCTGGTCCGGACTGAAGGACCTGGCAACGATTACTGACATGTCGTCTACTGTCACTGCATATGATTCTCTCACCATTGAAAGAATGGTGGAGGATTATATGAGTGACCGCATCCAAGTAGGCACGTCAGACAGTCCGTACGTATACTGGCAGGAAAAAGAGGCAATTTGGAGGCCCTTGCAGAAACTGGCTTTATTCTACCTAAGTTGCCCTCCCTCCAGTGTGTACTCCGAAAGAGTGTTTAGTGCAGCCGCTCACCTTGTCAGCAATCGGCGTACGAGGTTACTTCCAGAAAATGTGGAGAAGATGATGTTCATTAAAATGAATTATAATCAATTCCTCCGTGGAGACATTCACCAGCAGCAATTGCCTCCAGAAAGTACACGGGGACCTGAGATGGTGGATTCCAGTGGGGACGAATTAATAATCTGTGAGGAGGGGGATGTACACAGTGAAAGGGGTGAGGAATCGGAGGATGATGATGAGGTGGACATCTTGCCTCTGTAGAGCCAGTTTGTGCAAGGAGAGATTGATTGCTTCTTTTTTGGTGGGGGCCCAAACCAACCAGTCATTTCAGTCACAGTTGTGTGGCAGACCCTGTCGCTGAAATGATGGGTTCGTTAAAGTGTGCATGTCCTGTTTATACAACATAAGGGTGGGTGGGAGGGCCCAAGGACAATTCCATCTTGCACCTCTTTTTTCTTTCATTTTTCTTTGCATCATGTGCTGTTTGGGGACAATTTTTTTGAAGGGCCATCCTGCCTGACACAGCAGTGCCACTCCTAGATGGGCCAGGTGTTTGTGTCGGCCACTTGTGTCGCTTAGCTTAGTCACACAGCGACCTTGGTGCGCCTCTCTTTTTCTTTGCATCATGTGCTGTTTGGGGAGTATTTTTTTGAAGGGCCATCCTGTCTTGATTGACACTGCAGTGCCACTCCTAGATGGGCCAGGTGTTTGTGTCGGCCTCTTGTGTCGCTTAGCTTAGTCACACAGCGACCTTGGTGCGCCTCTTTTTTTCTTTGCATCATGTGCTGTTTGGGGACTATTTTTTTGAAGTGCCATCCTGTCTGACACTGCAGTGCCACTCGTAGATGGGCCAGGTGTTTGTGTCGGCCACTTGGGTCGCTTAGCTTAGTCACACAGCTACCTCATTGCGCCTCTTTTTTTCTTTGCATCATGTGCTGTTTGGGGACTATTTTTTTGAAGTGCCATCCTATCTGACACTGCAGTGCCACTCCTAGATGGGCCAGGTGTTTGTGTCGGCCACTTGGGTCGCTTAGCTTAGCCATCCAGCGACCTTGGTGCAAATTTTAGGACTAAAAATAATATTGTGAGGTGTGAGGTGTTCAGAATAGACTGAAAATGAGTGGAAATTATGGTTATTGAGGTTAATAATTCTATGGGATCAAAATGACCCCCAAATTCTATGATTTAAGATGTTTTTGAGGGTTTTTTGAAAAAAACACCCGAATCCAAAACACACCCGAATCCGACAAAAAAATTTCGGTAAGGTTTTGCCAAAACGCGTCCGAATCCAAAACACGGCCGCGGAACCGAACCCAAAACCAAAACACAAAACCCGAAAAATTTCCGGTGCTCATCACTAATTACTGCGCTACCTTCCTACACCACATTACTGCACTTCCTATCCACACCACATTACTGCTCTACCTTCCCACACCACATTACTGCACTTCCTATCCACACCACATTACTGCGCTTCCTAAACGCACCACATTACTGCTCTACCTTCCCACACCACATTACTGCACTTCCTATCCACACCACATTACTGCGCTTCCTATCTGCACCACATTACTGCGCTTCCTATCCGCACCTCTGTACTGTGCTATGTATGTCCTCACATATCTTTGCTGGAAAAGGCAGCATGGCGTGGTGTTGCACATCTCAGGAATGCACACCGCTACCTTCCCTTTGTTCTGCTACTATTCACGGGTGTGCGCATACGCACGCATCCATGAATGCCGCAATTGAAAACTACATGGATCATACCTTCCCACTACCCGCGCTCATACTATGCCACTGACTCCCACTCCCTATGCAGGGCAAATTTACACACACAGTACATAGGTGCGGATAGGAAGCGCAGCCCCCAACCACTATTACAGAATATTAGATGACTGCCCCACTACCACAGCAATAATAAGAATTTACTCACCGGTAATTCTATTTCTCGTAGTCCGTAGTGGATGCTGGGTACTCCGTAAGGACCATGGGGAATAGACAGGCTCCGCAGGAGACTGGGCACTCTTTAAAGAAAGATTAGGTACTACATCTGGTGTGCACTGGCTCCTCCCTCTATGCCCCTCCTCCAGACCTCAGTTAGGGAAACTGTGCCCGGAAGAGCTGACATTACTAGGAAAGGATTTGGAATCCAGGGTAAGACTCATACAAGACACACCAATCACACCGTACAACTTGTGATAACTATACCCAGTTAACAGTATGAACAATAGCTGAGCCTCATTCAACAGATGGCTCAGAACAATAACCCTATAGTTAAGCAATAACTATATACAAGTATTGCAGAAGTCCGCACTTGGGACGGGCTCCCAGCATCCACTACGGACTACGAGAAATAGAATTACCGGTGAGTAAATTCTTATTTTCTCTGACGTCCTAGTGGATGCTGGGTACTCCGTAAGGACCATGGGGAATATACCAAAGCTCCCAAATGGGCGGGAGAGTGCGGATGACTCTGCAGCACCGAATGAGCAAACTCAAGGTCCTCCTCAGCCAGGGTATCAAACTTGTAGAATTTTTCAAACGTGTTTGACCCCGACCAGGTAGCAGCTCGGCAAAGTTGTAAAGCCGAGACCCCTCGGGCAGCCGCCCAAGAAGAGCCCCCTTCCTCGTGGAATGGGCTTTTACTGATTTAGGATGCGGCAGTCCAGCCGCAGAATGTGCAAGTTGAATCATGCTACAGATCCAGCAAGCAATAGTCTGCTTAGAAGCAGGAGCACCCAGCTTGTTGGGTGCATGCAGGGCCGTCTTTCCGTATGGGCTCAATGGGCTCTTGCCCAAGGGCCCCAGGAGTATAAGGGCCCTGCACTGATAGCTGATGGTCTCCTCTTTCCAGGAGTACCAGATTTTTTAAAATCGGCCCTGGGGAAACGGAGATATCCAACTTCAAAGCAGTGGTCCCCATCCAAGCCTGTTAATTGTTCTTCCCAGCTAGATATCTTGGGTTCTGTCTGACTTAGAGTTTTTCTGAGGATATTCTCCAAAATCTGGAACTCTCCCCTTTCAGTGGACACTGGCAGCTTGTCTGTACTATGCCCAGAACTAGAGATATCAGCCTTCAAGCAGATGGTCCCTGCTCCAGCTCCACACGCTTAATATGCAGTTTTATATATTAGTTGTTGGATTGCTCTGGCTCCTGAAGTCTGATCCCCAAGTCTCCAGTACCTCGTGAAAGGTGGGACTCTATTTTTTTTTAACCCATTAAAGCTAAGAAATCTATTTCCAGGAACTGGAGATATCTGCAGTCAAGCAAGTTGCCCTGACCCCCAGAAAATGATGAACATTAAGCCCACTCCACTATCCACCCCTCCCCGGTGTATTAAACACCCACTACCACCCTGGAAGTCATGTACCAGGGCCCCTTCATTCAGCACAACGTCCCCTTCTACAGTTTAGTGTTCTCCTTCTCGTCCCATTTGTGCAGTAAAGGAGTAATTAGCAGAAATAATTTCTCCAGGTCCTACATGCTAAGCGAAAGATAGAACACCACCTACTGCCCGCAGGACATCAAAGCTGCCGCTGATAGCACCCCCCACCCCTACCGCTGATGGATGGGTAGGGGCCCCAGTGCATTGCTGTGCCCAGGGGCCTACACTGCTGTTCAGACGGCTCTGGGTGCATGCAGGATAAACAGCGAGTCAGTATTTCAGACTCTAGCCGTCCTGGAAACAGAGATTTTCAGGGCCCCGACTACGTCCAGCAACTTGGAATCCTCCAAGTCCCGAGTAGCCGCAGGCACCACAATAGGTTGGTTCAAATGAAACGCTGATACCACCTTAGGGAGAAATTGGGGACGAATCCTCAATTCTGCCCTGTCCATATGGAAGATCAGATAAGGGCTTTTACATGACAAAGCCGCCAATTCTGACACACGCCTAGCTGAAGCCAAGGCCCAAAAACATGACCACTTTCCACGTGAGATACTTCAACTCCACGGTCCGAAGTGGCTCAAAACAATGTGATTTTAGGAAATCCAACACTACGTTGAGATTAGAGATGAGCTCCTGAAATTTTTCGGGTTTTGTGTTTTGGTTTTGGGTTCGGTTCCGCGGCCGTGTTTTGGGTTCGACCGCGTTTTGGCAAAACCTCACCGAATTTTTTTTGTCGGATTCGGGTGTGTTTTGGATTCGGGTGTTTTTTTAAAAAAACACTAAAAAACTGCTTAAATCATAGAATTTGGGGGTCATTTTGATCCCATATTATTATTAACCTCAAAAACCATAATTTCCACTCATTTTCAGTCTATTCTGAATACCTCACACCTCACAATATTATTTTTAGTCCTAAAATTTGCACCAAGGTCGCTGGATGACTAAGCTAAGCGACACTAGTGGCCGACACAAACACCTGGCCCATCTAGGAGTGGCACTGCAGTGTCACGCAGGATGTCCCTTCCAAAAAACCCTCCCCAATCAGCACATGACGCAAAGAAAAAAAGAGGCGCAATGAGGTAGCTGACTGTGTGAGTAAGATAAGCGACCCTAGTGGCCGACACAAACACCGGGCCCATTTAGGAGTGGCACTGCAGTGTCACGCAGGATGTCCCTTCCAAAAAACCCTCCCCAATCAGCACATGACGCAAAGAAAAAAAGAGGCGCAATGAGGTAGCTGACTGTGTGAGTAAGATTAGCGACCCTAGTGGCCGACACAAACACCGGGCCCATTTAGGAGTGGCACTGCAGTGTCACGCAGGATGTCCCTTCCAAAAAACCCTCCCCAATCAGCACATGACGCAAAGAAAAAAAGAGGCGCAATGAGGTAGCTGACTGTGTGAGTAAGATTAGCGACCCTAGTGGCCGACACAAACACCGGGCCCATTTAGGAGTGGCACTGCAGTGTCACGCAGGATGTCCCTTCCAAAAAACCCTCCCCAATCAGCACATGACGCAAAGAAAAAAAGAGGCGCAATGAGGTAGCTGACTGTGTGAGTAAGATTAGCGACCCTAGTGGCCGACACAAACACCGGGCCCATTTAGGAGTGGCACTGCAGTGTCACGCAGGATGTCCCTTCCAAAAAACCCTCCCCAATCAGAACATGACGCAAAGAAAAAAAGAGGCGCAATGAGGTAGCTGACTGTGTGAGTAAGATTAGCGACCCTAGTGGCCGACACAAACACCGGGCCCATTTAGGAGTGGCACTGCAGTGTCACGCAGGATGTCCCTTCCAAAAAACCCTCCCCAATCAGCACATGACGCAAAGAAAAAAAGAGGCGCAATGAGGTAGCTGACTGTGTGAGTAAGATTAGCGACCCTAGTGGCCGACACAAACACCGGGCCCATTTAGGAGTGGCACTGCAGTGTCACGCAGGATGTCCCTTCCAAAAAACCCTCCCCAAACAGCACATGACGCAAAGAAAAAGAAAAGAAAAAAGAGGTGCAAGATGGAATTGTCCTTGGGCCCTCCCACCCACCCTTATGTTGTATAAACAAAACAGGACATGCACACTTTAACCAACCCATCATTTCAGTGACAGGGTCTGCCACACGACTGTGACTGATATGACGGGTTGGTTTGGACCCCCCCCAAAAAAGAAGCAATTAATCTCTCCTTGCACAAACTGGCTCTACAGAGGCAAGATGTCCACCTCATCATCACCCTCCGATATATCACCGTGTACATCCCCCTCCTCACAGATTATCAATTCGTCCCCACTGGAATCCACCATCTCAGCTCCCTGTGTACTTTGTGGAGGCAATTGCTGCTGGTCAATGTCTCCGCGGAGGAATTGATTATAATTCATTTTAATGAACATCATCTTCTCCACATTTTCTGGATGTAACCTCGTACACCGATTGCTGACAAGGTGAGCTGCGGCACTAAACACTCTTTCGGAGTACACACTTGTGGGAGGGCAACTTAGGTAGAATAAAGCCAGTTTGTGCAATGGCCTCCAAATTGCCTCTTTTTCCTGCCAGTATAAGTATGGACTGTGTGACGTGCCTACTTGGATGCGGTCACTCATATAATCCTCCACCATTCTTTCAATGGTGAGAGAATCATATGCAGTGACAGTAGACGACATGTCCGTAATCGTTGTCAGGTCCTTCAGTCCGGACCAGATGTCAGCATCAGCAGTCGCTCCAGACTGCCCTGCATCACCGCCAGCGGGTGGGCTCGGAATTCTGAGCCTTTTCCTCGCACCCCCAGTTGCGGGAGAATGTGAAGGAGGAGATGTTGACAGGTCGCGTTCCGCTTGACTTGACAATTTTCTCACCAGCAGGTCTTTCAACCCCAGCAGACTTGTGTCTGCCGGAAAGAGAGATCCAAGGTAGGCTTTAAATCTAGGATCGAGCACGGTGGCCAAAATGTAGTGCTCTGATTTCAACAGATTGACCACCCGTGAATCCTTGTTAAGCGAATTAAGGGCTCCATCCACAAGTCCCACATGCCTAGCGGAATCGCTCCGTGTTAGCTCCTCCTTCAATGTCTCCAGCTTCTTCTGCAAAAGCCTGATGAGGGGAATGACCTGACTCAGGCTGGCAGTGTCTGAACTGACTTCACGTGTGGCAAGTTCAAAGGGCATCAGAACCTTGCACAACGTTGAAATCATTCTCCACTGCGCTTGAGACAGGTGCATTCCACCTCCTATATCGTGCTCAATTGTATAGGCTTGAATGGCCTTTTGCTGCTCCTCCATCCTCTGAAGCATATAGAGGGTTGAATTCCACCTCGTTACCACTTCTTGCTTCAGATGATGGCAGGGCAGGTTCAGTAGTTTTTGGTGGTGCTCCAGTCTTCTGTACGTGGTGCCTGTACGCCGAAAGTGTCCCGCAATTTTTCTGGCCACCGACAGCATCTCTTGCACGCCCCTGTCGTTTTTTAAATAATTCTGCACCACCAAATTCAAGGTATGTGCAAAACATGGGACGTGCTGGAATTTGCCCATATTTAATGCACACACAATATTGCTGGCGTTGTCCGATGCCACAAATCCACAGGAGAGTCCAATTGGGGTAAGCCATTCCGCGATGATCTTCCTCAGTTGCCGTAAGAGGTTTTCAGCTGTGTGCGTATTCTGGAAACCGGTGATACAAAGCGTAGCCTGCCTAGGAAAGAGTTGGCGTTTGCGAGATGCTGCTACTGGTGCCGCCGCTGCTGTTCTTGCGGCGGGAGTCCATACATCTACCCAGTGGGCTGTCACAGTCATATAGTCCTGACCCTGCCCTGCTCCACTTGTCCACATGTCCGTGGTTAAGTGGACATTGGGTACAACTGCATTTTTTAGGACACTGGTGAGTCTTTTTCTGACGTCCGTGTACATTCTCGGTATCGCCTGCCTAGAGAAGTGGAACCTAGATGGTATTTGGTAACGGGGGCACACTGCCTCAATAAATTGTCTAGTTCCCTGTGAACTAACGGCGGATACCGGACGCACGTCTAACACCAACATAGTTGTCAAGGCCTCAGTTATCCGCTTTGCAGCAGGATGACTGCTGTGATATTTCATCTTCCTCGCAAAGGACTGTTGAACAGTCAATTGCTTACTGGAAGTAGTACAAGTGGGCTTACGACTTCCCCTCTGGGATGACCATCGACTCCCAGCAGCAACAACAGCAGCGCCAGCAGCAGTAGGCGTTACACGCAAGGATGCATCGGAGGAATCCCAGGCAGGAGAGGACTCGTCAGAATTGCCAGTGACATTGCCTGCAGGACTATTGGCATTCCTGGGGAAGGAGGAAATTGACACTGAGGGAGTTGGTGGGGTGGTTTGCGTGAGCTTGGTTACAAGAGGAAGGGATTTACTGGTCAGTGGACTGCTTCCGCTGTCACCCAAAGTTTTTGAACTTGTCACTGACTTATTATGAATGCGCTGCAGGTGACGTATAAGGGAGGATGTTCCGAGGTGGTTAACGTCCTTACCCCTACTTATTACAGCTTGACAAAGGGAACACACGGCTTGACACCTGTTGTCCGCATTTCTGTTGAAATAGTTCCACACCGAAGAGCTGATTTTTTTGGTATTTTCACCAGGCATGTCAACGGCCATATTCCTCCCACGGACAACAGGTGTCTCCCCGGGTGCCTGACTTAAACAAACCACCTCACCATCAGAATCCTCCTGGTCAATTTCCTCCCCAGCGCCAGCAACACCCATATCCTCCTCATCCTGGTGTACTTCAACACTGACATCTTCAATCTGACTATCAGGAACTGGACTGCGGGTGCTCCTTCCAGCACTTGCAGGGGGCGTGCAAATGATGGAAGGCGCATGCTCTTCACGTCCAGTGTTGGGAAGGTCAGGCATCGCAACCGACACAATTGGACTCTCCTTGTGGATTTGGGATTTCGAAGAACGCACAGTTCTTTGTGGTGCTACTGCTTTTGCCAGCTTGAGTCTTTTCATTTTTCTAGCGAGAGGCTGAGTGCCTCCATCCTCATGTGAAGCTGAACCACTAGCCATGAACATAGGCCAGGGCCTCAGCCGTTCCTTGCCACTCCGTGTGGTAAATGGCATATTGGCAAGTTTACGCTTCTCCTCCGACAATTTTATTTTAGGTTTTGGAGTCCTTTTTTTACTGATATTTGGTGTTTTGGATTTGACATGCTCTGTACTATGACATTGGGCATCGGCCTTGGCAGACGACGTTGCTGGCATTTCATCGTCTCGGCCATGACTAGTGGCAGCAGCTTCAGCACGAGGTGGAAGTGGATCTTGATCTTTCCCTAATTTTGGAACCTCAACATTTTTGTTCTCCATATTTTAATAGGCACAACTAAAAGGCACATCAGGTAAACAATGGAGATGGATGGATACTAGTATACAATTATGGACGGACTGCCGAGTGCCGACACAGAGGTAGCTACAGCCGTGAACTACCGTACTGTGTCTGCTGCTAATATAGACTGGTTGATAAAGAGATGTCGTAGTATGTATGTATGAAGAAGAAAGAAAAAAAAACCACGGTTAGGTGGTATACAATTATGGACGGACTGCCGAGTGCCGACACAGAGGTAGCCACAGCCGTGAACTACCGTACTGTACTGTGTCTGCTGCTAATATAGACTGGTTGATAAAGAGATGTCGTAGTATGTATGTATGAAGAAGAAAGAAAAAAAAACCACGGGTAGGTGGTATACAATTATGGACGGACTGCCGAGTGCCGACACAGAGGTAGCCACAGCCGTGAACTACCGTACTGTACTGTGTCTGCTGCTAATATAGACTGGTTGATAAAGAGATGTAGTAGTATGTATGTATAAAGAAGAAAGAAAAAAAAACCACGGGTAGGTGGTATACAATTATGGACGGACTGCCGAGTGCCGACACAGAGGTAGCCACAGCCGTGAACTACCGTACTGTACTGTGTCTGCTGCTAATATAGACTGGTTGATAAAGAGATGTCGTAGTATGTATGTATGAAGAAGAAAGAAAAAAAAAACCACGGTTAGGTGGTATACAATTATGGACGGACTGCCGAGTGCCGACACAGAGGTAGCCACAGCCGTGAACTACCGTACTGTACTGTGTCTGCTGCTAATATAGACTGGTTGATAAAGAGATGTCGTAGTATGTATGTATAAAGAAGAAAGAAAAAAAAACCACGGTTAGGTGGTATACAATTATGGACGGACTGCCGAGTGCCGACACAGAGGTAGCCACAGCCGTGAACTACCGTACTGTACTGTGTCTGCTGCTAATATAGACTGGTTGATAAAGAGATGTCGTAGTATGTATGTATGAAGAAGAAAGAAAAAAAAACCACGGTTAGGTGGTATACAATTATGGACGGACTGCCGAGTGCCGACACAGAGGTAGCCACAGCCGTGAACTACCGTACTGTACTGTGTCTGCTGCTAATATAGACTGGTTGATAAAGAGATGTCGTAGTATGTATGTATAAAGAAGAAAGAAAAAAAAACCACGGTTAGGTGGTATACAATTATGGACGGACTGCCGAGTGCCGACACAGAGGTAGCCACAGCCGTGAACTACCGTACTGTACTGTGTCTGCTGCTAATATAGACTGGTTGATAAAGAGATGTAGTAGTATGTATGTATAAAGAAGAAAGAAAAAAAAACCACGGGTAGGTGGTATACAATTATGGATGGACTGCCGAGTGCCGACACAGAGGTAGCTACAGCCGTGAACTACCGTACTGTGTCTGCTGCGACTGGATGATAAATAATGATATAAAAAATATATATATATCACTACTGCAGCCGGACAGGTATATATATTATATAATGACGGACCTGCTGGACACTGTCTGTCAGCAGAATGAGTTTTTTATAGAATAAAAAAAAAACACCACACAAGTGAAGTCACACGACGAGTGTTTAACTTTTTCAGGCAATCAAAATATAGTATACTACTAACTATACTGGTGGTCAGTGTGGTCAGGTCACTGGTCAGTCACACTGGCAGTGGCACTCCTGCAGCAAAAGTGTGCACTGTTTAATTTTAATATAATATGTACTCCTGGCTCCTGCTATAACCTATAACTGGCACTGCAGTGCTCCCCAGTCTCCCCCACAATTATAAGCTGTGTGAGCTGAGCACAGTCAGATATATAATATATATACATAGATGATGCAGCACACTGGGCTGAGCAGTGCACACAGATATGGTATGTGACTGTCTTGTACTCCTGGCTCCTGCTATAACCTATAACTGGCACTGCAGTGCTCCCCAGTCTCCCCCACAATTATAAGCTGTGTGAGCTGAGCACAGTCAGATATATAATATATACATAGATGATGCAGGCATGCAGCACACTGGGCTGAGCAGTGCACACAGATATGGTATGTGACTGAGTCACTGTGTGTACCGTTTTTTTCAGGCAGAGAACGGATATATTAAATAAAACAACTGCACTGCTGGTGGTCACTGTGGTCAGTCACTAAACTCTGCACTCTCTTCTACAGTATCAGCCTCAGGTCAATCTCTCTCTCTCTCTCCTAATCTAAATGGAGAGGACGCCAGCCACGTCCTCTCCCTATCAATCTCAATGCACGTGTGAAAATGGCGGCGACGCGCGGCTCCTTATATAGAATCCGAGTCTCGCGAGAATCCGACAGCGTCATGATGACGTTCGGGCGCGCTCGGGTTAACCGAGCAAGGCGGGAAGATCCGAGTCGCTCGGACCCGTGAAAAAAAACATGAAGTTCGTGCGGGTTCGGATTCAGAGAAACCGAACCCGCTCATCTCTAGTTGAGATCCCAAGGTGCCACTGGAGGCACAAAAGGGGGCTGAATATACAGCACTCCCTTAACAACGTCTGAACTTCAGGCAGCGTCTTTCCTAGCCTTTAACAGCGTAGGAATCACTTCATCTGGAACGCCCTTTTCCGTTAGGATCCGGAGTTCAACCGCCAAGCCTTCAAACGCAGCCGCGGTAAGTCTTGGAACAGACAGGGCCCCTGCAGTAACAGGTCCTGTCTGAGAGACAGAGGCCATGGGTCCTCCGAGATCATTTCTTGTAGTTCTGGGTACCAAGTTCTTCTTGGCCAATCCGGAACTACGAGTATAGTTCTTACTCCTCTCTTACTTACTATCCTCAGTACCTTGGGTATGAGAGGCAGAGGAGGGAACACCTAAACCGACTGGTACACCCCCACGGTGTCACTAGTGCGTCCACAGCTATCGCCTGAGGGTCTCTTGACCTGGCACAATACTTTTTTAGCTTTTTGTTGAGGCGGGACGCTATCATGTTCACCTGTGGCCATTCCCAACGGTTCACAATCTGCGTGAAGACTTCTGGATGAAGTCCCCACTCTCCCGGGTGGAGGTCGTGCCTGCTGAGGAAGTCTGCTTCCTAGTTTTCCACACCCGGAATGAACACTGCTGACAGTGTTAGCACGTGATACTCCGCCCATCGGAGAATCCTTGTGGCTACTGCCAACGCCATCCTGCTTCTTGTGCCGCCTTGTCGGTTTACATGGGCGACAGCCGTGATGTTGTCTGACTGAATCAGCACTGGCTGGTTTTGAAGCAGGGGTTCTGCTTGACTTAGGGCATTGTAAATGGCCCTTAGGTCCAGAATATTTATGTGTAGGGAAGTCTCCTGACTCGACCATTGTCCTTGGAAGTTTCTTCCCTGAGTGACTGCTCCCCAACCTCGGAGGCTTGCATCCGTGGTCACCAGGACCCAGTCCTGAATGCCGAATCTGCGGCCCTCGAGAAGATGAGCACTCTGCAGCCACCACAGCAGAGACACCCTGGCCCTCGGGGACAGGGTGATCAGCCGATGCATCTGAAGATGCGATCCTCACTTGTCTAACAGGTCCCACTGAAAATTCCTTGCATGGAACCTGCCGAAGGGAATTGCTTCGTAAGAAGCTACCATCTTTTCCAGGACTCGCGTGCAAAGATGCACCGACACCTGTTTTGGTTTCAGGAGGTCTCT
Source organism: Pseudophryne corroboree (assembly GCF_028390025.1). Taxonomy (NCBI): domain Eukaryota; kingdom Metazoa; phylum Chordata; class Amphibia; order Anura; family Myobatrachidae; genus Pseudophryne; species Pseudophryne corroboree. The sequence goes on along the minus strand of NC_086451.1, from coordinate 305,207,119 downwards.
GACTAGAGAAGACAACTCCCTGGCTTTCTCCTCCGGGAGAAACACTTTTTTCTGGACTGTGTCCAGAATCATCCCCAGGAACAGTAGACGTGTCGTCGGGACCAGCTGTGACTTTGGGATATTCAGAATCCAGCCGTGCTGGTTCAGCACTTCCTGAGATAGTGCTACTCCCACCAACAACTGTTCTTTGGACCGTGCCTTTATTAGGAGATCGTCCAAGTACGGGATAATTAAAACTCCCTTTCTTCGAAGGAGTATCATCATTTCCGCCATACCCTTGGTAAATACCCTTGGTGCCGTGGAGAGTCCAAACGGCAGCGTCTGGAATTGGTAATGGCAATCCTGTACCACAAATCTGAGGTACTCCTGGTGAGGATGGTAAATGGGGACATGCAGGTAAGCATCCTTGATGTCCAGGGAAACCATGTAATCCCCCTCGTCCAGGCTTGCAATAACCGCCCTGAGCGATTCCATCTTGAACTTTAATTTTTTTTATGTACATGTTCAAGGATTTCAAATTTAAAATGGGTCTCACCGAACCGTCCGGCTTCGGTACCACAAATAGTGTGGAATAGTAACCCCGGCCTTGTTGAAGTAGGGGTACCTTGATTATCACCTGCTGGGAATACAGCTTGTGAATTGCCGCTAGCACCGCCTCCCTGTCTGAGGGAGCCATCGGCAAGGCAGATTTTAGGAACCGGTTGGGTGGAGCCGCCTCGAATACCAGCATGTATCCCTGAGATACTACTTGAAGGATCCAGGGATCCACCTGTGAGCGAGCCCACTGATCGCTGAAATTTCTGAGGCGGGCCCCCACCGTACCTGGCTCCACCTGTGGAGCCCCACCGTCATGCGGCGGACTTGGAAGAGGAAGCGGGGGAGGACTTTTGTTCCTGGGAACCTGCTGTCTGTTGCAGCCTTTTTCCCCTACCTCTGCCTCTAGACAGAAAAGACCCTCCTTTTCCACGCTTGCTTTTCTGGGTCCGAAAGGACTGAACCTGATAAAATGACAAAAAAAAATGACAACTCCTTGGCCTTCTCCACCGGGAGAAACACCTTCTTCTGTTCTGTGTCCAGAAACATGCCCAATATCAGCAGACGCATCGTAGGAACCCGCTGCGACTTTGGGATATTCAGAATCCAGCCGTGCTGTTGTAGCACTTCCTGAGATAGTGCTACTCCGATCAACGACTGCTCCTTGGACCTCGCCTTTATAAGGAGATCGTCCAAGTACGGGATAATTATAACTCCCTTCTTTCGAAGGAGTATCATCATTTTGGCCATTACCTTGGAACACACCCTCGGTGCCGTGGACAGACCAAACGGCAACGTCTGGAATTGGTAATGGCAGTTCTGTACCACAACCCTTAGGTACTCCTGGTGAGGTGGGTAAATGGGGACATGTAGGTAAGCATCCATGATTTCCAGTGACACCATAATATCCCCCCCTTCAGGCTTGCAATAACCGCCCTGAGCGATTCTATTTTGAACTTGAACTTCCTTATATAAGTGTTCAAGGATTTCAATTTTAGAATGGGTCTCACCGAACCGTCTGGTTTCGGTATCACAAACATTGTGGAATAGTAACATCGTCCCTGTTGAAGGAGAGGAACTTTGATTATTACCTGCTGGAGGTACAGCTTGTGAATTGCCGCCAGTACTACCTCCCTTTCCTTGGGAGTAGCAGGCAAGGCTGATTTGAGGTAACGGCGAGGGGGAGACGTCTCGAACTCCAGCTTGTATCCCTGAGATACCTGTAGAGCCCAGAGATCCACCTGTGAGCGAACCCACTGGTCGCTGAAGTTCCGGAGACGGCCCCCACCGCACCTGGCTCCACCTGTGGAGCCCCAGCGTCATGCGGTGGACTTAGTGGAAGCAGGGGAGGATATTTGTTCCTGGGAACTGGCTGTCTGGTGCAGCTTTTTCCCTCCACCCCTGCCTCTGGGCAGAAAGGATGCACCTCTGACCCGCTTGCCTTTCTGAGGCCAAAAGGACTGTACTTGATAATACGGTGCTTTCTTAGGCTGTGAGGGGACCTGAGGTAAAAAAGTCGACTTCCCAGCTGTTGCTGTGGACACGAGGTCCGAGAGACCGTCCCCAAACAATTCCTCACCCTTATAAGGCAAAACTTCCATGTGCCTTTTAGAATCAGCATCACCTGTCCACTGCCGAGTCCATAATACTCTCCTGGCAGAAATGGACATTGCATTAATTCTAGATGCCAGCCGGCAAATGTCCCTCTGTGCATCTCTCATATATAAGACTACGTTTTTAATATGCTCTATAGTGAGCAAAATAGTATCTCTGTCAAGGGAATCAATGTTATCTGACAGGGAATCAGACCATGCTGCTGCAGCACTACACATCCATGCTGAAGCAATAGCAGGTCTCAGTATAGTACCTGAGTGTGTATACACAGACTTCAGGATAGCCTCCTGCTTTCTATCTGCAGGCTCCTTTAAGGCGGCCATATCCTGAGACGGCAGTGCCACCTTTTTTGATAAGCGTGTGAGCGCCTTATCCACCCTAGGGGATGTCACCCAGCGTAACCTATCCGTTGGCGGGAAAGGGTACGCCATTAGTAACCGCTTAGAAATTACTAGTTTCATATCTGGGGAACACCACGCTTCTTCACACAATTCATTTAACTCATCAGATGGGGGAAAAGTCACTGGCTGCTTTTTCTCCCCAAACATAATACCCTTTTTTGTGGTAACCGGGTTAATGTCAGAAATGTGCAACACATTTTTCATTGCCGTAATCATACATCGGATGGCCCTTGTGGATTGTACATTTGTCTCATCCTCGTCGACACTGGAGTCAGACTCCGTGTCGACATCTGTGTCAGCCATCTGAGGTAGCGGGCGTTTTTGAGCCCCTGATGGCCGCTGAGATGCCCGGGCAGGCGCGGGCTGAGATGCCGGCTGTCCCAAAGCTGCGTAATCGAACCTTTTATGCAAGGAGTTGACACTGTCGGTTAATACCTTCCACATATCCATCCACTCAGGTGTCGGCCCCGCAGGGGGCGACATCACACTTATCGGCACCTGCTCCGCCTCCACGTAAGCGTCCTCATCAAACATGTCGACACAGCCGTACCGACACACCGCACACACACACACACAGGGAATGCTCTGACTGAGGACAGGACCCCACAAAGTCCTTTGGGGAGACAGAGAGAGAGTATGCCAGCACACACCAGAGCGCTATATAACAGAGGGATATACACTATACACAAAGTGAATTTTCCCCCTATAGCTGCTTATATCACAATTTTCGCCTAAATTTATGTGCCCCCCCTCTCTTTTTTACCCTTTCTGTAGTGTATACTGCAGGGGAGAGCCTGGGGAGCGTCCTTCCAGCTGAGCTGTGAAGAGAAAATGGCGCTGGCTGTGCTGAGGAAGATAGCCCCGCCCCTTCAGCGGCGGGCTTCTCCCGCTTTTTATAATGTTAATGGTGGGGGTTTTTGCACATATACAGTGTTATACACTGTATTATGTGCTTTTTGTGCCAAAAGGTATACAAATTGCAGCCCAGGGCGCCCACCCCCCCCCCCCCCAGCGCCCTGCACCCACCAGTGACCGGAGCGTGTGGTGTGCTGTGGGAGCAATGGCGCACAGCTGCAGTGCTGTGCGCTACCTTATTGAAGACCGGAGTCTTCAGCCGCCGATTTTCTCCCGGAATCTTCCGTCTTCTGGCTCTGCAAGGGGGACGGCGGCGCGGCTCCGGGAACGGACGATCGAGGTCGGGCCCTGTGTTCGATCCCTCTGGAGCTAATGGCGTCCAGTAGCCTTAGAAGCACAACCTAGCTGCAAGCAGGTAGGTTTGCTTCTCTACCCTAAGTCCCTCGTAGCAGTGAGTCTGTTGCCAGCAGATCTCACTGAAAATAAAAAACCTAACAAATACTTTCTTTATAGTGAACTCAGGAGAGCCCACTAAGTGCATCCAGCTCAGGCCGGGCACAGATTCTAACTGAGGTCTGGAGGAGGGGCATAGAGGGAGGAGCCAGTGCACACCAGATATAGTACCTAATCTTTCTTTAAAGAGTGCCCAGTCTCCTGCGGAGCCCGTCTATTCCCCATGGTCCTTACGGAGTACCCAGCATCCACTAGGACGTCAGAGAAAAATGAATAGCCCATCCATTCCCCCAATTACACTAAATAATTAACCCTCTCAATTCCAATAAATCAGTAGCACTTCTCTCACCTGCATTATATTAAATTACCCCCAGTACATTCAAGTATAAAATGGCCGAGCCATCCACCCCTATTAAACTAAATAATTAACCCCTCCATACTAAAATGACACATACATCTCACAAGCAAAACATTTTAACTATTAAAATCTTCGGTCAGTTGCAGTGCACTCACACAAGGAGCATACCTTTTCCAGAGGCACTGCACTGAGACGCCGGCTGCAGGACATAGACTATCCACACCCGAGTAGCAGTAGCAACAGCAGCCAGCAGGTCATCCCAGAGGAGCCCTGTCACAAACACACGGGCCGCCTTCATGGAGCTGAGAGTGAGCTCCGCTCAGATGCATCTGGCGTGCTGGTGTGGTAGTGCTTGTTTATCATCACGTGCTGCACAGCACGGAGAGGCGCCAGGAAGTGTGAGGCGCAGGGAGGACCTTTGAATTATTCTACTGTGCTGCCATCTAAGTATTATGCCGGCATTTGAACCCTGCGCCGAGGCCAGCTTCCGGCCGGCTAGCAGGGGGAAGATCGGTTGCAGAGTGAATATGCGGGCCCCAAGTGGCCGCTTAAAACTGGAGAAAATGTTTTTCCCCTGTCTCCAGCAGAACACATTATAGATCCCGTGGGCGGTGGGCCTATTGTGATGGGGGGGCCTGGAGCTGCAGCTCCATCAGCCCCATGGTTAATCCGGCCCTGCCTGGTTTCTGCTCGTTATCAGGTGTATTGCTTGTTGTCAGGGGTTCTGCTTGTTGTCAGGGGAATGACTGTCACTGCCACAACAGGTCTGCTGTCCCAGCAGAGGCTGCCTGTCCCTTTCAACCTTTTGAATATGTCCCTCCTAAAATGGCTGCTGCCTCCTCTAGCATTTAAAATAACTGTCTCCTCTGAGGCGGCGGCCATTTTGGGAGGACCATTTTTCAATACTAAGAGCTGGAGCCCTCTCAGTAGCCGGTGCCGGGCGACATGTGGCCAGGCCCTCCACTCTCTGTGAGAGCGGTCAGTTCGGGACAGTTCTTTTCCATGCATGATCATGTACTAGATTAACGACAACAATGCACTGTAGAAAATACATCATAGTCCTGTGCAGTATAATGTAACATAAGTATAATGTATTTCTCAATTGCACAGCAGTCTAGAACCAGATCCCTAGAGGAGGGGATAAGCCTTTCAGGCAATGAGGCCTACCGGGGGTTTCCCCTATACCCCTGTAGGCTAGTCCGACCCAGAGTGTGAGCGTGAAACAGAAATGTATATGATTAAAATGAAAATAAATGGGTAAAGGGAACACAGATGCGATCCTATGGTGCTCAGGCCCATGTGCATTATGGATCATCCACACAAATGTAATATTAGCTTTCCATTACTACTGGAGGTGAAGTGCAATGGAAGTAGCAGGACCTGTTGCTCCTCTAGCCATCCAGCATATGCTGTCCTCACAGACCGCAATGATGTAAGTGGCATGGAGGTAACTACCATGGCGCAACATCAGGATCGGTCCCTTGCTGGCAGTATTTACCGGCGGTATACTGAATGCATTCCATAAATGGACCAAGTATCATCATTCCCGATTGGTTACATTATTACCATACTCTTTAAATCTATAATTAAATTGTAATAAATCTATGTAGAATTAGCATCCACCAATGTCAGTGGGCTTTGTAGACGCTGTCATCTTGTATGATTTATACTGCAAATGAAGAAAACACAATCTGTCCCATTTCCCCACATTTCTCTAGGAAAATAAAGGCTGGATGTGTTCAGCAGGACACAAAGAATGGAGATTGTGTGAAGGAAGAGGATGTGCTAGGTCGCGACAAAAGCAGCACAGAGTTACAGGAAGTTATCTATGTGCTATCGCTGGAATCAGATAAACTCAAAGCCATCAGGAAAGGAAATATTTCCTAAGATATTTTGTTCTGATGAAGTATTCATATTAAAAAGTGCCTGAGAAGGATGTCATAAAAGAGGACAAGAAATCGAAACAAATAACGTGCCCTAATACCTGTCCTTATAGACACCATTGCTTATTTCTATACCGGGTAATCTAACAGTACCTGTTTTATGCTTTACATCTCCAGCCTCAATTGCATCAGTGTCTCCAGCAATGCCTATTTTATGTGATCAGAAGTGACACAATTGTTTTCTGCTGCTGTGGAGTGATGCACACCTTCTAAACTAGTTTAGTACTCGAGGGCACCTAACAGAATCCTCTGAACAACAGGGTGTCACTCAGCCTTCTTCACCATGCACAGATATGCTTAATGGAGCACTTGGAACTGAAAATTAAACCTGACCTTAAAGCCTTTGCTCCTTTTGTCTGTTACTTCTGTGGATTCTAAGAGCAATGTGCAGAATAAAGTATTTTAAAAACACAATGTACTGTATGTTTATTTCTGTTTCTTTTTGTCGAGTAACATTGTATTTATGACAATTTTATTGTTACTGTACTTAGGTGGAAATTTGCATTAAACAACAGCAGTAAATTCACAATTAGCTTTCATCTGTTCTCTCTGCAAGTAAGACCAGTTTACATACTGCAAAAGTGCAGTGCAAATGCTATTTACATGTGGATAGTCATACCTCGCACCTGTCCTTATTTTCGCGGGACAGTCCCGGTTTTTTGGGAATGTTCCGCTGTCCCGTCCGCAGGCCGCAGTGTCCCGCGGTGGGGGCAGTTGGTGTAGAGCAGCGATGAACAGACGGTCAGCAGATTACTGCCACACTCCACTGGATATGCCCAATCTCATCCGATCTTGGAAGCAAATCAGTGGTAGGCCTGGTTAGTACCTGGATGGAAGACCTCTTGGGAATACCAGGTGCAGTAACCCCCATGTGGTGAAAAGCAGAAGTAAAAGTTCCACACCTAACTTCAGAGATTTCAAAACCCTTCATTCTCTTACTACTGCTCAATTTAACAGAACCATATAGTATATGTCACTAATCAATATTCAGATTCTGTGTTATGATAGGTAGGCCAGAGACACAGTCAATACCGATTTCTCCTTACCTATGCTGAAACTTGACCTAGCCTTTTAATTCTACTGCATTTGTGAATTGAAGAATTTAAACCAGGTGTTTTTCGATGCTGTGAAATACAGTAACATGCAGGATAAATGATGCCAGCCCTCATTTACTTTGGAATCTGATCAAAGCTCTGATCTTGCTGCACTACGGTCATTGGAGTAAACCACTTAGGTCCCTATGTGGCCTGAGACTAATAATGATATTGTCATACTATATATTTGAATTGATCTATCCTCTGATTCCATTTGTGACAAGGAAATCTTATTACTATGTGAACATACTTACCTGTGTGTATGGTCCAATATAACAGTAAATCACTTATGCTCCAAATACCTGATTGAGCATTTACTGTAATACAATGCCTAACTTTGATTCTTCTATTGTTTTCTGAGCACTAAGAGTAATTATAGTGATAGAGTGTTAACCTCAGGTAAAAAAATAAGTGATAAATGTCTTGGAGGGTTTGTAATTACAAAAATATTACACTTTTCCTCTTATATGGTACAGTACACCTATTGCATACCCTCACCAGTACCCCAGTGGTAAACAAACAGTCAGCAAATTAAAAATATATCAGATATATTAGGTAAAGACTGGTTATACCATATATGATAATTTCAATTATTTTCACCTTGGCTTATTCAAGTCAATTTTTTAGAACACACACTCTACTGAAAGGTAGACATTTTTTGTGAAATACAGTACACAACAAATTATTTATTACCCCTATAAGCTTTTTTGCCTACGGAATATTGGTATATTTACGATAACTAATTAAAAGTTAAGTTTTATCTACTTCATAAGAGTGCCCCAACAAAGTCTTTCTTTTTCTCCCTTGTATATAGCTTTCAAAAATAAACCAAAACAAATATCTATTCACAGTATACATGTATGTAGACATTGGCTTAGCTGGCTTTTTTCTTCTAAATGATTGCTGACTTAATTGTCTCATTGTGCTAACAGGTTCAGCTTCTTCCACTGTCATTTACCTTTTGCAAAAATGGAATTCCACCATACTTACCTACTCTCCCGGAATGGCCAGGAGGCTCCCAAGAATCACGTGTCACTTCCGGCCTCCCGGAAAAGTGGGTAAGTCTCCCAGTCTGACGCCACCCACCTGCATCCCCCCACATCTGCCAACAACCCCCTCCCCCCACACAGTTGTCCAAAGTGGGCAGTTTAGGGGGGTCCAATGATACAATTCACACTGCACAGCGTCATCGTGACCTCACCCCCTGCCTCACAATGCCAGTAATCTCGAGATTGTGTAGCAGGGCTATAATAGCACGGTTGAGCGGTTATGCCCCCTTTTCCGCCATCTATTTCGCTTCATGTACCCAAGCCACGCCACCCACTATGCCAACCTGGCTTCCGCCTCCCAGAGAGGGCAGACAGAATGTTGGCAAGTATAAATAACATCTTAGCCATTTATGTAGTACTTTCCACTAGAGATGAGCGGGTTCGGTTCCTCGGAATCCGAACCCGCCCGAACTTCAGCTTTTTTTACACGGATCCGAGCGACTCGGATCTTCCCGCCTTGCTCGGTTAACCCGAGCGCGCCCGAACGTCATCATGACGCTGTTGGATTCTCGCGAGGCTCGGATTCTATCGCGAGACTCGGATTCTATATAAGGAGCCGCGCGTCGCCGCCATTTTCACACGTGCATTGAGATTGATAGGGAGAGGACGTGGCTGGCGTCCTCTCCATTTAGATTATAAGAGAGAGAGATTTACTGGAGCTTAGGACTAGTAGGAGTACTGTAGAAGTGTAGAGAGTGCAGAGAGTTTACTAGTGAGTGACCACCAGACAGTGCAGTTTATTTAATATATCCGTTCTCTGCCTGAAAAAAGCGATACACACAGTGACTCAGTCACATACCATATCTGTGTGCACTGCTCAGGCTCAGCCCAGTGTGCTGCATCATCTATATATATTATATATCTGTCTGACTGCTCAGCTCACACAGCTTATAATTGTGGGGGAGACTGGGGAGCACTGCAGTGCCAGTTATAGGTTATAGCAGGAGCCAGGAGTACATAATATTATATAGTGAGTGACCACCAGACAGTGCAGTTTATTTAATATATCCGTTCTCTGCCTGAAAAAAGCGATACACACAGTGACTCAGTCACATACCATATCTGTGTGCACTGCTCAGGCTCAGCCCAGTGTGCTGCATCATCTATATATATTATATATCTGTCTGACTGCTCAGCTCACACAGCTTATAATTGTGGGGGAGACTGGGGAGCACTGCAGTGCCAGTTATAGGTTATAGCAGGAGCCAGGAGTACATAATATTATATTAAAATTAAACAGTGCACACTTTTGCTGCAGGAGTGCCACTGCCAGTGTGACTGACCAGTGACCTGACCACACTGACCACCAGTATAGTTAGTAGTATACTTATATTGTGATTGCCTGAAAAAGTTAAACACTCGTCGTGTGACTTCACTTGTGTGTTGTTTTTTTTTTTATTCTATAAAAATAAAACTCATTCTGCTGACAGACAGTGTCCAGCAGGTCCGTCATTATATAATATATAATATATACCTGTCCGGCTGCAGTAGTGATATATATATATTTTTTATATCATTTATCATCCAGTCGCAGCAGACACAGTACGGTAGTTCACGGCTGTGGCTACCTCTGTGTCTGCACTCGGCAGGCAGTCCGTCCATAATTGTATACCACCTAACCGTGGTTTTTTTTTCTTCTTTATACATACATACTACTACGACATCTCTTTATCAACCAGTCTATATTAGCAGCAGACACAGTACAGTACGGTAGTTCACGGCTGTGGCTACCTCTGTGTCTGCACTCGGCAGGCAGTCCGTCCATAATTGTATACCACCTAACCGTGGTTTTTTTTTCTTTCTTCTTTATACATACATAGTTACATAGACATCTCTTTATCAACCAGTCTATATTAGCAGCAGACACAGTACAGTACGGTAGTTCACGGCTGTGGCTACCTCTGTGTCTGCACTCGGCAGGCAGTCCATAATTGTATACTAGTATCCATCTCCATTGTTTACCTGAGGTGCCTTTTAGTTGTGCCTATTAAAATATGGAGAACAAAAATGTTGAGGTTCCAAAATTAGGGAAAGATCAAGATCCACTTCCACCTCGTGCTGAAGCTGCTGCCACTAGTCATGGCCGAGACGATGAAATGCCAGCAACGTCGTCTGCCAAGGCCGATGCCCAATGTCATAGTACAGAGCATGTCAAATCCAAAACACCAAATATCAGAAAAAAAAGGACTCCAAAACCTAAAATAAAATTGTCGGAGGAGAAGCGTAAACTTGCCAATATGCCATTTACGACACGAAGTGGCAAGGAACGGCTGAGGCCCTGGCCTATGTTCATGGCTAGTGGTTCAGCTTCACATGAGGATGGAAGCACTCAGCCTCTCGCTAGAAAAATGAAAAGACTCAAGCTGGCAAAAGCAGCACAGCAAAGAACTGTGCATTCTTCGAAATCCCAAATCCACAAGGAGAGTCCAATTGTGTCGGTTGCGATGCCTGACCTTCCCAACACTGGACGTGAAGAGCATGCGCCTTCCACCATTTGCACGCCCCCTGCAAGTGCTGGAAGGAGCACCCGCAGTCCAGTTCCTGATAGTCAGATTGAAGATGTCAGTGTTGAAGTACACCAGGATGAGGAGGATATGGGTGTTGCTGGCGCTGGGGAGGAAATTGACCAGGAGGATTCTGATGGTGAGGTGGTTTGTTTAAGTCAGGCACCCGGGGAGACACCTGTTGTCCATGGGAGGAATATGGCCGTTGACATGCCAGGTGAAAATACCAAAAAAATCAGCTCTTCGGTGTGGAGGTATTTCACCAGAAATGCGGACAACAGGTGTCAAGCCGTGTGTTCCCTTTGTCAAGCTGTAATAAGTAGGGGTAAGGACGTTAACCACCTCGGAACATCCTCCCTTATACGTCACCTGCAGCGCATTCATAATAAGTCAGTGACAAGTTCAAAAACTTTGGGTGACAGCGGAAGCAGTCCACTGACCAGTAAATCCCTTCCTCTTGTAACCAAGCTCACGCAAACCACCCCACCAACTCCCTCAGTGTCAATTTCCTCCTTCCCCAGGAATGCCAATAGTCCTGCAGGCCATGTCACTGGCAATTCTGACGATTCCTCTCCTGCCTGGGATTCCTCCGATGCATCCTTGCGTGTAACGCCTACTGCTGCTGGCGCTGCTGTTATTGCTGCTGGGAGTCGATGGTCATCCCAGAGGGGAAGTCGTAAGCCCACTTGTACTACTTCCAGTAAGCAATTGACTGTTCAACAGTCCTTTGCGAGGAAGATGAAATATCACAGCAGTCATCCTGCTGCAAAGCGGATAACTGAGGCCTTGACAACTATGTTGGTGTTAGACGTGCGTCCGGTATCCGCCGTTCTTTCACAGGGAACTAGACAATTTATTGAGGCAGTGTGCCCCCGTTACCAAATACCATCTAGGTTCCACTTCTCTAGGCAGGCGATACCGAGAATGTACACGGACGTCAGAAAAAGACTCACCAGTGTCCTAAAAAATGCAGTTGTACCCAATGTCCACTTAACCACGGACATGTGGACAAGTGGAGCAGGGCAGGGTCAGGACTATATGACTGTGACAGCCCACTGGGTAGATGTATGGACTCCCGCCGCAAGAACAGCAGCGGCGGCACCAGTAGCAGCATCTCGCAAACGCCAACTCTTTCCTAGGCAGGCTACGCTTTGTATCACCGCTTTCCAGAATACGCACACAGCTGAAAACCTCTTACGGCAACTGAGGAAGATCATCGCGGAATGGCTTACCCCAATTGGACTCTCCTGTGGATTTGTGGCATCGGACAACGCCAGCAATATTGTGTGTGCATTAAATATGGGCAAATTCCAGCACGTCCCATGTTTTGCACATACCTTGAATTTGGTGGTGCAGAATTTTTTAAAAAACGACAGGGGCGTGCAAGAGATGCTGTCGGTGGCCAGAAGAATTGCGGGACACTTTCGGCGTACAGGCACCACGTACAGAAGACTGGAGCACCACCAAAAACTACTGAACCTGCCCTGCCATCATCTGAAGCAAGAAGTGGTAACGAGGTGGAATTCAACCCTCTATATGCTTCAGAGGTTGGAGGAGCAGCAAAAGGCCATTCAAGCCTATACAATTGAGCACGATATAGTAGGTGGAATGCACCTGTCTCAAGCGCAGTGGAGAATGATTTCAACGTTGTGCAAGGTTCTGATGCCCTTTGAACTTGCCACACGTGAAGTCAGTTCAGACACTGCCAGCCTGAGTCAGGTCATTCCCCTCATCAGGCTTTTGCAGAAGAAGCTGGAGACATTGAAGGAGGAGCTAACACGGAGCGATTCCGCTAGGCATGTGGGACTTGTGGATGGAGCCCTTAATTCGCTTAACAAGGATTCACGGGTGGTCAATCTGTTGAAATCAGAGCACTACATTTTGGCCACCGTGCTCGATCCTAGATTTAAAGCCTACCTTGGATCTCTCTTTCCGGCAGACACAAGTCTGCTGGGGTTGAAAGACCTGCTGGTGACAAAATTGTCAAGTCAAGCGGAACGCGACCTGTCAACATCTCCTCCTTCACATTCTCCCGCAACTGGGGGTGCGAGGAAAAGGCTCAGAATTCCGAGCCCACCCGCTGGCGGTGATGCAGGGCAGTCTGGAGCGACTGCTGATGCTGACATCTGGTCCGGACTGAAGGACCTGACAACGATTACGGACATGTCGTCTACTGTCACTGCATATGATTCTCTCAACATTGATAGAATGGTGGAGGATTATATGAGTGACCGCATCCAAGTAGGCACGTCACACAGTCCGTACTTATACTGGCAGGAAAAAGAGGCAATTTGGAGGCCCTTGCACAAACTGGCTTTATTCTACCTAAGTTGCCCTCCCACAAGTGTGTACTCCGAAAGAGTGTTTAGTGCCGCCGCTCACCTTGTCAGCAATCGGCGTACGAGGTTACATCCAGAAAATGTGGAGAAGATGATGTTCATTAAAATGAATTATAATCAATTCCTCCGCGGAGACATTGACCAGCAGCAATTGCCTCCACAAAGTACACAGGGAGCTGAGATGGTGGATTCCAGTGGGGACGAATTGATAATCTGTGAGGAGGGGGATGTACACGGTGATATATCGGAGGGTGATGATGAGGTGGACATCTTGCCTCTGTAGAGCCAGTTTGTGCAAGGAGAGATTAATTGCTTCTTTTTTGGGGGGGGTCCAAACCAACCCGTCATATCAGTCACAGTCGTGTGGCAGACCCTGTCACTGAAATGATGGGTTGGTTAAAGTGTGCATGTCCTGTTTTGTTTATACAACATAAGGGTGGGTGGGAGGGCCCAAGGACAATTCCATCTTGCACCTCTTTTTTCTTTTCTTTTTCTTTGCATCATGTGCTGATTGGGGAGGGTTTTTTGGAAGGGACATCCTGCGTGACACTGCAGTGCCACTCCTAAATGGGCCCGGTGTTTGTGTCGGCCACTAGGGTCGCTAATCTTACTCACACAGTCAGCTACCTCATTGCGCCTCTTTTTTTCTTTGCGTCATGTGCTGTTTGGGGAGGGTTTTTTGGAAGGGACATCCTGCGTGACACTGCAGTGCCACTCCTAGATGGGCCCGGTGTTTGTGTCGGCCACTAGGGTCGCTAATCTTACTCACACAGCTACCTCATTGCGCCTCTTTTTTTCTTTGCGTCATGTGCTGTTTGGGGAGGGTTTTTTGGAAGGGACATCCTGCGTGACACTGCAGTGCCACTCCTAGATGGGCCCGGTGTTTGTGTCGGCCACTAGGGTCGCTAATCTTACTCACACAGCTACCTCATTGTGCCTCTTTTTTTCTTTGCGTCATGTGCTGTTTGGGGAGGGTTTTTTGGAAGGGCCATCCTGCGTGACACTGCAGTGCCACTCCTAGATGGGCCCGGTGTTTGTGTCGGCCACTAGGGTCGCTAATCTTACTCACACAGCTACCTCATTGCGCCTCTTTTTTTCTTTGCGTCATGTGCTGTTTGGGGAGGGTTTTTTGGAAGGGACATCCTGCGTGACACTGCAGTGCCACTCCTAGATGGGCCCGGTGTTTGTGTCGCCCACTAGGGTCGCTTATCTTACTCACACAGCGACCTCCGTGCAAATTTTAGGACTAAAAATAATATTGTGAGGTGTGAGGTATTCAGAATAGACTGAAAATGAGTGTAAATTATGGTTTTTGAGGTTAATAATACTTTGGGATCAAAATGACCCCCAAATTCTATGATTTAAGCTGTTTTTTAGTGTTTTTTGAAAAAAACACCCGAATCCAAAACACACCCGAATCCGACAAAAAAAATTCGGTGAGGTTTTGCCAAAACGCGTTCGAACCCAAAACACGGCCGCGGAACCGAACCCAAAACCAAAACACAAAACCCGAAAAATTTCAGGCGCTCATCTCTACTTTCCACTAACATGCCCACCAGAAGCAGTTGTTTTTTTTTGGACGGAATTGGGGCAGGTTCTAAACTTTCTGAATAGTAACTCTAGGGTTTGTATAGTTTGGGACAGTGCTTTCAGTTCTAAAGTGTGATTTATTTCTGATTTCTTGTTGCCGAAAATCACTGTAATATGAAATGATGTTATTGGGGCAATGTAAAAAAAAAATACATGAATGAACAGAGGCCCTTTCCCTACTGTATGTGCGAAAAGTAAAGTGATTGCTTATGTGATCATTTACAGATTTGGACCTGGTCAGGCCTTAGAGTGGTGATGGAGAGGTGGTAGAACTCATTGACCTTGCCACCTACCCCCCCCCCCCCTCATTAAGTGGGGCCAGGGCCAGTGCTAGTGTTTTCAATACCTCCCTGCAAACTATAAATGAGTGCCCTACTTACCATCCAAAGGGACATTGATCTCACAAAGAAGCAGCGTGGTCACATAACAGTATCCCAATTCAAATTACACCACACGGTACCACCACATGTAGTTCCCCTGATTCCTATTACACCACGTAGTAATGTCCCTTATTCAGGTTACTTCACTCAGTGGTGCCCTTTATTCACATTAAGCTAAACAATTGTACCCTTTGTACACATTATGCCACACTGTAGTGCACCTTATATACCATGGCAACAGTAGTGCCCCTTATACACAATTCCCACAGTAGTAGTGCCCCTTACACATAATGCCCACAGTTGTAGTGCCCCATACACATAATGCCTACAGAAATGCAGCTTATACACAAAATGCCCATAGTAGTAGTGCCGTTTACACATAATGCCCACAACAGTAGTGGCCCTTACACATAATGACCACAGTAGTGCCACTTATACACATAATACCCCTTATAGACATCTCTACCTCTGTCCCTCCAGCAGCTCCATGCCCTATATCCTTCCAGCAGCTACCCTACCTCTCTTGTTCCTGCAACCCCCGTCATCTCATCTTTAAGATGCACAGAGCCTACTCCTCTTCACTTCAGCAGCGGTAACATATGCCGTTTTGGAAAAGGAATCCAGTGGGACCTGAGGAGGGGATGAATGCTGTTGAACAGACACAGCATGTGTGAGTACCAGGAGGGGTAGGCTGTAGATAGAGGAGGACCATGGAGCCACCAGGACCTTAGGATCTTAGGCTTCCTGCATCCTCTATTGATGTAGGAGATGGGATGGGCTTTTCTGTTGGAGTTTCTGTGCAGGACTATGGAGGTGGTGGAACTAGTTACCTCTACCATTACAGGTGGTGGAACTCAGTTCCACCTTGCCCCCTTCCTCTCCACTTTAACCCCTGGACCTGGCAGATCTACATGTGTAAGTGGATATTAAAGAAGAAGGAAAAGAAATGCGGAGTTGTAGCCTAAAGGCTACAATGGCAAATGCCATCTATATATGGTGTTAGTCATCAGGTGTCATGCCCTAAATAGCTAAGCTTTTTAGAACTTGTCACTGCAGTGCTCCATTGATATACAGTAGTACAAAAGGGGGGCACTTGCTGAAAGATTTCCTGCAAAATCCTATAATACATTTTCCCCTTAATAACAAAGGACTTTCTCATATCATAGAATAGAAAACTGATCACATACCTCTGTCACATTCATAAGCTTAATTGCTGCTAGCTGGCCTGTTTTAACATGTCGACCCTGCAAAGATAATAAGACAAAACTTTGATTAGGAAACTTAATGTTAACAATTAATTAATAGAATGTAGTTATAGTGGTAGTTGTTAGAGCCACTTTAACATTGATTCAGAGATCTATGACTCGGAAGAAACAAGCTGTACATTTGGAAGCTAGCAGCACTTGTTTATTTAATTGGAAAGCAATTCAACAATTTTTTTTTTTTTGTGTTTTTGTATTATTATTCCATAGTTATGGTAGAAATGTGTTGAATGCAAAGGACATACTAGAGATTATTCCGTATCTATTAATTTATGTTTGAAAAGAGATTTCTGTCAAATGCTTAAGTGTTGCTTTCTTCATAAATCTCTTGCTTTTATTACATTAAGGTTTGTCATAAATGGGGCTTTAGGAGCCTCATTAAAAATCATAAGCACACCACAAAAGGAAAATCCAGTTAATTAAGTTTCAGTAGCTAAAAGAACTGTGAGGAACCCGATAAAACATCTCCAATGCTTCCCACTAATGAATGCTGTTCTGAAACACAGCTGTGTGTTTCATCATTATGTGCTGTATTTGATATAAGTTATGGTTAGTACATGTTAGCTAGATACTGTTGTAGGCTGTTGTCTCGTATTTCAGTTTTTGGCAGAATTTATAACTGACAGCACAGGTCTGTGATTGGACAGAAATCCTCAGACGGGTTGGGTATGCGATACCGCTGCTGGGGATCCCGGCGGAATGCCGGTGGGAGGGGGGAATGCAGCAAGCCCCTTGCGGGCTCGCTGTGCTCGCAATGCTGTGGCTCTCACTCTGTGGGTGTCGTGGACACCCACAGGTGGAAATAGTCCCTGCTAGTCGGCATGCCAACTGTCGGGATTTATAGCCGCTGATCACATAACTACCATCCCCCTCAGACAGTATCCCAGTATCATTATCCTGTACATGTGGGTTCTCAGAGTTACTGAGTACTGGGGCAGCACGATACACATGTCCCACAGTGCCAGCTATGTCCCCAGTGCCAGATACACATGTCTAAACAGTGCCAGATATGCACTCACAGTGCCAGATATGCCCCTAGTGCAGATACGCATGTCTCCACAGTGCCAGATATGCATGTCCTTACAGTGCCAGCTATGCCCCCAGTGCTAGATACACATGTCCACACAGTGCCAGCTATGCCCCCAGTGCCAGATACACATGTCCTTACAGTGCCAGATATGCCCCCAGTACAGATACACATGTCCTTACAGTGCCAGATATGCCCCCAGTGCAGATACACATGTCCCCATAGTGCCAGCTATGCCCCCAGTGGCAGCTACACATGTCCCCACAGTGCCAGCTATGCCCCCAGTGCAGATGCACATGCCCCCACAGTGACAGCTATGCCCCCAGTGCAGATACACATGTCCCCACAGTGCCCCCCCCCCCCAAAGTGTTGCTCACCGTGCTGCTGCTATGAGGGGAGGAGAGCATAGTGCGCACCTGTCCTGTTCCTCTGACTCCGGCGGCGGTGTCTATCTTTAATTCAGGAGCCTTAGCTGCCGGACCGTGAGCTTTGATTGACTCATGGGCCAGCACCGAATTGAAGATAGACACCGCCGATGGAGTCAGAGGGGCAGGAGAGGCGCACGCTGCGCTCTCCTCCCCTCTCCTCACATGCCGGAGAGACCTTAGAAGTTGCTGTGTGTCGGGCAGCGGTCACCGGGAGCGGATCAAGCCGCATGCGGAGGATGAAAGAGCAACATGCGGCTTGAGAGCCGCGGGTTGGCCACCGCTGGGCTATAGGCTACAGATATACAGTACTTACATGGGCAGATGTACTAAGCCTTGGAAAGAGAAAAAGTGAATAGAGATAAAGTGCCAGCCAATCAGCTTCTAGCTGTCATGTTATTGACTGTGTTGGTAAAATAACAGGATTAGATAGATTTGTAGCATATCTCTTTCCCCTTTATCACTCTCCAAGGCTTAGTGTGTATATATATATATATAAAGCTGGGGACACACTACACGATGTGTGTACCCAGCGACATCGCTGGTGACGGGACCAAGCGAGGAGGCCAGCATCGGCAAGTGCATACACACTTGCCGATGCTGGGAGTGGTGGCACTGGCCATTCTGCATTCAACAGCATAGTCCTTGCTAGTGATGTCGCCCATCAGCCCTGCATGCAGAGCCGATGCGTGCCTATATTCTGTGTGCGACTGTGACTGTATCTGCATATGAAATACTATGTTACAGTGATTTCCAGTAATACACTGTAACGTAGCATTTTGTATGCAAATACAGCCACAGTCACACACAGAACATAGGAATGCCGCATATCATTTTAATCAGCAGAAGCTGCTTGTGCCCCATGACATACCAAATGCCCTAGGCATTTGCCTTGTTTGCCTATGCCTAGGTCCGGCTCTGTGAATAAGGGCCCTCATTCCGAGTTGTTCGCTCGCAAGCTGCTTTTAGCAGCTTTGCACACGCTAAGCCGCCGCCTACTGGGAGTGAATCTTAGCTTATCAAAATTGCGAACGAAAGATTAGCAAAATTGCGAATAGACACTTCTTAGCAGTTTCTGAGTAGCTCCACACTTACTCGGCAACTGCGATCAGTTCAGTCAGTTTCGTTCCTGGTTTGACGTCACAAACACACCCAGCGTTCACCCAGACACTCCTCCGTTTCTCCAGCCACTCCCGCGTTTTTCCCAGAAACGGTAGCGTTTTTTCGCACACACCCATAAAACGGCCAGTTTCCGCCCAGAAACACCCACTTCCTGTCAATCACATTACGATCACCAGAACGAAGAAAAAACCTTGTAATGCCGTGAGTAAAATACCTAACTGCATAGCAAATTTACTTGGCGCAGTCGCACTGCGGACATTGCGCATGCGCATTAGCGACTAATCGCTCCGTTGCGAGAAAAATATAATGAACGAACAACTCGGAATGACCTCCAATGTACCAGTAGGCTTTTGAGACTCCTGAGATTGGTCTTTTCCCAACATTTTTTGGTTTTTAAATGGGAAATACGGAAGTAGGAAGAAAGGTAAAGAAGATAAGTAATTTGCTTAATGGAGGCAATAAACCAATTTTTGTTCCTCACAATCTGGATGGGTAGTGGATTCTGGAGGATTTGGCTGCAATAAGAATATGTAAAATAGACTTGTTAGTCTTAAACTTGATACACTCTATAACATTATCTGTCCAATCTTTCTTGTTTGAATAAAAATCTGGTAATGTATGGGAGCAAATGACAATGGACCATTTGCTCCCAAACACTGGAAAACAGAAAAAAATGGTCATTTAGACAATCCGTTCAACCAATTTATCCGAACAACATTTTTTGTCCATCTTCCGGCTTTTGGGAGCAAATGGTTGATTGTTATTTGCTCCTAGGTATTAAAAGATTTTCGTTCCAACAAACCAAATTGGATAGATTATATTATGGTGTATATCCATTTTAAGGGGGAGACGTACTAAGCTTTGGGGAGTGATAGGGGGAGATTCAAATGTTTGAAAAGTCAGTTGGGAGTCTGTTTTTTCCTATCTAATAGACAGGAAAAAACAGACACCCAACCAACTTTTCAAACATTTGAATTCCACCCATAAAGTGGAGAGATATAAAGTACAAACCAGTCAGCTCCTATCTGCCGTTTTACAGGCTGTGTTTGAAAAATGACAGGAACCGATTGGTTGGTACTTTCTCTCTCCACTGTATCACTCTTCAAAGCTGAGTACATCTGCTCCTGTGTCCCCAGGCAAGGAATAGATAGGCAGAATAGGGCTCTCCATCAGTTCACATGATGAATAGAGAGGTCCATAATACACACATTGGGGTATATTTACTAAGGTCCCGATTTTGACCGAGATGCCGTTTTTTCATCAAAGTGTCATCTCGGTAATTTACTAAGCAATAATCACGGCAGTGATGAGGGCATTCGTAATTTTTTGGAAGTCCAAGAAAAAAATTACGAATGAATACACCATCGGTCAAAACGCGGCTGTTTAAGTATGAATCTCGGTCATTTACTAAGAAGTGCAAAGCAAAAAAAAAAAAAACACTGCCGTGAAAAATTACAACTCGTAAAAAAGTGCTAAAAAAAACCAGACCTGCTTTTTTAATCCGTGATTGTATAGGCATGCAGGGATCCATGAGATCCGTGCATGTATATCAGTGGGAAGGGGTGGGAAAGTGGTTATTTTCTTTAAAAAAATTGCGTGGGGTCCCCCCTCCTAAGCATAACCAGCCTCGGGCTCTTTGAGCCGATCCTGGTTGCAGAAATATGGGGGAAAAATTGACAGGGGTTCCCCCATATTTAAGCAAAAAGCATCGGGCTCTGCGCCTGGTCCTGGTTCCAAAAATACGGGGGACAAAAAGAGTAGGGGTCCCCCGTATTTCTAAAACCAGCACCGGGCTCCACTAGCTGGACAGATAATGCCACAGCCGGAGGTCACTTTTATATAGTGCCCTGCGGCCGTGGCATCAAAAATCCAACTAGTCACCCCTGGCCGGGGTACCCTGGGGGAGTGGGGACCCCTTCAATCAAGGGGTCCCCCCCCCAGCCACCCAAGGGCCAGGGGTGAAGCCCGAGGCTGTCCCCCCCATCCAATTGGCTGCGGATGGGGGGCTGATAGCCTTTTGTGAAAATGAAAAGATATTGTTTTTAGTAGCAGTACTACAAGGCCCAGCAAGCCTCCCCCGCATGCTGGTACTTGGAGAACCACAAGTACCAGCATGCGGCGGAAAAACGGGCCCGCTGGTACCTGTAGTACTACTACTAAAAAAATACCCAAAAAAAGACAATACACACACACCTTGAAAGTAAAGTTTTATTACATGCATCCACACAAACATACATACATACTTACCTTATGTTCACACGAGGGTCGGTCCTCTTCTCCAGTAGAATCCATCCATGGGGTACCTGTTGAATAAATTCTACTCACCAGATCCAGGGTACCAGGCTCCTCGGATAATCCTTTTGTAATCCAATGGTGGGAACTTTGTGGTCAGCGGTGAGGTCACTTTCGGTCAACCGCTGACTACAAAGTTCCCACCATTGGTTACAATGGAGCGCATAGGCGCTACATTGTAACACTGCCGTGTGCCGCCTGTCAGACAGTACAGGAGCACACAGCCGATCAGGAGGGTGCTACAACGTGGCGCTCCCTGATTGGCTGAAGAAACCCACTTAGACATCAGTCAGAGTGGGTTTCTGGCATTCGGGGAAAGGGGACCCATGTGAAAACATGGGTCCCCTTTCAGTGCGTGGCTCGGCTCTCCGTTTTTTTTTTTTAATCAAGTACGTGGATTACAAAAGGATTATCCGAGGAGCCTGGTACCCTGGATCTGGTGAGTAGAATTTATTCAACAGGTACCCCATGGATTCTACTGGAGAAGAGGACCGACCCTCGTGTGAACATAAGGTAAGTATGTATGTATGTTTGTGTGGATGCATGTAATAAAACTTTACTTTCAAGGTGTGTGTGTATTGTCTTTTTTTGGGTATTTTTTTAGTAGTAGTACTACAGGTACCAGCGGGCCCGTTTTTCCGCCGCATGCTGGTACTTGTGGTTCTCCAAGTACCAGCATGCGGGGGAGGCTTGCTGGGCCTTGTAGTACTGCTACTAAAAACAATATCTTTTCATTTTCACAAAAGGCTATCAGCCCCCCATCCGCAGCCAATTGGATGGGGGGGACAGCCTCGGGCTTCACCCCTGGCCCTTGGGTGGCTGGGGGGGGACCCCTTGATTGAAGGGGTCCCCACTCCCCCAGGGTACCCCGGCCAGGGGTGACTAGTTGGATTTTTGATGCCACGGCCGCAGGGCACTATATAAAAGTGACCCCCGGCTGTGGCATTATCTGTCCAGCTAGTGGAGCCCGGTGCTGGTTTTAGAAATACGGGGGACCCCTACTCTTTTTGTCCCCCGTATTTTTGGAACCAGGACCAGGCGCAGAGCCCGATGCTGGTTGCTTAAATATGGGGGAACCCCTGTCATTTTTTTCCCCATATTTCTGCAACCAGGGTCGGCTCAAAGAGCCCGAGGCTGGTTATGCTTAGGAGGGGGGACCCCACGCATTTTTTTTCTCAGTTTTACAGTGTTTATTTAAAAAAAAAAAAAAAATTAACCCCAGCACGGATCACACAGATCCGGCCGAGATTCATTGTCATAAAGTCGGCAGTGTTTTGCTAATCACTGCCGTAAAAAACGGGAAAAAAACACGAATGACATCGACATCGGGACAAATTAAAAATCCGAATACGACAGCTTAGTAAATTAGGCGTAATAAATTCAAAAAGTTGCAGTTTTACACTTTCGATGTCATTCGTGATTGAACTTTGACCTTTTTCCGAAAATTACGAATGTTAGTAAATATACCCCATTGTGTGTATTTTTTGGTATAAGCTATATCCAGGTGATAATCTAGCTGGGCGTGTTCCCTGATAATATCTAAAATGGGAAGTGAGATGGGTGAAATAAACAATATGGTCGTTATTGATTAGCTTTTTTAAAGGATAAGGCTGTATTATCGTGATTCCCGTTAAATTGGGTTTATCATGTTTGCCTAGGGAACGAGAAGCATCATTTTGGTTCTTATTGATGGCGACTGGTGTTGTCTCCCTCTATGCACATATACATATATAAAAACGTTACAAAAATTAAATTATCAAAATACAAGAATTATATAAGTAATAATTATGTGTAGCTATTATCCCCACGCTGGATTCGAACTGATGACCTCTCTCACTGTAGCTCAGTTGCATATCCACTAGACTATTGTGTCTGCTTGACTAAGATAGGGTATTTAGAACTATAAATCTTTCTAAGAGATTATAGGACAAAATCACAGCCATATCCATCTGAGACAATGTTCTCGACTAGATTACGGCCACACTGTTGTTATGGGATGCCATTCTCTATTTAATATCAAAATCAAAATGAAATTATATACATATGTATCTGTTACTTATATGGGTGGATTGACAAGGGACATGGAACACATGAGCCCTGTCATAATGAGAGAAAATAATAATAAAAATAAAAATAATATTAATAAAAATAGATACATTATGATGCATAGTAATTTGCTTAATATATACATGCTATATGAATATGTGGGGACTCATGTGATGCGTGCCTCTATTTGGTATGTTTATTCACTTATTGAAAATCTTGTTTTGTTTTGTGTTTTTGTTTTTTAAATAATGTACCTGTACCAATTATAAGATATGAACTGATTATTTAAAGTATGCAGCGCCGAGGGTTCACTCAGGTGTTTGTAATTTTATTATTATAGCTGATTGGATATAAAGCGTTTTAAAACATCCACTTAACCAATCTAACACCGAGTAAAAATACAGGTGTGCACATTACCATTTCAATGTTGATTGGATACAAAAGGACCTAAATACCCACTGATCCTTCCATTGGACATCTACACCTCCTGATGAAACCGCCATTCGTTTGGGGAGGAGAAATGCGTTGAGGGCTGCGTTTACTGCTTGTCCTTTGAAGTAGTCTCCATCTACTCTCCAACACCTTGCTTAACTTCGAGGTCTCCCCACTGCTGGCGTCTGACGAGACGGTACATTCTTATGCTTCACCGCTGTGCTTGAAAAGCCCCGTTAGCAGACTGACTGCTGAGAATGTGCGGCGCCTCCTCTAAACACACTAAAGAGGCACACGTTCAGCCGCCCGCAGTCTATGCTGCAAACCATCACTGACGGGAATCAGCGGAGACCAGCTATTACGGGTGAGACCAGTGCCTCGTAAAACGAGGAATCTTGAAACAAATACAAAGTATCATTTTCATAAAAGTTGTGGGACGTCTTCTTTATTCCACACATTACTATATTAAATTGGAGGACTTCCTGACTTTAAATTTGGACTGCAGTACTGCACTTTCTATATGAGCTAATCAGCTGATTTATATATTTATTTTATATTGGTATTGTGGTTTATGTTACCTTGTAATCACTAGATAAATTGGTAATATTGTGGTAATTAAACTTTTTTTAAAAATTCTTAAATATCAATAAAAATATCTTTTATTAACAAGTTATTAGCGCTCCTTAGTGTTTCTATTGAAATTCAATCTATTTCTCAGTGTATAAGGCATCCAGTTGCCACGTAGGAGCTGCTTTATAAATAAGCTTTGATTGGTACATTCTATTTATATTATTATAATAGCGCCCGATTAAGCAAAGTCCTGTATACATTGCATGCTGTTTTATATAAATTGTTTGGATCTGGTCAAACTATTTGGGCTGCTTTTTAGTCTAAAAATTTTTTTAGGTTAATTTTTATCTAGAGTTCATTGATATATTTTATTTTTTCTATATTTCTATATTGATTATTGGATTTGTTGATGAGATATGGCATCCCAGAGGAGATATATTGAAAGGAATGAGAGACGGAATGTGCTCTTACAGGAACGTATAGCTGCTGAATCCCTTTCAACTGAGGCAAATCCATTAGATATGCATCATCTATTTAGTAGATTGGAAAATCTTTTAAAAGCAGAAACGAGACATTGGCTCGATAAAATGACTTTATCTAAATATATAAAAGAAAAAATGATCCCTAGGGGTCTTAGGATACATAAGTCCTGTTCCTTTAAAGATGATAATGACCTCACAAAAAAGGTGGAACGAGATTCTAGACACCTGTTCGTTCTCTCTAATGGAGCTTTTAGTAGCATACCGTGATACCAAAGTCACTAATATCTGTGCAGAAATAGAGAAGGTACAAAATCTGTTGGAACCCTTTAATATAAGATCAGATTTTAATAACTGTGACTATGTTCTGAACCAAAAAGTAGAAGAATTTGAGAAGGAGATTATCTCCAATAAAAATAAAAAATTGGATAGAGATAGATATGACTATTCCAACAATATAGTGCACTCCTATAATAGGGGTGGGAGAAGAACAATGGATATGTATAATCAATCTGGTTATCAAAAGCCATTTTTAAACCCTCCAAAAAATAATGGTAATAGAAATATGCAATATAGACAAGATCAAAGAACTAATGCTCCTCCTTCTAGAGGTAACCCAAGAATTGACCCAAGAAACGATAAAAGACCAATAACATCCCTGTCAGCTCAAGCTACAACCTCGGGACATGTAAGAGAGTACATCCAAAAGGGGGCTAGGCCAAAAAATCCCCATCAAGTGTCGACTAGATATGAGGAGCCAAACAATACCACCAACTCCTCCCATTTTTTAGAACGGGAACTATATCCCATTTGGAAGAACCGAAACAGATTCAGCCCCCTAGAAATACAGTCACCAAAAAGAAGAAGAGAATCAAACTTAGAGGATGTAGAGGAGGAAGAAAGGAATCCCGAAAAAAAGCTTAAAACAAAAATAAGGAATAAAGGGATATTCAATTTGTCATCTAGAAATTTATCTGAGAATGAAAAAGCCATTTTGGCTAAAGGGTTGAAATTTGCACCCACTAAAGATCCTCAATTCTTCGACCTCTACATCGAACTTAATAGATACACACGTGATCTCTGTAGAAAGAGATACTTTCATAATAAAACTCTAAAGAATAAAGGTATCATGGGGGTTCCCATAACACTAGATTCAAATGATCAATCTACTTTAGATATATTGACAGACCTAATATTGGAGGGAGCTACATCAGAAATAGTTCCTATTTTTTACGTGAAACGTACTAATAATGGTAATTTGTTCCGTAATAAAAGTGAGTTTTATCCGACATATTATAAAAGTGGATATATAGAAACATTTTACACTACTACTTTACAGGATTTTAAAAATCTCTGTGAAAGGACAGGAAAAAGCAAAAGAAATAGAAAAAGAAAGGTTAGAGATAACCTACACAGTAATGAGAGACGTGCTTTGAGGACTCTACAAAGAGACAACACTATTATAATTAAGAAAGCTGACAAGGGGGGAGGGACTGTTATCCAAAATGTATCGGATTACCTACAGGAGGCCTATCGGCAACTTAATAATAACACTTTTTATACCAAACTTCATGGGGATCCTACCTTGGGCTTCGCTGAAGAACTTAAGGAGATGCTGACACGAGCCTTGGCGTGTGGTGCAATCTCCAGGACTGAATATCAATTTTTGTTTAACACTCACCCTATTATCCCTACTTACTATCACCTCCCGAATATACACAAGTCCCTCACGTCACCCCCTGGTCGTCCCATTATATCGGGAGTGGGTTCTCTTACTTCTCACCTTTCAGCTTTTGTGGATTCATTTTTACAACCGTTTGTCAAAAATCTTAAATCTTATATTAGAGACACTACTCACTTCCTGCAGCTGATTAAGAATATCAGTTGGCAGGAGAACTATTTATTAGTCACCTGTGATGTAGAATCATTATATACGAATATCCCTCACAAAAATGGAATACAAACAATTAAACACTATTTGGATCTAGAACCAGCACTTTCCCCTCACCTTAACCAATTTATTTTAGATGCAATTCACTTTATATTAAAACGGAATTATTTCACGTTTAATGGTGATTATTATTTACAGACACATGGTAACGCCATGGGCACCAGGTTTGCCCCTAGCTTTGCAAACTTATATATGGGACGCCT
The DNA here is from genome assembly GCF_028390025.1 of Pseudophryne corroboree. NCBI lineage: Eukaryota > Metazoa > Chordata > Amphibia > Anura > Myobatrachidae > Pseudophryne > Pseudophryne corroboree. Next base: position 305,180,196 of record NC_086451.1, on the reverse strand, counting down.
CGAGGATCAATATATCTGGGACGGACCCTATTTGGAATGGGGATCTTTCTTCTGTCACTGCATTTGTTGATTTTTTAAACTCTAACACGTATGGCCTCACTTTCACCAGCACAATACATAATACAGAGATCACGTTCCTGGATATTGCACTACATGTCAAGCAGGATATGGGTGAATTATCGACAAAAACCTTTAAGAAAAAGGTAGATTGCAGTTCCTTTTTGAATTTTTCAAGCTGCCATTATCGCCCTTGGCTAATGAATATCCCCAAAAGTCAGTATTTAAGGCTGAAGAGGAATTGCTCGAGTGACTCTGATTTTAAACTACAGAGCACTGAGCTCACGCAATCATTTAGGGAACAGGGTTATCCCCAGGAGGTTTTGGATGAAGCTCTCTCTCAGACTTCTATGAGAGACAGAGAAGAACTCATCATGTTGAGTGATTCTGTTACTCCCCCTTTGTCAGCTCTAATTAACCATGAACCAGTTTTTATTTCCAAATTCAACAGTGCTTCAAATTCAGTTAGAAATATAATTAAGAAAAATTTCCCTATATTAAAAATGGATAGAGTCCTTGCAGACTCCCTTAAACAAGAAGTAAAAATTATTTATAAAAAAACTATGAATTTACAAAACTATCTATCTCCCAGTCATTTTTCAATGTCCAATGAACAGAGTCTCATAAGCTCCAATCCGAGTGTTCTTAGAACAGGTTGCTATAGATGCAACAGATCTAAGTGTATTACCTGCAGATACATTAAAGAGAGTACCCTATTCTTATCTTGTAGAACCAATAAATCTTTTGATATTCTGGGCAACATAAATTGTCACACTACATTTGTGGTCTATCTAATTTCGTGCAATTGTGGGAGCCAATATGTTGGCAGAACCACACGTTCTCTTAACACCAGGTTCTTGGAACACAGAAGATTAATAAATAAAAAATCAACGAATCACAGTGTACCTAGACACGTTAATTCTTTACATGAAGGTGACTGTGGGGTTCTACATATACAGGGAATAGAACATATAAAGCAGACATTTAGAGGTGGGGACAGATATAACCTCCTCTGCAATAGGGAAGCCTATTGGATATGTGTTCTGGATACACTGTTTCCTCTGGGTCTTAATGAAAATATTGAGCTAAATAATGTGTAAATGAAAATTCCATTGTTTTCTCCTTACCTTTTTCTCTCTATATCTAATATGTTGATTGGCTATATCCTCATTTTAATATATATAAGATATAACTGTATCTGAGTTAATTCTGGTTTAATAATCTTTAGATCATTTATAGAGATATCTATACATCAGTTCATATGATGAATAGAGAGGTCCATAATACACACATTGTGTGTATTTTTTGGTATAAGATATATCCAGGTGATAATCTAGCTGGGCGTGTTCCCTGATAATATCTAAAATGGGAAGTGAGATGGGTGAAATAAACAATATGGTCGTTATTGATTAGCTTTTTTAAAGGATAAGGCTGTATTATCGTGATTCCCGTTAAATTGGGTTTATCATGTTTGCCTAGGGAACGAGAAGCATCATTTTGGTTCTTATTGATGGCGACTGGTGTTGTCTCCCTCTATGCACATATACATATATAAAAACGTTACAAAAATTAAATTATCAAAATACAAGAATTATATAAGTAATAATTATGTGTAGCTATTATCCCCACGCTGGATTCGAACTGATGACCTCTCTCACTGTAGCTCAGTTGCGTATCCACTAGACTATTGTGTCTGCTTGACTAAGATAGGGTATTTAGAACTATAAATCTTTCTAAGAGATTATAGGACAAAATCACAGCCATATCCATCTGAGACAATGTTCTCGACTAGATTACGGCCACACTGTTGTTATGGGATGCCATTCTCTATTTAATATCAAAATCAAAATGAAATTATATACATATGTATCTGTTACTTATATGGGTGGATTGACAAGGGACATGGAACACATGAGCCCTGTCATAATGAGAGAAAATAATAATAAAAATAATATTAATAAAAATAGATACATTATGATGCATAGTAATTTGCTTAATATATACATGCTATATGAATATGTGGGGACTCATGTGATGCGTGCCTCTATTTGGTATGTTTATTCACTTATTGAAAATCTTGTTTTGTTTTGTGTTTTTGTTTTTTAAATAATGTACCTGTACCAATTATAAGATATGAACTGATTATTTAAAGTATGCAGCGCCGAGGGTTCACTCAGGTGTTTGTAATTTTATTATTATAGCTGATTGGATATAAAGCGTTTTAAAACATCCACTTAACCAATCTAACACCGAGTAAAAATACAGGTGTGCACATTACCATTTCAATGTTGATTGGATACAAAAGGACCTAAATACCCACTGATCCTTCCATTGGACATCTACACCTCCTGATGAAACCGCCGTTCGTTTGGGGCGGAGAAATGCGTTGAGGGCTGCGTTTACTGCTTGTCCTTTGAAGTAGTCTCCATCTACTCTCCAACACCTTGCTTAACTTCGAGGTCTCCCCACTGCTGGCGTCTGACGAGACGGTACATTCTTATGCTTCACCGCTGTGCTTGAAAAGCCCCGTTAGCAGACTGACTGCTGAGAATGTGCGGTGCCTCCTCTAAACACACTAAAGAGGCACACGTTCAGCCGCCCGCAGTCTATGCTGCAAATCATCACTGACGGGAATCAGCGGAGACCAGCTATTACGGGTGAGACCAGTGCCTCGTAAAACGAGGAATCTTGAAACAAATACAAAGTATCATTTTCATAAAAGTTGTGGGACGTCTTCTTTATTCCACACATTACTATATTAAATTGGAGGACTTCCTGACTTTAAATTTGGACTGCAGTACTGCACTTTCTATATGAGCTAATCAGCTGATTTATATATTTATTTTATATTGGTATTGTGGTTTATGTTACCTTGTAATCACTAGATAAATTGGTAATATTGTGGTAATTAAACTTTTTTAAAAAATTCTTAAATATCAATAAAAATATCTTTTATTAACAAGTTAGTAGCGCTCCTTAGTGTTTCTATTGAAATTCAATCTATTTCTCAGTGTATAAGGCATCCAGTTGCCACGTAGGAGCTGCTTTATAAATAAGCTTTGATTGGTACATTCTATTTATATTATTATAATAGCGCCCGATTAAGCAAAGTCCTGTATACATTGCATGCTGTTTTATATAAATTGTTTGGATCTGGTCAAACTATTTGGGCTGCTTTTTAGTCTAAAAATTTTTTTAGGTTAATTTTTATCTAGAGTTCATTGATATATTTTATTTTTTCTATATTTCTATATTGATTATTGGATTTGTTGATGAGATATGGCATCCCAGAGGAGATATATTGAAAGGAATGAGAGACGGAATGTGCTCTTACAGGAACGTATAGCTGCTGAATCCCTTTCAACTGAGGCAAATCCATTAGATATGCATCATCTATTTAGTAGATTGGAAAATCTTTTAAAAGCAGAAACGAGACATTGGCTCGATAAAATGACTTTATCTAAATATATAAAAGAAAAAATGATCCCTAGGGGTCTTAGGATACATAAGTCCTGTTCCTTTAAAGATGATAATGACCTCACAAAAAAGGTGGAACGAGATTCTAGACACCTGTTCGTTCTCTCTAATGGAGCTTTTAGTTGCATACCGTGATACCAAAGTCACTAATATCTGTGCAGAAATAGAGAAGGTACAAAATCTGTTGGAACCCTTTAATATAAGATCAGATTTTAATAACTGTGACTATGTTCTGAACCAAAAAGTAGAAGAATTTGAGAAGGAGATTATCTCCAATAAAAATAAAAAATTGGATAGAGATAGATATGACTATTCCAACAATATAGTGCACTCCTATAATAGGGGTGGGAGAAGAACAATGGATATGTATAATCAATCTGGTTATCAAAAGCCATTTTTAAACCCTCCAAAAAATAATGGTAATAGAAATATGCAATATAGACAAGATCAAAGAACTAATGCTCCTCCTTCTAGAGGTAACCCAAGAATTGACCCAAGAAACGATAAAAGACCAATAACATCCCTGTCAGCTCAAGCTACAACCTCGGGACATGTAAGAGAGTACATCCAAAAGGGGGCTAGGCCAAAAAATCCCCATCAAGTGTCGACTAGATATGAGGAGCCAAACAATACCACCAACTCCTCCCATTTTTTAGAACGGGAACTATATCCCATTTGGAAGAACCAAAACAGATTCAGCCCACTAGAAATACAGTCACCAAAAAGAAGAAGAGAATCAAACTTAGAGGATGTAGAGGAGGAAGAAAGGAATCCCGAAAAAAGCTTAAAACAAAAATAAGGAATAAAGGGATATTCAATTTGTCATCTAGAAATTTATCTGAGAATGAAAAAGCCATTTTGGCTAAAGGGTTGAAATTTGCACCCACTAAAGATCCTCAATTCTTCGACCTCTACATCGAACTTAATAGATACACACGTGATCTCTGTAGAAAGAGATACTTTCATAATAAAACTCTAAAGAATAAAGGTATCATGGGGGTTCCCATAACACTAGATTCAAATGATCAATCTACTTTAGATATATTGACAGACCTAATATTGGAGGGAGCTACATCAGAAATAGTTCCTATTTTTTACGTGAAACGTACTAATAATGGTAATTTGTTCCGTAATAAAAGTGAGTTTTATCCGACATATTATAAAAGTGGATATATAGAAACATTTTACACTACTACTTTACAGGATTTTAAAAATCTCTGTGAAAGGACAGGAAAAAGCAAAAGAAATAGAAAAAGAAAGGTTAGAGATAACCTACACAGTAATGAGAGACGTGCTTTGAGGACTCTACAAAGAGACAACACTATTATAATTAAGAAAGCTGACAAGGGGGGAGGGACTGTTATCCAAAATGTATCGGATTACCTACAGGAGGCCTATCGGCAACTTAATAATAACAATTTTTATACCAAACTTCATGGGGATCCTACCTTGGGCTTCGCTGAAGAACTTAAGGAGATGCTGACACGAGCCTTGGCGTGTGGTGCAATCTCCAGGACTGAATATCAATTTTTGTTTAACACTCACCCTATTATCCCTACTTACTATCACCTCCCGAATATACACAAGTCCCTCACGTCACCCCCTGGTCGTCCCATTATATCGGGAGTGGGTTCTCTTACTTCTCACCTTTCAGCTTTTGTGGATTCATTTTTACAACCGTTTGTCAAAAATCTTAAATCTTATATTAGAGACACTACTCACTTCCTGCAGCTGATTAAGAATATCAGTTGGCAGGAGAACTATTTATTAGTCACCTGTGATGTAGAATCATTATATACGAATATCCCTCACAAAAATGGAATACAAACAATTAAACACTATTTGGATCTAGAACCAGCACTTTCCCCTCACCTTAACCAATTTATTTTAGATGCAATTCACTTTATATTAAAACGGAATTATTTCACGTTTAATGGTGATTATTATTTACAGACACATGGTAACGCCATGGGCACCAGGTTTGCCCCTAGCTTTGCAAACTTATATATGGGACGCCTCGAGGATCAATATATCTGGGACGGACCCTATTTGGAATGGGAATCTTTCTTCTGTCACTGCATTTGTTGATTTTTTAAACTCTAACACGTATGGCCTCACTTTCACCAGCACAATACATAATACAGAGATCACGTTCCTGGATATTGCACTACATGTCAAGCAGGATATGGGTGAATTATCGACAAAAACCTTTAAGAAAAAGGTAGATTGCAGTTCCTTTTTGAATTTTTCAAGCTGCCATTATCGCCCTTGGCTAATGAATATCCCCAAAAGTCAGTATTTAAGGCTGAAGAGGAATTGCTCGAGTGACTCTGATTTTAAACTACAGAGCACTGAGCTCACGCAATCATTTAGGGAACAGGGTTATCCCCAGGAGGTTTTGGATGAAGCTCTCTCTCAGACTTCTATGAGAGACAGAGAAGAACTCATCATGTTGAGTGATTCTGTTACTCCCCCTTTGTCAGCTCTAATTAACCATGAACCAGTTTTTATTTCCAAATTCAACAGTGCTTCAAATTCAGTTAGAAATATAATTAAGAAAAATTTCCCTATATTAAAAATGGATAGAGTCCTTGCAGACTCCCTTAAACAAGAAGTAAAAATTATTTATAAAAAAAACTATGAATTTACAAAACTATCTATCTCCCAGTCATTTTTCAATGTCCAATGAACAGAGTCTCATAAGCTCCAATCCGAGTGTTCTTAGAACAGGTTGCTATAGATGCAACAGATCTAAGTGTATTACCTGCAGATACATTAAAGAGAGTACCCTATTCTTATCTTGTAGAACCAATAAATCTTTTGATATTGTGGGCAACATAAATTGCCACACTACATTTGTGGTCTATCTAATTTCGTGCAATTGTGGGAGCCAATATGTTGGCAGAACCACACGTTCTCTTAACACCAGGTTCTTGGAACACAGAAGATTAATAAATAAAAAATCAACGAATCACAGTGTACCTAGACACGTTAATTCTTTACATGAAGGTGACTGTGGGGTTCTACATATACAGGGAATAGAACATATAAAGCAGACATTTAGAGGTGGGGACAGATATAACCTCCTCTGCAATAGGGAAGCCTATTGGATATGTGTTCTGGATACACTGTTTCCTCTGGGTCTTAATGAAAATATTGAGCTAAATAATGTGTAAATGAAAATTCCATTGTTTTCTCCTTACCTTTTTCTCTCTATATCTAATATGTTGATTGGCTATATCCTCATTTTAATATATATAAGATATAACTGTATCTGAGTTAATTCTGGTTTAATAATCTTTAGATCATTTATAGAGATATCTATACATCAGTTCATATGATGAATAGAGAGGTCCATAATACACACATTGTGTGTATTTTTTGGTATAAGATATATCCAGGTGATAATCTAGCTGGGCGTGTTCCCTGATAATATCTAAAATGGGAAGTGAGATGGGTGAAATAAACAATATGGTCGTTATTGATTAGCTTTTTTAAAGGATAAGGCTGTATTATCGTGATTCCCGTTAAATTGGGTTTATCATGTTTGCCTAGGGAACGAGAAGCATCATTTTGGTTCTTATTGATGGCGACTGGTGTTGTCTCCCTCTATGCACATATACATATATAAAAACGTTACAAAAATTAAATTATCAAAATACAAGAATTATATAAGTAATAATTATGTGTAGCTATTATCCCCACGCTGGATTCGAACTGATGACCTCTCTCACTGTAGCTCAGTTGCGTATCCACTAGACTATTGTGTCTGCTTGACTAAGATAGGGTATTTAGAACTATAAATCTTTCTAAGAGATTATAGGACAAAATCACAGCCATATCCATCTGAGACAATGTTCTCGACTAGATTACGGCCACACTGTTGTTATGGGATACCATTCTCTATTTAATATCAAAATCAAAATGAAATTATATACATATGTATCTGTTACTTATATGGGTGGATTGACAAGGGACATGGAACACATGAGCCCTGTCATAATGAGAGAAAATAATAATAAAAATAAAAATAATATTAATAAAAATAGATACATTATGATGCATAGTAATTTGCTTAATATATACATGCTATATGAATATGTGGGGACTCATGTGATGCGTGCCTCTATTTGGTATGTTTATTCACTTATTGAAAATCTTGTTTTGTTTTGTGTTTTTGTTTTTTAAATAATGTACCTGTACCAATTATAAGATATGAACTGATTATTTAAAGTATGCAGCGCCGAGGGTTCACTCAGGTGTTTGTAATTTTATTATTATAGCTGATTGGATATAAAGCGTTTTAAAACATCCACTTAACCAATCTAACACCGAGTAAAAATACAGGTGTGCACATTACCATTTCAATGTTGATTGGATACAAAAGGACCTAAATACCCACTGATCCTTCCATTGGACATCTACACCTCCTGATGAAACCGCCGTTCGTTTGGGGCGGAGAAATGCGTTGAGGGCTGCGTTTACTGCTTGTCCTTTGAAGTAGTCTCCATCTACTCTCCAACACCTTGCTTAACTTCGAGGTCTCCCCACTGCTGGCGTCTGACGAGACGGTACATTCTTATGCTTCACCGCTGTGCTTGAAAAGCCCCGTTAGCAGACTGACTGCTGAGAATGTGCGGCGCCTCCTCTAAACACACTAAAGAGGCACACGTTCAGCCGCCCGCAGTCTATGCTGCAAACCATCACTGATGGGAATCAGCGGAGACCAGCTATTACAGGTGAGACCAGTGCCTCGTAAAACGAGGAATCTTGAAACAAATACAAAGTATCATTTTCATAAAAGTTGTGGGACGTCTTCTTTATTCCACACATTACTATATTAAATTGGAGGACTTCCTGACTTTAAATTTGGACTGCAGTACTGCACTTTCTATATGAGCTAATCAGCTGATTTATATATTTATTTTATATTGGTATTGTGGTTTATGTTACCTTGTAATCACTAGATAAATTGGTAATATTGTGGTAATTAAACTTTTTAAAAAAATTCTTAAATATCAATAAAAATATCTTTTATTAACAAGTTATTAGCGCTCCTTAGTGTTTCTATTGAAATTCAATCTATTTCTCAGTGTATAAGGCATCCAGTTGCCACGTAGGAGCTGCTTTATAAATAAGCTTTGATTGGTACATTCTATTTATATTATTATAATAGCGCCCGATTAAGCAAAGTCCTGTATACATTGCATGCTGTTTTATATAAATTGTTTGGATCTGGTCAAACTATTTGGGCTGCTTTTTAGTCTAAAAATTTTTTTAGGTAAATTTTTATCTAGAGTTCATTGATATATTTTATTTTTTCTATATTTCTATATTGATTATTGGATTTGTTGATGAGATATGGCATCCCAGAGGAGATATATTGAAAGGAATGAGAGACGGAATGTGCTCTTACAGGAACGTATAGCTGCTGAATCCCTTTCAACTGAGGCAAATCCATTAGATATGCATCATCTATTTAGTAGATTGGAAAATCTTTTAAAAGCAGAAACGAGACATTGGCTCGATAAAATGACTTTATCTAAATATATAAAAGAAAAAATGATCCCTAGGGGTCTTAGGATACATAAGTCCTGTTCCTTTAAAGATGATAATGACCTCACAAAAAAGGTGGAACGAGATTCTAGACACCTGTTCGTTCTCTCTAATGGAGCTTTTAGTTGCATACCGTGATACCAAAGTCACTAATATCTGTGCAGAAATAGAGAAGGTACAAAATCTGTTGGAACCCTTTAATATAAGATCAGATTTTAATAACTGTGACTATGTTCTGAACCAAAAAGTAGAAGAATTTGAGAAGGAGATTATCTCCAATAAAAATAAAAAATTGGATAGAGATAGATATGACTATTCCAACAATATAGTGCACTCCTATAATAGGGGTGGGAGAAGAACAATGGATATGTATAATCAATCTGGTTATCAAAAGCCATTTTTAAACCCTCCAAAAAATAATGGTAATAGAAATATGCAATATAGACAAGATCAAAGAACTAATGCTCCTCCTTCTAGAGGTAACCCAAGAATTGACCCAAGAAACGATAAAAGACCAATAACATCCTTGTCAGCTCAAGCTACAACCTCGGGACATGTAAGAGAGTACATCCAAAAGGGGGCTAGGCCAAAAAATCCCCATCAAGTGTCGACTAGATATGAGGAGCCAAACAATACCACCAACTCCTCCCATTTTTTAGAACGGGAACTATATCCCATTTGGAAGAACCGAAACAGATTCAGCCCCCTAGAAATACAGTCACCAAAAAGAAGAAGAGAATCAAACTTAGAGGATGTAGAGGAGGAAGAAAGGAATCCCGAAAAAAAGCTTAAAACAAAAATAAGGAATAAAGGGATATTCAATTTGTCATCTAGAAATTTATCTGAGAATGAAAAAGCCATTTTGGCTAAAGGGTTGAAATTTGCACCCACTAAAGATCCTCAATTCTTCGACCTCTACATCGAACTTAATAGATACACACGTGATCTCTGTAGAAAGAGATACTTTCATAATAAAACTCTAAAGAATAAAGGTATCATGGGGGTTCCCATAACACTAGATTCAAATGATCAATCTACTTTAGATATATTGACAGACCTAATATTGGAGGGAGCTACATCAGAAATAGTTCCTATTTTTGACGTGAAACGTACTAATAATGGTAATTTGTTCCGTAATAAAAGTGAGTTTTATCCGACATATTATAAAAGTGGATATATAGAAACATTTTACACTACTACTTTACAGGATTTTAAAAATCTCTGTGAAAGGACAGGAAAAAGCAAAAGAAATAGAAAAAGAAAGGTTAGAGATAACCTACACATTAATGAGAGACGTGCTTTGAGGACTCTACAAAGAGACAACACTATTATAATTAAGAAAGCTGACAAGGGGGGAGGGACTGTTATCCAAAATGTATCGGATTACCTACAGGAGGCCTATCGGCAACTTAATAATAACAATTTTTATACCAAACTTCATGGGGATCCTACCTTGGGCTTCGCTGAAGAACTTAAGGAGATGCTGACACGAGCCTTGGCGTGTGGTGCAATCTCCAGGACTGAATATCAATTTTTGTTTAACACTCACCCTATTATCCCTACTTACTATCACCTCCCGAATATACACAAGTCCCTCACGTCACCCCCTGGTCGTCCCATTATATCGGGAGTGGGTTCTCTTACTTCTCACCTTTCAGCTTTTGTGGATTCATTTTTACAACCGTTTGTCAAAAATCTTAAATCTTATATTAGAGACACTACTCACTTCCTGCAGCTGATTAAGAATATCAGTTGGCAGGAGAACTATTTATTAGTCACCTGTGATGTAGAATCATTATATACGAATATCCCTCACAAAAATGGAATACAAACAATTAAACACTATTTGGATCTAGAACCAGCACTTTCCCCTCACCTTAACCAATTTATTTTAGATGCAATTCACTTTATATTAAAACGGAATTATTTCACGTTTAATGGTGATTATTATTTACAGACACATGGTAACGCCATGGGCACCAGGTTTGCCCCTAGCTTTGCAAACTTATATATGGGACGCCTCGAGGATCAATATATCTGGGACGGACCCTATTTGGAATGGGGATCTTTCTTCTGTCACTGCATTTGTTGATTTTTTAAACTCTAACACGTATGGCCTCACTTTCACCAGCACAATACATAATACAGAGATCACGTTCCTGGATATTGCACTACATGTCAAGCAGGATATGGGTGAATTATCGACAAAAACCTTTAAGAAAAAGGTAGATTGCAGTTCCTTTTTGAATTTTTCAAGCTGCCATTATCGCCCTTGGCTAATGAATATCCCCAAAAGTCAGTATTTAAGGCTGAAGAGGAATTGCTCGAGTGACTCTGATTTTAAACTACAGAGCACTGAGCTCACGCAATCATTTAGGGAACAGGGTTATCCCCAGGAGGTTTTGGATGAAGCTCTCTCTCAGACTTCTATGAGAGACAGAGAAGAACTCATCATGTTGAGTGATTCTGTTACTCCCCCTTTGTCAGCTCTAATTAACCATGAACCAGTTTTTATTTCCAAATTCAACAGTGCTTCAAATTCAGTTAGAAATATAATTAAGAAAAATTTCCCTATATTAAAAATGGATAGAGTCCTTGCAGACTCCCTTAAACAAGAAGTAAAAATTATTTATAAAAAAACTATGAATTTACAAAACTATCTATCTCCCAGTCATTTTTCAATGTCCAATGAACAGAGTCTCATGAGCTCCAATCCGAGTGTTCTTAGAACAGGTTGCTATAGATGCAACAGATCTAAGTGTATTACCAGCAGATACATTAAAGAGAGTACCCTATTCTTATCTTGTAGAACCAATAAATCTTTTGATATTGTGGGCAACATAAATTGCCACACTACATTTGTGGTCTATCTAATTTCGTGCAATTGTGGGAGCCAATATGTTGGCAGAACCACACGTTCTCTTAACACCAGGTTCTTGGAACACAGAAGATTAATAAATAAAAAATCAACGAATCACAGTGTACCTAGACACGTTAATTCTTTACATGAAGGTGACTGTGGGGTTCTACATATACAGGGAATAGAACATATAAAGCAGACATTTCGAGGTGGGGACAGATATAACCTCCTCTGCAATAGGGAAGCCTATTGGATATGTGTTCTGGATACACTGTTTCCTCTGGGTCTTAATGAAAATATTGAGCTAAATAATGTGTAAATGAAAATTCCATTGTTTTCTCCTTACCTTTTTCTCTCTATATCTAATATGTTGATTGGCTATATCCTCATTTTAATATATATAAGATATAACTGTATCTGAGTTAATTCTGGTTTAATAATCTTTAGATCATTTATAGAGATATCTATACATCAGTTCATATGATGAATAGAGAGGTCCATAATACACACATTGTGTGTATTTTTTGGTATAAGCTATATCCAGGTGATAATCTAGCTGGGCGTGTTCCCTGATAATATCTAAAATGGGAAGTGAGATGGGTGAAATAAACAATATGGTCGTTATTGATTAGCTTTTTTAAAGGATAAGGCTGTATTATCGTGATTCCCGTTAAATTGGGTTTATCATGTTTGCCTAGGGAACGAGAAGCATCATTTTGGTTCTTATTGATGGCGACTGGTGTTGTCTCCCTCTATGCACATATACATATATAAAAACGTTACAAAAATTAAATTATCAAAATACAAGAATTATATAAGTAATAATTATGTGTAGCTATTATCCCCACGCTGGATTCAAACTGATGACCTCTCTCACTGTAGCTCAGTTGCGTATCCACTAGACTATTGTGTCTGCTTGACTAAGATAGGGTATTTAGAACTATAAATCTTTCTAAGAGATTATAGGACAAAATCACAGCCATATCCATCTGAGACAATGTTCTCGACTAGATTACGGCCACACTGTTGTTATGGGATGCCATTCTCTATTTAATATCAAAATCAAAATGAAATTATATACATATGTATCTGTTACTTATATGGGTGGATTGACAAGGGACATGGAACACATGAGCCCTGTCATAATGAGAGAAAATAATAATAAAAATAATATTAATAAAAATAGATACATTATGATGCATAGTAATTTGCTTAATATATACATGCTATATGAATATGTGGGGACTCATGTGATGCGTGCCTCTATTTGGTATGTTTATTCACTTATTGCAAATCTTGTTTTGTTTTGTGTTTTTGTTTTTTAAATAATGTACCTGTACCAATTATAAGATATGAACTGATTATTTAAAGTATGCAGCGCCGAGGGTTCACTCAGGTGTTTGTAATTTTATTATTATAGCTGATTGGATATAAAGCGTTTTAAAACATCCACTTAACCAATCTAACACCGAGTAAAAATACAGGTGTGCACATTACCATTTCAATGTTGATTGGATACAAAAGGACCTAAATACCCACTGATCCTTCCATTGGACATCTACACCTCCTGATGAAACCGCCGTTCATTTGGGGCGGAGAAACGCGTTGAGGGCTGCGTTTACTGCTTGTCCTTTGAAGGAGTCTCCATCTACTCTCCAACACCTTGCTTAACTTCGAGATCTCCCCACTGCTGGCGTCTGACGAGACGGTACATTCTTATGCTTCACCGCTGTGCTTGAAAAGCCCCGTTAGCAGACTGACTGCTGAGAACGTGCGGCGCCTCCTCTAAACACACTAAAGAGGCACACGTTCAGCCGCCCACAGTCTATGCTGCAAACCATCACTGACGGGAATCAGCGAGGCCAGCTATTACGGGTGAGACCAGTGCCTCGTAAAACGAGGAATCTTGAAACAAATACAAAGTATCATTTTCATAAAAGTTGTGGGACGTCTTCTTTATTCCACACATTACTATATTAAATTGGAGGACTTCCTGACTTTAAATTTGGACTGCAGTACTGCACTTTCTATATGAGCTAATCAGCTGATTTATATATTTATTTTATATTGGTATTGTGGTTTATGTTACCTTGTAATCACTAGATAAATTGGTAATATTGTGGTAATTAAACTTTTTAAAAAAATTCTTAAATATCAATAAAAATATCTTTTATTAACAAGTTATTAGCGCTCCTTAGTGTTTCTATTGAAATTCAATCTATTTCTCTGTGTTTGAAAAATGACAGGAACCGATTGGTTGGTACTTTCTCTCTCCACTGTATCACTCTTCAAAGCTGAGTACATCTGCTCCTGTGTCCCCAGGCAAGGAATAGATAGGCAGAATAGGGCTCTCCAAGGAGGTTACATCCAAGAGCTGCTCCAATAGGCTATGGAGGCAAGTATGTTTTTGACAAGGTAATGTGTACCAAACCTATGCATATGACTGCTGACACCTGGCACTGGAAAGATGTAGCCTCTTAAGTACAGAGTGGGTCATTCAGTTTCAACAATCAGTTTCCCGATAGTTGGGAAACTGATTATATGCAGGACCCTTTCTGCGCATGTGCAGAGTGATTCTTGCAATCACATCGCAGTAATGTGAACGCCTCTGCCTGATTGGCAGGCACAGGCGTTCGAGGGGAGAGATGGGGGCACGGCGGCCGGCATTGCCGGAAACGTGGGGTGTTGTCCCCATATTTTGGGGGTGGCGAAGCCAAGGTGCTCTGGAACTAAGGAAATCATCATGCAGCATGACTACACAGTATGAATGTATCATTCTCATTTAGTCTATAAAATTACAATAATACATTAAAAGGAACAGTATTGTAGAAATGTCCTGTACCTGAGCAATCTGTTTGTTATGATATATTGAAAGGAAGTATGCGATAAATAACTGAGGGCCAGTATATGATCAACTTTGGGACTTTTTGGGCAAATGATGTTCTGTATATGGTAGTTACTGTAGCTGAGCAGCTGTTTTGAGATGTGTGAGATAATGAATGGGGGCATATAATTGCTGGGCACTATGGGCACTGTGTGAATGGGTGGTCTTCAGGTTGCCGGCCTCCCGGCGACCACCATACCGGCGCCGGAATCCCGACCGCCGGCATACCGACATCTTTTCTCCCTCTTGGGGGTCCACGACCCCCTTGGAAGGAGAATAGATAGCGTGGCGCGTGTAGAGCACCACCGTGTCCGCAAGGGGCTCATTTGTGCTCACCCAGCTGTCGGTATGCCGGGGGTCGGGATTCCGGCGCCGGTATGCTGGTCGCCAGGACCCCGACCATACTACACCTGTGTGAATGATGAGTGACATTTCCAGGGACAGTTACTACTGGATTCAGCTACACTACTGCACCACCGCTTTTCAATAAATGTATGTCTAGTAAAATGAATGACAAAGTTCAACCACAGTACAGTATTCTTTTGCATACACACAAATGGAACAACGTATTGCAACATGATACAACAACTCTTTATCTGGGATGTAGTTCTGTGACCAGCAGGCACAATACTTCCCCCAACAGTCCGCCCCCTCACAATCCCAACGATCGGCAAGCCACCCAACAAGGACTATTCCCACCCATAGAGTGGGAATAGAACCCGTGGCGACCGCTGCAAGCCTGCAAGGGGCTTGTTGTGCTCGGGCCCCCCCTACCCCCCTGCCGGCATTCTGCTGCTGGGATACCAGCGTTGGTATGCTGGAGACCACCGGACACCCCTTTATCTATATGCAGACAATGACAATTTTGTACCCAGATGTTTCCCTAGTCAGCTGTCTTGGTTAGTATGATGGTGAATTTTTTGTGTTCTTATTTAAAGTGTAATAATAACAACGCATGTGATAATAACTGTTCTAAAATACAATTGTGATAAACACTCATTTTGTTTTTCTTTATTTTAAAAAGTAGAGAAATGTTTCAGGCAGGAAAAGGGTGGGATACAAATCTTGTTTGATACAAACAAGAGGAAGGGAAATAGTGAAAATATCCTGAACGATTAAACATTGAGGTTGGTCTCTCTTGTGGAGAATTTCTCTCATGAGCAGCCAGATGTTGTCCCTTTATGTCTACATGGAATTGTTTTTATCTGTCACTGCTGCAAGGTGTCACATTGGTAGTAATTATCCCACTGCAGCATACATTATACTGGATATACAGCTTTCCTCTTTTATATGGTGCTCCTAACTGCCATGTCACAATCTGTTTTTGAAAAATGACAGGAGCCGATTGGCTGGTACTTTATCTCCAGCGACTTTATCTCCATCCAAGGCTTAGTAAATAGACCCCTTAGGCTGTAAGCTCCAGGGTCAGGCAGGGCAGAGACCATTGGCGTTTCTACCATGGGGTTTCTTCTGGAGTCCCGCGAAGGGCGCTGAATCCCAAAATGGCCACCGCGCATGCGCAATATCAAATTAGTCTCTGGAACATGGCGGACTGCCGTAGCCTACCTCGACGTGGAATGGAAGGGGCTCACCCGGAGTCTGCACACGGGCCCCATCCTCTCATAAAATGCCCCTGACAGAGACTGATGCAAATGACAATATATTTTCTACACAGCACTGCATAATTTGATGGCGCTATATAGATAAAAATATTGATATCATATTATTAATTACACTGAAGCCTTTAAAGGAATATTTGTGAGTGGTATAAAAATCAAAATTTTGTCACATTTTAGTCTATTTTTAGTCCTTAGCTGTACAAGCCTGTGTACTTCATGTGGCACAACATTTCTTACTGGAAAATTCCAGGTCCTGTCGGTCATGTGACCAGTATTTTAGGCAGTGACCTGTGCTGAGCAGCAGTACAGGTGAATTTTCTCCCTCTATCCCTAACCCTCCTAGTGTTTAATCTTGTGAACATGTCAATATTCTGAGTACGTCAGCATTGTGCCTGCCGACATGTCGACCCATGTCAACATTCTAGTGTCGACGTTGTGGTGTTGGCATTTATGAATATCATCATGACCACTGTTCACCATGTGACTGGATCCCAAATAATGGAAACTCTTTTTGGTTTGATAACTTGAATATTTTCATCAAACTATTGCAAAGCACCCCATTTATTATTGTGATACATACTCATAACGTTATCTTTGACAAGCGTAACTAAATGCTTTTCTTTTTGGTTTGTATTTATGGCGCTTGCAATACTGTAAGTACTGTAAATCAGTTCCGGATATGATTGGCTGCTGTACATGCTACATGTGAGGAAACCAGTGTTGTGATATAAAAATACATTTTGGAAACTCTTTCCTGTGTCTGCTGGCTCATGTTCAGTTAGGAAATTT
Organism: Pseudophryne corroboree; assembly: GCF_028390025.1. Classification (NCBI taxonomy): domain Eukaryota; kingdom Metazoa; phylum Chordata; class Amphibia; order Anura; family Myobatrachidae; genus Pseudophryne; species Pseudophryne corroboree. The sequence goes on along the minus strand of NC_086451.1, from coordinate 305,162,954 downwards.
GCCTTTTCCCTAAGCACACTACTTCTATTCTTCTATTCAGTCTACATATAGGTTCAGATAAACCAAGAAACTGAAAACTAGTTGGTCTTGGATTATATATATTTGCATTTTACTGTTTATATACAGGTACAGTATGTAGCTGTGATAGACTAATTTTTTATTGTTTGGTTCTACTAGGGGTAGCAACCAATCAGATTCTACTTATCATTTATCTGGCACCTTCTAGAAGATAAAAGCTAAGGGGCTAGATGCATCATCGCTTGGAGAGTGATAAAATGGAGAGTGAAAAAGTACCAGCCAATCAGCTCCTAACTTCCATGTCACAGGCTGTGTTTGAAAAATGGCAGTTAGGAGCTGATTGGCTGGTACTTTATCACTTTCCAAGCGATGATGCATCTGGCTCAGCATCTGGTCGCTATGGGCAACATCTTCACTTCTATAAACCCGCACTTTATTAACTACTGCATACCCCATAATTTTCAGCTTGACAGACAGATTAGTTCATTTTAGTTAGAGCTCATAGTGCATTTTCTGATCAGCAGAACCCATTGTGAGTAAGACTGGACATAATTCGGAGAGGAGGACCGGCCGGCATGGTGTGCAGGGGTGTGGGGTCGGTACAGAGATGCCACGGAGCAATGGGGTTAGGACAAAGACTTGACTGTGTGGGTGGAGGAAAGCGGAGCAGCAGAAATATGGGGCAGGGCTGACCAAAGCAAGGGGGTGAAGTGAAGAATGAGTTTATTCTATTATATAAATAAAAGTGCTTCTCTGTTAAAAACAGTATTAGGTGGGTACTATAAACAGCTTAAAATACTCTTGGCAGGCAAATAGTGATATTTGTGCTCCTCCATGTTCCAAAATCCTACAACCACCACTGGGTCGGACCGCTCAGATGTGGGTTTTTGTTTGTTTGGATTTTTACTTCTTTAGTAGAACTCCATTCTATGTAATCTATGGAATAACCAAACACTACAACTGCAGACCTCCTAACATTTAGGCTCAATGAATATGGAGAGGCGCATTCCTATGTCAAGATGGGGAACAAGGCTAACCCAGTAAAGCATTAATTGCCACTTATCACCGCCTGCTACCCTCCAACCAGTCACCTTCCTCTAGTTCTTGCAGAGCAGTAGTGAATGTACCATACCTCCCTAACTTCTGGCAAACACAGGTCAATGCCACTTGGAATCGTGGGTCAGATCTTTTAAATCGGGACTGTCCCACAAGAAAATTGAGACAGTTAGGAGGCATGCAGATGCTCCTGCTCCAAAAATGGATCACAGTGAGTGTATGTATGTTAGTACCCTTTGTAATCCCTTTTATAACTGAAAAAAAAGTAATAAAATAAGTCTGGGTATTAAAAGACAGAGATATTGACCTGTGCACAAATTTATAGATCATACATTCAACTTTTGCTAGGAGGCCTCCAGGACATCTATCAAGGGGGAGGTTCAGGGGGAAAGGATGAGGACATGATCCTTCCAGTTCCCAACAACATAATAATGCAATTCTTATTGAATCACATTGGCACACTAATTGCCCACTACAGGCAGCATGAGTGAGATGCCGGAGAGTCGCTCACTATCCCAGGAACCAGGAAAACGCCCCCAGATTCTCCAGAAACTCCAGAAGAGCAGGGCAAGCACAGTTCATGCCTTACTAAGGATTTTCATTTGTTCTCATATCATGCAAAATAAATGAAGAAATGAAAAAGACTGCATGACAGCTGTGTTTTCCACGTGTTGTTCCCTTTTTGTTTAACTCCAAATGACTTTAAACATTGTGGTTAAGTGATGGGTTCCTGTTTTTAACACAGGTGCTTGGAAAATGGTTATTATCTTTATATTGATATAGTAAAGCCACAAACCACGTTTTTATTTAAAATATTAATTTGCACAAAACACAAAAGCTATGCACATTAAGCCATATTCAGATCCCTACAGACCTGTTGACCCGTACTGTGATTGACAGCCTGATACCAGACCGTTGACCCGTACTGTGATTGACAATCTGATACCATTTGGGGGCAGCGAAGGCCTCTGTTTCTCAAAACGGAGGCACGTCGCCAGGGAGGGATGAGACCAGGATCTCTGTCCGAGGATGGAGATTTCCTGGCCTCTTGGTAGCTCCTGCAGCAGCCGGCTTGCGCAACCCCATTAGTCATGCACCCAGCCGATGGTGTCGCAGATGATCCAATACTGAATCCTAGGACACAGCTCAGATAAGTAATGTACTATTCAGGAGGCATGGCACCTCCTGCTGCATTACCATATTAGTGCTATCGCTGATGATTCTATATAAGCAGCAGTGATAGCACCTCCAACCACATCTGAATCAGGCCCATTAATTCTATACTCCTATGTATTGTGGTTATGTTGCTAACAATAGAACAATAGTCGTGTTGTTCACCCATTTGCTAGGGATTTTTGACACATTATTTTCCACATATTGCGCCCCAGTGGTTACCTCCGACCATCCCTCATGATCATCTGTCTCTGCACTACTTCTCAAGACCATACCCTCCAACTGTATCTTTTTGGCAGGTACAGTACCTTTTTTTTATGGTCTGTACCGATTTTTGGCTCTCCAAACTTCCATTGAAAGTATAGGAAAAGCCCTTTACCCGTGGTTACGCCCCCTTTTAAAATTTGACCGATTTTTATGTGTACAATGTTGGATGGTATGCAAGACTCACATATGAGATGCCACCAGGAACAGGTAGGGCCAGAGAGAGATGATTGGGGTCTGGATCAGTGGTGGATTTTATCTATGGGGTGCGGAACTGCAGCCCCCTAAGTAACAAAATCCACCTTCCCCGGGGAGGAGGGGGCAGAGCTCACTAAGGAAGGTGGATTAATGGAGGGGCGACAGGGGCGGTCATCCTGTGACCCACACATACAGAGGGGCCGCCCCACATAGGGTCAGTGTAACCCTGCAATTGCTCAGAGGCACCTGTTCCGGAAAGGGACTGCTGCGGCTGTAATACATGCAGTGCATACAGCTTGGATGAGGGCAGATCCCGTGGATGGCGGCCACCGGCCGGTGTGTTGCTTGTGGAGCACAGTGGCGAGAGAGGGTGACTGGCCTAGGGAACTGGTGTAGTGCCCAGAACTCTGATCAATGAGAAGAGATGAGTTATGGCTACTAGGGTGACTGAGTATTGTTTGTCCACCCCCAAGAGACACAGCACACCTGATGATGGGACAGGTGGGTTTATTTGGTATGCACAATTAAACTTCTGGGGGCAGAGTATATATTTGGGGAGAGGGGAGCACAATTGAACATATTGGGGGGCACTGTGGGACATTTAGGCGGGGTACTGTGGGGCTGGGTATCAAATTTATTGGTGGGGGGCCCAACAACTTTGTTGCCCCGGGGCCCCCACAATCCTTAATCCGGCCCCCCTTTCCTTCCCGCACCACCCTGCTCCCCTTTGCTGAATCATCTTTCCTCAGGGCAGGGTAGTGACAGCAGGAACAGGAGACAGCAGGAACATGAGGGAGTCTTCCTATGTAGACCAGCCCTGTGAGGAGGAGTTAGCTGTGCAATGGCTTCCTCTTGGGTGCTCTGCTTGCTAATCTTACACGGTTCCGGTATGAATGGTCGACAGTCATTAGGTCGACCACTATTGGTCAACATTGGCACGGTCGGCATGGACAAATGGTCGACACATGAAAAGGTCGACGTGGTTTTTTTTAACTTTTTGTGGTGCCGTGACGGGGAACCCCAATTAGTGCACCACATCCCCTCGCATGGCTCGCTTCGCTCGCCATGTTTCGGGCGAGGTGCCTCGCTCCACTATCGCTGCGCTTGGCACAGATTACCGTACCCAATCTTAGTCCACGTGCATCGTAAAGTATGGAAAACTTCCACAAAAGAAAAAAAATCTGAAAAATGCATGTCGACCTTTTCATATGTCGACCTTTCATGTGCCGACCATTTTCACGTGTTGACCATGTGTCCGTGTCGACCATGTCAATGCCGACCAATAGTGGTCTATCTAATGACTGTCGACTATAACATGGTCGACCATCCAAACGGATTCCATCTTACACTGGGCTGGCAGTCTCAAGGGAGAAAACTCCTCCCCCTGTGGGACTGTCAATTCAGAGTGTGATTAGCACAGTAAGAGCTTCCAGCAGGAAGTCTATGCCACCCATAATGTGCTCCTATGGGCTGCAGACTGTACAGCCCTAGAAGCTGCTGTATTGCAGCTGAGTCAATGGGGGAGATTCAAATGTTTGGAAAGTCGGTTGGGTGTCTGTTTTTTCCTGTCTATTAGATATGAAAAAACAGACTCCCAACTGACTTTTCAAACATTTGAATCTCCCCCAATGAGTGAGCTAAAGGGTTTTATGTGTATGCACAATATTTTTGTATCATTATATTTACTTTGAATCGGTGCAGGTCAAGTGATGACGTGAGCTGCAGTAAGGCCAGCCCCCCGGACTGATAATGGTAGGTACCGCCACTGGTCATAAAAGGCCCTAAAAGGGCACCATCAGGGAAATGATTGCAGTGCTGTATGGGGGCAAACCCACCTATAATCTGGTACTGGTAATATGTATGGGCAGCTTAAATAAATTAAATAAGCCTTTACCTGTATCCTTCAACAGGAATGCAGACAACAAGTTTGCTGTGCAATAAGATCACATGCACTCCCCACCAGGGAGATATAACCATAATTATTATTACATACCATGCAGCGCTGAACATGACATTTTTGTCATTCACATCACTCCCTGAAGAAGGAGGGGAAAATTAGCTAAGCGCTCAGTGAGTGGTGGTGTATAAATGATTATCAGCAGCAGCTTTCTACATCACTCCCTTACCCATTGGAGTTTCCAGTTAATTCACCAACACACAAGTGCACACACACATTTTGGTAATATATTTGCCAGAATCCATTTCACCTTGATATCTGTATCCGGACAATATATACAGTATAGTAGTTCTGATAAGTTCTTTAACTTTTACATTCACTTGCAAATGTTATTTTTAGCTGTCTTACCTAAATGTGTTGTAGGTTTTGTTGTCTGAGGAATAAAATGACAATAACACTCTGCATTAAATGGGAAAATGTGGTTTTAGGGTACATACTATATACACATGTGGCAGTTGGTACATACAAATACAGTACAAATGCGCCAGTTTTTAAAAACAAACTTCTATGTAAAAAGCCTCAATTAGCTGCTTTCTCTGCAAAACGAAATAAACTAGGGGCTCTAGTATGTGTATTTAGGAAATGTAGATTAGTCTAAGCAAAGTTTATTTTCTCTGTTCTTCGGTAAGAGAGCGCTGAACCATTTGTTTGTGTTCACTGATATCTGTCAGAGGTTAAAGTGAAGCCATGAGAACTTATACACAGCAGCTTAAAGTGTTGACCACAAACTGCACATAAACAGTCACAGATGTTTTACATTGCTAAATGTAGTTGTGAAACTCCCTAAACTAGAAACAGAACTAAAGTACAAAGAGCAAAATAGTCCCTTAATGAAGTACCTTTCATCTCAGTGGTGCGAGTTGCAAGACTATGGGGGTCATTCCAACCCGTTCGCATGCAGCGGTCTGGAATGTGCATGCGCGGCGTGCGCATTGCTCACGCGCGTCATTGCCCGGCAACAGGGGTCGCCGAGCAATGACGATGGTTACGAAGAAAGCGGTCGAAGCGGCAACCGCAAGAAGCTTTCCAGAAGGAAGGCGTTCCGGGGCGTCACCTGTCCATTGGCGGCCGTTTTCGGGACGTGGTAAGGAAAACGCAGGCGTGTCCAGGAGAACAGAGGGCGGATGTCTGACGTCAAAGCCGGCCCCATCATCGCTGAGATCGTCACACAGGGTAAGTATGTCCAGGGCTAATCTTGTTTTACGTTAAACCTTTTTTTTAGCATAGCAGGGCTGCACAAGCGATTGCAGCCCTGCTATGCTAAAATACACTCCCCCATAGGCGGAGATTAGTTGATCGCACCAGCAGCAAAAAGTTGCTTAGTGCGATCAACTCGGAATGATCCCCTATATTCTGACCTCTGTGTAAGATCTAAGCAGACCCAATTATTTGGATCTGTTCTTGTCAAGTTTAACACTAATGTGGGAGAGCAAACTGTGTGGATTCCCAAGTTACAAAGCTCAAATAAGTCCTCATTAATACAATCCAGCAATACCCACAAACACTGGTAAATACTGTAGTGCTCAGCAGCCCATCCGATTATCAGGCAGCCCACCTTGACTGACGCCTGTTTTAGATATACAAATACAGTGATTAAGGCAAATGAAAATAAAAAAAGTAAGTGACCCGCAGTCTTATTTAGTAACATAGGTTAAATTGAACAAATGGGCTTTAAGCCCCACATAAACCAACCCATCATTATGTTGAATTAGTCCATTCTCATTTGCTTGCACTAGTGCAAGTCGCAACACTTTACAAGATTTTGTGCAACAGGTACTCTATTGTGAATTAAGGCTGATGGTCTTCCTCCTTTTGACTGCCACTTGGGCCGTTAACTACTATCTGTCTACTTTCTTACCCCCCGATGGATATGAAGCTGACGTTTCAGTCATTGAAATAGCCTGCTTTATTCTAAACAATAAATAACATTTTCTACTGAATACCAAAAAGCTGTTAAAGCGCTAAAAAGTAATGTTGAATTGGAGTAATGATCACCTTCTGTGGGACTGCTCTACTGGAGACCATAAAGAATGATTTATAACCTCAGCGGTGACAGCAGTGTCAGAAAATCCATCATCTCTTGGCAGTTAATTACCAGGTTTCCCCCTGTAGAATACAGGGTGAGTCTTGATGGGTTTATCGTGGTGATTGTATCTGGATCTTACTATTGCACAGTTCTGTCTCGGTATCGGGGGCAAGAAATAACACCCTTTAACTTTCACCAAGCGACAAGTAGAGGAAAGCACACAATTAACTGTTCTGAGGGAAGGTTGGCATCGGGCATCAAAACTATCTTTAGCTGTTAGTATCAGAGCCACATTGCTGTTTCCATTACAGTTAGTGACACATGCTGTCGCTTGGATTTACTGAAGGATCTTAAAGTTTAGCACCTTACTTCATTCACATGGATCCGGGATAAGGAGTTATAAACCTTTCAACAAATAAGCCTACACTTCACATTTTCCTTTCACTATTAAATTGTCTCTGTCGCTGATAAGTAACAAGAAGAGGCCACTGAAATGTACAAGTTGGTTTTCATGAAATGAAAGGGCAAAGACCTTCCTTGTGGCGAGAAGATTTTAATTGTGTATGGTTATGGGAAAAATTTGCTGTGGTGGCTGAAAGATTCAGATATTTAATTAACTATATTTCTCATTTGATTTTCTGCCTTGTTTTTCAGCTTTTGGCTGTAAGGTCATCAACCTGTAGACATGACACTCATAGGCAAACACAGGAGGGGTTTCCGGCTGCCCAAAAAAACCCTCGTCTTGGCAAGTGGTTCAAATTATGACAACAGTCATAGGTGTGCGCAGCACATTTTATTAGGGGGTGCACCGTCGGAGGGATGTGTCTAGCAGGACCTTTTGGGCGTGTTAGCACCATCTATTGACGCCAATGCAATATAAAATATCCACCCCTGTGCCAATCCTAATAAAGCAGATACATTGTCAGATGTTGTGGTTTGCACCAAACAGACACCCCTGATGGCACTCACTGCAATTACACTGCTCCTCCTCAGCCTGGTCTGGCTGCCCCTCTCTTTCCCCTGCATGCTGTAGCAGCTTACTTACAAGTCAGTCACTCATTGACACTGACAGTCGTAGACTAGTACTGCTGCTGCTGGAAACTCGAGTGACGTGTCAATGCTGCTGCCGACTGCCTGCCAGTATTGAATTTGTCTTCCTAAGAGGAATGTTGGCTGCATGCTGCTTCTCATCAGTGGCTGGCGTTGGCATAGCATAGAAGGAGAGAGGTGGGCATGTGGCGGGTGGGCGGTGGCATCCTTGATTAACCCAGGTGTCCGGTCAGTAATGCAGTCCTGACAGGGTAGACAGAGGGGACAGTAATCAGCCTGCTCGGCGATCGCTGCATCAGGCATGTGAGATCGGGGTGCCAGACATTAGGGGGTGCCTGTGTGCACCAGGCACCTCCCCTGCGCACACCTATGACAACAGTAATGTTATAAAATATGATTACTAGAGCTGCCGCCACATCATGCAGTTTAATGGACAGCAGAGCAGCTGCACATGCCCTGTAGTAGCAGCTTCTTCTACCAAGTATGCTGTGTGTGTGGCTCTGAGTCCTCAATCAGTCTGATCTGAGCCCTCAGTCAGTGCACTGGACCAGGGAGTAGCTACCTGGAAGAAGAGACAGGCATCTTACCATGAGGTGGAAGAATGTGTGTTTAGATACTGCAGTATTGGTTCTATTACAGCATGTTTGTGTATTTATTATGGTATGTTTAACCCATACTTGCCTATTTTGAATTTCCCCTCTCTGGGAGAAGCCCGGAGAGCTGCAGTAGTCTTCAGGGGGGAAGGCCGGGATGTGACATCAACAAGCCCCAATTTGCAGCGATTCGCGGGACTGCGGGAAGGGGGTGGGGCTAAAATGATACGATTCACAGCATTTTAACCCCTTCCCCACTCCACAGACACGCAAACATGGGAGAGAATCTCTCCATCCTGCCCGCATCACTAGGATGCGAGCAGGAGGCGGGAGACCTGTCTACTCTTCCGGGGGGCATGGGGGGTTACACCAAAAAACAGGAGCCTGCCGCAGCTTCCGGCAGAGTAGGCAAGTATGTTTTAACCTTTTCCTGACTACTTATTTCTATTATTTAAATATGTTTGATTCAGCCCATACTATAGACAATCTATAGTCATTATTAGGTTCTTTTACTGCTTCCCCAAACTCCCGCACTTGCTCCAATGTTCTGCAGACTGGGAGATTGTGGATTGCATTTGGAAACCCCTCTCGAGAAATCTTGCGTTTGCCAAGATTTCTTAGTTATTCATCCCATATGGTAAAATCTAAGGAGCACTTATGCAAACATGGACAATTGTATGGGTTACAGGCCTAACGCATTCCATACACCATGAGAAACTGTAAACCAGGGGTATTGACCATGCAGCCCTCCAATTGCTATAGCACTACACATCCCAGCATGCCCTATAACTGTTTGCTATTAGGACATTAAAAAACTGTGGCAGGGCCTGCTGGGATGTCAGAAAAAAAATGTGAAGCAGTCTTGCGCTTTTACTAAAGTGCTGCTGCTGATCAGAGGTATTAAGAGTACACCCAAAAAAGCTCTGAAATACAAATGGATAAAAGATAGAATGACCAAAAACCAGTGCTGCTTTAAACCATCAACACTTGTATAAATGGACATTCATACGAAAGTTCCCAGTGTACTGTAGTTATTCCTCTTACACTTAAAGACTGAGACTTACATTTAATTTCTTTCTCGTATACACATAAAGGTATCTTTAATGGAACACATAGATACGGTCACACTCTCAGACCAACACTTATATGCAAATTATTTCTCGAGTGCATATAGAGATATCTTTGATCTTCAAACCATACAACATTAGTTGGTATATTTACACGGAGGAAGATAGAACAGGCAACACACTGCTATACTGTACGTCCCGGCTGCAGTCTGGGATGTAATTATGGTGAAAACCGGCAGAGTCCTCATGGATATACAGTATGTATCCAGTAATGCTCCAAATTAAAAGAAAGCAGTTAATTTTCTTTTAATTTGGAGCATCCCATATTTCAGGATGCCAACTATGTCCCATTTAGTTTATCCCTTTAAGGTGTGTACAAACTATGCCATTCACTCGGCTGATCGGATTAAAGACTCCAATCCCTGGAGCGTTTATCCGATTAGTGTGACTCCCATATTAGTGTGACCCCCCAGTATACATGTATCCCATAGAAGAACATGTACATTCTTCTATGGGATCAGGAATCTAAAATATTAAACTGTACATAAGGTGTTACGTCCTGATCCTACCGTTATAGTATCGTTTTAAGCCATTTATTGGCTAACGTACCTGCATACACCCTGAAACAACGTTGGGCTAATCATCCGATATCACGTGGTCTGCCTGATGGTTGTACTCAGCTTTAGTCAGAAATTACAGAGATATTATTCACTATGCAGTTTATATATAGCTTGAGATCTTTATCAACATGGCTGTTGGAGTGCTGTGGAATATTTTGCATTTTTTTTAAATAATCTAAAAAAAAATACCCACTTGATGGATACAGTATCAGAACCTAGAAGAATATATATATTATAGTCAGTTTTTTGCTTTTAAGACAAAAGTATTCTGTCTGAATTAGTTCATATGGAAAATATAAGCAGTATAATGTCATTTAAAGAAGAACTTAATCTACTGTAGTTTAAAAGATCTCTGACGAGCAGGTCCCATTTTTATCCTTTGTTTTCATGCTTGAACTTGTCTAGATTGTGTTACTTTTACTGTATGTACAGTAGAGATGAGCGGGTTCGGTTTCTCTGAATCCGAACCCGCCAGAACTTCATGTTTTTTTTCACGGGTCCGAGCGACTCGGATCTTCCCGCCTTGCTCGGTTAACCCGAGCGCGCCCGAACGTCATCATGACGCTGTCGGATTCTCGCGAGGCTCGGATTCTATCGCGAGACTCGGATTCTATATAAGGAGCCGCGCGTCGCCGCCATTTTCACACGTGCATTGAGATTGATAGGGAGAGGACGTGGCTGGCGTCCTCTCCGTTTAGAATTAGAATAGATTAGAGAGACACTTGATTTACTAATTTTGGGGAGCATTAGGAGTACTCAGTAGTGTACAGTGCAGAGTTTTGCTGATAGTGACCAGTGACCACCACTTTTATTTATAATCCGTTCTCTGCCTGAAAAAAGCGATACACAGCACACAGTGACTCAGTCACATACCATATCTGTGTGCACTGCTCAGGCTCAGGCCAGTGTGCTGCATCATCTATTATCTATATATAATATTATATATATCTGTCTGACTGCTCAGCTCACACAGCTTATAATTGTGGGGGAGACTGGGGAGCACTACTGCAGTGCCAGTTATAGGTTATAGCAGGAGCCAGGAGTACATAATATATTATATAGTGAGTGACCACCAGACACACAGTGCAGTTTATTTAATATATCCGTTCTCTGCCTGAAAAAAGCGATACACACAGTGACTCAGTCAGTCACATACCATATCTGTGTGCACTGCTCAGGCTCAGGCCAGTGTGCTGCATCATCTATATATATTATATATCTGTCTGACTGCTCAGCTCACACAGCTTATAATTGTGGGGGAGACTGGGGAGCACTACTGCAGTGCCAGTTATAGGTTATAGCAGGAGCCAGGAGTACATAATATTATATTAAAATTAAACAGTGCACACTTTTGCTGCAGGAGTGCCACTGCCAGTGTGACTAGTGACCAGTGACCTGACCACCAGTATATAATATTAGTAGTATACTATCTCTTTATCAACCAGTCTATATATTAGCAGCAGACACAGTACAGTGCGGTAGTTCACGGCTGTGGCTACCTCTGTGTCGGCACTCGGCAGCCCGTCCATAATTGTATATACCACCTAACCGTGGTTTTTTTTTCTTTCTTTATACATACATACTAGTTACGAGTATACTATCTCTTTATCAACCAGTCTATATATTAGCAGCAGACACAGTACAGTGCGGTAGTTCACGGCTGTGGCTACCTCTGTGTCGGCACTCGGCAGCCCGTCCATAATTGTATATACCACCTAACCGTGGTTTTTTTTTCTTTCTTTATACATACATACTAGTTACGAGTATACTATCTCTTTATCAACCAGTCTATATTAGCAGCAGACACAGTACAGTGCGGTAGTTCACGGCTGTGGCTACCTCTGTGTCGGCACTCGGCAGCCCGTCCATAATTGTATATACCACCTAACCGTGGTTTTTTTTTCTTTCTTTATACATACATACTAGTTACGAGTATACTATCTCTTTATCAACCAGTCTATATATTAGCAGCAGACACAGTACAGTGCGGTAGTTCACGGCTGTGGCTACCTCTGTGTCGGCACTCGGCAGCCCGTCCATAATTGTATATACCACCTAACCGTGGTTTTTTTTTCTTTCTTTATACATACATACTAGTTACGAGTATACTATCTCTTTATCAACCAGTCTATATATTAGCAGCAGACACAGTACAGTGCGGTAGTTCACGGCTGTGGCTACCTCTGTGTCGGCACTCGGCAGCCCGTCCATAATTGTATATACCACCTAACCGTGGTTTTTTTTTCTTTCTTTATACATACATACTAGTTACGAGTATACTATCTCTTTATCAACCAGTCTATATATTAGCAGCAGACACAGTACAGTGCGGTAGTTCACGGCTGTGGCTACCTCTGTGTCGGCACTCGGCAGCCCGTCCATAATTGTATATACCACCTAACCGTGGTTTTTTTTTCTTTCTTTATACATACATACTAGTTACGAGTATACTATCTCTTTATCAACCAGTCTATATATTAGCAGCAGACACAGTACAGTGCGGTAGTTCACGGCTGTGGCTACCTCTGTGTCGGCACTCGGCAGCCCGTCCATAATTGTATACTAGTATCCAATCCATCCATCTCCATTGTTTACCTGAGGTGCCTTTTAGTTGTGCCTATTAAAATATGGAGAACAAAAATGTTGAGGTTCCAAAATTAGGGAAAGATCAAGATCCACTTCCACCTCGTGCTGAAGCTGCTGCCACTAGTCATGGCCGAGACGATGAAATGCCAGCAACGTCGTCTGCCAAGGCCGATGCCCAATGTCATAGTACAGAGCATGTCAAATCCAAAACACCAAATATCAGTAAAAAGCCTCTTTTTTTCTTTGCGTCATGTGCTGTTTGGGGAGGGTTTTTTGGAAGGGACATCCTGCATGACACTGCAGTGCCACTCCTAGATGGGCCCGGTGTTTGTGTCGGCCACTAGGGTCGCTAATCTTACTCACACAGTCAGCTACCTCATTGCGCCTCTTTTTTTCTTTGCGTCATGTGCTGTTTGGGGAGGGTTTTTTGGAAGGGCCATCCTGCGTGACACTGCAGTGCCACTCCTAGATGGGCCCGGTGTTTGTGTCGGCCACTAGGGTCGCTAATCTTACTCACACAGCTACCTCATTGCGCCTCTTTTTTTCTTTGCGTCATGTGCTGTTTGGGGAGGGTTTTTTGGAAGGGACATCCTGCGTGACACTGCAGTGCCACTCCTAGATGGGCCCGGTGTTTGTGTCGGCCACTAGGGTCGCTAATCTTACTCACACAGCTACCTCATTGCGCCTCTTTTTTTCTTTGCGTCATGTGCTGTTTGGGGAGGGTTTTTTGGAAGGGCCATCCTGCGTGACACTGCAGTGCCACTCCTAGATGGGCCCGGTGTTTGTGTCGGCCACTAGGGTCGCTAATCTTACTCACACAGCTACCTCATTGCGCCTCTTTTTTTCTTTGCGTCATGTGCTGTTTGGGGAGGGTTTTTTGGAAGGGACATCCTGCGTGACACTGCAGTGCCACTCCTAGATGGGCCCGGTGTTTGTGTCGGCCACTAGGGTCGCTTATCTTACTCACACAGCGACCTCGGTGCAAATTTTAGGACTAAAAATAATATTGTGAGGTGTGAGGTATTCAGAATAGACTGAAAATGAGTGTAAATTATGGTTTTTGAGGTTAATAATACTTTGGGATCAAAATGACCCCCAAATTCTATGATTTAAGCTGTTTTTTAGTGTTTTTTAAAAAAAACACCCGAATCCAAAACACACCCGAATCCGACAAAAAAAATTCGGTGAGGTTTTGCCAAAACGCGTTCGAACCCAAAACACGGCCGCGGAACCGAACCCAAAACCAAAACACAAAACCCGAAAAATTTCAGGCGCTCATCTCTAAGTACAGTACATTCCATTTTACCGAGTTTGCCACTGCAGAACAATGTAGCACCTTAAAGATGAAAAATCGCAATAGTAATATTAAAATCTAATTAAGTAATATTTTTTCTTGTATAGCAGAGTGAAATTATATTTTTTATCCCCAGAACATTCCACAAATAATTATGTTATACAGTAGCTTACATTCAACTATTTGACTGGCCCACCCTGAGGTTCAGATACTTCAGTTAAGACATGTAAGCTATAGCGTAGACAGTCTCGCTTTTATCCGGCCATGCATGTTGTGTATCTTGTGACTAGTTGTCATATCTCCCTAGGGCCTGTTCACAATAGTTGCTCTTGTTGGAAACATAAGTTGCCCGCAGTCACAGCATAGAGATCAATTGCTTGCAACATAACAAAAGAATGATCATCTGGGTAAGTGCTTAAAATATAAATATCTCAATGCCACAAAAATGGTTGGCTCCATTTTAATTAGAGATGAGCGGGTTCGGTTCCCTGAGAACTTTACTATCCGAGCCCGAATCCGAGTCCGGCTCGGGTTTTCCCGCCTGACTCGGAAACCAGAACGAGGGAAAATGTCATCATCCCGCTGTCAGATTCTTGCGGGGTTTGGATTCCATATAAGGAGCCGCGCGTCGCCGCCATTTTCACTTCGGCATTGGAGAGTGTAGAGAGAGGACGTGTCTCCGTCCTCAGTGTCCTGCATCAGTCCAGTGGTGGTGTCTTGTGCTGCATCTGTCCAGTCACAGTGGTGGTGTCCTCTGCTGCCATATGTCCAGTGCTGCTGTATAAGTCCAGTCCAGTGGTGCTGTGTTGTGCTGCATCAGTTCAGTGGTGGTTTATTGTGCTGCATCAGTCCAGTCACAATGGTGGTGTCCTCTGCCATATGTCCAGTGCTGTGCTGCTGTATAAGACTACACTGATCATACAGAATGAGAGAAGTGATACTGTGCAGGTGTCACATATAGATAGTAGGAACATGTATCTGCAGTATAATTACACTGATCATACAGAATGAGAGAAGTGATACTGTGCCGGTGTCACATACAGATAGTAGGAACATGTATCTGCAGTATAATTACACAGATTATAGAGAATGAGAGAAGTGATACTGTGCAGGTGTCACATAGAGATAGTAGGAACATGTATCTGCAGTATAATTACACTGATCATACAGAATGAGAGAAGTGATACTGTGCCGGTGTCACATACAGATAGTAGGAACATGTATCTGCAGTATAATTACACTGATTATAGAGAATGAGAGAAGTGATACTGTGCAGGTGTCACATAGAGATAGTAGGAACATGTATCTGCAGTATAATTACACTGATCATGTAGAATGAGAGAAGAGATACTGTGCAGGTGTCACATATAGATAGCAGGAATATGTATCTGTG
Source organism: Pseudophryne corroboree (assembly GCF_028390025.1). Classification (NCBI taxonomy): domain Eukaryota; kingdom Metazoa; phylum Chordata; class Amphibia; order Anura; family Myobatrachidae; genus Pseudophryne; species Pseudophryne corroboree. The sequence goes on along the minus strand of NC_086451.1, from coordinate 305,147,659 downwards.
GTATAATTGCACTGATCGTACAGAATGATAGAAGTTATACTGTGCAGGTGTCACATACATATAGTAGGAACATGTATCTGCAGTATAATTACACTGATCATACAGAATGATAGAAGTGATACTGTGCAGGTGTCACATACAGATAGTAGGAACGTGTATCTGCAGTACCTCATTGCACCTCTTTTTCTTCTTTGCATGATGTGCTGTTTGGGGACTAGTTTTTTTTAAGTGCCATCCTGTCTGCCATTGCAGTGCCACTCCTAGATGGGCCAGGTGTTTGTGCTGCACACTTGTGTCGCTTAGCTTAGTCAACCAGCTACCTCATTGCACCTCTTTTTCTTCTTTACATCATGTGCTGTTTAGGGCCTAGTTTTTAAATCTGCCATCCTGTCTGCCACTGCAGTGCCACTCCTAGATGGGCCAGGTGTTTGTGCCGCCCACTTGTGTCGCTTAACTTAGTCATACAGCCACCTCGGTGCAACCTTTTGGCATAAAATATTGTGAGGTGTGAGGTGTTCAGAATAGACTGAAAATTAGTGGAAATTAATGTTATTGAGGTTAATAATACTGTAGAAGCAAAATTACCCCCAAATTCTGTGATTTTAGCTGTTTTATATTGTTTTTTTTAAATAATCCAGACCCAAAACCAAAACATGAAAGGGTGGTTTTGGAAAAACCAATCCAGATCCAAAACACGATCATGGAACCAGAACCAAAACCAGAACACAAAACACAAAAAGTGCTTGCCGCACATCTCTAATTTTAATCAAGGTAATTCACTATTTTTGCTGCTAGGGTCTTTAGATAGCTATGGTCTTTATAGATAGATGTATAAAAAAAAAGGTGCACTGTGCAAAAAAACACAGTAAATGAAAAGGATTACATATGTAATACCGGCGGACTGGATGCCAGCTGTCTATATCCCGACAGCGGCATCCCGTCCGCCAGAATGCTAGCAGCGGGGAGAGCGATAAGAGCCTCCTTGCGTACTTGCTGTAGGTGTCATGGACACCCTCGAGTGGGATTAGCCCTGGTGCTCTGGGATTCCGGCTGGCAGCATTGTTGGCTGTCGGGATTTGGGCATCGGTATCCTGAACGCCGGGATCCCGTCAGCTGGCATTTTAACTACATCGCAATCAGGAACGTGCAGTCAGGGGAGGCAGTGCCTCCCCTGTCATAATGATTACAATAATAAAAAGAAGATATTTATAACACAGTCTGTTATAAATATCTTTTTTTTTATTTTAACAATCCCCCCCCTGTGGCTGCTTGTGAGGGTGGGAGGCAGCGGGAGAGGTGCCTCCCGCTGCTAACACTAAAAGTCCGGGCAGCGGGGGGCGGGAAGGGGGCGGGGCGCAGCAATGGGCTGTGAAAGCCCATTGAAAATGAATGGGGAAGCGGCACCTATACTGGTGCCGCAATGACAGGGGCGTGCGATCAATGCACGCTCCTGTCAGTGCCCCAGATGTGATTGGCCCAGCGGATCCAGTGCTGGATCCGCTGTCCAATCATCCCCTTCCCGGCTGCAGCAGGCGCTGTGGGCTGTGTGGGCGCCCGCTGCAGCCAGCGCCGCTACTATGGGAGAGACGTCATGAGTCATGACGTCTCTCCCATAGTACAGCAGAGACGAGCCGGCGGACGGAGACGGAGGACAGCGCTGCAGGAGCGGTAAGTATGTGTGTGTGTGTGTTTTTTTTTTTATGTGTTTGTGTTGGGGGCAGCAACAGGGGCATAACAACAAGGGGCACAGCAACAGGGGGGCACAACAACAAGGGGCACAGCAACTGGGGGGCACAACAACAAGGGGCCCAGCAACTGGGGGGCACAACAACATGGGGCACAGCAACAGGGGCACTGCAACTGGGGGGCACAACAACAAGGGGCACAGCAACAGTGGCACAGCAACTGGGGGGCACAGCAACAAGGGGCACAGCAACAAGGGGCACAGCAACTGGGGGGCACAGCAACAAGGGGCACAACAACAAGTGGCACAACAACAGGGGCACAGCAACAGGGGCACAACTATAAGGGGCACAGCAAAAGGGGCACAACTATAAGGGGGCACAGCAACAGGGGGCACAACTACAAGGGGCACAGTAACTGGGGGCACAACTACAAAGGGCACAACTACAAGGGGCACAGCAACTGGGGGGCACAACTACAAGGGGCACAGCAACTGGGGGGCTCAACTACAAGGGGCACAGCAACAGGGGCACAGCAACTGGGGGGCACAGCAACAAGGGGCACAACAACAAGGGGCACAGCAACAGGGGCACAGCAACTGGGGGGCACAACAACAAGGGGCACAGCAACAGGGGCACAGCAAAAGGGGCACAGCAAAAGGGGCACAACTATAAGGGGCACAGCAACTGGGGGGCACAACTACAAGGGGCACAGCAACTGGGGGCACAACTACAAGGGGCACAGCAACTGGGGGCACAACTACAAGGGGCACAGCAACTGGGGGGCACAACTACAAGGGGTACAGCAACTGGGGGGCTCAACTACAAGGCGCACAGCAACTGGGGGGCACAACTACAAGGGGCACAGCAACTGGGGGCACAATTACAGGGGTCACAGCTACTGGGGGCAAAGCTACAGGGGCACAGCGACTGGGGGCACAGCGACTGGGGGCACAGCTATTGGGGGCAAAGCTACAAGGGGCACAGCGACTGGGGTCACAACTACTGGGGGCACAGCGACTGGGGGCACAGCTACAGGGGCCACAGCGACTGGCAGCAAAGCTACAAGGGGCACTGCTACAAGGGGTACAGCTACAACGGGCACAGCTACAGGGGTCACAACTACTGGGGGCACAGCCACAAGGGGCAAAGCTACAGGGGGCACAGCTACAAGGGGCACAGCGACTGGGGGCACAACTACAGGGGTCACAACTACTCGGGGCACTGCTACTGGGGGCACTGCTACAGGGGGCAAAGCTACTAGGGGTACAGCTATTAGGCTCACATCTATTGGGGGAGCCTGCTCCATCATCCCAGCTAGCAGCAGCACTCTCCCCTGTCTGTGCTAACGTCCTCCCGCGTCAGCGAGTGTATAATATTCATTAATTTCTCTCTCTCCTCCTGTGGATTACTTTGTTTGTAAGTATAATTTTCATTTTTACAGGTACCGGCCCTATTGGATTCTACTGGACAAGTGGACGTGACCGGCGTGGGATGTAGGTAAGTAATCTCTCTCTCATTTTTACAGGAACCACCTATTGGATTCTACATGGACAAGTGGACGTGACCGGCGTGGGATGTAGGTAAGTATGTGTGAGTGTGTAAGTGTGTTTTAATAAATTTTTACTTTCACGGTGTGTGTGTTGTGTTTTTATTTGGGTATTTTTGTTGTTGTAGAACTACAGGTACCAGCGGGCCCGTTATTTCCCCGCATGCTGGCACTTGAGGTTCTCCAAGTACCAGCAAGCGGGGGAGGCTTGCTGGGCCTTGTAGTTCCACAACAAAAAACAATATTCTTTTTTATACACACTTATGGCTATCAGCCCGGCACCCACCGCCCAGGGGTGCTGGGGACAGCCTCGGGCTTCACCCCTGGCCCTTGGGTGCCTGGAGGGGGGGGACCTCTTGATTTAAGGGGTCCCCACTCCTCCAGGGACCCAGGCCAGGGGTGACTAGTTGGGGGGGTAATGCCACGGCCGCAGGGACCTACATAAATGTGTCCCCCGGCTGTGGCATTATGTCCCTGGCTAGTGGAGCCCGGTGCTGGTTTTAAAAATACGGGGGACCCCTACATCTTTTGTCCCCCGTATTTTTGGAACCAGGACCGGTCTAAGAGCCCGGTGCTGGTTGTCTAAATACGGGGAACCCCTGTCCAATTTTTTCCCAGTATTTAAACAACCAGGACCGGCTCAAAGAGCCCGAGGCTGGTTATACTTAGGAGGGGGGACCTCACGCATTTTTTTTTAATTTTTTTTTTAACCCATTCAGACCCTTCTCCATTAAGTTAATGGAAGCCCTGGACAACAAAATTTCATCCATGTCCTCCTCCCACTCCCTTCCCAGTCCCAAACACTAATTTTTTTTTTTTTTTCTATAAAAATGTACAATATATCACAAGTATGATGAGCAGGCAGGCAGCGGACATTGGCGGCATCAGACTGAGGTGCAAATTAGTGGCGGAGGGCTGGGTCAGTTGATGGTGGGCGAGTTTGTAAGCCATTGGCGGTGGCAGCAGGCATCGGCTCAGTGGCAGTAGCAGGCATTGCCTTGGCGGCGGTAGGGGTCATCGGCAGGATTCGGCGGACATTATGGCTGTAGTGCCTCACCAGCCGCTGACCTCACCGCACGCCACTGATCCCAATGAAAACCCTGCACTGCCCTAAATAATAATTACAGTGACCTCTTTTGTAAATGTCCCCCTTGTTTGGGATTGTCCTATGATAGGTCTTATATGGCCTTATTGGCTTCCTGAGTTCTGCAAACAAGCTCCTACCAGTTTTTGTGCTTTAAAGACAAGGGGTCAGATACAGTTTGTGGTTGGCACCTTGTATGTTGTCCTTGTTATGCTACTAAAACATTGCTTATTTTGCTCACACCTCATTGATCAGACACTCCACCATACACCAACATTCTACATGTTCTCTATAAATCCATCTCTTTACTAGAGCCTGCATTATTCCTGTACTACTCACATTGTACACCTTCACTACCCCATCTCCACTCTAAGCTACACTGGCTCCTCTTGTTGCAGCTACTGTATGCCATTCTCTCACTAGCAGGACCCTTCCTATATGTCTGCACTTATTGGGCGGTATTCAATTCTTTTCATCCCCCTTTCACACCCTTTCTGTTTCTGCTGATGGGCATGGTATTATCATTTCAGCTCGCAACCCCCGGGGCAGCTAGGTGCCCTAACCCTTTACGCGGCTAAACCTGATTACTGTGGGCACAATATGCACGATAATGGGGATCACTTTAGAAAGGAGATTGGGCGTGATATATCACTAGAATACTGTCCATTATCATGTGGAAACTAGTCATGCAGATGGTGTGGCAATCAGTGGCAAATTCCCCATTAGGCAAATGAGGCACATGTCTAGGGATGGCACTTGTTTGGGGGCGGCACTTGGATGCTCATGTTGGTACTGTCAGCCCAAAATGTACCAGTCACTGCAAAATATTTCCACTGTACTGTACCATATGTCATCTTGAATGGAGTGTAAATGGGTAGGACATGCGCATACAGTCACTGTAAGCTGTCCTGCTTAGCAAACATGTATACATATGGGCCCTCATTCCGAGTTGTTCGCTCGTTCTTTTTCATCGCATCGCAGTGAAAATCCGCTTAGTACGCATGCGCAAAGTTCGCACTGCGACTGCGCCAAGTAACTTTACTATGAAGAAAGTATTTTTACTCACGGCTTTTTCTTCGCTCCGGCGATCGTAATGTGATTGACAGGAAATGGGTGTTACTGGGCGGAAACACGGCGTTTCAGGGGCGTGTGGCTGAAAACGCTACCGTTTCCGGAAAAAACGCAGGAGTGGCCGGAGAAACGGTGGGAGTGCCTGGGCGAACGCTGGGTGTGTTTGTGACGTCAACCAGGAACGACAAGCACTGAACTGATCGCACAGGCAGAGTAAGTCTGGAGCTACTCTGAAACTGCTAAGTAGTTAGTAATCGCAATATTGCGAATACATCGGTCGCAATTTTAAGAAGCTAAGATTCACTCCCAGTAGGCGGCGGCTTAGCGTGTGTAACTCTGCTAAATTCGCCTTGCGACCGATCAACTCGGAATGAGGGCCATAGTAATTAAAAATACAAATAAATCGTAGTGGCTTTTTTTTTATTAATCTATAAAAATGCCTATCATCAAATGATAGCTTATAACTAGAGATGTGCGGTGGGCACTTTTCGTATTCTGGTTTTGGATCTGGATCCCCGCTCGTGTTTTGGATCTTGATAGGTTTTGCCAAAACCACCCTTTCGGTTTTTGGTTTTGGATCTGGATGATTTTTGAAAAAACAACAGAATTTTGGGGTAACTTTGATCCTACGGTATTATTAACTTCAATAACATTCATTTCCACTCATTTCCAGTCTATTATGAACACCTCACAATGGGGGTCATTCCGAGTTGTTCGCTCGCTAGCTGCTTTTAGCAGCATTGCACACGCTAGGCCACCGCCCTCTGGGAGTGTATCTTAGCTTAGCAAAAATGCAAACGAAAGAGTAGCAGAATTGCTAATAAATAATTCTTAGCAGTTTCTGAGTAGCTCCAGACCTACTCACAGATTGCGATCAGCTCGGTTCGCTTAGTTCCTGGTTTGACGTCACAAACACGCCCTGCGTTCGTCCAGCCACTCCCACGTTACTCCAGACACTCCCGCGTTTTTCCCTGACACGCCTGCGTTTTTTAGCACACTCCCGGAAAACGCTCAGTTACCACCCAGAAACGCTCCTTTCCTGTCAATCATTCACCGATCAGCAGTGCGACTGAAAAACGCCGCAGGATCCACAGCAAAACTGCTAAGTTTTTAGTTAAATAACTAAGCGCATGCGCCCTGCGTGCCTTGCGCATGTGCAATTTGCAACAATTCGCAGCATAGCGAAAATCGGCAATGAGCGAACAACTCGGAATGAGGGCCAATATTGTTTTTAGGCCTAAAAGTTGCACCGAGGTAGCTGTATGACTAAGCTAAGCGACACAAGTGTGCGGCACAAACACCTGGCCCATCTAGGAGTGGCACTACAGAGGCAGACAGGATGGCACTTAAAAAAAACTAGTCCCCAAACAGCACATCATGCAAAGAAGTAAAAGAGGTGCAATGAGGTAGCTGTATGACTAAGCTAGGCGACACAAGTGTGCGGCACAAACACCTGGCCCATCTAGGAGTGGCACTACAGAAACAGACAGGATGGCACTTAAAAAAAACTAGTCCCCAAACAGCACATCATGCAAAGAAGTAAAAGAGGTGCAATGAGGTAGCTGTATGACTAAGCTAAGTGACACGTGTGCGGCACAAACACCTGGCCCATCTAGGAGTGGCACTGCAGTTCCACTGTACTAATGGCGGATACAGCATGCACGTCTAACACCAACATAGCTGTCAAGGCCTCAGTTATCGGCTTTGCAACAGGATGACTGCTGTCATGTTTAATCTTCCTCGCAAAGGGCTGTTGGACAGTCATTTGCTTAGTTGAAGTAGTACAAGTGGTCTTCCGACTTCCCCTCTGGGATGACAATCGACTCCCAGCAGCAACAGCAGTGATAACAGCAGCAGTAGGAGGAAGTGGTTCTTGATCTTTCCCTATTTTATCCTCCAAATTTTTGTTCTCCATTATTTTTCTGGAGTTATGTAACAAAATGCAGCACAGGAGTGCATACCTCTACACCACACCAGGCAAACCCTGTAAAAATTATTTGGATTCAATATTAATATCCCCTTTATTTGGAGTAAATAATATACAGCACAGGACAGCACCACTGCACTTATATGGCAGCACCACTGGACTGAGCACCACTGGACTGGACCATAAGACAGAGCAGGTAACCACACCACTTTCCCACACAGACAGATACTGAGGAGAGAGACACGTCCTCTCGCTACACTCTACAGGACTGGAGTGAATATGGCGACGACACGCGGCTCCTTATAAGGAATCCAAAACCCGCGAGAAATTGAATCCAACAGCGGGATGACAAAGTTTTGCCTCGTTCTGGTTTCCGAGTCTGGTGGGAAGTCCCGAGCAGGACTCGGATCCAGGCTCAGGACGTGATGTTCTGTAAGGTTCGGTTCTCAGAGAACCGAACCCGCTCATCTCTATTTATAGACAATTTTTTAAAAATAATAAAATTAGGCAAGGGGTGAGGGGCATTACTGTTATGCCTAGGGATGCCCTCAACCCTAAATTCACCTCTGGTGGCAATGACTTGTTTGCTTACACAGTTGATTGCATATGTTGGACTCCCATAGAGTTGGCATATTATTACATTTAAGGGATAATCTGGCATTCCCCACCCTAATAAAAAAAGAATCTGCAGAAAAGGTTATAGCTAGATACAGAGACCTAGCTATCAATGTTTATCGCCTCTTAGCGCAGCAATAGAAAATAAATTGTGGCAACTTACTGCAAACAATACCACTGACAGCTGAGTCTGGTGATACTGACTGGCAGCGGTAAGAGGATTCCTTCTGCTTCACAGGTCCAGGTCCCCTCTGCATAAGCAGGAACTGGCTTGTTCTTGTCTGAAGAGCTCATTGATGGCTACCACCGGCAATACCCGGCAAAAGCCACCTATGATATTAGACCCTTGATAAATAAGGGGGACATATTTTCGCTGTAGTTAGGGCTTTTAAGTCCTTCATAGATACCACGCAACAATACATCTAACTAATAACTATCTATTAATTTTAATACCCCATGCTGTATGTTTAGTCTGATGCCATTTGGGTACTGAACCTTCTCTTTGGTTAGAATGGCTAACCATGCCTGAATTACTTCTTTAATATTTTTACTTAGGACTTCTCTGGCCGCTACTCTTTCATGATATGATTATACTTGTATTGTTTTCCCCATTTGTTTCTCCCCCACCCCACCCCACCCCACCCCTCCTGTCTGTCTTCTTTACTGACCTCTCGGGTATACTGATGTCCTGTGAATCCTCAGGTAGAATTGTATGCTTAGCCTTAGGTATATGGTGATTTCTCATGCTGAGACGCACGTCGGTAATGTCTTCATCATTTCCTAGACCTCATGTAGGTTAAGATTGTTTATCCTTTACCTCTTACTCAAGGCTACAATTGCCGACTATGTATCTGTGGTCTCACTGATGTGGCTTAAAAGCACCTTACGATGGATTATTGTAACTATACCGGTTCCTCTCCGGTTTTTGGTATGTCTGTATCATGAAGGTCTTCCCTGTTCTTGTATTTCTGTAAAAAATCTAATAAAAATTGTTGAATAAAAAAAAAAAACTAATGACTATCTAACTTGTTGTTCTAACTTTTGTCTGCTCCCTTCCCGTTACCTTTGCTACCCCTATTGGAACCCCTGACCCTCACTATTTTTGTTTCCATACCACTAATTTAAAAAAATATATATGGATCTACCCTTTAGAATTTTCAGAAGATTTGGGTTCATTCAAAATGAAACATTAACACAAATGTAAACCTGAAAACAGTTGGTGGTGACCTATGATGTCCTTGTGGAAAGCGTACCTCCTTGTCAAAGGCATGTGTATAGATAGATGAACGTAGAAAGGCAGAGACACCCATACACATGCACATAATAAGCAGTGTAGGACAGCTGCAGAGTTTAAAAATAAGTTTTGAGCTCTTGAAAGTCTATATTCATCACTTATATCTGTACTAGCATTCATGATGAATAAGAAAATTAAGAGTTCACTTAATTTAACATTCATAAAAAAAACTATTCCTTTTTTGTTTTGTTTATACTGTAGATTAAAATACAAAAACAGTTTGGTTCTAGGGGCGTATTTATTATCTGATGTTAGACCTCTTAGACCTTTAGATTTCTTTTTATTGCTTACTACAGCAATAATAAATTAAAGATCGCCCGGATTTGGCAAAAATCACACCCAGTAAAAGGAGCCTGAAAAACTAAAAGTGATCACCTGTCTGTAAATGCGCAGTCTGCTGACCATGCATGTGCAAGTGGAGAGTGCAGGGGAGAGGTCCTTAGGATCCCTCTTCCGGTACCTTTTGTGAAATGTAGCCCATACTGTAGGTGTTAGTATTAGATGGAGTTAACTACTGTGTCCAAGCTAATTTGCCAATGAAGTAGCCCTCATAAAAACATATGTCCATAGTTATTTGCAGTGTGTAAATTATCCTTGCTTTATCTCACAATCAAAACAGGTTTTAGTGAATTCATTTATGTCAGTTTGGATTATGCCGGGCGTAGCACAATATAGAAGTCCAACAAATTCCCGGTCATCACCACTGTAACACCAGGTAAGGGGCTTTGGGCTTAAGTCCTCTACAGCTCCTCTGGATGTGATAAGAAAGGGACACGTTACATAGGATTAAGCAATGAGTTAGGACTGGTACACAAGCGGACCATGGATAAGCCACATGGGTCACCAGAAGGAAAGTGAAGACAAGATGGATCAGATGGGGGGGGGGAAATGAAGATGGATCAGCTGCAAGTGAAGTAGAATAAGAACTGATACTGGAGAAAAGCAGAAAAGAACAACAAGCCAGGTCATAAACACTGGATTATATCAGGTTTCAGATATACTGGAAGCCAGGAACACTAATGCACAGGTAGTGAGCATAACTAGAGGCTTGGAGGCCCCTGGCTAACTCTCAAGGTGGGTCTCCTGTCTTATCCCTGGGATCTGCAGCACTGTGTTTCAGAGCCGCGGCTGCGCTCAGCTTCAGTTCTCCTTCCTGTATAAGCCAGCCCCCAGACTCCTATTGGCTAATTACATAGGAGTCTAGGGATGGGCTTATACAGGAAGGAGAAGCTGAGTGCTGCTCTGTTCCGAGGACAGTGGCAGCTGTGAAACACACACAGAGCTGCAGTCTACAGTATTTAGTGACTGATTTCGGGGTGGGACCCTGAACATTTGCATTATAGCCACCGTGTAGTTACACCACTGAGCATAATACTCTGGCACATGGCTGTCCTCAGAGTTTCTTTAAATAAGATGGACAGTTTCAAGATTTGCACCTTGATGATGCCAGCGACCATGTGACCTTCTTTCAGTTTCCAGAAGAACCAGTGTGGGAAGGGAGGCTCCAGCAGCAGTGTTCGATAAGCAGATACCGGATTATGTGTTCAGAGACACCTGGCACTGTATATGGATATCTTACATATCTTGTTTTATATATTAAAATCTCGTTGACCATTACAGTCTTATTGTTAAACAACAATTTCATAACTGCATGTTCACACAAATCAACGAACCCATTGTAACAACATTTTACTACAATGTAATGCCTTTCACGCAGAGGGATTTTCTCAATGATATCACTAAGACTTGTACTGTAGTAATGTTTTTATTTTTTTAATATAAATTTAGCTGTCAGACAGTGACCCAAGGCACTCCAATCAATTACAGCTTTCAGAGCGCCACTGCAGACCGTGAGCCGAGAGCGGTTAATCTAGTCTTGTGATTCCTAATATGATTAAGAACATGACCCCTTACATGGTAAATGAGCTGCGATTTGCATAAAATCTTTAACAAGGCTATAAAAATACAAGCGGACTAATGAAAATAAATAAGGTAGACAACTGTTGATGTGAGGTTATAAAATGATTTAACGTTATAAGCAATGAAGATGACAATTATAACAGAAAGTAAGATTTATAACGCTGGAACATTGATTGGGAAACTTTGAAACACACTTAAGGTAGTGTTTTCAGTCTGTAACTTTTGAAACCTAAAATACAAATGGTTATCATTCACAAATGTTTTAAAATATATTAAAACATAACCTATAACAAAATTATTGTATATTCAGTTTTGAATGACCTAAGTAAAACCCAGTAGTGTTGCACAGGCCACATGGCATGTACTCTGCCTTCTGACGTGCATAGAGCTTTCCTCACTGCTGTATTGTTGCAAGGCTTCCTGGTGATATATCATCAGTAGGCCTCAGGTAGTGTAGTGATCAGTGAAGATCATGTTATCGGAAGTGGGGTACTGGCCAGCACGGCAGAAAAGCACCTAACATCCGTTGGTTGGAGTCCATGTGGGGGATCTAAAGATAAAAAGTCTCAGGGCTAGATGCATGATCGCTTGGAGAGTGATAAAATGGAAAGTGATAAACCAACCAGCTCCTGTCATTTTTCAAACAGGGACTGTGACATGGCAGTTAGGAGCTGACTGGCTGGTGCTTTTTCTCTCTCCAATTTATCACTCTCCAAGTGATGATGCATCTAGTCCCTAGTCTCGTACTTAGGAAAGAGAATCCATTGTAGCTGGGGACCTTGGACCTAAAAAGGTGGTTTTGGATATCAGAAGTAGACTTGGGTAAATAATTGCTCCATCTAGCACGCTTGAAGTCTAAGAGTCATTTACTTAGGAAATCTTTTTGGCTGAGTCATGTCTGCACTGCAGTATGTCTAGAGTTATAAATCCCGTACAGTTCCTGTTTTTTCAAGTTTACAAGCACTATTTGTCACTTGGCTGCTGTATTATTAATTGAGCAATTGTAGCTTAATTAATACTTTATCAAATAGTGACTGTAAGTCACTGTTTTCCTGTTTTGATTATGTGCATATGTACTCTGTAATTGGGCGCTGCGGAACCCTTGTGGCGCCATATAAATAAAGGATAATATTAATAATAATAATAATAATAATATTATGAAACCCTATTGTAGAATGAGAGTGCAGAAAGTATAGTACAAATGTTTTGTGATGTAATGCCTATTTATCACTCTTATGTTTTCACAAGGAAGATCATGACTATTCAGATAATAATAATAATAATAATAATATTTATATAGCGCTCTTTTTCCAATAGAACTCAAGGCGCTTAACAGATACATAGCATAATATAGTACAGAAAATAATGAAGTACAGAACAGCTTTTCATAAAATACAGAAGCATGGAGATACTAAAGGGACATTTATGGGAATGCTTGAGTAAAAAGGAAAGTCTTGAGTCTACTTTTGACTGGAAGTGAGTTCCATAGAGTTGGAGCCGCATGACTAAAAGCTCGACTCCCAGATGAATTACGGGAGATTCTAGGTACTGCTAAAAGTCCTTCATCTACAGATCGCAGTAATAGAGTGGGGCAGTATGGGGTCAGTAGCTGCTACAGGTACCTTGGGCCCTGGTTATGTAGTGCTTTGAAACTCAGTAAGCCACTTTGAAACTCAGTGACTCCGATCCTAAAAGAGCTAGCTAATGCACTCATTTCTACAGAAAGATAGATCTTTTTTTTTTAAATAAAACTATAGATTTTTACCTTTGTGTTTGTAAATATCTTTCCAAACGTCCTGCACAGCCGCCAGAAATACCTTGAAAACTCATGAACGCAAGCGGTGGATGCAACGTTGATGTGGCCAACTATCTCAGTTAGTTGTGGTAATAATTGATTAATAACTAATGATGGAAGCTTCTGCAGTAGTGCAACATTGTGCTTGTTCTGATCGGAGTAGCTATGACAATGTTCCGTGCTACTCTACTGTAATCTGCACTGGGCTAGACACATGCAAAAAAAACAGATTTTGTTTTGCGATACATGACTTTTATGAGTATATAAGTGTTTCCATAAATGAAGTGTCATGCTATAATTTCAGTGGTACCCATTTTACATGCTCTATGCTTTTATGCATACTTAGGCATGTACGAAAGGAGAAGTTGGGTGACATTTGATTATATAGTTGGCACTGTGGGCCAGATGTAATAACTTGCAAGACGGCCGGAGCGCCGAGACTCCGGCCAAACTCGTACGTTTTTTTAAAAGCACCAAACGTTTACAAGGCAAAACCTAGTTGGTTTTGCCTTGTAAACGTTTGCAGCTTTAAAAAAAACTCTCTGTCTCGCAAACCATGATATCCGGCCCTGTATGTATCATCACACACCTTGCCATTCTGTGTCCTCCTGAGAATCAGGGAAGTTTCGCTGTAATACAGGAGTCTCCTGGACAGGCTACCAGTGCCGTAACTAGATATTTCAGCGCTGTGGGCAAGAAACAGCCTTGCACCCCCCATAAATAAAACAGGGACAGTGCGCACCACAGGCATGCGTAAAAAATATAGGGGCGTGGCTTCATGGGGAAGGGGCATGGCCACAAAATAATACTAATTCATATTATGCTGCACAGTAGTAGCACCACTTACACATATTACACCAGGTAGAGCCAATCACACATTACAACAGGTAGAGCCTCATTTTTATACATTACAGCATGCAGAGTCCCCCTTTTACACATTACGACATGCAGAGTTTCCCTTTTTACACATTAGGCAGGTAGAGCCCCCGTTTTACACTTTACGACAGCATGGTCCCCTTTTTTACACATTACAGCAGCAGAGTCCCCCTTTATACACATTATGGCAGCGGAGTCCCCTTTTTACACATTACGGCAGCAGAGTCCCATTTTTACACATTACAGCAGCAGAGTCCCCTTTTTACACATTAGGCAGGTAGAGTCCTCTTTTTACACATTACGGCAGCAGAGTCCCCCTTTTTACATATTACGGCAGCAGAGTCCCCCTTTTTAATCATTATGGCAGATTGCTAAGTACTTGATAACAGTTGTATAACTATATATGCATGGGATTAAGCAACATATTTTCTCTTACGTTCTAGGGGATACTGGGAATAGAGCCAATCACACATTATGCCAGGTAGAGCCTCATTTGACACATTACAGTAGGTAGAGACCTAATTTTTACACATTACGGCATGCAGAGTCCCCCTTTTACACATTACGACATGCAGAGTTTCCCCTTTTACACATTAGGCAGGTAGAGCCCCCGTTTTACACATTACGACAGCATGGTCCACTTTTTACACATTACAGCAGCAGAGTCCCCCTTTATACACATTATGGCAGCAGAGTCCCCTTTTTACACATTACGGCAGCAGAGTCCCCCTTTTACACATTACTGCAGCAGAGTCCCCTTTTTACACATTACGGCAGCAGAGTCCCCCTTTTTACACATTAGGCAGGTAGAGCCCTCTTTTTACACATTACGGCAGCAGAGTCCCTTTTTTACACATTACGACAGGAGAGTCTCCCTTTTTAATCATTATAGCAGATTGCTAAGTACTTGATAACAGTTGTATAACTATATATGCATGGGATTAAGCAACATATTTTCTCTTACGTTCTAGGTGATACTGGGAATCCAATTAGTACCATGGGATATAGATGGGTCCACTTGGAGCCATGGGCACTATAGAAGTTTGAATACATGTGCTGGCTCCTTCCTCTATGCCCCTCCCACCAGATTCAGTTTCGAAAATGTGCCTGGAGGAGCCGGAGTTTGTTATTTTCAGGCAGGACTGGATGGCACTAGCTTGCCTGCTTCGTGGGACTCAGGGGGGGTACGGCCCAACCCCACTAAGGGTTAATGGTCCCGTTCCCCACTGACAGGACACTAGATCCTGAGGGAACTATTCGCAAGCCCCACCACGGCGAGCGTACATTCCCACAGCATGTCGCCACCCCTAACAGAGCCAGAAGAATGAAAAGTGGTGAGTACTAAGCCAGCGTCCTGGTTAGCGGGTCACTAGCCATTATGGCAGCATGAGGGTATGGAGACGCTCGGCTTCTACGTGGGGCAGAATGAACCTCCTGACTAAGTACACTGTAGTGTACACAATACCCAGACTGGCAATACAGCCATAAAGGGGAATGTCTCAATTTTATGCATTTAAACACTATGCCAGTATAAGGAAGAGTGGGAAGACTGCGCCATTGAAGGGGCGGGCTTCACTATGAGCGCCATTTTCCCTACTGCAGCTGACACAGACGCTGACAGACAGGGACACGCTGCTCCTCCAGAGAGCCTCCAGTTTACCTCAGCGGTACCAGGGGGTCTAGCAGGGGGAAGTGATTTACTAGTGTACTAAGTCCCTAATCTAGGTACTTAGTCTGCGACCCGGCTAAGCTTGGCATTAGTGATAAGGGTGCTGTGTGCTGGTTCCATACTCTCTGTGTCTCTCGGGAAGGGCTCTTTGTAGGTTAATTGCGCTTTTAACCTTTTCCTGTGTGTGTGCTGTCACTGCTGCAGTATGTCAGGCAAAGAGTGTGTTTCATGTAAGGCACAGTGTTCCTCTTCTCCAGGGGTTTCACTAGTGTGTACTCAGTGTAGTATCCCTTCCCAGGCTAGTGGGGCAGAACCAGCATGGCTGTACTCCATTAGGGGAATGATTTCCACCATTTCTACTAAATTATCTCGTAATGAGAGGGAGATGCAATACTTAAGACAGTCTATGGTTGAGTTTATGAAAAAAGACTCATTACCCAGACCAGCGTCTCAGTCCTCTACCATTTGTCCGCAAAAACGTACTTTGGCCCATATCCTGCATTCTGACTCTGATAATGAAGGATCAGAAATGGAGGAAGGTGAGGTGGATATAGAGGTAGGGGAGGGTACTCTGTCGCAGGGTGTAGAGGCTCTCATAAGGTAACAGAGGAGAGTGAGGACTCTTACTTTAATATAAAGAAAAAATCCTCAGCTACTTTTCCTGTGTCAAAGGAACTAAATACCCTGTTTGAAGAACCGTGGGTTAATCCAGATAAGAAATTTAAAAATCCTAGGCGGTTGTTATCATCTTTTCCTTTTCCTCCTGAGGACAGTAAAAAAATGGGAAAATCCAGCGATAGTGGATGCATCTGTATCCAGGTTCTCACATAAAATTGTATTACCTGTCCCTGGTGCAGCCTCCCTAAAAGACGCGGCTGATTGCAAGATTGAGACACCTTTCAAGAACGTCTGGACCTCAGGAAGAGAAGCCAATTGTTTCTAAAAGAAAATAGACAAGGGCTAAATCTGAATTTTAATTGAGCCTAGGCCCACCTCCACTCCCGACGGCAGAAAAAGCAGGAAACATCCCAGATGAAAATCCACCGCAGAATATTGTCTGCTCTCACCCCAAGAGACATATTTCTTCCATATACGATGGTAATGTTTAGACGTTACCCACTTTCTGGCTTGGATCATAGTCGGGATGACCTTGTTAGGAATCCCTCTCCTAGCTAGAATCAGCCGTTCAACTTCTATGCCATTAAACGTAGCCATGGTAAGTCTTGCTAGACGAACGGGCCCTGTTGCAGAAGATCCTCTCGAAGAGGCAGAGGCCACAGATCTTCGATCAGCATCTCGAAAAGATCTGCATACCAGGCCCTTTGTGGCTAGTCCGGAGCAATGAGGATTGCTTGAACCTTTTCCCTTTTTATTCTTTTTAGAATTATTGGGATCAGAGGAATGGGTGGAAACAAGTACATCAGCTGGTAGACCCACGGAGTTGTCAGGGCATCAACCGCTACTGCCTGTGGGTCCCTCGGCCTGGAACAATACCGCTTCAGCTTCTTTCTGAGTCAAGAGGCTATCATGCCGATTTGTGGATACCCCCACCAACGTGTTAACCACCGGAACACCTCCAGGTGGAGGCCCCATTCCCCTGGGTGCAGGTCGTGTCTGCTGAGGAAGTCTGCTTCCCAGAATGAAGATTGCCTACAACGCCACATCATGCCTTTCCGGCAAGAGGAGAATTCTTGACACCTCTGACATTGCGGCTCTGCTTTTCGTTCTGCCCTGTTGGTTTATGTACGTTACCACCATCACATTGTCTGACTGGACCTGAATGGCCTGATTCTGAAAAAGAGATGAGGCCTCCAGAAGGGCATTGTAGAGAGCCCTGAGTTACAGGATGTTTATTGTAAGGACGACTTCCTGACTTGACCACCTTCCTTGAAACTGTACCCCCTGGGTGAC
The DNA here is from genome assembly GCF_028390025.1 of Pseudophryne corroboree. Lineage (NCBI taxonomy): Eukaryota > Metazoa > Chordata > Amphibia > Anura > Myobatrachidae > Pseudophryne > Pseudophryne corroboree. Next base: position 305,130,266 of record NC_086451.1, on the reverse strand, counting down.
TGCGCCCCAACCTCTGAGGCTTGCATCTGTGGTTAGCAGAATCCAATTCTGAATCCCGAACCTCCGAGCCTTGACTAGGTGAGAAGTTTTCAGCCACCACAGGAGGGAAATCCTGGCTTTTGGTGACAGCCGAATCCTCTGGTGCATGTGAAGATGCGATCCGGACCATTTGTCCAAAGATCCAGCTGGAAGGGCCTCGCATGAAACCTTCTGTACCTTCTTGCTTTGTAAGAAGCCACCATTTTCCCCAGAAAGCATATGCAGAGATGTACTGAGATCCGAGTCGGCATTAAGATGGCACGAACCATCGACTGGATTACCATTGCCTTTTCAAAGGGAAGGAACACCTTCTGAGACTCAATCATTTCATGTCCAATATCATTCCAAGGAAATAATATATCTGTGTTGGTTCTAGGTGAGATTTTGGTAGGTTCAGAATCCACCCATGATCCAGGAGTAGTTTGGTTGAAAGGCTAATATTCTCCAACAACGCTCCCTGGATGGTGCCTTTATCAGAAGATCATCCAAGTACAGAATTATGTTTACTCCTTATTTGCAGGGTAGTATCATTATCTCTGCCATCACTTTGGTGAACACCCTCAATGCCATGGAGAGACCAAATGGCAGGGCCTGGAACTGGTAGTGACAGTCCTATAGTGCGATCCGTAGATAAGCCTGATGAGGCGGCTAGATGAGGCAGCCAGATCGGAATATGAAGGTACGCATCCTTGATATCCCTCTTCCAGACCTGAGATCACCGCTCTCAGACACTCCATCTTGAATTTGAACACTCGTAAGTACGGGTTCAACGTCTTGAGGTTCAGAATCAGTCTTACTGAACGTCCGGTTTCGGTACTACAAACAAGTTGGAATAGTAACCCTTGTTTTGTACATGAGGTGGAACTGAAACAATGGCCTGGGTCTGTAACAGTTTTTGAATGGCGTCCTGTAAGGTTATTCCTGCCTCTTGTGAAACTAGTAAGCCTGATTTGAAGAATCTGTGAGGTGGGAGCTCCTGGAACTCCAGTCTGTAACCCTGGGATTTAAGGTCTATGACAGGGATCCTGGCACGATCTTGTCCAGATGTGACTGAAGAATTTTAGCCGGACTCCAACCCTCCTGTCTTCCAGGCATCGTGGTCCACCGTCATGCGAGAGGTTTTGAGGAAGCAGAGCCTGAGAAGAAACTCTGGCCTCGCCCCTAAACTTGGCAGTCCAAAAGGACTGTAAATTGGGTCCCGAGTAGGCCTTCTTAGCTGGCGGAGCTGCAGAAGGTAGGTATGTGGACTTCCCTGCAGTAGCCCGGGAGATCCATTTGTTGAGTTCATCTCCAAATAAGGCCTCACCTTTGAAAGGCAGGCCTTCCATGTCTGTTCACTCTACTAGGTCGGTGGGTTCCTCTTGGGCGGCTGCCCGGGGTGTTTCGGCTTTACAGCTCTGCCGAGCAGCTTCTTGGTCAGAGTCAAACACGTTTGCTAAGTTTTACAAGTTCGATACCTTGGCCTCTGAGGACCTTCAGTTTAGTCAATCAGTTCAACAGGAACCTCAGCACTCTCCCACCCAGTTTGGGAGCTTTGGTTAATCCCCATGGTACTAATTGGATTCTCAGTATCCCTTAGGATGCAAGATAAAATAGGATTTTAATTACCTACCGGTAAATCCTTTTCTCGCTGTCCGTAGAGGATACTGGGCACCCGCCCGGTGCTTCGTTCTTCCTGCTCTGTTATTTGGTTAAGTAATGTTGTTTGGTTCAGCTGTTGCTGTCCCGGTTTGCAAGTTTGGTTAGCATGGCTTTCCTCTTGTTCTGGTTGTGTTGGTTCGTATTCTCACCACTTTCATTTTTCTATATCCTTCCCTCAAAGTATGTCCGACTCCTCGGGCACAGAGTCTGGTATGAGGGGCATAGAGGGAGGAGCCAGCACACGTAATCAAACTTCTATAGTGCCCATGGCTCCAAGTGCACCCATCTATACCCCATGGTACTAATTTGATTCCAAGTATTCAATACGGACTACGAGAAAAGTATTTACTGGTATGTAATTAAAATCCTATTTTATGTTTCATGTTTTTAAATTGTAAATCTGTGTCTGTCCTGGACTCTATATTATGTTTGCACATGGCTTCACACAATAGACAAACATTATACCAACTCTTCTTAAATTTTTGTAAGGCTCCCAATTTTGAGTATCTCTCCCAGTCTCCCAAGAGAGTGGGTCAGCCTCCCACATGCCGAACCACTTCCTGAGTGAAGTGAGCGGTCTAAGGCTTTAAGGATGTAACTTGCATTGAATCACATTATGCTGGCCTCACCCCCTGCTTTGATTTGCACTTTTGAATAACGGGCGTTGACACTATCACAGCAGTGCACCCTCCACCCCTTCCCCTCCCACATGGTTGCCCCCTCTGGGATTTTCCTGGAGCAGGATTTCTCTAAATGGGCAAGTATTTCATATATGTTAGACTCTGCTCCTCTGAAAAGCTGTCAAAAGATCCTCACTTCATATCATTCCAAATATAACAGTTTTCTCCTTCATTACAAGTCATCAGAATCAGATTATGAAAGGATATTGTATTTAGCTGATGTCTGTACATTATAGATGCATATTGCTTATACAAGTTACACAGTTTGAACAACATACTGTACCAAAGTGGCACCTTATTAATGATACCTTAATTAATAATATGCATTTAATAAAAGAAACGTTTAGCCACTTTTTCTTGTGGAATCTATAGCCTGTTCTTAGCTCCAATAATGTTTCCACTTGAATCTGAAAAAAAAACCCTCTTTTAAGTTGCCCTACTTTACATTACAATGCCAGTGAGTCTTTGTTGAGGATTGGCAGACCGTAAAACCATAGCTTACTAACTGATTAGAAGAAGTGAAGCTCATTTAAAGCTGATTTTAGTGTATGTTTTCAGGAATTAATGATCTTTAACCACAGTCAGATCACATTTGCCTTTTAAAGCTATTTTTGGCCACCACAGCACGAAGTTATGGAGCAGCACAAGATGGTATCTGACACACATTTGTCTTACATTTATGCTCAGAGGAACTTAATGGTTCCATTTGTCTAACTTAAATATCTTCTATCATTTCTTTTCAATCCATTTTTCCTGCTCGTTTTCTTTCTTATGTCAAGGTTGGCCTTGTAAAGGGAGCTAAACAACTCAGATAATCTGATTATTTTGATATCCTGAAAGTATACTTTATCATAGGCGATACACTGTATTGTTTTATTTATTATACTAAATCATTTGTACAATATAAAACTTCTTTTTTTTCCAGCGTTGTTAATGGCCATAACACTGTAACACATAGCAGATGCTTTATCTTCATTGTGGCTTCATAAAGTCTGACTATATAATAAAACACACACGCTCCGTTGGACGCAGGGGTGAGTGCTTATAGACTGCGTGCACTTCGTATGTATTTGGAAAGAATAATCTGGGTTATGCAGGTTTGTTAGGAAACCAAAAAAGTAAGCAATTGGGCAAAACCATGTTGCACTGCAGGTGGGGCAGATATAACATGTGCAGAGAGATATAGATTTGTGTGGGTTATATTGTTTCTGTGCATGGTAAATACTGGCTGCTGTGACATTTGCTCCACTTGCAGTGCAACATGGTTTTGCCCAGTTACTTACTTTTTTGGTTTGCTAACAAACCTGAATAAGGCCCTACGTTTCCTATAGCTATCACTACTCCTGATCCATATTATGCTACATGTAAACAGATGTAGATTCTGTGCATTTATAGTTATAAATTTTATAAAGCCAACACTTATGGTGGGTACACACGGTGAGATATTTTCTTACTATTTTGATTATATAGTCAAAATCGTAAAGAAAGTTAGTGCAGATCGCAAGGTGAAAGTCACCTTGTGATCCCGATGCGATGCCGATGAGCGGTCCCGTGTGGTCGGCATCGCAAGCCTAGATAGACTGTGCAGGCAAGTCAATTTTGACTATCTCGTAGAAAAGATAGTCAAAACTGACACTTAGCAAAAATTGCACATTGGGGGTCATTCCGAGTTGATCGCTAGCTGCCTTTGTTCGCTACATAGCGATCAGTGAAAAAAATGGCTAATGCAATGCGCATGCGTGTCGTATGGGTACATAGTCCATTGTGGTTTTGCACTGGTTCTAGCATCGATTACAATCGCACAGACGGCCGCAAGGTGATTGACAGAAAGAGGGCGTTTCTGGTAGAGATGAGCGCCTGAAATTTTTCGGGTTTTGTGTTTTGGTTTTGGGTTCGGTTCCGCGGCCGTGTTTTGGGTTCGAACGCGTTTTGGCAAAACCTCACCGAATTTTTTTTGTCGGATTCGGGTGTGTTTTGGATTCGGGTGTTTTTTTAAAAAAACACTAAAAAACAGCTTAAATCATAGAATTTGGGGGTCATTTTGATCCCATATTATTATTAACCTCAAAAACCATAATTTCCACTCATTTTCAGTCTATTCTGAATACCTCACACCTCACAATATTATTTTTAGTCCTAAAATTTGCACCAAGGTCGCTGGATGACTAAGCTAAGCGACACTAGTGGCCGACACAAACACCTGGCCCATCTAGGAGTGGCACTGCAGTGTCACGCAGGATGTCCCTTCCAAAAAACCCTCCCCAATCAGCACATGACGCAAAGAAAAAAAGAGGCGCAATGAGGTAGCTGACTGTGTGAGTAAGATTAGCGACCCTAGTGGCCGACACAAACACCGGGCCCATTTAGGAGTGGCACTGCAGTGTCACGCAGGATGTCCCTTCCAAAAAACCCTCCCCAATCAGCACATGACGCAAAGAAAAAAAGAGGCGCAATGAGGTAGCTGACTGTGTGAGTAAGATTAGCAACCCTAGTGGCCGACACAAACACCGGGCCCATTTAGGAGTGGCACTGCAGTGTCACGCAGGATGTCCCTTCCAAAAAACCCTCCCCAATCAGCACATGACGCAAAGAAAAAAAGAGGCGCAATGAGGTAGCTGACTGTGTGAGTAAGATTAGCGACCCTAGTGGCCGACACAAACACCGGGCCCATTTAGGAGTGGCACTGCAGTGTCACGCAGGATGTCCCTTCCAAAAAACCCTCCCCAATCAGCACATGACGCAAAGAAAAAAAGAGGCGCAATGAGGTAGCTGACTGTGTGAGTAAGATTAGCGACCCTAGTGGCCGACACAAACACCGGGCCCATTTAGGAGTGGCACTGCAGTGTCACGCAGGATGTCCCTTCCAAAAAACCCTCCCCAATCAGCACATGACGCAAAGAAAAAAAGAGGCGCAATGAGGTAGCTGACTGTGTGAGTAAGATTAGCGACCCTAGTGGCCGACACAAACACCGGGCCCATTTAGGAGTGGCACTGCAGTGTCACGCAGGATGTCCCTTCCAAAAAACCCTCCCCAATCAGCACATGACGCAAAGAAAAAAAGAGGCGCAATGAGGTAGCTGACTGTGTGAGTAAGATTAGCGACCCTAGTGGCCGACACAAACACCGGGCCCATTTAGGAGTGGCACTGCAGTGTCACGCAGGATGTCCCTTCCAAAAAACCCTCCCCAAACAGCACATGACGCAAAGAAAAATAAAAGAAAAAAGAGGTGCAAGATGGAATTGTCCTTGGGCCCTCCCACCCACCCTTATGTTGTATAAACAAAACAGGACATGCACACTTTAACCAACCCATCATTTCAGTGACAGGGTCTGCCACACGACTGTGACTGATATGACGGGTTGGTTTGGACCCCCCCCAAAAAAGAAGCAATTAATCTCTCCTTGCACAAACTGGCTCTACAGAGGCAAGATGTCCACCTCATCATCACCCTCCGATATATCACCGTGTACATCCCCCTCCTCACAGATTATCAATTCGTCCCCACTGGAATCCACCATCTCAGCTCCCTGTGTACTTTGTGGAGGCAATTGCTGCTGGTCAATGTCTCCGCGGAGGAATTGATTATAATTCATTTTAATGAACATCATCTTCTCCACATTTTCTGGATGTAACCTCGTACGCCGATTGCTGACAAGGTGAGCGGCGGCACTAAACACTCTTTCGGAGTACACACTTGTGGGAGGGCAACTTAGGTAGAATAAAGCCAGTTTGTGCAATGGCCTCCAAATTGCCTCTTTTTCCTGCCAGTATAAGTATGGACTGTGTGACGTGCCTACTTGGATGCGGTCACTCATATAATCCTCCACCATTCTTTCAATGGTGAGAGAATCATATGCAGTGACAGTAGACGACATGTCCGTAATCGTTGTCAGGTCCTTCAGTCCGGACCAGATGTCAGCATCAGCAGTCGCTCCAGACTGCCCTGCATCACCGCCAGCGGGTGGGCTCGGAATTCTGAGCCTTTTCCTCGCACCCCCAGTTGCGGGAGAATGTGAAGGAGGAGATGTTGACAGGTCGCGTTCCGCTTGACTTGACAATTTTCTCACCAGCAGGTCTTTCAACCCCAGCAGACTTGTGTCTGCCGGAAAGAGAGATCCAAGGTAGGCTTTAAATCTAGGATCGAGCACGGTGGCCAAAATGTAGTGCTCTGATTTCAACAGATTGACCACCCGTGAATCCTTGTTAAGCGAATTAAGGGCTCCATCCACAAGTCCCACATGCCTAGCGGAATCGCTCCGTGTTAGCTCCTCCTTCAATGTCTCCAGCTTCTTCTGCAAAAGCCTGATGAGGGGAATGACCTGACTCAGGCTGGCAGTGTCTGAACTGACTTCACGTGTGGCAAGTTCAAAGGGCATCAGAACCTTGCACAACGTTGAAATCATTCTCCACTGCGCCTGAGACAGGTGCATTCCACCTCCTATATCGTGCTCAATTGTATAGGCTTGAATGGCCTTTTGCTGCTCCTCCAACCTCTGAAGCATATAGAGGGTTGAATTCCACCTCGTTACCACTTCTTGCTTCAGATGATGGCAGGGCAGGTTCAGTAGTTTTTGGTGGTGCTCCAGTCTTCTGTACGTGGTGCCTGTACGCCGAAAGTGTCCCGCAATTTTTCTGGCCACCGACAGCATCTCTTGCACGCCCCTGTCGTTTTTTAAATAATTCTGCACCACCAAATTCAAGGTATGTGCAAAACATGGGACGTGCTGGAATTTGCCCATATTTAATGCACACACAATATTGCTGGCGTTGTCCGATGCCACAAATCCACAGGAGAGTCCAATTGGGGTAAGCCATTCCGCGATGATCTTCCTCAGTTGCCGTAAGAGGTTTTCAGCTGTGTGCGTATTCTGGAAACCGGTGATACAAAGCGTAGCCTGCCTAGGAAAGAGTTGGCGTTTGCGAGATGCTGCTACTGGTGCCGCCGCTGCTGTTCTTGCGGCGGGAGTCCATACATCTACCCAGTGGGCTGTCACAGTCATATAGTCCTGACCCTGCCCTGCTCCACTTGTCCACATGTCCGTGGTTAAGTGGACATTGGGTACAGCTGCATTTTTTAGGACACTGGTGACTCTTTTTCTGAGGTCTGTGTAAATTTTCGGTATCGCCTGCCTAGAGAAATGGAACCTAGATGGTATTTGGTACCGGGGACACAGTACCTCCAACAAGTCTCTAGTTGGCTCTGCAGTAATGATGGATACCGGAACCACGTTTCTCACCACCCAGGATGCCAAGGCCTCAGTTATCCGCTTTGCAGTAGGATGACTGCTGTGATATTTCATCTTCCTCGCAAAGGACTGTTGGACAGTCAATTGCTTGGTGGAAGTAGTAAAAGTGGTCTTACGACTTCCCCTCTGGGATGACCATCGACTCCCAGCAGCAACAACAGCAGCGCCAGCAGCAGTAGGCGTTACACGCAAGGATGCATCGGAGGAATCCCAGGCAGGAGAGGACTCGTCAGAATTGCCAGTGACATTGCCTGCAGGACTATTGGCATTCCTGGGGAAGGAGGAAATTGACACTGAGGGAGTTGGTGGGGTGGTTTGCGTGAGCTTGGTTACAAGAGGAAGGGATTTACTGGTCAGTGGACTGCTTCCGCTGTCACCCAAAGTTTTTGAACTTGTCACTGACTTATTATGAATGCGCTGCAGGTGACGTATAAGGGAGGATGTTCCGAGGTGGTTAACGTCCTTACCCCTACTTATTACAGCTTGACAAAGGGAACACACGGCTTGACACCTGTTGTCCGCATTTCTGTTGAAATAGTTCCACACCGAAGAGCTGATTTTTTTGGTATTTTCACCAGGCATGTCAACGGCCATATTCCTCCCACGGACAACAGGTGTCTCCCCGGGTGCCTGACTTAAACAAACCACCTCACCATCAGAATCCTCCTGGTCAATTTCCTCCCCAGCGCCAGCAACACCCATATCCTCCTCATCCTGGTGTACTTCAACACTGACATCTTCAATCTGACTATCAGGAACTGGACTGCGGGTGCTCCTTCCAGCACTTGCAGGGGGCGTGCAAATGGTGGAAGGCGCATGCTCTTCACGTCCAGTGTTGGGAAGGTCAGGCATCGCAACCGACACAATTGGACTCTCCTTGTGGATTTGGGATTTCGAAGAACGCACAGTTCTTTGCGGTGCTACTGCTTTTGCCAGCTTGAGTCTTTTCATTTTTCTAGCGAGAGGCTGAGTGCCTCCATCCTCATGTGAAGCTGAACCACTAGCCATGAACATAGGCCAGGGCCTCAGCCGTTCCTTGCCACTCCGTGTGGTAAATGGCATATTGGCAAGTTTACGCTTCTCCTCCGACAATTTTATTTTAGGTTTTGGAGTCCTTTTTTTACTGATATTTGGTGTTTTGGATTTGACATGCTCTGTACTATGACATTGGGCATCGGCCTTGGCAGACGACGTTGCTGGCATTTCATCGTCTCGGCCATGACTAGTGGCAGCAGCTTCAGCACGAGGTGGAAGTGGATCTTGATCTTTCCCTAATTTTGGAACCTCAACATTTTTGTTCTCCATATTTTAATAGGCACAACTAAAAGGCACCTCAGGTAAACAATGGAGATGGATGGATACTAGTATACAATTATGGACGGACTGCCGAGTGCCGACACAGAGGTAGCTACAGCCGTGAACTACCGTACTGTGTCTGCTGCTAATATAGACTGGTTGATAAAGAGATGTCGTAGTATGTATGTATGAAGAAGAAAGAAAAAAAAACCACGGTTAGGTGGTATACAATTATGGACGGACTGCCGAGTGCCGACACAGAGGTAGCCACAGCCGTGAACTACCGTACTGTACTGTGTCTACTGCTAATATAGACTGGTTGATAAAGAGATGTCGTAGTATGTATGTATGAAGAAGAAAGAAAAAAAAACCACGGGTAGGTGGTATACAATTATGGACGGACTGCCGAGTGCCGACACAGAGGTAGCCACAGCCGTGAACTACCGTACTGTACTGTGTCTGCTGCTAATATAGACTGGTTGATAAAGAGATGTAGTAGTATGTATGTATAAAGAAGAAAGAAAAAAAAACCACGGGTAGGTGGTATACAATTATGGACGGACTGCCGAGTGCCGACACAGAGGTAGCCACAGCCGTGAACTACCGTACTGTACTGTGTCTGCTGCTAATATAGACTGGTTGATAAAGAGATGTCGTAGTATGTATGTATAAAGAAGAAAGAAAAAAAAACCACGGTTAGGTGGTATACAATTATGGACGGACTGCCGAGTGCCGACACAGAGGTAGCCACAGCCGTGAACTACCGTACTGTACTGTGTCTGCTGCTAATATAGACTGGTTGATAAAGAGATGTCGTAGTATGTATGTATGAAGAAGAATGAAAAAAAAACCACGGGTAGGTGGTATACAATTATGGACGGACTGCCGAGTGCCGACACAGAGGTAGCCACAGCCGTGAACTACCGTACTGTACTGTGTCTGCTGCTAATATAGACTGGTTGATAAAGAGATGTCGTAGTATGTATGTATGAAGAAGAAAGAAAAAAAAACCACGGGTAGGTGGTATACAATTATGGACGGACTGCCGAGTGCCGACACAGAGGTAGCCACAGCCGTGAACTACCGTACTGTACTGTGTCTGCTGCTAATATAGACTGGTTGATAAAGAGATGTAGTAGTATGTATGTATAAAGAAGAAAGAAAAAAAAACCACGGGTAGGTGGTATACAATTATGGACGGACTGCCGAGTGCCGACACAGAGGTAGCCACAGCCGTGAACTACCGTACTGTACTGTGTCTGCTGCTAATATAGACTGGTTGATAAAGAGATGTCGTAGTATGTATGTATAAAGAAGAAAGAAAAAAAAACCACGGTTAGGTGGTATACAATTATGGACGGACTGCCGAGTGCCGACACAGAGGTAGCCACAGCCGTGAACTACCGTACTGTACTGTGTCTGCTGCTAATATAGACTGGTTGATAAAGAGATGTCGTAGTATGTATGTATGAAGAAGAAAGAAAAAAAAACCACGGTTAGGTGGTATACAATTATGGACGGACTGCCGAATGCCGACACAGAGGTAGCCACAGCCGTGAACTACCGTACTGTACTGTGTCTGCTGCTAATATAGACTGGTTGATAAAGAGATGTCGTAGTATGTATGTATAAAGAAGAAAGAAAAAAAAACCACGGTTAGGTGGTATACAATTATGGACGGACTGCCGAGTGCCGACACAGAGGTAGCCACAGCCGTGAACTACCGTACTGTACTGTGTCTGCTGCTAATATAGACTGGTTGATAAAGAGATGTAGTAGTATGTATGTATAAAGAAGAAAGAAAAATAAAACACGGGTAGGTGGTATACAATTATGGATGGACTGCCGAGTGCCGACACAGAGGTAGCTACAGCCGTGAACTACCGTACTGTGTCTGCTGCGACTGGATGATAAATAATGATATAAAAAATATATATATATCACTACTGCAGCCGGACAGGTATATATATTATATAATGACAGACCTGCTGGACACTGTCTGTCAGCAGAATGAGTTTTTTATAGAATAAAAAAAAAAACACCACACAAGTGAAGTCACACGACGAGTGTTTAACTTTTTCAGGCAATCACAATATAGTATACTACTAACTATACTGGTGGTCAGTGTGGTCAGGTCACTGGTCAGTCACACTGGCAGTGGCACTCCTGCAGCAAAAGTGTGCACTGTTTAATTTTAATATAATATGTACTCCTGGCTCCTGCTATAACCTATAACTGGCACTGCAGTGCTCCCCAGTCTCCCCCACAATTATAAGCTGTGTGAGCTGAGCACAGTCAGATATATAATATATACATAGATGATGCAGCACACTGGGCTGAGCAGTGCACACAGATATGGTATGTGACTGTCTTGTACTCCTGGCTCCTGCTATAACCTATAACTGGCACTGCAGTGCTCCCCAGTCTCCCCCACAATTATAAGCTGTGTGAGCTGAGCACAGTCAGATATATAATATATACATAGATGATGCAGGCATGCAGCACACTGGGCTGAGCAGTGCACACAGATATGGTATGTGACTGAGTCACTGTGTGTACCGTTTTTTTCAGGCAGAGAACGGATATATTAAATAAAACAACTGCACTGCTGGTGGTCACTGTGGTCAGTCACTAAACTCTGCACTCTCTTCTACAGTATCAGCCTCAGGTCAATCTCTCTCTCTCTCTCCTAATCTAAATGGAGAGGACGCCAGCCACGTCCTCTCCCTATCAATCTCAATGCACGTGTGAAAATGGCGGCGACGCGCGGTTCCTTATATAGAATCCGAGTCTCGCGAGAATCCGACAGCGTCATGATGACGTTCGGGCGCGCTCGGGTTAACCGAGCAAGGCGGGAAGATCCGAGTCGCTCGGACCCGTGAAAAAAAACATGAAGTTCGTGCGGGTTCGGATTCAGAGAAACCGAACACGCTCATCTCTAGTTTCTGGGTGTCAACTTACCGTTTTTAGGGAGTGCTTAGAAAAACGCTGGTGTGTCGGGGAAAACTCAGGCATGGCTGGGCATTCGCTGGGCGGGTGTGTGACGTCAAAAGCCGTTCCTCCATCTTTAGAATCAACGCACACGAATAGTAACTACAGGGATGGTCTTGTTTTGCACAAAAAGATATTGCAGGCGCTCTGCTGCACAGGCGTTCGCACTTCTGCAAAGCGAAAATACACTCCCCAGTGGGCAGCGACAATGCGTTTGCACGGCTGCTAAAAACTGCTAGCGAGCAATCAACTCGGAATGACCCCACAGTCAGTATCGCAAGCACAGTCATTATATGCTTGCGATACCGACCTAGTCCCTATAGCACAGTGAGAATCGGGGTTAGCCCGAATCTCACCATGTGTATGCACCTTAAGAACTCCGACCTTGCCTTTACAATCTATCCTCAACTCTGCAATCTGCTTCATTTTTCTCTTGTCACTCTAACTCTAGTGTACCCTTTTTGCTGGAAAGCCCTTAAACACTTAATTTCCCTATATGTCCAGCCTAATTTCCACTCATGGTTCTGCCTGCCTAGTTCACTCTACCAATAACGACTCCTTCATCTCCTCCCTCATAACCTCTTCCCACTGCCAACCTCTGAAATTACGTTCCATAATTACTCAGATTGGCATCCAACATCACAGTTTTTAAATGTGTCCTAAAACCACCCTCATCATTTAACCCTACCAACCAGGTACAGACTAGGGCTGAAAATCGGCCCTGGCATGTACGGTACGTGCACGTGAAAGGGGGCTCGCGGACACTACCCATGAGGGGCATGCCACGAGTCAGTTGGGCGTAGACTCACGGCATGCCCCCACTTCCATGAAGACACACTCTGTGTGACCGGACCGGCCCACCATCCCATCAACCCTTCTGGCATTTGCCAGATGACCAGTCTGGCCCTGCTACCAACCCTCATCCTGACTCTCCAGCATCTGCTTCCCACAGCACTGCCTCCTCTTCCTTTTTGTGACCACTGCAGAACCCCATTAGAATGTAAGCTCTTGGGAGCAGAGACTTGTCCCCTTTCTTTCCCTCTACAGAATGATTTACATTTTGGACTTTACTGATGTAATGAATGTACAGGTTGAGTATCCCGTTTGCAAAATGCTTGGGACCAGAAGTATTTTGGATATCGGATTTTTCTGTATTTTGGAATAATTGCATACCATAATGAGATATCATGGCGATGGGACCCAAGTCTAAGCACAGAATGCATTTATGTATCATATACACCTTATACACACAGCCTGAAGGTAATTTTAGCCAATATTTTTGATAACTTTGTGCATTAAACAAAGTGTGTGTACATTCACACAATTCATTTATGTTTCATATACTCCTTATACACACAGCCTGAAGGTAATTTTAGCCAATATTTTTGATAACTTTGTGCATTAAACAAAGTGTGTGTACATTCACAATTCATTTATGTGTCATATACACCTAATACACACAGCCTGAAGGTCAGTTTTTTCAATATTTTAATAACTTTGTGTATTAATCAAAGTTTGTGTACATTGAGCCTGTTACGTTTGCTGTACTTGGTACTCCTGGAACTGGGCGGATGAGCCCCAAGTACAGGAACGTAATGCTGCAATAGATACAGAGCTCGGCAGCAACCCCTATGGAAACCTGACTCCTTTGTCTCACCCTCGTTGTCCGCTTACGCCTGCGAGACTACGGTTTCTTGGGCCCACGGCAGCTGCGTTTGAAGGGCGGATTATGTCTGCCCAACTCCGATGCCCCCTGGTCTTAGTTGGAGACAAGGCATAAACTGAGACGGGATGATGACAAGGGGAACCTCTAACTAAAGACAGAAATACAGAGTTAGGGGCACTACAGAACTAAATGAAAGTATGCGCGGCTCAGCCGCCAAGACTAACAACAAAGGCAATGCTGTCCACACGCCTACACGACACTGTCGTATACCGGCGAGGACAGCCAATGCAGAACCTCTGCAGAAACTCCAAAATAAATATAACAAGACGCTGCGGCCTAGGCCGAGGGATACGGCAGAGCCGCTACTCACGAAACGGTACGAATACTGGCAAAAGGACAGGAACCCCCAAAGTAGCTGACACAGGCTCTCAGGACCGGAGGACAGGCAGAATCCCAAACGATAGACCGGTGGACACCAAGAAGCCGGATACTGGATCAGGCACAGACAAAGCCACAGGACTTCTGGACAGGAATGCTTCAAGGCAGGATACTGGATCAGACACTGGATCAAACACTGGATTAGACACTGGATCAGAATGCTTCAAGGCTGGAAGCAGCTAGACAGAAACTATCACCGGCGTCTGTGTAATGCACTGAGACAGAATATAACAAGGATTTCTTCCAATCACAACAGGCACCCTAATTAATTATGTCGTGCAGCTGCCCTGCTGCACGACTCCAAACTGACAGGTGCAATTAACAGACAGGTGAGGCTAAACACATGGAAACAGGCTGCAATTACACAGACTCACCACCGGCGGCAAACAAGAGTCTTCTAAACCAGAGCAAAGGGAAATCCTGGCCTGCAAGAGAACTATAACATAAAATACATGAACAGGAATGAACCACTGCTTGTGGTTCATAACAGTACCCTCTCCTTAAGGGTGGACACCGGACACCCCATGACACCCACAGGGAACAGAAACAGAAGTATAACATAAAATACATAACCAAAATGCAAAACAGGAATGAACCACTGCCATGGCTCATAACAGAGCCATCAGAAAACAAAGGTCTCATCTCAGTCTCACTCAGGGGGTCATTCCGAGTTGATCGCTCGCTAGCTACTTTTTGCAGCACTGCGATCAGATAGTCGCCGCCTACAGGGGAGTGTATTTTAGCTTTGCAAGTGTGCGAACGCCTGTGCAGCTGAGCTCTGCAAAAACATTTTGTGCAGCTTCTGAGTAGGTCTGAACTTACTCAGCCCTTGCAATCACTTCAGCCTGTCTGGTCCCAGAATTGACGTCAGACACCCGCCCTGCAAACACTTAGACACGCCTGCGTTTTTTCAACCACTCCCAGAAAATGGTCAGTTGACACCCATATATGCCTTCTTCCTGTCCTTCTCCTTGCGATCGTTAAATCCATCGCTCAGCAACGATCCGTTTTGTACCCATACAATGCGCCTGCGCATTGCGGTGCATACGCATGCGCAGTAGTGACTTGATCGATGCGCTGCGAAAAACGGCAGCGTGCGATCAGGTTGAAATTACCCCCTCAGTCTCACTCAGAAAATTACGTATTTCGGAATATTCCATATTTCTGAATATTTGGATATGGGTTAGTCAACCTGTATATGTGTAATTTGTGGACCTGTCTGTACATTGTAATGTAATATGTGTTCTTACCCTCTCTGTACTGCATTACAGAACTATTGTAGTGCTAAATATAAATAACATATATTAATAATAAATAACAATAAATCACAATTGTGGACACAATTTTATCCAATAACAAAAGGCATAGAGTACAAACAAACAGAGAGAGTGGAAAGTTGAATAGCCTGAGCGATCATGTACTCTTCGGTAAAGCTCGGTACACACTGGGCGATATGCTCCATGAACAATATCATCAGTGTTTTCCTCTGAACTCCCAGGCAAGCGATATCGGGGGTAATTCAGACCTGACCGTAGCAGCAAATTTGTTAGCAGTTGGGCAAAACCATGTGCACTGCAGGTGTGGCAGATGTAACATTTGAGGAGAGAGTTAGATTTGGGTGGATTATTTTGTTTCTGTGCAGAGTAAATATTGCCTGCTTTATTTTTACACTGCAATTTAGATTTCAGTTTGAACACACCCCACACACATCTCAATCTCTCTGCACATGGTATATATGCCCCCCCCCCCCCCCCTGCAGTGCACACGGTTTTGCCCAACTGCTAACAAATTTGCTGCTACGATCAGGTCTGAATTACCCCCATAGTGCATACACACTGAACGATATTGCTAACAATGGGGGTCATTCCGAGTTGTTCGCTCGTTATTTTTTTCTCGCAATGGAGCGATTAGTCGCTAATGCGCATGCGCAATGTCCGCAGTGCGACTGCGCCAAGTAAATTTGCTATGCAGTTAGGAATTTTACTCACGGCATTACAAGGTTTTTTCTTCGTTCTGGTGATCGTAATGTGATTGACAGGAAGTGGGTGTTTCTGGGCGGAAACTGGCCGTTTTATGGGAGTGTGTGAAAAAACGCTACAGTTTCTGGGAAAAACGCAGGAGTGGCTGGAGAAACGGAGGAGTGGCTGGAGAAACGGAGGAGTGTCTGGGCGAACGCTGGGTGTGTTTGTGACGTCAAACCAGGAACGACAAGCACTGAACTGATCGCACTGGCAGAGTAAGTCTCGAGCTACTCAGAAACTGCACAGAGAAGTATTTTCGCAATATTGCGAATCTTTCGTTCGCAATTTTGATAAGCTAAGATTCACTCCCAGTAGGCGGCGGCTTAGCGTGTGCAAAGCTGCTAAAAGCAGCTTGCGAGCGAACAACTCGGAATGAGGGCCCATATCGTTTGGTGATGTTACCCCGGCCACCACTCCAAACATGCAGTTTTGGATGATATAGCTAAAATTTACCTGCATGCACAGATGACAGAACATCTCATTAACGACCCACGGGAGCATGCACTGTTAATGATATTGGGCCTATTTCTGAGTTGATCGCAGTAGCAAATTTGTTAGCAGTTGGGCAAAACCATGTGCACTGCAGGTGGGGCAGATGTAACATGTGTAGAGAGAGTTAGATTTGGGTGGGCGGGGTGTATTCAAACTGAAATCTAAATTGCAGTGTAAAAATAAAGCAGCCAGTATTTACCCTGCACAGAAACAATATAACCCACCCAAATCTAACTCTCTCTGCAAATGTTATATCTGCCCCCCTCCTGCAGTGCACATGGTTTTGCCCAATTGCTAACAAACTTGCTGCTGCAATCAACTCATTGTTGATCGTCCATTGTGCGTACACACTGGACGATATTACAAATTATACGCTCAGAAGGTTCAAAATGAGTGATATAGTTTCAAATATTGCCTAGTGCGTACCCATCTTAAGGCACGCTGATTGAGCTACTGTGGGCAGAAGAGTGATGTAATAAGGCCGAGCGGATCATTATAAGTGTTATAGTAAAACATTATAAGATTTATGTATTCTTCACCATTTGCAGATAACACAGATTAACCTATTTAAAAGTGCTTTTGACATTTATGTATGTAAACAAACACTATAGGTTAGCTTTCTGGAATTTAAGAAATAAAGTATTCAAACCTTGTAGACTTGTCCATAGGTCCCATTTCCAACAACTTCAACCAGCTCAAAGATTCCTGCAGGGTCCTGTACAGAAGTAGAGAATGAGATAGGAGGTTTATAAGAAGCTCTTTAAAGCTTAAGCATCCATTAATCGGTTTCCATTGAGAGGATTTGGGGTATTGGTGTATTAATCCATTTACTTGCAAAATAAATAGAAATGTATTTTAAGGCAACAGCAGCAAAGTTTATCTCCACCTTTTTGTGTCCATATCTGTATATTTCTATGACTTGTGTATTTTGTTTAATTGGTTATTCATGCATATGATTTTTTTTTTTCAACTATAATGTATTTTAGGACAAGATGCCAGTTATGCCAACTCTAATGCTACTGCAGTTGGAAACTTGTATTAAGGAGGCAATAAGTGCTAAACAACTGCAATAATGCTGCTTAGTCTAGGTGTATGAGGGTAGTTTTATGACATTTTGTTTACCTAATTTCTCCATCTTTGCTGAGTAGGAATCATAAAAATACCATGTTATACACTGTAATTGGCCACTTACATTCCAGTATATATTAGAATTCTCAGGAGACTCCTGAGTTTTCGGGGCTCGTCCAGACTTGCAAGAGAGTAAGCCACCTCACGTATACTTGAAGACACAATGTAGCTTTGCATTGCATCATCCTGGCCCTGCCCAATGCTTAACGACGCCACAAATTGAGATATGGGCCACAATGACACTGTCACTCAGTCGCGCTCCCAGAGGTGGCAGTTACTATACTAGTTTGTTCCCAGCAAGCTTTGTGGTAGGTCCATAAATCTACCGACTAATCCGTGCCTTAAAAATCAGATAGTGCCTTGATATTGTCTTACCTAAACCGTGGGTTATAGCGGAGAGAGAGTTAGTGCGGCCTTTTGACCTCCCTGATCTTTTATGGCTACTTAGTAACAGAGGCGTCACTCACCTCCTTAAAACCCGGTGCGGCGACGAAAAAGGGGTGGGGCTTCACATGAATGGGCAGGGCTTTATTGGAGGGGTGGGGCTTCGTGGATGGAACCCGTTTTTAGTCCATTGAAGGACCGAAAATGGGGTGGGGCTTTATGGGAATTAGCGGGGCTTCATGTCCCGACACCTGTTTTTTTGTCACTTGGGGGGTGTGGGAGGTGAGGGCTGACTCCCGGGGAGTGCTGTCCCTGCAGTGCTGGCTCCTACACAGTGACAGGAGCCGAGTGCTTCACATAATATAACAGTGCAGCACTCCACTCCTGTCACTGTGCAGGAGCCGGCATTTTGGTGTCACCTCTCGGCGGGTGACACCCGGGAGCGGGCCGCACTCCCCGCGTAACACCACTGCTTAGTAATATAAACATTCCACAACTTGGTTCCTCTAGAGCGGTTAAATGTACTGTGTTAGCATGGAGGAGGTTTGTGCTTCAATCAGATAACATTTCATTACCTTCTCCTGCCCTCTCTTTAGCAGGTATCGCCAAACTGATACCTAATTTGCAATTAATTTCCCTGATTAATTGCGGAATCACCACAGTGGTGGATATACTATCGGAGGATGAGGTGGTTTTATTCTCACATCTTTAGGCAGATTATGGTAATTTATCCAGGTACTGTTATAAGGATCTCCAAGTTAGACACTGGCTGCAGAGTTCTTTGCCTTCCCCAATAAGGAATCCTTCTTTTCCAGCATTTGTGCTATCCAGATTTACATCTCCTAGCCATAGGTGGGAATCTCGTGGTGGTACCGCTTTCAGGTAGCTATAGTAAAAAAAGGTTAATTACCCTCTCAACTTAAATGGGAAGGGGATCACTTGCAGTCCCCAACTGAGGAAGACTGAGAGATTGTTTTCTGTACTTGCTTTAAAGTGTCTAGATGTATTAATCATATGGAAGAGTTTTATAAACTTCTCCACAGATCATATCATACTCTGGATATACTACATGTTATTTGGCCATCTGTCTCCAAATATTGTTGGGGGAATTGTGGACAGGTGGGTGATATATTACATATATTGTGGTTATGCCCACTCCTTCAGCCCCTTTGGAGAGACGTATTTATCCTGATCAGTAAAGTCATTGGGGTTCCCGTAAGGGCTGACCCATTAGTAGCTCCTGGGGATTTATCTCTAGGAGATAAATACATTATGGGACATATTCTGGTAGCTACAAAAGCTGCCATCGCCCAAAAGTGGAGATCTGCTGATGTCCCTACTCTACGAGCCATTGAAAATAGTGTTCAGAACATTATGTTTTTGAGACAGCAGATTGCAAATATACTTCTTCTGCATCCTCTCCACGGGGTAAATTTGCTAAGATGGGAGTTCTATTTAAGATGGGATGTTGCCCATAGCAACCAATCAGATTCCAGGTATTATCTTCTAGAAGGTGCTAGATAAATGAGAAGTAGAATCTGATTGGTTGCTATGGGCAACATCCCATCTTAAATAGAACTCCCATCTTAGCAAATTTACCCCCATATATGAAGTGGTTTATTTAGTGTGCATATAGGGCAAGGTCACTCTTCTATATACTCTAGGCCAGTGGATCTTTCAGGTTTAGATTCCCCGTAGAGGCATAAGACGCTCAAACCGGTCTGGTCAATTCTATGTTTGATGTTTAAACTGAGCTTATACTTACTATATATTTACCTCCATTAAATGTGCAATTTTACAACACCCACAGACTATGTATTCCTACCCCTTTTTTGGTTGTGATACCTTTGTTCCCCTTTTTCCATTCTGTATCCTTATTTTCATGTGGAAAATTAATAAAAACTATTGTTTAAAAACAAAAAATCAGACATTGCCATGCTATTGAATTGTAATTTTAACAAACACTTTATTTTTTTATTTTAATTGTATTTTGTATTTGTCTAATAAGATATGAATGTTTGATTCCATTTCTGTAGCAACTGTGTCTAACATCTGTAAGTGTTGATCTAGGCAAGGTAAACTGCAGAACAAAAAGTATTGGGGTTGGTGCAGAGTTGGTAACAAAATGGGCGTAAAGGATTCAAAAATGATATTTTAGCCCCTATGCAGAGACACACAGCTCTGTATTGGAAGCATGCTAACTCGTATGTGCCTATTTTTCAACAAATCATCATTATTAAAGTATACTTGCAAAAGATACACCACCTAACAGAAGCATATGTGCATTCTTTCTGGACCGGCTGCATGGCTGCGTTTATAAGGACATTTCCTAACTGAACAATGGCTGCGTGAGAGCGTCCCTTCCCACCCCGATTCTACTTCACCTGTCCTAAAATGTAATATTGGAAAATGTGTGGGTAGATTCTGGCACCTTGCCAGAGCCTACTGTGCATATCTCTGGAAAATGATGCTGGAGTCGTTTTCCCAGAGATTTCTTCAGCTGCCGCCATAAGGTAAGTCTATTCCAAGGGTGCATGGTATGTGGTGTTGGTGCATGTGCACTGAATGCCCTGCACCCATATTGAACGAAGGGCCTGACTCAGAGATGGACGAAGGTGTGAAGAACCAGAGATATTAAGGAGATAATATAAATATTAGGGTCTGTACGTTATGCTTAATTTAAAACTGCGTAAAGGGAAGATTGCCATTATCATGCTAATACAAATACACAAAGACGTGGGGAGGTTGAGCTTGTGCGGTGATTAGAATGCATAGCTATTTATCCTGAGCAGGAGGACCCAGGAGCTGGTTACTAACCAAATGGTCCAGTCTGCTGCAAGGGACCATTTCAAGGTAATAGAATTCAGAGGAAGAGGCCAATTACCTGTTAGGACAGTCCTTTGTCTTTGTTCCATTTACAGGAAAGAAAACCAGTGGGATGTCATTAGGCCACATTTGTATTGAAATGCCCACACATTGGTAACTACACTAGATTAAAGGCACATCACATTGTATATGGTTTGTTTATTTATTTATTTATTAATTAACAGTTTCTTATATAGCGCAGCATATTCCGTTGCGCTTTACAAGTAGAACAACAGTAATAGAACAAAACTGGGTAAACCAGATAGACATAGAGGTAGGAAGGCCCTGCTTGCAAGCTTACAATCTATAGGGAGTTTATGAAGTAAAATTAATATTTCCATAATCATGAAGAACATTCAAGTTTTCATATAGACATATCTGGTCTGTTCGCAGGTGTGGTGCGAGTTGCATATATCTATGAACCATTGATTCAAAAATATGAAGTATCTAGGCCAATCTCACCTCACAATGTATCATATTTAGTGTTATTTTGTAGCTAAAATAGCATAGAGTAATAAGGGAACCCCATAATCTAGATCATTATTTTCAGGGGAAGTTATGTTAAATGATGTAACTTGAGCTATAAGTTAGATTAGCATGTCAGGGAGGATCTCAGTTTTCTATCAGCAATGACTTACATTATGTGACCTCACCTAAAGTGTGATACCTGTTTTCTGCTGATAAAGGTATAACCACATATTGTTCTGTGTTCAGACTTTGGAGAATCTATGCTTGGCATAGATGTTTGCAACCTGTAGTCTCTCCAATTTGCTTGCATTTAACCAGGTACAAATTAGCTGCCTGTAAACTGTAAGGTTTGTCAGTTTTATTTTGATTGCTTGCCTGTATGTACTGTACTTTGTAACCAATCTTAACATTCTTTTCTAAATAAGCATTGTACCTATTTGTGAATAAAGTTTCTCTGACGTCCTAGTGGATGCTGGGAACTCCGTAAGGACCATGGGGATTAGCGGCTCCGCAGGAGACTGGGCACAAAAGTAAAAGCTTTAGGACTACCTGGTGTGCACTGGCTCCTCCCCCTATGACCCTCCTCCAAGCCTCAGTTAGATTTTTGTGCCCGGCCAAGAAGGGTGCACACTAGGGGCTCTCCTGAGCTTCTTAGTGAAAAGTTTAGTTTTAGGTTTTTTATTTTCAGTGAGACCTGCTGGCAACAGGCTCACTGCATCGAGGGACTAAGGGGAGAAGAAGCGAACTCACCTGCGTGCAGAGTGGATTGGGCTTCTTAGGCTACTGGACACCATTAGCTCCAGAGAGACCGAACACAGGCCCAGCCTCGGAGCTCGGTCCCGGAGCCGCGCCGTCGGCCCCCTTACAGAGCCAGAAGCAAGAAAAGGTCCGGAAAAATCGGCGGCAGGAGACATCAGTCTTCAACAAGGTAGCGCACAGCACTGCAGCTGTGCGCCATTGTTACTCAGGCACACTTCACACTCCGGTCACTGAGGGTGCAGGGCGCTAGGGGGGGGCGCCCTGAGCAGCAATGTAAAACACCTTGGCTGGCATAAATACACCACATATAACTAGAGATGAGCGGGTTCGGTTTCTCTGAATCCGAACCCGCACGAACTTCATGTTTTTTTCACGGGTCCGAGCAGACTCGGATCCTCCCGCCTTGCTCGGTTAACCCGAGCGCGCCCGAACGTCATCATGACGCTGTCGGATTCTCGCGAGACTCGGATTCTATATAAGGAGCCGCGCGTCGCCGCCATTTTCACACGTGCATTGAGATTGATAGGGAGAGGACGTGGCTGGCGTCCTCTCCATTTAGATTAGGGTTGAGAGAGAGAGAGAGAGATTGTCCTGAGGCTGTGATACTGTAGAAGAGAGTGCAGAGTTTAGTGACTGACGACCACAGTGACCACCAGACAGTGCAGTTGTTTGTTTTATTTAATATATCCGTTCTCTGCCTGAAAAAAACGATACACACAGTGACTCAGTCACATACCATATCTGTGTGCACTGCTCAGCCCAGTGTGCTGCATCAATGTATATATATATCTGACTGTGCTCAGCTCACACAGCTTATAATTGTGGGGGAGACTGGGGAGCACTGCAGTGCCAGTTATAGGTTATAGCAGGAGCCAGGAGTACATAATATTATATTAAAATTAAACAGTGCACACTTTTGCTGCAGGAGTGCCACTGCCAGTGTGACTAGTGACCAGTGACCTGACCACCAGTATATATAATATTAGTAGTATACTATCTCTTTATCAACCAGTCTATATTAGCAGCAGACACAGTACAGTGCGGTAGTTCACGGCTGTGGCTACCTCTGTGTCGGCACTCGGCAGCCCGTCCATAATTGTATATACCACCTAACCGTGGTTTTTCTTTCTTTCTTTATAGTCATACTAGTTACGAGTATACTATCTCTTTATCAACCAGTCTATATTAGCAGCAGACACAGTACAGTGCGGTAGTTCACGGCTGTGGCTACCTTTGTGTCGGCACTCGGCAGCCCGTCCATAATTGTATATACCACCTAACCGTGGTTTTTTTTTCTTTCTTTATACATACATACTAGTTACGAGTATACTATCTCTTTATCAACCAGTCTATATTAGCAGCAGACACAGTACAGTGCGGTAGTTCACGGCTGTGGCTACCTCTGTGTCGGCACTCGGCAGCCCGTCCATAATTGTATATACCACCTAACCGTGGTTTTTTTTTCTTTCTTTATAGTCATACTAGTTACGAGTATACTATCTCTTTATCAACCAGTCTATATTAGCAGCAGACACAGTACAGTGCGGTAGTTCACGGCTGTGGCTACCTCTGTGTCGGCACTCGGCAGCCCGTCCATAATTGTATATACCACCTAACCGTGGTTTTTTTTTCTTTCTTTATACATACATACTAGTTACGAGTATACTATCTCTTTATCAACCAGTCTATATATTAGCAGCAGACACAGTACAGTGCGGTAGTTCACGGCTGTGGCTACCTCTGTGTCGGCACTCGGCAGCCCGTCCATAATTGTATATACCACCTAACCGTGGTTTTTTTTTCTTTCTTTATACATACATACTAGTTACGAGTATACTATCTCTTTATCAACCAGTCTATATATTAGCAGCAGACACAGTACAGTGCGGTAGTTCACGGCTGTGGCTACCTCTGTGTCGGCACTCGGCAGCCCGTCCATAATTGTATATACCACCTAACCGTGGTTTTTTTTTCTTTCTTTATACATACATACTAGTTACGAGTATACTATCTCTTTATCAACCAGTCTATATTAGCAGCAGACACAGTACAGTGCGGTAGTTCACGGCTGTGGCTACCTCTGTGTCGGCACTCGGCAGCCCGTCCATAATTGTATATACCACCTAACCGTGGTTTTTTTTTCTTTCTTTATACATACATACTAGTTACGAGTATACTATCTCTTTATCAACCAGTCTATATATTAGCAGCAGACACAGTACAGTGCGGTAGTTCACGGCTGTGGCTACCTCTGTGTCGGCACTCGGCAGCCCGTCCATAATTGTATATACCACCTAACCGTGGTTTTTTTTTCTTTCTTTATAGTCATACTAGTTACGAGTATACTATCTCTTTATCAACCAGTCTATATTAGCAGCAGACACAGTACAGTGCGGTAGTTCACGGCTGTGGCTACCTCTGTGTCGGCACTCGGCAGCCCGTCCATAATTGTATATACCACCTAACCGTGGTTTTTTTTTCTTTCTTTATACATACATACTAGTTACGAGTATACTATCTCTTTATCAACCAGTCTATATTAGCAGCAGACACAGTACAGTGCGGTAGTTCACGGCTGTGGCTACCTCTGTGTCGGCACTCGGCAGCCCGTCCATAATTGTATATACCACCTAACCGTGGTTTTTTTTTCTTTCTTTATACATACATACTAGTTACGAGTATACTATCTCTTTATCAACCAGTCTATATATTAGCAGCAGACACAGTACAGTGCGGTAGTTCACGGCTGTGGCTACCTCTGTGTCGGCACTCGGCAGCCCGTCCATAATTGTATATACCACCTAACCGTGGTTTTTTTTTCTTCTTTATACATACATACTACTACGACATCTCTTTATCAACCAGTCTATATTAGCAGCAGACACAGTACAGTACGGTAGTTCACGGCTGTGGCTACCTCTGTGTCTGCACTCGGCAGGCAGTCCGTCCATAATTGTATACCACCTAACCGTGGTTTTTTTTTCTTTCTTCTTTATACATACATAGTTACATAGACATCTCTTTATCAACCAGTCTATATTAGCAGCAGACACAGTACAGTACGGTAGTTCACGGCTGTGGCTACCTCTGTGTCTGCACTCGGCAGGCAGTCCGTCCATAATTGTATACCACCTAACCGTGGTTTTTTTTTTTTCTTCTTTATACATACATAGTTACATAGACATCTCTTTATCAACCAGTCTATATTAGCAGCAGACACAGTACAGTACGGTAGTTCACGGCTGTGGCTACCTCTGTGTCTGCACTCGGCAGGCAGTCCATAATTGTATACTAGTATCCATCTCCATTGTTTACCTGAGGTGCCTTTTAGTTGTGCCTATTAAAATATGGAGAACAAAAATGTTGAGGTTCCAAAATTAGGGAAAGATCAAGATCCACTTCCACCTCGTGCTGAAGCTGCTGCCACTAGTCATGGCCGAGACGATGAAATGCCAGCAACGTCGTCTGCCAAGGCCGATGCCCAATGTCATAGTACAGAGCATGTCAAATCCAAAACACCAAATATCAGAAAAAAAAGGACTCCAAAACCTAAAATAAAATTGTCGGAGGAAAAGCGTAAACTTGCCAATATGCCATTTACCACACGGAGTGGCAAGGAACGGCTGAGGCCCTGGCCTATGTTCATGGCTAGTGGTTCAGCTTCACATGAGGATGGAAGCACTCAGCCTCTCGCTAGAAAAATGAAAAGACTCAAGCTGGCAAAAGCAGCACAGCAAAGAACTGTGCATTCTTCGAAATCCCAAATCCACAAGGAGAGTCCAATTGTGTCGGTTGCGATGCCTGACCTTCCCAACACTGGACGTGAAGAGCATGCACCTTCCACCATTTGCACGCCCCCTGCAAGTGCTGGAAGGAGCACCCGCAGTCCAGTTCCTGATAGTCAGATTGAAGATGTCAGTGTTGAAGTACACCAGGATGAGGAGGATATGGGTGTTGCTGGCGCTGGGGAGGAAATTGACCAGGAGGATTCTGATGGTGAGGTGGTTTGTTTAAGTCAGGCACCCGGGGAGACACCTGTTGTCCGTGGGAGGAATAGGGCCGTTGACATGCCAGGTGAAAATACCAAAAAAATCAGCTCTTCGGTGTGGAGGTATTTCACCAGAAATGCGGACAACAGGTGTCAAGCCGTGTGTTCCCTTTGTCAAGCTGTAATAAGTAGGGGTAAGGACGTTAACCACCTCGGAACATCCTCCCTTATACGTCACCTGCAGCGCATTCATAATAAGTCAGTGACAAGTTCAAAAACTTTGGGTGACAGCGGAAGCAGTCCACTGACCAGTAAATCCCTTCCTCTTGTAACCAAGCTCACGCAAACCACCCCACCAACTCCCTCAGTGTCAATTTCCTCCTTCCCCAGGAATGCCAATAGTCCTGCAGGCCATGTCACTGGCAATTCTGACGAGTCCTCTCCTGCCTGGGATTCCTCCGATGCATCCTTGCGTGTAACGCCTACTGCTGCTGGCGCTGCTGTTGTTGCTGCTGGGAGTCGATGGTCATCCCAGAGGGGAAGTCGTAAGCCCACTTGTACTACTTCCAGTAAGCAATTGACTGTTCAACAGTCCTTTGCGAGGAAGATGAAATATCACAGCAGTCATCCTGCTGCAAAGCGGATAACTGAGGCCTTGACAACTATGTTGGTGTTAGACGTGCGTCCGGTATCCGCCGTTAGTTCACAGGGAACTAGACAATTTCTTGAGGCAGTGTGCCCCCGTTACCAAATACCATCTAGGTTCCACTTCTCTAGGCAGGCGATACCGAGAATGTACACGGACGTCAGAAAAAGACTCACCAGTGTCCTAAAAAATGCAGTTGTACCCAATGTCCACTTAACCACGGACATGTGGACAAGTGGAGCAGGGCAGGGTCAGGACTATATGACTGTGACAGCCCACTGGGTAGATGTATGGACTCCCGCCGCAAGAACAGCAGCGGCGGCACCAGTAGCAGCATCTCGCAAACGCCAACTCTTTCCTAGGCAGGCTACGCTTTGTATCACCGCTTTCCAGAATACGCACACAGCTGAAAACCTCTTACGGCAACTGAGGAAGATCATCGCGGAATGGCTTACCCCAATTGGACTCTCCTGTGGATTTGTGGCATCGGACAACGCCAGCAATATTGTGTGTGCATTAAATATGGGCAAATTCCAGCACGTCCCATGTTTTGCACATACCTTGAATTTGGTGGTGCAGAATTTTTTAAAAAACGACAGGGGCGTGCAAGAGATGCTGTCGGTGGCCAGAAGAATTGCGGGACACTTTCGGCGTACAGGCACCACGTACAGAAGACTGGAGCACCACCAAAAACTACTAAACCTGCCCTGCCATCATCTGAAGCAAGAAGTGGTAACGAGGTGGAATTCAACCCTCTATATGCTTCAGAGGTTGGAGGAGCAGCAAAAGGCCATTCAAGCCTATACAATTGAGCACGATATAGTAGGTGGAATGCACCTGTCTCAGGCGCAGTGGAGAATGATTTCAACGTTGTGCAAGGTTCTGATGCCCTTTGAACTTGCCACACGTGAAGTCAGTTCAGACACTGCCAGCCTGAGTCAGGTCATTCCCCTCATCAGGCTTTTGCAGAAGAAGCTGGAGACATTGAAGGAGGAGCTAACACGGAGCGATTCCGCTAGGCATGTGGGACTTGTGGATGGAGCCCTTAATTCGCTTAACAAGGATTCACGGGTGGTCAATCTGTTGAAATCAGAGCACTACATTTTGGCCACCGTGCTCGATCCTAGATTTAAAGCCTACCTTGGATCTCTCTTTCCGGCAGACACAAGTCTGCTGGGGTTGAAAGACCTGCTGGTGACAAAATTGTCAAGTCAAGCGGAACGCAACCTGTCAACATCTCCTCCTTCACATTCTCCCGCAACTGGGGGTGCGAGGAAAAGGCTCAGAATTCCGAGCCCACCCGCTGGCGGTGATGCAGGGCAGTCTGGAGCGACTGCTGATGCTGACATCTGGTCCGGACTGAAGGACCTGACAACGATTACGGACATGTCGTCTACTGTCACTGCATATGATTCTCTCAACATTGATAGAATGGTGGAGGATTATATGAGTGACCGCATCCAAGTAGGCACGTCACACAGTCCGTACTTATACTGGCAGGAAAAAGAGGCAATTTGGAGGCCCTTGCACAAACTGGCTTTATTCTACCTAAGTTGCCCTCCCACAAGTGTGTACTCCGAAAGAGTGTTTAGTGCCGCCGCTCACCTTGTCAGCAATCGGCGTACGAGGTTACATCCAGAAAATGTGGAGAAGATGATGTTCATTAAAATGAATTATAATCAATTCCTCCGCGGAGACATTGACCAGCAGCAATTGCCTCCACAAAGTACACAGGGAGCTGAGATGGTGGATTCCAGTGGGGACAAATTGATAATCTGTGAGGAGGGGGATGTACACGGTGATATATCGGAGGGTGATGATGAGGTGGACATCTTGCCTCTGTAGAGCCAGTTTGTGCAAGGAGAGATTAATTGCTTCTTTTTTGGGGGGGGTCCAAACCAACCCGTCATATCAGTCACAGTCGTGTGGCAGACCCTGTCACTGAAATGATGGGTTGGTTAAAGTGTGCATGTCCTGTTTTGTTTATACAACATAAGGGTGGGTGGGAGGGCCCAAGAACAATTCCATCTTGCACCTCTTTTTTCTTTTCTTTTTCTTTGCATCATGTGCTGATTGGGGAGGGTTTTTTGGAAGGGACATCCTGCGTGACACTGCAGTGCCACTCCTAAATGGGCCCGGTGTTTGTGTCGGCCACTAGGGTCGCTAATCTTACTCACACAGTCAGCTACCTCATTGCGCCTCTTTTTTTCTTTGCGTCATGTGCTGTTTGGGGAGGGTTTTTTGGAAGGGACATCCTGCGTGACACTGCAGTGCCACTCCTAGATGGGCCCGGTGTTTGTGTCGGCCACTAGGGTCGCTAATCTTACTCACACAGCTACCTCATTGCGCCTCTTTTTTTCTTTGCGTCATGTGCTGTTTGGGGAGGGTTTTTTGGAAGGGACATCCTGCGTGACACTGCAGTGCCACTCCTAGATGGGCCCGGTGTTTGTGTCGGCCACTAGGGTCGCTAATCTTACTCACACAGCTACCTCATTGCGCCTCTTTTTTTCTTTGCGTCATGTGCTGTTTGGGGAGGGTTTTTTGGAAGGGCCATCCTGCGTGACACTGCAGTGCCACTCCTAGATGGGCCCGGTGTTTGTGTCGGCCACTAGGGTCGCTAATCTTACTCACACAGCTACCTCATTGCGCCTCTTTTTTTCTTTGCGTCATGTGCTGTTTGGGGAGGGTTTTTTGGAAGGGACATCCTGCGTGACACTGCAGTGCCACTCCTAGATGGGCCCGGTGTTTGTGTCGGCCACTAGGGTCGCTTATCTTACTCACACAGCGACCTCGGTGCAAATTTTAGGACTAAAAATAATATTGTGAGGTGTGAGGTATTCAGAATAGACTGAAAATGAGTGTAAATTATGGTTTTTGAGGTTAATAATACTTTGGGATCAAAATGACCCCCAAATTCTATGATTTAAGCTGTTTTTTAGTGTTTTTTGAAAAAAACACCCGAATCCAAAACACACCCGAATCCGACAAAAAAAATTCGGTGAGGTTTAGCCAAAACGCGTTCGAACCCAAAACACGGCCGCGGAACCGAACCCAAAACCAAAACACAAAACCCGAAAAATTTCAGGCGCTCATCTCTACATATAACCCCCAGGGCTATATGGGTGTATTTTAACCCCTGCCAGATTCCACTGAAAAACAGGAGAAAAGGCCGCCGAGAAGGGGGCGGAGCCTATCTCCTCAGCACACTGGCGCCATTTTCTCTCACAGCTCCGTTGGAGGGAAGCTCCCTGGCTCTCCCCTGCAGTTACTACACTACAGAAAGGGGTTAAAAAAGAGAGGGGGGCACTAATTAGGCGCAGTATAACAATACAGCAGCTATAAGGGGAAAAACACTTATATAAGGTTATCCCTATATATATATATATAGCGCTCTGGTGTGTGCTGGCATACTCTCCCTCTGTCTCCCCAAAGGGCTAGTGGGGTCCTGTCCTCTATCAGAGCATTCCCTGTGTGTGTGTTGTGTGTCGGTACGTTGTGTCGACATGTATGAGGAGAAAAATGAGGTGGAGGCGGAGCAATTGCCTGTAACAGAGATGTCACCCCCTAGGGAGTCGACACCTGAGTGGATGAGCTTATGGAAGGAATTATGTGACAGTGTCAGCTCTTTACAAAAGATTGATGACATGAGACAGCCGGCGACTCAGCCTGTGCCTGTCCAGGTGGCTCAAAAGCCATCTGGGGCTCTAAAACGCCCGTTACCGCAGATGGCAGATACAGACGCCGACACGGATACTGACTCCAGTGTCGACGATTAAGAGACGAATGTGACTTCCAGTAGGGCCACACGTTACATGATTGAGGTTATGGAAAATGTTTTTACACATTTCTGATAATACCAGTACCACTAAAAAGGGTATTATGTTGGGTGAGAAAAAACTGCCTGTAGTTTTTCCTGCATCTGAGGAATTAAATGAAGTGTGTGATGATGCGTGGGTTTCCCCCGATAAAAACTGTCAATTCCTAAAAAGTTATTAGCATCATACCCCTTCCCGCCAGAGGATAGGGCACGTTGGGAAACACCCCTTAGGGTGAAAAAAGTGCTCACACGCTTGTCTAAACAGGTGGCACTACCGTCCACGGATACGGCCGCCCTTAAGGAACCTGCTGACAGAAAGCAGTAAAATATCCAAAAATGTATATACACTCACACGGGTGTGATACTGCGACCACCAATCGCCTCAGCCTAGATGTGCAGTGCTGGGGTGGCTTGG
Source organism: Pseudophryne corroboree (assembly GCF_028390025.1). Classification (NCBI taxonomy): domain Eukaryota; kingdom Metazoa; phylum Chordata; class Amphibia; order Anura; family Myobatrachidae; genus Pseudophryne; species Pseudophryne corroboree. The sequence continues at coordinate 305,099,285 of NC_086451.1, read as the reverse complement.
TCGGATTCCCTGACTGACAATATTGATACCCTAGATAGGGACAGTATATTACTAACTATAGAGCATTTAAAAGATGCATTTCTATATATGCGTGATGCACAGAGGGATATTTGCCGACTGGCATCAAGAGTAAGTGCGCTGTCCATTTCTGCCAGAAGAGGGTTATGGACAAGACAGTGGTCAGGTGATGCTGATTCCAAAAGGCATATGGAAGTATCGCCTTATAAAAGGGAGGAGTTATTTGGGGTAGGTCTGACAGAACTGGCGGCAACGGCTGGAAAATCCACATTTTTACCCCAGGTAGCTTCTCAACCTAAGAAGACGCCGTATTATCAGGCGCAGTCCTTTCGGCCCCATAAGGGCAAGCGGGCAAAAGGCTCCTCATTTCTGCCCCGTGGCAGAGGGAGAAGAAAAAGGCTGCAGCAAACAGCCAGTTCCAAGGAACAGAAGCCCTCTCCCGCCTCCGCAAAGTCCTCAGCATGACGCTGGGGCTTTACAAGCGGTCTCAGGCACGGTGGGGGCCCGTCTCAAGAAATTCGAGACGTCTCCCCCTCGCCGTTTCATAAAGTCTGCTTTACCGACGTCTCCCTCAGACAGGGAGGCAGTATTGCAAGCCATTCACAGGCTGTATTCCCAGCAGGTGATAATCAAGGTACCCCTCCTGCAACAGGGAAAGGGGTACTATTCCACACTATTTGTGGTACCGAAGCCGGACAGCTCAGTGAGACCAATTTTAAATCTAAAATCCTTGAACACTTACATACAAAGGTTCAAATTCAAGATGGAGTCACTCAGAGCAGTGATTGCAAACCTGGAAGAAGGGGACTATATGGTCTCTCTGGACATCAAAGATGCTTACCTACATGTCCCAATTTACCCTTCTCCAAGGGTACCTCAGGTTTGTGGTACAGAACTGTCACTATCAGTTTCAGACGCTGCCGTTTGGATTGTCCACGGCACCCCGGGCCTTTACCAAGGTAATGGCCGAAATGATGATACTCCTTCGGAAGAAGGGAGTTTTAGTTATCCCTTACTTGGATGATCTCCTGATAAGGGCAAGATCCAGGGAACAGTTGGAAGTTGGGGTAGCACTATCTCAGATAGTGCTGCGGCAGCACGGTTGGGTTCTCAATATTCCAAAATCGCAGCTGATCCCGTCGACACGCCTTCTATTCCTAGGGATGATCCTGGACACAGTCCAGAAAAAGGTGTTTTCTCCCGGAGGAGAAAGCCAGGGAGTTATCCGAACTAGTCAGAAACCTCCTAAAACCAGGCCAAGTGTCAGTGCATCAGTGCACAAGGGTCCTGGGAAAAATGGTGGCTTCCTACGAAGCAATTCCATTCGGCAGATTCCACGCAAGAACTTTCCAGTGGGACCTGCTGGACAAATGGTCCGGATCGTATCTTCAGATGCATCAGCGGATAACCCTGTCACCACAGACAAGGGTGTCTCTCCTGTGGTGGTTGCAGAGTGCTCATCTTCTAGAGGGCCGCAGATTCGGCATTCAGGACTGGGTCCTGGTGACCACGGATGCCAGCCTGCGAGGCTGGGGAGCAGTCACACAGGGAAGAAATTTCCAGGGCTTGTGGTCAAGCCTGGAGACATCACTTCACATAAATATCTTGGAGTTAAGGGCCATTTACAATGCCCTAAGCCAAGCAAGACCTCTGCTTCAAGGTCAGCCGGTGCTGATCCAGTCGGACAACATCACGGCAGTCGCCCACATAAACAGACAGGGCGGCACAAGAAGCAGGAAGGCAATGGCAGAAGCTGCAAGGATTTTTCGCTGGGCGGAAAATCATATGATAACACTGTCAGCAGTGTTCATTCCGGGAGTGGACAACTGGGAAGCAGACTTCCTCAGCAGGCACGACCTCCACCCGGGAGAGTGGGGACTTCACCCAGAAGCCTTCCACATGATTGTAAACCATTGGGAAAAACCAAAGGTGGACATGATGGCGTCCCGCCTAAACAAAAAATTGGACAGGTATTGCGCCAGGTCAAGGGACCCTCAGGCAATAGCTGTGGACGCTCTGGTAACACCGTGGGTGTACCAGTCAGTGTATGTGTTCCCTCCTCTTCCTCTCATACCAAAAGTACTGAGAATTATAAGACGGAGGGGAGTAAGAACTATACTCGTGGCTCTGGATTGGCCAAGAAGGACTTGGTACCCGGAACTTCAAGAGATGCTCACGGAGGACCCGTGGCCTCTACCTCTAAGAAGGGACCTGCTCCAGCAAGGACCCTGTCTATTCCAAGACTTACCGCGGCTGCGCTTGACGGCAGGGCGGTTGAACGCCGGATCCTGAAGGAAAAAGGCATTCCGGATGAAGTCATCCCTACCCTGGTCAAGCCAGGAAGGATGTAACCGCAAAGCATTATCACCGCATTTGGCGAAAATATGTTGCGTGGTGCGAGGCCAGCAAGGCCCCGATGGAGGAATTTCAACTAGGTCGATTCCTGAATTTCCTGTAAACAGGAGTGTCTATGGGCCTAAAATTGGGGTCCATTAAGGTTCAAATTTCGGCCCTGTCAATTTTCTTCCAGAAAGAACTAGCTTCACTACCTGAAGTTCAGACGTCTGTAAAAGGGGTACTGCATATACAGCCTCCTTTTGTGCCTCCAGTGGCACCTTGGGATCTCAATGTAGTTTTGGGGTTCCTAAAGTCACATTGGTTTGAACCACTTAAATCTGTGGAGTTAAAATATCTCACATGGAAAGTGGTCATGTTGTTGGCCCTGGCATCGGCCAGGCACGTGTCAGAATTGGCGGGCTTTATCCTGTAAAAGCCCTTATCTGATCTTCCATTCAGACAGGGCGGAATTGAGGACTCGTCCTCATTTTCTCCCTAAGGTGGTTTCAGTGTTTCATCTGAACCAACCTATTGTGGTACCTGCGGCTACTAGTGACTTGGAGGACTCCAAGTTGTTGGACGTAGTCAGGGCCTTGCAAATATATGTTTCCAGGACGGCGGGAGTCAGGAAATCTGACTCGCTGTTTATCCTGTATGCACCCAACAAGCTGGGTGCTCCTGCTTCTAAGCAGACTATTGCTCGTTGGATTTGTAGTACAATTCAGCTTGCACATTCTGTGGCAGGCCTGCCACAGCCAAAATCTGTAAAAGCCCATTCCACAAGGAAGGTGGGCTCATCTTGGGCGGCTGCCCGAGGGGTCTCGGCGTTACAACTTTGCCGAGCAGCTACTTGGTCAGGGGCAAACACGTTTGCTAAATTCTACAAATTTGATACCCTGGCTGAGGAGGACCTGGAGTTCTCTCATTCGGTGCTGCAGAGTCATCCGCACTCTCCCGCCCGTTTGGGAGCTTTGGTATAATCCCCATGGTCCTTACGGAGTTCCCAGCATCCACTAGGACGTCAGAGAAAATAAGAATTTACTTACCGATAATTCTATTTCTCGTAGTCCGTAGTGGATGCTCGGCGCCCATCCCAAGTGCGGATTGTCTGCAATACTTGTACATAGTTTTTGTTACAAAAATCGGGTTATTATTGTTGTGAGCCATCTTTTCAGAGGCTCCTCTGTTATCATGCTGTTAACTGGGTTCAGATCACAGGTTGTACGGTGTGATTGGTGTGGCTGGTATGAGTCTTACCCGGGATTCAAAATCCTTCCTTATTGTGTACGCTCGTCCGGGCACAGTATCCTAACTGAGGCTTGGAGGAGGGTCATAGGGGGAGGAGCCAGTGCACACCAGGTAGTCCTAAAGCTTTTACTTTTGTGCCCAATCTCCTGCGGAGCCGCTAATCCCCATGGTCCTTACGGAGTTCCCAGCATCCACTACGGACTACGAGAAATAGAATTATCGGTAAGTAAATTCTTATTTTTTCTTTGTCATGTTAATTCATATATGCTCCCAGAACACAATCCTGTGACAAAATTGTGAGACTGCTTGGCTATGCTATAAACTGTTATAAATTGAAGCAGGTGGCATACTGCATGGACGTTGGGGTTTATTTATGTATTATTTATTAACAGTTTCTTATATAGCACAGCATATTCCGTTGCGCTTTACAACAACAACAACAACCGTAATAGAACAAAACTTGGTAAAAACAGACAGACATAGAGGTAGGAAGGCCCTGCTCATAAGCTTACAATCTATAGGGAAATAGGCATTGATACGCAAGGATAGATACTACCTATTTCATAATGGTCCATCAGATTGCTAGTTTCTGAATATGTTGTATGATATGATCACCCAGCAATGTTGGCCAAGGGTCAGGAGGGTGTGAGAGTAAAGAACGCAAGATATGTGATGTTATGTATACTGTACAGAAAGGATGTAATTAGATAGGGAAGCACTGAAGGTTATGTGGGTGGGTCTGGAATTTGATAGGCTTGTCTGAAGAGGTGAGTTTTCAGGGAACATATAAAGGTTTGGAAACTAGAGGTGAGACTTATTGTGCATGGGAGGGCATTCCACAGAGTAGGTGAAGCCCAGATAAAGTCCTGTAATTTTGAGTGTGAACAAGTAATACGTGTGGATGAGAGAAGCAGATCTTGTGCAGAGCGGAGACGTCGGGTAGGGAGATATTTTGAGATGAGTGAAGAGCTGTATGCTGGTGCAGTTTGGTTAATAGCCTTGTATGTAAGTAAAAGTATTTTATATTAAATACGGTAGAATTCCGGTAATCAATGGAGGGACTGACAGAGCGGATCTGCAGACGATGAACATCTAGCGAGGAAGATTAGCCTCGCACCTGCATTCAAAATGAATTGTAGTGGCGAGAGCCTATGTTTGGGAAGACCAGTCAGGAGGCTATTACAATAATCAATGCAGGAGATAATGAGAGCATGGATCAGAGTTTTTGCTGTGTCTTGTGTAAGATATGGTCGTATTTTTGATATGTTTCTTAGATTTTATGCAGGTTCGGCGCTAACTGCTCAGCAAAGGGATGCAGTGCAGGGAGGCACCAGGAAGGAGAGGCGCTGTGCTGAACAAATGTCCCTGCTGCTGCCGGCTGCTGCGCCTGTCACAGTCTACCACTGGCAGTGGCGCCGGCAGCATGAAGCCCCTTCTCCCCCTCCCCTGTCACAGACTCACAGAGTGCAGTGTGTGGACCTAAAAAGGGGTGGAGCTACACAGTAAAAATGAGCAGGGCTACACGGGGCCAGGCTGCAGCCTGCAACACAGGAGGATGAACTGCCAGACTTCCTTATGTAAGTGGCTGGAAAGAGAGAGAGAGTGTGTGTGTGTGTGTGTGTGTGTATAATGTGTGTGTATGTATACAGTATCTATATGTATGTGTGTGTATGTGCGACTGTGTACTGTATGCATGTAATATATGTACAGTATGTGTGTGTGTATGTGTATATGCGGTGTGTGTTTGTGTGACTGTGCGGCATAATGTGTGTAAGCGTCACTGCTACAGGGGCGTCTTGTATAACCATTACTGCTACAGGGGGCATTACGCGTAAGCGTCACTGCTACAGGGGCGTTACATGTGCAAGCATCACTGGTACTGGGGGCGTTACGTGGGCAAGCATCAGTGGTACAGGGGGCGTTATGTGTGTAAGCATCACTGGTACAGGGGGCGTTACATGTGCTAGCGTCACTGGTACAGAGGGCATTATGTGTGCAAGCATCACTGCTACAGGGGGCGTTACGTGTGTAGGTGTCACTACTACAGGGGGCGTTATGTGTGTAAGCATAACTGGTACAGGGGGCGTTACGTGTGTGTCACTGGTACAGGGGATGTTGTGTGTGTAAGCATCACTGCTACAGGGGGCATTACGTGTGCAAGCATCACTGGTACAGGGGGCATTACGTGTGCAAGCATCACTGCTACAGGGGGTGTTATGTGTGTAAGAGTCACTGGTACAGGGTGCGTTACGTGTGTAAGTGTCACTGCTACAGGGGGCGTTACGTGTGTGAGCGGCACTACTACAGGGAGCATTTTGTGTACAAACGTCACTGCTACAGGGGGAATTATATGTGCTGTCCCTTTGTAAAGTATGGGAGGGTGCAAATTTATAGTTTGCAGGGGGGCGCCGAACACCCTAGCACCAGCCCTGGATGTATGTAACATGATCTTGAGACAGATTGAATGTGGGGAACAAAGGACAGTTCAGAGTCAAGAATGACACCTAGACAACGAGCTTGTGGGGTAGGAATGATTCCTGAGTTATCAACAGTTATAGAGATATCAGGTTGGTAACTACTGTTGGCCGGTGGAAATATTATTAATTCTGTTTTGGAAATATTAAGTTTGAAGTGGAGAGATGTCATCCAAGATGAAATGGCAGAAAGGCATTCAGTGACACGGCCCAGTACAGATGATGGAGGATAGGTAGAATTGAGTATCATCTGCATACAGATGATACTGAAATCCGAAAGAGATGTCGTATAGATAGAGAAGAGCAGAGGACCTAAGACTGAGCCTTGCGGTACTCCAACTGAGAGAGGTAGCGGAGAGGAGGTGGAATCAGAGAAACAAACACTGAAGGAGCGATTAGATAAATAGGATGAGAACTAGAGATGTGCGCCGGAAATTTTTCGGGTTTTGTGTTTTGGTTTTGGATTCGGTTCCGCGGCCGTGTTTTTGATTCAGACGCGTTTTGGCAAAACCTCCCTGAAAATTTTTTGGCGGATTCGGGTGTGTTTTGGATTCGGGTGATTTTTTACAAAAAACCCTCAAAAACAGCTTAAATCATAGAATTTGGGGTAATTTTGATCCCATAGTATTATTAACCTCAATAACCATAATTTCCACTCATTTTCAGTCTATTCTGAACACCTCACACCTCACAATATTATTTTCAGTCCTAAAATTTGCACTGAGGTCGCTGGATGACTAAGCTAAGCGACCCAAGTGGCCGACACAAACACCTGGCCCATCTAGGAGTGGCACTGCAGTGTCAGACAGGATGACACTTCAAAAAATAGTCCCCAAACAGCACATGATGCAAAGAAAAAAAGAGGCGCAATGAGGTAGCTGTGTGACTAAGCTAAGCGACCCAAGTGGCCGACACAAACACCTTGCCCATCTAGGAGTGGCACTGCAGTGTCAGACAGGATGGCACTTCTAAAAAATAGTCCCCAAACAGCACATGATGCAAAGAAAAAAAGAGGCGCAATGAGGTAGCTGAGTGACTAAGCTAAGCGACCCAAGTGGCCGACACAAACACCTGGCCCATCTAGGAGTGGCACTGCAGTGTCAGACAGGATGGCAGATTTAAAAAATAGTCCCCAAACAGTACATGATGCAAAGAAAAAAAGAGGTGCACCAAGGTCGCTGGATGGCTAAGCTAAGCGACACAAGTGGCCGACACAAACACCTGGCCCATCTAGGAGTGGCACTGCACTGTCAGACAGGATGGCACTTCCAAAAATTGTCCCCAAACAGCACATGATGCAAAGAAAAATGAAAGAAAAAAGAGGTGCAAGATGGAATTGTCCTTGGGCCCTCCCACCCACCCTTATGTTGTATAAACAGAACATGCACACTTTAACAAACCCATCATTTCAGCGACAGGGTCTGCCACACGACTGTGACTGAAATGACTGGTTGGTTTGGGCCCCCACCAAAAAAAGAAGCAATCAATCTCTCCTTGCACGAACTGGCTCTACAGAGGCAAGATGTCCACCTCCTCCTCTTCCTCCGATTCCTCACCCCTTTCACTGTGTACATCCCCCTCCTCACAGATTATTAATTCGTCCCCACTGGAATCCACCATCTCAGGTCCCTGTGTACTTTCAGGAGGCAATTGCTGGTGAATGTCTCCACGGAGGAATTGATTATAATTCATTTTGATGAACATCATCTTCTCCACATTTTCTGGAAGTAACCTCGTACGCCGATTGCTGACAAGGTGAGCGGCTGCACTAAACACTCTTTCGGAGTACACACTGGAGGGGGGGCAACTTAGGTAAAATAAAGCCAGTTTATGCAAGGGCCTCCAAATTGCATCTTTTTCCTGCCAGTATACGTACGGACTGTCTGACATGCCTACTTGGATGCTGTCACTCATATAATCCTCCACCATTCTTTCAATGGTGACAGAATCATATGCAGTGACAGTAGACGACTCGTCAGTAATCATTGGCAGGTCCTTCAGTCCGGACCAGATGTCAGCACTTGCTCCTGACTGCCCTGCATCACCGCCAGCAGGTGGTTTTGGAAATTTTATCCTTTTCCTGGCAGCTCCAGTGGCGGTAGAAAATGAAGGAGGAGCTGTTGGCGGATCACGTTCCGTTTGACTTGACAATTGTCTCACCAGTAGGTCTTTGAACAACTGCAGACTTGTGTCTGCCGGAAAGAGAGATACAACATAGGCTTTAAACCTAGGATCGAGCACGGTGGCCAAAATGTAGTGCTCTGATTTCAACAGATTGACCACCCGTGAATCCTGGTTAAGTGAATGAAGGGCTCCATCCACAAGTCCCACATGCCTAGCGGAATCGCTCCGTTTTAGCTCCTTCTTCAATCTCTCCAGCTGCTTCTGCAAAAGCCTGATGAGGGGAATGACCTGACTTAGGCTGGCAGTGTCTGAACTGACTTCACGTGTGGCAAGATCAAAGGGTTGCAGAACCTAGCACAACTTTGAAATCATTCTCCACTGCGCTTGAGTCAGGTGCATTCCCCCTCCTTTGCCTATATCGTAGGCAGATGTATAGGCTTGAATGGCCTTTTGCTGCTCCTCCATCCTCTGAAGCATATAGAGGGTTGAATTCCACCTCGTTACCACCTCTTGCTTCAGATGATGGCAGGGCAGGTTCAGGACTGTTTGCTGGTGCTCCAGTCTTCACGGTGGCTGAATGCCGAAAGTGGCCCGCAATTCTTCGGGCCACCGACAGCATCTCTTGCACGCACCTGTCGATTTTTAAATAATTCTGCACCACCAAATTCAATGTATGTGCAAAACATGGGACGTGCTGGAATTTGCCCAGATGTAATGCACGCACAATATTGGTGGTGTTGTCCGATGTCACAAATCCCCAGGAGAGTCCAATTGGGGTAAGCCATTCTGCGATGATGTTCCTCAGTTTCCGTAAGAGGTTGTCAGCTGTGTGCCTGTTATGGAAAGCGGTGATACAAAGCGTAGCCTGCCTAGGAACGAGTTGGAATTTGCGAGATGCTGCTACTGGTGCCGCCGCTGCTGTTCTTGCTGCGGGAGGCAATACATCTACCCAGTGGGCTGTCACAGTCATATAGTCCTGAGTCTGCCCTGCTCCACTTGTCCACATGTCTGTGGTTAAGTGGACATTGGGTACAACTGCATTTTTTAGGACACTGGTGACTCTTTTTCTGACGTCTGTGTACATTTTCGGAATCGCCTGCCTAGAGAAATGGAACCTAGATGGTATTTGGCACCGGGGACACAGTACCTCAAAGTCTCTAGTTCCCTGTGAATTAACGGTGGATACCGGAAACATGTTTCTCACCACCCAGGCTGCCAAGGCCTGAGTTATCCGCTTTGCAGCAGGATGACTGCTGTGATATTTCATCTTCCTTGCAAAGGACTGTTGGACAGTCAATTCCTTACTGGAAGTAGTACAAGTGGTCTTCCGACTTCCCCTCTGGGATGATTGATCGACTCCCAGCAGCAACAACAGCAGCGCCAGCAGCAGTAGGCGTTACACTCAAGGATGCATCGGAGGAATCCCAGGCAGGAGAGGACTCGTCAGACTTGACAGTGACATGGCCTGCAGGACTATTGGCTTTCCTGTCTAAGGAGGAAATTGACACTGAGGGAGTTGGTGGTGTGGTTTGCAGGAGCTTGGTTACAAGAGGAAGGGATTTAGTGGTCAGTGGACTGCTTCCGCTGTCATCCAAAGTTTTTGAAGTTGTCACTGACTTCTGATGAATGCGGTCCAGGTGACGTATAAGGGAGGATGTTCCTAGGTGGTTAACGTCCTTACCCCTACTTATTACAGCTTGACAAAGGCAACACACGGCTTGACACCAGTTGTCCGCATTTCTGTTGAAATAATTCCACACCGAAGAGGTGATTTTTTTTGTATTTTGACCAGGCATGTCAATGGCCATATTCGTCCCACGGACAACAGGTGTCTCCCCGGGTGCCTGACTTAAACAAACCACCTCACCATCAGAATCCTCCTTCTCAATTTCCTCCCCAGCGCCAGCAACACCCATATCCTCATCCTGGTGTACTTCAACAGTGACATCTTCAATTTGACTATCAGGAACTGGAATGCGGGTGCTCCTTCCAGCACTTGCAGGAGGCGTGCAAATGGTGGAAGGCGCAACCTCTTCCCGTCCAGTGTTGGTAAGGTCAGGCATCGCAACCGACACAATTGGACTCTCCTTGGGGATTTGTGATTTAGAAGAACGCACAGTTCTTTGCTGTGCTTTTGCCATCTTAACTCTTTTAAGTTTTCTAGCAGGAGGATGAGTGCTTCCATCCTCAGGTGAAGCTGAACCACTAGCCATGAACATAGTCCAGGCCCTCAGCCATTCCTTGCCACTCCGTGTCGTAAAGGGCACATTGGCAAGTTTACGCTTCTCCTCAGACGATTTTGATTTAGAATTTTGGGTCATTTTACTGAGCTTTATTTTTTTGGATTTTATATGCTCTCTACTATGACATTGGGCATCGGCCTTGGCAGACGACATTGATGGCATTTCATCGTCTCGGCCATGACTAGTGGCAGCAGCTTCAGCACGAGGTGGAAGTAGATCTTGATCTTTCCCTATTTTACCCTCCACATTTTTGTTCTCCATTTTTTAATGTGTGGAATTATATGCCAGTAATATATCAATAGCAATGGCCTACTACTATATATACTGCGCACAACTAAAATGCACCACAGGTATGGATGGATAGTGTACTTGATGACACAGAGGTAGGTAGAGCAGTGGCCTTCTGAACCGTACTGCTATATATTATATACTGGTGGTCAGCAAACTGTGCAAAACTGAAATGCACCACAGGTATGGATGGATAGTATACTTGACGACACAGAGGTAGGTAGAGCAGTGGCCTACTGTTCCGTACTGCTATATATTATATACTGGTGGTCAGCAAACTGTGCAAAACTGAAATGCACCACAGGTATGGATGGATAGTATACTTGACGACACAGAGGTAGGTAGAGCAGTGGCCTACTGTACCGTACTGCTATATATTATATACTGGTGGTCAGCAAACTGTGCAAAACTGAAATGCACCACAGGTATGGATGGATAGTATACTTGACGACACAGAGGTAGGTAGAGCAGTGGACTACTGTACCGTACTGCTATATATATATAGTTATACTGGTGGTCAGCAAAATTCTGCACTGTCCTCCTACTATATACTACAATGCAGCACAGATATGGAGCGTTTTTCAGGCAGAGAACGTATAATACTGGTGGTCACTGGTCAGCAAAACTCTGCACTGTCCTCCTACTATATAATACTGCTGGTCCCCAGTCCCCACAATAAAGCAATTAGCACACCGAGCACAGATATTTGCAGCACACTGAGCACAGATATGGAGCATTTTTCAGGCAGAGAACGTATAATACTGGTGGTCACTGGTCAGCAAAACTCTGCACTGTCCTCCTACTATATAATACTGCTGGTCCCCAGTCCCCACAATAAAGCAATTAGCACACTGTGCACAGATATTTGCAGCACACTGAGCACAGATATGGAGCGTATTTCAGGCAGAGAACGTAGATATTTGCACTTGCAGCACACTGAGCACAGATATTTGCAGCACACTGAGCACAGATATTTGCAGCACACTGAACACAGATATTTGCAGCCCACTGAACATAGAAACTGAGAGGACGCCAGCCACGTCCTCTCACGATCATCTCCAATGCACGAGTGAAAAATGGCGGCGACGCGCGGCTCCTTATATAGAATACGAATCTCGCGAGAATCCGACCGCGGGATGATGACGTTCAGGCGCGCTCAGGTTAACCGAGCAAGGCGGGAGGATCCGAGTACCTCGGACCCGTGAAAAAAAAGGTGAAGTTCGGGCAGGTTCGGATCCCGAGGATCCGAACCCGCTCATTACTAATGAGAACCAAGAAAGGCTGTGTCCTTAAAACCTAGAGATTGCAGTGTTTGTATGAGAAGAGAGTGGTCAACAGTGTCAAAAGCAGCAAAGAGATCAAGGAGAATAAGTAGAGAGTAATGGCCTTTAGATTTAGCAGTGACCAAATCATGCACTACCTTAGTCAGTGCTGTCTCTGTGAAGTGTTGGGCACAAATTCCTGACTGAAATGGGTCCAGTAAGCTGTGTGAGTTAAGAAAGTGTGTGAGGCAAGTGTAGGTAAGTCTCTCAAGTAGCTTGGAGGGGCATGGGAGCTGAGAGATGGGATGGTAGTTTGAGAGAGAGTTAGGGTCAGAATTTTGATTAATCAGAATGAGAGTAATCACTGCATACTTATACAGAGAAGGAAAGATACCAGTAGACAGAGAGAGATTACAGATTTTAGTTAAGGTTGGGATGAGCACAGCAGACAGAGCTTTACTAATTTGTGAGGGTATAGAGTCAAGGGGAGAGGTAGTGGAGTAGGCAGATGAGAAGATTGCAGATACTTCATCTTTATTTGTGGGATCAAATGAAGAAAAGGTGTTAGAGGGTACAGGAAGGGAATCGAGCAGGTTACTGTCTGTGGAAGAGCATATCATTTCATTTTGGATCTTATCTATCTTGTCATTGAAATAGGAAGCAAGATTTTGCGCACTAATAGTGGCTGGTGGGTTGGTTGGGTGAGGGAGGGACAAGAAGTTATTTAAATGTATTAAAAAGTCACTTGGAGTTAGAGGCTTTAACAGAGATGAGAGATTGGAAATATGTTTGTTTGGCAGTGTCCAGAGCATTACAATAAGAGTGGTACACGGTTTTATATGTTAGGAAGTCACATGAACTACGAGATTTATGCCACTGGTGTTCTACTTTACGTGGTAGGTGTGTTGTGTATTTAGGAGTGCCATGGTTGACATCTAAGTCTATGTGGAGTGTGATGGGTAACCAGAGCCACTTCATCGAGTGCTGGTTCTAGAGTTTGGTTAAGGTGTGATACAGCAGTCTCAGGAGAGGTGAATGTATAAATTGGTGAGAGCAGTGGTTGCAGTGAGGTAGATAGTTGTTGAAAATCAATAGTGTTAATATTTCTGCGGGTTAGAGGAGGCTTGGTAGACTTCAGGGACATTGAGTTTGAAGTAATGGAGGAGAGCATTCAGGTGACAAGGTTGTGATCTGAGAGAGGGAAAGGAGTGTTAGTGAGTTCAGAGACAGAGCATAGTCTGGTGAAAACCATCTCAAGGCAGTGGCCCTCCTGATGAGTAGGGGAGTCAGTCCATTGGGAGAGGCCAAGAGAGGAGGTTAAAGAGAGTAGTTTGGAGGCATGGGGAGATTGTGAACTGTCAATAGAGATATTGAAATTGCCCATAATGATGGTGGAGATGTCAGAGGATAAAAAGTGAGGGAGCGAAGCAGAAAAATCTTCCAGAAACTTTGTGGGTTGCCCAGGTGGGTGATAGCTGCAACAAGCAGAGAGAAAGGGGTGAAAATCCTAATAGAATGTTCTTCAAATGATGTAATTGCGAGTGAAGGAACAGGTGGTAAAACTGTGTGTGTGTAGGATTTGGACAGTAATATTCCAACCCCACCTCCTTTACAGTTACCAGGCCGGGGGGGGGGGGGGGGTGAAGTGGAGGTCACCACGTGACAGTGCTGCAGAGGAGGCAGTGTCTGATTGTGTGAGCCATGTTTCTGTTATAGCTAGCATATTGAGGGTTTTTTTTTATGAAAAGGTCATGAATAGATGCTAATTTGTTGCAAATAGAGCATGTATTACATAAAGCACATTTTAGTGACTTGGAGGGAGATTGGAGACACGTGATATTTATAAGGTTTGTTGGATTTATATTCCATTGTGAATCAGCTGAATGTGAGTGTGGTATGTGGATGGAACTTGAATTAGCGGATATGTCACCAGCTAGTAGAAGCAGAAGAAGAAGAGAGAGATAGGTATAGTTGGGGGAGGTGTGTGATAGTTTCTTATGGTGATAGGTTGAGGATGTTACAGTTAGTGTACATAGGTTAAAAGCTCATGAGTGTTAATAAGAGGGGAGTGGATTAATGAGGCTGCAAAGTGTATAGAGCAATGAATAACAGGAATAGTGAAGGATGTTGCCATTTTATAGAGCATACCATGAAGTGCTTTTAGGAAAAATAGTTTGTGTTACATGGTGCTTTTTAAATGGAAGTATAGATAAATAGGTAAGTGCATAAGGAAAATGCAAGTTAAATGTTGGATCCCAGCTTGCGTCACCGGTCACAGTGCTGGGATCGCAGTTACTGAGACGTCTCCTGCATGTCCCTCCTAGAAATCAGAATGTGATAGCCTTTCTATAGGAGTGTACTTTGTTTCCACAGATGACCTAAAAGCACTAACCCCTAGGAGTAGTAGTGAAAGCGGGCATGGTAGTGGGGTGATGCTGGGGTGATGGTAGTGAAGGCAGGGTGGGGAGGGGGATATGTCTGGGTGCTGCTGGGTTGCTAGTAGTGATTGGGTATGGATGTGTCTGGGTGCTGCTAGGGTGCTTGTAGTGAATGTGGGAAAGGGTCTGTCTGGGTGCTGCTGGGGTGTTGGTAGTGAATGTGGGTTAGGGACAGTATGTGTCTGGGTGCTGCTAGGGTGCTTGTAGGGAATGTGGGAAAGGATGTGTCTTGGTGCTGCTAGGGTGCTTGTAGGGAATGTGGGAAAGGGTGTGTCTGGGTGCTGCTGGGTTGCTAGTAGTGAATGGGTATGGGTGTGTCTGAGTGCTGCTAGGGTGCTTGTAGGGAATGTGGGAAAGGGTGTGTCTGGATGCTGCTGGGTTGCTAGTAGTGAATGGGTATGGGTGTGTCAGAGTGCTGCTAGGGTGCTTGTGGGGAATGTGGGAAAGGGTCTGTCTGGGTGCTGCTGGGGTGTTGGTAGTGAATGTGGGTTAGGGACAGTATGTGTCTGAGTGCTGCTGGAATTTGGGTGTTGGAAGTGAATGTGAGCGGGGGAGCACCAATAACTATTTTGCCTCCGGGCTCCCCATATGACCTTACGACCCTGGGTTGGCCTACAATGTTTTATTGTAGAAAATGTAACTCTAATCCCAATTGTAAAGCACAACGGAATATGCTTTTGCTATATAAATAAATGTTAACAAATGATAATTAATAGTTCCCGTGACCTCGCCAATAAGTGCAGTAGAATGCATTTTCATTTACACTCTATCAGTACAGAATAATATGGCTTTATTTGCAATATTCTTTCATTACACACATTACTGGATTTATTGACACTTATTCTAAAGACACAGTTGATGAACCCTATGCTCACATACACAAATTAGTCACATTGGTTGTTTGGCAGACCACAGTAATTCCCTTGAAAACAAAGCACATTTGAAGTGAGTTGACTGATCATTTGAGTAACTTGATCCACATGGTGAACTCTGCAGCAGATGATCCCGCTGAAAGTAAAGCAAAGCCAGTCTTATTTGCTTTAGATTGCACAGCTGGCTGTCCTACTTATAACATCCTATTATGTAAGAAAAGAAGGGCGGTAGCTGCTGTATGCAGGGATAGCTGATACCTGTATTGTATTCTTTTACATCTGTTTAAGTCTAATGTCATTTGCAACTGACTAGCACTGTAACAGAGTGTGACTTCTCCGTGAATTGGATAGATGCAGTTTAAGGAAGAAGTGAAAACAGATCGCTTAAAACATCACAAGACACATGATGCTTACTGTCAAGTATTTGTTATATAAGATAAATCCACATGAATGTTTTTGGCAGTTTTGGTTACTTGGTACAAATATTACATTTTCACACATTCCTAATCTCGTTGTCATCCGTTACTTTTCTACACTTCTGTTTTTCTACCTTATTTTTGCTGTTATTGTAATAACTGCTGTTGTACATGTTTATATGAATGTACAGTGCTCATTGACAGTTGCCAAATAAAGTTAAGCAGAACACAGTTGAGTGCGCTATCAATAGCAGCCATAGGTATGCGCAGCTAATTTCAATAGGGGGTGCACCGCCGGAGGGGCATGTCTAGCACTGCTGGAGAGGCGTGTCTAGCACCGCCCAGGAACATGTCTAGCACAATTTTACAATCTCTCCTAATAATACAAGTAGATATAATACACCCCAGAGAAATAAAATGCAACATTATGCTGTGACCACTGGCCGGTACTGACTTTCCGCTACGGCATAACCCTGAGTCCTCACTGCTGCTGAACCCTATTGCTTATGATTACACTTCCCCAATCTATCCCTGTCCCAGTGGTGGAACTAGAGAGTGATGGGCCTAGGTGCATATATATCCCCCCCCCCCCACCCCACACACACTCCACCCCTTGCACCCACACCACCTGCACCCTGATTTTAAATGGCCACTCTGAAAAGAACGGGAGATTTAGGGGGCTGAACATTTGAGTTTTAACATAACATTAATAAAGTTTAAAATTTACACATGTCAAAGCTTTATCTGCCTCTTTCTATGCCATTAGACTGCACCTCTGCAGGACACCAGCATTTGTCACACATGTCCCCATGCTCACCAGCTACTGACAGTAGTGCCCCTTATTCAATTATGCCACACAGTATGAGTCAAAATGCATATTCTGCCAAACAGTATAAGCCGATATTCACATTATGCCACACAGTATGAGCCAAAATTTACATTATGCCTCACAGTATGAGACAAATTCACATTATGCCACACAGTATAAGGCAAATTCACATTATGCCATGCGGTATGAGCCAAATTCACATTACGCCACACAGCATGAGCTACATTCACATTACACTACACTACACAGTATGAGCCAAATTCACATTACGCCACACAGTATGAGCCAAAATCATATTACGCCACACAGCATGAGATCAATTCATATTACGCTACACAGTATGAGCCAAATTCACATTACGCCACACAGTATGAGCCAAAATCATATTACGCCACACAGCATGAGATCAATTCATATTACGCTACACAGTATGAGCTAAATTCATATTACGCCACACAGTATGAGCAGAAATTCATATTACGCCACACAGAATGAGCCGAATTCATATCAAGCCACACAATATGAGCCGATATTCACATTACGCCACACAGTATGAGCCGAATTCACATTATGCCACAAGATTAGAGATGAGCGGGTTCGGTTCGTCAAGATACGAACCCCCTCGAACTTCACCTATTTTACACGGTTCCGAGGCAGCCTCGGATCTTCCCGCCTTGCTCGGTTAACCCGAGCGCGCCCGAACATCATCATCCCGCTGTCGGATTCTCGCGAGATTCGTATTCTATATAAGGAGCCGCGCGTCGCCGCCATTTTCACTCGTGCATTGGAGATGATAGCGAGAGGATGTGGCTGCGTTCTCTCAGTTTCTGTGTTCAGTGTGCTGCAAATATCTGTGCTCAGTGTGCTGCAAATATCTACGTTCTCTGCCTGAAAAACGCTCCATATCTGTGCTGCATTGTAGTATATAGTAGGAGGACAGTGCAGAATTTTGCTGACCACCAGTATATATATATATAACAGTACGGTACAGTAGTCCATTGCTCTACCTCTGTGTCGTCAAGTATACTATCCATCCATACCTGTGCTGCATTGTAGTTGTGCACAGCATATAGTAGGAGGACAGTGCAGAATTTTTCTGACCACCAGTATATATATATAGCAGTACGGTACAGTAGTCAATTGCTCTACATCTGTGTCGTCAAGTATACTATCCATCCATACCTGTGCTGCATTTTAGTTGTGCGCAGTATATAGTAGGAGGACAGTGCAGAATTTTGCTGACCACCAGTATATATATAGCAGTACGGTACAGTAGTCCATTGCTCTACCTCTGTGTCGTGAAGTATACTATCCATCCATACCTGTGCTGCATTTCAGTTGTGCGCAGTATATAGTAGGAGGACAGTGCAGAATTTTGCTGACCACCAGTATATATATAGCAGTACGGTACAGTAGTCCATTGCTCTACCTCTGTGTCGTCAAGTATACTATCCATCCATACCTGTGCTGCATTTTAGTTGTGCGCAGTATATAGTAGGAGGACAGTGCAGAATTTTGCTGACCACCAGTATATATATAGCAGTACGGTACAGTAGTCCATTGCTCTACCTCTGTGTCGTGAAGTATACTATCCATCCATACCTGTGCTGCATTGTAGTTGTGCGCAGTATATAGTAGGAGGACAGTGCAGAATTTTGCTGACCACCAGTATATATATAGCAGTACGGTACAGTAGTCCATTGCTCTACCTCTGTGTCGTCAAGTATACAATCAATCCATACCTGTGCTGCATTTTAGTTGTGCGCAGTATATAGTAGGAGGACAGTGCAGAATTTTGCTGACCACCAGTATATATATAGCAGTACAGTACAGTAGTCCATTTCTCTACCTCTGTGTCTTCAAGTATACTATCCATCCATACCTGTGCTGCATTGTAGTTGTGCGCAGTATATAGTAGGAGGACAGTGCAGAATTTTGCTGACCACCAGTATATATATAACAGTACAGTACAGTAGTCCATTGCTCTACCTCTGTGTCGTCAAGTATACTATCCATCCATACCTGTGCTGCATTTTAGTTGTGCACAGTATATAGTAGGAGGACAGTGCAGAATTTTGCTGACCCCCAGTATATATATATATAGCAGTATGGTACAGTAGTCCATTGCTCTACCTCTGTGTCGTCAAGTATACTATCCATCCATACCTGTGCTGCATTGTAGTTGTGCGCAGTATATAGTAGGAGGACAGTGCAGAATTTTGCTTACCACCAGTATATATATAGCAGTACGGTACAGTAGTCCATTGCTCTACCTCTGTGTCGTCAAATATACTATCCATCCATACCTGTGCTGCATTGTAGTTGTGCGCAGTATATAGTAGGAGGACAGTGCAGAATTTTGCTGACCACCAGTATATGTATAGCAGTACGGTACAGTAGTCCATTGCTCTACCTCTGTGACGTCAAGTATACTATCCATCCATACCTGTGCTGCATTGTAGCTGTGCACAGTATATAGTAGGAGGACAGTGCAGAATTTTGCTGACCACCAGTATATATATAGCAGTACAGTACAGTAGTCCATTGCTCTACGTCTGTGTCGTCAAGTATACTATCCATCCATACCTGTGCTGCATGTTAGTTGTGCACAGTATATAGTAGGAGGACAGTGTAGAATTTTGCTGACCACCAGTATATATATAGCAGTACGGTACAGTAGTCCATTGCTCTACCTCTGTGTCATCAAGTATACTATCCATCCATACCTGTGCTGCATTTTAGTTGTGCGCAGTATATAGTAGGAGGACAGTGCAGAATTTTGCTGACCACCAGTATATATATAGCAGTACGGTACAGTAGTCCATTGCTCTACCTCTGTGTCGCCAGGTATACTATCCATCCATACCTGTGCTGCATTGTAGTTGTGCGCAGTATATAGTAGGAGGACAGTGCAGAATTTTGCTTACCACCAGTATATATATAGCAGTACGTTACAGTAGTCCATTGCTCTACCTCTGTGTCGTCAAATATACTATCCATCCATACCTGTGCTGCATTGCAGTTGTGCGCAGTATATAGTAGGAGGACAGTGCAGAATTTTGCTGACCACCAGTATATATATATATAGCAGTATGGTACAGTAGGCCATTGCTATTGATATATTACTGGCATATAATTCCACACATTAAAAAATGGAGAACAAAAATGTGGAGGGTAAAATAGGGAAAGATCAAGATCCACTTCCACCTCGTGCTGAAGCTGCTGCCACTAGTCATGGCCAAGATGATGAAATGCCATCAACGTCATCTGCCAAGGCCGATGCCCAATGTCATAGTAGAGAGCATGTAAAATCCAAAAAACAAAAGTTCAGTAAAATGACCCAAAAATCAAAATTGAAAGCATCTGATGAGAAGCGTAAACTTGCCAATATGCCATTTACGACACGGAGTGGCAAGGAACAGCTGAGGCCCTGGCCTATGTTCATGGCTAGTGGTTCAGTTTTACACGAGGATGGAAGCACTCATCCTCTCGCTAGAAAAATGAAAAGACTTAAGCTGGCAAAAGCACAGCATAGAACTGTGCGTTCTTCTAAATCACAAATCCCCAAGGAGAGTCCAATTGTGTCGTTTGCGATGCCTGACCTTCCCAACACTGGACGGGAAGAGGTGGCGCCTTCCACCATTTGCACGCCCCCTGCAAGTGCTGGAAGGAGCACCCGCAGTCCAGTTCCTGATAGTCAAATTGATGTCACTGTTGAAGTACACCAGGATGAGGATATGGGTGTTGCTGGCGCTGGGGAGGAAATTGACAAGGAGGATTCTGATGGTGAGGTGGTTTGTTTAAGTCAGGCACCCGGGGAGACACCTGTTGTCTGTGGGACGAATGTGGCCATTGACATGCCTGGTCAAATTACAAAAAAAATCACCTCTTCGGTGTGGAATTATTTTAACAGAAATGCTGACAGCAGGTGTCAAGCCGTGTGTTGCCTTTGTCAAGCTGTAATAAGTAGGGGTAAGGACGTTAACCACCTAGGAACATCCTCCCTTATACGTCACCTGGAGCGCATTCATCAGAAGTCATTGACAAGTTCAAAAACTATCGGTGATAGCGGAAGCAGTCCACTGACAACTGCATCCCTTCCTCTTGTAACCAAGCTCCTGCAAACCACACCACCAACTCCCTCAGTGTCAATTTCCTCCTTAGACAGGAAAGCCAATAGTCCTGCAGGCCATGTCACTGGCAAGTCTGACGAGGCCTTTTCCTGACTGGGATTCCTCCGATGCATCCTTGAGTGTAACGCCTACTGCTGCTGGCGCTGCTGTTGTTGCTGCTGGGAGTCAATCGTCATCCCAGAGGGGAAGTCGGAAGACCACCTGTACTACTTCCAGTAAGCAATTGACTGTCCAATAGTCCTTTGCGAGGAAGATGAAATATCACAGCAGTCATCCTGCTGCAAAGCGGATAACTCAGGCCTTGGCAGCTGCGGTATTGTTAAACGTGTGTCCGGTATCCACCGTTAATTCACAGGGAATTAGACAATTGATTGAGGTACTGTGTTCCCGGTACCAAATACCATCTAAGTTCCATTTCTGTAGGCAGGCGATACCGAGAATGTACACAGACCTCAGAAAAACCAGTGTCCTAAAAAATGCAGTTGTACCCAATGTCCACTTAACCACTGACATGTGGACAAGTGGAGCAGGGCAGACTGAGGACTATATGACTGTGACAGCCCACTGGGTAGATGTATTGCCTCCCGCAGCAAGAACAGCAGCGGCGGCACCAGTAGCAGCATATCGCAAACGCCAAGTCGTTCCTAGGCAGGCTACGCTTTGTATCACCGCTTTCCATAAGAGGCACACAGCTGACAACCTCTTACGGAAACTGAGGAACATCATCGCAGAATGGCTTACCCCAATCGGACTCTCCTGGGGATTTGTGATATCGGACAACGCCACCAATATTGTGCGTGCATTACATGTGGGCAAATTCCAGCACGTCCCATGTTTTGCACAAACATTGAATTTGGTGGTGCAGAATTTTTTTTAAACCGGCAGGGGCATGCAAGAGATGCTGTCGGTGGCCTGAAGAATTGCGGGCCACTTTCGGCATTCAGTCACCGCGTGCTGAAGACTGGAGCACCAGCAAACACTCCTGAACCTGCCCCACCATCATCTGAAGCAAGAGGTGGTAACGAGGTGGAATTCAACCCTCTATATGCTTCAGAGGATGGAGGAGCAGCAAAAGGCCATTCAAGCCTATACATCTGCCTACCAGTGGCGTAAGTTCGTCCCAGTTGCCCGGAGGCAAGATAAATATTGGTGCCCCCCTATTTCCTATATTAAGATAAATGTGTGTGTGTGTGTAGTGTTCTGAAAAAAATGTATATACTGTATTTATACATTTAATTGTCTTTTATTTTAAATCACACATTTCTTAGCAGGATTAGGACCCATGATCTGTTACACTAACAGCAGACACTTTACTGATGGCGTTATTTGCTCCTGTAGAGGAAGCATGAGAATTCTAACTATATGAAGTTACGTGTGATTGTCAGAGAAGTATCTTCATATAGTTAACATTCTCATATTTCCTATACAGGAGCAAACAGCTTCATCAGTAAGGTGTCTGCTTCCAGTGTAATAGGTTGTGGTTTCTAATCCTGGGTGTGACACTTGTAAAATGTGTATATTCAGTATAATAAAGAGGGTGTGATTTGTAAGGTGCAGGGACCAGTGAGGAAGTCGGTCACTGAAAAGACAGTGGCAGCTATCAATTAACTTAATTAAATGGTGTCACAGAATGGGAGGAGAGGTGCCCCCTTCAGAGCCGGAGCCCGGCGGCAGATGACTCCGTTGCCTCCCAGAGTTCTGCCTCTGCTGCCTACGATATAGGCAAAGGAGGGGGAATGCACCTGACTCAAGCGCAGTGGAGAATGATTTCAACGTTGTGCAAGGTTCTGCAACCCTTTGAACTTGCCACAAGTGAAGTCAGTTCAGACACTGCCAGCCTGAGTCAGGTCATTCCCCTCATCAGGCTTTTGCAGAAGCAGCTGGAGACATTGAAGGAGGAGCTAAAACAGAGCGATTCCGCTAGGCATGTGGGACTTGTGGATGGAGCCCTTCATTCGCTTAACCAGGATTCACGGGTGGTCAATCTGTTGAAATCAGAGCACTACATTTTGGCCACCGTGCTCGATCCTAGGTTTAAAGCCTACGTTGTATCTCTCTTTCCAGCAGACACAAGTCTGCAGAGGTGCAAAGACCTGCTGGTGAGACACTTGTCAAGTCAAGCGGAACCGCTGGCGGTGATGCAGGGCAGTCTGAAGAGAGTGCTGACATCTGGTGCGGACTGAAGGACCTGCCAACGATTACTGACATGTCATCTACTGTCACTGCATATGATTCTGTCACTATTGAAAGAATGGTGGAGGATTATATGAGTGACCGCATCCAAGTAGGCACGTCAGACAGTCCATACGTATACTGGCAGGAAATATAGGCAATTTGGAGGCCCTTGCACAAACTGGCTTTATTTTACCTAAGTTGCCCCCCCTCCAGTGTGTATTCCGAAAGAATGTTTAGTGCAGCCGCTCACCTTGTCAGCAATCGGCGTACGAGGTTACTTCCAGAAAATGTGGAGAAGATGATGTTCATCAAAATGAATTATAATCAATTCCTCCGTGGAGACATTCACCAGCAATTGCCTCCAGAAAGTACACAGGGACCTGAGATGGTGGATTCCAGTGGGGACGAATTAATAATCTGTGAGGAGGGGGATGTACACAGTGAAAGGGGTGAGGAATCAGAGGATGAGGAGGAGGTGGACATCTTGCCTCTGTATAGCCAGTTTGTGCAAGGAGAGATTGATTGCTTCTTTTTTGGTGGGGGCCCAAACCAACCAGTAATTTCAGTCACAGTCGTGTGGCAGACGCTGTCGCTGAAATGATGGGTTTGTTAAAGTGTGCATGTCCTGTTTATACAACATAAGGGTCGGTGGGAGGGCCCAAGGACAATTCCATCTTGCACCTCTTTTTTCTTTCATTTTTCTTTGCATCATGTGCTGTTTGGGGACTATTTTTTTGAAGTGCCATCCTGCCTGACACTGCAGTGCCACTCCTAGATGGGCCAGGTGTTTGTGTCGGCCACTTGGGTCGCTTAGCTTAGCCATCCAGCGACCTTGGTGCACCTCTTTTTTACTTTGCATCATGTGCTGAGGACTATCTTTTGAAGTGCCATCCTGTCTGACACTGCAGTGCCACTCCTAGATGGGCCAGGTGTTTGTGTCGGCCACTTGGGTCGCTTGGCTTAGCCATCCAGCGACCTTGGTGCACCTCTTTTTTTCTTTGCATCATGTGCTGTTTGGGGACTATTTTTTGAAGTGTCATCCTGTCTGACACTGCAGTGCCACTCCTAGATGGGCCAGGTGTTTGTGTCGGCTACTTGGGTCGCTTAGCTTAGTCATCCAGCGACCTCGGTGCAAATTTTAGGACTAAAAATAATATTGTGAGGTGTGAGGTGTTCAGAATAGACTGGAAATGAGTGGAAATTATGGTTATTGAGGTTAATAATACTATGGGATCAAAATGACTCCCAAATTCTATGTTTTTGAGGGGTTTTTGAAAAAAAACACCCGAATCCAAAACACACCCGAATCAGACAAAAAAATTTCAGGGAGGTTTTGCCAAAACGCGTCCGAATCCAAAACACGTCCGCGGAACCGAATCCAAAACCAAAACACAAAACCCGAAAAATTCCGGTGCACATCACTACACAAGATATGAGTCAAATTACATTATGCCACATAGTTCTGTACATGAATAGGTCCTTAAGTGACCCTATAATTATTATCAGCAAGACAAGCTGCAAATCCGAAGCTGTGTGATCACTGTGCAAGCAAGCACCCTCCATAATCCATAGTCACCAAACTTGTAATTATACAATACCTAGTGGACAATATATACTGTACATATGTGCTTCACTGCCATTGCCACTGCCATATTTATATATACACAGTATAAATATATATACATATATATATATATATATATATATATATATATATATAGCTTATCTATATATTCATATTTTTAATATATATATATATATATATATATTATATCTATCACAGGTCGACAGAAAAATTGATGTGGGAAGGAATAGATACATGAAACATAAATATGATTTTTATATATATATATATATATATATATATATAGTATATATACTGTAGATAGATACAGTAGATATAAAATGTGCACACACATCCGTATATACATGCACAAATATATATACACAAATACATGTATGTACAGTATATGTACATGTGTATATATTACATATATTACACATGTATTATATTATACACTGATAAGGTACATTATATTTATTAATTAATTGCTTCTTGATTCTGCAGCAGCAGCAGCACCACCACCAGTGTAGCAGAGTCACTTCACACTGACTGCTGCACCACACATCGGGGGTCATTCCGAGTTGTTCGGTCGTTGACGATTTTCGCTATACTGTGATTAGTCGCTTACTGCGCATGCGCAAGGTTCTCAGAGCGCATGCGCTTAGTTATTTTACACAAAAGTTAGGTATTTTACTCACGGCATAACAAAGCTTTTTCATCACTGCGCTGATCGGAGTGTGATTGACAGGAAGTGGGTGTTTCTGGGCGGAAACTGTCCGTTTTATGGGAGTGTGCGGAAAAACACAGGCGTTCGAGTAGCAAAACGCAGGAGTGGCTGGAGAAACGGGGGAGTGGTTGGGCAAACGCTGGGTGTGTTTGTGACGTCAAATCAGGAACGAAAAGGACTGAGCTGGTCGCAATGGCTGAGTAAGTCTGGAGCTACTCAGAAACTGCTAAGAAATTTCTATTTGCAATTCTGCTAATCTTTCGTTCACAATTCTGCTAAGCTAAGATACACTCCCAGAGGGCGGCGGCTTAGCGTGTGCAATGCTGCTAAAAGCAGCTAGCGAGCGAACAACTTGGAATCACCCCCATCACTCAATCCCCAGTCCACCCGCACCAGGCACCCCCCGTGTGCCTATGATAGCAGCTGTTATAGGGGTCGGTTATCTCCCCTGATAATATGGAAATATAGTGAAAAGTAATGTGTACCAGCGCTGGCTGTTTAGGAAATATTGCGTTATATTTAAAAGTGAATAAATTATTCCAGGATGGTGGGTGATAAAATAATTAATATAATAGATTTAATGAACACAATCAATATAAAACATAAAAAAACATTTATAATATAGTCACAGTGCTATTTAGTGAAGCAAATTCATAAAGTAGATGACACATTCATTTGACTCCTTATTAATAGCAATATCATGCCACGACATTCTCTGGAATCGAGTCCACAATTAGTAGTCAGAGGTGAATGATGGTAGGAGTCCAAATGATATTAATCGTGTCCACCAGTCTTGTGTTAGCCGTATCCTCCATGCTCAAAAGGGGTCATTCCGAGTTGATCGCTAGCTGCTTTCGTTCGCTGCGCAGCGATCAGGCAAAAAAACGTCACTTCTGCGCATGCATATGCGGCTCAATGCGCATGCACGTCATACTATTACAACGAACGATGTAGTTTCACACAAGGTCTAGCAAAGCTTTTCAATCGCACCACTAGCCGCAGAGTGATTGACAGGAGTTTCTGGGTGTCAACTGACTGTTTTCAGGGAGTGTTCGAAAAAACGCAGGCGTGCCAGGAAAAACGCAGGCGTGGCTGGGCGAACGCAGGGCGTGTTTGTGATGTCAAAACAGGAACTGAACAGTCTGAAGTGATCGCAAGCGCTGAGTAGGTCTGCAGCTACACTGAAACTGCACAAAATAATTTTGTAGCCGCTCTGCGATCCTTTCGTTCGCACTTCTGCTAAACTAAAATACACTCCCAGTGGGAGGCGGCATAGCGTTTGCACGGCTGCTAAAAACTGCTAGCGAGCGAACAACTCGGAATGACCACCAATGTCTTTTACTGGTGCAAACAACCCATCCTCTTCTGGAGCATGTGCTGGAGTGTGGCTCTGGGTCTGTATATATTAGAGATGTGCAGCGGGCATTTTTTGGGCTTTTTGATTTGGTTTTGGATTCGGTTCCGCGGTCGTGTTTTGGATTCGGACGCGTTTTGGCAAAACCACCCTTTCGAATTTTTGTCTGATTCGGATGCGTTTTGGATTCGGGTGGTTTTTTTTCAAAAAACCCGTCAAAAACAGCTTAAATCATAGAATTTGGGGGTTATTTTGATCCTATAGTATTATTAACCTCAATAACCATAATTTCCACTTATTTCCAGTCTATTCCTCACACCTCACACCTCACAAGGGCCCTTATTCCGAGTTGTTCGCTCGTTGCCAACTTTCGCTATGCTGCGATTTGTTGCAAAATGCGCATGCGCAAGGCACGCAGGGCGCATGCGCTTAGTTATTTAACTAAAAACTTAGTATATTTGCTGTGGATCCGGCGGCGCTTTTCAGTCGCTCTGCTGATCGGTGAGTGATTGACAGAAAAGGGGCGTTTCTGGGTGGTAACTGTGCGTTTTCCAGGAGTGTGCTAAAAAACGCAGGCGTGTCAGGGAAAAATGCGGGAGTGTCTGGAGAAATGGGTGAGTGGCTGGCCGAACGCAGGGCATGTTTGTGACTTCAAACCAGGAACTAAACGGACTGAGCAGATCGCAATCTGTGAGTAGGTCTGGAGCTACTCAGAAACTGCAAGGAATTATTTATTAGCAGTTCTGCTAATCTTTCGTTTGCTATTCTGCTAAGCTAAAATACACTCCCAGAGGGTGGCGGCCTAGCGTGTGCAATGCTGCTAAAAGCAGCTAACTAGCGAGCGAACAACTCGGAATGAGGGCCCATATTAGTTTTAGTCCTAAAATTTGCACCGAGGTCGCTGGATGACTAAACTAAGCGACCCAAGTGGGTGGCACAAACACCTGGCCCATCTAGGAGTGGCACTGCAGTGTCAGACAGGATGCACTTAAAAAAATAGTCCCCAAACAGCACATGATACAAAGATAAATAAAAAAAAAGAGGTGCAAGATGGAATTGTCCTTGGGCCCTCCCACCCACCCATATGTTGTATAAACAGGACATGCACACTTTAACAAACCCCTCATTTCAGCGACAGGGTCTGCCACACAACTGTGGCTGAAATGACTGGTTGGTTTGGGCCCCCACCAAAAAAGAAGCAATCAATCTCTCCTTGCACAAACTGGCTATACAGAGGCAAGATGTCCACCTCAACCTCATCCCCCGATTCCTCACCCCTTTCACTGTGTACATCCTCCTCCTCACAGAGTATTAATTTGTCCCCACTGGAATCCACCATCACAGGTCCCTCTGTACTTTCTGGAGGAAATTGCTGGTAAATGTCTCCACAGAGGAATTTCTTATAATTCATTTTGATGAACATCATCTTCTCCACATTTTCTGGAAGTAACCTCCTACGCCGATCGCTGACAAGGTGACCGGCTGCACTAAACACTCTTTCGGAGTACACACTGGAGGGGGGGCAACTTAGGTAAAATAAAGCCAGTTTATGCAAGGGTCTTCAAATTGCATCTTTTTCCTGCCAGTATACGTACGGACTGTCTGACATGCCTACTTGGATGCTGTCACTCATATAATCCTCCACCATTCTTTCAATGGTGACAGAATCATATGCAGTGACAGTAGACGACTCGTCAGTAATCATTGGCAGGTCCTTCAGTCCGGACCAGATGTCAGCACTTGCTCCTGACTGCCCTGCATCACCGCCAGCAGGTGGTTTTGGAAATTTTATCCTTTTCCTGGCAGCTCCAGTGGCGGTAGAAAATGAAGGAGGAGCTGTTGGCGGGTCACGTTCCGTTTGACTTGACAATTGTCTCACCAGTAGGTCTTTGAACAACTGCAGACTTGTGTCTGCCGGAAAGAGAGATACAACATAGGCTTTAAACCTAGGATCGAGCACGGTGGCCAAAATGTAGTGCTCTGATTTCAACAGATTGACCACCCGTGAATCCTGGTTAAGTGAATGAAGGGCTCCATCCACAAGTCCCACATGCCTAGCGGAATCGCTCCGTTTTAGCTCCTTCTTCAATCTCTCCAGCTGCTTCTGCAAAAGCCTGATGAGGGGAATGACCTGACTTAGGCTGGCAGTGTCTGAACTGACTTCATGTGTGGCAAGTTCAAAGGGTTGGAGAACCTTGCACAACATGGAAATCATTCTCCACTGCGCTTGAGTCAGGTGCATTCCCCCTCCTTTGCCTATATCGTAGACAGATGTATAGGCTTGAATGGCCTTTTGCTGCTCCTCCATGCTCTGAAGCATATAGAGGGTTGAATTCCACCTCGTTACCACCTCTTGCTTCAGCTGATGGCAGGGCATGTTTATGAGTGTTTGCTGGTGCTCCAGTCTTCGTCACGCGGTGGCTGAATGCCGAAAGTGGCCCGCAATTCTTCGGGCCACCGACAGCATCTTCTGCACGCCCCTGTCATTTTTAAAAAAATTCTGCACCACCAAATTAATTGTATGTGCAAAACATGGGACGTGCTGGAATTTGCCCACATGTAATGCACGCACAATATTGGTGGCATTGTCTGATATCTCAAGTCTCCAGGAGAGTCCAATTGGGGTAAACCAATCTGCGATGATGTTCCTCAGTGTTCGTAAGAGGTTGTCAGCTGTGTGCCTCTTATGGAAAGCGGTGATACAAAGCGTAGCCTGCCTAGGAATGAGTTGACGTTTGCGAGATGCTGCTACTGGTGCCGCCGCTGTTGTTGCTGCGGGAGGCAATACATCTACCCAGTGGGCTGTCACAGTCATATAGTCCTTAGTCTGCCCTGCTCCACTTGTCCACATGTCCGTGGTTAAGTGGACATTGGGTACAACTGCATTTTTTAGGACACTGGTGACTCTTTTTCTGACGTCTGTGTACATTCTCGGTATCGCCTGCTTAGAGAAGTGGAACCTAGATGGGATTTGGTACAGGGGACACACTACCTCAAGCAATTCTCTAAGTCCCTGTGAACTAACGGTGGATACCAGACACAAGTCTAACACCAACATAGTTGTCAAGGCCTGAGTGATCCGCTTTGCAACAGGATGACTGCTGTGCTATTTCATCTTCCTCGTAAAGGACTGTTGGACAGTCACTTGCTTACTGGAAGTAGTACAAGTGGTCTTCCGACTTCCCCTCTGGGATGACGATCGACTCCCAGCAGCAACAACAGCAGCAACAGCAGCAGTAGGCATTCCACTCAAGGATCCATCGGAGTAATCCCAGTTAGGAGAGGACTCGTCAGACTTGCCAGTGACATGGCCTGCAGGACTATTGGCGTTCCTGTCCAAGGAGGAAATTGACATTGAGGGAGTTGGTGGTGTGGTTTGCAGGAGCTTGGGTACAAGAGGAAGAAGGAGTTTAGTTGTCCGCTGTCACCCAAAGTTTTTGAACTTCTCAATGACTTCTGATGAATGCGCTCCAGGTGACGTATAAGGGAGAATGTTCCTAGGTGGTTAACGTCCTTACCCCTACTTATTACAGCTTGACAAAGGCAACACACGGCTTGACACCAGTTGTCCGCATTTATGTTAAAATAATTCCACACCGAAGAGGTGATTTTTTTGTATTTTGACCAGGCATGTCAATGGCCTAATTCATCCCATGGATAACAGGTGTCTCCCCGGGTGCCTGACTTAAACAAACCACCTCACCATCAGAATCCTCCTTGTCAATTTCCTCCTCAGCGCCAGCAACACCCATACACCCAACACCCAACCTCATCTTGGTGTACTTCAACAGTAACATCTTCAATTTGAATATCAGGAACTGGACTGTGGGTGCTCCTTACAGAACTTGCTGGGGGCGTGCAAATGGTGGAAAGAGCCACCTGTTCCCGTCGAGTGTTGGGAAGGTCAGGCATCGCACCCGCCGACACATTTGGACTCTCCTTGGGGATTTGTGATTTAGAACGCACAATTATTTGCTGTGCTTTTGCCAGCTTAACTCTTTTAATTTTTCTAGCGGGAGGATGAGTGCTTCCATCCTCAGCTGAATCTGAACCACTAGCCATGAACATAGGCCAGGGCCTCAGCCGTTCCTTGCCACTCCGTGTCGTAAATGGCATATTGGCAAGTTTACGCTTCTCCTCAGTTGATTTTAATTTTGATTTTTGGGTCAATTTACTGAACTTTTGCTTTTTGGATTTTACATGCTCTCTACTATGACATTGGGCATCGGCCTTGGCAGACGACGTTGATGGCATTTCATCGTCTCTGCCATGACTAGTGGCAGCAGCTTCAGCACGAGGTGGAAGTGGATCTTTCCCTATTTTACCCTCCACATTTTTATTCTCCATTTTTTAATGTGTGGAATTAGATACCACTAGATAGATACCAGATACTGCTTTGACTGGAATGATGATGACCTATGCACAGTGACAGGACACTACCACAGCACCCTACATTAGCAAAAGACACTGGACTATTAGTAATGTACTGTAGTATACTGAGCACCACAATCCAGCACAAGACAATGAGCAGTGATACTGAGCACTGATGAGGATGATACTGAGAACTGACACTGAGCAGCAAGATGCAGCCCTGGACTATTTGTAATGTACCAGGGACGTGCAGTCAGGGGAAGCAGGGGAGGCAGTGCCTCCCATGTCATTTTCCCCTGTCATTAATGATTACAATAATATAAAGAAAATACTTATGACACATATTCTGTGTCCTAAGTATATGCTTTATATTATTGTAATGATTTGAACATTTTAAAACAGGTTGAAATTTGTTTTGGAGGCACTGAGAGCGGTGCCTCCTGCGGATAATGCTAAAGGGCCGTAAGTGGGGGGCGGGCAGGGGTGGCGGCCAAGGAGAGGGCTGTAAAAGCCCATTACAAAAAGCATGATAAGCGGCACCAGTGTGAGTGCCTCAGTGACAGGGGCGTGCTTTCAGCACATATGAAAGCACGCCCCTGTCACTGCTGCATATATGATTGGGCACCAGAATTTAAGCCCACTCTGTGGACCAGCCTACCGATCACCGATCATCCCCTGCCTGCGGCTTTTCTCCCAACTCTCCATTCCTCCGGCCAGCCAGACCCTCTGCACTTGTTGATGTGAGACCGTGGTGGCCTCTGCTCCCCTGACCTCCCTGACTACATGGCTGCTGAATTCACCCCCCCCCCGCTCAGCGCCGCTCATCACTCCCTCCCCACCGGCGCCGCTCATCACCGCCCCCCCCCCCCCCCGCTCATCACCCCCGTCCCCTCCACCACCGCCCATCACCGCCCCCCCCCCCGCTCATCACCCTCTTCTCTCTGCTCATCACCCCCAGCCCCCATCCCCGCCACCGCCGCTCATCACCGCCGCTTACTACTCATCACCCCTGCCCCCCCCCCTCATCACCCTCTTCTCGCCGCTCATCACCCCCAGCCCCCGTCCCCGCCGCGCCGCTCATCACCGCCGCTCACTACTCATCACCCCCCCCCCAGCTCATCACCCTCTTCTCGCCGTTCATCACCCCCAGCCCCCAGCCCCACCGGCGCCGCTCATCACTGCCGCTCACTACTCATCACCCCCCGCTCATCACCCTCTTCTCGCCGCTTATCACCCCCAGCCCCCCCCCCCCGCTCACCACCGCCGGCACTGCTCACCAATCATCACCCCCCTCCCCGCTCATCACCCTCATTTCACTACTCACTACTCATCACCCCCAGCCCCCGTCCCTGCCGCTCATCACATCACCGCCCTCATCACCAACAGCCCCCCTCTGTTCATCACAGCTACTCATTGCCATTGCATGTCCCGCTCACAGCTGCTCACTGCTCCCCCCCCTCCTCATCACCCCCAGCCCCCCCGCTCATCACAGCTGCTCATTGCCATTGCTCATCACCCCCAGCCCCTCCTGCTCACCGCTGCTCATAACAGCTACTCACTGCTCCTCCCCATCCTCATCACCACCAGCCCCCCCGCTCATCACAGCTGCTCATTGCCATTGCTCATCACCCCCAGCTCACCGCTTATCACCCCCCGCCCGCTCACCACCGCCAGCACCGCTCACTGATCATCACCCCCCCTCCCCGCTCATAACCCTCATTTTACTACTCATCACCCCCAGCCCCCGTCCCTGCCGCTCATCACATCACCGCCCTAATCACCAACAGACCCCCCCCCCTCCGTTCATCACAGCTACTCATTGCCATTGCTCATCACCCCCCCTCATCACCCCCAGCCTCCCCGCGCTCACCGCTGCTCATAACAACTGCTCACTGCTCCTCCCCATCCTCATCACCACCAGCCCCCCACCGCTCATCACAGCTGCTCATTGCCATTGCTCATCACCCCCAGCTCACCGCTCATCACCCCCAGCCTCCCCGCGCTCACCGCTGCTCATAACAACTGCTTACTGCTCCTCCCCATCCTCATCACCACCAGCCCCCCACCGCTCATCACAGCTGCTCATTGCCATTGCTCATCACCCCCAGCTCACCGCTCATCACCCCCAGCCCCCCCCGCTCACCGCTGCTCATAACATCTGCTCACTAATCATCACCCCCAGTCCCACCCGCTTACCGCCGCTCACTGCTCATCACCCCCCCCCCCCGCTCATCACCCCCAGCTCAGCGCCGCTCACTGCTCACTCCTCTCCCCCCACTGCCGCCCGCCGTTCACCTGTCAGCTGGAGAGAATGCAGGAGAAGTTGCAGAGGCTTGGCCGCAACATCTGGCAATATGTGAGTGACCACAGCCGCTATTGACAGACACTGGTGACTGGTAAGTAGCTTGTAAACTTTTTGCCGATGGGTGCCGTGATGTAATTACGTCGCCGCGGCTGCACACGCAACAGACCAGGAGGCTGTGAGCTGGGGGAGGAACCGCGGGCCGAGGAATTTACGGCCCATTGCTCCACCCCCAGCTCACAGTCAGCCTCCTGGTCTCTAGGTCATTGGGCAGCTGGGGAAGCTATAGTGCCGTGCCGTGCCCGGGGCTTCACTGACACTATCCTGTGCTCACCCCCCGCTGGCGGCTCATTGAATGTCGGCTGAGGAAAGCTGCAGTGCTGTGCCTGGGGCGACGCTGAGACTGCTGCGCTCACCCCCACTGGCGGCTCAGCGGGGGTGAGCGCAGCATAGTCGTACACCAGATGAGCCGTCAGCAGGGGTGAGTGGGTGACTATAAGGACCTGCACATGGCCAGGTGACCCCGTGGGTGCTCATCATAGGCGCTGATTCCGTGGGTGCTCCCGAGCTGGAACACCCACGGAATCAGCGCCTATGCCCCCACCCCCATCCCATCAGCAGCACCTCCCCATACTGCTATTTTGCCTTCTCTCCCCTCAACTCCATCCCTCCCCCCAAGCGTCTCTTCCGTAGTGTAACGTGTATAAGGGTCTCTCCTGTGGTGTAATGTGTGTAAGCGTCTCTTCTGTGGTGTGACTTGTATAAGCGTCTTTTCTGTGGTGTAACGTGTATAAGCGGCTCTCCTGTGGTGTAATGTGTATAAGCGTCTCTTCTGTGGTGTACCGCTCCTGATAGGCTGCCGGTCCACAGCAGATTTGAAATAGTAGCGCCGCAGTCATAGGAGCCACAGTGCCGCCGACCACAGCCTCCTCCTCCTTGCACCGCCGCCGCCCTCTGCCTCCTCCTCGCTACACCTCAGCCATGCCGCCGCCGCCCTCAGTCCTTCTCTGTACCTCTGCCTCCTCTGCACCATGCCGACCACAGCCTCCTCATCCACTGCACCGCAGATCACAGCAACCTTAGCACCGCCGCTACTAAAGAGGTAATCTTACCCTGCTGCCTATGTCCCTGCTGTCACTTTCCCTGTCCCTCTGTCATTCTCCCTGGCCCTACTGTCACTTTCCCTGTCCCTCTCTCTGTCACTTTCCCTGTCCCTATGTCCCTGCTGTCACTTTCCCTGAATTTTTTCTCATTCCATGTGGCATAACGTGAATTTCGGCTCATTCAGTGTGCTATAATGTGAATTTTGGCTCATTCAGTGTGCTACAATGTGAATTTCGGCTTTCAGTGTGCTACAAGGTGAATTTCGGCTCATTCAGTGTGCTACAAGGTGAATTGCGGCTCATTCAGTGTGCTACAAGGTGAATTGCGGCTCATTCAGTGTGCTACAAGGTGAATTTCGGCTCATTCAGTGTGCTACAATGTGAATTTCGGCTCATTCAGTGTGTTACAAGGTGAATTTCGACTTTCAGTGTGCTACAAGGTGAATTTCGGCTCATTCAGTGTGCTACAATGTGAATTTCGGCTCATTCAGTGTGCTACAAGGTGAATTTCGACTCATTCAGTGTGCTACAATGTGAATTTCGGCTTTCAGTGTGCTACAAGGTGAATTTCGGCTCATTCAGTGTGCTACAAGGTGAATTGCGGCTCATTCAGTGTGCTACAAGGTGAATTTCAGCTCATTCAGTGTGCTATAATGTGAATTTCGGCTCATTCAGTGTGATATAATGTGAATGTCGGCTCATTCAGTGTGGTATAATGTGAATGTCGGCTCATTCAGTGTGCTACAATGTGAATGTCGGCTCATTCAGTATGCTACAATGTGAATTTCGGCTCATTCAGTGTGCTATAATGTGAATGTCGGCTCATTCAGTGTGCTATAATGTGAATTTCGGCTCATTCAGTGTGTTACAAGGTGAATTTCGACTTTCAGTGTGCTACAAGGTGAATTTCGGCTCATTCAGTGTGCTACAATGTGAATTTCGGCTCATTCAGTGTGCTACAAGGTGAATTTCGACTCATTCAGTGTGCTACAATGTGAATTTCGGCTTTCAGTGTGCTACAAGGTGAATTTCGGCTCATTCAGTGTGCTACAAGGTGAATTGCGGCTCATTCAGTGTGCTACAAGGTGAATTTCGGCTCATTCAGTGTGCTATAATGTGAATTTCGGCTCATTCAGTGTGATATAATGTGAATGTCGGCTCATTCAGTGTCCTATAATGTGAATGTCGGCTCATTCAGTGTGCTACAATGTGAATGTCGGCTCATTCAGTATGCTACAATGTGAATTTCGGCTCATTCAGTGTGCTATAATGTGAATGTCTGCTCATTCAGTGTGCTACAAGGTGAATTTCGGCTCATTCAGTTTGCTATAATGTGAATTTCGGCTCATTCAGTGTGATATAATGTGAATTTCGGCTCATACAGTGTGCTACAATGTGAATTTCAGATCATTCAGTGTGCTACAATGTGAGTTTCAGCTCATTCAGTGTGCTACAATGTGAATTTCAGATCATTCAGTGTGCTACAATGTGAATTTCGGCTCATTCAGTGTGCTATAATGTGAATGTCGGGTTCACTATGGTATGCCGGCGGTCGGGCTCCCGGCGACCAGCATACCGGGGCCAGGAGCCCGACCACCGGCTTACCGACAGTGTGGCAAGCGCAAATGATCCCCTTGCGGGCTCGCTGCGCTCGCCACGCTACGGGCACGGTGGCGTGCTACGTGGCTGCGCGCGCGACGCTATTTTATTCTCCCTCCAGGAGGGTTGTGGGCCCCCACGAGGGAAAATAAGTGTCGGTATGCCGGCTGTCGGGATCCCGGCACCGGTATACTGTGTGCCGGGATCCCGTCAGTCGGCATACTGAAGACCACCCGTGAATGTCGGCTCATTCAGTGTGCTACAATGTGAATTTCGGCTCATTCAGTGTGCTACAATGTGAATTTCGGCTCATTCAGTGTGCTACAATGTGAATTTCGGCTCATTCAGTGTGCTATAATGTGAATTTCGGCTCATTCAGTGTGATATAATGTGAATGTCGGCTCATTCAGTGTCCTATAATGTGAATGTCGGCTCATTCAGTGTGCTACAATGTGAATGTCGGCTCATTCAGTATGCTACAATGTGAATTTCGGCTCATTCAGTGTGCTATAATGTGAATGTCTGCTCATTCAGTGTGCTACAAGGTGAATTTCGGCTCATTCAGTGTGCTATAATGTGAATTTCGGCTCATTCAGTGTGATATAATGTGAATTTCGGCTCATACAGTGTGCTACAATGTGAATTTCAGATCATTCAGTGTGCTACAATGTGAGTTTCAGCTCATTCAGTGTGCTACAATGTGAATTTCAGATCATTCAGTGTGCTACAATGTGAATTTCGGCTCATTCAGTGTGCTATAATGTGAATGTCGGGTTCACTATGGTATGCCGGCGGTCGGGCTCCCGGCGACCAGCATACCGGGGCCAGGAGCCCGACCACCGGCTTACCGACAGTGTGGCAAGCGCAAATGATCCCCTTGCGGGCTCGCTGCGCTCGCCACGCTACGGGCACGGTGGCGTGCTACGTGGCTGCGCGCGCGACGCTATTTTATTCTCCCTCCAGGAGGGTTGTGGGCCCCCACGAGGGAAAATAAGTGTCGGTATGCCGGCTGTCGGGATCCCGGCACCGGTATACTGTGTGCCGGGATCCCGTCAGTCGGCATACTGAAGACCACCCGTGAATGTCGGCTCATTCAGTGTGCTACAATGT
This sequence comes from Pseudophryne corroboree, assembly GCF_028390025.1. Taxonomy (NCBI): domain Eukaryota; kingdom Metazoa; phylum Chordata; class Amphibia; order Anura; family Myobatrachidae; genus Pseudophryne; species Pseudophryne corroboree. Next base: position 305,062,298 of record NC_086451.1, on the reverse strand, counting down.
GAATTTCGGCTCATTCAGTGTGCTACAATGTGAATTTCGGCTCATTCAGTGTGCTACAATGTGAATTTCGGCTCATTCAGTGTGCTATAATGTGAATTTCGGCTTATTCAGTGTGCTATAATGTGAATTTCTGCTCATACGTATGCTATAATGTGAATTCCGGCTCATTCAGTGTGCTGCAATGTGAATTTCGGCTCATACCGTGTGCTACAAGGTGAATTTCGGCTCATACCGTGTGCTACAAGGTGAATTTCGGCTCATTCAGTGTGCTACAATGTGAATTCCGGGTCATTCAGTGTGCTACAATGTGAATTTCGGCTCATACCGTGTGCTACAAGGTGAATTTCGGCTCACTCAGTGTGCTATAATGTGAATTTTGGCTCATTCAGTGTGGTATAATGTGAAATGGGCACCAGTACTAGACAGTATAAGGGGTCCTACTATTGTGGTGTCTAAGGGGAATATGGTGTGGTAAACTATACTGAAGGACATGCCCACTTGTGAGTGGCCACGCCCCCTTATCCAGAGCGAGAGCGCCTTAGGCGCGCACATAATTACAACCTTCACTCTTCCATATCCAAACTTCAAAATTCCACTTCTATCACTGTGAGGGATGGTATCAAAATCCTGGCGCTTGAAAGGACGACGGTCAGAATACCGACAGCATCATCCCGATGTGCAGGATCCCGACAACTGTTAGGGTATTGCCCTAACTCTAATCTCCAACCCCCCACCAACCCTCCCTGCCTGCAGCCTGTTCCTAAACTGCGCCAGGTAGAGCCCATTCCTAAACTGGTACTGCTGGCCAGGGATGACTCTGCTTGTCTCCAGCCTCCACCACAAGCAGCAGTTGTCCCGGCAGACATGCTGCTGCTGGCGGAGAATGGAGGTGAGCAGATTCTGTCCCCATGCTGCCCAAAAGGAGGCTCCAGAATCTGCCCCCTACTGCTGTAGTGCTGGTAGGAGACACAAGCACAGCAGGCACAGCCAGGGGCGGTGATGACATGATATAGTGCTATGGATTGTATGAGGAAGGGGGCCCCAAATCGGTGTGTTGCCTCGGGCCCCATGAGGTCTAAACTCACCTCTGGCAGCGGCCATAGCGGCGGCTTTAGTGGGCATGCCTCACCAGCCAATGACCTCACCACACGCCACTGTAATGTACTGTAGTATACTGAGCACCACAATGCAGCACAAGACAATGAGCAGTGATACTGAGCACTGATGAGGATACTAGAACTGACACTGAGCAGCAAGATGCAGCCCTGGACTATTAGTAATGTACTGTAGTATACTGAGCACCACAATGCAGCACAAGACAATGAGCAGTGATGCTGAGCACTGATGAGGATACTAGAACTGACACTGAGCAGCAAGATGCAGCACTGGACTATTAGTAATGTACTGTAGTATACTGATCACCACAATGCAGCACAAGACAATGAGCAGTGATACTGAGCACTGATGAGGATACTAGAACTGACACTGAGCAGCAAGATGCAGCACTGGACTATTAGTAATGTACTGTAGCATACTGAGCACCACAATGCAGCACAAGACAATAAGCAGTGATACTGAGCACTGATGAGGATACTAGAACTGACACTGAGCAGCAAGATGCAGCACTGGACTATTAGTAATGTACTGTAGTATACTGATCACCACAATGCAGCACAAGACAATGAGCAGTGATACTGAGCACTGATGAGGATACTAGAACTGACACTGAGCAGCAATATGCAGCACTGGACTATTAGTAATGTACTGTAGTATACTGAGCACCACAATGCAGCACAAGACAATGAGCAGTGATACTGAGCACTGATGAGGATACTAGAACTGACACTGAGCAGCAAGATGCAGCACTGGACTATTAGTAATGTACTGTAGTATACTGAGCACCACAATGCAGCACAAGACAATGAGCAGTGACACTGAGCACTGATGAGGATACTAGAACTGACACTGAGCAGCAAGATGCAGCACTGGACTATTAGTAATGTACTGTAGCATACTGAGCACCACAATGCAGCACAAGACAATAAGCAGTGATACTGAGCACTGATGAGGATACTAGAACTGACACTGAGCAGCAAGATGCAGCACTGGACTATTAGTAATGTACTGTAGTATACTGATCACCACAATGCAGCACAAGACAATGAGCAGTGATACTGAGCACTGATGAGGATACTAGAACTGACACTGAGCAGCAAGATGCAGCACTGGACTATTCGTAATGTAGTGTAGTATACTGAGCACCACACAATGCAGCACAAGACAATGAACAGTGATACTGAGCACTGATGAGGATACTAGAACTGACACTGAGCAGGAGAGTCACACTACTAGTATTACTGAGCAGCAATAAGTAAGCACTGCTGAGCACTGATATTGAGATTTCCACTGAGAGAACGTAGCCATGTCCTTTCCGCTTACTCTACAATGCACAAGTGAAAATGGCGGCGATGCGCGGCTCTTTATATGGAATCCGAATCTCGCGAGAATCCGACAGCGGGATGATTACTTTTTCCCTTGTTCGGGTTTTCCTAGTCATGTGGGAAGAACCGAGCCTGCCTCGGACCCGTGTAAACCACATGGAGCTCGGGGGAGTTTGGTTCTCGGAGAACCGAACCCGCTGATCTCTAGTATATATCCCACCATATCAGTGTATACTAAAGCACCTGTGACTTACAAATAATCAATCAACCTAACCGTCCTTAGAATTAACATCATATCATATTGATAATAAACCTACTAGGTCCCACAGAGAAATGTACCTGGTGAAATATGAAAACATAGCCAAGAAAGAAGATAAACATCATGAGGAATTGAGGTATTTACCTCTATCAGCTCTGGTCACGTGACTCGCATCGGTCACGTGATAGGAGCTGACCGGGATATGTTTTTCCCGATTGGTTAGTAGATAGTCATCTGACCTGATTATGCGTCATCAAGGAAGGATCCCCAGTCTCCCTCTGATGGTCACATGCCAGTCACATGGCACAGTCACATGATTAGGCAATGGGGAGGCGGAATCTGTATCCTGGCAACGGAGCCCCCATGGATGTGGACTAAGTGATATTTCAATTAAGAGCGTCACCTCCACAGCGCTCCATTTCTGGGTCACACGATGTTTATTCTTGCGTATCCGTTACTATAGTGATGGTAATGTGAAATTGTTAATGTTAAATAGAGTAAGAGAATCACAGAAATTCATGTATTCAATATTTTGAAACGGTTCCTATTTTTATAATAAGAACTATATTAGTTTCTGAAGATAACTTAAATTAAATAATATGATTTTATAAAAATTAGTCAATTAGAATCACAGGTAGAGGGAATGACATGCCTAAATGACTATGTACCACCACTTTCAAGAGCGCAGGTAATCTCTTTTGAATATTATACACAGATATAAATATATTTATATACATGTATGTCATAATCAATAAAGAGATATATTTTGATGTTAATATCACTGCTTCCCATGCTCGAGTTCAAGACTATGCCCGTGCTACACCCCTTCATTGGAATTCTCTCCCCTGCTCCATTAGACCTCTCAAAGCTTCAAACGGCCACTAAAAACCCACCTATTCATCAAAGCTTACCCTCCCGATGCATAACCTAGTCCTGAGGCCGCTTCTCCATCCCCCTGCCTCATGCCTTGAACATCTTGGCTTTGCTTACATACTGCCATCAAGCTATCTCCCGCTTGCTTGCACCTCATGTCATCTGTCTGTCACCCCTTCCCACTAGATTGTTAGCTCTTCAGAGCAGGGCCCTCTTTCCTCTTGTTGTCAAAGCCGTCAATTCAACGCATTTCACTCGCAGCTCTCTCTTATTCAGCGACCAGATTTACCCACTTTTTCTCCTCCTCAATGCTCATCTCCATCTATGGCCGCCAGCCCCAAGTAGTACGATGGTTACTCCCTTGCTACTTACATCTTAGCTGTATTATGTTTGGAGAATTGTGGTGCTCTTTGTTACCTGTACTCTATTTTCATTATTTATTTACTGTAATGCTAAGTTTTGTCTCCCTGTACTGTCCTTTGTACGGCGCTGTGAAACACTTGTGGCGCCTTATAAATAAAATGTAATAATAATAATAATAATAATAATAATATGTTGGTATACTGATGGAGACTAAAAATGTACCATATTTTATTTATGCATCACTCATGGTTATAGTTAGTACTATTGGACACTTGAAACTATTTTATACATCTAAGTAAGATTTACAGAGTTATTTAAATATATAAACCGATCTCATTATATAGTGTCATCAGTAGACTGTTTCTCTAATATAATATATAAGGGTCATGGAGGGGTGTCGCATCAGTAATAGGGACCTATAATCTGATGCTGGCACCTAAATCCATGACCGATATCCCTCATATATCATACTAACCAAAATCTATAAAACTGAGTTGAGTTCTATTGTTTAATTCAAACCGTCAGGGTGTAACGAGTTGCACTTTAACATCCAATAGACTTCCCTGCAGCATAATCGATTGAATCTGTCGCCACCTCTGGCTGGTGGTGTGACAGATTCCAAACATGTCACTGAGAGACTACTGGGGTCATTAGAATGTCTGAGATGGAAATCTCTTGAGACACCATGTGTTGTGCAATTCTTCATTATGTTGCGATGGTGTTCCATGAAATGTACATGGAGGGGTCTCGTAGTTCTCTCCATGTAACACAGACTGCAACCAAATTTCAGAAGATATGACATATGTTGAGTTACAATTCATAAAGGATTGCAACACATATTACAGGTTGAGTATCCCATATCCAAATATTCCGAAATACGGAATATTCCGAAATACTGACTTTTTTGAGTGAGAGTGAAATAGTGAAACCTTTGTTTTTTGATGGCTCAATGTACACAAACTTTGTTTAATACACAAGGTTATTAAAAATATTGTATTAAATGACCTTCAGGCTGTGTATATAAGGTGTATATCAAACATAAATGAATTGTGTGAAGGTACACACACTTTGTTTAATGCACAAAGTTATAAAAAATATTGGCTAAAATTGCCTTCAGGCTGTGTGTATAAGGTGTATATAAAACATAAATACATTATGTGCTTAGATTTAGGTCCCATCACCATGATATCTCATTATGGTAAGCAATTATTCCAAAATACGGAAAAATCCGATATCCAAAATACCTCTGGTCCCAAGCATTTTGGATAAGGGATACTCAACCTGTACTCATTATTAAGGGGCAAGGTAATAGAGGTCTTCTTTCTAGGCATATATGAACACATTGTGCACATTGTTTTTCCACATATATAAAATCCACAGGGTCTCTGTGTTAACCAGTTACATCCTTCTCCCTTAGTATTGTCTCTGTTTGTTTTGAGATGGCTCAGTGCTAAGATTGTTTTTAACGTTTTGTTTTTCCTGTAAATTATTTTCGGATTATTTGATATGATTTTACTCAATATATTATCCTGTTTGAGCACTTTATAATTACGAGAAATAATAGTTTTAATTTCTTTTGAACATCTATTATATTTGCTGATAAAGGCAAATTGTCTATCCTCCATCTCCTTTTTAGGTTCTTGGAAAGATTTAGATTTTTTTAGATTTACCTAAGAGATTCTGTCTCTCCATATTTGAGACCTCTTTAAGGCTTGTTTTAGGATAGCCTCTGGATAGTCTCTTTGTCTTAAATACTCAGCATATCGTTGGCTTGTAGATGAAAAGTGTCAAGTTCAGTACAATTACGAATGAGGCGCATAATTTGGCCTTTAGGTATATTGCGTTTCCAGGGGGCATTATGTGCACTTTTGAAGTGCAAATAAGCATTAGTATTTACTGGTTTGACAAAATTGGATGTGATCATTTTCTCGTCCAAAATTTCCAGGGTCACCAAGAAGTCCACATGTTCTCTACAATATGTGGAAGTGAAGGTTAAATTATAATAATTAGAATTGAGTGAAGTGAGAAAAGTGGCAGAATGATAATCCCCATCCCAAATAATATAAAGATCATCTATGTAATGGCCATAGAAGACCAGGTTTGCATCCCAGGTGCCTCCCCATACATGGTGATCCTCAAAGTCACACATGTATAGGTTGGCATAACTGAGCACGAACCTGGTCCCCATGGCCGTTCCCACTATATGTAAATAATAAGTGTCTGAAAACAAAAACAAAAAATTGTGAAAAAGGATGAAGGATATACAGTCCAAAAGAAAAGTACTATGTTCCACACTGAGGTCTCTATCTGGGAATAGATGCTTGGATATAGAATTAATACCATTAATGTAAGGAATATGGGTCTACAATGTCTCAACAGCTTGTGTTAGGAAGGCATATGTTGGTTTCCACTGAATAGTTTGAACCTTGTTCAGAAAATCCATCGTATCTCTCAAATGGGACCTCAGCAAGGAGACCCAGGGTTGAAGAAATGAGCCTATATAGAAAGAAAGATTGGATGTGAGGGAGTTTATGCCAGAAATGATAGGTCTACCTGGGGGTGACATGAGGGATTTGTGAATCTTAGTAAGAAAATAAAAGGTGGGTGTTACAGGAAAGGTGGGACGCAGGAACCTGTGTTCTTCCTTGGATATGACCCCGGAGAGGATTGCGGAATCCTGGAGTGATCTGCGATCTTGTATATACTCACTGGTGGGGTCAGATTTTAATATTCGATAAAACTGGTTATCTTTCAGTTGTCACATAGCTTCATCAATATAATCCTCCTTATTCATTACTACTAAGCCCCCACCTTTATCCAGCTCATTGATTATTATTGATGTATCCAGGGTGAGAATTTTTTGTGCCCATTTTTCCTGTCTAGATAAATTAGATTGCTTATGTTATTGTTTGTGTTTTCTTCCTACTAAATCTTTAAAGTCTTCCAGAGTAATTTTGTAAGAATATTCTATACATCTACTCTTGGCGGAGATCGGGAAAAACTCTGATTTTAATTTAAGTTGTCTCACAAAGTAGACATGATTCCGCACCAGTTCTAAAAGTTCAAAATGAGTAGTAAATAATAATGGAGTACCAGAATACCGTATGATATATACGAATAATTCGTATTTTGATAAATAGTTCTGGTGGTGCACCCAGAGTCAGAGACAAACTAGAAAGAAAATTGATTACAGAAGACTCTTGTGTGGGTGCACTCTTTTTTTAAATTTGTTAGTATGAGAAGATTAAAACATAACTTTTATTAATTCATTAATTTAAGAAAAAATCCACACTTAAGTTGTCCACCACAATTAATTCAACTAAATATATTGGTACACATATATACAGTTCAGCCCGTCAGCATCTCTGAGAAATGCCATATCTAATTATTGTGGCTGATCAAACTCGAAAATGCTATGTATACCTTGTCATGCTGCAAGGTATACATAGCATTTGCACATTTGTGTTTTTGCAGCATATGTGTGAATAAGTGTGACAACTGGCACCTATCAGAGCCTGTGCACCAACACTCACTCTCTCTATTGAAATAGAGGAACTACCGAATATATCCAACATTGCCAGTTACTTGGGTGTATACCTAATTAATATTTGTTTTTGACAGCAATTTGGTGTGATACCAAGCTGACATTCGTCACAATCTCCATTCAGCTCTCCTTCTTCTCTCTACCTTTTTTTCTTCTCTCCAGTTTTCTCTGTTTCTTTTTCTGGCTTTCTCCTTCAATCTTTTCATTTTTCCATTTCTCTATATATCTGCGGACTCTCATCCATGATCCACAGGTATATCCTGTGCCTAACATAGACAGCAGATCCGCCCCGTTCCTCTATCTCTCTCCCCATTCTTGTTTAGGTGCACTATCATTGGCGAGTCGGCCGTAGTAGGCCCAAGTAATTACTACCATACCCCACCGACAGAGCCCGATCTCGTCCGATCTTGGAAGCAAAACGGTGGTGGGCTGGGTCAGTATCTGTGAGGGTGACCCTCAGAGAATACCCGGTGTTGTAATTCATGACCTTCTCGACTCCAAGCCAACAGCAGGATCACCACATTTTCCTCCAATCATTTCTTTCGCCTATTTCACTAATCTGCGCTACCTTTCCTAAGTACCGTCTTTCCTGACATGTCACAGATCTGACATTGGTCAATGCTAATAAGGATCTATACTCCTGATAACCTTTTGGTTCAATGACCCTTGGAGGTCCTATTAATACAAGCAGAGCTTGTGCTGGTGGGATAGGATCAGGGTGTAGAGCCAGAGTGTCTACATCCCTCCTGAAGTCTAATAACATAGACTAACCAGAACATTTCCTATATTTTTTTGCTGATTAATTTCTTTCAATAATACTCGCTCTCTAAATTTTAATGGTTGGCTGTGGATTATACTCACCCCAACTTTTCGAGTTTGATCAGCCACAATAATTAGACATGGCATTTCTCAGAGATGCTGACGGGCTGAACTGTATATATGTGTACCAATATATTTAGTTGAATTAATTGTGGTGGACAACTTAAGTGTGGATTTTTTCTTAAATTAATGAATTAATAAAAGTTATGTTTTAATCTTCTCATACTAACAAATTTAAAAAAAGAGTGCACCCACACAAGAGTCTTCTGTAATCAATTTTCTTTAATTTAAGTTGGTTAGATGGTTTTTGTACATCATATATTTTTTGGAATAGAGGGACAGTTTCTTGTTCAATATGATTTTGTTCCCAGAGTGCTTCTAATGTAGAGAGCATGTCATCATCATTACTATCCAAAAGAATGGGGAATGAATCGTCCTTCTGTTGTTCAAGGTTTTTCTAAGGCAAAGAACCTCTTACAAGTTACGACACAAGGTACAAACATAGCGAGTTAGGTCAACATAAAGTTCAAAAATGTTAGGTTCACTGGATGGTGAAAACTTCAAACCTTTTTTCTAATAGAGTTATTTCTGATTTAGTTAATGTTCTTTTTGCTAAATTATATATACTCTGTGTGTCTTACTACCCTGGGAATGAATTACATCCTTCTTGGATTTTTTCGGCTCATGTCTTTCTCCTCTCTTACCTGTGGACTTAAATTTCTTCCCCTTTTTGGGGTGTTTCTTTGATTTATATTGAACAATCTCAATTGATGTAACCCTAAAAAATGTTCTTGATTATTTCTTATCTTAGTGTGACTGTCATCTCTGTACTCTCTCGACCTTTCCTGTGGTGGGTTCTTTTTTTCTCTTAGAATATTTGGAAAGATGTCTCCTCTCATCATTATAATCTGCTAATAGTTGGTAAGATCTCCCTAGTTCTTGGTATGGATGAATCTCTACCTCTAGATGGGATGAATTGCCCTCTGTCTCTATTGTAAGAATCCAGTTTCTTCCTATAAATTCACACTGAATCAATTTCATAATCATGTAAATCTCTTCTAAATTTATTTTGCTTTAGTTCCATAATGTTCCGTTCATATCTAATGACTTTATCATTTACACTCTTATCTCTTTCTTTAAAATATTCCTCCGTATTATATTTCTCCATAGATTTCTTTAAAATATCAATCTCTTTTTCAATAGAATAAACTTTAGAGGATCTGTATCTGATAATTAACTTCATCAATGCAAGTGAGCAATCATCCAATAATCTATCCCACTCCCTTTGGCACTCTTTATCATCATGAAAAATGGATGGTTTGGACAAACGGAGGCCTCTCGGTATCATATTCCTATCAACATATTGTTGTAGGTTAGTACTGTCTAGCCAACTTCTAGACTCAGCTTTTAGGAGGTCCTCTAATTTATAGAAATCCTCTGTCATATCGGATTTATCAGATACAGATTTCTCAGTTCCAGGTACATCAATATGGGACCAGTATGATTGTTTTCTATTATTACGTTCGCTGATATTATTAAACAACTCATGACTGCTGCACTCAAAAAAAAACAAAAATCCAGAAATGTAAGCAGAACACAGTTGAGTGCGTTATCAATAGCAGCTGGTATATGGGTCGGTTATCTCCACTGATAATATGGAAATATAGAGAAAAGTAGTGTGTACTAGAGCTGGCTGTTTAGGAAATACTGTGTTATATTTACAAGTGAATAAATTATTCCAGGACGGTAGGTGATAAAATAATTAATATAATAAATTTAATGAACACAATAAATTATAATAATTAGAATAATAATTAAATAAATAAATAAATACATAGCAATAATTATAATAATTAGAATTGAGTGAAGTGAGATAAGAAGTGGCAGAATGATAATCCCCATCCCAAATAATAAAAAGATAATCTATGTAACGCCCATAGAAGACCGGGGACTGGGGACATAATAGGACTCAATCGGTTACACACCAATCAACTCTGACTACTAATTGTGGATTCGATTCCAGAGAATGTCCTGGCCGGGGTATGATATTGCTATTAATAAGGAGTCAAATGAATATGTCATCCACTTTATGAATTTGCTTCGCTAAATAACAACGTGACTATATTTTAAATGTTTTTTATGTTTTATATTGATTGTGTTCATTAAATCTATTATATTAATTATTTTATCACCTACCATCCTGGAATAATTTATTCCCTTTTAAATATAACGCAGTATTTCCTAAACAGCCAGTGCTAGTACACACTGCCAAATAAAGTTAAGACTTCTAAATAATAGCCAAGCAGTCATGCCAAAATATGACTAGAACTCTTGAAATTGTAATGTATGTTTTATTATCTTACTTTTATTTTCTTTTACATTCATATGTGGATTGTTTTCCACTTAAGTGATTATTTATGTGCTGCAAATAATCACTGCTAGCTAGAGTACCCGTTGGCAAATACTGGAGATTAATACTAGGGGGTAAATTTATCAAAGTTCGATTTAGATTTTATTAATGATTTCACATTCGATGTTGTGTTTAGTGATCTACTAAAGGCAAAATCTACTATGAAATCGAATATAAAACCAAATCCGACTCAGAATAAAATATTGGAAAAACATTGATATTGGCAAAAAATAGGCGACTATAGGATCCCCTGATTTACTAACATTCGACTTGAAGATTGAACACAAAATCGAACTTGAAATCCACAAAATAATAGACCTTTCCTGGGGGTTAAAAATACATAGGACAAAAACCTGGGACAAAGATATCTCCCATTTATCACTTTACCAGTGCTCCTATCACATATCCCCCCCCCCCCCCCCCCCATTTTTTCCACCTGTGGAGCGGAACAACTGCAGCCTCCAAACAAAACACGAGACAAAAGTGTCTGCATTGGCCATTTGGCTTCCTGGCCTGTGCTCTGCAGAAAATATACATTTTTGCAATTCCAAGAGCCACCTCATTATTCTTCCATTTTTCTTTATTCTCAAACATCCATTTTAATGGGACATGATCAATAAGCTACCTGAATTTTCTTCTCAGCAAGTAGTCTCTGAGAGTTTCTAATCCCCACTTTATTGCCAATGCTTTCCTTCTCGACAGAAGCATATTTTCTCTCATGTATATTTAATTTTCTGCTTAAGTAAATAAGAGGATGTTCTTCACCCTCTTTGTTCTGGGAGAGGACCGCACCTATCCCTACATTCGATCATCAGTTTGCACCACAAAATCCATTTGAAAATTAGGCCTCATCAGAATTTGTTGGTTACCAGCAGTGACTGCAGGGCCTGGGCTGCAGCTGCTGCTGTTGGGTACACAATGCTACCTTAAACTCCTGAAAAGCCTGTTCTGCTTCAGGACTCCATTTAACCATAACTTTCTGTTTGCCCTTGGTGAGGTCTGTTAGTGGGACTGCAATGGTGGCAAAAATGGGTATAAACCTACTATAATACCCTGTGATTCCTTATAACGCTCTTACCTATTTCTTATTTAAGGGTCACAACCAATTTTGGATTGCCTCAATTTTATTAAGTTGGGTCTTTATCAAACCTCTGACAATGATGTATCTCAGATACTTTACTTCTTCTATCCCTAAACAAATTTGGGTTGGCTGTCAATCCTGCCTTACAGATGGAGTACAACACTGCTTGTACTTTAGGTAGATTAGATGGTATCCAGTATTCGGACAGTCAAAAGGTTGTCAGTCAATAGGTCGACACCACATGGTCGATGTGTATTTGGTAGACATGGTGAAAAGGTTGACAGATTCAAATGATCGACATGACAACGGTTGACACTTGAAAAGGTTGACATGAGTTGTTTTGGTTTTTTCTAAATCCATCTTTTTCATGCTTCAGCACCCACGTGGATAACGTTTAGGAAGAGCAACCCTTACCCGAAGCATGATGAGCGAAGCGAGCCATGCGAGGGGATGCGGTACAGTAATTGAGGGTACATGTGCTAAAAGGTAAAATTTTACACCAAAAAACTCATGTTGACCTTTTCATGTGTTATTATTATTATCCTTTATTTATATGGCGCCACAAGGGATCCGCAGTGCCTATTACACAGTACATAATCAAATGAGCAAACAAGAAAACAGCACTTACAGTTCAAGACAATATAGGACAGGTATAGAAAACCCGGGGTTAGGTGCCATCAAAGGGAGTAAGGAGTATAAGTGTCACGATCCGGGTATCTGGACGCCATTACTTACCCTTCAGATGCCTCCTAAGGCTGGCTCAGCGCTCCAGGACCGGATCCCATCTGTTATCCTGATGTTTACATTCCTGCATCCTCTCCTGTCTCTCTGAGACGCGGTCACAGTAAACGCCATATTACATCTGGCATGGCGTCTCCCGCGGCCTCCGCCGCCGTCCCTGAGTTTCTGCATGCAAAGTGTCAGAGTGGCGATTACGTCAGCCGCGGCCTCCGCTGTGCCCGCGTGGTTTGGATGTGCATTCATCAGTCTGGCGTCTCCTGTCTCCTGTGGCCGGCGCCGCCATTGCTGCTTCAATTCTCACATGGATTACAAACCAAACTTCCCTCCAAGTGTCTGCATGGGCGCAGCCATCTTGGATTTTGTCATCTGATCATTTCCACCAATCTGCTGTCTGTATTGTTGATTTGCATAATTGCCTAGCCAACCCCTTCCTTGCTGCAGGTATAAGTAAGCTGTGCCTGAGCAAGGAAGGCGTCAGTGCTTTGGTTGTCTAACCTAGTTCCAGTTTGTCTCTCTCCTGTGGTTGTCTTCCAGGTTCCAGCTCCTGTCTCCAGACTTCTGCTATAGAGACCCGCACCAGCATTCCATCTGCGGTGTAGCCTGACTCTCCGATCCATTCTGGACTCACCTGTTTCCAGCTACAACAATCACCTGCTTCCAGCCCAGCTTCCAGCAGTGTACAGCTTCTCTTAAAGGGCCGGTGTCCTTTCTGCAGTTTACCACTCTCCACCGGTATTATTATTTCACCGCTCTCAAACAATCACCTGCTTCCAGCCCAGCTTCCAGCAGTGTATAGCTTCTCTTAAAGGGCCGGTGTCCTTTTCTGCAGTTTACCACTCTTCACCGGTATTATTATTTCACCGCTCTCAAACTCCAAACTTCATTATTATTTCATCGCTCTCAAGTTCGTTTATTATTTAACTGGTTCCAGCCAAGTATCCACTCCGTACCAACAACAGTCTGGTTCCAGCCAGTATCCACAGCAGCCGTTTTACCTTCAGCAGCCCAGCCTTTCCTGGAACATCAGCTGGTACGATCCTGGGTTCTCTCCATTGCTACAGTCAGGCCTGGAAAGGACTTTCCAACTAGAAGATTATAAGAACTGTCTCACACTACCAGTGCCTGTGGCCCTTGCCACCCTGTAGTACCCAGGAATTGTATTTATCCTCTGTTGACTTTTATGTTTCCTTTTACTGCTGCTGTGTTACGGAGTTTGTCATAATAAACATCATTGACTTTTATCCTGGTTGTCGTGGTCACGCCTTCGGGCAGTTATTCTACATGTTACTTACATGTCTAGGGGTCTGATACAACCTCCCAGGTTCCGTTACATCTCAGCCCCTACAACTGAGGCTGCCTCCCGTCAGCTCAGGCCCTCAGTTGTGACAGTAAGCACTGACCTAATGAATCCAGCCGGAGACCAGGATCAAGCGGCCAGGCCAATGCAAAAACTGGCAGCCCGACTTGAATATCAGGAGGCTGCACAGGGCCACATCATCCGCTGTCTCCAGGATCTCTCTACACGGCTGGATGGGATTCAAACGACCCTCCGTGGACCTGGCACGTCCGGTGCGTCCACTACAGTGACACCAGCTGTAACCCCACCCACCTTACCCATTTCCAGTCCACATCTTCATCTTCCAACGCCAGCAAAATTTGATGGATCTCCAAGGTTCTGCAGGGGATTTCTCAATCAATGTGAAATCCACTTTGAGCTTCTACCTGGCAATTTCTTCAGTGACCGTACCAAAATTGCCTATATCATCTCCCTTCTCAGTGGCTCAGCCCTTGACTGGGCATCACCTTTATGGGAGAAGTCTGATCCCCTGCTATCCTCCTATACTGACTTTGTAGCTACATTCAGGCGCATCTTCGACGAGCCAGGCCGGATAACATCTGCTTCATCTGAGATTCTCCGTTTACGCCAGGGAACACGTACTGTGGGACAGTATCTTATACAGTTTAAAATCCTGGCATCCGAACTGGCATGGAACGACGAGGCCCTGTATGCTGCATTCTGGCATGGCTTATCAGAACGCATCAAGGATGAGTTAGCTACCAGAGACTTGCCCTCTAAGTTGGATGAGCTAATTTCTCTTTGCACGAAGGTTGATCTACGTTTCAGAGAGAGAGCAACTGAGCGAGGAAGATCATCTTCTCCTAAATCTTCTGCTCCTCCTCCTCGTCAACCATCTCCATCCAAGGATGAGCCTATGCAAATTAGTCGTTCCCGTCTATCTCCCGCTGAGCGCCGAAGATGTCTCTCTGAGTCTCTCTCTCTCTACTGTGCAGCTCCGTCGCACACTATCAATGCCTGTCCCAAACGTCCGGGAAACTCCAGATCCTAGCTCGCCAAGGAGAGGGCCGGCTAGGAGTAATGATCTCCTCTCCATCTCCTCATGACTGTAACCTCCCAGTGTCGCTCCAAATTGCTCAACGTTACAGGAACGTCATTGCCCTCCTTGATTCCGGAGCAGCTGGGAATTTCATAACCGAAGCTTATGTTAAACGGTGGTCCCTACCCACCGAGAGACTGTCCTCGTCCATCTCTTTGACTGCCGTGGATGGCAGCAAGATTTTTGACGCAGTCATTTCCTTAAGGACTCTTCCAGTTCGTCTGAGAGTGGGAGTTCTTCATTCTGAGTATATTTCTTTTTTAGTGATTCCAAGAGCCACACATCAGGTGGTTTTAGGCCTTCCATGGCTCCGTCTCCACAACCCATCAATTGACTGGACGACTACGCAAATACTGGCATGGGGTCCCTCCTGTGCTGAGACTTGTTTAGCCAAAGTTCTTCCTGTTTGTTCTTCCTTCCCCAGGTCATCTGATGTTCCGCCTCCTCCATATCAAGACTTCACGGACGTGTTCAGTAAAGCCTCTGCTGATATCCTTCCTCCTCATAGAGAATGGGACTGCCCAATCAACCTCATTCCAGGGAAGGTTCCACCGCGAGGCCGAACTTATCCGTTGTCTCTGCCTGAGACACACTCCATGGAAGAGTACATCAAAGAGAACCTGGCGAAGGGTTTCATCCGACCATCTTCTTCTCCAGCCGGCGCAGGCTTCTTCTTCGTTAAGAAGAAAGACGGTGGTCTGCGTCCGTGCATCGACTACAGAGGTCTGAACGATATTACCGTCAAGAACCGATACCCTTTACCCCTGATTACCGAGTTCTTTGATAGAGTTAGTGGTGCAACTATTTTCACAAAGCTGGACTTGAGGGGTGCCTACAATCTCATCCGAATCCGTGAGGGTGACGAGTGGAAGACCGCCTTTAACACCCGTGACGGACATTATGAGTACCTCGTCATGCCCTTCGGATTGAGCAACGCTCCAGCAGTCTTCCAGCACTTCGTGAATGAGATTTTCAGGGACATCTTGTACCGCCATGTCGTGGTTTATCTAGACGACATCCTCATCTTTGCTAATAATCTCGAAGATCATCGTTTCTGGGTAAAAGAGGTTCTTTCCCGGCTCCGTGTCAATCACCTCTATTGTAAATTGGAGAAGTGTGTGTTTGAAGTTAAAACCATTCCGTTTCTAGGTTACATTGTGTCCGGTTCCGGACTAGAGATGGATCCTGAGAAACTCCAAGCAATCCAGAATTGGCCTATACCCTTAAGCCTCAAAGGGGTCCAGAGGTTCTTAGGGTTCGCCAATTATTATAGAAAATTTATACGAGACTTTTCCACCATTGTGGCGCCTATCACTGCATTAACCAAGAAAGGTGCTAATCCGTCCAAGTGGTCCGAGGAAGCTACACAGGCCTTTCACCTTCTGAAGCAACGGTTCATCTCTGCACCAGTTCTGAAACAGCCCGACACCGACTCTCCTTTTATCTTAGAGGTAGATGCCTCCTCCGTTGGAGTAGGAGCAGTGTTATCCCAGAGGGCCAAAGATGGACATCTACATCCTTGCAGTTTCTTCTCCTGGAAGTTCTCCCCAGCTGAGCGCAACTATGCCATTGGCGATCAGGAGTTGCTAGCCATCAAGCTCGCTCTGGAGGAGTGGAGATACCTGTTGGAGGGAGCTTCCCACTCAATCACCATACTTACCGACCACAAAAATCTTTTATATCTCAAAGGCGCACAATGTCTGAATCCTCGTCAGGCCAGATGGGCACTTTTCTTCTCTAGGTTTGACTTTAAACTCCAGTTCTGTCCGGGTTCTCAGAATCGTAAGGCCGATGCCCTTTCCCGCTCATGGGAGCAAGAAAATGAGTCCGAGTCTGCAGACAAGCATCCTATTATTAATCCGTTGGCATTCTCCACGGTAGGGATGGACTCTACGCCTCCACCAGGGAAAAGTTTTGTTAAGCCAGTTCTAAGGAAGAAGCTCATGCATTGGGCCCATGCTTCCCGTTTTGCTGGACATACAGGCATTCAGAAAACCCTTGAATTTATTTCTAGGTCCTACTGGTGGCCAACTCTGAAGAAGGACGTTATGGAATTTATTGCCTCCTGCCCAAAGTGTGCCCAACACAAAGTCTCCTGCCAGTCGCCTGCGGGGCAACTGGTTCCATTATCTGTTCCCCGTCGACCTTGGACCCATTTGTCGATGGACTTTGTTTCCGATCTACCTATCTGCAACAAGTTTAATACCATCTGGGTGGTAGTTGACCGGTTCACCAAGATGGCACATTTCATCCCTCTCACCGGTCTTCCGTCAGCTTCCAAGTTGGCTCAAGTGTTTATACAAGAGATCTTCCGACTTCACGGTCTTCCTGAAGAGATCATCTCGGATCGTGGAGTACAATTTGTAGCCAAATTTTGGCGAAGTTTGTGTCAAGCCCTCCAAGTCAAGTTAAAGTTTTCCACGGCTTACCATCCTCAGACCAATGGTCAAACCGAGAGGGTGAATCAGGACTTGGAGGCCTTCCTCCGTATATATGTGTCTTCCTCTCAAGATGACTGGGTTCAACTCCTTCCTTGGGCCGAGTTCAGCCACAACAATCAATACCACTCCTCATCTTCTTCTACACCATTCTTCATTAATTATGGATTCCACCCTAAAGTCCCAGAATTCCAACCGCTTCCCGCAACTTCTGTTCCAGCAGTGGATGTCACCTTGCGTCAGTTTTCAAATAACTGGAGGAACGTCCGCGCAGCCCTGCTTAAAGCCTCATTCAGGTATAAGAAGTTTGCCGATAGGAAGCGTAGAGCGGTTCCTGCTCTCAAGGTGGGTGATCGTGTGTGGCTGTCCACGAAGAATTTGAGGTTGAGAGTTCCCAGCATGAAATTTGCACCTCGCTACATCGGACCCTTCAAGATTGAACAAGTCATCAATCCTGTTGCCTACAGGTTACAGTTACCATCCTTCTTGAAAATACCCAGGACATTTCATGTTTCTTTGTTGAAACCGCTGATCCTGAATCGGTTTCATTCCGCACTTCCTCCAGCTCCCAAAGTTCAGACTCAACGGGGAGTCGAGTACGAGGTGGCCAAGATTTTGGACTCACGTTTCCGTTACGGTCAGTTACAATACCTCATTGACTGGAAGGGCTATGGTCCTGAAGAACGCTCTTGGACCAATGCCTCAGACGTCCATGCTCCTGCCTTGGTCCGAAATTTCCACGCAAAGTTTCCTTTAAAGCCTAAGAAGTGTCCTGGGGCCACTCCTAAAGGGGGGGGGTGCTGTCACGATCCGGGTATCTGGACGCCATTACTTACCCTTCAGATGCCTCCTAAGGCTGGCTCAGCGCTCCAGGACCGGATCCCATCTGTTATCCTGATGTTTACATTCCTGCATCCTCTCCTGTCTCTCTGAGACACGGTCACAGTAAACGCCATATTACATCTGGCATGGCGTCTCCCGCGGCCTCCGCCGCCGTCCCTGAGTTTCTGCATGCAAAGTGTCAGAGTGGCGATTACGTCAGCCGCGGCCTCCGCTGTGCCCGCGTGGTTTGGATGTGCATTCATCAGTCTGGCGTCTCCTGTCTCCTGTGGCCGGCGCCGCCATTGCTGCTTCAATTCTCACATGGATTACAAACCAAACTTCCCTCCAAGTGTCTGCATGGGCGCAGCCATCTTGGATTTTGTCATCTGATCATTTCCACCAATCAGCTGTCTGTATTGTTGATTTGCATAATTGCCTAGCCAACCCCTTCCTTGCTGCAGGTATAAGTAAGCTGTGCCTGAGCAAGGAAGGCGTCAGTGCTTTGGTTGTCTAACCTAGTTCCAGTTTGTCTCTCTCCTGTGGTTGTCTTCAAGGTTCCAGCTCCTGTCTCCAGACTTCTGCTATAGAGACCCGCACCAGCATTCCATCTGCGGTGTAGCCTGACTCTCCGATCCATTCTGGACTCACCTGTTTCCAGCTACAACAATCACCTGCTTCCAGCCCAGCTTCCAGCAGTGTACAGCTTCTCTTAAAGGGCCGGTGTCCTTTCTGCAGTTTACCACTCTCCACCGGTATTATTATTTCACCGCTCTCAAACAATCACCTGCTTCCAGCCCAGCTTCCAGCAGTGTATAGCTTCTCTTAAAGGGCCGGTGTCCTTTTCTGCAGTTTACCACTCTTCACCGGTATTATTATTTCACCGCTCTCAAACTCCAAACTTCATTATTATTTCATCGCTCTCAAGTTCGTTTATTATTTAACTGGTTCCAGCCAAGTATCCACTCCGTACCAACAACAGTCTGGTTCCAGCCAGTATCCACAGCAGCCGTTTTACCTTCAGCAGCCCAGCCTTTCCTGGAACATCAGCTGGTACGATCCTGGGTTCTCTCCATTGCTACAGTCAGGCCTGGAAAGGACTTTCCAACTAGAAGATTATAAGAACTGTCTCACACTACCAGTGCCTGTGGCCCTTGCCACCCTGTAGTACCCAGGAATTGTATTTATCCTCTGTTGACTTTTATGTTTCCTTTTACTGCTGCTGTGTTACGGAGTTTGTCATAATAAACATCATTGACTTTTATCCTGGTTGTCGTGGTCACGCCTTCGGGCAGTTATTCTACATGTTACTTACATGTCTAGGGGTCTGATACAACCTCCCAGGTTCCGTTACATCTCAGCCCCTACAACTGAGGCTGCCTCCCGTCAGCTCAGGCCCTCAGTTGTGACAATAAGATTGTGTAAGTAAGAAAAGGAAAGGTACATGAGGAAAGAAGTCCCTGCTCTTGCGAGCTTACAATCTAAAAGGTGAGGTGCACTGCTAACAGACCAGGGTGACACAAAAGGGGTAGACAGTGAGCATAGACAAGAGGGTTAGGAGGAGAGTTGGCTGGGTTTGGTGAAGAAGTGGGTCTCGAGAGCCCATTTAAAGTTTTGTAGAGAGGTGGAGATTCGGATGGGGAGAGGTAGAGATTTCCAGAGAAAGGCAGCAGCACGTGCAAAATCTTGTAGGTAGGAGAGGGAGGAGGTAATCAGTTGGCAGGAGAGACGGTGTGCATTAGCAGAGCGAAGAGGACGGGTGGGAATGTTAAGAGAGATAAGGTCAGAGATGTAAGATGGAGAAGAGTGGGTGAGGGCTTTGTAGGTGAGTGTGAGAAGCTTGAATTGGATTCTGAATGGGAAGGGTAGCCAGTGAAGGTCCCTGCAAGAGAGGGGATGTGGATGTAGTACGTTTGGTGAGGAAGATGAGATGGGCAGCATTGAGGATAGATTGGAGTGGAGAGAGGCAATTTTGAGGGTGGCCAGATAGGAGGAGATTGCAGTAGTCCAATCTGGAGAAGACCAGTGAGTGGATGAGGGTCTTAGTAGTGTCCTGGGTGAGAAAGGGTCTGATCCTGGAGATGTTTTTTAAAACGGAGATTTATGATAAAAACTTACCTTTGTTAAATCTCTTTCTGTGAGGTACAGAAAGGGAATAACATCAGGGTGTAGAGTAGGATCTTGATCCGAGGCACCAACAGGGTAAAAGCTTGGACTGTTCCCAAGATGCTCAGCGCCGCCTCCTCTAAACCAGTCCAATACAGTAGCAGGTAACAGAGACGACAACCGTTAGTAGCCACATACACCACATTTTCACGACAGGAGAAGGTATCAGCGGTTAATGCCATACAAACCCAAAGAAGCTGAGAGCGTCGTGGGCGCCCTGTGGAACCCAGTGTACCTCGTAGAAAGAGATTTAACAAAGGTAAGTTCTTACCATAAATGTCCTTTTCTGCAGCGGGGTACACTGGGGTTCCACAGGGAATAACATCGGGGATGTCCTAAAGCAGTTCCTCATGGGAGGGCACAAGAAACCGGCGTCCAAAGGAAGGATCCTGGGAGGTGGAAGTATCGAAGGCATAGAACCTTATGAACGTGTTAACCGAGGACCACGTAGCCACCTTGCACAATTGTTCAAGGGTCGCACTATTGCGGGCCGCCCAAGAAGGTCCAACAGACTGAGTAGAATGGGCTTTGATGGAAGCAGGAGCTGGAAGGCCGGTACATAAGCATGTGCAATCACCATTCTAATCCATCTGGCCAAGGTCTGCTTGTTAGCAGGCCAGCCACATTTGTGAAAACCAAGCAGTACAAAGAGAATCAGACTTCCTAACGAAGGCTGTCCTCTTCACATAGATACGGAGCGCCCGTACCACATCCAAAGACCTCTCTTCGGAAGACAATTCAGGAGAGACAAAGGCCGGAATCACAATCTCCTGGTTAAGGCGGAAAGAAGACACCACCATAGGTAGATAACCAGGGCGCGGTGTAAGAACCGACCGGTCACGGTGAAAAATCAGATAGGGGGACCTACAAGACAAGGCACCCAAATCTGATACCCATCTAGCAGAGGCAATAGCCAGCAGAAACAAGACCTTAAGAGAAAGGCACTTAAGGTACGCAGATTCAAGAGGTTCAAAGGGAGACTCTTGCAAGGCCTCCAGAACCACCAACATATCCCAAGGAGCCACAGGTGGGACATAGGGAGGTTGAATCAGTAAAACACCCTGAGTGAATGTATGAACATCAGGCAGAGTCGCAATTTTTCTTTTTCTCTGAAACCATACCGACAAGGCAGAAATATGAACCTTGAGGGAGGCCAGCCAAAGGCCCAAGTCCAGGCCCTGTTGTAGGAAGGCCAAAAATAAGGCCGTACCAAACTTGTAAACTACATGATTGTTAAATGTGCACCAAGCAAAGTAAGAATTCCAGACCCTATGGTAAATCCGAGCAGAAGCTGGCTTACGGGCCTTCATCATAGTTTAAATGACCGCCTCAGCAAATCCTTTGGCCCTCAGTACGGAAGCTTCAAGAGCCACGCCGTCAAAGCCAGCCGGGCCAGATTCTGGTAGGCACAAGGGCCCTGAACGAGGAGGTCTGGTCGCTGTGGAAGCAGAAGAGGACGTTCCAGCGGGAGACCCAGTAGGTCTGAGAACCAATGCCGTCTGGACCATGCCTGAGCTATCAGAAGTAGGATTCCTCCTTCTTGCTTGAACTTCCTCACTACTCTGGGCAGGAGTGACACCGGAGGGAACACGTACGGCAGCCGAAAGTTCCATGGAATTGCCAGTGCGTCTATGAACTCCGATTGAGTATCCCTTGTTCTTGCTCCGAAGACCGGAACCATGTAGACCCCAATTGTCCACTAGGAGTTGAAATACTTTGGGATGAAGGCTTCACTCTCCGGCGTGTACGTCATGACTACTGAGGAAGTCCGTTTCCCAGTTGAGGACCCCCGGAATGAACACTGCCAAGATGGCTGGCAGATGGCGTTCCACCCATTGAAGAATCTTTGACACTTCCATCATTGCCATGCGGCTTTGTGTGCTGCCTTGATGATTTATGTACGCTACCGTGGTGGCGTTGTCCGACTGTACATGAACAGGCCTGTTCTGTACCAGATGCTGGGCCAGTTTCAGAGCATGGAACATTGCCCGCAATTGCAGAATGTTTATCGGGAGGAGAGACTCCTCCCTGGTCCACTGACCCTGAAGAGAGTGTTGCTCCAACACTGTGCCCCAACCCCTCAGACTGTCATCCGTCGTCAGGAGGACCCAGTTGAAGATCCAGAAGGGACGACCCCTGCACAATTGTTGGTCCTGTAGCCACCAGCTCAGTGACAGATGAACCTCCGGAGACAAGGAGATCATGTGAAACCTGATCCGATGAGGCAGGCCATCCCACTTGGCAAGAATCAGCTTCTGCAGAGGGCGGAAATGAAATTGAGCGTACTCTACCATGTCGAAAATCGACACCAAGAGGCCTAGTACTTGCATCGCCGAGTGTATCGACACTCGCGAGCGAGAGAGGAAGCATCGCATCCTGACCTGAAGTTTCAAGACATTCTCCTGAGACCAGAACAACCGCTGGTTGTGTGTGTCCAACAACGCCCCCAGGTGCACCATGCTCTGAGCAGGGACCAGGGATGATTTCTTCCAATTGATGAGCCACCCATGGGCTTGCAGAAACTGCACTGTCAGATCCAGCTGACGGAGGAGAACGTCTGTGGAATTCGCCAGGATCAGCAAGACATCCAGATATGGTAAGATCCTGATACCCTGACGGCGGAGCAGGGCCATCATCACCGCCATTACCTTGGTGAATATTCGCGGAGCCGTAGTCAGTCCAAAGGGTAAGGCCCAGAATTTAAAATGGAGGTTGCCAATAGCAAACCGCAGGTATAGCTGATGCGACACGGCAATAGGTATATGTAGGTAAGCATCCTGTATGTCCAGGGATACCAACTAGTCCCCTGGCCCCAAAGCCAGGACAATAGAGCGAAGGGTTTCCATACAAATCTTGGAGACCCTCACAAACTTGTTCTAAGACTTGAGGTTGAGAATGGGCCGAGAGGAACCATTCGGTTTCAGGACTAGGAACAGCATTGAATAGTACCTCCTGCCTCTCTGAGCCAGAGGCACCGGCACTGCCACTCCTGTGTCCAGGAGGGACTGAACCACCGAACGAAGAGTCTTTGCCTTTACCTGATCCGAAGGGATGTCTGTCATGAGGGGGACGTTTCTTGAAGGATATGG
Source organism: Pseudophryne corroboree (assembly GCF_028390025.1). NCBI lineage: Eukaryota > Metazoa > Chordata > Amphibia > Anura > Myobatrachidae > Pseudophryne > Pseudophryne corroboree. The sequence goes on along the minus strand of NC_086451.1, from coordinate 305,038,859 downwards.
CGTATCCGTGAGTGACGACTTCCTGTACCCAAGTTGTCTTCAACTCTGTTTTGGAAGCTGGCTGACGGGCAGCCCAGGATTAGTGGATTTGGAAGTACAAACCTATAATCGGGTACGCCTGACCCTTTGCCTAACCCGGAGGTCGAAAGGAAGTACTCTTAGCCTTCGGAGCCGAAGGAGTAGTACTAGGCAGACATGCAGTCTTAGCAGATGCTAAGTCAGCAATGATCTTGTTGAGATCTTCCCCAAAAAGTATATTTCACTCAAAAGGGATCACCTCCAAGGCCTTTCTAGAGTCCAGATCTACAGGCCAGGACAGCAACCAGAGGATCCGGTGAGCCAGAATAGACGTAGTAGATGCTTTGGCTGCCAGGAAACCTGAATCAGATGCCGCCTCATAAATATAATGGGAGGCCGTAATAATATATGAAAGACATTGCCTAGCATTATCAGGAAAATTAGAAGGTAGTTCCGCCTCAAATTCCTGAACCCAGGCCTCTATAGCTTTAGCAGCCCAAGAGGCCGCAATAGTAAGCCTATGCATAGCTCAGGCAAGAGTGTAAATAGACTTCGAGCAACCCTCCACACGCTTATCCGTCGGTCCCCTCAGGGAGGTGACGGTAGTGACAGGCAGAGCAGATGAGACCACCAGACGCGCAACTTGTGAGTCCACCGGCGGCGGTCAAGGGTGTAGCTACCATAGGTGCAGGCAGTGCAGCTGCTATGGGGCCCAGAGGTGAGAGGGGCAAACCTTCCCTGTCAAAGTTACATGTGTTAATTATATTTTTCGCCATTGACTGGTACGTAGGAGTCCTATCAAACTTTTTCCTTGGGATCTGCAATATATTTAGGTATGCCTCTGGACCTGCTCATTGTAGTGTGGTATAAAATGAACTGGAGGGCATTTTAATGTTATATAATATGAACCGGGGTACTGTAATAATGCACAATATGAACCGGGGCACTGTAATAATGCACAATATGAATGGGGAGCACTATATATCATAAAGTGAATTGGGGTACTATGCGGCATAATGTGTACTGGCAGCTCTGAAATGTGACATAGGGTGAACTTAAGCACTACTACGATTTATAAATGAAACTAGAGCACTACTCTGGAGCATAACATTAAATACGGCTCTACTACGGTTCAGAAAATGAACTAGGGCACTATCATAGGGCATAAAATTAACAACTGCTGCAGAGAAGCGTTTCTAGAAGCATTGGAACGGGGGCCCCTTCAAAATGTTGCTATGGGGCCCACAAAGTTTTGGCTACGCCCCTGGTGGCGGTTTTTCCTAATTGTTACTTAACTCTGCAGCGAGGGGATAAGGCTAGCATCTTCATAGACAAGGAAAACTTGTTACCCAGTTTTCCCAGGATTCCTGACTAATATTAACCAAGTGGTCAGAATGAGGTAAAACCAACTTAGTAATCTTCTGACAATTAAACTTATCTGGTTTCGGAGAGGTAGCTGGAAGCCTTTCATCATCATTGATTTGAAGTATCAGCTTGATAGCCTCCAAGCGGTCAGGAACATCCACCTGTGTCAGAAATTCCCCATCAGAAGCATCTGCATCAGAGTCTGAAGTGTCAGTGAAAGCGCCATCTACATCGGATGAGGTATCCGAAACGTGTGGATGGTGAGGAAGTAATGGCCCATTTAGATGACCCCCTGGTCTTAGTCAGGATTTTGCTTAGCTAGTGACTGATGTAATTGCTGTAACCGAGAGAACAGAGTATCTGCCCATGGCGGATTAACTGCAGGGACAATATGTGACTGTAATGGCACAGGAGGTCCCACAGGGGGCGCAAGTCTAATTACTAGGGTAGTCAGTAAATTAGAGGAAACAGCCTAAGGTGGGTCTCGATTTGCCCCTGTTGCTGCAGACTGACCATGGGGTATCGGGGGTCATTCCGAGTTGATCGCTCGCTGCAGATTTTTGCAGCACAGCGATCAGGTGAAAAATTGGCATCTATGCGCATGCGTATGGGCCGCAATGCGCACGCTCGACGTACGGTTACAAAGCTCCTTGTGGTTGTGCTCAGGTTCTAGCGAAGTTTTCAGTCACACTGACGGCCGCAAGAAGATTGACAGGAAGGGGGCGTTTCTGGGTGTCAACTGACCGTTTTCAGGTAGTATTAGCAAAAACGCAGGCGTGTCTGAAAAAACGCAGGCGAGGCTGGGTGTTCGCTGGGCGGGTGTATGACGTCAAATCCGGATATGAATAGGCTGAAATTATCGCAAGCGCTCTGTTTTTGCAGACCTCGGCTGCACAAGCGTTTGCACTTCTGCTAAGCTAAAATACACTCCCCAGTGGGCGGCGGCATAGCGTTTGCATGGCTACTAAATCTAGCTAGTGAGCGATCAACTCGGAATGACCCACATAGAACCCTCAGCTGCTAAGTTTTCCTCCGAGAAATCCGTGGCATCAACACTGCATGGTGCTGGATCAGCCATGGATTTACCACCCTGTGTAGCAAACATGATATGTAAGCGTAACCCTAGGGTGTAACAGTACAAGATAAGCAGACAAACTACCTGAGAAAAATCCTCTGTATGGTGTGACTGCAAGGCAGAGCACAAACAGAGGATTTCTGAGGTAAAATGTGAGGTAAAATGTGACTGAAAAACACAAAGAAAAATACAAAATACGTATATCCTGTGAAATACCTATATTATCTTATTATCTAATAACCCTGACGCGCGGCACGGAGCCTCCTCAGGGTACAGAATATAGGGATAGCCATATGTGTGAGATACGAAATAGAGACCACATAGCAGCCATTGGCACACACTCATATACAATGCAGAGATTATTACCAACAATAAAACTGTACTGGACCAGCAAAACTAAGAAACTATACCACTGAGTAAAGCTATGTGTATATATATATATATATTAGTGATGAGCGGGTTCGGTTTCTCGGAAACCGAACCCCCCCGAACTTCACCCTTTTTACACGGGTCCGAGGCAGGTTCAAACCTTCCCGCCTTGCTCGGCTAACCCGAGCGCGCCCGAACGTCATCATCCCGCTGTCGGATTCTCGCGAGATTCGGATTCTATATAAGCAGCCGCGCGTCGCCGCCATTTTCACTCGTGCATTGGAGATGATAGGGAGAGGACGTGGCTGGCGTCCTCTCCGTTTATTGTTGAAGTTGATTGGTTTATTGCTTAATTGTGGGGAGGACTGGGGAGCAGCTGTTAGGAGGAGAACAGTGCAGAGTTTTGCTGATAAGTGACCACCAGTTTTTATCCGTTCTCTGCCTGAAAAAAACGCTCCATACCATATCTGTGCTCAGTGTGCTGCATAATATATCTGTGCTGAGTGCTCACACTGCTTAATTGTGGGGACTGGGGAGCAGCTATAGCAGGAGTACAGTGCAGAGTTTTGCTGACAGTGACCACCAGTATACGTTGTCTGCCTGAAAAACACTCCATATCTGTGCTCAGTGTGCTGCTTTATTGTGGGGACTGGGGACCACCAGTATAATTAATATTATATAGGAGGAGTACAGTGCAGAGTGCACTGCTGTACCTACCTCTGTGTCGTCATCCATTAAGTATACTATCCATCTACATTCTATACCTGTGGTGCATTTTAGTTTTGCAGTTTGCTGACACAGTGTCCACCAGTATACTATATATAGCAGTACGGTAGGCCACTGCTGTACCTACCTCTGTGTCGTCATCCATTAAGTATACTATCCATCTACATTCTATACCTGTGGTGCATTTTAGTTTTGCAGTTTGCCGACAGTGTCCACCAGTATACTATATATAGCAGTACGGTAGGCCACTGCTGTACCTACCTCTGTGTCGTCATCCATTAAGTATACTATCCATCTACATTCTATACCTGTGGTGCATTTTAGTTTTGCAGTTTGCTGACACAGTGACCACCAGTATACTATATATAGCAGTACGGTAGGCCACTGCTGTACCTACCTCTGTGTCGTCATCCATTAAGTATACTATCCATCTACATTCAATACCTGTGGTGCATTTCAGTTGTGCGCAGTAAATATAGTAGTAGGCCATTGCTATTGATACTGGCATATAATTCCACACATTAAAAAATGGAGAACAAAAATGTGGAGGTTAAAATAGGGAAAGATCAAGATCCACTTCCACCTCGTGCTGAAGCTGCTGCCACTAGTCATGGCCGAGACGATGAAATGCCATCAACGTCGTCTGCCAAGGCCGATGCCCAATGTCATAGTAGAGAGCATGTACAATCCAAAACACAAAAGTTCAGTAAAATGACCCAAAAATAAAAATTAAAAGCGTCTGAGGAGAAGCGTAAACTTGCCAATATGCCATTTACGACACGGAGTGGCAAGGAACGGCTGAGGCCCTGGCCTATGTTCATGGCTAGTGGTTCAGCTTCACATGAGGATGGAAGCACTCATCCTCTCGCTAGAAAAAAGAAAAGACTTAAGCTGGCAAAAGCACAGCAAAGAACTGTGCGTTCTTCTAAATCACAAATCCCCAAGGAGAGTCCAATTGTGTCGGTTGCGATGCCTGACCTTCCCAACACTGGACGGGAAGAACTTGCGCCTTCCACCATTTGCACGCCCCCTGCAAGTGCTGGAAGGAGCACCCGCAGTCCAGTTCCTGATAGTCAAATTGAAGATGTCACTGTTGAAGTACACCAGGATGAGGATATGGGTGTTGCTGGCGCTGGGGAGGAAATTGACAAGGAGGATTCTGATGGTGAGGTGGTTTGTTTAAGTCAGGCACCCGGGGAGACACCTGTTGTCCATGGGAGGAATATGGCCATTGACATGCCTGGTCAAAATACAAAAAAAATCAGCTCTTCGGTGTGGAATTATTTCAACACAAATGCGGACAACAGGTGTCAAGCCATGTGTTGCCTTTGTAAAGCTGTAATAAGTAGGGGTAAGGACGTTAGCCACCTCGGAACATCCTCCCTTATACGTCACCTGCAGCGCATTCATCATAAGTCAGTGACAAGTTCAAAAACTTTGGGTGACAGCGGAAGCAGTCCACTGACCACTAAATCCCTTCCTCTTGTAACCAAGCTCCTGCAAACCACACCACCAACTCCCTCAGTGTCAATTTCCTCCTTACCCAGGAAAGCCAATAGTCCTGCAGGCCATGTCACTGTCAAGTCTGACGAGTCCTCTCCTGCCTGGGATTCCTCCGATGCATCCTTGAGTGTAACGCCTACTGCTGCTGGCGCTGCTGTTGTTGCTGCTGGGAGTCGATCGTCATCCAAGAGGGGAAGTTGGAAGACCACTTGTACTACTTTCAGTAAGCAATTGACTGTCCAACAGTCCTTTGCGAGGAAGATGAAATATCACAGCAGTCATCCTGCTGCAAAGCAGATAACTCAGGCCTTGGCAGCCTGGACGGTGAGAAACGTGGTTCTGGTATCCATCGTTAATTCAGAGGCAACTAGAGACTTGATTGAGGTACTGTGTCCCCAGTACCAAATACCATCTAGGTTCCATTTCTCTAGGCAGGCGATACCGAAAATGTACACAGACCTCAGAAAAAGACTCACCAGTGTCCTAAAAAATGCAGTTGTACCCAATGTCCACTTAACCACGGACATGTGGACAAGTGGAGCAGGGCAGACTCAGGACTATACGACTGTGACAGCCCACTGGGTAGATGTATTGCCTCCCGCAGCAAGAACAGCAGCGGCGGCACCAGTAGCAGCATCTCGCAAACGCCAACTCGTTCCTAGGCAGGCTACGCTTTGTATCACCGCTTTCCAGAATAGGCACACAGCTGGCAACCTCTTACGGCAACTGAGGAAGATCATCGCAGAATGACTTACCCCAATTGGACTTTCCTGGGGATTTTTGACATCGGACAACGCCAGCAATATTGTGCGTGCATTACATCTGGGCAAATTCCAGCACGTCCCATGTTTTGCACATACATTAAATTTGGTGGGGCAGAATTATTTAAAAAACGGCAGGGGCGTGCAAGAGATGCTGTCGGTGGCCCTAAGAATTGCGGGCCACTTTCGGCATTCAGGCACCGCGTACAGAAGACTGGAGCACCACCAAACATTCCTGAACCTGCCCTGCCATCATCTGAAGCAAGAGGTGGTAACGAGGTGGAATTCAACCCTCTATATGCTTTAGAGGATGGAGGAGCAGCAAAAGGCCATTCAAGCCTATACATCTGCCCACGATATAGGCAAAGGAGGGGGAATGCACCTGACTCAAGCACAGTGGAGAATGATTTCCATGTTGTGCAAGGTTCTGCAACCCTTTGAACTTGCCACACGTGAAGTCAGTTCAGACACTGCCAGCTTGAGTCAGGTCATTCCCCTCATCAGGCTTTTGCAGAAGAAGCTGGAGACATTGAAGGAGGAGCTAAAACAGAGCGATTCCGCTAGGCATGTGGGACTTGTGGATGGAGCCCTTAATTCGCTTAACCAGGATTCACGGGTGGTCAATCAGTGTTGAAATCAGAGCACTACATTTTGGCCACCGTACTCGATCCTAGATTTAAAACCTACGTTGTATCTCTCTTTCCGGCAGACACAAGTCTGCAGAGGTTCAAAGACCTGCTGGTGAGACAATGGTCAAGTCAAGCGGAACGTGACCCGTCAACATCTCCTCCTTCACATTCTCCCGCAACTGGGGGTGCGAGGAAAAGGCTAAGAATTCCTAGCCCACCCGCTGGCGGTGATGCAGGGCAGTCTGGAGCGAGTGCTGACATCTGGTCCGGACTGAAGGACCTGCCAATGATTACTGACATGTCGTCTACTGTCACATAGTAACATAGTAACATAGTAACATAGTATCTGAGGTTGAAAAAAGACAATTGTCCATCGAGTTCAACCTATTTGTGGTGTCCTATGCATGATGATTTGACTAAAATTTCTGACTGATGCTGCTGTCAGCCATTGCATTTTATCCCTATTTATAGTAACTATAATGCATGACTATGCACCATACCCCTGGATATCCTTATCCAATAGGAATTTATCTAACCCATTCTTAAAGGTGTTGACAGATTCCGCCATTACAACTCCCTCGGGCAGGGAATTCCAAACACGTATTGTCCTTACCGTGAAAAAGCCTTTACGCCGTATTGTGCGGAATCTCCTCTCCTCTAACCTGAGCGAGTGTCCACGAGTCCTCTGTGTTGATCTAACCAAAAACAGGTCCCGCGCAAGCTCTGTGTATTGTCCCCTTATATATTTGTAGATGTTGATCATATCCCCTCTTAGTCTCCGCTTTTCCAATGTAAACATGCCTAGTCTTTCAAGCCTTTCCTTGTATTCCATCGTCTCCATGCCCTTAATTAGTTTGGTCGCCCTCCTCTGTACCTTTTCAAGCTCCAGGATATCCTTTTTGTAGTACGGTGCCCAGAACTGTACACAGTATTCAAGGTGTGGCCTCACTAGTGATTTATATAATGGGAGTATAATACTCTCGTCCCTAGCATCAATACCCCGTTTTATGCATGCTAATATCTTATTAGCCTTCTTTGCTGCAGTCCTACTTTGGGTACTACTGCTTAGCTTGCTATCTATGAGGACACCTAAGTCCTTTTCCAGTACAGAATCCCCTAATTTTACCCAATTTAGTAGGTAGGTGTAATTTTTGTTCTTGTTACCACAGTGCATTACCTTACACTTGTCTGTGTTGAAGCGCATTCTCCATTTGGCTGCCCATGCTTCTAATTTAACTAAGTCGTTCTGAAGAGACTCTGCATCCTCCTCTGTATTTATAGCCTTACACAATTTGGTATCATCTGCAAAAATTTACACCATGCTCTCTAGACCTTCTGTTAGGTCGTTAATGAAAATATTGAACAATAGCGGTCCTAATACTGAGCCTTGCGGCACACCACTTAGCACTTCAGTCCAAGTTGAAAAAGATCCATTAACCACAACGCGCTGCTTCCTATTATCTAACCAGTTTTTGACCCAAGTGCATATTGTGCTTCCTAGCCCTGATTCTTGTAGCTTGTATATAAGTCTCATGTGTGGTACAGTATCGAACGCTTTGGCAAAGTCTAAAAAGATAACATCCACGTCTTTACCCTGATCTAGGTTTGCGCTTACTGTTTCATAAAAGCCAAGTAAGTTGGTTTGACAGGATCTGTCCTTCATAAACCCATGTTGATTCCTTTTAATGACCTTATTGGTTTCAAGGAACTTCTGAATACTATCTCTTAGAATACCTTCCAATACTTTCCCCACTATAGATGTAAGACTAACTGGTCTATAATTACCTGGTTCAGCTTTACTTCCCTTTTTGAATATAGGCACTACTTCCGCTATACGCCAGTCTTTGGGAACCATACCTGATATAACTGAATCCTCAAAGATAGCGGTTTTGCCAGTTCAGAGTGAAGCTCCATTAGAACCCTTGGATGAATACCATCGGGCCCTGGTGATTTATTAATCTTTAAATGTTTTAATCAGTCACAGACTACTTCCTCGCTTAAATAAGTACCTATCAGTGTGATATTGTCATTATTGAGATTGTGTGTCAGTCCCTGAATTGGGTCCTCTCTAGTGAAAACTGTTGAAAAAAACTCATTTAGTGTGTCCGCTATGTCATTGTCACTGCATATGCTTCTCTCACCATGGAAAGAATGGTGGAGGATTATATGAGTGACCGCATCCAAGTAGGCACGTCAGACAGTCCGTACGTATACTGGCAGGAAAAAGAGGCAATTTGGAGGCCCTTGCACAAACTGGCTTTATTCTACCTAAGTTGCCCTCCCTCCAGTGTGTACTCCGAAAGAGTGTTTAGTGCAGCCGCTCACCTTGTCAGCAATCGGCGTACGAGGTTACTTCCAGAAAATGTGGAGAAGATGATGTTAATCAAAATGAATTATAATCAATTCCTCCGTGGAGACATTCACCAGCAGCAATTGCCTCCAGAAAGTACACGGGGACCTGAGATGGTGGATTCCAGTGGGGACGAATTATCTGTGAGGAGGGGGATGTACACAGTGAAAGGGGTGAGGAATCGGAGGATGATGATGAGGTGCACATCTTGCCTCTGTAGAGCCAGTTTGTGCAAGGAGAGATTGATTGCTTCTTTTTTGGTGGGGGCACAAACCAACCAGTCATTTCAGTCACAGTCGTGTGGCAGACCCTGTCACTGAAATGATGGGTTCGTTAAAGTGTGCATGTCCTGTTTATACAACATAAGGGTGGGTGGGAGGGCCCAAGGACAATTCCATCTTGCATCTCTTTTTTCTTTCATTTTTCTTTGCATCATGTGCTGTTTGGGGACAATTTTTTGGAAGTGCCATCCTGCCTGACACTGCAGTGCCACTCCTAGATGGGCCAGGTGTTTGTGTCGGCCACTTGTGTCGCTTAGCTTAGTCACACAGCCACCTTGGTGCGCCTCTTTTTTTCTTTGCATCATGTGCTGTTTGGGGACAATTTTTTGGAAGTGCCATCCTGCCTGACACTGCAGTGCCACTCCTAGATGGGCCAGGTGTTTGTGTCGGCCACTTGTGTCGCTTAGCTTAGTCACACAGCCACCTTGGTGCGCCTCTTTTTTTCTTTGCATCATGTGCTGTTTGGGGACAATTTTTTGGAAGTGCCATCCTGTCTTGATTGACACTGCAGTGCCACTCCTAGATGGGCCAGGTGTTTGTGTCGGACACTTGTGTCGCTTAGCTTAGTCACACAGCCACCTTTGTGCGCCTCTTTTTTTCTTTGCATCATGTGCTGTTTGGGGACAATTTTTTGGAAGTGCCATCGTCTTGATTGACACTGCAGTGCCACTCCTAGATGGGCCAGGTGTTTGTGTCGGCCACTTGTGTCGCTTAGCTTAGTCAAACAGCCACCTTGGTGCGCCTCTTTTTTTCTTTGCATCATGTGCTGTTTGGGGACTATTTTTTAAATCGGCCATCCTGTCTGACACTGCAGTGCCACTCCTAGGTGGGCCAGGTGTTTGTGTCGGCCACTTGGGTCGCTTAGCTTAGTCATCCAGCGACCTTGGTGCAAATTGTAGGACTAAAAATAATATTGTGAGGTGTGAGGTGTTCAGAATAGACTGGAAATGAGTGGAAATTATGGTAATTGAGGTTAATAATACTATGGGATCAAAATGACCCCCAAATTCTATGATTTAAGCTGTTTTTTAGGGGTTTTTGAAAAAAACACCCGAATCCAAAACACACCCGAATCCGACAAAAAATTTTCGGCGAGGTTTTGCCAAAACGCGTCCGAATCCAAAACACGGCCACGGAACCGAATCCAAAACCAAAACACAAAACCCGAAAAATGTCCGGTGCACATCACTAATATATATATATATATATATATATATATATATATATATATATATATATAAAACAATGCACAGTAAAGACTGGATGTATATCACAGGGTACTTGTACTAAATAACCCTGAATGTATGCACTTGTTCTTAACTAACACTGTGTAGACGACATGTAGAATACTTAAGTGTCCTGTAAATGCACAGCACTTATGAAGCAGGTGGCATTACAGAGGAGGCATTGCCCACCAGTCCCAGAGTCAGCGTAGCATGTGTGTACTGGCGCCCAAATGCTGACAGGGAGTGACGGAGACAGAGATGCAGCTCCAGGGTGGGAACATTTACTCTAAATGGCGCCCAGGGGCTGGGGGAAGGGCTACAGGTCAGAGCCTTATCCCCTTGCTGGACTTCCCCACAGGGTACTGTGGGCCATAATAAAACGGTTATATATATATAACCGACCTGTGCCCCTGCCCTGGTGGTCTAGTGGGGTCCCTGTACCAACACAGTGTCCAACCCAGCGCGCGCGGCCCGCCTCCTAATGGCCACGCCGTACCGCGTTTTTTGGAGGGTCCTGCCTGGGGGACCTTCTTACCTCCTCCCTTGATGCGGCCACGCGATCCTGGAGAGCTGCGGCAAAAGTGTCTGTGCCCTAGGTGAAGAACCGGAGCATCCGCTGTAAGTACCCGGCAACCAGGAACGCGGGAGTATACAGCGCCGCCGGGAGAGGTGATGGAGCTGCAGCAGGAGATGTCAGAATGACATCTAGCATTAAGAGTGCCTCTGCTGCAGCCCTTGAAGTCTTCTATCTTCTTTTAAAAAAGCTCTTTTCAGGGCTGCTGGAGCAGCCCTGCCTGTTAGTGTCCTGCCTGCAGGGCACCATCTTACAAACTGAGCTCCTATGCACGGAGGCGGGGTTATAGAGGAGGCGATGCTGAGCATCTTGGGAACAGTCAAAGCTTTTAGCCTGTTGGTGCCTCGGATCAAGATCTTACTCTACACCCCAATGTTATTCCCTGTGGAACCCTAGTGTACCCCGCTGCAGAAATATTTTTAAATGAGCTACAGGAATCCCGAAAATACATTTAGGGGCATCATGGTGTAGCAGAGGGCTGTAGAGCCTGTTTCAGAACGCTTTGGTTTTAGAAATTCTCGACCCATACAGTCAATGTATGTCTTTTGTACCAAACAGGTACACTTTGAGCTTGATGCGAAGTTGGACAGAAACCAGCCGTATCAGTGGGCGAACTAGCGAGTGACGGGCAAAGTATATAAAAATATACTTTGCCCCCTCTGCAAAAGAAAAACAAAATGCGGGTAATATCTTTTAGGCAATCCACAAAGTAACAGCTGTAAGCTGAAGTCTCTGGAACATTTGTTGTGGAGGCTTTAGAACATTTGTTGTGGAACGCTGAATGGCAGATAGTCTTAGTCTTAGAGGGGCATTCAGACTGGATCGCTGCAGCGGCAGCGATCGCAGTCTGAATTTCTTTGTGGAGTGCGCTTACGCACCCCAGGAGCCCAGTGTGTAAAAGCATCTCAGGGCTGCGATCACCTGATTGACAGGCAGAGGTGGTCGCCGGGCGGGAGGGGATGTGCCAACAGCGTTAGAAGGCCATTGGCTGGGTGCAGTCTGGACAACGCAGGTGTGTCCGGACCGCTGCGGGGGCGGGCCGAGCTGGCTGCGTGGCATCAAGCTCAGCCGTTGTGACCCGGGAGCTACGCTGGCAGGGAGATACTCGCCGGGTGCAAAAGCATCACGGCTGTGCGATGCTTTTGCACCCTTGTGGGGGAAAAAGTAGGGCCAGACATGCGGAGCGGACTAGCCCTGGGCTGGGCATCCCCACGTATGTCTGAGAAACTGTCCGTAGGTGTGCTAAATTTAGCACATCTACGATCAGATCTGAATTACCCCCTTAGTCCAGCTCTCTGGTGGGGTGCCTAATAATTTTTTGAATCTGGCACCCCATCTGGCATCAGGAGCATGTGTCAAGCTTGCCCTCCACGCCCTCCCCCCAGATTAGCCCATTCTTGTTACTGCAGTGTGTGGACAGTGGGCTGCTGTCACTAGCAGGACAGTTCCTCTCCTCTTTACATCATAGACACAACTATTGATGTCATAATTGATGTCTCATTCCCCAGATGCAGAATAAAGAAAGGGAGGAGATCCAATACAGCCAGCACCCTGCCTGTTCCCCCCTACTACTGCTGCTCACACTGAAAGTTTCCGGCCTGGATGGCACAGCTGTCAGCAGACCAGACAATGTAGACTGGTTGTGGGCTCCTTCATTACCAGGGGCCCCAGTGTAGTGCATTGGCTGCACCACCTGTAGTTCCGCCCCTGATCCGTATGAGCTACAATACATTACGTGCATGAAAAAAAAATGCATATATTCGCTCATTTGCAGTGTGCATGCTTCTTCTAGAGAGCCTGACCCCTACCCATGCACACTCTTTGCTACTGGTCGACATCATAAGTGTGCACATTCACACTCCTGTACTAAGGGGGTCATTCCGAGTTGATCGCTCGCTCGCTAGTTTTAGCAGCTGTGCAAACGCTATGCCACCGCCCACTGGGGAGTGTATTTTAGCTTAGCAGAAGTACGAACGCATGTGCAGCTGAGCAATACAAAAACAGTTTCTGAGTAGCTCTGAACCTACTCAGCGCTTGCGATCACTTCAGCCTATTCGTGTCCAGATTTGACGTCATACACCCGCCCAGCGAAGCCTGCATTTTTTCAGACACTCCTGCGTTTTTGCAAACACTCCCTGAAAACGGTCAGTTGACACCCAGAAACGCCCCCTTCCTGTCAATCTTCTTGCGGCCGTCAGTGCGACTGAAAACTTTGCTAGAACCTGTGCACAACCACAACGACCTTTGTACTCGTACGACGTGCGTGCGCATTGCGGTGCATACGCATGCGCATAAATGCTGATTTTTAGCCTGATCGCTGCGCTGCGAGCAACGGCAACTAGCGATCAACTCGGAATGACCCCCTAAGTGCAAAAGATACATCTACATATTTACACTTATGTCTATCTTTGAATAGCCTGCAGATGCATTGGCACGCCCTCACTTAAGTTTGCATCGGCACGCCATTACAGCCAGTCCAGAAGTGATCAAGATGTGTATCACTCTGCATGGCTTGTACTTGCGCACATTTCTTTCTGGAGCATATGCAGTGTAAAAGCAGGCAACGTACACTCAACAAACTGGCTTATTTTCAGCTTTGCATGAGGCCCTTTATTTGGGAAAGTGCATCTACATATACAGTATGATCATAGATACCAGGGTGAGGTGTATCAAATCTCAGAGAGAGATAATTGGCGGGATGTAATGGAGTCCGAGATCGCTGGAGGTGCGGGATGCTGGCCGATCTCAGATGTTTTTTTTAAAAGGACAATCACTTATAAGGCAAAACCATGCCTTTTAAGTGATTGCCCCTTTAAAAAAAAACGGCTGGCATCCTGCACCTCTGGCGATCTCGGATTCCATTACATCCCGTTGAAATTGTAGAGAGATAAAATACCAAATACCAACTAGTCAGATTCTGTCTTATTACAGGCTGTGCTATAAAGATTACAAGAGCTGATTGGTTGGCACTATTTCTCTCCGCTTTACCTCTCTCCAGATTTGATAAATCTCCCCCTAGGACAGTAACACCTGTGACCATGTTTAGCAGATATATTAATGACCCCTATTACATTATCACTGATTACATTGACTGGTTTTCCTAGTAACCTATGTAACTAGAATCTGTGCTGTTACCATTGGCGTTTCTATAATGGGTGCAATGTGTGCTGTGTACACGGGCCCCTGCGTCCAGGGGGGGCCACACCGCATACATTGCACCCATATTTTAATACTTACCTCTCCGGAGTCCAGCATCGAGCACTGCAACCACAGTGAAAATTGCAGGCAAAATGGCCACCGCACATGCGCAGTAGCGATTTTGGTCTCCGGAACATGGCGGTCACTATGACCTGTGCATGCGCAGTAGACTCCGCCATGATGCTGGAGACTGCTACGCCATACAGAGGAGGGTGCCCCCTCCTCTGTTAAAACGACCCTGGCTGTTAAATCTATATATCAGACTTTTGTTATAACTGAAATTGTTGGTAGAAATAGGAAAAATGCTTATTTCACTAATACTACATTTTATCATTTGTTGTTTATAGAAAGTCAAATTGTGCAGGATCCCAACTATGATACTGCTTGTGTGTAAATAGCTCAGAGTGAGCCCAGGGTACAGCACTGCTTGTGTAAATCGCTCAGAGTGAGCCCAGGGTACAGCACTGCTTGTGTGTAAATAGCTCAGAGTGAGCCCAGGGTACAGCACTGCTTGTGTGTAAATAGCTCAGAGTGAGCTCAGGGTACGGCACTGCTTGTGTGTAAATCGCTCAGAATGAGCTCAGGGTACAGCACTGCTTGTGTATAAATCGCTCAGCGTGAGCTCAGTGTACGGCACTGCGTCTGCTTGTGTATAAATCGCTCAGCGTGAGCTCAGTGTACGGCACTGCTTGTGTGTAAATAGCTCAGCGTGAGCTCAGTGTACGGCACTGCGTCTGCTTGTGTGTAAATAGCTCAGAGTGAGCTCAGGGTACGGCACTGCTTGTGTGTAAATCACTCAGAATGAGCTCAGGGTACGGCACTGCTTGTGTGTAAATTGCTCAGAATGAGCTCAGTGTACGGCACTGCTTGTGTATAAATCGCTCAGCGTGAGCTCAGTGTACGGCACTGCTTGTGTGTAAATAGCTCAGAGTGAGCCCAGGGTACGACACTGATTGTGTGTAAATTGTTCAGAGTGAGCCCAGGGTACGGCACTGCTTTTGTGTAAATAGCTCAGAGTGAGCCCAGGGTACAGCACTGCTTGTGTGTAAATCGCTCAGAGTGAGCCCAGGGGGTGGTATTCATGTGACCGTCGGTCAGCTGACCGACAGTCACATGACCTCCTCCACCAGCCCGATTGGTCACTGTCCCGATGGTCGACATGCCGACCAACAGGGACTATTTCCACTCGTGGGTGTCCACGACACCCATAGAGTGGGAATACAACCCGTGGCGACTGCAGGTCGCCACCGAGCCCGCAGCGTGGCGAGCGCAGCGTGGCGAGCGCAGCGAGCCCGCAAGGGGCTTGCTGCACTCGCCCCTCCCCGCCGGGATCCCGGCGTCGGTATGCTGCCGGGATCCCGGCGTCGGTAAGCTGACCGGTGGTCATGAGACCGCCGGTCAGCCGTACTACACCCAGCCCAGGGTACGGCACTGCTTGTGTGTAAATCGCTCAGAGTGAGCCCAGGGTACGGCACTGCTTGTGTGTAAATAGCTCAGAGTGAGCCCAGGGTACAGCACTGCTTGTGTGTAAATCGCTCAGAATGAGCTCAGGGTACGGCACTGCTTGTGTGTAAATCGCACAGAGTGAGCCCAGGGTACGGCACTGCTTGTGTGTAAATAGCTCAGAGTGAGCCCAGGGTACAGCACTGCTTGTGTGTAAATCGCTCAGAATGAGCTCAGGGTACGGCACTGCTTGTGTGTAAATCGCTCAGAGTGAGCTCAGGGTACGGTACTGCTTGTGTGTAAATATCTCAGAGTGAGCTCAGTGTACGGCACTGCTTGTGTTGTGTGTAAATCGCTCAGAGTGAGCTAAGGGTACAGCACTGGCTTGGGAGTTTTCCAATTAATGTCATGTTTTGTAGAAGCATGTGCACCCAATGCATGAAAATGGTTTCACTTTTACTTTAACCCCTACACTGCTGGGCCTATTTTGGCACCTTTTGATCCAAAACCTATTTTTTAACACAATCCCCACAAAAATAATTTTTTTGAATTTCAAGAAAATAGCATTCATTTGCTTATTTCTTCTCACATGACAAAGACAATCTACCAATAATGACCAGTTTTCTTGCAGTTTTATTGAATCACCACTTATTTTTGTGATTCTTGTTATGTCATTAATCCACCTTTCCAAAGGAGCAAAACGCCTAGATAGTAACTAGGTTGATAGTGTCTAGGTCGACCACTATTGGTCGACAGTAACTGGGTCGACAGGTCAAAAGGTCGACATGAGTTTTTTATTTTTTTTGGTGTAGTTTTCTTCGCAGTGACCGGGAACCCCAATTACTGCACCGTGTCCCCTCGCTTCGGGCAAGGTGCCTCGCTCTGCTACCGCTTTGCTCGGCACAGATTACCGTTCCAATCGTAGTCCAAAAAAAAGAAAAAAATCGTGAAAAACTAATGTCGACCTAGAGACCTAGTCGACCTAGAAACCCCGTCAACCTAGTTACTGTCGACCAATAGTGGTGGACCTAGATAGTGTCGACCTAGTTACTGTCAATCTACTGTAGATACCGGATCCCACACAGGTTTCCCTAATAAAATGTGCAGTTGAAATTGTAATGCATTTGTTTTCCACGTTGTAATAAACAGCCTAAAATGTACAGAATAATATGGCAGCCCAACAATTCATAACATATTGAAAAGTTAAACAACCAAATGGATCAAATAAGCTGAGGTGGTGGATTTTACTTGGGGAATAGGTGCCATAGGTAAAATCAGCTACTGGTTTAGGGTGTTATCAGTGCTTAAAGTGACCCTAGAGAGGTGGTTTAACTCATCCCTCCCCCGCTCCTACCGCATCACCATAGTTATAAAGGGATTGCGGCACACGTCGAAAAAGGGGCATGGTCTCAAAAAGAAAGGGGCGTGGTCATGCAATAGTATCCCCAATTCAAATTATGCCGCACAGTAGCACAGTCTTATTCATATTATACCACATAATAATGTCCCTTATTCATGTTATGACACACATTAGTGCCCCTTATACACAAAGCCCACAGTAGTAGCACCCCTAATAAACATAATGCCCACAACAGTAGCTCCCCTTATACAATGCCCTCCGTAGTAGTGCCCCTTATGCAGTGTTCACTGTAGTGGTATTGACCACAGTGGTAGTGCCCCAAATGTGGAGCCCATAGTAGTGCCCCCAGTAGTAGTGCCTCTTATGTCCCCAGGAGTGATATCCTTTATGAAGTGTCTCCTATACAACGCCCTCATTAGTAATGCCCCTGTGTGGTATTGCCCCCAATAGTAATGCCCCTGTGTACTAGTACCCCTATAGTAGTGCCCCCAGTAGTAATGACCCCAGTAGTTATGCCCCTGACATATTCCCCTGTGTAGTAGTGCCCCCAGTAGTTATGCCCCTGAAGTGATCCCCCGTGTAGTAGTGCCCCCAGTAGTAATGCCCTGTAGTTATGCCCCCATGTAGTATTGCCCCCTGTAGTTTAGCCCCCAGTGGTTTTGCCCCATGTAGTTAGCCCCATGTAGTTTGCCCCTTGTAGTTTATCCCCCATAGTTTGTGTAGTTTGCCCACAGTAGTTAGCCCCCATGTAGTTCAGCCCCTGTGTAGTTTGCCCCCCGTAGTTAGCCCCCATGTAGTTTGCTCCCATGTAGTTAGCCCCCAGTTGTTAGCCTCCATGTAGTTAGTACCCAGTAGTAATCCCCCAGTAGTAAGCCCCCATGTAGTTTTCCCCCAGTAGTTAGCCCCCAGTAGAAGTACGGCTTACACTCACACAAAAACAAAACTGATCAAGCCCTACTCCTGCATACGACCGCTGCAGTCCTTCTGGTGTCCGCTCCTCGGAACTATGGGAGAGACGTCATGACGTCTTTTCCATAGTGCACAGCACACTGTCAGAACCGGAAGCCGGAGCTCAGTAGTGAGCTCCTGCCTCCGGCTGCAGCTGCGGAGAGGGAGCTGGGCACACATTGGTAACACTATCTCAGCGGGTGCCCTGCATCTCCCTGCATCTCCGGGCTTCAAATTCTGGGTTAGGTGAGCCAGAGGATGCAGAACTGGTTCCGTCTCCAAATGGAACTGATGGAACGCAGTTCTGCCCCATTCAGCCTCACTTTAACCCCTAGGCGTTATAACCCCTACATTTCTGATCTTCATAATGCATTCTCTAGCATAGGGTGTTATTTTCTGGTGAAATAATAACATAACTACTAAAGGATTCAAAGCAGGAACTCTTCTCTTATTAACAAGTTTGGCCTCAACTGTGTAGGTGTCAGAATGGGGGAGATGAGGTACGTTAATATCTCTCCCCATCTACCAGCTGGTTTCGGTTCAATAGATCTGCAGTGTCTAGATAGTCAATTGGTCGACATGCATTAGGTCACCATGGACAGAATGTCGACGTGGTCATTAGGTCGACCTTTGAAGATGGACACATGAAAAAGGTCAATGCATGAAAAGGTCGACATCGGAAAAGGTCAACAGAATTAAGGTTAACACAGCATTTTTTTTTTAGGTGTCTTTTTCACCGTCACAGCACAGGGAACCCCAGCTTATTGCATACCCTTGCAGCTTTGGGCAAGGTGCCTTGCTCTACTACTGCTGCACTCTGCATAGATTATTATTCCCAATCACAGTCCATGTGGATGGTAAAGTATGAAAAAGTCGAGAAAAATGAAAAATAAAAAAAACTTGTGTCGACCATATATGTGTCAAGCATTGGCATGTCGACCCTTTGAGCCTGTTGATCTTTTGCACCTCTCAACCATTTAGTGTTGACCTATCGACTGTCTATCTAGGCGCTGTAGATCTATAGACCACATATCCTACCAGCTCTACTAGTATTTCGGCAGTGCAGGTTGATGTTGACTGGTGATCACCAGATATGCTGTAATTTGAAAGAGGGTACCTCTGTCTTTAAAGCCTGGGTGCAGGAGATATTCCCCCATCCCTGAATGTTATAACGATTTCTACAGTGCAGTGGTATCCTCTGGTGATCACAAATGATCAGGTCTAAATGACATCATCGAGTCTGACGCAATAATGTCAACAAGCCCTGGCCCTCCCGACTGCCAGTAATATCAACTATTAAGGGAAGACTTTTAGGCAGGTCTCCCCCCATTTGAATCCTTGCAGTGCTTGGGGAAAGTCCATCCTTAGTAACGAAGGGATTGACTGTTGTCTTATATCACATCTGATATATTTGATGCGCTATATAAGAAACTGTTAGCAAATAAATAAACAAATAAATAATATATCAGTTTTATCAGATATAAGTTATATCAGAGATATATCAATCTTTGCAACTGTCCTTAATTTCCAGGGACATTCTTGTTTTTTACAGATTTGTCCATTTTATTGTTGCTTGACGATGTCAGACAGATTTTAATTTCCAGGGATATTCTTGTTTTTTACAGATTTGTCCATTTTATTGTTGCTTGACGATGTCAGACAGATTTTGTTTCTTTTGGCAGGTTCGTATTTATTTTATACTGAGCAATCACACAATACACTTCCACTATTCTACCTCCAAAGATCCCATTCTTATCATTCATTTCTTATTTTAAACGTGTTAGCATGTGATATTTATCAAAGAGGAGTATTTTACCATGTAAAAAAACCTGCATTATATTTAAATGAAGATAATATGACCTGTTGATGATAGAGTGCTTGTACCATGCTTTGTTGCATTCATTCAGGTAGGTGTACCTGGTAGGAGTTTGTAAGCACCTGTGATCTTGCAATTATTAAATATGTGAACATTATCTTAATACAACATTAAAACGTAGCCACTGTTATTATCAGTTTTTTATGTAGCACCATCATATTCCGCAGCACTGTATAATCAAGCCCATCAACCGCTGCCTTAGCCCCTTACTGCAAGAAAGAACAGAATCAACGTAGACAGAAGCCACTGTTCTCCTGGTATGTCGTTGCACCATAGGAATAAACCAGAGGACCTGTCACCGGAGCATCATTTCTAACCAGTGTACATTATGTATAGTAAGAATGAGTTATAATCCTTTCCGTTACCTACTTACTACTCCTTACAGCAAAGCTGAAACCCAGTACCGAGCAATCTGGATATCTGCATATAGTGGTTTGCAGAGTGTCCAAGCCGTGCTGAACTGTAATCCAACCAGTATAATTCTCAGCATGCTGGGTCTGATTTTACGTTGCAATACCAATCCAAAATCTGCCTGACACATGAATATATATATAAAATAAGGAAGAACAGTAATGAAACTATCAATAGCATGGCAAAAGCCTATAATCTAAGCTTTATTGTCTGCAAGCGATAAGAACTTCACAAGCTAGCTAGTCACACTTAGCGTTCACACAGGCATCAGTTCCTTGTTAACCCTTCTACTCGTGGATAATCTCCTGATGCCTTGCTGTGTCCATCTTGTTACAAAATGTCTAAGCATCTTATGTGTCCCAGAATTAGACATACTCATTTGCAGCTTTGGACCACACAGCTAGACTTACCATCTAAAAATACAAATAGTCATTAACTTACTCTCAAAGATGCTAAATCGATATAGTCCAGGCTCTTAGTAGTGTTCATTTTTGCCATCTCTCTTCTGCTTTCCAGAGTTCCAAAAAGTTTTTTTTTTTTTTTTTTTTGAATACTTCTTTGCAGGGAAAATATTCTGGTATCATATGGAAGTGTTGTCTGTATGTGTCAGCCCATGGTTAGAACTGGAAGTATGTGTCTCTGACAAACACAGGAAACTTCACATTCAGCACAACCCGGAAAACACACTGAGGAAACAAATCTGTTTTTCTTTAAGAACACAGCATTGCAGAGTTATTTGCTGGGGAAAGCGAGGGAAGGAAGTGACGCTCTAGAATTTTGGAAGAGTAAAGTAATAATTAATACTTTTTATCGGTCACTGTCTAAATACAACTTTTCTAAATATTGAATCTATACTGTATAGGATACATGTATTAAGTAAATCAAATATGATCAATATTTTGAATATAATATGATTAAGTGCCTATTACATTACATGTTTAGCTGTATAATGTACAGCAAATATGGAATGTACAGCAAATATGTAAAGGTTTGATTATGCGTAAGTTAGAACTGTGGAAAATGCTGACATTTTCTCAGATAATGACTACATAGCCACTTATTGTATATTTGCAAAAGAGAAAAAACTCTGGTAGCATTATAAATGCCCACATACAAATAGCTGCAGATATGTGATTAGACTGAGGGACCAAAAACACGTTGCTTTAAGCAGTGTAACTGAGCAATTCCTCACAAATTACAGTCATCTAACAGCCAGGCTGACCATCATGCCCGTCCCAACACCATGAGCTTTTTGTGTATTTTTAATTGAGGCAATTTGCAAAAAGTGTTTGTGTGTGCACAGAGTATACAAATGATGTATACATTTTGTTAGAAAACCTCTTATTTTGCTTTGTATTCAGTGGCTGACTTGTGGTTCTTGGGAATGTAAATTGCTTTAGTCCAAAATAAACTTTCTGGGCTTAGATGTATGGTATGTTTCCTGCAGAGTGCAGAAAGTGTGGTGTGATTCATCTCAGAGTAGGCAGCACAGATGTGCTCATGCTCATAGAAAGCTGAAAGTTACAGTACATAAAAATAACGCTGCGTGTAGAGCTTGCTGATTGGCCAACGTCTGGAGATTGAACAAAAAAAAGTTTGGCTTGAATACAAAGTGAGAACGCCTGCAGCATATGGGCCAAGTGAATTAATTATATAATTAGAATAACTATTGGGTCTATTTACTAAACTTTGGGGGGAGATGAAGTGGAGGGACATAAAGTACCAGACAATCAGCTCCTAACTACCTTGTTACAGGCGGTGTTTGAAAAATGACGGTTATAAGCAGAGCCGGCCCTAACCAATATGATGCCCTAGGCAAGATTTTGGCTGGTGCCCCCTAGCACCACCGCTGGTTCCGCCTCTGACCTTGCACCTCTTTCCCAGCACCATCACCCCTCACCCATAGCAGTCCTTGTACCCCCTATATTTTAAATAGGAACAGTTCGCACATTTGGTGCTCAGCCCAAAAAGGCGTGTGTTTTTGCTGGCAAGGGGCATGGCCACACAATAGTAACCCCAATTCCAATTATGCCACACAGTACTGCAACTTTATTCACATTTGATCATGCGATAGTGTCCATAATTCATATTACATCCCACAGTAGTATCACTTTACCTTATAAACGTTACTCCTCACAGTAGAGCCCCTTATTCACATTACATCACACTGAATTGCTCCTTATTCACATTACACCACACCCTATTGCTCTTTATTCACATTAGACGACACAGTAGTGCCCTTTCTATATGCAACGCCACATAGTAGAGCACCTTATACACATAATGCAACAGAGTAATGCCCCTTACACATATGAGACACATTATTAATGTCCTTATAAACATAATGAGCCTTACACATTATGACAACCTTTATTCATGCCCTTTTACACATAATGTCCCTTACACATATGCCACACATTATTAATGCCCTTATACACATAATGACACACATAGTGCCCCCTACACATTTGCTGCACATTATTAGTGCCCCTATACACATAAT
The DNA here is from genome assembly GCF_028390025.1 of Pseudophryne corroboree. Classification (NCBI taxonomy): domain Eukaryota; kingdom Metazoa; phylum Chordata; class Amphibia; order Anura; family Myobatrachidae; genus Pseudophryne; species Pseudophryne corroboree. Next base: position 305,016,243 of record NC_086451.1, on the reverse strand, counting down.
GACACATATACAGTAGTAACCTGTTACACATATGCCGCACATTATTAATGCCCTTATACACATAATGACACACTTAGTGCCCCTTACACATAAGTTGCACATTATTAATGCATTTTTACATGACACACATAATGCTCCTTACACATATTCCAAACACTACTGCACAACCAACCCACTCACATGCACACAGCACTCACACTGCCACTCACACTGTGACCTCTGCCTCTGCTTGGATACAGATGTGTCCTCATCAATCTTGCCTCAATGCTAACGTCGGGCACCTTTTTTATGAAAATGCAGCTTATTTGCATTGCTATGTGGCTAGGATGCACAAGCACCTTCTGTTGATTAAAATGATATGTAGCATGCCTTTATACTGTGTGAGACTGTGGCTGTATCTGCATATGAAATGCTACACACAGAATATAGGCATGCTGCATATCATTTTAATCAGCAGAAGCTGCTGATGCCCCTAGGCATATCAAATGCCCTAGGCAATTGTCTAGTTTGCCTATGCCTATGGCCGGCTCTGGTTATAAGCTGGTTGGTTGTAGAGATGAGCGGGTTCGGTTCTCTGAGAACCAAACCCTACCGAACATCACGTCCCAAGCCCGGATCCGAGTACGGCTTGGGACTTCCCGCCAGACTCGGAAACCAGAACGAAGCAAAATTGTCATCATCCCGCTGTTGAATTCTCGCAGGTTTTGGATTCCATATAAGGAGCCACGCGTCACAGCCATTTTCACTCCAGTCCTGGAGAGTGTAGCGAGAGGACATGTCTACTCAATGTCTGTGCGGGAAAGTGGTGTGGCACGTGGGGTGGCGACCTGCTCTCTTATGTGTCATTCCAGTGCTGTCTTATACTGCATCAGTCCAGGAGTGGTGTCTTGTGCTGCATCAGTCCAGTCATAGTAGTGGTGTCCTGTGCTGCCGTAAGTCTAGTGCTGCTGCTGTATAAGTCCAGTGCAGTGGTGTTGTGTTGTGCTGCATCAGTCCAGTGGTGGTGTCCTGTGCTGCCATAAGTCCAGTGGTGGTGTCCTGTGCTGTCATATGTCCAGTGCTGCTGGCGTATAAGTCCAGGGGTACTGCCGTATAAGTCAAGTCCAGTGGTGCAACCTTATAAGTTCAGGGGTACTGCCGTATAAGTCCAGTCCAGTGGTGCAGCTGTATAAGTTCAGGGATACTGCTGTATAAGTCCAGTGGTACTGCCGCATAAGTCCAGTCCAGTGGTGCTGTCTTGTGCTGCATCAGTCCAGTGGTGATGTCTTGTGCTGCCACAAGTCCAGTGGTGGTGTCCTGTGCTGTATATTATTTACTCCAAATAAAAGGGTTATATACTTATATTATTATCCAAATAATTTTTACAGGGTTTGCCCTGTGTGGTGTATGGGTACGCTTGCCTGTGCTGCATATTATTATAATAACTCCAAATAAAAGGGTTATTATTATCCAATTTATTTTTACAGGCTTTGCCGTGTGTGGTGTCGGGGTACGCTCGCCTGTGCTGCATATTATTATAATAGCTCCAAATAAAAGGATTATTATTATCCAAATTATTTTCCAGGCTTTACCGTGTGTGGTGTAGGGGTACGCTCGCCTGTGCTGCATATATTATAATAGCTCCAAATAAAAGGGTTATTATTATCCAAATAATTTTTACAGGCTGTGCCGTGTGTGGTGTAGGGGTACGCTCGCCTGTGCTGCACATTATTATAATAACTCCAAATAAAAGGGTTATTATTATCCAAATTATTTACAGGCTTTGCCGTGTGTGGTGTAGGTGTACACTCGCCTGTGCTGCACATTATTATAATAGCTCCAAATAAAAGGGTTATTACTATCCAAATTATTTTACAGGCTTTGCTGTGTGGTGTAGGGGTACGCTCGCCTGTGCTGCATATTATTATAATAGCTCCAAATAAAAGGGTTATCATTATCCACATTATTTTTACAGGCTTTGCCGTGTGTGGTGTAGGGGTACGCTCGCCTGTGCTGCATATTATTATAATAACTCCAAATAAAAGGGTTATTACTATCCAAATTATTTTACAGGCTTTGCTGTGTGGTGTAGGGGTACGCTCGCCTGTGCTGCATATTATTATAATAGCTCCAAATAAAAGGGTTATCATTATCCACATTATTTTTACAGGCTTTGCCGTGTGTGGTGTAGGGGTACGCTCGCCTGTGCTGCATATTATTATAATAACTCCAAATAAAAGGGTTATTACTATCCAAATTATTTTACAGGCTTTGCTGTGTGGTGTAGGGGTACGCTCGCCTGTGCTGCACATTATTATAATAGCTCCAAATAAAAGGGTTATCATTATCCAAATTATTTTTACAGGGTTTGCCATGTGTGGTGTAGGAGTACGCTCGCCTGTGCTGCATATTATTATAATAGCTCCAAATAAAAGGGTTATTATTATCCAAATTATTTTTAAAGGTTTGCCGTGTGTGGTGTAGGGGTACGCTCGCCTGTGCTGCATATTATTATAATAGCTCCAAATAAAAGGAATATTATTATACAAATTATTTTTACAGGGTTTGCCCCTGCGTGGTGTAGGGGTATGCTCGCCTGTGCTGCATATTATTATAATAACTCCATATAAAAAAGGGTTATTATTATCCAAATTATTTTTACAGACTTTGCCGTGTGTGTGTGGTTTAGGGGTACACTCTCCTGTGCCACCAATATTGTGCATGTATTACATCTGGGCAAATTCCAGCACGTCCCATGTTTTGCACATACAATTAATTTGGTGGTGCAGAATTTTTGAGAAATGACAGGGGCGTGCAGGAGATGCTGTCAGTAGGCCAAAATATTGCGGGCTACTTTTGACATTCAGCCACTGCGTGCCACCCTTAGATGGGCCAGGTGTTTGTGCCGCACACTTGTGTCACTTAGCTTAGTCATACAGCTACCTCATTGCACCTCTTTTTTATCTTTGTATGATGCACTGTTTGGGGCCTATTTTTTTTAAATCTGTCATCCTGTTTGCCACTGTAGTGCCACTCCTAGATGAGTCAGGTGTTTGTTCCGCACACTTGTGTCGCTTAGCTTAGCCATCCAGCTACCTCATTGCACCTCTTTTTCTTCTTTGCATGATGTGCTGTTTGGGGCCTAGTTTTTAAAAGTGCCATCCTGTCTGCCACTGCAGTGCCACTTCTAGATGGGTCAGGTGTTTGTGCCACACACTTGTGTTGCTTAGCTTAGCCATCCAGCTACCTCATTGCACCTCTTTTTCTTCTTTGAATGATGTGCTGTTTGGAGCCTATTTTTTTAAAATCTGCCATCCTGTCTGACACTGCAGTCATAGGCAAACGCAGGGGGGGTTTCCGGTTGCCCAGAAACCCCCTCCTCTTGGACAACAGTTCAAATTATGATAGCAATAGTACGATTAGCCATTACAACATGCTGTTTAAGGGACAGAGCAGCTGAACATGCCCAGTGGTAGCAGTTTTTTCTACTAAGTGTGCTGTGTGTGTGAATCTGAGTCCTCAATGTCAAAGTCGAAAAATATTGTAATACATGCCCCATGTACTAACCCCATGCACATGCCCGCTGCTCGTGCACCCAGTCCTCCGTTCGTGCACATATCCGCAATTTGCGTAGGATCGCTCCGGCGATCATGCGCGTGATATGGGTATTTACGGCGGAGTTTGTGAGCGCGTAGAGGGTTATTAGAACATTACATATTTAACCCAAATAGTGCACATTCTACACATAGCCCCCTGCACCACATCAGAAAGAAATAGCTGTTTAAAATGAAAACAGAACAAAGGGATTCACCTTTACAGGATAGGAGGGAACAGAACAAGGTTACAAGGTGGTGTTTGGTATCCAGCTGTAGGGTATTTTAAGGGAAACATTCTGGTGTTGGTTTGAGGAAAATCGCATGTTCCTGAGGATAGTTAGATGCAGAAGCAGAATATAGGTTTAAACTTAATTTGCTGTGTATTGTGTATGCGGGGGGAATCCAGAGGAGACCACCCACAAGAGCAGTTGAGAAAGACATAGCCCACCTTTTCAAATCAACCTATGACCCCTCCCGTAATGAAAAGGTACATCTCTGTGTCCAATAGACAAAGGGATTACAGTGACCATTGTATTGTTTTGGATGAAGTGAATAAAGAGAGCTTGCAGCAGGCTTGGGGACACAAGACTCTGAACGCTATCTGTATGACCAGCGGAGTACCGACTCGGGTTGCGCTCGGGAAACATTCTCACGTATGTACATTCTCTGTAGCCATTATTCTGTTTAGAATTTCTTGTTAGCCTGTAGTGTATAAATTGTATTGTTTACCTTTTTGGAATCAATCCACGGAGGCCTTAGAACCCTGTGGTTTCAACTACAAACGGTGTTGTGTTTTCACTTTCCTGCCTGGGCTTTAAAGTAGATTAACCTGTTTAAGGTATATAAGCATTGTTAAGGTGTACGCACTGCGGATACTTTGTATTGCCAGCGCTACTTAAGGTTTAAAGGTATAACATCGTTGCAGTACTTTGCTGCCAAAGGTTTAAAGTATAAGCATATCATTACATTGTATCATTAACAAGGTTTAAAGGTTATCAATTGTGTGTGCGCTCACTGTGTGTGCTTTGTACCCACAGTGCGGCGTTTGTACGCTGAGTGCGTATACGGTACGGGACTCTGTGCGCAAATGGCGTACGAAGTACGTAGCGTGAGCTAGCGACCTCAGCAGCTCCATGGTAAAGGTGTGTTTAAAGGTATAGCTTTGCGGTCTAAGATAATATCAACATTATCATCAATCAGTGCACTGGACCAGAGAGTAGCTGCCAGGAAGAAGAGACAGGTGCTTTACCATGAGGTGGGAGAATGTGTGCTTAGAAAGTGCAATTCTGTCTCCTACTGGTTCTGTTATGTTTGTATATTTATTCATTATGGGATGTTTAATCTTTTCCTGACAATTTATTTTATTTATATTAGTTAAGCTTATACTATAGACCACAGGTTCTCAAACTCGGTCCTCAGGACCTCACATGGTTCATGTTTTGCAGGTCACCTGTAGATTTTTAAAATGTGACAGTTGGTGATACACAGTGCAGCTGCGGGTGACCTGGAAAACGTGAACCGTGTGGGGTCCTGAGGACCGAGTTTGAGAACCACTGCTATAGACTATAGCATAGAATCTCAAACTCGGTCCTCAGGACCCCACACGGTGCATGTTTTGCAGGTCTCATCACAAAATCACAAGTGAAATAATTAGCTCCACCTGTGGACCTTTTAAAAAGTGTCAGTGAGTAATTAATACACCTGTGCACCTTCTGGGTTACCTGCAAAACATGCACTGTGTGGGGTCCTGAGGACCGAGTTTGAGAACCCCTGGACTATAGTGTTAAATATTAATACTGTATTCCATAAAGTATCCAATGTATTAAAAGATCAGTGTACATTAATGTCCAAGGTCGATACGGGTCCCTGTCTATAGACAGACAGTTAAAAGATAGACAGTCATTAGTTAGACACTATATGGTCGACAGTCAAGTCAGACAGGGTCAAAAGTCAGACACAAATTTTTTTTTTTCATGTTTTCTGTGTTTTTTTTACAACTTTTGCCTCATTTACTATCCATTTCACAAACTATTACCTTTTAGTAAAATTGTGGCGAGTGAAGCGGAGCAGAGTGAGACACCGAGCCCGAAGTGTGGTGGGCATAGCGAGCCCGTGAGGGGGCGAATTTCACCAAAATTGGGTTTTCTCTGACGTCCTAGTGGATGCTGGGAACTCCGTAAGGACCATGGGGAATAGACGGGCTCCGCAGGAGACTGGGCACTCTAAAGAAAAGATTAGGTACTATCTGGTGTGCACTGGCTCCTCCCTCTAAGCCCCTCCTCCAGACCTCAGTTAGAATCTGTGCCCGGCCAGAGCTAGGTGCTCCTAGTGGGCTCTCCTGAGCTTACTAGTAAAGAAAGTATTTATTAGGTTTTTTATTTTCAGTGAGCTTCTGCTGGCAACAGACTCACTGCTACGTGGGACTAAGGGGAGAGAAGCAAACCTACCTGCTTGCAGCTAGCTTGTGCTTCTTAGGCTACTGGACACCATTAGCTCCAGAGGGTTCGAACACAGGCACCTGTCCTCGATCGTCCGTTCCCGGAGCCGCGCCGCCGTCCCCCTCGCAGAGTCAGAATAACAGAAGCTTGAAGATGACGAAATGGGCGGCAGAAGACTCCTGTCTTCATTTAAGGTAGCGCACAGCACCATTGCTCCCAGCACACTTACACACTCCGGTCACTGTAGGGTGCAGGGCGCTGGGGGGGGGGGTGCCCTGGGCAGCAATTGAAGTACCTTTTGGCCATAAAAATACATATACAGTCTGGCACTGTATATATCTAAAAAACCCCGCCATTTCTTTACACAGAAAGCGGGACAGAAGCCCGCCACTGAGGGGGCGGGGCCTTCTTCCTCAGCACACCAGCGCCATTTTCTCTTCACAGCTCCGCTGGAAGCAGCTCCCCAGGCTCTCCCCTGCAGCTCCCCAGGCTCTCCCCTGCAGTATCCAGGTACAAGAAGGGTAAAAAAGAGAGGGGGGGGGGGCACATAAATTTAGGCGCAAATAAAACATATAAGGCAGCTATTGGGTAATCACTTATTATAAGTGAAAATCCCTGTGTTATATAGCGCTGTGGTGTGTGCTGGCATACTCTCTCTCTGTCTCCCCAAAGGACTTTGTGGGGTCCTGTCCTCAGTCTGAGCATTCCCTGTGTGTGTGCGGTGTGTCGGTACGGCTGTGTCGACATGTTTGATGAGGAGGGTTACGTGGAGGCGGAGCAAGGGCAGATAAGTGTGGGGTCGCCCCCGTCGGGGCCGACACCTGATTGGATGGATATGTGGAAGGTCTTAAACGACAATGTAAGCTCCTTACATAAAAGGTTTGATGACGCTGCAGCCTTGGGACAGCCGGAGTCTCAGCCCGCGCCTGCCCAGGCGACTCAGAAACCGTCAGGGGCTCATAAACGCCCTCTATCACAGATGGTTGACACAGATGTCGACACGGAGTCCGACTCCAGTGTCGACGATGATGAGGCACATTTACAGTCTAAAATGACCAAGGCCATCCGATACATGATTATTGCAATGAAAGATGTATTACACATTTCTGAGATTAACCCTGTTAATACCAAGAGGGTTTATATGTTTGGGGAGAAAAAGCAGCCAGTGACTTTTCCCCATCTGATGAATTAAATGAATTATGTGAAGAAGCGTGGAGTTCCCCTGATAAGAAACTAGTGATTTCTAAGAGGTTACTGATGGCGTACCCTTTCCCGCCAACGGACAGGTTACGTTGGGAAACATCCCCTAGGGTGGACAAGGCGCTGACGCGCTTATCTAAAAAGGTGGCCCTGCCGTCTCAGGATACGGCCGCCCTAAAGGAGCCTGCAGATAGAAAGCAGGAAGCTATCCTGAAGTCAGTGTATACAGACTCTGGTACTCTACTGAGACCTGCTATTGCTTCAGCCTGGATGTGTAGTGCTGTAGCAGCATGGACAGATACTCTGTCAGACGACATAGATTCCCTCGACAGGGATACTGTTTTGCTAACCCTGGGCCATATAAAAGACGTCGTCTTATATATGCGGGATGCTCAGAGGGACATTTGCCTGCTGGGCTCTAGAATTAATGCTATGTCCATTTCTGCCAGGAGGGTCTTATGGACTCGGCAATGGACAGGAGATGCTGATTCTAAAAACACATGGAGGTTTTGCCTTATAAGGGTGAGGAATTGTTTGGGGACGGTCTATCGGACCTCGTGTCCACAGCGACAGCTGGAAAGTCGACTTTCTTGCCTCAGGTTTCCTCACAGCCTAAGAAAGCACCGTATTATCAAAAGCAGTCCTTTCGTTCTCAGAAAGGCAAGAGGGTCAGGGGCGCATCCTTTCTTGCCAGAGGCAGGGGTAGAGGTAAGAAGCTGCACCATGCAGCCAGTTCCCAGGAACAAAAGTCCTCCCCTGCTTCCACTAAGTCCACCGCATGACGTTGGGGCTCCACAGGCGGAGCCAGGTGCGGTGGGGGCGCGTCTCCGAAACTTCAGCAACCAGTGGGTTCGCTCACAGGTGGATCTCTGGACTTTACAAATTGTAGCTCAGGGATACAAGCTGGAATTCGAAGCGACTCCCCCCCACCGTTACCTCAAATCAGCCTTGCCAGCTTCCCCCATGGAAAGGGAGGTAGTACTGGCGGCAATTCACAAGCTGTACCTTCAGCAAGTGATTATCAGGGTGCCCCTCCTTCAACAGGGAAGGGGTTACTATTCCACAATGTTTGTGGTACCGAAACCGGACGGTTCGGTGAGACCCATTCTGAATTTAAAATCCTTGAACACTTATATAAAGAAATTCAAGTTCAAAATGGAATCGCTCAGAGCGGTTATTGCAAGCCTGGAAGAGGGGGATTTTATGGTGTCGCTGGACATCAAGGATGCTTACTTGCATGTCCCCATTTACCCACTTCACCAGGAGTACCTCAGGTTTGTGGTACAGGACTGTCATTACCAGTTCCAGACGTTGCCGTTTGGCCTGTCCACGGCACCGAGGATATTTACCAAGGTAATGGCCGAAATGATGATACTCCTTCGGAAGAAGGGAGTTATAGTTATCCCGTACTTGGACGATCTCCTCATAAAGGCGAGGTCCAGAGAGCAGTTGTTGATCAGCGTAGCACTCTCTCAGGAAGTGTTGCAACAGCACGGCTGGATTCTGAATGTTCCAAAGTCGCAGCTGATTCCTACGACGCGTCTGCTTTTCCTGGGCATGATTCTGGACACAGAACAGAAGAAGGTGTTTCTCCCGGTGGAGAAGGCCCAGGAATTAGCATCTCTGGTCAGGGACCTCCTGAAACCAAAACAGGTATCGGTGCATCACTGCACGCGAGTCCTGGGAAAGATGGTGGCTTCATACGAAGCCATTCCCTTCGGCAGGTTCCATGCAAGGATCTTTCAGTGGGATCTGTTGGACTAGTGGTCCGGATCGCATCTTCAGATGCATCGGCTGATCACCCTGTCCCCAAGGGCCAGGGTGTCTCTTCTGTGGTGGCTGCAGGGTGCTCACCTTCTCGAGGGCCGCAGATTCGGCATACAGGACTGGGTCCTGGTGACCATGGATGCAAGCCTCCGAGGATGGGGGGCAGTCACTCAGGGAAGAAACTTCCAAGGGCTGTGGTCAAGTCTGGAGACTTCTCTGAACACATAAATATACTGGAACTAAGGGCCATTTACAACGCCCTGAGTCAAGCAGAGCCCCTGCTTCGAAACCGGCCAGTGCTGATTCAGTCAGACAACATCACGGCGGTCGCCCATGTAAACCGCCAGGGCGGCACAAGAAGCAGGATGGCAATGGCGGAAGCCACAAAGATTCTTCGGTGGGCGGAGAATCACGTGCAAGCACTGTCAGCAGTGTTCATTCCGGGAGTGGACAACTGGGAAGCAGACTTCCTCAGCAGACACGACCTCCACCCGGGAGAGTGGGGACTTCATCAAGAAGTCTTCACACAGATTGCAAAGCGATGGGAACTGCCACAGGTGGACATGATGGCGTCCCGCCTCAACAAAAAGCTAAAAAGATATTGCGCCAGGTCAAGGGACCCTCAGGCGATATCTGTGGACGCCCTAGTGACACCGTGGGTGTACAAGTCGGTATATGTGTTTCCTCCTCTTCCTCTCATACCCAAGGTACTGAGAATAGTAAGAAAGAGAGGAATAAGAACAATACTCATTGTTCCGGATTGGCCAAGAAGGACTTGGTACCCGGAACTGCAAGAAATGCGCACAGAGGACCCATGGCCTCTGCCTCTCAGACAGGACCTGCTGCAACAAGGGCCCTGTCTGTTCCAAGACTTACCGCGGCTGCGTTTGATGGCATGGCGGTTGAACGCCGGATCCTAGCGGAAAAAGGCATTCCGGATGAAGTTATTCCTACGCTGATAAAGGCTAGGAAGGACGTGACAGCAAAGCATTATCACCATATATGGCGAAAATATGTTGCTTGGTGTGAGGCCAGGACGGCCCCTACAGAGGAATTCCAGCTGGGTCAATTCCTGCACTTCCTACAGTCAGGGGTGATTATGGGCCTAAAATTGGGGTCCATTAAGGTCCAGATTTCGGCCCTATCCATTTTCTTTCAAAAAGAACTGGCTTCACTGCCTGAGGTTCAGACGTTTGTTAAGGGAGTGCTGCATATTCAGCCCCCTTTTGTGCCACCAGTGGCACCCTGGGATCTTAACGTTGTGTTGGATTTCCAGAAATCCCACTGGTTTGAGCCACTTAAGACCGTGGAACTAAAGTATCTCACGTGGAAAGTGGTCTTGCTGTTGGCCTTAGCATCGGCTAGGCGTGTGTCGGAATTGGCGGCTTTGTCATGTAAAAGCCCATATCTGATCTTCCATATGGACAGGGCAGAATTGAGGACTCGTCCCCAATTTCTCCCAAAGGTGGTATCATCGTTTCATTTGAACCAACCTATTGTGGTGCCTGCGGCTACTCAGGACTTGGAGGACTCCAAGTTGCTGGACGTAGTCAGGGCGTTGAAAATATATGTTTCCAGAACGGCTGGAGTCAGGAAGACTGACTCGCTGTTTATCCTGCATGCACCCAACAAGCTGGGTGCTCCTGCTTCAAAGCAAACTATTGCTCGCTGGATCTGTAGCACGATTCAGCTGGCTCATTCTGCGGCTGGATTGCCGCATCCAAAATCAGTAAAAGCCCATTCCACAAGGAAGGTGGGCTCTTCTTGGGCGGCTGCCCGAGGGGTCTTGGCTTTACAGCTTTGCCGAGTGGCTACTTGGTCGGGTTCAAACACCTTTGCAAAGTTCTACAAGTTTGATACCCTGGCTGAGGAGGACCTTGTGTTTGCTCATTCGGTGCTGCAGAGTCATCCGCACTCTCCCACCCGTTTGGGAGCTTTGGTATAATCCCCAGGGTCCTTACGGAGTTCCCAGCATCCACTAGGACGTCAGAGAAAATAAGAATTTACTCACCGGTAATTCTATTTCTCGTAGTCCTTAGTGGATGCTGGGCGCCCGTCCCAAGTGCGGACTTTCTGCAATGTGTGTATATAGTTATTGCTTAAATAAGGGTTATTGTTATGAGCCATCCGTTGAGTGAGGCTCAGTTGTTGTTCATACTGTTAACTGGGTAAGGTTATCACGAGTTGTACGGTGTGATTGGTGTGGCTGGTATGAGTCTTACCCTGGATTCCAAAAATCCTTTCCTTGTAATGTCAGCTCTTCCGGGCACAGTTTCCCTAACTGAGGTCTGGAGGAGGGGCATAGAGGGAGGAGCCAGTGCACACCAGATAGTACCTAATATTTTCTTTAGAGTGCCCAGTCTCCTGCGGAGCCCGTCTATTCCCCATGGTCCTTACGGAGTTCCCAGCATCCACTACGGACTACGAGAAATAGAATTACCGGTGAGTAAATTCTTAATTAAAAACACAAAAATTTTTTTTTTTGTATCTGACTTATGACCCTGTCTGACTTTTGACTGTCGACCATATAGTGTCTAACTAATGACTGTCTATATTTTAACTGTCTATGAGCTATACCACACCCTGTCAATACTAGGTTCTACTGTTCCCTCAATTGCTCCAATGTTCCGCAGAGAGGGAGATTGTGGATTGCATCTGGAAACCTCCCTCTAACAATCCTGCGTTTGCCACTGGCAGTGCCACTCCTAGATGGGCCAGGTGTTTGTGCCGCACACTTGTGTCGCTTAGCAAAGTCATCCAGCTACCTCGGTGCAACCTTTTGGCCTAAAAACAATATTGTGAGGTGTGAGGTGTTCAGAATAGACTGGAAATGAGTCAAAATTAATGTTATTGAGGTTAATAATACTGTACGATCTAAATTACCCCCAAATTCTGTGATTTTATCTGTTTTTGTGTCTTAAAAAAAAAAATCATCTAGATCCAAAACCAAAACCTGAAAGGGTGGTTTTGGCAAAACCAATTCAGATCCAAAACACGAGCGAGGGTCCAGATCCAAAACCAAAACACGAAAAACGGCCCGCTGCACATTTCTAGTTGGTTGGTAGTTTATCTCTATTCACTTTATCTCTCTCCAAGGGCAAGGCTTAGTACATAAGGGGTGATTCAGACCTGATCAATGGGCTGCTAAAATTGCTGGGATGCGTTCAGATAGTCGCCGACCAAAGGGAGTGTATATTCGCATTGCAAGAGTGCAATCGCATGTGTACGCCAAGCTGCTAAAAATACCTCAGTCAGCGGATAGCTGCAAATCCGTTCGCACCTCACTCACCATTGAATGATTTTTCCACTCTGTGCAGTCTGTGCACAGCCCAGGACTTACCCCAACAGTGCGATGAGAACAGGCTGATCGGGTCCGAGCTGATGGGTTTTCCCTCAGACTCCCAGAAAACGGTCAGTTACCACCCACAAACGGCTTCCTCCTGTCAGTCAGCATGCGAATGGCTGTGCGATTGCATTTTTTGCACCAGCCTGTCGCTGACAGGCGATGCATGTTGTTGTTTGAGGATGCGGGTGCGCATTGCGGTGCATACGCATGCGCAGTCTGTTGCTGATCGCCCGCTGTGCGAAAATACACAGCAGTGATCAGATCTGAATCACCCCCATATACCTCTTAATCTGTTTTTATTATCAGAGCCCCTATGAGTAAGCACAGAGGAGGATTTCAGGTGTCTAGAATCTCCTTTCAGACCAGAGATAAAACCATATTTTTTAGCTGGCTCCTCTGCACAGGACTCATAAATATCCTGCAGTGTCAATTCCATAATAGTGTCTATTCTATGCAACTATGCACAAGACTTGGAAGTGCAGTATGAAATGGCTTGGAAAGTCACAAGTACAGTATGACTGTAAGGCATCTTTTAGTACTGTAAGCTAACATTCACAAATGGAAAACCATGATACAGTAGGACCTATGTCTCAGTAAAATTGGGACTGTTGTCAGATATATAATAAGGCCATATCACTGGCGTGTCTATAATGCATACTTGCCTACTTTTTGGCAGCTCTCTCCGGGAAAGAGCTGCCAGGACGGCTCAATGGAGGGGCTGGGCAGGAAAATGACGAGAGAAGTGGGCGGGGAGGAGGCGGAACGGGGCGGGTGGAGGAGGGACAGAGGCGGAATGAGGGCGGGGTTACACCATTGAGCCACGCCCCCCACTCGGTAATGCCGTTATAACCGGCATTTTATAGCAGGGGGCGTGACTATGATGACGCAATTCAACAAGAAGCGCGTCATCTACTGTCCGGACCGCCCACTTTACTCTCAAAGTGGGCGGCCGGGCAGGGGGTAAGTTAAAAACCGGGAGACTTGTCTGCTCTTCCGTGGGGCCGGGAGGGTCACCCGATTTTCGGGAGCCTCCCGGCCATTCCGGTAGAGTAGGCAAGTATGCTATAATGGGTGCAAGGTGTGTGGTGCACACATCGCACACCCTGCACCCATTTAATTATACTAACTGCTCCGTCAGCCTTGCTCTGTCTGCAAATATCACTGTAAAAGTTGCCGCCACACTCATTTTCTGGTGTTTTGCACATGCGCTATAGAAATGTCTCCGGGAATGCAGCGCGGGGGCATGTTTCTAGAGACCTGCACAGTAGATTCTGGCACAGTGCCAGAGTTTACTGCACCAAGAGAGAAGGGAGACCGATCAGAGCTGGCACATGGGCCCCTTCCTCTCTTAAAGCGCCTCTGGGTTGTGTGAACTTCTGGTTCTTACCTATGGTTTATGAGGTAATACACAAGGGGCCTCATCAGCTGTGTGTAGAGTTGCTATCACTGCTGCTTCATTGGAAGCAGCAGTGATAGCGCTGTATAGTGATGCAGCAGGAGGCATCTATTAAAAGCAAACGCCTCCTGCTGCAGTAGTGATCTGATCTACGTCCTAGAGCACAGCATCGGATCACTCAGTCACCATGATGGTGATCTCTGACCTCTTTTTCGTCCCCCCCCCCCTAAATGGTGGCAACACGCAAACGAAGACCGTCGCCTCCCCTCCATGCCCACAGATGTCAAATGGGTCCTGCATGCATAAAGTACTGAAAATTGGTACACCTCCAACCACACGTGAATCAGGCCCAATGTTTGTCTTTTCTAATATATTTGGTTATCATCCTAATGCTAAGAGCAATTGGGTATATATGCCTCATGACTTTGAAGGACGAGTCCATTGTATAGGGTGACCTTTTAGTGTCAGAGCAATGTGTATGTCCTTCCATTGGGGGTAATTCAGAGTTGATCGCAGCAGCAAATTTGTTAGCAGTTGGGCAAAACCATGTGCACTGTAGGGGGGGCAGATATAACATGTGCAGAGAGAGCTAGATTTGGGTGGGTTATTTTGTTTCTGTGCAGGGTAAATACTGGCTGCTTTATTTTTACACTGCAATTTAGATTTCAGTTTGAACACACCCCACCCAAATCTAAATCTCTCGGCACGTTATATCTGCCACCCCAGCAGTGAACATGGTTTTTACCAACTGCTAACAAATTTGCTGCTGCGATCGACTCTGAATTAGGCCCTTTGACAATTTTATAATTTAACAGAGGTTAGTAAAAATGGTGTACAAGCACCTGTGACCGCTTTAGTGTCTTTTGATGTAGTAGTGTCTGTGACTATATGCTAATTAGAGATGAGCGGGTTCGGTTTCTCTGAATCCGAACCCGCCAGAACTTCATGTTTTTTTTCACGGGTCCGAGCGACTCGGATCTTCCCGCCTTGCTCGGTTAACCCGAGCGCGCCCGAACGTCATCATGACGCTGTCGGATTCTCGCGAGGCTCGGATTCTATCGCGAGACTCGGATTCTATATAAGGAGCCGCGCGTCGCCGCCATTTTCACACGTGCATTGAGATTGATAGGGAGAGGACGTGGCTGGCGTCCTCTCCATTTAGATTATAAGAGACTGAGAGAGATTTACTGGAGCTGACTAGGAGGAGTACTGTTACTGTAGAAGTGTAGAGACTGAGTGGAGAGAGTTTACTAGTGAGGACAGTGCAGTTTACTTTATAATCCGTTCTCTGTCTGAAAAAAGCGATACACAGCACACAGTGACTCAGTCACATACCATATCTGTGTGCACTGCTCAGGCTCAGGCCAGTGTGCTGCATCATCTATTATCTATATATAATATTATATATATCTGTCTGACTGCTCAGCTCACACAGCTTATAATTGTGGGGGAGACTGGGGAGCACTACTGCAGTGCCAGTTATAGGTTATAGCAGGAGCCAGGAGTACATAATATATTATATAGTGAGTGACCACCAGACACACAGTGCAGTTTATTTAATATATCCGTTCTCTGCCTGAAAAAAGCGATACACACAGTGACTCAGTCAGTCACATACCATATCTGTGTGCACTGCTCAGGCTCAGGCCAGTGTGCTGCATCATCTATTATCTATATATAATATTATATATATCTGTCTGACTGCTCAGCTCACACAGCTTATAATTGTGGGGGAGACTGGGGAGCACTACTGCAGTGCCAGTTATAGGTTATAGCAGGAGCCAGGAGTACATAATATATTATATAGTGAGTGACCACCAGACACACAGTGCAGTTTATTTAATATATCCGTTCTCTGCCTGAAAAAAGCGATACACACAGTGACTCAGTCAGTCACATACCATATCTGTGTGCACTGCTCAGGCTCAGGCCAGTGTGCTGCATCATCTATTATCTATATATAATATTATATATATCTGTCTGACTGCTCAGCTCACACAGCTTATAATTGTGGGGGAGACTGGGGAGCACTACTGCAGTGCCAGTTATAGGTTATAGCAGGAGCCAGGAGTACATAATATATTATATAGTGAGTGACCACCAGACACACAGTGCAGTTTATTTAATATATCCGTTCTCTGCCTGAAAAAAGCGATACACACAGTGACTCAGTCAGTCACATACCATATCTGTGTGCACTGCTCAGGCTCAGGCCAGTGTGCTGCATCATCTATTATCTATATATAATTAGAGATGAGCGGGTTCGGTTTCTTTGAATCCGAACCCGCACGAACTTCACTTTTTTTTTCACGGGTCCGAGCGACTCGGATCTTCCCGCATTGCTCGGTTAACCCGAGCGCGCCCGAACGTCATCATGACGCTGTCGGATTCTCGCGAGGCTCGGATTCTATCGCGAGACTCGGATTCTATATAAGGAGCCGCGCGTCGCCGCCATTTTCACACGTGCATTGAGATTGATAGGGAGAGGACGTGGCTGGCGTCCTCTCCATTTAGATTAGATTTAGAAGAGAGAGAGAGAGAGAGATTGCTGTGATACTGTAGATTAGAAGAGAGTGCAGAGTGCAGACAGAGTTTAGTGACTGACGACCACAGTGACCAGTGACCACCAGAGACAGTGCAGTTGTTTGTTTTATTTAATATATCCGTTCTCTGCCTGAAAAAAACGATACACAGTCACACAGTGACTCAGTCTGTGTGCACTGCTCAGCCCAGTGTGCTGCACATCAATGTATTGTATATAAAGCTTATAATTGTGGGGGAGACTGGGGAGCACTGCAGGTTGTTATAGCAGGAGCCAGGAGTACATGATAAATAATATTATATTAAAATTAAACAGTGCACACTTTTGCTGCAGGAGTGCCACTGCCAGTGTGACTAGTGGTGACCAGTGCCTGACCACCAGTATATTAGTAGTATTGAATACTATCTCTTTATCAACCAGTCTATATTAGCAGCAGACACAGTACAGTGCGGTAGTTCACGGCTGTGGCTACCTCTGTGTCGGCACTCGGCAGGCAGTCCGTCCATCCATAATTGTATTATATACCACCTAACCGTGGTTTTTTTTTTCTTTCTTTATACCGTCGTCATAGTCATACTAGTTGTTACGAGTATACTACTATCTCTTTATCAACCAGTGTACAGTGCGGTAGTTCACGGCTGTGGCTACCTCTGTGTCGGAACTCGGCAGGCAGTCCGTCCATCCATAATTGTATTATAATATATACCACCTAACCGTGGTTTTTTTTTCGTTCTTTATACCGTCGTCATACTAGTTGTTACGAGTATACTACTATCTCTTTATCAACCAGTGTACAGTGCGGTAGTTCACGGCTGTGGCTACCTCTGTGTCGGAACTCGGCAGGCAGTCCGTCCATCCATAATTGTATTATAATATATACCACCTAACCGTGTTTTTTTTTTCGTTCTTTATACCGTCGTCATACTAGTTGTTACGAGTATACTACTATCTCTTTATCAACCAGTGTACAGTGCGGTAGTTCACGGCTGTGGCTACCTCTGTGTCGGCACTCGGCAGGCAGTCCGTCCAACCATAATTGTATTATATACCACCTAACCGTGGTTTTTTTTTCATTCTTTATACCGTCGTCATACTAGTTGTTACGAGTATACTACTATCTCTTTATCAACCAGTGTACAGTGCGGTAGTTCACGGCTGTGGCTACCTCTGTGTCGGCACTCGGCAGGCAGTCCGTCCAACCATAATTGTATTATATACCACCTAACCGTGGTTTTTTTTTCATTCTTTATACCGTCGTCATACTAGTTGTTACGAGTATACTACTATCTCTTTATCAACCAGTGTACAGTGCGGTAGTTCACGGCTGTGGCTACCTCTGTGTCGGCACTCGGCAGCCCGTCCATAATTGTATATACCAGTGACCTAACCGTGGTTTTTTTTTCTTTCTTTATACATACATACTAGTTACGAGTATACTATCTCTTTATCAACCAGTCTATATATTAGCAGCAGACACAGTACAGTGCGGTAGTTCACGGCTGTGGCTACCTCTGTGTCGGCACTCGGCAGCCCGTCCATAATTGTATATACCACCTAACCGTGGTTTTTTTTTCTTTCTTTATACATACATACTAGTTACGAGTATACTATCTCTTTATCAACCAGTCTATATATTAGCAGCAGACACAGTACAGTGCGGTAGTTCACGGCTGTGGCTACCTCTGTGTCGGCACTCCGCAGCCCGTCCATAATTGTATATACCAGTGACCTAACCGTGGTTTTTTTTTCTTTCTTTATACATACATACTAGTTACGAGTATACTATCTCTTTATCAACCAGTCTATATATTAGCAGCAGACACAGTACAGTGCGGTAGTTCACGGCTGTGGCTACCTCTGTGTCGGCACTCGGCAGCCCGTCCATAATTGTATATACCAGTGACCTAACCGTGGTTTTTTTTTCTTTCTTTATACATACATACTAGTTACGAGTATACTATCTCTTTATCAACCAGTCTATATATTAGCAGCAGACACAGTACAGTGCGGTAGTTCACGGCTGTGGCTACCTCTGTGTCGGCACTCGGCAGCCCGTCCATAATTGTATATACCAGTGACCTAACCGTGGTTTTTTTTTCTTTCTTTATACATACATACTAGTTACGAGTATACTATCTCTTTATCAACCAGTCTATATATTAGCAGCAGACACAGTACAGTGCGGTAGTTCACGGCTGTGGCTACCTCTGTGTCGACACTCGGCAGCCCGTCCATAATTGTATATACCACCTAACCGTGGTTTTTTTTTCATTCTTTATACATACATACTAGTTACGAGTATACTATCTCTTTATCAACCAGTCTATATATTAGCAGCAGACACAGTACAGTGCGGTAGTTCACGGCTGTGGCTACCTCTGTGTCGGCACTCGGCAGCCCGTCCATAATTGTATATACCAGTGACCTAACCGTGGTTTTTTTTTCTTTCTTTATACATACATACTAGTTACGAGTATACTATCTCTTTATCAACCAGTCTATATATTAGCAGCAGACACAGTACAGTGCGGTAGTTCACGGCTGTGGCTACCTCTGTGTCGGCACTCGGCAGCCCGTCCATAATTGTATACTAGTATCCAATCCATCCATCTGCATTGTTAACCTGAGGTGCCTTTTAGTTGTGCCTATTAAAATATGGAGAACAAAAATGTTGAGGTTCCAAAATTAGGGAAAGATCAAGATCCACTTCCACCTCGTGCTGAAGCTGCTGCCACTAGTCATGGCCGAGACGATGAAATGCCAGCAACGTCGTCTGCCAAGGCCGATGCCCAATGGCATAGTACAGAGCATGTCAAAACCAAAACACCAAATATCAGTAAAAAAAGGACTCCAAAACCTAAAATAAAATTGTCGGAGGAGAAGCGTAAACTTGCCAATATGCCATTTACCACACGGAGTGGCAAGGAACGGCTGAGGCCCTGGCCTATGTTCATGGCTAGTGGTTCAGCTTCACATGAGGATGGAAGCACTCAGCCTCTCGCTAGAAAACTGAAAAGACTCAAGCTGGCAAAAGCACCGCAAAGAACTGTGCGTTCTTTGAAATCCCAAATCCACAAGGAGAGTCCAATTGTGTCGGTTGCGATGCCTGACCTTCCCAACACTGGACGTGAAGAGCATGCGCCTTCCACCATTTGCACGCCCCCTGCAAGTGCTGGAAGGAGCACCCGCAGTCCAGTTCCTGATAGTCAGATTGAAGATGTCAGTGTTGAAGTACACCAGGATGAGGAGGATATGGGTGTTGCTGGCGCTGGGGAGGAAATTGACCAGGAGGATTCTGATGGTGAGGTGGTTTGTTTAAGTCAGGCACCCGGGGAGACACCTGTTGTCCATGGGAGGAATATGGCCGTTGACATGCCAGGTGAAAATACCAAAAAAATCAGCTCTTCAGTGTGGAGGTATTTCACCAGAAATGCGGACAACAGGTGTCAAGCCGTGTGTTCCCTTTGTCAAGCTGTAATAAGTAGGGGTAAGGACGTTAACCACCTCGGAACATCCTCCCTTATACGTCACCTGCAGCGCATTCATAATAAGTCAGTGACAAGTTCAAAAACTTTGGGTGACAGCGGAAGCAGTCCACTGACCAGTAAATCCCTTCCTCTTGTAACCAAGCTCACGCAAACCACCCCACCAACTCCCTCAGTGTCAATTTCCTCCTTCCCCAGGAATGCCAATAGTCCTGCAGGCCATGTCACTGGCAAGTCTGACGAGTCCTCTCCTTCCTGGGATTCCTCCGATGCATCCTTGCGTGTAACGCCTACTGCTGCTGGCGCTGCTGTTGTTGCCGCTGGGAGTCGATGGTCATCCCAGAGGGGAAGTCGTAAGCCCACTTGTACTACTTCCAGTAAGCAATTGACTGTTCAACAGTCCTTTGCGAGGAAGATGAAATATCACAGCAGTCATCCTACTGCAAAGCGGATAACTGAGTCCTTGACAACTATGTTGGTGTTAGACGTGCGTCCGGTATCCGCCGTTAGTTCACAGGGAACTAGACAATTTATTGAGGCAGTGTGCCCCCGTTACCAAATACCATCTAGGTTCCACTTCTCTAGGCAGGCGATACCGAGAATGTACACGGACGTCAGAAAAAGACTCACCAGTCTCCTAAAAAATGCAGTTGTACCCAATGTCCACTTAACCACGGACATGTGGACAAGTGGAGCAGGGCAGGGTCAGGACTATATGACTGTGACAGCCCACTGGGTAGATGTATGGACTCCCGCCGCAAGAACAGCAGCGGCGGCACCAGTAGCAGCATCTCGCAAACGCCAACTCTTTCCTAGGCAGGCTACGCTTTGTATCACCGCTTTCCAGAATACGCACACAGCTGAAAACCTCTTACGGCAACTGAGGAAGATCATCGCGGAATGGCTTACTCCAATTGGACTCTCCTGTGGATTTGTGGCATCGGACAACGCCAGCAATATTGTGTGTGCATTAAATATGGGCAAATTCCAGCACGTCCCATGTTTTGCACATACCTTGAATTTGGTGGTGCAGAATTTTTTAAAAACCGACAGGGGCGTGCAAGAGATGCTGTCGGTGGCCAGAAAAATTGCGGGACACTTTCGGCGTACAGGCACCACGTACAGAAGACTGGAGCACCACCAAAAACTACTGAACCTGCCCTGCCATCATCTGAAGCAAGAAGTGGTAACGAGGTGGAATTCAACCCTCTATATGCTTCAGAGGTTGGAGGAGCAGCAAAAGGCCATTCAAGCCTATACAATTGAGCACGATATAGGAGATGGAATGCACCTGTCTCAAGTGCAGTGGAGAATGATTTCAACGTTGTGCAAGGTTCTGATGCCCTTTGAACTTGCCACACGTGAAGTCAGTTCAGACACTGCCAGCTTGAGTCAGGTCATTCCCCTCATCAGGCTTTTGCAGAAGAAGCTGGAGGCATTGAAGAAGGAGCTAAAAGGGAGCGATTCCGCTAGGCATGTGGGACTTGTGGATGCAGCCCTTAATTCGCTTAACAAGGATTCACGGGTGGTCAATCTGTTGAAATCAGAGCACTACATTTTGGCCACCGTGCTCGATCCTAGATTTAAAGCCTACCTTGGATCTCTCTTTCCGGCAGACACAGGTCTGCTGGGGTTGAAAGACCTGCTGGTGACAAAATTGTCAAGTCAAGCGGAACGCGACCTGTCAACATCTCCTCCTTCACATTCTCCCGCAACTGGGGGTGCGAGGAAAAGGCTCAGAATTCCGAGCCCACCCGCTGGCGGTGATGCAGGGCAGTCTGGAGCGACTGCTGATGCTGACATCTGGTCCGGACTGAAGGACCTGACAACGATTACGGACATGTCGTCTACTGTCACTGCATATGATTCTCTCAACATTGATAGAATGGTGGAGGATTATATGAGTGACCGCATCCAAGTAGGCACGTCACACAGTCCGTACTTATACTGGCAGGAAAAAGAGGCAATTTGGAGGCCCTTGCACAAACTGGCTTTATTCTACCTAAGTTGCCCTCCCACAAGTGTGTACTCCGAAAGAGTGTTTAGTGCCGCCGCTCACCTTGTCAGCAATCGGCGTACGAGGTTACATCCAGAAAATGTGGAGAAGATGATGTTCATTAAAATGAATTATAATCAATTCCTCCGCGGAGACATTGACCAGCAGCAATTGCCTCCACTAAGTACACAGGGAGCTGAGATGGTGGATTCCAGTGGGGACGAATTGATAATCTGTGAGGAGGGGGATGTACACGGTGATATATCGGAGGGTGAAGATGAGGTAGACATCTTGCCTCTGTAGAGCCAGTTTGTGCAAGGAGAGATTAATTGCTTCTTTTTTGGGGGGGGGTCCAAACCAACCCGTCATATCAGTCACAGTCGTGTGGCAGACCCTGTCACTGAAATGATGGGTTGGTTAAAGTGTGCATGTCCTGTTTTGTTTATACAACATAAGGGTGGGTGGGAGGGCCCAAGGATAATTCCATCTTGCACCTCTTTTTTCTTTTCTTTTTCTTTGCATCATGTGCTGATTGGGGAGGGTTTTTTGGAAGGGACATCCTGCGTGACACTGCAGTGCCACTCCTAAATGGGCCCGGTGTTTGTGTCGGCCACTAGGGTCGCTAATCTTACTCACACAGTCAGCTACCTCATTGCGCCTCTTTTTTTCTTTGCGTCATGTGCTGTTTGGGGAGGGTTTTTTGGAAGGGACATCCTGCGTGACACTGCAGTGCCACTCCTAGATGGGCCCGGTGTTTGTGTCGGCCACTAGGGTCGCTAATCTTACTCACACAGCTACCTCATTGCGCCTCTTTTTTTCTTTGCGTCATGTGCTGTTTGGGGAGGGTTTTTTGGAAGGGACATCCTGCGTGACACTGCAGTGCCACTCCTAGATGGGCCCGGTGTTTGTGTCGGCCACTAGGGTCGCTAATCTTACTCACACAGTCAGCTACCTCATTGCGCCTCTTTTTTTCTTTGCGTCATGTGCTGTTTGGGGAGGGTTTTTTGGAAGGGCCATCCTGCGTGACACTGCAGTGCCACTCCTAGATGGGCCCGGTGTTTGTGTCGGCCACTAGGGTCGCTAATCTTACTCACACAGTCAGCTACCTCATTGCGCCTCTTTTTTTCTTTGCGTCATGTGCTGTTTGGGGAGGGTTTTTTGGAAGGGCCATCCTGCGTGACACTGCAGTGCCACTCCTAGATGGGCCCGGTGTTTGTGTCGGCCACTAGGGTCGCTAATCTTACTCACACAGCTACCTTATTGCGCCTCTTTTTTTCTTTGCGTCATGTGCTGTTTGGGGAGGGTTTTTTGGAAGGGACATCCTGCGTGACACTGCAGTGCCACTCCTAGATGGGCCCGGTGTTTGTGTCGGCCACTAGGGTCGCTTATCTTACTCACACAGCGACCTCGGTGCAAATTTTAGGACTAAAAATAATATTGTGAGGTGTGAGGTATTCAGAATAGACTGAAAATGAGTGTAAATTATGGTTTTTGAGGTTAATAATACTTTGGGATCAAAATGACCCCCAAATTCTATGATTTAAGCTGTTTTTTAGTGTTTTTGGAAAAAAACACCCGAATCCAAAACACACCCGAATCCGACAAAAATAATTCGGTGAGGTTTTGCCAAAACGCGTTCGAACCCAAAACACGGCCGCGGAACCGAACCCAAAACCAAAACACAAAACCCGAAAAATTTCAGGCGCTCATCTCTATATATAATATTATATATATCTGTCTGACTGCTCAGCTCACACAGCTTATAATTGTGGGGGAGACTGGGGAGCACTACTGCAGTGCCAGTTATAGGTTATAGCAGGAGCCAGGAGTACATAATATATTATATAGTGAGTGACCACCAGACACACAGTGCAGTTTATTTAATATATCCGTTCTCTGCCTGAAAAAAGCGATACACACAGTGACTCAGTCAGTCACATACCATATCTGTGTGCACTGCTCAGGCTCAGGCCAGTGTGCTGCATCATCTATATATATTATATATCTGTCTGACTGCTCAGCTCACACAGCTTATAATTGTGGGGGAGACTGGGGAGCACTACTGCAGTGCCAGTTATAGGTTATAGCAGGAGCCAGGAGTACATATTATATTAAAATTAAACAGTGCACACTTTTGCTGCAGGAGTGCCACTGCCAGTGTGACTGACCAGTGACCTGACCACACTGACCACCAGTATAGTTAGTAGTATACTTATATTGTGATTGCCTGAAAAAGTTAAACACTCGTCGTGTGACTTCACTTGTGTGTTTTTTTTTATTTTATTCTATAAAAATAAAACTCATTCTGCTGACAGACAGTGTCCAGCAGGTCCGTCATTATATAATATATAATATATACCTGTCCGGCTGCAGTAGTGATATATATATATTTTTTATATCATTTATCATCCAGTCGCAGCAGACACAGTACGGTAGTTCACGGCTGTGGCTACCTCTGTGTCTCTGCACTCGGCAGGCAGTCCGTCCATAATTGTAATACCACCTAACCGTGGATTTTTTTCATTCTTCTTTATACATACATAGTTACATAGACATCTTCTCTTTATCAACCAGTCTATATTAGCTGCAGACACAGTACAGTACGGTAGTTCACGGCTGTGGCTACCTCTGTGTCTGCACTCGGCAGGCAGTCCGTCCATAATTGTATACCACCTAACCGTGGTTTTTTTTCATTCTTCTTTATACATACATAGTTACATAGACATCTTCTCTTTATCAACCAGTCTATATTAGCTGCAGACACAGTACAGTACGGTAGTTCACGGCTGTGGCTACCTCTGTGTCTGCACTCGGCAGGCAGTCCGTCCATAATTGTATACCACCTAACCGTGGATTTTTTTCAGTCTTCTTTATACATACATAGTTACATAGACATCTTCTCTTTATCAACCAGTCTATATTAGCTGCAGACACAGTACAGTACGGTAGTTCACGGCTGTGGCTACCTCTGTGTCTGCAGTCGGCAGGCAGTCCATAATTGTATACTAGTATCCATCTCCATTGTTTACCTGAGGTGCCTTTTAGTTGTGCCTATTAAAATATGGAGAACAAAAATGTTGAGGTTCCAAAATTAGGGAAAGATCAAGATCCACTTCCACCTCGTGCTGAAGCTGCTGCCACTAGTCATGGCCGAGACGATGAAATGCCAGCAACGTCGTCTGCCAAGGCCGATGCCCAATGTCATAGTACAGAGCATGTCAAATCCAAAACACCAAATATCAGAAAAAAAAGGACTCCAAAACCTAAAATAAAATTGTCGGAGGAGAAGCGTAAACTTGCCAATATGCCATTTACCACACGGAGTGGCAAGGAACGGCTGAGGCCCTGGCCTATGTTCATGGCTAGTGGTTCAGCTTCACATGAGGATGGAAGCACTCAGCCTCTCGCTAGAAAAATGAAAAGACTCAAGCTGGCAAAAGCAGCACAGCAAAGAACTGTGCATTCTTCGAAATCCCAAATCCACAAGGAGAGTCCAATTGTGTCGGTTGCGATGCCTGACCTTCCCAACACTGGACGTGAAGAGCATGCGCCTTCCACCATTTGCACGCCCCCTGCAAGTGCTGGAAGGAGCACCCGCAGTCCAGTTCCTGATAGTCAGATTGAAGATGTCAGTGTTGAAGTACACCAGGATGAGGAGGATATGGGTGTTGCTGGCGCTGGGGAGGAAATTGACCAGGAGGATTCTGATGGTGAGGTGGTTTGTTTAAGTCAGGCACCCGGGGAGACACCTGTTGTCCGTGGGAGGAATATGGCCGTTGACATGCCAGGTGAAAATACCAAAAAAATCAGCTCTTCGGTGTGGAGGTATTTCACCAGAAATGCGGACAACAGGTGTCAAGCCGTGTGTTCCCTTTGTCAAGCTGTAATAAGTAGGGGTAAGGACGTTAACCACCTCGGAACATCCTCCCTTATACGTCACCTGCAGCGCATTCATAATAAGTCAGTGACAAGTTCAAAAACTTTGGGTGACAGCGGAAGCAGTCCACTGACCAGTAAATCCCTTCCTCTTGTAACCAAGCTCACGCAAACCACCCCACCAACTCCCTCAGTGTCAATTTCCTCCTTCCCCAGGAATGCCAATAGTCCTGCAGGCCATGTCACTGGCAATTCTGACGAGTCCTCTCCTGCCTGGGATTCCTCCGATGCATCCTTGCGTGTAACGCCTACTGCTGCTGGCGCTGCTGTTGTTGCCGCTGGGAGTCGATGGTCATCCCAGAGGGGAAGTCTTAAGCCCACTTGTACTACTTCCAGTAAGCAATTGACTGTTCAACAGTCCTTTGCGAGGAAGATGAAATATCACAGCAGTCATCCTACTGCAAAGCGGATAACTGAGGCCTTGGCATCCTGGGTGGTGAGAAACGTGGTTCCGGTATCCATCATTACTGCAGAGCCAACTAGAGACTTGTTGGAGGTACTGTGTCCCCGGTACCAAATACCATCTAGGTTCCATTTCTCTAGGCAGGCGATACCGAAAATGTACACAGACCTCAGAAAAAGAGTCACCAGTGTCCTAAAAAATGCAGCTGTACCCAATGTCCACTTAACCACGGACATGTGGACAAGTGGAGCAGGGCAGGGTCAGGACTATATGACTGTGACAGCCCACTGGGTAGATGTATGGACTCCCGCCGCAAGAACAGCAGCGGCGGCACCAGTAGCAGCATCTCGCAAACGCCAACTCTTTCCTAGGCAGGCTACGCTTTGTATCACCGGTTTCCAGAATACGCACACAGCTGAAAACCTCTTACGGCAACTGAGGAAGATCATCGCGGAATGGCTTACCCCAATTGGACTCTCCTGTGGATTTGTGGCATCGGACAACGCCAGCAATATTGTGTGTGCATTAAATATGGGCAAATTCCAGCACGTCCCATGTTTTGCACATACCTTGAATTTGGTGGTGCAGAATTTTTTTAAAAACGACAGGGGCGTGCAAGAGATGCTGTCGGTGGCCAGAAAAATTGCGGGACACTTTCGGCGTACAGGCACCACGTACAGAAGACTGGAGCACCACCAAAAACTACTGAACCTGCCCTGCCATCATCTGAAGCAAGAAGTGGTAACGAGGTGGAATTCAACCCTCTATATGCTTCAGAGGTTGGAGGAGCAGCAAAAGGCCATTCAAGCCTATACAATTGAGCACGATATAGGAGGCGGAATGCACCTGACTCAAGTGCAGTGGAGAATGATTTCAACGTTGTGCAAGGTTCTGATGCCCTTTGAACTTGCCACACGTGAAGTCAGTTCAGACACTGCCAGCCTGAGTCAGGTCATTCCCCTCATCAGGCTTTTGCAGAAGAAGCTGGAGGCATTGAAGAAGGAGCTAAAAGGGAGCGATTCCGCTAGGCATGTGGGACTTGTGGATGCAGCCCTTAATTCGCTTAACAAGGATTCACGGGTGGTCAATCTGTTGAAATCAGAGCACTACATTTTGGCCACCGTGCTCGATCCTAGATTTAAAGCCTACCTTGGATCTCTCTTTCCGGCAGACACAAGTCTGCTTGGGTTGAAAGACCTGCTGGTGACAAAATTGTCAAGTCAAGCGGAACGCGACCTGTCAACATCTCCTCCTTCACATTCTCCCGCAACTGGGGGTGCGAGGAAAAGGCTCAGAATTCCGAGCCCACCCGCTGGCGGTGATGCAGGGCAGTCTGGAGCGACTGCTGATGCTGACATCTGGTCCGGACTGAAGGACCTGACAACGATTACGGACATGTCGTCTACTGTCACTGCATATGATTCTCTCAACATTGATAGAATGGTGGAGGATTATATGAGTGACCGCATCCAAGTAGGCACGTCACACAGTCCGTACTTATACTGGCAGGAAAAAGAGGCAATTTGGAGGCCCTTGCACAAACTGGCTTTATTCTACCTAAGTTGCCCTCCCACAAGTGTGTACTCCGAAAGAGTGTTTAGTGCCGCCGCTCACCTTGTCAGCAATCGGCGTACGAGGTTACATCCAGAAAATGTGGAGAAGATGATGTTCATTAAAATGAATTATAATCAATTCCTCCGCGGAGACATTGACCAGCAGCAATTGCCTCCACAAAGTACACAGGGAGCTGAGATGGTGGATTCCAGTGGGGACGAATTGATAATCTGTGAGGAGGGGGATGTACACGGTGATATATCGGAGGGTGAAGATGAGGTGGACATCTTGCCTCTGTAGAGCCAGTTTGTGCAAGGAGAGATTAATTGCTTCTTTTTTGGGGGGGGTCCAAACCAACCCGTCATATCAGTCACAGTCGTGTGGCAGACCCTGTCACTGAAATGATGGGTTGGTTAAAGTGTGCATGTCCTGTTTTGTTTATACAACATAAGGGTGGGTGGGAGGGCCCAAGGACAATTCCATCTTGCACCTCTTTTTTCTTTTCTTTTTCTTTGCATCATGTGCTGATTGGGGAGGGTTTTTTGGAAGGGACATCCTGCGTGACACTGCAGTGCCACTCCTAGATGGGCCCGGTGTTTGTGTCGGCCACTAGGGTCGCTAATCTTACTCACACAGTCAGCTACCTCATTGCGCCTCTTTTTTTCTTTGCGTCATGTGCTGTTTGGGGAGGGTTTTTTGGAAGGGCCATCCTGCGTGACACTGCAGTGCCACTCCTAGATGGGCCCGGTGTTTGTGTCGGCCACTAGGGTCGCTAATCTTACTCACACAGCTACCTCATTGCGCCTCTTTTTTTCTTTGCGTCATGTGCTGTTTGGGGAGGGTTTTTTGGAAGGGACATCCTGCGTGACACTGCAGTGCCACTCCTAGATGGGCCTGGTGTTTGTGTCGGCCACTAGGGTCGCTTATCTTACTCACACAGCGACCTCGGTGCAAATTTTAGAACTAAAAATAATATTGTGAGGTGTGAGGTATTCAGAATAGACTGAAAATGAGTGTAAATTATGGTTTTTGAGGTTAATAATACTTTGGGATCAAAATGACCCCCAAATTCTATGATTTAAGCTGTTTTTTAGTGTTTTTTGAAAAAAACACCCGAATCCAAAACACACCCGAATCCGACAAAAAAAATTCGGTGAGGTTTTGCCAAAACGCGTTCGAACCCAAAACACGGCTGCGGAACCGAACCCAAAACCAAAACACAAAACCCGAAAAATTTCAGGCGCTCATCTCTAATAGTAAAAGCAATTCCCCTGGTTTACAGTCATGCATCTGAATGAGCAAGGCCTGAGATACCCACTTTGAGCATTGCTGTAATACTGCTTGATGCATCTATAGACACCACCATCAGTTGCACCATCGAAACTTGCATTAGTCCTATGCTAGACTGTCCATTTGAGTATAGCCTGAGTGTGGCCTCCAATGTGAGCGATTAAGCGTCTGTGTATTTTCCACTTCAGCAAAACGCATGTAAAACTCCCATAACATGCCTATAAGACAGTCAGTTTTGTGTGCATATGAATAGTTACTGCTCAGGAACATCCAGCACATTTCAGCATGGGCCATAACATCAGTCTCTTGACTCACAAACTTGGGACTGATTTTTTTTATGCTTTTTGACACTTGTGACTTTGAAATCTTGTAAAAATTATCTTTGTCTATTGTTATTTCAATTCACACCAATCAGACATTAGTTTTGGTTTGTGGATGTCACTGACTGCAATGTTTGCAAATTCTTTATCATACCTTTTAAGTAACTTAATCTTGCAGAAGACCTATTCCATGGCTGAACTTCCACACTGGTAGCCTCTGGTTCAGATACATCTCCAGCTGCTGGCATGTCCAATGACACATAATTGTTCTGCATATCAATTTCCAGCTTATATATAACTTATTTTGACTCTTTGAAGATAAGATCTCTAGACTTGACTAGCAATAGCCAAGCATGATACACTTTACGGATTTTGAATTCAGATTGCATCTTCTTTCTTTTAGTATATAAACACATAAACACATGCAATACATCCAAAAGTTCTGAGATGACTTATACTTGGTTTTCTCTTTGACCAAGATTGAATAAGTGTAATGTGCTTTAGGGCAACTGTTGGAGAATGGTTCTTGAGATAGACTGCTGTGGACATGACTTCCACCAAAAACTTCTTGTCTAGGCCTACGTCCTTCAGCATTGCTATCTCCACCAGCGTACAGTTTGTGTGTTTACAGACACGATTTTGCTGAGAAGTATAAGCAATTGTCAATTTATGCTTTATTCTACAGTATATTTTCTCAGGAATTGCTCCACCTCTCTGTTGAAATATTCTTCACCATTATCAGATCTCAGGGTCTTATGTCTGTGACCTGTTTGATTTTCTACAAGTCTCTTGTATTCTGCAATGCTTTTTTCCACTTCATATTTTGGCTCTTATGTGTCATCTATAAATATCAAAGTATCAATCCACACATAGATTTTACTTCCACTGGACTACACAAATCTGAATGTACTATCTCAAGTGGTCTGTATTTGTTAATTTTGTTAATGGCTGATGGCTTGTTTTTCTACTATGCAGCTCTCACATATGTTTCTCTGCAGTAGTCAATGACCTTCCTGTTACCATCCTGTTCTGCAGCTTCTGAACATTAGCATATCCAATGTGACCAAATCTTCTATGCCAGAGTTTCAATGACTGTGATTCAGATGTAATCAACACGTAATAGTGCTGGGTATCAAGGATGTACAATTACTGGCACCTTGTGCCTGTAGCTATGAGTCCTTTTTATGTTTCACACAATGCACTTTACTTTAGCAAACTGAACTCTGTGGTCATGGGCGTAACTAAAACTGTGTGGGTCCGATAGCAAAATCTTGAAAGCCCCCCCCACTCCCCTGGTCACTACATTACCACTAAGGGGAGCAAAGGAAAGAGTGCAAGTGGAGTGAGAGAGAGACAAAGAGGGTGTCAGGGGGAAAAGAGAGGAATGAGAAAGAGAGAGAGGAGGGTTTCATGGAAAAAGAGAAAATGAGAGAAAGAAAGGAGCAAGAAAGAGAGAGGTTGTCAGGGAGAAAGAGAAAGAAGGTATGAGAGGGGAGAGACAATGCATTGGAGCGAGAGGGTGTGTGACAAAGAGAGAGGTGGGAGGAGTAAGAGAGATAGGGAGGGGTGCGAATGGAGAGAGTGGGTTAGGGAGGGAGGGAAAGAGAAAGAGATGGGAATGAGAGAGTGAGAGCGTCATTGAGAGAAAGAGTGGGAGAAGAAAAGGGTGTCAAGGAGAGAACGAGAGAGAGAGGGGGTTGTCATGCAGAGAGAGTGTCAGGGAGAGAGTGAGATACAGTGTTAAAGAGAAAGACGAAATTACAATGTCAGGGAGATAGAGAGAAATAGTGTGCGAGAAATACAGTGTCAGGAGGAGAGAGAGAGGGAGAAACAATGTCAGGTACAGAGAGGGAGAAACAATGTCAGGTACAGAGAGATGGAGAGACAGTGTCAGGGGTAGAGAGTGAGACAATATTGGAGAGAGAGAGAGAAGGCAGAGCAAGAAATAGAGAGGGAGGTGAGCGAGAGTGAGAGACAGTGTTAGGAAGGGAGAGAAAGAGAGGGGAACAAGAGAGAGAGGGAGAGAGGAAGGGGAATTGAGCAGTAGAGAGAGACGGAGTGGAAGTGAGCAAGAGAGGGAGAGTGGGGAAGAAAGAAAAAGAGGGAGTGAGCAGGAGAGAGGGGGAGTGAGCAGCAGAGAGAGAGAGGGAGGGCGTTTGAGCATGAGAGAGGGAGTGGGGGGGGAATAGAGGGAACAGGGATTGAGCAGGAGACAGAGAGAGGGGGAGTGGAGTGAGGGAGTGAGCAGTAGAGAGAGAGAGAGGAAGTGAGCACAAGAGAGGGGGAAAAGGGAGGAGGAGTGAGCAGGAGAGAGGGGGGAGAGGGAGTAGGAATTAGCAGGAGAGACATTACCTGGTTACTGCACAGGCATCTAATGGGGGCAGGCACTTCAAGACATTAGGCTACACCCCCTAAATACCCACAAATTGCGGCACTGCAGTCCCTGCTGATGGCCAGGCAGGGGGCGGGGCAGAGCAGCCAGGGGTGTAGGTGGAGCTGCGGCCATGCCTCAGAGGTACCCAGTGGCAGGGTACAGGGGGAGCTGTGAGCCCTGGAAGCAGCAGCACCCCCTGCACCCTCGGTAGTTATGCTACTGTCTGTGGCCTCTCTGTTCCAGGATACTTATGGCGATTGTTCCAATCTCTAGTACATAAATTATGTCTTGGATTTCTGTGACATTTGTCCTTATTCAAATTTTTAATCGAGATTTAAACGTTCCAACTTTTCTAGCTGTAAGCACTTGGTTGCCAACACTTTTAATAATGATAGGGTCACATTTGGTTAATGTGCTGAACCATTCCTCATTGCAGCTGAAATGCATTGTTGCACTCAAATCAATATAGCAAACAGAATTTCTGCGTCTGTCACACTCAGGGCATTTCTTGCTTTGCATAGTATTCATATTTTTTTGCTTGCATTCTTGTGACAATTGTAGCACTTGAACTTGAATTTTCTGAAATTTTCACTTTTTTTAATATGCAAATTGGTAGTCTCAGCATTTGAGCCACAGGGCACATGTTCTTGAAACTGTAATAACTCTGTTCTGACCGTGTCTGTGGTTAGCTTTGCTGTGCTGTATTTGCTTATCCTACAACTAAGAAGACAAACTCAGATGTTAAATTCTGCAACATTGCTGTAGCAATCTTTTCATCATTTATTTGCACTCCAACAGAATTCCAATAGCTGAGAACCGACACTCATACTGCATATTCACTCTATTTTTGTTAAACTATACACATTTTAAATTTATTATTCTCATGAGACCTCCATACTGGTATGCTGTCTATAGTACTGTTCACATGCCTGTAGCTGTTGTCTTCCCATGTATAATTGAGTAGATATGTTGCTCTACAGTTAAACCAATAATCCCCATGGTTCTCTCTAGATCATCTGGGTTTAAATTAGCATCTGGATTTACTGTAATCTTTCACGCTTCAATTACATTTCCATAATAAAATACAAGGTTGTATAATTATCTGCACCTTTTTGCTAGAATGGGTGAAGCTCCTGTATTCATGCTTCTTACAGACATAACTATGCAGCCTTGGTGCACTTAACATCTTCTGTGCTGTCTTAACTCTGTGTACTGACTAGCTTCTGTACTGACACACTGCACTGGAAACACTCTGTGTTCTATGGCACCTTCTGTGTACTGGCTAGCTTCTGTACTCACACACTGCACTGGAAACACTCTGTGTTCTATGGCACCTTCTGTGTACTGGCTAGCTTCTGTACTGACACACTGCACTGGAAACACTCTGTGTTCTATGGCACCTTCTGTGTACTGGCTAGCTTCTGTACTGACACACTGCACTGGAAACACTCTGTGTTCTATTGCACCTTCTGTGTACTGGCTAGCTTCTGTACTGACACACTGCACTGGAAACACTCTGTGTTCTATGGCACCTTCTGTGTACTGGCTAGCTTCTGTACTCACACACTGCACTGGAAACACTCTGTGTTCTATGGCACCTTCTGTGTACTGGCTAGCTTCTGTACTCACACACTGCACTGGAAACACTCTGTGTTCTATGGCACCTTCTGTGTACTGGCTAGCTTCTGTACTGACACACTGCACTGGAAACACTCTGTGTTCTATGGCACCTTCTGTGTACTGGCTAGCTTCTGTACTCACACACTGCACTGGAAACACTCTGTGCTCTTTGGCATCTTCTGTGTACTGGCTAGCTTCTGTACTCACACACTGCACTGGAAACACTCTGTGCTGTCTTCACTCTGTGCTCTTTGGCATCTTCTGTGTACTACCTAGCTTCTGTACTGACACACTGCACTGGAAACACTCTGTACTGTCTTCGCTCTGTGTTCTATGGCACCTTCTGTGTACTGGCTAGCTTCTGTACTGACACACTGCACTGGAAACACTCTGTACTGTGTTCACTCTGTGTTCTATCGCAGTATGCACTACACATGTGCTTAAGCTTGGCATCCTAGTAGCTTGTGTGTCTGGGTGCCTGAGCCCATATACTGTTGGAAATTCTGTGCATGCAGGTGCTGATATTAATAAAGTTATGTAGGCACACACCAGCAAATAACTCAAACTATGAACAACCCAGTTATTTTAGTGACTTAGACGCATCTGCACATGTGCACTAGCAAAAAAAAACTATGAACTCTGAGTCCATGAACATCTGCATTGCACGTGACTCTGAATTAGGCCCCTTGTCTTGACTACCCCTTGTTTACCAAAACCACACAGTAAGCATTCCCCTCTGTTTACTGTCTATTATTCCAGGGTTTGCACAATTCTCCTTTGCCTAATCTGTTACTCAGCATTGTCCAGCACTACTCCTGTCTGTTCTGCTCTACTATCTACTTTATGGTATTATGGTATGAGAACATGAGAACAGGTGCTGGTAGTAAGGATAATTGTGACAATACTCACCTAAAGTTATAAGTTGATACAAGATTCATAGTGGCTTCAACACTTTTGATAAATTTGTAGATAGTTATTTTATTCATTTATTTGCCAGTTTGGACCTTCCTGCGGTTCGGAATTCGGATTTTAAATATAAATTTCAGGTTTTGAATTTGAAAAAATGACATGATTTTAGGTATTTTTATCAATTTTTATCAATGATTATCATTTTTTTAAATTTATACATAGATTTTTAACCTGAACAAAAACCAAATCTTAACCGAAACACTTGAGGGTGGTTTTGCCAAAACCAAAACTTGAAGATGAATTAGAAGTTGAACCAAAGCCAAAACATGGGGGGTGGGGGAGGCAGGGCACACATCTCTACCAAGAAAAAAAAATGCATATACTGTGTAGCCTTAAGTACCACCACAAAAAATGATTGGTTACCACAATCTTCATCAGTGGTGAGACTACTACAGCAGAGAGTACACTTTGTGCTTCTGAGTCACAGAGGTGGCATAGATACCATGGACAAAGCAGGTAGGCACGGAGAATAAGCTGGTGGTATGCCCTGGCCTGTTCCAAAACCACAAAAGCTATTTAAATGAAACGCATGGTAAGTCTGCAGGTTTCATTTTCCACATATTTCTGTTAGCAACTTACTGAGGTGCGAAACGAAATCTGCAGAGGGCTTATCGCAACCACCACATCCATGTTAACCCATTGCTCTGGACACTTCACCCGGAATCTATGGGTTATTGTGCGTCAGTCATGGGCTCACCACATGAGGAGATGGGCTACAAACTGAATAGCTCCTAGAGTTACAGCTCGAGGCTGCCCTCCCGCTGTAAGCCCTACAACTAATTGAATATGCCCCTAAATGTCAGTTCACAGAACTGGCATGCAAACTTTAAAACTTGTTTCCCCAATGTAAATGAAATCTAATAACGGTCTCCTTCCATCAAAGAATGTAGAATAATACATATGGGAAGAACATTATAACTACTGTTCTCTAATAAAGAATTTAGAAGCATTTCTATATTTAAATGCCAATATGTGGCAGACTTCCTCCACAGAAATAAAACATTGCAATGTTTATTTGAGGAATGAATTATATTTGTGGTGAAAAACATAAAAGATGTTATACCAAGGTTAGTAAAGAAATACAGTTATACTGTACATCATAAAAAAACAACATAGAACTAGCAATAAATAGTGCAGACAGAATTACACGTATTTTAAAAGTGTTTGTTACTTTTATATATTTATTGCTTTTCTCTTCCTTGTGCTCCTTTTTTGTTTTCACCTTATACTGTACCTCTATTGTGTACTTTGGAAAGATTGCAGTTCTGCTACCAAACTTCTTATTTGTACAAGGGGGATAATTCAGTGTTGATCGCAGCAGCAAATTTATTAGCAGTTGGGCAAAACCATGGGGGTCATTCCGACCCGTTCGCACGCTGCAGTTTGTCACAGCGGTGCGAATGGGTCAGAACTGCACTTTTGTGGCGGATGAATTGCGCATCGCCAGCGGAAAAGGTGATAGCAGCGGCGATCGCAAGAAGACTGACAGGCGGGAGGCATTTCGGGGGGCGTCAACTGACCGTTTTCCAGGTGTGGTGAGGCGAATGCAGGCGTGTCCAGGCGTTTGGAGGGTGGATGTCTGACGTCAATTCCGGGACCTTCGTCGCTGGATCCATCGCACAGGGTAAGTAAGTCTGACCCTGGTCTTGTTTTGCAGGAAACTTTTTTAGCATAGCAGGGCTGCACAAGCGATCGCAGCTATGCTAAAATACACTCCCCATAGGCAGCAAGTTGATCGCACGAGCAGCAAAAAGTTGCTACGTGCGATCAACTCGGAATGAGGGCCCATGTGCACTGCAGGTGTGGCAGATATAACATTTGCAGAGAGAGTTAGATTTGGGTGGGTTATTTTGTTTCCATGCAGGGTAAATACTGGCTGCTTTATTTTTAAACTGCAATTTAGATTTCAGTTTGAACACACCCCACCCAAATCTAACTCTCTCTCCACATGTCATATCTGTCCCCCCTGCAGTGCACATGGTTTTGCCCAACTGTTAACAAATTTGCTGCAGAGATCAACTTATAAAAAGTAGTGCATCGGTGAGTGAAAAAAAAGATACAATTTCAATTACAGTTTGCATATGTTAGTCATTCAGCGGCTTGAAAATAGTGGCATTTACACAACAGCGGGTCTTTCTTTATCAGTTAGGGCTTGGGATGGCCATCAAAATCATCGATAGTCTATGCCTGATACCAGATACTTATGCCCTAGATGGAAGAGAACCAAATGGTCTCCCGCCATTGATGGTATAGAACCATCCAATGCTTTTATCTCCTAGCAGTACAGGGACATGGAGCATAGCTCCACCCATGACACCTGCAAAGCCCCACTCCAAGCTGTGATTGGCCCACAGGCAATCAGTGAAAGAACAGGAATGACCATTGATGGTCTTCCATATCATAGTTCATTACCATCGGTGGAGAGAACATCGATGGCCAGTCCCTGTATATATTGGACAGGCCACCTGCTAGATACAGCATACAAGCTTGTTGCTTCTTTCATGCCCAGTCATTGGTTAATTATTATATTATTACTATTATGATTTATTATGTTTGGAAAATATATAATTAGTATCAAACAGTATAATTGTATATGGGATGCGGTTAACATCCTGGCTGTCGGGATTCCGGCAGTCAGAATACTGATGCCAGAATTTCGACAGAGAAATGCCGGCAGTCAGAATACCGACACAAGCCCGGTATTCAGCCTTGGGTGGTGGTCCACGCCACCACCCGAGGGGGAATATAACAGTGTTGTCGTCACGGGGCCTGATGCATGGCAAGCACAGCAAGCCAGTGAGGGGACACACTGCCGGAATCCCATACCGATCCCATATATATATACAATATTTGTATTTATTTTCTTATTTAAACTAAGTGTGTATGTAATATGTACATCAGAGATGTAACATACCGTCTAGCCAAGATTTACATGCGCAGCATCAAAGGAGATAGTAAAAGGAAATCACATTAGGGTCACATAGGTCATACACCATTAGGAATAGGGAGACTATATATTTCCTTGAAAAAATATATATTATTTTTGCTTACTTTAACACCCACCATATACCAATCACCATTCACACAATCCTGCAGTAACTTCCAGCTAAGTAGTCAGACAGCACAAAACTAGATTACGCACAATCAAAAAGACTAAGTAGCAAAGTAATTTGCATTTATACTAAAATGATGGCAAAATATGTGCCACCATTTGATATAAATAGAGGAGGCAACAGTATTTCTCAATCTAGCATATACCCAGGGGTGCAGGTGTGTGTGTGGGGAGGGGGGGGGGTAGGGTGTAGGGGAGAGAAAGGAGCAGTTTGTCAACATACAGTTAACCCCTTGGGCTGTGGTATGCAACAATAAGCTGCTCAGTCCCTGTCTCCCATGTGCATGGCTCTGCGTCCTCCCTGACAGCAACAGCCTGGACCAGGCCTTACTGACAGGCAGCTGCTTCGTGGGCACTGCCATGCTGTCTGCCTGCTACAGAAGAAGAACAGTTTCAGCAGAAAAGCTCTCCAACAGGTAAGTTAGCGTATGGGGGAAGGTAGGGTGGTTTGCTATAGTTTATGGTAGCTAATATTAAGAATAAGGCGGGCAAAGTGATAATGATTTCATGGGGTTAAGTTTTTTTATGAGTTATTTAATTAGGAGTTTCATGCTGTCTGTAGTATATGGGGGTCACTAATGCTGTCTTTAGCATATGCCGGTAACTACTGCGGTCTGTAATGTAGAGCAGTCACTAATGCTGTCTGTATTATGTGGTGGTCACTAATGCTGTCTGTATTATGTAGTGGTCAGTAATGCTGTCTGTGTTATGTGGCAGTCACTATAGCTGTCTGTATTAAGTGATGGTCACTAATGCTACCTGTAAAATATGCCGGTCACTATTGCTGTTTGTAGTACAGTGATTCTCAAACTCGGTCCTTAGGATCCCACACAGTTCAAGTTTTGCAGCTCACATAGCAGGTACAGAGGTGTATTCATTACTCACTGACGCATTTTAAAAGATCCACAGGTGGAGCTAATTATTTCACTTGCGATTCTGTGAGGAGACCTGGAAAACGTGTTTGGGGTCCTGAGGACCGAGTTTGAGAACCTGTGCTGTAGTAGATGGCGATCACTAATGCTGCCTGTAGTATATGGAGATCACTAATGATGCCTATACTATATGGCGGTCAACAATACTGCCTGTAGTATATGCATGTCACTGATGCAGTGCGTAGTATATGGCAGTCACTGATGCTGTTTGTATTACTGTATATGGCAGTCACTAATTCTTTCTATATTTTATGGTGGTGATCACTAATGTCTGTATTATATAGCAGTCACTAATGCTGTCTGTATTATATAGCAGTCACTAATGCTGTCTGTATTATATAGCAGTCACTAATGCTGTCTGTAGTATATGAGTCTTTGCACTTGGTGACTAGATTATGCACTGCATATACAGTACCTACCATTTGGGTGACCTCTTAGAACAGGGAAACCAAACCCTACTTGTTGTCAGTACAGTCTAAAAAGATTGACAATGCATAAGTCCAAATGAATGCTCCAATCATTGTGCTTACAAAATAATTTATACACTAATTACATAAATTCCTTCTATGAATTGTGGGATTATATGAATTAATTACACATAAATGGGTCCCATTTTAATATTGATATAAAGAGGAAATCATATACAAAATCCACATGGGGTTTATAAATCCTTACTGATGTAATACATTTCACTATGACAGAAAGTAATAAATACTAAACTGGTTTATAATTCATACAATAGGATTAGTCTCAAAGGCATCATTTTTTAAAGTGTGTGTTTTTTTAAAGTGGAGATGTTGCCCATAGCAACCAGTCAAGGTCTAGCTATTATCTCATAGAAGGTGCTAGATAAATACGAATCTGAATGGTTGCTATGGGCAACATCTCTACTTCTAAAAATCCACTTTAGAAAATAAACCCCTAAATGTAGAAATGAGATATAGAAAAGGAGATTAAATATATTCTAATTACTTACACTTATAACCGTGCCACTTTGCCTTAGTGATGTGTTAATTACTTGTTTTACCTGTCTACCCTTCAATCTGTCCCTGAAAACTGTAAATGACAAAACTAAAACTGTCACTTACAGTATGTGAAAAATTGAGCCACAGTAATAAATACAAAGTGCTTTCTCTTGTCAAAATCCTGAAGCACTTTGTATTTATTACTGTAGCTCAATTTTTCAGGTTTTATTGATGTTTATATTAGATAATGCTTTATCCCGAGCACACAGCATTATCTAATATATACAGAAATAAAAACCAACCTAGTGACCTGTTCACTTTAAATGACAGTATACTGTTCTATACTCATTAAAAAGCCATCTTTTTAAAACCTAGAGACAAATCCCTATAGGCACTAGGCAGGCACCTGTATGTTTAGTGGTCGCTCCTTGGAGATTGCATTTCCGACGACACTGTTAAAATGCTTCAACTATTATTATTAACAGGTCAGCACTACTGCCGACACTGACACTGTTCTTTTTGTGAGTGTTGACATTTTGATTGTCGAACACTCTTTTGTTTTAACGTGAAACATTTGATAAAAGATTGTGTAGTTGATTGAAAAGTGCTGTGAAATGAAGCTGGTTTGAGCCATCCCTTGGCTTGCCAGTTCCTGCACAACAATTCCCAGCATGCTCCACTAACAATTTGTCCTTATTTGACTTGCAGTTGACCTGAGTTATGTAAATGCAGTAACAAGTATGTGGACTCAAAACCAAATATTCTGCTTGAATTATTTCCTTCTATTTATACATTTTTATATTTAAATTAACTTTCCTTGCTGTTATATATCCGATATCGTTGTGGTAAACACTCCTCCCCTCATCTCGTTATGGAGTGAACACATAGCAAAAATATAAAAATAATCAGTGTACGAGGGGCAGATGTACTACGTCTTGTAACATGTGGAGAGAGAGAAACTTCCAACCAATCAGCTCTGTCATTTTTCAAACACAAACTGTATGGCAGTTAGCAGTTGACTGGTTGGCTCTCCAAGGCTTAGTGCATCCCCCCCCCCCCATCTCTCTATGGGGGAGATTCAATTGTTTGAAAAGTCAGTTGGGTGTCTGTTTTTTCCTATCTAATAGACAGGGAAAAACAGACACCCAACCGACTTTTCAAACATTTGAATTCCCCCCTTTGTGTTTTGTTTTCTTACCGTTTTGTCTTCAGAACAAAGATACCTCTACAGGAACCAGTGTTTAGTGTTCTTGTTCCTTCTTGTGGAGTCGATGAGTAGTCCTTCACCCAGAAACATATTCCTCACTTAATGTATCCAGCACTGTGTATGTGTTATTAATATTTCTCATTACTACCACTCTACTGCGTTTGCATGCTTTTTTTATTTGCTTAATGCTTCCACAGTTCAGTTGTTTTCTTGGTCAGGTGCCTCACAGCTCTGCAGTAATTAGCTCACTCTAGGAGCTGTCCCTGTCTGAATATTTATGGCAAAGTAATGTGTGGTCCTTTCTAATTTATGTTCACTTTAAGTGAAGGTAGCACTACTCTCTGCAACGTCCTCTTCCTTCCATGTGTTACAGGGCAATTAATCTTTCATTCCTTCTTTGATGAGATTATAAATATTGGGCAAACAGGAACAACTCAACCAAGGGTTCCAAAAAGGATTGCAGAAGTTTTTCAAAGCAGGATATACTCAATGCTCACAATATAGAACAGGTTGTGAAACTACACATACCAGCATGCCTTGCCAGTTTTAGCATTCCCTAATAGCAAAACTGTGGCAAAACATGATGGCACTTGTAGTTTTACAACAGCTGGAGAGCCACAGGTTGGCCAGGCCTGATATAGAATAACAGCCAATGCACTCTGTATACAGCAACATTCCATAATACCACACGGAAACAAAATATTTGGTGTACTAGGGGTGAAGAGCCTACAGATGTGTCCTCATACATCTAGCCTCAATACACCACCCAGTGTGACAAGCCTGTCGTCAGTCAGTCACCAGGTCCCGTGCAACTAACATTAGAGACTGTGCTGATTAATTTGATACTGTATGTGACACTTGTAAATTGTGTGTGACTGATATAAAGCACAACGGAACTTGTATTGAAAAAAGCTGTGGCTGGTAAACTGTAGCTCTTTGTATACAGATTCAGAGACTCAGCCGCACACAGATATACAAGTGTCATATCAAATGTAACTCCTTGTGCATTCTAGCCGCATCGCATTGCAACTAAGACAGTTTTCGGCAAAAAAAAGACGCCTGGAGCTAGCAGAGTCTTATGGGACCTAGCACACCAAATGGGGCTGTTAGGGGCTACTGCAGCAATGCTGTTTGAGGATATGTTTGAGGACACATCTGTATGTATGTTTAGACTGATTCAAGCATGTTTACCATATGCAATGTGTAGTGGTTTTACTAAAACCAAACTGCATGTGACAACCATGAGTGAGGGAAACATTTGGTGCGCCTGGTAGCAAGGCCAGATTAACAGTGGGGTAGATGGGACTACAGTCTCAAATCTAAACTTAAAATAGGCCATCACCATAGCATCATGATGATGACCAGTTGCCCAGCTAGCCACACGGTTGGCCATAAATCATAAGTATTAAAATTGTATCGCTATTTTCCTCACAAAATGATTCATTCTTTCTACTTGTATTCAGGTAGACATTGGGGCTAATATTGTTGGGGGTGTACACACCCACATGGCACTGGTCACACCAACATGGCATTGGCCACACCTATACAGCACTGGTCACACCTCCTCAGCTTTTCATAATAGGCCCTTGATGATTTTTAGCCCCAGGCACAAGTGGTGCTTAGTTTGGTCCTACTTGGAAGATTGTCACCTGCGCTGAATAAGCGCCTGGGAGGGCGACACATGTCCTAACTACTATTTTGTTTTTTGTAAAAAATAAGCAATTACAAATTGGGTTGTGTGGTCCCCTAAATAAAAACCATCAACAAGAACCCTCACTAGACAGTTGAAATGGCATTAATTTTAATGGGAGTCCACAGGTGTGTGGTCCTCCTGCCATAATTAAAACTAGCCCCAAAAAGAAAATCACGGGGCTGGTGCTATTGAATGAAGTCGGGAGGAGGGGGTGGGGGTGTCGGCGCAGGTACTCAATCTTTTATAACAAAACATGGAAAGAGCAACACAAATAAAACATAGTACTTTATACTTGGTACATCACCAACATCACCTTCATTTGTAGGTGCCACAAAACTCTGCAGCTCCAGAGGTATAACAAACAAAACAATACAAAAAACAAACAAATCATACAAGTTTGAAGTAGATGTAGTGCTGAGGAAATGTTGAAACATTAAGCATTAAGTTTAGTGGTATTGTTGTTTGGGATGCCTATTATAATAGTTTGTGTTGCATGAACACTTTAATGCATATTTTATGCATTTTAATCAAACTCTTATTGGAGCCCGTCTCCTAACAAGAACTTGTTACTAAATTTGCATTCCACGGATGTCATGCATATGGTCCCAAAGATTTTTGGGCCTGATGGATTTAGTCAAACCTCTCCTAATACTCTGGATACATCTATATCATCTTACCAGTCTTCAGATTTACCAATTTTATTGGTATGAGCACTGGTCATGGGGCACTTTGATTGGAAAATTCTCGGAGTCCATTACAACCTTGAGCACAGTTTCTATATTGGTGTGCTTAGGCGTGACTACAGTAGCACCTGACCATCTGTACTTGAAGCTAAGGGGTCTGAGCTGGAAGTAATCTGCACATTCTTAGCAGGCTTATATTGGCAGGGAGAGGGTCACAAATGGATATGTTAATCTCCTCTTGTGGATGGAGCAGGGATGTTTTTTTTTTTTATTTGAGTGAACAGATGCTGCTGGTGAAATACTGTATTTATTTACATGGTAGCTATGTACAGTGCCTGATTACACAAACCAGTGGATTGCGTTCTCTCTTATTCTGTCATCTCATATTGATTTCACCCATAGTGTTATTGTTGGGGAAACACCATGGTGATGGATGGAGGCCTGTATCCATACCCATTCCCAGATCGCTCTTTCTCACTCTTCGTGATCCCCCTTTGACTCTTCAGGTGATTGTGACCGCTCATTGGGCTTTGACTAAGATACCGGAGTTCTCTCCTCTGAATTTCTCAGAAATCTGTCACAATTTGCAGCCACACTTTCAGATTTTTACTGTCATACAGATCAGGTTCAGTTGCACTCAAAGCTCTTTATGTACTGAAGTTGTTATTGAGGGGTCTATTCATGAAGCAGTGAAGTGTAGAAGTGAGCCATTGGAGAAGCTGCCAATTGCAACCAATCAGCATTTATCAAGTGTATTCTATAAAATGGATGTGGTATTGAAAGTCGACAGTAACTAGGTCGACAATGTCTAGGTCGACCACTATTGGTCGACAGTAACTAGGCCGACAGGGTGTCTAGGTCGACATGTTCTAGGTCGACAGGTCAAAAGGTCGAAATGAGTTTTTAATTTTATTTTGGTGTCGTTTTCTTCGTAGAGTGACCGGGAACCCCAATTAGTGCACCGCTTCACTCGCCATGCTTCGGGCATGGTGCCTTCGCTCCGCTACCGCTTCGCTCGGCACAGATTACCATTCCAATCGTAGTCCACGTGGATCGTTAAGTATGAAAAGGTTCAAAAAAAGATAAAAATTGTGAAAAACTCATGTCGACCTTTTGACCTGTCGACCTAGAACATGTCGACCTAAAGACCCTGTCGACCTAGTTACTGTCGACCAATAGATGTCGACCTAGACATTGTCGACCTAGTTACTGTCGACTTTCAATCCGGATCCCCTATAAAATTATACATAGTAACTGACTGGTTGCCATGGGCAACTTCTCCACAGGCTCACTTCTTCACTCTTTTCTCTGCTTCATGAATAGACACCATAATGCAATAGACCCCATAGACCGAAGATATTTCTAGCCTGTCACTAATACCCACCAACACTCCTTGTCTGCCCTATCCTTTTCTCTGTCCCCTGCTCCCACCTCTATCCTTCTCCCATACATTTCCTTCTCTCTCCCCTCCTTTGTCTCCCATTCACTCCACTGCCTCACTTCCACTCCTCCCCTGACATCCCACTGTCATTCACCTCTACACTACCATGGGCCCAATCGTTCACCACTCTGCCCTGCTCCCTCCCTCCTCTCCCTACCTCACACCTCATATCCCTCTGTACCACACTTTACTCCCTCCATGCTCAACTGCTGCAGTGTTCCTTCCTAGCCCAGGAGCCAATACCCTCACTACATCCTCTGTATCCCTGCCTTCTAAATCCTTCTCACCGCATTGCTACAGCAACCCTGATAATCTCATTCACATCACTCCCTCAGACTCTCTCCATCTCTCCTATTACCTCTGGAATGCCAGATCTGTCTGTAATAAACTGGTCCCCACCCATGACCTTTTCATCTCAAATTCCTTGCATTTCCTAGCCATCAATGAAACTTGGATTACCCCCTGACACAGTTTCTCCCTCTGCTCTCTCTGCTGGGGGTCTCACATTCTCACACACACCCCGACCTGGGGGTCGCTACGGTGGTGGTGTTG
This sequence comes from Pseudophryne corroboree, assembly GCF_028390025.1. Lineage (NCBI taxonomy): Eukaryota > Metazoa > Chordata > Amphibia > Anura > Myobatrachidae > Pseudophryne > Pseudophryne corroboree. The sequence continues at coordinate 304,971,447 of NC_086451.1, read as the reverse complement.
AGCTCCTACTACCCTCTAGCTACTCATACCAACTCATACCACCAGAACCATCCCTTACATTCTCTAAATTTGAGGTCCATGCCATACACCTCTTCCAATTTGATGATCTTTGAGTATCTGTCATTTACCGCCACCTTGGCATGTCCTCCAAATTCCTTGACAACTTTGCTTCCTGGCTTCCTCATTTCCTCTCTTCTGACATTCCCTCCATTATCCTCTGTGATTTAAACATCCCTATAGATAACCCCACAAAATCACCTGCCTCTAAACTCCTTAACCTCACCTTTTCTCTTGGTCTCTCCCAGTGGACCTCTTCCCCCTCCCATGTGAGTGGAAGCTCACTAGATCTGGTCTTCACTCACCGCTGTGATCTCCCTGTTCCCCCTCTCTGACCATCACCTGCTCACTTTTAACCTATCTCTATCTGCTTCTCAATCTTTGCCACCTTAGACTACCATCACAAAGCGTTACATTGATGCTATGGACACCACTTCCCTATCTTCCCTGTTTGACTCACTGCTCTCTCCTATTATCTCTCTTTTCTGCCCTGAACAAGCTACTTCCCTATACAATGCATCTCTTACCTCTGCTCTTGACTCTGTCGCCCCACCAACCACTATTCACCCTCGCAGATTGACACCTCAACCCTGGCACACCAAATGCACCAGATATCTGCAAAAATGCTCACGTACCACAGAGCGAAAGTGGACGAAATCACGCTCTAAGGCTGACTTCCTCCACTACAAATTTATGCTCTCATCCTACTTTGCTGCCCTTACCCTATCTAAACAATCTAATTTCAAAAACCTCATCTCCTCCCAATCCTCAAACCCCAGGCGCCTCTTTGCCACTGTCAACTCGCTCCTCTGTCCACCCCCTGCCTCACCTCCCCTCTTCACTTTCTGCTCTTGACTGTGCCACCTACTTCATATCCAAAATTGACTTCATTCATCAGGACATAACATCCCACCAGAACCTGAACAACCCCCCTCCTCCATTTCCTGACACCCCCTCTCCTTCCATCCTACCAACTCTGACATCTTTCTTACCTGTATCTGGAGAGGAAGTCATGGTCTTCATCCGGTTCTCACCCCCCTCCACCTCCCAACTTGACCCTATTCCCTCCTGCCTTCTCTGCTTCCTTTCTTTTTCTGCCTGTTTTCATCTTGTTCATCTACTCAATCTCTCACTCTCATCAGGCAATGTCCCTTCTGCCTTCAAGCATGCACTTGTTATCCCCTATTCTTAAAAAACCTACTCTTGATCAAACCAATCTCTCCAACTACTGACCCATCTCTCTTCTCCCTTTTGCCTCCAAACTCCTTGAGCATATTGTCTACAACCGTCTCACTGTCTTTCTTTCTTTCTTTCTTTCTTTCTTTCTTTCTTTCTTTCTTTCTTTCTTTCTTTCTTTCTTTCTTCCCACTCACTGCTTGACCCTTTCCAGTCTGGTATCCAATATCAGCACTCCACTGAAATTGCCCTCACGAAAGTCTGCAATGACCTCCTTGCTGCTAAATCCAGGGGCCACTACTCTCTGATTATTCTCCTTGACCTCTCTGCTGATTTTGACACTGTAGACCACCCTCTACTCCTGCAAATCCTTTACTCACTTGGTTTGTGTGATACTGCTCTCTCCTGGCTGTCCTACCTTTCTAACCGTTCCATCTCGGTCTCTTCTCATGACTCCACCTCCCCCCCACTTCCTCTACCAGTAGGTGTCCCCCAAGGTTCTGTCCTTGGGCCTCTCCTTTTCTCTCTCTACACATCCTCATTAGGTAAGCTCATTAGCTCTTTTGACTTAAAATATAATCTCTACGCTGACGATACTCAAATCTACCTTTCTTCCCCTGACCTCTCACCTGCTCTCCTCACTCGTATCTCCAACTGTCTCCCTGCTATCTCCTCCTGTATGTCCCAGCGCTTTCTTAACATAACATGTCTAAGACTGAGCTGATCATCTTCCCTCCTTCCCGCATAACCTCACCTCCCACAATTTCATTATCCAATGATGGCACAACTATCTCCTCTAGCCACCAAGTGCGATGTCTTGGAGTAATTCTTGACTCCTCCCTCTCCTTCAAACCACACATTCAGTACCTCTCACAAACCTGCCATTTCCATCTCAAAAACATCACCATGATCAGACCCTTTCTCACCCAGGACGCTACTGAGACCCTCATCCACTCACTGGTCATCTCCAGATTGGACTACTGCAATCTCCTCCTATCTGGCCTCCCTCAAAAATGCCTCTCTCCACTCTGATCTATCCTCAGTGCTGCTGCCCATTTCAGCTTCCTCACCAAACATACTACATCCACATGCCCTCTCTTGCAGGACCTTCACTGGCTACCCCTCCCATTCAGAATCCAATTCAAGCTTCTCACACTCACCTACAAAGCCTTCACCCACTCTTCTCCCTCTTACATCTCTGACCTTATCTCTCTTTACATTCCCACCCATCCTCTTCGCTCTGCTAATGCACGCCATCTTTCCTGCCAACTGATTACCTCCTTCCACTCCTACCTACAAGATTTTGCACATGCTGCTCACTATCTCTGGAATGCTCTACCTCTCCCCATCCGACTCTCCACCACTCTACAAAACTTCAAAAGGGCTCTCAAGACCCACTTCTTCACCAAACCCAGCCAACTCTCCCCCTAACCCTCTTGTCTATGCTCACTGTCTACCCCTTCTGTGTCACCCCGGTCTGTTAGCTCCTCACCTTTTAGATTGTAAGCTCACAAGAGCAGGGACTTCTTTCCTCATGTACCTTTCCTTTTCTTACTTACACAATCTTATACTCCTTACTCCCTTTGATGGCACCTAACCCCGGGTTTTCTATACCTGTCCTTTATTGTCTTGAACTGTAAGTGCTGTTTTCTTGGTTGCTCATTTGATTATGTACTGTGTAATGGGTGCTGCGGATCCCTTGTGGCGCCATAGAAATTAATAATAATAATAATAATAATAATAATAATAATGCCTGTCCCCTTCATTTCTCTCAATAATTATTCTCACTTTTGGAACTTCTCAACTCAAGCACTATTAGTGAATGTGACTTGTTATTTGAATTACCAAGTGGATCTGGTACCTCTCCATGGGTACAGTACACTGGTGGGCCTAGTGCATTAACACCTTTGGCAGAGTTCTGCAAAAGGCTTTCCCTGCTGCACTATTACTGGGGAAAATACACTCCCTAGTCCTATTGGACACAGTAGTGCTGCCGGACACAACACTGATGGGCCCCAACCACTAAGTGGCCAAAGGGATCAAAGCTCCATCTGGGATGTATTGTCATACTTACCTACTCTCCCTGATTGTGTGTGAGACAACTCTCCATATCACATCCACTTCTACAGTGAAGTGAGCAGGGTCATGGTGACTGGATCCATGGCACTATGCTCCCTTCAGAAACAGTATATGGTGCTGATAACTAGTGATGAGCGGGTTCGGTTTCTCGGAAACCGAACCCCCCCGAACTTCACCCTTTATACACGGGTCCGAGCCATACTCGGATTCTCCCGTATGGCTCGGGTAACCCGAGCGCGCCCGAACGTCATCATCCCGCTGTCGGATTCTCGTGAGATTCGGATTCTATATAAGCAGCCGCGCGTCGCCGCCATTTTCACTCGTGCATTGGAAATGTTAGGGAGAGGACGTGGCTGGCGTCCTCTCCGTTATTGTTGAACTTGATTGTGCTGTGCACTATTGTTTAATTGTGGGGAGGGCTGGGGAGCAGCTGTATAATATAGGAGGAGTACAGTGCAGAGTTTTGCTGATCAGTGACCACCAGTTATCCGTTCTCTGCCTGAAAAAAACGCTCCATATCTGTGCTCACACTGCTTAATTGTGGGGACTGGGGAGCAGCTGTATTATATAGCAGGAGTACAGTGCAGAGTTTTGCTGACAGTGACCACCAGTATACGTTGTCTGCCTGAAAAACACTCCATATCTGTGCTCAGTGTGCTGCTTTATTGTGGGGACTGGGGACCACCAGAATAATATTATATAGGAGGAGTACAGTGCAGAGTTTTGCTGACCAGTGACCACCAGTATATAATATATAGCATTACGGACGGTACAGTAGGCCACTGCTGTACCTACCTCTGTGTCGTCATTAAGTATACTATCCATCTACATTCTATACCTGTGGTGCATTTTAGTTTTGCAGTTTGCTGACACAGTGACCACCAGTATACTATATATAGCAGTACGGTACGGAAGGCCACTGCTGTACCTACCTCTGTGTCGTCATTAAGTATACTATCCATCTACATTCTATACCTGTGGTGCATTTTAGTTTTGCAGTTTGCTGACACAGTGACCACCAGTATACTATATATAATAGCAGTACGGTACGGAAGGCCACTGCTGTACCTACCTCTGTGTCGTCATTAAGTATACTATCCATCTACATTCTATACCTGTGGTGCATTTTAGTTTTGCAGTTTGCTGACACAGTGACCACCAGTATACTATATATAATAGCAGTACGGTACGGAAGGCCACTGCTGTACCTACCTCTGTGTCGTCATTAAGTTTACTATTCATCTACATTCTATACCTGTGGTGCATTTTAGTTTTGCAGTTTGCTGACACAGTGACCACCAGTATACTATATATAATAGCAGAACGGTACGGAAGGCCACTGCTGTACCTACCTCTGTGTCGTCATTAAGTATACTATCTATCTACATTCTATACCTGTGGTGCATTTTAGTTTTGCAGTTTGCTGACACAGTGACCACCAGTATACTATATATAGCAGTACGGAAGGCCACTGCTGTACCTACCTCTGTGTCGTCATTACGTATACTATCCATCTACATTCTATACCTGTGGTGCGCCTCTTTTTTTCTTTGCATCATGTGCTGTTTGGGGACAATTTTTTTGAAGTGCCATCCTGTCTGACACTGCAGTGCCACTCCTAGATGGGCCAGGTGTTTGTGTCGGCCACTTGTGTCGCTTAGCTTAGTCACACAGCGACCTTGGTGTGCCTCTTTTTTTCTTTGCATCATGTGCTGTTTGGGGACTATTTTTTTTAAGTGCCATCCTGTCTGACACTGCAGTGCCACTCCTAGATGGGCCAGGTGTTTGTGTCGGCCACTTGTGTCGCTTAGCTTAGTCACACAGCGACCTTGGTGCGCCTCTTTTTTTCTTTGCATCATGTGCTGTTTGGGGACTATTTTTTTGAAGTGCCATCCTGCCTGACACTGCAGTGCCACTCCTAGATGGGCCAGGTGTTTGTGTCGATCACTTGTGTCGCTTAGCTTAGTCACACAGCGACCTTGGTGCGCCTCTTTTTTTCTTTGCATCATGTGCTGTTTGGGGACTATTTATTTGAAGTGCCATCCTGCCTGACACTGCAGTGCCACTCCTAGATGGGCCAGGTGTTTGTGTCGGCCACTTGGGTCTCTTAGCTTAGTCACACAGCGACCTTGGTGGGCCACTTTTTTTCTTTGCATCATGTGCTGTTTGGGGACTATTTATTTGAAGTGCCATCCTGCCTGACACTGCAGTGCCACTCCTAGATGGGCCAGGTGTTTGTGTCGGCCACTTGTGTCGCTTAGCTTAGTCACACAGCGACCTTGGTGCGCCTCTTTTTTTCTTTGCATCATGTGCTGTTTGGGAACAATTTTTTTTTAAGTGTCATCCTGTCTGACACTGCAGTGCCACTCCTAGATGGGCCAGGTGTTTGTGTCGGCCACTTGTGTCGCTTAGCTTAGTCACACAGCGACCTTGGTGCGCCTCTTTTTTCCTTTGCATCATGTGCTGTTTGGGGACAATTTTTTTGAAGTGCCATCCTGCCTGACACTGCAGTGCCACTCCTAGATGGGCCAGGTGTTTGTGTCGGCCACTTGTGTCGCTCAACTTAGTCACACAGCGACCTTGGTGCGCCTCTTTTTTTCTTTGCATCATGTGCTGTTTGGTGACAATTTTTTTGAAGTGCCATCCTGCCTGACTCTGCAGTGCCACTCCTAGATGGGCCAGGTGTTTGTGTCGGCCACTTGTGTCGCTTAGCTTAGTCACACAGCGACCTCGGTGCAAATTTTAGGACTAAAAATAATATTGTGAGGTGTTCAGAATAGACTGGAAATGAGTGGAAATTATGGTTATTGAGGTTAATAAAACTATGGGATCAAAATGACCCCCAAATTTTATGATTTAAGCGGTTTTTTAGGGTTTTTTGTAAAAAAACACCCAAGTCCAAAACACACCCGAATCCGACAAAAAAATTTCGGTGAGGTTTTGCCTAAACGCGTCCGAATCCAAAACACGGCCGCGGAACCGAATCCAAAACCAAAACACAAAACCCGAAAAATGTCCGGTGCACATCACTACTGATAACCCAACAAAGCACAGCTCAAAAGGAGGGGTTCTGTAAGAGTAATTATAAAAGAAAGCCTTGACCATGTTGACAGTTAGCTGTTGATGTATTATGTCTCAATAGGTATTCTAAACATTTCAAAATACTGATGTCGGTCCAATGACATCGTGGAGACTGGGCTTAATTGGGGAGCTGCATAATGCGATGGACACTCTGCATCTTTTAGAAACACTCTGCTTGAAAGAGAAGTTATATTTTTTGGAAAGTGTTCCCTAAGTAGCCACAGTTTACATAAGCACGTTTCATATAATTTTAGTAGTCATCTGAAAGTATGCCCAATTGCCCATGCACTCTATTGTCATAACAGATTACTACAAGGACCGCTAAATAAGCCAGGTCTTAATTCAATTTTGTTATCCCCTTGCCTCGCAGTGGCAATCTGCTACACTCCTCTGTTTCTTTGTATGCTGTACAGTATAAGAATTCTGCTTCTGTCTGGGTCTCTCTAGTCATAACAGACCTTTGTAGTAATTGTTTAAGCCATTTGAAGCACAGTTCTTATACAGTGTTTGAAGTGGACATCCCTCATAGCAATGCAAATTCACAATATACAACCTTATAAATTCTGTCCGATAGATTTGTTTGGGGTTCTCCAAAGTAATCTAAATGCAAAATTCATTTTTTTTTTCTCTCCCTTACATAATGAGTCACAGATACATTCAACTGTGCACTATTTTATCTTCTTTGTCACTGAGATTTATCCAACAGAGACTGATTGTTCTTTGGTTGAAATATGTATGTCTGTTCAGCCAGATAATTTTTTCTTTGCTTTGTTTGCTTGAGTAAATTAATGTGTCTCTTGGTATTTGTGTGAACTGGAAAAGTTTGCTTTCCATATACAATTTTGGTCTGTTGAAGGCCGTTCAAGCATATTTGAAGATTTAATAAAATAATGAAAGCAAGCTCTAAGTAAGATGGATTAAAGTGTATTCATGCTTACAAGATGGCATACAGATGTCGCAAATACTGTTGCACCCAACAGTACGTTAATACAGCAATGATGGTAAAATACATACTATTGATAAAGGCTTAGCTGAAAATAAGGAGAATATAGGTCTTTGTACTGTAACTTTGTACTTACTACATAGGTGCACACTAATATGCTACTGAGGAAATAGCTCCTGATCATCAGGGCTTGTTCAGTATCTGTGCTTTAGTGCACTGTAGTGCAGACAAGCAGAGTTGAAATATCCATTGCGTTGGGAATGCAGCATACGTCCCAATATTTTATATATTACTGTTAGCTGATATGTTAGCTAAGATGTGCTGGCATTGGGTTCGATGATTCCTATATCAAACAAATAATATGGCTTCAACTCCCATTGTTAATGCATACTGTATGTGTAAATAAGATTTTCGTTTCAAGCATAGTCACCAACCACCCCTGAAGGATAGTCATGCGTTCGTCCATGTCAGTAATATAAAACTTTTTCAAATAAAACTTCTTATTTTCTGCATGTTAGATGTAGTTATTACTTATTACTGCCTTCTGTTGGTTTTCTAAGGTAATATTTCATGAAAATGAGATGCAAAAAAAATCAGTAGCTAAACGCATATTCAGTAAACATGACATGATGGGACTTGTAGTGCTCTAAAGGTCATTAAGACATTTAAAATAAAGAGATAACAAGCTAAAAACAAACTGAAGTGGATCTGTCAACTACACACAACTATACATGAATGACCACCAAATGCTTATGCACTAATAGAACCTGTTAAACTGTAGTGCAGTGGCGGCAGCTTTTCAATATGCAGGCACTGGATAGAAGTTTTCACTGACCGCCTTTAGTGTTAACTCTAAAGCACAACGATTTTTGTGCTATGTTTTGCAATGCAGCGGGGAAAAAAGTACAGACCCTCCATCATGACCCCTTCCATAAGGTACAAAATGCTCCGCTCCTGTGCATCCCTTTTATGATTACTGTGACCTGTGTTGAAACACCTTTCTCATTAGTTAACTACTTTAGTTCAACACTGATGACAGCAATTATAAATTAAGAGGGACACCAACAAGCAGAGCATTTTGTACCTGATGGAAGCTGTCATGTTGGAGGGCCTGAGAGTACATAATGAATTGGACACAAAAATAAAATAAAAAATAACTGCCTCCCATTCAGTTCCAGTCCAAACCCATCAAGAATGCGTCAGCATATTATACAGTACGTAAAATGGTTATCACATGCTCATGCAGTAATGCACAAATGTCACAACTGCCTCATAGTAATACGCCATCTGACAATTTTTGCCTCTGCATCCCCAACCCTATCCCATCATAAGGATTTTTGCACACAAGTACATTCCATCTGCTAAAGGTTTTTACATACTAAAATAGTATTTTATTTTGTTGCCTTGTAATATGTAAAGGTGCATACACACGGAGAGATTTTGGCTATGAGAGATTTTGACTAACTTTTCCCTTGAACTGGCAGTAGGAGATTTTGACTAACTTTACCAGAGATTTTGTCTAACTATGCAAGAGATTTTGGCTATGGGAGATTTTGGCTATGGGAGATTTTGACTATCTCATTTGAATAAGGGGATGAGTGTCATATATAGGACGATTTTACAGGGTGGCTGGTATTTAAATAGCTGAAAGTTAAAAAAAAAATTTGCGTGGGGTCCCCCCTCCTATGTAAAACCAGCCTTGGGCTCTTTGAGCCAGTCCTGGTTGTTAAAATACAGAGGAAAAAATGAGTAGGGTTCCCCCATATTTAGACAACCAGCACCGGGCTCTGCGTCCGGTCCTGGTTTAAAAAATACGGGGGACAAAAGACATAGGGGTCCCCCGTATTTTCCAAACCAGCACCGGGCTCCACTAGCCAGGGAGATAATGCCACAGCCGGGGGACACTTTTATATTGGTCCCTGCGGCCGTGCCATTACCCCCCCAACTAGTCACCCCTGGCCGGGGTACACTGGAGGAGTGAGGACCCCTTAAATCAAGGAGTCCCCCCCTCCAGCCACCCAAGGGCCAGGGGTGAAGCCTGAGGCTGTCCCCCCCATCCGTGGCCCGGTGGATGGGAGGCTGATAGCCTTTCAATAGTAATATTGTTCTTTACAGGAGGCCTACAGGTCCCAGCAAGCCTGCCCCAGCATGTTGGCACTTGGAGAACCACAAGTGCCAGCATGCCCGGACATAAAGGGCCCGCTGGCACCTGTAGTCCACCTGTAAAGAAAATATAAAAAAAAAAACACAACACATTCTTTTAAAAATCCTTTATTAAACTGGGTCTTCACCTGGGGGCGGCGGCCTTTAAGCTCTTTTGCATGGCCGCCGCCTTCCCAGGGCTTCCGGCGTCTTCACCTGGGGGGGCGCCACCTCCCCAGGGCTTCTGGGGTCTTGCTCCGGCGTCTTCACCTGGTGGGCGGCGGCTGCAAAGCTCTTTTGCATAGCCGCCGCCCATCCAGGACTTCCACGACGTCTTCACCTGGGAGGCGGCGGCCTTTAAGCTCTTTTGCATGGCCGCCGCCTTCCCAGGACTTCCAGCATCCTCACCTGGTGGGCGGCGGCTGCTAAGCTCTTTTGCATAGCCGCCGCCCATCCAGGACTTCCACGGCGTCTTCAGGAGCTCTTCTCCGCTCCTCCTCCGCCGTCGGACTGACAGCCGCTGCCTCGCGCTGACTTATATAAGTCAGCGGGAGGGGGCGGGGCGATGACGCAGCGAGCCGTGATTGGCTCGCGGCGGCCATCTTGAATTTCAAAAATGACGCTGAGGCGCCATTTTTGAAACTGGTACCGCTCCGCTGCCAAACTCTGCAATAGAAAGGTAAATTTCCCCCGCCCGCACCGCTGCCGCAACCCGCCGCCGCCCGCACCGCCGCCACCCACACCGCCACCGCAACCCACCGCCGCCCACACCGCCGCCGCAACCCGCCGTCGCCCACACCGCCACCGCAACCCACCGCCGCCCGCACCGCCGCCACAACCCGCCGCCGCCCGCACCACCGCCGCCTGCACATCGCTATCGCTGGGAAAAATCGCTGGCCTCTTAAAGTGTTAGCGATTTTGACTAACTTTTGCAGCGACATAGCCAAAATTGACTTGCCTGCACTGACTATTTTTCCCAGCGATAGCGACCTAGCGGGGACGCGCATCGCTATCGCTGGCTGTGTACACACGGAGCGATCTGCACTAACTTTCTGAGCGATTTTGACTATATAGTCAAAATCGCTCAGTTATATCGCTCCGTGTGTATGCACCTTAAGGCAACAGAATAAAAATCAGAGATGTGCACTTTGATTCTCCAGAAATCCGAATCCACCTGAATTTTGTGTATCCGAACTAAACCAAAACCTGGTCTATATCCCCCGAGGAGATACGATCCAAACAGAGTACTGGTTTGAATCTTCCCACAGTTCGGAATTTGCATTTTAAATCCGAAATTTTGGTTTTGGATTGCAAAAATTACATGATTTTATCAGTGCTTATCAATATTTACCAATGATTATTGTTTTGTTTTTTAATCAATTTCAAACCAAATTGAAATCTGAATCCGAACCAAAATACTTGAAGGCGGTTTTGCCAAAACATGATGATTTATTAGAACCAAAACATGTGGGTCCGCACACATCTCAAATAAAACTACATGAAAAATTTAAAAAATGATCTTCCATAATAACTTCCAAAGCCAGTTTTATGCAAATAATGTGGCCCCAGAAATGTACAGCACAAATTATCTGTCTAGTTCTCCAGATTATAATAATTTTAAATATATCAGAATTACTTAAGGTCTCACATCTTTATTAATTATAAATATATTGATATTGTAATCTGGAGAACTACAGAATCAAATTTTGCAGTACATTTCTGGGGCTACACTATTTGCATAAAAGTGGCTTTGAAAATTTTTATGGAAAAGTGATTTTATTTCCAATTTTCTCATATTTTCTCTCTATTCTGTATGAATTGTTCTCAAATGTCGTCCCTCAAGTTTTCCCAACAGGTCCTATTTTGAGGATTTATGTGGAAGCAGGTGGGACAATCACTGTCTAAATTAATTAGCTCACATGTGCATGATTAAAGAAATCCACAAAACATGGGTTGTTAGGGATACTTAAGGCCCATACACATTAGACGATGTCGCTCTGTGAGCGACATCGTCTAATGTTTCCCCCTCCCGGGCCGGCCGGTCGGCGGCCGCCTGTACGCACTGTGCGATATGGCCGCTCATATCGCTCAGTGACGTCACGCCCCCGCCAGCCCTGCATGAAGGTCGTGGACGACAGTCCACATCCTTCATGCATGCCCTACCGACAGCGACGATCGTTGCCGACCCGCAGGGCCGCGCATCGGTCGTCGCTGGCGGCATACACACTTGACGATAAAATGAGCGACGTCACTCAAGGAGGGGGAAAATGAGCGATGTCGCTCATTTTATCGTTAAGTGTGTATGGACCTTTAAAGACTGGAGATGAGAAGCAATGCTCTATATCAGAGTTTCCCAAAGTCTGCTCTATATGATAGTTTCCCGAAGTCCACCAGTAAAGTCCAGGTTTTAAGGATATCCATGCTTGGGTCCAGATGATTTTGGAAACTCTGTTCTATATACAGTAATATATAATTTATAAATAATATATATTATTACAATATATTTTGTTCCACTTGGTTACCAAAAGATAGCCCTTTCCACAAAAAAATATGAAACTTATTAGGATAGACTAAGAAACAAAAAAGTTATTCTTAATTAACCTGATGCTTTCCAAAATGTGACATTAGGTTAGGGCATGAAAGGGTGAAAACCTTCCTATTATTTAAGTAGTTAAATAGGGGTCAGGCTTTAATTCTGCTATATAAATAACAGCCAATCAAACCTTTGAGAGAACTGGAGCAGTTCAGCTTCTACATTTCATGTATCTTGCACAGCTTATAAAAATTGGATTTTAATACCTACCAGTAAATCCTTTTCTCTTAGTCCGTAGAGGATGCTGGGGATTCCGTAAGGACCATGGGGTATAGACGGGATCCGCAGGAGACATGGGCACACTATAAGACTTTGAATGGGTGTGATCTGGCTCCTCCCTCTATGCCCCTCCTCCAGACCTCAGTTAGAAAACTGTGCCCAGGGAGACGGACATTTCAAGGAAAGAATATATTGTTTAAACACTGAGTGTCGTACCAGCTCACACCACGAACATACCGCAGAACGTGGCATTCAATAGAATACCAGCCAACGGCATGAACAATACACAGCCACATGCTGAGAGAATATGTAACACAACCTGTGTGTCAACACAACCAATAATAAGACACCGCATGCCATGGCATGAACAACGTCAGCAACAGCCTGACAAAAAAGAACCACCACAAGAGTGTAACCATAACCAATAACTGCAGACACAGTACGCACTGGGACGGGCGCCCAGCATCCTCTATGGACTAAGAGAAAAGGATTTACCGGTAGGTATTAAAATCCTATTTTCTCATATGTCCTAGAGGATGCTGGGGACTCCGTAAAGACCATGGGGTTTATACCAAAGCTCCAGACCGGGCGGGAGAGTGCGGACGACTCTGCAGCACCGATTGAGCAAACATGAGGTCCCCATCAGCCAGGGTATCAAACTTGTTAAGCATAGCAAAAGTGTTTGAACCCGACCAAGTAGCCACTCGGCAAAGTTGAACCGCCGAGACTCCTTGGGCATCCACTCAAGAAGAGCCCATCTTCCTAGTAGAATGGGTCTCCACCGACTTCGGTAACGGCAATCCAGCTGTAGAACGAGCACGCCGAATCGTATCACAGATCCAGCGTGTAACAGACTGCATAGACGCAGGCGCCCCAATCATGCTGGGAGCATACCGGACAAACAGAGCCTCTCTTTCCCCAATCTGAGCCAAATTGGCGACCTAAATATTCAAAGCCCTGACTACATCGAGAGACTTTGAATCAGCTAATGCCTGTCACGATCCGGGTATCTGGACGCCATTTCTTACCCATCAGATGCCTCCTAAGGCTGGCTCAGCGCTCCAGGACCGGATCCCATCTGTTATCCTGATGTGTACATTCCTGTATCCTCTCCTGTCACTCTGGGACGCTGTCACAGTAAACGCCATATTACACCTGGCATGGCGTCTCCCGCGGCCTCCGCCGCCGTCCCTGAACTTCTGCATGCAGAGTGTCTGAGTGGCGATTACGTCAGCCGCGGCCTCCGCTGTGTCCGCGTGGTTGGATGTGCATCTGTCAGCCTGGCGCCTCCTGTCTCCGGTGGCCGGCTCCGCCATTACTGTTTTCATTACCACATGGATTACAAACCAAACTTCCCTCCAAGTGTCTGCATGGGCGCAGCCATCTTGGATTCTGTCAGCTGATCATTTCCACCAATCTGTTCTCAGTATTGATAATCTGCATAATTGCCTAGCCAATCCCTTCCTTGCTGCAGGTATAAATACACTGTGCCTGAGCAAGGAAGGCGTCAGTGCTTTGGTTGTCAAACCTAGTTCCTGTTTGTCTCTCTCCTGTGATTGTCTTCCAGGTTCCAGCTCCTGTCTCAAGACTTCCACCATAGAGACCCGCACCAGCATTCCACCTGCGGTGTAGCCTGACTCTCCAATCCATTGTGGATTCATCTGTTTCCAGCTACAACATTACCTGCTTCCAGCTCAGCTTCCAGCAGAGTACAGCTTCCCTTAAAGGGCCGGTGTCCTTTCTACACTTTACCACTCTCCACCGGTATTATTATTTCTCCGCTCTCAAGTTCTACATTTCAGTTCATATTTCATCGCTCCCAAGTTCATTTATTATTTAACTGGTTCCAGCCAGTATCCACTCCGTGCTAACAACAGTCTGGTTCCAGCCAGTATCCACAGCAGCTGTTTTATCTTCAGCAACCCAGCTTTTCCTGGAACACCAGCTGGCACAATCCTGGGTTATCTCCATTGCTACAATCGGGCCTGGTAAGGACTTTCCATCTAGAAGATCATAAGAACTATCTCACACTACCAGTGCCCTGTGGCTCCTGCCATCCTGTAGTACCCAGGAACTGTATTTATTCTTTGCTGACTTTTACGTTTTCTTTTACTGCTGCTGTGTTGCGGAGTTGTCATAATAAACATCATTGACTTTTATCCAAGTTGTCGTGGTCACGCCTTCGGGCAGTTATTATTCATGTTACTTACATGTCCAGGGGTCTGATACAACCTCCCAGGTTCCGGTACATCTCAGCCCCTACAACTGAGGCTGCCTCCCGTCAGCTCTGGCCCTCAGTTGTGACAATGCCTAAGTAACCACTGGCATCAAAATAGGCTGATTTCTGCGAAACCCAGAAACCACTTTTGGCAGAACTATTATCCGAGTTCTCAATTCCTCTCTATCCACATGGAAGATCAAACAGGGGCTCTTGTGAGACAAAGCCGCTACTCCCGACACCCGCCTTGCGGACGCCAAAGCCAATAGCATGACCAGTTTCCAAGAGAGAAATTTTAACACAACCTTTCACAAAGGTTCCAATCAGTGTGACACAAGAAAACGCAACATCACGTCAAGGTCCCACGGTGCCAATGGGGGCACAAACGGAGGTTGGATGTGCAGTACTCCTTTCACGTAAGTCTGAACTTCCGGAAATGGTGACCAATTTTTTTTTTTTTTTAAAGAAATTTTATAAGGCCAAAACTGCACTGAAATGGAGCCTAACTTTAGGCCTGCCTCCACACCTGCTTGCCAAGAATGGAGAAGAACGACCCAGCTAAAAGTCTTCCGTAGGAGCCTTCTTGGATTCACACCAAGACACATATTTATGCCAAATACGGTGGTAAGGCTTTACCATTACTTCTTTTCTAGTCTGAAGAAGTGTGGAAATGACTTCACTGGGAATACCCTTTCAGGCAAGGATATGGCGTTCAACCTCCACGCCGTCAAACGCAGCCGCGGTAAGTCTTGATACACACCCGGATATTGCTGTAACAGTTCCTCACGTAGAGGAAAAAAACAGGGATCTTCTATGAGTAAATCTTGAAGAACTGGATCGCCTGAACCTTTGTTCTTCTTACGTTTATCACCATCAGAAGAGTGAATATGGAGGGGACACATAGACCGACTGAAAACACCCAAGGTGTCCCGAGGACGTCCACTGCTATAGCTTGAGTGTCCCCTGACCTGGAACAATATCCCTGAGATCTCTCGTTGAGGCGAGACGCCAACATGTCCAATTGAGGCACTCCTCAAAAACTTGTCACTTCAGTGAAAACTTCTCGATGACGACTGTATTTCTCCCGGATGGAAATCGCGTCTGCAGAGGAATCTATTTCTCCGTCGTTCACATCCGGAACGAAGACTGCTAATATAGCGCTTACCAGTCTTTTCACCCAGCAGAAAACTTTTTCGGCTTCTGCCTTTGCCGCTTTGCTCCTTGTTCCGCCACTGCTGTCAAGTCGTCTGACAGAATTAACACGGGCAGATCACGAAGCATGTTTATTAAAATTGCTCTTAATTCAAGAAAGCTTATTGCAGACAAGCTTCCCAGCTTGACCTTTTCCTCTGGAAATACTTACCTTGCAAGGACTGCTCCCCAGTCTCGGAGATCTGCATGCATGGACACCAGGATCTCATCCTGGATTCCGAACCTTCGTCCCTCTAGGAGGTGAGAACTGAGCAGACACCACAGGAGCGATATCCTGGCCATTAGGATTATACTCCGGCGCATGTGCAGGTGAGACCCGGACCACATTTCCAACTGGCCCCGTGAAAACCACTCTGGCATTTGACCTGCTCACCGAAAAGGTCTCTTAGGCCGCACCCATCTTCTTCATCAACGGAACATATTGATGGATTGTCACTGCAAATCTGATCCAACTCCGGATCCTCAGACCTCTTTCCACAGGAACACACAGAACCTCAACCGTTCAGTATCTACTCTGATACCCACCTCCGACGTCTGTGTTGTTGCGAACAACAGCCTTCCCCTGTGTTGAAGAACAGTCAGAGAGACAACGATTTGCACCACTTGTGTCTTGACCTTGCCTTAATCAGGAGAGAGTCTCAGTACAGAATAACAATGGGTCTTACTATTGAAAGAATACCATCCTACTGCCATCACTCGGGTGAAATGGCAAAGACAATCCTGGATATCAACTAAGGTAAGATGAATGCGGAGAAAAACGGATTTTAACCCCTTTCTACCTTTACGTGCTGGAGCTCCCTGGCCTGAGAGATTCCATCCTGTAGTTCAACTTCGTAAGGAGAAATCTTTGTTTTCCCTTTTTTTTTTTTTTTTTTTTAACAGGGACAGCAGGACAATGCCCTGAACCTGACGCAACTCTGGTATGGTGTTGTGTACTACCTCCCCTTCCAGAGGGGAAACGGCAAGATCTATTTGAAAAATCAATGAGGGGAAACATCTGTAAACGCCAGTATGTCCCCCTGTGTATTCTATAATTAACTCACAGGTCCAAGTCCATTCCCGGACTGACTGAAGAGTAGTAGACGAGTTCCCACCGGAGTGGGCTCCAGCCAGATAGACCCAGCGACATGCGGTGGATGTGGTAGAAACAGAAAACGACATCCGCTTCTGCGAACCTAACAAGGCTACAGAACTCTTACCTTTTCACCTTCCACTATCTGCACAGAAAGGGAAAAAAAGAACGGTATCGAACCGGTTAAAATGACTGCATCCCACAAAAGAATGCGTCACCAACCGTTGTGAGGGAATCTAACTCACGAAGGTAGACTTACCAGTGGTATCCGCCGAGATTGACTGAACTGAGGCATCCCCAAACAGCGGTACACCGTCCTAGGGAAAAACTCCATTATCTCTCGGAGTCAGCCTCAGCATTCCCCCGGCCACACCACCTGCAGTCGCACGGCAGCCTGCCGCAATGTTATAGAGAAGAATCAACATAAGAAACATCCCCTCTCACTTTAGGGTAATTCTATTGGATGCCTTTCCGAATACAAACACTCCCCCGTGTGCATGTAATGCAAATAACTCCAAAGCATAGAAATAAAATATCACTTAGCTTCCTGTGTACGATCCTTTGTGACAGGGACCCATGTCGATCAGGAGTTGATTTTCACAGTATTCTATCCGCGGCGGGAAAATAATAAACATTCGGACTCCTTGTGAAGATCTGAGACCAACTAGTCACGGCCGACCTAGAGCTTTATCAACAGAGCGACCAGCACATGAGAAGGAATACTTTTACTTCAGCATTCATTAGAAATTGTAATATGAATATACATAATGTAATACACACATATTTTATATATATATATATATATCTAGAAAAACAAATGAGAGAGGCGCCCCTAGTGCAATACAGACAATATAAAATGAACCTCCACCAATAGCACCCTAAAATTAGAGGTGTACCGTGTGGGGTGGTCTCATACCACTGTTGATCAACGTTTCTCAGAATAAACAAATGTCGTTCCCCGCTTCTGATAATGGACGTTTTGGTGTACCGGTCACGTCTGCACTTGTGGTCTCACAGTGTACAATGTAAAGGATAGAGTAGAGTACAACATAGTGTGATACCGTTTAAAAATTTTTATTTATCATTAATACATAAAAACAAGTTGCCCGTACCATGAGTTAAACATAAAACAGCTTATCTGTTAATAGGTGTATCCGTCTGTCACTCAACGCGTTTCGTCCGTTGCTGTGCTGCTGGACTTCCTCAGGAGTGCATAACATAATGGCTCATATATGCCTGTATTTATACCCCTTTACTAAATGGGTAATTAGCTTCAAAAAGGCCGTTACCGGAAGTGATGTCACTTCCGGTTTCGAGTGAAAGTAAAAAATTAAACAAACCAACTTTCAATCTTAAGAATAATAGTGTGATGATTCCTGTGTTTAATCCCCATATGGGCACTGTGCAGTATGGTTTCCCATGTGCATGGATATGAGTGGCGTGTCCGCTCCCGGAGCCCGTGACCGCCGGAAGTCACGAGCGCGCCGGGCAGCGCTTCCGCCCTCAGATGTTCCAGCCTCAGATGCACTGTTTGAGCATGCGCGGGACTCAGACGGTCACAGCGCCGTCCGTCCCTGCTGCTCGCGTGTGCATCTGGTAGCAAAATTACACACTTGTAGTGGGATCCCAAAGACACAATGCCGTAACTGGGGGAAACAGCAGTGATGTATATATTAAATGGAGATTTGTAACATGCTTCCTAATCATTTAAACTTTTGAAGGCAAAAAATTTACCCAGTAGTTCATCATTAGATTTGATAAAATATAGATGAAGGATTTGGACATATCATTAGAAGATTATAAATAGTGATAAAAAATTTTAAAAAATTATTATTTAAAAACACCAAAAATATGGATAATTTGAAGTCATAATGAATGTAGTGGGAGATTTAAGTTATACAGGGGGATATTAGGTAATGAGGATCATTTGAAAAAATTAATTCATTTTAAAATTACAAATACATATGAAATAACCTTAAAATATATACAGGAAAAAATAAATGCATATTTTAAAGTATAATCAGGACTAAAATATCATATATATGTATAAAAGATATATACACATAAAAAATATATATATAAAAAATATATATACATATAAAATATCTCGAAGATTAATTGATTAAAACAGGAATGCCCATACCATAATGTTTTCAAAGAAAAGGGGCAATTTCATAATTATCATTGAGGCCTCTTGGGGCCAATGTTTTAAGTTCATAAATCCAATACATCTCCCTTTGGGAAAGTTTCTTCTCCCTATCTCCACCTCTGGGACCCAATTTGACATTCTCTAGGGTTCTCACAGTCAGTTCTTTTGTCTCAGATCCATGGAAATTCTTAAAATGTCTCGGGATGATGTGATGTTCCTGTTTATTCCGTATACTTCGGATGTGCTCCTGAATCCTGATTTTGAGTGGACGTTTCGTTTTCCCTATATATTTTAATTTACAAGGACATTCTAACATGTAAATGACCCATGATGTATTGCAAGTTGTGCGGTCTCTTGTTGTGTAGGATTTTGATCCTTCTGAGTTTGTAAAGGAGCTTGATCGGGGGTGTACAAATTGACAAACGTTGCAATGTTGGCACTTATAAAGGCCTTTCATGTCCCATTGTGTTTTTATCTTTGGTTTCAATGAGGTAATCATGCTTGGAGCAAGGTGGTCTTTTAAATTTCTTGCCTTCTTAAAAACCACCATAGGTTTTTCTGGTAGAATGTTGTTTAAAATGGTGTCCATCTTTAAAATCCCCCAATGTTTATTTAAAATGGCACGTATCTGTTTTTCCTGACAGTTGAACCTTGTGATAAAGTTAAAACCTTGTTCTTTTGGGATTTTGTTTTTATATGTTAAAAGGGTGTCTCTTTCTGTAGCATGTGTTTTATTTATTGCCTCCTCCACTAGATCCTTCGGATAGCCTCTTTCTAGGAATCTTTCTCCGTACAATATGATTTGTTCTTCACAATCCTCTACCTTACTGCAATTTCTTTTGACTCGGCAGAATTGCGAGTATGGTATATTTGTTTTCCATTTTGTTGCATGATTACTTTTGAAGTGTACATAGGAATTGCTGTCAACTTTTTTCACGAAATTTTTTGTGACAATTTTGTCCCCTTCTGCCATTAGTATCAAGTCCAAATATTCAATTCCAATGTCATCTGTTTTGTGGGTGAAGGACAGGTTAAAGTCATTATTCTCAATATGTGCCATAAAATCATAAAATGTATCCACTGTACCATTCCAAATTAAAAGTATATCATCGATATATCTTTTATATAAAATGATGTTCTCTAAAAAAGGATTATTCGCATAGATGTATTTCTGCTCCCAGCTTCCCATTTGTAGATTTGCGAAGCTGGGTGCGAAAACCGTACCCATTGCGGTTCCGCATGTCTGTAAATAAAAATCCTCTAAAAATTTAAAATAATTGTGTTTCAATATAAAACCAATTAAAATGCAAATCAGATCTTTGTGTTTTGTGTCCAGGTCAGGGTCGTCGTTTAAGAATTCCAGACATGAATTAATCCCTTTTTCATGGTTTATGGATGTATATAATGACTGGACGTCAATTGTTACCCATAGATATCCAGGTTTCCATTCTTGTTCTTTCAGGATTTGCAACAATGATGTTGTGTCCTTAACATATGATTTCAATTTTGGCACATATTTCTTCAGGAAGATTTCAACGTATTCCGATAAATTTGCCGTTAATGAATTGATTCCTGCCACTATAGGTCTCCCAGGGGGGTTTATCAACCGCTTATGAATTTTTGGTAGAAAGTAAAAGATTGGTATGGTGGGATAGTTGATCATTAAGAATTGGTATTCATCTTTAACCAGGACTTCTTCATGTAAAGCTTTTACCAGGATTGGTCTTAGTTCATCCACAAAAGCCTGTGTGGGATCTTTAGGTAATTTTTTGTATGAGGTGGTATCCCCTAGTAGTCGAAAAGCTTCTGCTTCATAGTCCTCGCGGTTGATGACCACTAGGCCACCTCCTTTGTCTGCTTGACGTATTACTATATCTTTATTGTCTTTCAGAAGTTTGAGTGCTTTCTTCTCAAAGTTGGAAAGATTTTTTCCCGATCCATGTTCTAAATGTTCTAGGTCTTTCTTCACAAGTTCGTAAAAAAGATCTATTTGGTTGCTTTTAGATTCAAGGGGATAAAATTTTGAAGGAAGTTTTAGTCCTGATTTCGACGTGTTTTGCTCATACTCGTTAGGCCCTATATTCTTTTTCTGAAAATGTCTTTTCAAGGTGAGTTTCCTCACATACTTGTTCAGGTCGGTAAAGACTTCAAAATGATCCATCTGTGATGTAGGTGCGAAGGAAAGTCCTTTTGTTAGCAGTGTATTCTCTACAGTAGTCAGTTGGTAATTTGATAAATTAAAGATCCCTTTCTCCCCCATTGCTGGAGTTTTTACGGCCTCATGTTTCTTCTTTTTTTGTACTCGCTTAAGGCCCCCTCTTCTTCCTCTTCGAGTCTTCTTTTTAGTGGTGAGGCCCTTTTTATTACTTCCTTGATCTGTCGTTCTCCCTGTGTTCTCTGTCCTGAGGCTACTGGTGATAAAAAATCATCCACATCTGTTTCGGAGTTCAATCTTCCTAATGTTGAATATCTGTTTTTTGTTTCAAAATGTACTTTCCTTGGGGTACCTGGTTGTTTACCATATTCCTTCTGTTTGTAGTATCCTTGTCTTTGTGGGTAATTTCTCTGCTCCCAGTTCTTATGGTGATCCCAGTTCTTCTGATTGTCGGAGTTCCTGATTCCATTCCATTTTTTGATTTTATTATTCGTGTAGTCCATCCGGTCACGTTTATATTTCCTTTCTTTGATGTGTACTACTTCTCCCTCGATCTTCTCCAATTTCTTCACCAATACGACTTCATTAATTTTGTAGTCTTCTTTTCCTTTATATGGTTCCAAGGTGATTTCATCTTTTTTAATTTCCTCCTCTATGATAACTAAATCCCTCTTTTTTTCTTCTATTATAAGGCTCATTAGTTTTATTGAGCAGTCATGTAATATTTGGTCCCATTCCTTCATGAACTGTTCATTCTGAATGTTAAAAGTTGGTTGTTTAAGAACCCTCAGGCCTCGGGGTACCCTGTTTACTTTAATGTATTGTTCCAGGCTGGTGATATCCCACCAAATCTTCATTTCCTTTACAAGTAATTTCTCAATGTGCCAGAATTTATCGTCCAAACTATCATCAATCCGGGGGGATTGATTCTCATTCTCATTAAAAATTTTGTGACACATGTCTCCTCTCCTTGGTCCCCCTATTTGAGATCTGAGGGAAGCCATGTATACAAGGAGATTTGAAGGTTGCAGCCCTATATCCAGGTGAACAAAAATAATTAAGAGATAAAAGGGTGATAATTGGCGCACTAAACCTTCCTCTCGTAGTCCGTGTGTTATACAGTGAGTTCTTAAAAATGTCCAAAGCACTTCCCCTATATCCTCTGGGGTGGCAGCCTGTTCTGTTGGAACAGCGGATCATTTTGGAGAATAGGCTGCCACCCCAGAGGATATAGGGGAAGTGCTTTGGACATTTTTAAGAACTCACTGTATAACACACGGACTACGAGAGGAAGGTTTAGTGCGCCAATTATCACCCTTTTATCTCTTATATATATATATATATATATATATATTATACGGATTGTCTGGAACAGTCGGGTCCCTAGTGACATTAATGTGTTCTGAATGTGTATGACCATGTACTGAATGCCCCACTTGTGGATCTAACCAGGAAACCTTATGGTCGACAGAAAACCTAGTATTCGTCGACAGCAGGGAGTAGTAACCAGGCAAAATAACATTCTAGCGACCCTGAGGGGTCAGAGGGAAGTATACAAATATAATTTTAATAACACTTCCCCACAAATACTACCATGTCTGTGCTCGAGCTACAGGCCCATGGAACCGTACCATACATATAAATATATATATAGGTATAAGGCAGTTACAGCATGTTCAGAGGCGGAACTACCGCCAGTGCAACCAGTGCGTTGCACTGGGGCCCGCCTCTGTCCAGGGGCCCAAAGCATGTAATGAGTCAAACTGACTCATTACATGCCGCTGTGCGCTGCGGGCAACCGCTGCCCGCAGCGCACAGCCGCCCGGAGAGAGGAGAGGAGCAGCGGTAGTGTACGGGGGAGAAGGAGGAGGAGGGAGCCGAAGGAGGGAGCCGCAGCAGCGCTTTACTACTGGTGGAGGCGCTGCTGCCCCTCTGCTTCACTATAGGCTGTCTTCCGAAAACAGCCTATAGTGAAGCAGAGGGGCAGCAGCAGCAGCGCCTCCACCAATGACACAGCGCTGCTGCGGCTCCCTCCTCCACCTCCCTCCTCCTTCTCTCCAGCCCGGGAATCATCTGACGCTGCACCGAGGAGCCTGAGCCAGCGGAGACGCCGGAGAGTGTAAGTATAATTCTTTCTTTCTGTCTCTTTCTTTGTTGGGACTGCCTGCCGCAATGTGTAAAAACGGGGGACTGCCTGCCGCAATATGTAAAAAAGGGGGAATCTGCCTGCCGCTATGTGTAAAAAGGGGGAATCTGCCTGCCGCTATGTATAAAAAGGGGGAATCTGCCTGCCGCTATGTGTAAAAAGGGGGAATCTGCCTGCCGTAATGTGTAAAAAGGGGGAATCTGCCTGCCGTAATGTGTAAAAAGGGGGAATCTGCCTGCCGTAATGTGTACAAAGGGCGCGCTGTCTGCCGTAATGTGTACAAAGGGCACGCTGTCTGCCGTAATGTGTACAAAGGGCACGCTGTCTGCCGTAATGTGTACAAAGGGCACGCTGTCTGCCGTAATGTGTACAAAGGGCACGCTGTCTGCCGTAATGTGTACAAAGGGCACGCTGTCTGCCGTAATGTGTACAAAGGGCACGCTGTCTGCCGTAATGTGTACAAAGGGCACGCTGTCTGCCGTAATGTGTACAAAGGGCACGCTGTCTGCCGTAATGTGTACAAAGGGCACGCTGTCTGCCGTAATGTGTACAAAGGGCACGCTGTCTGCCGTAATGTGTACAAAGGGCACGCTGTCTGCCGTAATGTGTACAAAGGGCACGCTGTCTGCCGTAATGTGTACAAAGGGCACGCTGTCTGCCGTAATGTGTACAAAGGGGACGCTGTCTGCCGCAATGTGTACAAAGGGGACGCTGTCTGCCGTAATGTGTAAAAAGGGGACGCTGTCTGCCGTAATGTGTAAAAAGGGGACGCTGTCTGCCGTAATGTGTAAAAAGTGCACGCTGTCTGCAGTAATGTGTACAAAGGGGACGCTGTCTGCCGTTATGTGTAAAAAGGGGACGCTGTCTGCCGTAATGTGTAAAAAGGGGGACGCTGTCTGCCGTAATGTGTAAAAAGTGTATGCTGTCTGCCGCTATGTGTAACAATTGCACGCTGTCTGCCGTAATGTGTAAAAAGGGGGACGCTGTCTGCCGTAATGTGTAAAAAGGGGGACGCTGTCTGCCGTAATGTGTAAAAAAGGGGACGCTGTCTGCCGTAATGTGTAAAAAGGGGACGCTGTCTGCCGTAATGTGTAAAAAGGGGACGCTGTCTGCCGTAATGTGTAAAAAGGGGGACGCTGTCTGCCATAATGTGTAAAAAGGGGGACGCTGTCTGCCATAATGTGTAAAAAGGGGGACGCTGTCTGCCATAATGTGTAAAAAGGGGGACGCTGTCTGCCGTAATGTGTAAAAAGGGGGACGCTGTCTGCCGTAATGTGTAAAAAGAGGAATCTGTCCGCTGTAAGGTGTAAAAGGGTCTCTACCTGGTGTAGTGGTGCTACTGTGCGGCGTAATTTGAAGAATGGAGACTACTGTGCACCGTTTTATGAATTAGTATTATTTTGTGGCCACACCCCTTCCCCACAAAGCCACGCCACTATGTATTTTTGCGTGCGCCTACGGCGCGCACTGCCCCTATTTTGCATGCAGGGGTGGGGCTCCGATGCTGTTTCTTGCACACAGTGCTAAAATGTCTAGTAATGGCACTGTTGCTAGGTATCCATTTCTCTGGCCCTGAGCAGGTCCCCCTCACCAGATCCTCTCCAGGGGTGAGGGGGTGGACTTGGATGGGATGTGGGGGGGGGGGGGGCAAAGCATTTTGTCGCACCTTGGCCCACCGCTCGCTAGTTCCGCCACTGAGCATGTTAATTTACACCCAGTAATAATAGTTGGTGCCGACAGGGTCACCCACATACTACTGTGTCTCCCATACAGTGTTTACTTCTGAAAAGCATACAACTACCGACCTGCTGACACTGCATCTATTGAATGAAGTACCAACAGGCATCGGCGATGCCGACAGGGATTCCCATAGCTGTTTGCGACAGAGCACTCACGCATGTCGACACGTGGACTAAAAAGCTATAGTGGGTATATCTGACAGGGAACACACAGACATATATTCACAACACAATGAGTACATGCCCATTTCTAAGATAGTGCTATATTTCCTTCTATATTGAACTAAAAACACTGTGCCCCCCCTCGTTTGCACTGTACACATTGCTTTGGCGGGGACATGGAGAAAATGGCGCTGAATCATGTTGTGAGGGCTAAGCCCCGCCCCTTCTCGGCACGCTTCAGCCCCGCTATTAATATAGCTTTTTATGCTGGCAGGGGTCCGTATACAGTGCCTATGCACTGTATACATGTTTAGCCAGACTCAATGGAGGTATATATTGCTGCCCAGGGCCCGCCCCCCCTGCACCCTTGTAGAGCCGTTGGTGTGTGGGAGCAATGGCGTGCAGCGCGACCTCTGCGCGGCACCTCTGAGACTCGGAAGTCTTCTGCCGTCACTGGTCTTCTGTACTTTTCATACTCACCCGGCTTCTTTCTTCTGGCTTCTGTGAGGGGGGTGACGGCGCGGCTCCGGGAACAAGCAGCTAGGCGCACCAAGTAATCGAACCCTCTGGAGCTAATGGTGCCCAGTAGCCTAAGAAGCAGAGCCTTTAACTCACAGAAGTAGGCCTGACTTCTATCCCCTCAGTCCCATGAAGCAGGAAAATAAAGCTGAAAATAAAAAACCTAACAAAGTCTTTTAGAGAAACTCAGTAGAGCTCCCCTAGTGTGTGTCCAGTCACTCCTGGGCACAGAATCTAACTGAGGTATGGAGGAGGGGCATAGAGGGAGGAGCCAGTTCACACCCATTCAAAGTCTTATAGTGTTCCCATGTCTCCTGCGGATCCCGTCTATACCCCATGGTCCTTACGGAGTCCCCAGCATCCTCTAGGACATATGAGAAATAACAGAAGTTGTTTGGTTGCTCTGGCCAACTTCTTCACTTTATTTCTCTCAAAGGTTTGATACATCTCCCCAAAATTTGAGGGGTGTGCAATAATTTTCCGGATGTGCAGTGCATTGGTAGAGTAGACACAATCTGACTGGTTGTGAGATGCAATCTCTGACTAAAGTTCTTGTTAAATGTCAAGGCACAGAACCGTATATAAGCAGCACTGCGCACCGAAGAAGACAGCATGTTCACTTATTTCACAAACTCTTTATGAAGCTCAACAGAGGTCACTGGAGATCCTTGATCTTCTAGGTCTACAAGAGTGGTCTGCGACAGCAGGAGAGTATTGACCAACTGCTAGCTGCCTCTGTGGAGGAAATACCATCCTGAAACACTGTGTTTGAGTGGTTTGCAGAATTTTGGCGTGGGAGACGGCCTCTAGAAAATGTGCAGCGATGTGGCCGATCTGTGATCGCCATCACCTAGGACAATGTGCTGCCGTGCGAACAATAGTTGAAGTGGACTCCAGGGTGACTGTGGACCAGTTAGAGAAGGAGAGAGGCATCTCATCGGGATCCCTCCACTTGATACTCCAAAAAGCTTGGCCTGTGCAAGGTTTCTGCACGCTGGGTGCCCCATCAGCTGACTCAAGAGCAGAAGGAGGCTCGGGTGACTTCATGCCACAATATGCTGGCCAGGTTTGATGGCAGTCATTCAAACTCTGTCTAAGTGGTAACGAATCCTAAATCTACAGTTTTGACCCATAGACTAAACACTCGGCCCAGAGGACCCCAGTTGGAGGTACGCCACTGCATACGTTCTGATGCGAGCGCAGTGTGGCCAAGCAGATAGTGGCTGTTTTTGTGGTCAAGACTGGTCATGTAACTACTGTACCATTTGTGCAACATCGCACGGTCACTGGGGATTGGTACGCCAACCAATGCCTGCTGCAAGTGCTAGAAGCCATTTCCAGTTGCTGTCCAGGCAAGAGGTAGATTTTCTGGCCCATGAACACAATCCAAGATAGTGGTGGATTTTCTGGCCCATGAACACATCTCGAAGCTTGGTCATCTGCCGTACAGTCCAGACCTGGCCCCCTGCAACTTCTTAGAGTTCCAACAAATCAGGCACAAGATGCTTGGAATTTGTTTTGAGTCACCGGAAGCTGCAGTGGAGGCCATCATGTAGGAGACATACCTGCTTCGTACAGGTCCATGCAACTTTGTGTAGAGTACTCTGGTAAATACTTTGAAACATATAGGGGGGTATCTAATAGACAGGAAAAAAAGACACCCAACTGATTTTTCAAACAATTGAATTCCTCCCATAGAATGTTCACTTTGTTTGTAAATATACTGTACTTTTTGTGCATCCAGAAACGTACTGCACGGCCATCATATTTTAGAGCTTTTATGAGGGAGTAGGCAATCAAATTACTGGCAGGTGAATGCTCACTGTTGTTTCAACGGAAGATATTTGTCTTATAGTCAAACTGTACAAAGCTGCAGCCTGAGCGACTCCTTATAGAATTGACATGATCACATGAGATTAGTGTCACAGGATCTTCAGTTCACAGGACTGCCTGCAGCAACATCTCATTTAAATCTTGCCTAAAGCATTATATCAGGAGATGGAGAGGGTGTGATGTAGTTTTATAACTGCTTTTTCTCAACAAAAGAATGTGTTTATAATTGTGCATTGAATTTAGACTTTCTCTCAAGAGGACACTTTATTGACCCAAATGTGTTTACATGCAGTGAGTGCAAGTAACTAGAGCAGGCAGCATCCGAAAGACACAACAGTGCCATAAGCACAAATGGGTGCAGACAATGGAACCAATGGCTCTTTTCAGCATTCCTATATAATTATACATGTTCCTGTTTATTAAGCAGAGGGTGAAGAGTGTAAGCTATCCCTCTCAGTTTAGACTCTGAAATATTATTCATATCTTACATGTCAAGTGTAGATACTAAAACTAGTGTACAAAAGTTTAGTACCACAAAAAGGTGTTGCTTTATTTGACATGCAGTTATTTTCTTCTGCACAAACTTTGTATGGCAAATAAAGCTACACATTGCCCTCTGTAGTTCAGAACTGCTAATTACACATTAGTGCTCACAGAACGCTATAAGTGAGAACTCCTCCATCCCATCACTCCTTAGTATGCAGTGAAGATACAGTAAATACAGTTGCTGACTGAGGGGATCGCAATGTGCAGTGTTACAATACTGACATGCATAGTTTTGCACAGGATTATAATATCCTCTTAAAGCAGAGGAACAGAGCAAATTAATGTTATTGCCATACATTATTGCACTCTCTGTTGTTCATCTCAATAGCACTTGTGTTTATAAATAGAGGGGGAATCTTTTTCTACTTTGCAGTCCTGTTTGTTGCGCAGCAAGCCTGCGCTAAACCTCACAATCACCCACTTTAGTGTTCTCATTTTACACTACATTGATCCTTAACTTGCTCTGTTTTAGTGTAATATTTATTCTGTGACTAAAACATAACCTCTGACAGTAATATCAACAGATTAAAGTCAGTGCACTATGAAAAATGGAAAGGCAAACCAGATTTCTTTTTTTTTTTTTTTTTAGGAGCTATAAAACCTAAAAATGCCTCTTAATCATTCAATGGAGTGTTTATAATGCTGACAAGTTCCTAATTTCTATAGGGGCCTATTCATCATCCCTTTATAGCCCCATTCATTATTAGGGGACCGATTGGGCCACGTAGTACTCAGCAAACTCCAAAAACTGTAAGTTTACAGAGCTTGTGTCACACCCACCAGAGTAAGTGTAGTTGGATATACTGGTGAGTGTTGTGAGGATATCTTGAGGTAAGCATTTTACAAGAAGTCTTAACCATAAAACAATAATTTTATTATTCTGCAACTTGAAGTTTCTTCAACAAAAACAAGGATGTCAACTGTTTTAGTAATGCAGATCAATTTCCAACATGCGGATAACTTAACAGTTAGATACTGACAATACTATTTCTAACATAGTATAAGTAACACTCTACACTAGTTATCTTGTTTTTCTAGCACCTTGTAATACTAATAAAAGCTTAACATCTGGAAAAAATTAATTAAACATAGTCGTTCACAGAGTATACTCTGTGATGATTAAGTACAGTAATTTAGTTCAGCTGAGAGGTACGGTGGTGCACATATAAGACAAGATAGCGTCTTATTTCCACTAATGAAAAGTCAAGTTGTGGATTCTAAGCTTTGCTCCTCAACTGACACAGTGTCCTGAACGTAAGATGTGGCCGTTGTAATATTTAAGATCTTGAATGATGCAAACCCGGGTTTGTTAGTACATTAGCTCCCTACAATTTTTTGGTTAATTTCCCGTCATGGTCACCAAACTCCTTGGATTAAACTGGCATAACCAAGTGCTGCTTTAACTTGGTATACACAGAGCTGCAGAGCTTCAGGACTGTGGGTCTTTACTAAGACACAAATACCCTTGGCTAGGTAGTGACCTTCGGCTGCAGTGTAGGCTGGATTTAAACTAGTTCAGGGCTCATAGAAAGCTCTCTGCCAATAACAAATATTCTCTGCTGCGGAGGCAAAGAAAGTTAACTGTACTCCAATGTCTGTTAAGCAGTGGATGAGACTGCATAAATCCACTCACTATTCACCTCTATAATTAACTGAAGTGACGTGCTTCAATGCACTCCTCCGCACTAACGTTCAGGAATGGCCAAGACCTGTTCAGTGGTACTACTGTGCAGACAGTCTTTACTGGGCTACAGTTGCTACTGGAGGTTATTGTATTGTATTGATGACGTGTCATGTTGAGGCCTTATATTCAAATATCTCCCATACATTGGGAACAAAAGCAGTAGAACACTATCTTCTGCAAGATCCCAGCATGTCATCACAGCTACGAAATTTTATTTTGCAATCTATACAATTTATTTTAGGTCATAATTGTTTCACATTCAATTCACAGTTTTTTTTGCAGACACGGGGTGCTGCGATGGGGGCGGGGTTTGCTCCGAGTCTAGCAAATTTATTCATGGGTAGATTTGAAGAACAACACATATGGGGGGAGACATACGGAGCGAACCTCGCCCTCTATGGCAGATTTATAGATGATTTGTTTTTTATTTGGGATGAGGACTTACTTTCTGCACAACAGTTTGCTTCGAATTTTAACAATAATGAGTTCGGTTTGCACTTCACGTTCAATATACATGAAACCACTATCAATTTTTTGGATATTTCATTATGTGTTACTGAGGGTAAACTAATTACACAAACATACACTAAGCCGGTTGATCAAAACCGTTACTTGAATTTTACTAGTTCACACAAAAAATCATGGAAAACTAATATCCCAAAGGGGCAATTTATAAGGTTGAAAAGAAATTGCGGAGCAGACAGTAGTTTTAAGGAACAGGCGGCTAAATTATACCAATCATTCATAGAACAGGGATATCCGGATAATATATTACAGAAGGCTCTAACAGAGGTTAATCAAATAGACCGAGCAAAACTCTTGCAGACCTCCAAAAAACCTGATAGCAAAGGCAATACAGACAGGACTGCTTTGTTCACGACGCAATATAATAACTGTGCATTTAAAATTAGGTCTATTATAAAAAAGAATTCAGCTCTACTTAAGTTAGACAATATACTACGAGAGAATGTGGACTTGGAAGGTACAGTAATTTTTAGAAGATCTACTAATCTCCAATCTTTATTAGTTAAGAGCCACTTCCAACAAGAACGGGTTAATAATAAAACATGGATGCCAGAACGCCCTAAGGGGTTCCATGCCTGTGGAAAACCCACATGTATTACTTGTAAACATGCCCTGAGAAAAACCACAGAGTTTGTTTCAAACAGTAATTGAAAAATATTTACCATAAAAAAATTTTTGAATTGTAGATCTACATATATCATTTATTTAATCCAATGTGGTTGTGGCAAGCAATACGTGGGGAGAACTACCCGCATGTTACACACTAGATTTATGGAACACTGGCGGAATATAAATAAGGGAATTAAGACGCATCCCCTTTCAAGCCACATCTCACTTTGTATGAAATCGGATACTTTCAGTAGCATCAATGTTAGGGCAATTGAGTCTGTCAAATGTACAAAAAGGGGAGGTGACAGATTCAATTTGCTCTGCAGAAGAGAAGCCTTTTGGATATACAGACTGGAAACGTTAGTTCCTTATGGACTCAACGACACAGTAGAATTGAATAACATCTAATACCTGTCTTAGTGTCATTATGGATATTGGTGATATTTGAGGAGGTTACATATGTATGTATTATACATTTACTATGTATATTGTTAAAATAATTATGTCTAGATGTTGCTGCAAGTGGAGCCACCGAAATATCTCTCCTTTGTTTTCTATTAAATTAATTAATTCTATATACCTATATTGGAAATGGTTGTAAATTCAGTGGTAGGAGGTATTGTAATAACTTTAACATCTCATATATTTTTTGTTTCCTCTACCTATAGCATATTGTAATATGTGCTATATATTTGAAAAATACAGTCATGGACGCACATCTCAATGAAGCCATAAATATAAACAGACTAATAATTATATATATTTTTTGTGACCTTAATATGTGTTTATATATAAGTAATGAGAGGCAGTCTGTATTGGCAATGACATATTGGAAAGAGTTAAAATAGGAGTGGTTAAATCTAAACTCCATACAGGTGTACTGAATCATGAATATCTTAAATACACACTGCTATACAGACAGCCTCATTATGTTCTGAAGAAGCTGCCGATTGCATCCAAAGGCAGAGAAACGCGTAAACCTTCTTACTATTGTACTATTGTACCCCAAGCCGGTATTCCTATCTACTGGTTTATATGCTATGTATTTGAGCTGATACCCGAGGAGGAGCGGCACAGAGAACTACTACCGCCATACGGCACTGTGGAGCCCGGCACTGCAGGCAAAGAGGTGGCTGACCAGGAGACGGCTGTAGGAGAGACGAGTGCTCCAGCAGCGCTGGCGACCTGACTTGGAGGCGGGCGGCACTAGGAGCATCAATTGCCGTTCAGCCCGGGTGCAGCACAGAGCCCAGTCCTACGGTACAGAGGGAGAGGCTTGTGCCACAGAGGTGGGAAAGACTAGCGCTTTTAAACAACGCTGGCAGCCTGATTTGGAAGCGGCATCTTTGACCAGTGTGGAGGATGAGGTGAGCAAATGATCATACACCTCTTATTAATAGTAATTTTTACCATCTATTTCCCCCATCACCCATTCAACAAGTATCTGCACAAAGGTTAAGTGCGCCCCTCTTGCTGCATAGCTATCAAAAAACTGCTCACAGTGTGCCCACCCTGGGTTATAACAAATACTAGACTGCTTTATAGTGCAAGTCACTGAATAAATTACTATTCCATTCTGAGTATCACACAAACCAACTTTGGATTAAATATATTTACTGGACTTCCAGATATGTCCGCATGTAAAGGCTTTGCCACCAGCGGACGGGAAGTGTGACTTCAATCAAAAAGCTGGATACTTATACGTATTATAAGCATATTGATACGTGTTTATCATAAAGGATACTCTGGAGTGTAGCTTTTCAGATATAGGAATGCATATGTTTTAAATTGTCTTGTTTTAAGGATTGTACAAATCTGATTATATCTACCGGCCGGTACTATATATATATATATATATATATATATATATATATACTTTTATAGCTTAAATAAATTATTAATCATATATGTTATTGTATTGTGTGTTTGTTCACCATATTTTCATATCAGCGCCTCTAACCCTTTTTTTTCCCATTCGTGGGGGAAAAAAACTTTTTGGTTATTGTAACTGACTACTGGCTGGAAATGGCACCCTTATCCTGGCTGACAGGTCAGTGCAATTACACTTGCACCACTGAGCTTGGCACAAATGTCCCTCTTTAGACTGCAGGTACTACTGTATGTGCCTCCCTGTATGTTAGCTGCTTAATACACTGAGGGCTCCTACTGTGTGGTGCTAGGGGAAATCACAGTCATACCACTTCTGCTGCATACAAGAGGACTCTGAACCCCCAGGAGCTGTCTGCTGCTGTCAGTGCAGATAACCTGGTCTCCGGCTCCAGCTGTAGAGTCCACCCCGCTGACACTGTAGAATATGCAGACAATGTCAATCAGTGGCAGCCGCTCACTCCCCTTGCCTTGTTTGGGCAGCTCTCACTGATGAAGCCACCTCCCGTAATGCTTATTACACATTATGCCACACACCGTAATGCCCATTACAAATTACGCCAGACACAGTTATGCCACTGACACCATTTTATGTCCCACACACAAAAATGCCCCTTACAAATTATGCTCCACAGTAAGGCTTCTATTTACTTGCCGACAGGGGTTTCATGGCAAAAGATGCAGCTTTCTGCATGTTCTCCTGGTGGCGCCAGTGTTCCTGGCACTTCTGGGTAAACCTATACATGCAGTGGTGTAATTATACATTTTGCGCCCCACCATGGCATTGTAGTGCCGCTTACATGGATAATGCCCCCTGTAGTGCAGTTTACACGCATAATGCTCCCTGCAGTGCTGCTTACACACATAATGCCCCTTGCAGTGCCGCTTACACACAAAATGCCTTCTGCTGTGCTGCTTACATGCATAATGACCCACTAGTGTCACTTACACATATAATGCCCCCCTGCAGTGCCACTTATACACATAACGCCTCTAGTAGGACTTACCACACTACATGCTCATCGCCAGGGGTTTCTTGCTCATTGATAGGTGTTACATGTTCATTGTCAGGGTTTCTTACTCATTGCCAGGGATTGCATGCTCACTGCTGACAGAGACCTTGCGGCGCCGGCGGTGGGCTTTCTAAATGGTACCCCATACCACCCTACATCAGCACTGCATCTAACATCCAGAATTCATGGGGGCCCTTTATACTGCACATACTGTACAAATGTATTCCACTTCATTAGGAATCGATCATTAGTAAGACCAGTCAGGCCTGGTTTATTGAAGAGATGCACTGCCTCTGGCCACTTGTTTTATCATCTGCCAGCATTAAAAAGTCAATAGTAATTTTCTTCATTGCTAAAATCATTTTTTATTTTATACATTTGGTCAAAGTGGGGGCTATAAAGCTCTGCAGCAATGGAGAGCAAGAATGATGGACAGCTACCCAGTGGAGCAAAATATTTAACTGCTGATCTGAGAGCAATTGGTTAATTGGACGCACATCCTGATTTCTGCATTTTTGAGTAAAAAAGCTTTAATATTAGTTTAATAGGTAAAATATGCTGTCTCCGTTTAGGATTTGTATGTGATTTCAATTATTTTTCTTAAGGTGGTCACCCACTGTATTCTGAACAAGGCTGAATTAACAAGGGTGGTGCAGATGCTCCGGGATCCGGCAGTCGGGATCCTGGCGGTCACCATGCCGATGCAGGGATTGCAACCATTTACCAGCCCGACAGTCGGCATGCTGAATGATAGGGAATATTCCCACTCGTGGTGTCCCACAACACCCATAGAGTGGGAATAGAACTTGTGTTGAGTGCAGTGATCCGCTGAGCCTGGTATGTGGCGAGTTCGGCGAGCCTGCAAGGGACTTTGTTGCACTCACCCCCTCAACTCCCCCCCTCCTCCCCCCACGCTGGCAATCTGCTGCCGGAATCCCGGGGTCGGTATGCTGACCGCCGGGATCCCCAGCGCCGGTCTCCCAGCCCCAACCCCATTCTCCATGCCGCCTTCTTAATTAGGCCTTAGGCCCAACATTCCCTTTGAGATGCACAACATATGTCTGGCTTCTGTGCATGGATGCTGGGCCTGTGTGCCTGGCAGGGATAGATGTGTGCAGTGTATGCCTGGCACTGATACATGTGTGCAGTCCATGCCTGGCAGCAGACCCGGCCCTAGCCAATTTGATGCCCTAGGCAAAATTTTGTCTGGTGCTCCCTAGCACTGCCGCTAGTTCTGCATCTGACCCAGCAACTCGGGCAGTGGGGCCCACCAGGGGGTTACCCTGTGGGCCAGTTCAACCCTGCATAATGCCACACAGTAATGCACATAATACACATAATTCCACACAGTAATGCACCAGACACATATGCCCCACATTAGTAATGCCCATAATACACATAATGCACCTTACACATATGCCCCACATTAGTAATGCCCAGAATACACATAATGCCACACAATAATGCACCTGACACATATGCCCCACATTAGTAATGCCCATAATACACACAATGCCACACAATAATGCACCTGACACATATGCCCCACATTAGTAATGCCCATAATACACAATGCCACACAATAATGTACCTGACACATATGCCCCACATTAGTAATGCCCATAATACACATAATGCCACACAGTAATGCACCTGACACATATGCCCCACATTAGTAATGCCCATAATACACATAATTCCACACAGTAATGCACCTTGCACATATGCCCCACATTCGCAATGCCCATTATACACATAATTCCACACAATAATGCACCTGACACATATGCCCCACATTAGTAATGCCCATAATACACATAATTCCACACAGTAATGCACCTTACACATATGCCCCACATTAGTAATGCCCATAATTCCACACAGTAATGCACCTTGCACATATGCCCCACATTCGTAATGCCCATAATACACATAATTCCACACAATAATGCACCTGACACATATGCCCCACATTAGTAATGCTAGTAGCTTTTTTTTTATAAAACTTATGACTGCGTTTTGTGAGATGGGGGTGGCAGGATGGGTGGGTGCTTGTGCTCACACCCGTTAAAGGGGCACCCGTACAAGTGTGGCCTCGCAGAGTATGCCATCCTTTGCAAGCCACACCCTTTATTTTTGCTTGCTCGTTGGAAACAGATAGCAGCAATGTCCAGATATTGTCACATTTGCTAGTTATACAAAAAGACCAGTATCAAACATGTAGCAACTCTCCATTCTCTTCACTGTTCAGTGTGTTTGCTGATGTCTGTCACTCCTGGCAACTTCAAGCCCTTTATTTTATACTGTGGGAGCGATATGCTCTGCCCTCCAGTCTGATGTGTCTGGAGGGCACTGATGTCCCTCCAGTCTGATGTGTCTGGAGGGCACTAATGTGCCATATAGAAATAGCGCAACTCAACTTACTGACCACGTTACAGTGCTGGATGGCAGGGGAATTTTACGGCATGGATTAACTAGGAAATAAAGTGTGGGGAGAACACTGCACATGTTATGTCCCTGCAGACACCTGGGATTTGCACAGGGATGACGGACACACACAGGATGGCAGGATCCCCCTCCCCCATGTGCACAAGCAGTATAGGTGATGTCAGATTTATGTGACACAGTCTTCCAAAATACACATGTGGTATCATAAGGAGCCATCCAGTAATAGCCTTATATAGTCAGTGAAAATGATACAGGTCCAGGAATTGCAGTTACCAGGCTTCTGCTGTCTGACGTCTCACAAGTTAGGGGCATTCAAGCTTGTCAGAGGGAGTTTAACGAACTTTAAGGGACAGTGTGCATTCTATTTGACAAATGTAAACAGCAGTGTAAACAAGTTCTGATTGAATACATTTGGAAAGTAACAGTAGACTGTTGATCCCAGCATGAGATACTGCAGGGACATGCTTGTATGCCCCTAGACATGCTTGGATGCCCTAGGCATATGCCTAGCCTGCCTACAGCTAAGGCTGGCTCTGCCTGGCAGTGATAGATGTGTGCAGTATATTCCTGGAAGTGATAGATGTGTGCAGTTTATTCCTGCCAGCCTAGCCCAACACCCCCTCCCCCCCAGCCAGCGTACTGCCCACCCTCTCAGGGCTCGGGCAGCAACCACACCAAGGTCAAGCAGTGGTCGGCGGAGGCTTAGGGTCAGGAGACCGCCAACAAAACCGCGGAACTCGTGCCCTCCCTCCGCGGGCTCCTCACCACAGGCGCAAACAGCGGATACTTTACATATTCCCTCTGCAAAGCTTACAGGTTCCAGTCAGCAAAGAAGGGAACCAACCAGCGGGGGAGGCATCGTCAGATCAAGTCGCTGCGGGCGCGCCGCACAACGAGGGACAGAGGGAAGCAGCAGAGAAGGTCAGCCAGGCACCCTCGGCTTCAGGAACAGGTGAGCAAAAATCATCCTCAAGCAGTATCGCCTTATATACCGACTCTAGCGACTCATCTAGTTCCGCCGAAAGGCGACGGCAGTTCAGAAAATATTGTAAGCGCAAGCAGAGTAGCAAGAAGCGTACCAAAGATGAAAGGAAAAAGGGTGACCGCGAAGTGCAGCCTAGACGCGGCTAAGGCATGGGGCCCAGCGGCAGAAGATGCGCAGATAGATTACGCGCAATGGGCAGAGGGTAGGTAAGTTTTGGCAGCATGTTATATAGAATCCAGGGCGAGTGAAGCCTTAAACATCCTCTGCTACATGCACATGGTACATAGCATGTACATCATGGCGGGGGCTGGGTGTGGAGGCAGAATGATGATAAGTTTTCGAAGAAGCAGGAAGGGTTGATGGTGATTAGCTTTTGATAAAAGACGTAGAAGTTGGAGGGAAGGTTCTATGCCTTTAATTTTGCACCGTGCAACAGAGGAATAGCTTACCGCTATAGTCACATGCATGCGCTGTAACGCAACTCACCCTGCCAATGCTTGCAATTCTCCCCACTAGGAGTGGTACTTAAGAAGGAGCCAGGGAAGTCTATCTTTCCCAGAAGGGGGGTCGGCAAATGTGTTTGCAGTATAGCATACCAATCGTTCGAGCAGGCATTGGCAGCGGTGCAGGACATTGGGGGGTGGGGAGGCGGAGGGCGACTCAGTTCGTTCCTAGAATCGTGCAGAAGCGAAAAAGGGGTCGCCCATTAGCTGGACGACTTCCTGCTGGTGGGCCCAGAGCAGCCAGGTGTGCAAGGAGCTGTCATTCTTGACACAGACTCTGGTGCGGGACCTAGCGGTCTCGATAGCGGTTGAAAAGAGCGAGGGGCCCACCGCGAGGCTGGCGTTCCAGGGCGTAGAAATCGACACGGAGCTAAGACTTTATCGGCAGTCAGCCAAAAAGGGGGGCAGGTTGCGGGAATGCACAGAGGTGAAAAAAGTCACGCTTAAGCAAATGCAATCGCTATTGGAATTGGGGAATCAGGCATGCAGGGTCATTCCAATCGGGAAGGTTTCCCGTCGCAGGTTATGGAGAGCAAACAGAGGTATCATAAAAGCGTGCGGCCTGATACGCGTATCAACCGGGCTGAGGCAGGACACGCGAGTTTGGTGGGAATTCCCAGGGGGTTTCAATAGGGCCCGAATGTGGCTGCCCAAGTCAGTCATAGCGCAGGGTTGCATTTGCACAATGACACCTCCGGAGCAATTGGCTTTAGGGCCTACTTCAAGGGCGAATGGTGCGGGCAGCCATGGCCAGAGGCATGGTGCGTAGCCGGATAAAATAAAAATAAAAAATTATATATATACTGCTAGGGCGGTCCCCAATAGCAGTAACAGTAGAGGTAGGGGAGGATAAGATGGCCATAAAGCATAGTGTTCTGGCGCAATAACATGGGGGCGTTCCAGGCAATAAGCAACCAAAAAGCGGAAGCGCCACAGGCGCTTAAGCTACTAAGGCACCTAGTGCTGCGCTGCTTACAAAAGAATATTGACTTCGCAGCGCGCCACGTACCTGGGGTAGAGAACGAGACCAATCACGTGCTTTCAAGGTTCACTGGGATAGATTTAGGGCGCTCGCGCGCAAAGCCAGAGGGGAAGGATTACAGTTTCCCGATTATATCTGGCTGATTTATCAAGCCGGCTAGCGTGAGGGGACATACCACCACGGGCGAGTGGCAGGCAGTCCGGGTAGGCAAGGGAGGAGCTGGTAAGAAAGTGCGAGAAGAGTTGCTTCAGTATGTGTGGCAAGGTTATAGTAAGGGTTGCTCGGAAACCGCCAGGTCCGCAGCATTAGCAGGATAGCATACTTCTCAAAGCTGGGGAGGGGGGGGGGGGGGTTGGCAGGAGACCCTGCAAAGTCAATTTTTGGTCGCAGAAGGCACTAAAGGGTTGGGCAAGAGAGCAAGTACCACCAGGTGACGCACGTACACATTAGCTGCACCATGTTTAAAGATCTAATAGGGGTGGTCAGGCATATGGGGACAGACGAGTACGAGACAAGGCTCTTCCGCCTCGCTTTCCCTCACATGTAAAAAAAAAAAAAAAAACAACAACAAAAAAAAACAGATCAGTCGGGGCGAGGGCGCTGGGGAACAATGGTCAGGCAGGAAGATGAAACCCTGTGTGCAGGGTCGCTAGCAAGCAGGTATACGGGCAATGGCGCCCACAAAGGCAATGGCTAGTGCACTGCAGCAAATCTTCTCTGACAAAATCCCAGTTCCAAAGGGTATTAAAGAATGGGCTTAGCGCTTTGCAGTTAACTAATGCACAATATGGGACCCATTCTTTTAGAATAGGGGCAGCAACAATAGCAGCGGCTGAATGGTTATCAGCAAGCACGATAAAGAAGTTAGGCCCAGGGAAGTAAGGGCGCGTAAGGTTCATTGCAGAGCTGAAAAACGGGATTAAGGCGAAAGCTCTCTTGGCATAGTGGTATCACCGATGGTTACCATGCCCGTGAGCTAGGGTTCGATTCTTGCAAAGGACACGCTTGTATTGTATATGTGCGTCAAAATTTGCATCCACAGTTTTTTCACGGCGACTTTCTTGAAACCCAAGGCCTTAAGCTGCCCGCCAAGTTGGGGGAATGAAGGACTTTCCAATTTTGCCCTCAAACAAAAAAGAGGTTTTGTGGTTTTCACCTTCATGTGGGTCGCATGAAAGTTCGCACTATAGGTTTGCATTGCTTTACAGAGATGACTGGCTAAGGGAATAGCTACAATGATGTGGAATTTTGATTTCCAGGAGGGCAGCGAAGGCCTTGCGGGTGTGGAAGGTCGGCCACTCATATTTACTGGGCCAGTAGGCACAAACCAGTAGGGAGTATAGCGCAGGGGTGGGGGGGGCAAAGGTAGAATGGATAGGCGTCAGGGGTTTGAGATGGAACGGGCTACGGGAACCGTTACTATGGAGTGAGCAGGCAAAAGGGATACCAGATAGGGTGGTCATACGCCTAGGGGGCAACAAACTAGGGAAAGGCAAAGGGAGCGGGCTAATTATAGCAATCCAAGCGGATATACAGGGGATAAAAGGGCGGTGGCCTAGGACAGGGATCACAGGGGCAGATATAGTCCCACGGGCGCAGGGTGTCCGGCCTTAGAGAGGGTCAGAAGAAAGGTGAACAAGGCCTGTAGCCCGGCTCTTGTCGGGGAAGGTGATACAATCGCCGGGCACCCGACATTAAAGTTCAGGGAGGAAGGTATGTTTAGGCAAGATGGAGTGCATCTGGCAGAAGTGCGTTTAGCAATACTTTTGGAGGACATCACAAAAAGCGGCAGTAGGTGGCTGGTGGTCGCAGCGGGTGGCGGGCCTGGGTTCTAGGAACCAGGCTATGGCAGCAAGCAGTGCTCCTCGGCAGTCTGTAGAAGCGCAACATCGGTTGGCCAGCACTTCCCCCAGATACTCGGCGAGTTTGTCGTGGCCTCAAGGGCCGACACGGTCGTCATCTTAAGGGTGGACTGGTGCTATGCCAATGGGGGAAGTGATACCGCTCAGCTAAGGTGCGCAAGGGCGGGACTTCGGTTCCGCCCCATTGTTTAATTTAGGAGAAACTTAATGATGAGGCTGTAGCCGGGGGCACGCACTGCTTTCTCACCACCCACTTATAGAGTACCAATTCGATCAATAAATTTGGCTGTGACCTTTTAAAATCGCAATTCAGTTGTCCGAGTGATTATTGGGGGAAAAAGGTGGTAGGTTGGTAACGGGTGAGTGTATTAATAAAATCAATGGACGGCTTATGGAATGCTGGTAATAAGGTGCACAAGTAAGGCAATGAATAACACCTGAGGAGAGTCTCTTACTGCTGATGAACTGTGGCTGGAGTCTGGAACAAGCAGGAGAAATGCAGAATGATGAATGGAATTAAATGATGAGGAACCACGGGGAACCACTGGAGACTTGACACACCAAATGTGACTCGTTGTCCAAGGCCCTGAGAATGAGCCAGGAACTGGAGTTTATACCCCTTGCTCTGTGATGATTGGATGAATCTCTGTGAGAACACACCCTCCAGGATTGGGTGCCCAGATCAGCTGAGAGTTACCTGGAGCTGGTGATTAACCGGGAGAATAATTCTGTAGACAGTTAATGCAATGCACTGCTGGTCGCTGGCTGGGATCAGTAGTGCACCGGGAGTTAATGCTGTTTAACTAGAAGCACTGTGTACTTCAGGCTGCTGGCTGAAACCAGTGGTTACCAAAAGATAGAACTGGTTAGGTGGAGCACAGTGAGCTGTGGGCTGCAGGAGACTGAAGACTGGAACTGCTGGGACCTGTTGTTCCACAGGTCCAATTCACAGGGAATACTCTGAAAACAAAGGACTGAAGCCAGGAGACACCTGTTCACTGGAAGTGATGTGATGGTGAATCCTGATTCCTGACACACAGCCCTCCTCCCCCATATTACATTATACACAGCCCCCTTCCCCCATATTACATTATACACAGCCCCCTCCCCCATATTACACCCAGCATATTACATTATACACAGCCCTCCTCCCCCATATTACATTATACACAGCCCTCCTCCCCCATATTACATTATACACAGCCCCCTTCCCCCATATTACATTATACACAGCCCCCCTCCCCCATATTACACCCAGCATATTACATTATACACAGTCCTCTTCCCCCATATTACATTATACACAGCCCTCCTCCCCCATATTACATTATACACAGCCCCATTCCCCCATATTACATTATACAGAGCCCCCCTCCCCCATATTACACCCAGCACATTACATTATACACAGTCTTCTTCCCCCATATTACATTAAACACAGCCCCCTCCCCCCATATTCAGGCCTGGACTGGCCCACAAGGGAACAGGGGAAACCACCGGTGGGCCCAGTGGCGCACGCAGGGGGGGTTTCTGAGTACCTGGAAACCCCCCCTGATGACCCCCAAAAATGTTTTGAGATGGAGACACGGCTGTCTCCATCTCAACAAAAGCAAAGCCGCGACCGCGATCCCGGACGGAGCTGTAGCAAGAGCAGAGAGCTATGCAGCTCTCTGCTTAGAGAATATCCCGGGTGCCGGGGGAGCTGCTGGCTGCGCATGCTCAGCCACAGCAGCTCCCTCTGTCCTCACGCTGCCGCTGCAGCCGCCCCTCTGTATGTAAGTATTAAATCATTGTTTAAGTGTGTTTTTGTATGATATGAATGCATGTATGTATGTATGTATGTGGGTTTGTGTGTGGGCTTGTGTATGTACAGTATGTATGTATGTATGTATGTATGTATGTATGTATGTGTAATAGCCACTGTCTCTAGGTATGCAAGATCTGCAGTCACTGTGTATAGTACATCACACTTACTTTACCCCGGCTTGTCATGGGTTCAGGTACAGTTACCAGAGGGTCCCCTGAAGAATCAGGTCTTTAACTACAAGTACATTGTGGGTGTGGACTACAGGTGTCGGTGCAGCGCATAAAGAATTGCCATCTCAGAAAAACAGCATAAAGTTTATTTCAACATCAAACGGATATTTCAGGGATAACTTGTGAACACTCCTCCAGCACAAAGCATATCAGTTACAGTGGATCCCATATCAGGGCACCTCCTCCAGCGCATCGCTTAGTCGCAGCTGCATATATATAGCGAACATCAGTACATACCAGTGCATTCTGTGACCAGTAGTGCTACACATCAGGTTGCCGTCTCTCTCTCTCTCTTACTTAGCGAGGATTCTTTTCCTTGGGGGGCTTCTAATCACGCCACGTGGCTTTCCGACCACTTCACCCAGATACCGCTCGAGATACTTTTCCATGGGGGCTCTTACTCACGCCGCGTGGCTTCCAACCACTTCACCCAGATACCTCTTGAGACACACACCTTGAGCACACTTTTCTCCTGGCATCACCCTTTCACTGGATTCTGCATACTGCTGCTCTCACACTGCGATGTCTCCCTCTGTCAAATGCTTTGCTGTGGCTGGCATCACTCCCCACCTAAACATGTGGGGAGCCCTCACTGGGGCTACATCTTTCTGGTTAATCCACCACACTTCAGCTAGCTAAAACATGTGCTTCTCCTCACTGTCTGTCTGCTCCCTGCTCTGCTGCTGCTGCTCTCATTCTGTTGTAGCTGAGTCGTGTCTCACTGCAGGACAACCTTTTTATAACCCTGCATTCCCAGGGTCACATTCTAAATCTGGGATTTCCCGCTCTCAGTTTCCCGCTCTGAGTCTGCAAATGAGTGAGTCATGCCCTTTGCATTTTGCAGACTGATCTGTATTGCTATGAGCTGTGCTGTTAACTCCTTCTGTGCTGCAAGCTGTAGGCTGCTGGCACAGTGCTTATGCAACTCCAGCAAACATTTTACTTTTATTAAAGTCATGCTGGCACCTGTAGTGCCACAGTTGATTTGGGCTGCAGTTTCAGGGTATCACATGCACCCCAGCTAAAATCTTGCGTGTCCTCACGCAACAGCAGTTTTCAACATAACATATAATGACAGTACATGTGACAAAAAAAACAACAATCACATATTCAGGAAAACATGGCATGTCAAACATCACATTACATACAAATCACATATTCTGTTGTGATTTTCAAACGAGTTACAGTCCAGAGTCACATGTGATAGTAAAATGTTCTAGACATCTTGTGGCAATTGCGCCAAACACAGAGAACCTGCCCTCGCCTGCCCTTGTCTCCCCCCACGTCTGGGTCAAAAGAGACAGGTGGCTCTCGTGGGCCCCTCCCATTAAACAAGTTTCTCCAACTTTAGGAAAATAGATATAGGGGACTACATT
Organism: Pseudophryne corroboree; assembly: GCF_028390025.1. Classification (NCBI taxonomy): domain Eukaryota; kingdom Metazoa; phylum Chordata; class Amphibia; order Anura; family Myobatrachidae; genus Pseudophryne; species Pseudophryne corroboree. The sequence continues at coordinate 304,927,495 of NC_086451.1, read as the reverse complement.
CCCCTTGCGATCCTTGGCTCTTTCGGACACTCAGAAATGGCCAAACACAGTGCCCCCAAGGGTTTTGCTCCGACCGGGTGCACTGCATAGTCCCGATGTCCTGTGACATGAGTTCCTCCTCCACAAATATTACCCTTAGAGCCCCACGTTGGTAACCATGGTTGCTCGTATCCTGTTCGTGACGCCAAGTGTAATAGCCACTGTCTCTAGGTATGCAAGATCTGCAGTCACTGTGTATAGTACATCACACTTACTTTACCCCGGCTTGTCATGGGTTCAGGTACAGTTACCAGAGGGTCCCCTGAAGAATCAGGTCTTTAACTACAAGTACATTGTGGGTGTGGACTACAGGTGTCGGTGCAGCGCATAAAGAATTGGGCACCAGGCCATCTCAGAAAAACAGCATAAAGTTTATTTCAACATCAAACGGATATTTCAGGGATAACTTGTGAACACTCCTCCAGCACAAAGCATATCAGTTACAGTGGATCCCATATCAGGGCACCTCCTCCAGCGCATCGCTTAGTCGCAGCTGCATATATATAGCGAACATCAGTACATACCAGTGCATTCTGTGACCAGTAGTGCTACACATCAGGTTGCCGTCTCTCTCTCTCTCTTACTTAGCGAGGATTCTTTTCCTTGGGGGGCTTCTAATCACGCCACGTGGCTTTCCGACCACTTCACCCAGATACCTCTCGAGATACTTTTCCATGGGGGCTCTTACTTACGCCGCGTGGCTTCCAACCACTTCACCCAGATACCTCTTGAGACACACTCCTTGAGCACACTTTTCTCCTGGCATCACCCTTTCACTGGATTCTGCATACTGCTGCTCTCACACTGCGATGTCTCCCTCTGTCAAATGCTTTGCTGTGGCTGGCATCACTCCCCACCTAAACATGTGGGGAGCCCTCACTGGGGCTACATCTTTCTGGTTAATCCACCACACTTCAGCTAGCTAAAACATGTGCTTCTCCTCACTGTCTGTCTGCTCTCTGCTCTGCTGCTGCTGCTCTCATTCTGTTGTAGCTGAGTCGTGTCTCACTGCAGGACAACCTTTTTATAACCCTGCATTCCCAGGGTCACATTCTAAATCTGGGATTTCCCGCTCTCAGTTTCCCGCTCTGAGTCTGCAAATGAGTGAGTCATGCCCTTTGCATTTTGCAGACTGATCTGTATTGCTATGAGCTGTGCTGTTAACTCCTTCTGTGCTGCAAGCTGTAGGCTGCTGGCACAGTGCTTATGCAACTCCAGCAAACATTTTACTTTTATTAAAGTCATGCTGGCACCTGTAGTGCCACAGTTGATTTGGGCTGCAGTTTCAGGGTATCACATATGTATGTGTGTTTACATGTGTGAGTGTATTTATGTGTGTTTACATGTGTGATATATAAATTTTCCAATAACCGGCACTCTGTTATCACTGGCAGCTGCCCCGGTGCCTCCCCTTGCTGGATGCAAAGATATACTGTGTAATCGGGTGGCACTCAAGGGGACTTACTTGATAGAAATAATCACAGAGACAGTGCTCTTCAGATGCGGTAACGTTTCAGTTGTATTACAACTTTATATATATATATAAAAACGGTAATCCTCCTTGGGTCCTGTGATAGGACCTCTATTGAAGAAAAATAGGCGGCACTCCAGGAACTTAAATAAAGTCAAACTGTATTAAAAAAAAATTTTTAATGGCGCAAAAAACAACGTTTCAAGGCTTTACGGCCTTTTCGTCTGGTTATGCATTATAGGTGAGGTAAAAACCAATAAACAAAATACCTCTGTTTTTTTTCATCTCACCTATAATGCATAACCTGATGAAAAGGCTGTTGAGCCTTGAAACGTTATTTTTTGCGCCATTATTTTTATTTATTTTTAATACAGTTTGACTTTATTTAAGTCCCTGGAGTGCCGCCTATTTTTCTTCAATAGAGGTCCTATCACAGGACCCAAGGAGGATTAGCGGTTATATTAATTTCAGGAGGGCACCCTGGCATCTTTGCTTTTTATCATCCAGAGTGCCAGACGACCACACAAATATATATATATATCTCCGCAAATGATGAATGGCACTCCTTACTAGTACCGCACAACATGCTCCGGAGCCCGTCAGAATCAGATAATATGTATGGAAGCAGGACGGCACTCATAGAGACTGGTAAACCATAGAAAATCAGCACAGGACGCTGTAGCTGTATGTCAACGTTTCAGAGTTAGACTCTTTTAAAGGAGTCTAACTCTGAAACGTTGACAAACAGCTTCAGCATCCTGTGCTGATTTTCTATGGTTTACCAGTCTCAATGAGTGCCGTCGTGTGTGTGTGTGTGTGTGTGTGTGTGTGTGCATAGCTATATATATATTTATTACACATACCTGCACATATACATACACACCCACCTACCCACCCACCCACGGAAACCCCCCTCGCTAAATCCTGCGTTTGCCCCTGGGTGGGCCCCACTGCCTGGGGGTCCACCTCCTGCTCTAAGGATCAGATTCCAGATTGTGCACTTGAATTATACATTATACATATGTTACCTTATACTGGACTATGGTGTATTTTCTACAGTGCATTTCTGTTATTAATCTGGTACATTATCATACATGCAGTAGCTGAATTTACTGTATATATTTATGATGGGGCCCAGACCTTGCACTCTCTAATGGTTAGTCAAACCAATGAGGTGGCAGGCCACACCCCCTCTGCAGACTGACCACACCCCTACACATGGGCGCCTACCACTGCATTCCCCCCGGTGGGCCCTACATGCCCCAGTCCGACACTGCCCATATTACATCCAGCACATTACATTATACACAGCCCCCTGCCCCCATATTACATTATACACAGCCCCTCCCCTAATTACACCCAGCACGTTACATTATACACAGCCCCCTTCCCCCATATTACATTATACACAGCCCCCTCCCCCATATTACACCCAGCACATTACATTATACACAGCCCCCCATATTACCCAGCACATTACATTATACACAGCCCCCTTCCCCCATATTACATTATACACAGCCCCCTCCCCCATATTACACCCAGCACATTACATTATACACAGCCCCCCATATTACCCAGCACATTACATTATACACAGCCCCCTTCCCCCATATTACATTATACACAGCCCCCCCCCAATTACACCCAGCACGTTACATTATACACAGCCCCCTTCCCCCATATTACACCCAGCACATTACATTATACACAGCCCCCCCATATTACCCAGCACATTACATTATACACAGCCCCCTTCCCCCATATTACATTATACACAGCCCCCTCCCCCATATTACACCCAGCACATTACATTATACACAGCCCCCCATATTACCCAGCGCATTACATTATACACCCCCCCCCCCTCCCTCCTCCTTTAATATTACAACCTGTACCAGACCTCAGGACAGTGTGAGAAGGCAGCCAGTGCAGCCAGGAAGAGCCGAGGAGCAGAGAGAAGAAAGCTGCTGCTACTGGGCTGATGATACACGCTGCTGAGTGTGGTGGGAGGGGCCAGCCACAGGAAGCAAAGCCCTGCTTCAGACAGCCTCTCAGTGTGCACAGCAGGAAGGCTGCCCTGAAGTTTCCCGTGTAGGCCCCGCCCCCGGCCTCTCCGGAGTTGCGCATGCGCAGTCTAGCGTTTCAGTGAAGGACCTTTATATCCGGGAGAACTGACAAGGTTTGCAGGGCAGCGGGAGGCTCTTTTAAAAATCGTGAGCCACCCGCTGAATGCCGGAGGGTAGGCAAGCCTGGTGCAGTCCATACCTGGCAGGGATAGCATAACCTCCAACATTTTACACATAAAAATCGGTACAAATCCAAAAAGGCCTTTTCCTATACTTTCAGTGGAAGTTTGGAGAGCCAAAAATCAGTACAGACCATAAAAAAAAGGTACTGTACCCTCTAAAAAGGTACAGTTGGAGGGTATGTGATAGATGTGTGCAGTCCATGCCTGGCAGTAATAGATGTGTGCAGTGTATTCCTGGCAGTGATAGATGTGTGCAGTGTATGCCTGGCAGCAGGGACGTGCAGGCAGGGGAGGCAGTGCCTCCCCTGTCATTAAAGGGATTACAAGAATACAGAGAAGATACTTATGACATGTTCTGTGTCATAAGTATCTTCTCATAGTAACCTAATCTTTTTTAGCATAAAAAAAAAGATTTCAGAGGCACCTTGAACGGTGCCTCTCGCTGCTAACTGTAAATGGCCGGAAGCAGGGGGCGGGCAGGGGGCGTGGCCATGCAGAGGGCTGGAAAAGCCCATTAAAAAAAGCATTGAAAGCGGCACCTATAGAGGTGCCTCAGTGCAGCAGGGACGTGCTTTCAGCCCATGAAAGCACGCCCCTGTCACAGTGATTGGCAGGGCCGGATTAACAATGGGGCGGGTGCAGGGCCAGATTACCGCAGCAGCCATCAGTGGACTTGCAAAAGAAAGGTTAGATTGGTATCAATGGTTTGATACACGTTCTGGCGCTATGATTGTGCTGGTTCTCTAAGCTGCTGTTAGGGGGAGAGATAGTCAGTCTCTCATGAACTGCAAAAACAACATGTAAAACATAAAACAGCGCTAAATGAAGAAACTAAAAAACAGGTGTTTCCTTAAAAAAATTATATACGTTTTAATAATACATATAAAAAATGAGGAATTCTCATGAATACACCATAGGATAATGGAGCCTCTATAGCCAGTCTCTGACCCTTGACAATTAGATGTAAATGTGCACACCTCTTGGTTTTGACAATGTCCCTGTGACCGGTCACAATATCAACAGGATCTTCACTTAAATATGCAGATGAGTCCAATCTTGTGATATATTTACCAGGATATAGTGGATTGGCCGGGTATCCCACCTAGCGAAGATCCAGAGGCTGTCTCAGATCCAACGCCGATGATTTTGGTGGTTTTCCCTCTATTAATTTTCCACGTCCATGGATTAGGAATTTCCAAGATGGTGGTAACTGCAATGGTGTCCTGGAGGTGATTCCGGAATGTCCTCAGTGCAGCAGGGACGTGCTTTCAGCCCATGAAAGCACGCCCCTGTCACAGTGATTGGCAGGGCCGGATTAACAATGGGGCGGGTGCAGGGCCAGATTACCGCAGCAGCCATCAGTGGACTTGCCTGCTGGGATGACGAGTGACTCCGGCTGTCCTGTCCTGTGACCCCACTGCCTGGCAGCTGCCTCGTTCGGTGCTTGCTGCTGAATGGTAGGAGGATGGGGTGGAGTGGCGGATTTAGTGGGGGGCGATTAGGGCGAACGCCCCCCCTACATGTACCGGCACCGGGATGGAGGCCGGATCCCGCTGCGGTGGTGGGAACGGGGTGGAGAGCGGTGCGGTGGGGGAAGGGGAGAGAGAGAGAGCCTCCTGACACGCGTACAGCGGCCTCTGTTTTTACCACGCCCCCTTCTCCCTGTACGCGCATCAGGACGCTCTCTCTCTCTCCTAGTCCCCCGCCGCGCTGCACAGCTCTCCACCCCGTTCCCAATACCGCGGCGGGACCCGGCCTCAGGCTCCATTCACTGTCAGGTGTGTGTGTCTGTCAGGTGTGTGTGTGAGTGTGTGTCTGTCAGGTGTGTGTGTGTGAGTGTGTGTCTGTCAGGTGTGTGTGTGAATTTCGCCTCATACATTGTGCTATAATGTGCATTTAGGATCATTCTGTGTGCTATAATGTGCATTTAGGATCATTCAGTGTGCTATAATGTGCATTTAGGATCATTCAGGTTGCTATAATGTGCATTTAGGATCATTCAGTGTGCTATAATGTGCATTTAGGATCATTCAGTGTGCTATAATGTGCATTTAGGATCATTCAGTGTGCTATAATGTGCATTTAGGATCATTCAGTGTGCTATAATGTGCATTTAGGATCATTCAGAGTGCTATAATGTGCATTTAGGATCATTCAGTGTGCTATAAATAATGTGCATTTAGGATCATTCTGCGTGCTATAATGTGCATTTAGGATCATTCTGCGTGCTATGATGTGCATTTAGGATCATTCTGCGTGCTATAATGTGCATTTAGGATCATTCAGTGTGCTATAATGTGCATTTAGGATCATTCTGCGTGCTATAATGTGCATTTAGGATCATTCAGTGTGCTATAATGTGCATTTAGGATCATTCAGTGTGCTATAATGTGCATTTAGGATCATTCAGTGTGCTATAATGTGCATTTAGGATCATTCTGCGTGCCATAATGTGCATTTAGGATCATTCAGAGCGCTATAATGTGCATTTAGGATCATTCAGTGTGCTATAATGTGCATTTAGGATCATTCTGCGTGCTATGATTTGAATTTCGGATCATTCTGCGTGCTATGATGTGCATTTCGGATCATTCTGCGTGCTATGATGTGCATTTCGGATCATTCTGCGTGCTATGATGTGCATTTCGGATCATTCTGCGTGCTATGATGTGCATTTCGGATCATTCTGTGTGCTATGATGTGCATTTCGGATCATTCTGCGTGCTATGATGTGCATTTAGGATCATTCTGCGTGCTATGATGTGCATTTCGGATCATTCAGTGTGCTATGATGTGAATTTCGGATCATTCAGTGTGCTATGATGTGAATTTCAGATCATTCTGCGTGCTATGATGTGCATTTTGGATCATTCAGTGTGCTATGATGTGAATTTCGGATCATTCAGTGTGCTATGATGTGAATTTCGGATCATTCTGCGTGCTATGATGTGCATTTAGGATCATTCTGCGTGCTATGATGTGAATTTTGGCTCATTCTGCGTGCTATGATGTGAATTTTGGCTCATTCTGCGTGCTATGATGTGAATTTTGGCTCATTCTGCATGCTATGATGTGAATGTCGGCTCATACAGTGTGCTATAATGTGAATTTCAGCTCATTCAGTGTGCTACAATGTGAATTTCGGCTCATTCACTGTGCTATAATGTGAATTTCAGATCATACTGTGTGCTACATTGTGAATTTCAGCTCATACAGTGTGCTATAATGTGAATTTCGGCTCATTCTGTGTGCTGTAGAAACAGAATTTGTCGGCAGATAAGAACCACTTGGCCCATCTAGTCTGCCCCTTTTTTTTTTTTTTTACATTATTTTTATCTCTAACCTTATCTGATCCTTATTTCTTTGTAAGAATATCCTTATGTCTATCCCATGCATGTTTAAATTGCCCTACTGTCTTAGCCTCTACCACCTCTGATGGAAGGAATGGTGATTCGCCAGTCTGTATCACCAGTGCGCAGGGTTCTCTCTACTAACTGGCAACATTTTATTAGTAATGGCAACAATAGGAAATTTTAGAAGCGAACGGGAAGGGCATTACTAGGGGCTATGATTAGGGGGAGGAGTCATAATTCTTAAACCGCCCCCCCCCCCCCCCAAAAGTTAAATCTAGATTCGCCACTGGTGTTTCTCAAAGGGGGCGTGACCACGGGTCAGTGATTAGGCCACACCCCCGATTTCTCCTGGTCGTTTGTATGTGTCCCTGCCTACTCCGGCTGTGTCCGGAAGGCTTAGTGACTGACTGAGGGAAACGGGGGAGAGTGGAAGGGTAGAGGAGAACAGGTATGTTTGTTGCTAAGTACAGGCTGGGTGTGTGTGTAGGGACTGGTCACTGGGGTGAACAGGGTGTGTGGCTGGAGGGGACAGGGTGTGTGTCAGTGTATATTGGGACTGGGGAAACTGGCTGTGTATATGTGTAGGGCATTGAGGGGAGGGGGGGCTGGTGTGTGTGGTGATATGGGCATGTTGCTGGGGTGGGTTGCTCACTTGGAAGCTATGCTCAGGCGGGTGATCTTCACGTCTGTGGATGCTCGGTCCTTGTGCATTTGGCTGCACTATGTGCACTGAGAGGGGCTTTGTTGGCTGCGTTGTTGGCTGTAGGGGAGGGATGCGGGGAGGGTCGCTGCTCGTCCGGCTCAGGGGATCCCGCCAGTGGCGGTTCTATGTGCGGGTGGGCATCCCAGTCACCTCACCAGCGCCATCAGCACTCATCTGCTGCCCGCATCACAATGCTTCCTGCTGCTGGCCGGCCACCCCCAGTACTGGCCACTTCCTCCTGACGGCCACCCCACCGTCCTCTTTTGGCCGATTCCTGCTGCCAGCCGCCCCCTGGCCACTTACCACTGCCGGTCGCCTCCTGCCATTACTCACTCATGCTCAACTTCAAGTTGGGTGGAAGTATGAGAACATAGAGCCAAGGGACCACAGGCGCCGGATGTGAGTGACGGCTAGCTGGAGCAGTGTGTTTAATGGGCTACCTGGTGCAATGTGTATAATGGGCTACCTGGCGCAATGTGTATAATGTGCTACCTGGCGCAATGTGTATAATGGGCTACCTGGCGCAATGTGTATAAGGAGCTACCTGGCGCAATGTGTATAAGGGGCTACTGGGTGCAGTGTGAAATTATAGTGGGAAACCGGGTGAATTGTGTATAAGGGGCTACCTGTGTATAATAGGCTCTACCTCATGCAGTGTGTATAATGGGCTACCTGATGCAATGTGTATAAGAGCTACCTAGTGCAATGTGCCCCTGAGGCAACTAGGTTGTGGGGAGCGCCACCAGCTAATTTGATCCTGCGCTTTACCTTACCTGCTACAGAAAGCAGACACTAGGGGGTATATTTACTAAAGGTTCTAAAAATGAGTGGTGATGTTGTCCATAGCAACTAATCAGATTCTGTCTGTCATTTTCTAGGATGCAATAGAGAAACGATAGAGAGAACTTGATTTTTGTTGCTGTGGGTAACATCACCACTTTTCATTTTTCATTTTTAGAACCTTTAGTAAATTTACACCTAGGACCCAGAGCGGCTTTGACTCAGGCAAGGAACAATGTGTGGCGGGCCCTGTGTGACACAACCCCTAGTCACAACCCCCGCTGTTGCTGGTCACATCCAGGGCCGGATTAAGCCCTTGGGGGGCCCAGGGCACCCAAGACAGGGGGCCCCCCACCAGCAACAACAACCCCCCGCAGGGGCAAAAGCAGGATTCGGAAGGGGGTTTCCTTTGATGCACACACAAGTAAGTGTGTGTATATATATATATATATACACACACACACACACACACACAGTGGTCGAAGTGGAAATTTTGAAGTGGGGGTATGCAAAAGTCAAGGACACAATTATGCGGTCACACAAAAGGGGGCATGTCCAGTGTAGTAGAACCCCTTATGCTATCTAGTACTGGTGCCCCTTTCACATTATAGCACACGGTACAAGCTGAGATTCACATTGTAGCACACTGAATGAGCCGAGATTCACATTATAGCACACTGAATGAGCCGAGATTCACATTATAGCACACTGAATGAGCCGAGATTCACATTGTAGCACACTGAATGAGCCGAGATTCACATTGTAGCACACTGAATGAGCCGAGATTCACATTGTAGCACACTGAATGAGCCGAGATTCACATTGTAGCACACTGAATGAGCCGAGATTCACATTGTAGCACACTGAATGAGCCGAAATTCACATTGTAGCACACTGAATGAGCCGAAATTCACATTGTAGCACACTGAATGAGCCGACATTCACATTGTAGCACACTGAATGAGCCAAAATTCACCTTGTAGCACACTGAATGAGCCGAAATTCACCTTGTAGCACACTGAATGAGCCGAAATTCACCTTGTAGCACACTGAATGAGCCAAAATTCACATTATAGCACACTGAATGAGCAGAAATTCACATTATAGCACACTGAATGAGCAGAAATTCACATTATAGCACACTGAATGAGCCAAAATTCACATTGTAGCACACTGATTGAGCCGAAATTCACCTTGTAGCACACTGAATGAGCTGAAATTCACATTATAGCACACTGAATGAGCTGAAATTCACATTCTAGCACACTGAATGAGTCGAAATTCACATTATAGCACACTGAATGAGCCGAAATTCACATTGTAGCACACTGAATGAGCTGAAATTGTGACAGCAGGGACAGCCAGAGTGACGACAGAGAGAGAGAGTGTGACGACAGGGAGAGAGAGAGAGAGAGAGAGAGAGAGAGAGAGTGACAACAGGGAGAGAGAGTGGTGATAGGGAGAGAGAGAGAGTAACGACAGGGAGAGAGTGACGACAGTGACAGCAGGGCGAGAGAGAGTGACGACAGAGAGAGAGAGTGACGACAGTGACAGCAGGGAGAGAGAGTGACAGTAGGGACAGGGACGGTAACGACAGGGAGATAGGTGACAGCAGGGGAACATTACCTCATTTGTTGTGGGTGAGCGGCGGGTGGTTGGCGGCAGTGAGCGGCTGGTGGCTGGCTGCGGTGAACGGCGTGCGGTGGGTGGCTGTTGGTGGTGAGCGGCAGTGAGCTAGTACAGTGCTCTACACAGCCACCGGCCGCCGCGCAGGGACGGGGAGCAACATGTGCAGCAGGATGGCCACTTCCCTCGCCTCCTGCTGCACTTTAATTTCCTAATTTCCTGGTCAGTGGAAGAAGTGGCGGTATACCATACCGCCGTATACTGCCCCACTTCGACCACTGTATATATATATATATATATATATATATATATATTTACACACTTCAAAAGTATATCACTCAGCGGGCTTCTTAATCACATATCACAAACGCCAGCTAGTTCAGCAACGTTTCGGGTTTTATTTACCCTTTGTCAAACAGCACATATACGACAAAAGGGTAAATAAAACCCGAAACGTTGCTGAACTAGCTGGCGTTTGTGATTAAGAAGCCCGCTGAGTGACATACTTTTGGAGGTTTATGTGAAAGCAGTGTAAAGAGCATCACAGCTGCTGATTAAGGAGAGGGAGTGCCGGGCCAATCGATTGGTATGTATATATATATATATATATATATATATATATATATTTATATACATACACATTACATAGATCTCATACACCCACATACTCACAAATACATAACATACACATAAAACACATACACACACACATAGAAAATATACACACATACATATACACTAATAGAACATATACATACAGTATACACAGATAGAACACCACCTGTGCACACACTTACATTGAAGCCTGAGGAAAGGGGTCAGGAATGGATGCCACAGCCAGGAGATATTGCTGGGAGCCAGGGACACAGTTCACCATTAGGCCCCGCCCCCACGGCAAAAAATGCCGTGATTTGCGGGTCGCCGGGAGGGGGCGGAGCCAATATATTGTGTTGCTATAACAATTATCTCTAATTAGCTCCACCCCCTCTGATCCGACCCCCGAATCGCCGTATACAGCTACAAGGGGGCGGGGCTCCGAATGCCTGCCGTAGGACCGGACAGCGGGCATTGAAAACAAAAACATTTGGGCCACGCCGCCACCCCCCTATTTTCTCCTCACCCCCCCAAGCGCAGCACAGCACAAAGCCAGGCTGAGACAACGGCAACAGGAGAAGTCAGTGTAAAGGCTCCACGCTGCAGCAGGGAGGAGAAGACTCCCGGCTGCTGGAGAGGGAGGTGTGGATTTCGCGCTCCCCACTCCTCACGGGTCAGTGTCAGATACAGGGCAGAGGGGACAGCAGCACCAGAGCGGTGCAGAGCAGCTTCGGCTGGGGGGCCCCTTATGCCAGGGGGGCCCAGGGTACTGACCCCCTTGGCACCCCCCTTAATCCGGCTCTGGTCACATCCCGTACGACGGTACACAATAGGCCCTTCATAGATTTCAGCTCCAGGCCCATGTGGTCCTTAATCTGGCACTGGTGATTATGCAGCAGCAGCACTGACAGTGACCTGCATGCGGCTGTCACTGTCAGTGCTGCTGTTACAGGGAGAGACGAGAGAGATAGTGCCAGCCAGTGTCTTCTGCAGTCAGTGTCAGTGCATGTAAGTGTTTAGTTTACACACACTGTCACACCACTGCTTTATTCTTGTTGTCCACTGTCCAGGTCTTTCAGTAACTTAATAGCGCCACAACCGCGGCGCTGCTAAGTTAATGAAAGCCCTGAACATTGAACAACAATTATACATTAATGTCCCCCCCACACCCCTGCCTTCCCCACTCCAATTCCAACTTGTATTTTTTTTTTATTCATTAAAATTCCCTACACAACACATACACAAATACACTTTGCGGCGCGGAACCCGGCGTTGGGCTGTAGAGGGCAGCGGCGGTGGGCGGCATGACTTGACTTGTGCGGCGGAGGCGGGCAGCGGGACTTATGCGGTGTTGGGAGTTATGCAGCGGCGGCGGGGCTTGTGCGGTGGAGGTAGGCGGCGGGACTTCTGCGGCGGCGGGACTTCAGCGGCGGCGGGACTTCTGCTGCTGGACTCAGCGGACATTTTGGCTGCAGGTATGGATCATGGATCTAGTCCCTGCAGCCATTAGGGCACCATAGTTGAGGGCTTTGCCACTTTCAAAAATGGCGCTGAAGTGCAGAGCCATTTTTGAAATACAAGATGGCCGCCACGAGCCAATCACGGCTCGCCGTGTCATCACCCCGCCCCCGGCTAGTGCCTCACCAGCAACTGACCTCACCGCACGCCACTGCCTGGCAGTGATAGATGTGTGCAGTCCATCACATGCCTGGTAGTGATAAATGTGTGCAGTGTATGTCTGGCAGTGACAAATGTGTGCAATATATGCCTGACAGTAAGGGATGTGTACGCTATGTATGCCTAGCAGTGAGGGATGTGTGTGCAATATATGCCTGGCAGTGAGGGACGTGTGTGCAATATATGCCTGACAGTGAGGGATCTGTGTGCAATATATTCCTGGCAGTGAGTGATGTGTATGCAATATTAGAGATGAGCGGGTTCGGTTCCTCGGAATCCGAACCCCCCCCGAACTTCAGCCTTTTTACACGGGTCCGAGGCAGACTCGGATCTTCCCGCCTTGCTCGACTAACCCGAGCACGCCCGAACGTCATCATCCCGCTGTCGGATTCTCGCGAGGCTCGTATTCTATCGCGAGACTCGGATTCTATATAAGGAGCCGCGCGTCGCCGCCATTTTCACACGTGCATTGAGATTGATAGGGAGAGGACGTGGCTGGCGTCCTCTCCGTTTATAGTTACTGTTAGTACTAGTTAGTTGATCTGATTGCTGCTTAGCTTATTGTGGGGAGGATTGGGGAGAGCTGTTAGGAGGAGTACAGTCAGTGCAGAGTTTTGCTAGTTTTTTTTAATCCGTTCTCTGCCTGAAAAAAACTCTCCATACCATATCTGTGCTCAGCCTCAGTGTGCTGCATGATATATCTATGTATATCTGACTGTGCTGAGTGCTCACTGCTCACACAGCTGAATTGTGGGGGAGACTGGGGTGCAGTTATAGCAGGAGTACAGTGCACACTTTTGCTGCCAGTGTGACTGACCAGTGACCACCAGTATATTGTCTGCCTGAAAAAGTTAAACACTCCTGTGGTGTTTTTTTTTTTATTCTATAAACGCATTCTGCTGACAGTGTCCAGCAGGTCCGTCATTCATTATATTATATAAATATTTACCTGCAGTAGTGTTATATTTTTTTTGTTCATCTCTATCATCTTTATCATCTCTATATTAGCAGACGCAGTACGGTAGTCCACGGCTGTGGCTACCTCTGTGTCGTCAGTGCTCGTCCATAATTGTATACCTACCTGTGGTGGGGGTTTTTTTTTCTATCTTCTTCATACTAGTAGTTTAGGAGTCTGCTGACAGTGTCCAGCAGGTCCGTCATTATATTATATATACCTGCAGTAGTGATATATATATATTTTTTATATCATTATCATCTCTATACTAGCAGACGCAGTACGGTAGTCCACGGCTGTAGCTACCTCTGTGTCATCAGTGCTCGTCCATAATTGTATACCTACCTGTGGTGGGGTTTTTTTTTCTATCTTCTTCATACTAGTAGTTTAGGAGTCTGCTGACAGAGTCCAGCAGGTCCGTCATTATAATATATATACCTGCAGTAGTGATATATATATATTTTTTATATCATTATCATCTCTATACTAGCAGACGCAGTACGGTAGTCCACGGCTGTAGCTACCTCTGTGTCGTCAGTGCTCGTCCATAATTGTATACCTACCTGTGGTGGGGTTTTTTTTTCTATCTTCTTCATACTAGTAGTTTAGGAGTCTGCTGACAGTGTCCAGCAGGTCCGTCATTATATTATATATACCTGCAGTAGTGATATATATATATTTTTTATATCATTATCATCTCTATACTAGCAGACGCAGTACGGTAGTCCACGGCTGTAGCTACCTCTGTGTCGTCAGTGATCGACCATAATTGTATACCTACCTGTGGTGGGTTTTTTTTTCTATCTTCTATATACTAGTAGTTTAGGAGTCTGCTGACAGTGTCCAGCAGGTCCGTCATTATATTATATATACCTGCAGTAGTGATATATATATATTTTTTATATCATTATCATCTCTATACTAGCAGACGCAGTACGGTAGTCCACGGCTGTAGCTACCTCTGTGTCGTCAGTGCTCGTCCATAATTGTATACCTAACTGTGGTGGGGTTTTTTTTCTATCTTCTTCATACTAGTAGTTTAGGAGTCTGCTGACAGTGTCCAGCAGGTCCGTCATTATATTATATATACCTGCAGTAGTGATATATATATATTTTTTATATCATTATCATCTCTATACTAGCAGACGCAGTACGGTAGTCCACGGCTGTAGCTACCTCTGTGTCGTCAGTGCTCGTCCATAATTGTATACCTACCTGTGGTGGGGTTTTTTTTTCTATCTTCTTCATACTAGTAGTTTAGGAGTCTGCTGACAGTGTCCAGCAGGTCCGTCATTATATTATATATACCTGCAGTAGTGATATATATATATTTTTTTATATCATTATCATCTCTATACTAGCAGACGCAGTACGGTAGTCCACGGCTGTAGCTACCTCTGTGTCGTCAGTGCTCGTCCATAATTGTATACCTACCTGTGGTGGTTTTTTTTTTTCTATCTTCTTCATACTAGTAGTTTAGGAGTCTGCTGACAGTGTCCAGCAGGTCCGTCATTATATTATATATACCTGCAGTAGTGATATATATATATTTTTTATATAATTATCATCTCTATACTAGCAGACGCAGTACGGTAGTCCACGGCTGTAGCTACATCTGTGTCGTCAGTGCTCGTCCATAATTGTATACCTACCTGTGGTGGGTTTTTTTTTTCTATCTTCTTCATACTAGTAGTTTAGGAGTCTGCTGACAGTGTCCAGCAGGTCCGTCATTATATTATATATACCTGCAGTAGTGATATATATATATTTTTTACATCATTATCATCTCTATACTAGCAGACGCAGTACGGTAGTCCACGGCTGTAGCTACCTCTGTGTCGTCAGTGCTCGTCCATAATTGTATACCTACCTGTGGTGGTTTTTTTTTTTCTATCTTCTTCATACTAGTAGTTTAGGAGTCTGCTGACAGTGTCCAGCAGGTCCGTCATTATATTATATATACCTGCAGTAGTGATATATATATATTTTTTATATCATTATCATCTCTATACTAGCAGACGCAGTATGGTAGTCCACGGCTGTAGCTACCTCTGTGTCGTCAGTCACTCGTCATCCATAAGTATACTAGTATCCATCCATCTCCATTGTTTACCTGAGGTGCCTTTTAGTTGTGCCTATTAAAATATGGAGAACAAAAATGTTGAGGTTCCAAAAATAGGGAAAGATCAAGATCCACTTCCACCTCGTGCTGAAGCTGCTGCCACTAGTCATGGCCGAGACGATGAAATTCCATCAACGTCGTCTGCCAAGGCCGATGCCCAATGTCATAGTACAGAGCATGTAAAATCCAAAACACAAAATATCAGTAAAAAAAGGACTCAAAAATCTAAAATAAAATCGTCGGAGGAGAAGCGTAAACTTGCCAATATGCCATTTACCACACGGAGTGGCAAGGAACGGCTGAGGCCCTGGCCTATGTTCATGGCCAGTGGTTCAGCTTCACATGAGGATGGAAGCACTCAGCCTCTCGCTAGAAAAATTAAAAGACTTAAGCTGGCAAAAGCACAGCAAAGAACTGTGCGTTCTTCGAAATCACAAATCCACAAGGAGAGTCCAATTGTGTCGGTTGCGATGCCTGACCTTCCCAACACTGGACGTGAAGAGCATGCGCCTTCCAACATTTGCACGCCCCCTGCAAGTGCTGGAAGGAGCACCCGCAGTCCAGTTCCTGATAGTCAGATTGAAGATGTCAGTGTTGAAGTACACCAGGATGAGGAGGATATGGGTGTTGCTGGCGCTGGGGAGGAAATTGACAAGGAGGATTCTGATGGTGAGGTGGTTTGTTTAAGTCAGGCACCCGGGGAAACACCTGTTGTCCGTGGGAGGAATATGGCCATTGACATGCCTGGTGAAAATACCCAAAAAATCAGCTCTTCGGTGTGGAAGTATTTCAACAGAAATGCGGACAACATTTGTCAAGCCGTGTGTTGCCTTTGTCAAGCTGTAATAAGTAGGGGTAAGGACGTTAACCACCTCGGAACATCCTTCCTTATACGTCACCTGCAGCGCATTCATCATAAGTCAGTGACAAGTTCAAAAACTTTGGGCGACAGCGGACGCAGTCCACTGACCAGTAAATCCCTTCCTCTTGTAACCAAGCTCACGCAAACCACCCCACCAACTGCCTCAGTGTCAATTTCCTCCTTCCCCAGGAATGCCAATAGTCCTGCAGGCCATGTCACTGGCAATTCTGACGAGTCCTCTCCTGCCTGGGATTCCTCCGATGCATCCTTGCATGTAACGCCTACTGCTGCTGGCGCTGCTGTTGTTGCTGCTGGGAGTCGATGGTCATCCCAGAGGGGAAGTCGTAAGACCACTTTTACTACTTCCACCAAGCAATTGACTGTCCAACAGTCCTTTGCGAGGAAGATGAAATATCACAGCAGTCATCCTGCTGCAAAGCGGATAACTGAGGCCTTGGCATCCTGGGCGGTGAGAAACGTGGTTCCGGTATCCATCATTACTGCAGAGCCAACTATAGACTTGTTTGAGGCACTGTGTCCCCGGTACCAAATACCATCTAGGTTCCATTTCTCTAGGCAGGCGATACCGAAAATGTACACAGACCTCAGAAAAAGACTCACCAGTGTCCTAAAAAATGCAGTTGTACCCAATGTCCACTTAACCACGGACATGTGGACAAGTGGAGCAGGGCAGACTCAGGACTATATGACTGTGACAGCCCACTGGGTAGATGTATTGACTCCCGCCGCAAGAACAGCAGCGGCGGCACCAGTAGCAGCATCTCGCAAACGCCAACTCTTTCCTAGGCAGGCTACGCTTTGTATCACCGCTTTCCAGAATACGCACACAGCTAAAAACCTCTTACGTCAACTGAGGAAGATCATCGCAGACTGGCTTACCCCAATTGGACTCTCCTGTGGATTTGTGGCATCGGACAACGCCAGCAATATTGTGTGTGCATTAAATATGGGCAAATTCCAGCACGTCCCATGTTTTGCACATACGTTGAATTTGGTGGTGCAGAATTATTTAAAAAACGAGAGGGGCGTGCAAGAGATGCTGTCGGTGGCCAGAAGAATTGCGGGACACTTTCGGCGTACAGGCACCACGTACAGAAGACTGGAGCAACACCAAAAACGCCTGAACCTGCCCTGCCATCATCTGAAGCAAGAAGTGGTAACGAGGTGGAATTCAACCCTCTATATGCTTCAGAGGTTGGAGGAGCAGCAAAAGACCATTCAAGCCTATACAACTGAGCACGATATAGGAGGTGGAATGCACCTGTCTCAAGCGCAGTGGAGAATGATTTCAACGTTGTGCAAGGATCTGCAACCTTTTGAACTTGCCACACGTGAAGTCAGTTCAGACACTGCCAGCCTGAGTCAGGTCATTCCCCTCATCAGGCTTTTGCAGAAGAAGCTGGAGACATTGAAGGAGGAGCTAACACTGAGCGATTCCGCTAGGCATGTGGGACTTGTGGATGGAGCCCTTAATTCGCTTAACAAGGATTCACGGGTGGTCAATCTGTTGAAATCAGAGCACTACATTTTGGCCACTGTGCTCGATCCTAGATTTAAAACCTACGTTGTATCTCTCTTTCCGGCAGACACAAGTCTGCAGGGGTTCAAAGAACTGCTGGTGAGAAAATTGTCAAGTCAAGCGGAACGCGACCTGTCAACATCTCCTCCTTCACATTCTCCTGCAACTGGGGGTGCGAGGAAAAGGCTCAGAATTCCGAGCCCACCCGCTGGCGGTGATGCAGGGCAGTCTGGAGCGACTGCTGATGCTGACATCTGGTCCGGACTGAAGGACCTGACAACGATTACGGACATGTCGTCTACTGTCACTGATTAATTGCTTCTTTTTTGGTGGGGGTCCAAACCAACCCGTCATTTCAGTCACAGTCGTGTGGCAGACCCTGTCACTGAAATGATGGGTTGGTTAAAGTGTGCATGTCCTGTTTATACAACATAAGGATGGGTGGGAGGACCCAAAGACAATTCCATCTTGCACCTCTTTTTTCTTTAATTTTTCTTTGCGTCATGTGCTGTTTGGGGAGTGTTTTTTGGAAGGGCCATCCTGCGTGACACTGCAGTGCCACTCCTAGATGGGCCAGGTGTTTGTGTCGGCCACTAGGGTCGCTTAGCTTACTCACACAGCTACCTCATTGCGCCTCTTTTTTTCTTTGCGTCATGTGCTGTTTGGGGAGTGTTTTTTGGAAGGGCCATCCTGCGTGACACTGCAGTGCCACTCCTAGATGGGCCAGGTGTTTGTGTCGGCCACTTGGGTCGCTGAGCTTAGTCATCCAGCGACCTCGGTGCAAATTTTAGGACTAAAAATAATATTGTGAGGTGTGAGGTGTTCAGAATAGACTGAAAATGAGTGGAAATTATGGTTATTGAGGTTAATAATACTTTGGGATCAAAATGACTCCCAAATTCTATGATTTAAGCTGTTTTTTAGGGTTTTTTGAAAAAAACACCCAAATCCAAAACACACCCGAATCCGACAAAAAAAATTCGGTGAGGTTTTGCCAAAACGCGTTCGAACCCAAAACACGGCCACGGAACCGAACCCAAAACCAAAACACAAAACCCGAAAAATTTCCGGTGCACATCTCTATGCAATATATGCCTGGCAGTGATGGATATGTGTGCAATATATGCCTGACAGTAAGGGATGTGTGCGCTATATATGCCTAGCAGTGAGGGATGTGTGTGCAATATATGCCTGTCAGTGACTGATATGTGTGCAGTGTATGCCTGGCAGTGACGGATATGTGTGCTATATATGCCTGGCAGTGAGGAATATGTGTACAATATATGCCTGGCAGTGAGGGATGTGTGTGCATTGTATGCCTGGCAGAGAGTGATGTGTGTGCAATATATGCCTGTCAGTGATGGATATGTGTGCAATAAATGCCTGGCAGTGAGGGATATGTGTTCAGTGTATGCCATACTTGCCTACTCTCCCGGAATGGCCGGGAGGCTCCCGAAAATCGGGTGACCCTCCCGGCCCCCACGGAAGAGCAGGCAAGTCTCCCGATTTGACGGGGTCCCCCCTGCCCGTCCACCCACTGTGTGTAAAGTGGGCGGTCCAGGCAGACGATGACGCGATTCTTGCTGAATCGCGTCATCATAGCCACACCCCCTGCATTGTAATGCCGGTGATCGCGGCATTACAGAGCGGGGGCGTGGCTTAAAGGAGACATTGCCGTAACTACGCCCCGTCCCGCCCTTGCTCCGCCCCTGTACCGCCTCCGGCCCACCCCCTCCATTCGTCAGAGTGCTCCCGGCCCGCCTGTTGAGCCGACCTGGCTGCTCTCTCCCGCAGAGAGCAGCCAGAATGTCGGTAAGTATGGTGTAACCCTGGCAGTGAAGGATGTGTGTGCAGTGTATGCCTGGTGAAACGGTAATGCTGGTAGTGGAGGTATATGTGCAATGTGGGGGATATGACTGAGGATTGGGAATAAATATATGGCTGGAAATTGCAGCTATTTTTTGTGCAATATACTATGAACAATGGGGGTTATATGTATGTAAGATACAACTGCCAATGTGGGGGGGGGGGTGTTCTTTCTATAATATGTATTGTAGCTATCTGGAAACTCTTGACAGTTATCTCCCTGCAGTATATGTATAAAAAAAAAATGGGAGTTGTCTCCTTGCAGTATATGACAAGCATCAAGGGGGGTAATTCAGAGTTGATCGCAGCAGCAAATTTGTTAGCAGTTTGGCAAAACCATGGGGCTAATTCAGGTTGGATTGCAAATCGCGATCCATCCAGAATTTTTACGATCGCCCTGCCTGTCAATCAGAGGAGGTCATGGTGGTGGTGGGGCGGGAGCGGCGACAAACGCTCCGTTTCCAGGGAGGAGAAGGAGCGTTGCGGGGGCGGTGTGGTGCAAACGGGGGGCAGAGTCGGCCAAATGGGGGCGTGTCATGGGCATGATCACGGCGGCTGAGAAGGTAGCGGGTCTCCTGTGGGCGCAGCTAGGCTGCGCCGGCAGGAGGCATCCAGTATTTCTGCTAACAAGCAGAAATTGTGATCACTCGCAATTTCTGCTTGTTGAAGGAGGAGAGGCTCCGGTCTGCATGCTGGGCAGCCTTGCCCAGCGATGGGCGGCCCCCAGCATGCTAGGAAAAGGATAACAAATTCTGCTGATTAGCAGAATTTGCTTTCCTTACTGAATTAGCCCCCATGTGCACTGCAGGGGGGGCAGATAACACGTGCAGAGAAAGATAGATTTGGGCGGGGTGTGTTCAAACTGAATTCTAAATTGCAGTGTAAAAATAAAGCAGCCAGTATTTACTCTGCACAGAAACAAAATAACCTACCCAAATCTAGCTCTCTCTGCAAATGTTATATCTGCCCCACCTGCAGTGCACATGTTTTTGCCCAACTGCTAACAAATTTTCTGCTGTGATCAACTCTGAATTACCCCCAAGGTTATATCATCAGATGGGGTATTATGGTGTCACGAAGAGTGATCAGATGAATTGCAGTTAATTGCAAAGTCCCTCTTTGCCGTGACAATGAACTTAATCCCAAAAACATTTCCACTGCATTTCAGTCCTGCCACAAAAGGACCAACTGACATCATGTCAGTAATTCTCTCGTTAACACAGGTGAGAGTGTTGACGAGGACAAGGCTGGAGATCACTCTGTCGTTCTGATTGAGTTAGAATAAAAGACTGGAAGCTTTAAAAATAAGATTTTAAACCTACTGGTAAATATTTTTCTCCTAGTCCTTAGAGGATGCTGGGGACTCCGTAAGGACCATGGGGTATAGACGGGCTCCGCAGGAGACATGGGCACTACAAAGAACTTTAGAATGGGTGTTCACTGGCTCCTCCCTCTATGCCCCTCCTCCATACCTCAGTTAGAGAACTGTGCCCAGAGGAGACGGACAGTACGAGGAAAGGATTTTGGTAATCCAAGGGCAAGATTCATACTAGCCCACACCATCCACACCGTATAACATGGAACATAGGCAAACCAGTTAACAGTATGCAACAAACAGTATCAGGCAACGACTGATTTCAACTGTAACATAACCCTTATGTAAGCAACAACTATATACAAGTCTTGCAGAAAATAGTCCGCACTGGGACAGGCGCCCAGCATCCTCTACGGACTAGGAGAATTACTGGTAGGTTTAAAATCTTATTTTCTCTTACGTCCTAAAGGATGCTGGGGACTCCGTAAGGACCATGGGGTTTATACCAAAGCTCCAGACCGGGCGGGAGAGTGCGGATGACTCTGCAGCACCAACTGAGCAAACGCAAGGTCCTCATCTGCCAGGGTATCAAACTTATAGAACTTTGCAAAAGTGTTTGAACCCGACCAGGTAGCTGCTCGGCAAAGCTGTAAAGCCGATACGCCTCGGGCAGCCGCCCAAGAAGAGCCCACCTTCCTAGTGGAATGGGCCTTGACCGAATTTGGTAACGGCAATCATGCCGTAGAATGAGCCTGCTGAATCGTGTTACAGATCCAGCGAGCAATAGTCTGCTTCGAAGTCTGCTTTGTTGGCTGCATACAGGACAAACAGAGCTTCTGTATTCATAACCCGAGCCGTCCTGGCTACATAGATTTTTAAGGCCCTGACTACATCCAGGGACTTGGAGTCCTCCAAGTCCCGAGTAGCCACAGGCACCACAATAGGTTGGTTCATGTGAAATGATGAAACCACCTTGGGCAAAAATTGAGGACGAGTCCTCAACTCCGCTCTATCCACATGGAAAATCAGATAGGGGCTCTTGTGAGACAAGGCCTCCAATTCGGACACCCGCCTCGCAGATGCCAAGGCCAACAACATGACCACCTTCCAAGTGAGAAATTTTAATTCAACCGTCTGAAGCCGTTCAAACCAGTGAGATTTTAGGAACCATAATACCACATTAAGGTCCCATGGTGCCACTGGGGGCACAAAAGGAGGCTGGATGTGCAGCACTCCCTTTACAAAAGTCTGGACTTCTGGAAGAGAAGCCAATTCCTTCTGAAAGAATATAGATAGGGCCGAAATTTGTACCTTAATGGATCCTAACTTCAGGCCCATATCCACTCCTGTCTGTAGAAAGTGGAGAAAACGGCCCAGATGGAAATCCTCCGTAGGAGCATTCTTGGCTTCACACCAAGAAACATACTTCCTCCAGATACGGTGATAATGTTTCGCCGTCACCTCCTTCCTAGCCTTTATCAGCATAGGGATGACTTCTTCCGGAATACAGTACCTTTCCCAGCTAGGATTCGGTGTTCAACCGCCATGCCATCAAACGTAACCGTGGTAAGTCTTGGAACACGCTGGGCTCCTGCTGTAACAGGTCCTCCCTGAGAGGAAGAGGCCACGGATCTTCTGTGAGCATTTCCTGAAGATCTGAGTACCAGGCCCTTCGAGGCCAATTTGGAACAATGAGTATTGTCTGCAATCTTTTTTGTCTTATGATTCTCAATATTTTTGAGATGAGAGGAAGAGGAGGGAACACATAGACCGACTGGAACACCCATGGTGTCACCAAGGCGTCCACCGCTATTGCCTGAGGGTCCCTTGACCTGGCACAATGAGGCGTGACGCCATCATGTCTATTTGAGGAATTCCCCAAAGACTTGTTATCTCTGCAAAAACTTCTTGATGAAGTCCCCACTCTCCTGGATGGAGATCGTGCCTGCTGAGGAAGTCTGCTTCCCAGTTGTCCACTCCCGGAATGAAGACTGCTGACAGAGCGCTTACGTGATTTTCCGCCCAGCGAAGAATCCTGGTGGCTTCCGCCATTGCCACTCTGCTCCTTGTCCCGCCTTGGCGGTTTACATGAGCCACAGCTGTGACGTTGTCTGATTGAATCAGAACCGGTAGGTCGCGAAGAAGATTCTCCGCTTGTCGTAGGCCGTTGTATATGGCCCTTAATTCCAGTATGTTGATGTGTAGACAAGCCTCCTGGCTTGACCATAGTCCCTGAAAATTTCTTCCTTGCGTGACTGCTCCCCATCCTCGGAGGCTCGCATCCGTGGTCACCAGAACCCAGTCCTGAATGTCGAACCTGCGACCCTCTAGAAGGTGAGCACTATGCAGCCACCACAGGAGAGACACCCTGGCCCTGGGGGACAGGCTTATTTTCTGATGTATTTGGAGATGGGACCCGGACCACTTGTCCAGAAGGTCCAACTGAAATGTCCTCGCATGAAACCTGCCGAATGGGATGGCCTCGTAGGCCGCCACCATTTTCCCCAGAACTCGAGTGCATTGATGAACAGACACTCTTTTTGGTTTTAGCAGGTCTCTGACCATGTTCTGGAGGTCCTGGGCTTTTTCCATTGGGAGAAAAATCCTCTTCTGTTCCGTGTCCAGAATCATGCCTCGGAATGATAGTCGAGTCGTTGGAATCAATTGTGACTTTGGCAGATTTAGAATCCAACCGTGCTGTTGTAGCACTCTCAGGGAGAGCGATACGTTTTTCAGCAATTGATCTCTCGATCTCGCTTTTATCATGAGATCGTCCAAGTACGGGATAATTGTGACTCCCTGCCTGCGCAGGAGCACCATCATCTCCGCCATCACCTTGGTGAAAATCCTCGGGGCCGTGGAAAGCCCAAACGGCAACGTCTGAAACTGGTAATGACAGTCCTGTACAGCGAATCTCAGGTACTCCTGATGAGGAGGATATATTGGAACATGAAGGTATGCATCCTTTATGTCTAGCGACACCATAAAATCCCCCCCTTCTAGACTGGAGATCACTGCCCGGAGCGTTTCCATCTTGAATTTGAACTTTTTCAAGTACCGGTTTAGGGATTTTAGATTTAAAATCGGTCTGACCGAGCCATCCGGCTTCGGGACCACAAACAGCGTTGAATAGTACCCTTTGCCCTGTTGGACTAGGGGAGCCTTGATAACCACAAGCTGTTGACACAGCTTTTGAATTGCAGCTCAAACTACTGCCCTCTCTGGGGGAGAAGCTGGCAAGGCCGACTTGAAAAATTGGCGAGGGGGCACCTCTTCGAATTCCAGTTTGTAGCCTTGGGATACAATTTCCATCGCCCAAGGATCCACGTCTGACAGACCCCAGACCTGGCTGAAGAGTCGAAGACGTGCCCCCACCGGTGCGGACTCCCTCAGTGGAGCCCCCGCGTCATGCGGTGGATTTAGTAGAAGTCGGGGAGGGCTTCTGTTCCTGGGAACTAGCCGAAGCAGGCGTTCTTTTCCCTCTATCCTTACCTCTTCTGGACTTATGCGACCGAAAGGACTGCATCTGATATTGTGGAGTTTTCTTTTGCTGTGGGGGAACAAAAGGCAAAAAGGTAGATTTACCAGCGGGAGCTGTGGAAACCAGGTCCGCGAGACCTTCCCCAAACAAAACTTCACCCTTGTAAGGTAAAACCTCCATATGCTTCTTTGAGTCGGCATCACCCGTCCATTGGCGGGTCCACAGGTCTCAACTTGCAGAAATCGCCATGGCGTTGGCTCTCGAACCTAGCAGCTCAACGTCTCTTTAAACGTCTCTCATATATAAGACAGCGTCTTTAATGTGACCTAAGGTCAATAAAATGGTATCCCTATCTAGGGTATCAAAATCAGCTAACAAGGTATCTGTCCAAGCTGCAACCGCCCTACATACCCATGCCGATGCTATTGCCGGTTTGAGTAAAGCACCCATATGCGTATAAATAGATTTTAAGGTAGTTTCCTGACTGCGATCAGCAGGATCCTTGAGGGTTGCCGTGTCTGGAGACGGTAGCGCCACCTTCTTGGACAAGCGCGTTAAAGCCTTGTCCACCCTGGGCGAGGATTCCCACCGTACCCTGTCCTGTGCAGGGAAAGGATACGCCATAAGGATCCTCTTGGGAATCTGCAGTTTTTGGCTGGAGTTTCCCAAGATTTTTCAAATAACTCGTTCAGCTCATGAGATGGGGGAAAGGTTACCTCAGGTTTCTTTTCCTTATACATGCGCACCCTCGTGTCAGGGACAGAGGGGTCATCTGTGATATGCAAAACATCTTTTATTGCCATAATCATATACTGAATACTTTTGGCCACCCGTGGGTGTAACCTTGCATCATCGTAGTCGACACTGGAGTCAGAATCCGTGTCGGTATCAGTGTCTGCTATTTGGGATAGAGAACGTTTTTGAGACCCTGAAGGGCCTTGTGACACAGTCAAAGCCATGGATTGACTCCCTGCCTTTTCCCTGGACTCTGCTTTGTCCAACCTCTTATGTAATAAGGTCACATTTGCATTCAAAACATTCCACATGTCCAACCAATCAGGTGTCGGCGTTGCCGATGGAGACACCACAATCATCTGCTCCACCTCCTCCTTAGATGAGCCTTCTGCTTCAGACATGTCGACACACTTGTACCGACACCCCCACACACACGGATATATTTATATGGAGACAGTTCCCCAATAAGGCCCTTTGGAGAGGCAGAGAGAGAGTATGCCAGCACACACCCAGCGCCAACTGACACTGGAAACAATTCCCAGATAATATAGCGCTTTTATATATAATTATCTGTATAATACACTCACTGTGCCTTACAAATGCCCCCCCCCCCTCTTTTCTGCCCTGTGTCACCGTGTTCAACAGGGGAGAGTCCGGTGAGCCAGGTTCTCTGCAGTGCTCTGTGGATAAAATGGCGCTGGTTAGTGCTGTGGAATCAAGCTCCGCCCCCTCCAGTGGCGGGCTTCGGTCCCGCTCAATTTTGTAATACTGGCGGGGGATTCTTATATCTACTGCCTCCGCAGCCTATATATATGTATTTGCCAGTCCTAGAGGTTTATATTGCTGCCCAGGGCGCCCCCATCTGCGCCCTGCACCCATCAGTGCCTGCCGTGTGTGTTGTGTGTGGGAGCAATGGCGCGCAGCGTTACCGCTGCGCACTTACGTCAGGGAAGATCTGAAGTCTTCTGCCGCCTGTGAAGTCTTCTGTCTTCTTATACTCACCTGGCTTCTGTCTTCAGGCTCTGTGAGGAGGACGGCGGCGCGGCTCTGGGACGAACGGCAAGGGGAGACCTGCGTTCCGACTCCCTCTGGAGCTAATGGTGTTCAGTAGCCTATGAAGCAGAGCCTATCAGTTAAGTAGGTCTGCTTCTCTCTCCTCAGTCCCACGATGCAGGGAGCCTGTTGCCAGCAGAGCTCCCTGAAAATAAAATACCTAACAAAATTCTTTTTTCAGAGAAACTCAGGAGAGCTCCCTAAATGCACCCAGTCTCCTCTGCGCACAGGAACTAACTGAGGTCTGGAGGAGGGGCATAGAGTGAGGAGCCAGTGCACACCCATTCTAAAGTTCTCTGTAGTGCCCATGTCTCCTGCGGAGCCCGTCTATACCCCATAGTCCCTACGGAGTCCCCAGCATCCTCTGGGACGTAAGAGAAAGGAAGATGGTGCTTGAAATCATTGTTCCTCCTCTGTTAACCATGGTTACCTGCAAGGAAACATGTGCAGTCGTCATTGCTTTGCACAAAAAGGGCTTCACTGGCAAGGATATTGCTGCTAGTAAGAATGCACCTAAATCAAGCATTTATCGGATCATCAAGAACTTCAAGGAGAGAGGTTCAATAGTTGTGAAGAAGGTTTTAGAACACCCAAGAATGTCCAGCAAGTGCCAGGACCATATCCTAAAGTTGATTCAGCTGCGGGATCGGGGCACCACCAGTGCAGAGCTTGCTCAGGAATGGCAGCAGGCAGGTGTGAGTGCATCTGCACACACAGTGAGGTGAAGATGGCCTGGTGTCAAGAAGGGCAGCAAAGAAGCCACTTCTCTTCAGGAAAAACATCAGGGACATACAGTGGCGTAACTAGAAATTTTTCTCCCCCAAGCCAATAAATTCTTCGGCGCCCCTCCCCCCATAATTGGCACTAGTAAAGGGAGAAATATGTGCGCGCCTGAGGCGCGCGCTGCCAAAAAGGGGTGTGGCTTCATTGGAATGGGCGTGGCTTCGCGGAAAGGGGTGTGGCATTGCAGGAAAAGACTACCTTATACCCCAGTTTTGCAACCTGCATGCCCAGACGTTAGCCACCACAGGAAAGAAAAATAATCCTGATTCATGCCCCTTACATTATTTGTCATTTTTCCTCCTTATAGTTATGCCACACACAACAATGCACATGACACAATATGCACACACTGTAATGCCCCCGACACATTATGCCACACACCGTAATGCCCCCGACACATTATGACAGGAATCGCAATGCCCGTTATACATTATGCTACACACCGTATCTGTGACACAGTATGACACATACCGCAATGCCCGTTATACATTATGCCACACCGCAATGACCCCGAGACATTATACCACAATGCCCGTGATATAGTATACAACACACCGTAATGCCTGACACATTATGACACACACCGCAATGTCCATGATACATTATGCCACACACCGTAATGCCCATTACACATTAAGTTCTACAGTAAGGCTTCTAATTACTTTTAAATTACCTGCTCGTTGCCAGGGGTTTCATGCTCTTTGTTCCATGCACGGTGCCAGGGGTTTTCATGCTCAGGGTGTCATACTCGTTGCCAGGGGTTTCATGCACTGGGTGTCATGCTCGTTGCCAGGGGTGTCATGCACTGGGTGTCATGCTCGTTGCCAGGGGTTTGATGCACTGGGTGTCATGCTCGCTGCTAGGGGGTAGTGCTTGTTGCTAGGGCTGTGCTCCCAGTGCCACATACGCCCCCAGTGCCAGATATTCCCCCACAGTGCCAGGTATATGCCCCCAGTGCCAGATATTCCCCCACAGTGCCACATATGCCCCCTCAGTGCCTGCTCCCCCCAGTGCCAGATGTTCCCCCACAGTGCCAGGTATATGCCCCCAGTGCCAGATATTCCCCCACAGTGCCAGGTATATGCCCCCAGTGCCAGATAGTCCCCCTTAGTGCCAGGTATATGCCCCCAGTGCCAGATAGTCCCCCACAGTGCCAGGTATATGTCCCCAGTGCCAGATATTCCCCCACAGTGCCAGGTATATGCCCCCAGTGCCAGATAGTCCCCCACAGTGCCAGATATATGCCCCCAGTGCCAGATATTCCCCCACAGTGCCAGGTATATGCCCCCAGTGCCAGATATTCCCCCACAGTGCCAGGTATATGCCCCCAGTACCAGATATTCCCCCACAGTGCCAGGTATATGCCCCCAGTGCCAGATATTCCCCCACAGTGCCAGGTATATGCCCCCCAGTGCCAGATAGTCCCCCACAGTGCCAGGTATATGCCCCAGTGCCAGATAGTCCCCCACAGTGCCAGGTATATGCCCCCAGTGCCAGGTATATGCCCCCAGTGCCAGATAGTCCCCCACAGTGCCAGGTATATGCCCCCAGTGCCAGATAGTCCCCCACAGTGCCTGCTCCCCTCCCCCTCCTTTGTGTTGGAGGGACACGGAGCGCACAGCGCGCGCCCCCCTGTGTCCCTCCTGGCTTTCCGGCTGTCTAATAAAGGAAGTGCCGGTTCGTGAGCCAATCAGAGCTCACGAACGGCACTTCCTGTATTAGACAGCCGGAGAGCCAGGAGGGACACAGGGGGGCGCGCGCTGTGCGCTCCGTGTCCCTCCTTACAGCGGCAAGGCGAAGGAGACCTGCAGATTGACATGCGGACGCTCGTCCGCATGTCATTCTGTTCTAAGTCAGTGGCGCCCCCGCAGCCCCTCGCCCCCAAGCCACCGCGAGGGCTGCGGGGGCAGTAGTTACGCCACTGGGGACATAATGATATTCTGCAAAATGTACAGGAATTGGACTGCTGAGGAGTGGGGTAAAATCATTTTCTCTGATGAATCCCCTTTCAGATTGTTTGGGGCATCTGGAAAAACGCTTGTCCAGAGAAGAAAAGGTGAGTGCTACCATCAGTCCTGTGTCATGCCATCAGTAAAGCATCCTGAGACCATTCATGTGTGGGGTTGCTTCTCAGACAAGGGAGTGGACTTCCTAAGAACACAGCCATGAATAAGGAATGGTACCAAAACATTCTCCAAAAGCAACTTCTCCCAACCATCCAATAACAGTTTGGTGAAGAACAATGCCTTTTTCAGCAGGATGGGGCACCCTGCCATAAGGCAAAAGTGATAACTAAGTGGCCCGGGGAACAAAACATCAACATTTTGGGTCCATGGTCAGGAAACTCCCCAGAACTTAATCCCATTGAGAACTTGTTGTCAATCCTCGAGAGGCGGGTG
This sequence comes from Pseudophryne corroboree, assembly GCF_028390025.1. NCBI lineage: Eukaryota > Metazoa > Chordata > Amphibia > Anura > Myobatrachidae > Pseudophryne > Pseudophryne corroboree. Next base: position 304,897,890 of record NC_086451.1, on the reverse strand, counting down.
GACAAACAAAAACCCACAAATTCTGACACACTCCAAGCATTGATTAGGCAAGAATTGGGTGGCAATCAGTCAGTATGTGGCCCAGAAGTTGGCATGGCTAATTGCAGAGGTCTTGAAAAAGAAGGGTCAGCCCTGCAAATATTGACTCTTTGCATAAACGTAATGTAATTGTCAATAAAGGCCTTTGACACTTATGAAATGCTTGTAATTTTACTTCAGTATACCATAGTAACATCTGACCATAGGTTGTAATTTTACTTCAGTGTTCCATAGTAACATCTGACAAAAAGGTCTAAAAACACTGAAGCAGCAAACTGTGAAAACCAATACTTGTGTCATTTTCAAAACTTTTGGCCACTGCTGTAAGCAGGGACGTGCAGTCAGGGGAGGCAGGGGAGGCAGTGCCTCCCCTGTCATAATGATTAAAATAATAAAAAGAAGATACTTATAGCACAGATTCTGTGATAAATATCTTCTTTTATTATTGTAATCATTTCCCCCCTGTGTATGTGGCTGCATGTTAGGGTGGGAGGCAGCGAGAGAGGTGCCTCCCGCTGCTAACACTAAAAGATCGGGCAGCGAGGGGCGGGCAGGGGGCAGGGTGCAGCAATGGGCTGTGATAGCCCATTGAAAATTAATGGTGAGGCGGCACCTATACTGGTGCCTCAATGACAGGGGCGTGCATTCAGCCCCGATGAATGCACGCCCCTGTCAGTCCCCAAGACCGGCCCGGATTGGCTATTGGTCAAACTGGGGAATATCCCGGTGGTCTGATTGGGCTGTGGGGCTGCCTGTCATAAGCAGCACTGCCCCCCTCCACGTCCCCTGCTAACTGTTGTATGGATTACCTGAGAGTGCTGCGCTGCGGCCAGCGGCCGCTGTCAGGAGAGCCGGCCATCCCCCGTTCCCCGTCACATGCTTACTTACTGCAGTGTGCGGCCAGCCCCCCCCCCCCCCCTACCCGTCACCTATGTGCCTGCGATGTCTTTCTAGGGAGCCGGCCATCTCCCCCACCCCCCCCGTCACCTGCTTACTTGCAGCGGCCGTTATCTAAGAGCCGGCCATCCCCCCTTCCCGTCACCTGTGTGCCTGCGATGCCAGCGCTGCGGCCAGCGGCCGCTGTCAGGAGAGCCAGACGAACCAACGCGGCTGACCAGAAGAGGAGGTCCGCACACCTGTAAGGGCCACTGTCGTCATCGGCGGTAAGAGAAGGCCTGATCGCGGTGGAGTGTGAGGCATATGATTAAGTATGGGGGAATGAGGTGCATAATGTATGGGGGAATGAGGTGTGAGGTGCATTATGTATGGGGGTATGAAGTGCATTATGTATGGGGGAATGAGGTGCATTATGTATGGGGGCATGAGGTGCGAGGTGCCTTATGTTTGGGGGAATGAGGTGCCTTATGTTTGGGGGAATGGGGTGCATTATGTATGGGGGAATGAGGTGCATTATGTATGGGGGCATAAGGTGCGAGGTGCCTTATGTTTGGGGGAATGAGGTGCCTTATGTTTGGGGGAATGAGGTGCATTATGTATGGGGGAATGAGGTGCATTATGTTTGGGGGAATGAGGTGCCTTATGTTTGGGGGAATGAGGTGCAAGGTGCAGTATGTATGGGGGAATGAGGTGCATTATGTATGGGGGAATGAGGTGCATTATGTATGGGGGAATGAGGTGCATTATGTATGGGGGAATGAGGTGCATTATGTTTGGGGGAATGAGGTGCATTATTTATGGGGGAAATGAGGTGCATTATGTATGGGGGAATGAGGTATGAGGTTCATTATGTATGGGGAAATGAGGTGCATTATGTATGGGGGAATGAGGTGCATTAATATGTATTGGGAATGGGGTGCATTATGTATGGGGGAATGAGGTGCATTATGTATGGGGGAATGAGGTGCATTAATATGTATGGGGGAATGAGGTGCATTAATATGTATGGGGGAATGAGGTGCATTAATATGTATGGGGGAATTAGGTGCATTAATATGTATGGGGGAATGAGGTGCATTATGTATGGGGGAATGAGGTGCGAGGTGCATTATGTATGGGGGAATGAGGTGCATTAACATGTATGGGGGAATGAGGTGCATTAATATGTATGGGGGAATGAGGTGCATTAATATGTATGGGGGAATGAGGTGCATTAATATGTATGGGGGAATGAGGTGCATTTATATGTATGGGGGAATGAGGTGCATTACTATGTATGGAGGAATGAGGTGTAATGTGTCTGTGGGTATGAGGTGTAATGTGTCTGTGTGTATGAGCTGTAATATAATATTTGGAGGTGTTAGGTGTAATATTATTTCTGGGGGCATGAGGTGTTAGGTTTAATATAATGTCTGGGGGTTTTGAGGTGTAATATAATATTTGCAGGTGTGAGGTGTAATATTATGTATTGGGGCGTGAGGTGTACTATTATGTCTGGGGGTATGAGGTGTATTATGTATGGAGGTATGAGATGTAATATGTCTGGGGGTATGAGGTGTAATATAATATCTGGAAGTGTGAGGTGTACTATTATGTCTGGGGGTGTGAGGTGTACTATTATGTCTGGGGGTGTGAGGTGTATTATGTATGGAGGTATGAGATGTAATATGTCTGGGGGTATGAGGTGTAATATAATATTTGGAGGTGTTAGGTGTAATATTTCTGAGGGTGTAAGATGTCAGGTTTAATATTATGTCTGGGGGTTTTGAGGTGTAATACAGTATGTCTGTGGCTATGAGATGTAATATGTCTGTGGGTATGAGGCGTAATATAATATTTGTAGGTATGAGTTGTTAGGTGTAATATTATGTCTGGGGGTGTGAGGTGTCTGGGGGTATGAGGTGTAATATGTCTGGGGTTAATATAATTTTGAAGTATTAATCCCGTCTACTTTGGTATTGGCTCTGCCTACAGTTGGTTTGGTGCCACCCACATGAGGCCACTTTTAGAAATTTTTCCAGGGACACTTTTGTTTCCCAATCCGCGCCTGCCCCCAGATGTGATTGGCCTAGCGGATCTGCTGTCCAATGAATTACAGGCGACGTTGGAGGCGAAAGTGGCGGTGCCTGAGTGCAGTGGGCAGGTAGGAATCCTCCCCCCCCTCATTCCTCCTCCGGCGCAGCGTCTGTGTACCTGAGTGCGGTGGCCGGGTAGGAATCCCCTCCACCCTCGTTCCTCCTCCGACACCGGCTCCGTCCTCCCAGCCAGCAGCGGCACTCTCTCCTGTCTGTGCTCCTCCGTCCTCCCGCTCCCAGCCATCTCTCTCTCTCTCCCCCTCCTGTGGATTACTTCGTTTGTAAGTATAATTTTCATTTTTACAGGTACCCCTATTGGATTCTACATGGACAAGTGGACGTGATCGGCGTGGGATGTAGGTAAGTATGTGTGAGTGTGTAAGTGGTTTTTTTTTTACATTTTTTAACCCATTCAGACCCTTCTCCATTAAGTTAATGGAAGCCCTGGACAACAAAATTGCATTCATGTCCTCCTCCCACTCCCTTCCCAGTCCCAAACAGTAATTTTTATTTAGTTTTTCTATAAAAATGTACAATAAATCACAAGTATGATGAGCAGGCAGACAGCGGGCATTGGCGGCATCAGACTGAGATGCAAATTAGTGGCGGAGGGCTGGGTCAGTTGAAGGTGGGCGAGTTTTTAAGACATTGGCGGTGGAAGCGGGCATTGGCTCTGCGGCGGTAGGGGTCATCGGCAGGATTCGGAGGATATTATTGCTGTAGTGCCTCACCAGCCACTGACCTCACCGCACGCCACTGGCTGTAAGTGAAATGTAGGACTTCCCCCCCCTCAATCCTTTCTTTATATCTATAGTTATATCTTTATTATATACAGAGAATTTTATAATGAGTCTTTAGTTGATATGCGCAGATAAAGATTTGGTGGTTATGATGATTATTTGCCATATTAAATAATGACCATTTGATGAGGAGAAAGTCATTGTTCATCAGAAATTTAGGTTCACCATACTTTACCATTAATCTGATTGTTGGGATGTACTACAGTGAAGTGCAGTAAAAACCCTGTTTTTTTTTTTTTTTTTACATATAGCATTTCCAAATGTACTAAAGTCTCGACGCCAGGGCACCGATGCGAAGGCCACATGCGCAGATGGACTCCCAGGTCATAAACACAGAAGTCAAGGGAACGGAGCACATCGTAAAGGACAGCTCTTATGTTACTGCATATGTGATTAGTATCGATGCGATGTGTGGCAGGAATCAGGATATACACCACAAGGTTAGTACTATACATCCCACCCATTGTAAGATTCTACAATAGCATTTTTTTAACCAGTGTGCTACAGGTGCGTTGAGCTCGCTGGTGGAGTTTTTTCCCAAACCGCCTCCTGTAGTCTGCAGACAGTGCAGAGAGACGGGCAGGTATTAAATTAAAATGAAATGTTGACTAACCTACCGTTCACTGTATTGTCCAACTAAGATACTGTGGACTGGTGTTATGATTCTGTGCAGTATGTACCTGGTGTCAGCCGATCCATCTGTGTTTTCTGTTCCTTCGCCTCTGTGTACATGCAGCTCAGGGTTTGTAATTAGAGTTAACACTCCCAGCCTGGCCTTGTTCATTGGTTAGTGTGGCTGTTAAAAACCAGCTAGCTGAGTTCTCCCATGCTGGTGATATTATACTACTTTCCTGCCTGGACTATCTGCATTTCCTGGTGTCTTAGACCTAGCTCCTGTTCATGCCGAGAAGCCTGATCTGCCAGTTCATTTTATCAAGCAACTACTGTTCTTGCCAGTTCATGTTCCAGGACTACTGTACCTAGCCTCGTATTATGGGCTTTTACTGTGCCCTGTGGATTCTCTAAGCATTCATTACTTGTGTTACATAATACTATGGACTTCCTCTATGTCTGCATCTCATGCTGTTCTGCTCTATAGTGCTGCAATATGAGTTCTGTGGATTATATCACTCTGGTTCCTTGTTCAACTATCTAATTTCTCTGCTGCAAGTCTCATTCTGGAGAACCATTTACTTTCTGCTCATATTGTTCCTTGGATTGTTATGGTGTGTACACACGGTGAGATAAATCTGTAAGATTTTGACTATATAGTCAAAATCTTATGAAAAGTTAGTGCATATCTCACGGTGTTAGGCAGATTGCTATACAGATTCGATCCCGATGCGTGCTCCCGTGGGGTCGGTATCGTAAGGCTAGATAGACTGTGCAGGCAAGTCAATCTTGACTATCTAGTGTACTATCTAGTATAAAGTATAGTCAAAATTGTTACTTAGTCAAAATCGTACATAGTCAAACTCTGTGCTTGAGATTTTGCTTATCTGAGCTCTGGGGGAGTTCAAGGGAAATCTCATAGACAAAATCGAACATAGCAGGGATCTCACCGTGTGTACACACCTTTACTGTGATTCCTGTGCCATACCTTATTATACCACTGCTATAATAAAGCACTTTGTATTTCTGCACTTCTGTTGACATTCACTACCTGCAACAGTGATTGTGATACATTCTGGTCCTGTATTCAAGCCCTGGCTCATAGCTGTGTTATTACTCATCTGCAGCCCATAATCAGTGTAAAGTGTGGTGCTGCACATTCCAGTACTAAAGGGAGAGTCCATAGTCTGCTAAACTTTAATTCTGCTACACCTCACTCAAGTTATTACAGTATTCCACAGTCAAGTCTGGTTAACCATTTCTGTGTCACTCTGCATCTGCCTACACCTCCAGTGGTAATCCTCTCCTTGTAATTCACCTGCCAAACATTAGAGGCAGGTGAATTGTAACAACTGGTATGTAATGGATCACTATTGTTGCACCTGAGGGCGCCGCTGCCCTTGGACTGCTTGTCATTATTACATTATTGAAGGCAACCAGGCATTATTTATTATACATTGGACTGCCGGTGACTTTCATTGCTAGATATATATAGATATATATATATATATATATATATATATATATATAATCTCTGAGGGGGCCTCAGAGATATCACTTTACCGGTCCCCAAGATTTCTGTTGCCGGCCCTCGACAGGGGTTCTGGGCTTGCCCTTCCTGCATCGGCTCCACGGAGGAGAAGTAAAGTGAGTCAGCTCTTGGATGAGCACTGCAGGGAGTGGTATTCGGGTCGCCCTGGACTAGAAGGTGAAGATTCTCTTGCAACAGTCACACAGCGTCGGGCGTTGGGAGAGCACTACTAATAGTAGTGTGTGTGTGTGTGTGTGTGTGTGTATGTATATATATATATATATATATATAATCAAACCATTTCATATCAGGCACAGGCTTGTCTGCCTCATGTTGCTGAATTGTAAAGGGACTTGTGTACACTGTATATATACCTAAATACTGTTTCAGGCAATAAAATCACCCTCTCCACCTGGTGTTCCTGACTGGCTGCATTTTAAAGTAATTTTTATTACTGCCTGAGGATATGAAAATCTGCGTACCTGGGTTAGATGTCTATACATACTTGTGTCAATACATATTATGAATTGAGGGTACTGCTGCGAGGCATATTATAAAATGGGGGGGCCTTCTGTGAGGTATAAACTGATGTTGTGCCTTGGCGTTTTTAGTATCTTGTTCAGGGTGCCTTGAGCGAATAAAGGTTGAAAATATTGTTCTACAAGGTATTCCAACATGGTATATAGATAAGCCCTGCCTGGTATACTGTTCACAAGATAATTGGCATCTGCCTTGATCACTGAATGAAGGCATTGCGTTATTAGCACTGGCGGATATTAACTGGGGGCTGCAAACCACATACTCCGCCCCCTCCCCTCCCCCACACACATACACACACCAAAAATTAAATCCACCAAACCCACAGTGAGCAACTGCACTCATTGGCTTCACATTGGAAACTTTCACTGGTAATCCTACAGTATATTGGTCAGGCTGTCCCGGGGAAAAAGTCCTCCCATTGGAGCTGCCAGTCCAGCACAGGATTAGCTGAAAGATCTGTCACTCCGCTTGTTCTATTCACAGGCAGGTACACATGCTGGTGATGGCTATGTGACATCACTGTCAATGATATACGTAGCTCACACAAATACATAAGGTAAGAGCCACCACTGTAGTATTACATTTTCTATATATGCTGCTGTACATGGAGGATTACAATACAGTATATGATAATGACAGTACAAAAGGTATCTAGCTGTCAGTACAGGGGCAGAAATATAACCGTGAAATAATTATTCAACAAAATGAGATAATTAATAACAATAGCACATTGACACCATGCCTAGGAAAGATACAGAAGTAAGTCCAGAGTCACTGAGTCTGAGTGGAACATACTGGAGACAATGATGATGCAGGGTCAGAACCAAGAGGGTGGAGGCCCCTGCTTCTAAGAGCTAACATCTCAAAAAGTTTGGGTAAAACTGGAAGGAGAACTGGATCTGGCAGGCTTTAATGTACATCTGTACTGTATTTTCAAGACACATTTGATTTTGAACCCCTGCATACAAATAAATATTCTGATAGGGAAAGAGAGTAAGATCCAGAGGAGGAAGGAGCATGGTAGAAATTTTTTGATACAGGCGAGGGAAGACATTTTCAGCACGGAAAAGAGGTGGCACTCAGAGGAGGAGCGGAGAGCTCAAGAGGGAGAGTGTATTTAGATGAGGTCACAGATGTTGGATGGGGTGGAGTGATTGTGTGGTTTGAAGGTAAGGGGTCAGATTGGATTTTGTAGGGGTGAGGAGAATTTGCATCTGATAGATGAGCTAAGGAGTCAAAACAGCCTCCAAGTCTCAGTGATAACAAGAGGTTGAAGGAGTCTGAAATAAAGTAGTTTTCAACAGAGTCAAGTTTAATACACACAGGTCTGCATTCTACAAGGCACAAAAGAGAGGAAGAGGGACAAAGTAGGGAGACTGTGAGGAGATTAACGAAAGATTGGGCAAGAGTAAATGTGAGTGGAAGAGAGTTGGGAACAGGAGAATACCCAGAACAAGTAGTAGATGATGGGGTGGGATGGTGGGGATTGTGGACATCAAAGAGGGAGTAAAAAGGGATGGGAGGGGGTGGACAAGGAATGGAGCAGATAGGAGTAGGGTAGACAAGGGTAGAACTGTAAGGTGGCATAAGAAAGTGGAAGGAAGTCTATGTGTGAAAGGAGTAGGTGAAGTAAGCAGGATAGGGGATGGTTGAGAGAAGGTAAAGAGATGTGAATGGAGGCTTGAGGAAAAAAGGGTCAATGATAGCAGAGTGAGAGGTGGATTACTCAGTGCTTTGATAAAATAATGGAATGGATTTCAATTTCAGGCTTCCTGATGAAGAGATCAAAGGGAATGTGTGATTCCCAATGATTTGGTGCTATTAAACAACTGCTAACACACATACTGCATATTACACGATTATCATTGTTTTTAAGGGTATGCATTGCTTTGCAGTACCAGTGAGTGTTGAAAAATGGACTTGTATAAACCAGGGACATACAGTATAAGGTAGAGATTAGCAGGCTTGGTTCTCTGAGAACTGTAAAGCGCAATGGTATGGAATATGCTGCGCTATATAAGAAACTGTTAATAATAATAATAATAATAATAATAATAATAATAATAAATGAGCACTCCTAAACATCTGGGATCTAAGGGAATCTAAGCGCCAGCTCTGGTTTTCCAGCCTTGCTCGGATTCAAAATCAAGGCAAAACGTCATCTTCCTGGTGTCGGATCTTGCATGTTTTGGTTTCGATAGAAGTCCCTCCCAGGTGATTCAGGCGCCATTTCACATAGAACGACGGACGGAGAGCAATCTACTAGACTGCCAGGGCATTATGCATTACAGCAAAACTGGTGACTACAGACAGCCCAGAGTTCCCCCAAAGGGCAGTATTTTTTATTAATGCCATTTGTAGTAACCCTTTATTAGTACAGGCACCGCATTAACCCTTGGTGCACAGTGGTGTTCTTTTTTGTCACTGCCCATAGTGCTGTCCAGAGCTCCTAATATAGGGGCAGCATTAACAATTGATGCACACTGGTGTTCTTTTTTTGTCACTGCCCATAGTGCTGTCCATAGCTCCTAATGCAAGGGCAGCATTAATCCTTGGTGCACAAAATAAAAAAAACTTGTGTGTTCAGGGCCAGATCATACTCCGCTGCGTTCATACATATAAGCACTGTGACTCCCAGCAGTATAAGTAATTTGCAAAAAAATTACCAGTGCTGTAGCTGCTGCCAGTCATAATAGTACTACGAGATCTAGTAAAGGTGATTCAAGGGGCAGAAACTTTAGGAAAGGGCACCTGAAATCAAAATCTTTCACACTATTAAAAAAAAAAAAAAAAAGGGATAGAGGTGTCTTATTAAAAACTGACAAATCAGTGCACCCAAAAAAAGAACACTATGGCTTAAGAACAAACTGTGTGTTCACAAATCTCTGAGGAGAGTCATGGGGTTGTCCATGTTAGCTATGTGTGAGTCTGAAATTTCTCAGACTGTACTCATAGAGAAGCCTCCTTTCACCATTTCTACACCAGTTACAAATATGGGGATGAGCAGTAAAGATGGTGGTGATGATGAATAGAAATTAGAGATGCTACTGTGGAAGTGGAACAGGATGAGGAGAATACAGTATCTGTGTACTATCTGACACTACTGAGGATGATCGGGATGCTGATGGTGTTTGTGTAACTAAGCCACCAGTGGCAGCAGTTCTTGCCCATGATAAAAGAAAGCCATTATGATGCCTTGGTTGTGGGATTATTTTTACCCACATCCTGACAACGTTTGTAAAGGCATCTGCTCCAGTTGTGAGGCCAAAGTTAACCATCTAGGCACCTCCTCCATGATAATTTATTTTACAAAATTATAATAATTTTGTTGTAAATAACACCCTCATCATCAACCTCCTTATTAGTGATTGGAGGTAGTCCTTCCCAAAAATTGATTTCTAATGGCCCAAACATACCAAGATTTTCAGCCGCAAAAGTGGCATTCCCTGTTGCTAAAGTGCTTGGTTTGTTAAACTGTACATGTTTTTCATAAAACTGGGTGGGAGAGCCCAAGGACACTTCCACCATACAAAACTTCTCTTTTCATAATGGGCTATATTTTGGGGTGGCATTGGGGATGGTCTTTGCATTGCTAATTTGCAACACAGTTTTAATAACAAACTATATGGTGCCTCACACATGTTAATTTAAATTAATTAAATCAATTGATCATTATTTTACCTGCCTTCCACTCTTTGCTCGACCTCCATTTTCCTGTACTTCCCTCACGTCTTTGAGCTAGTTCTTGATTAATTAAAACAGTATTTGTGACTTTCTATGGGGTTGAATAGTTTATTAAATTGCCATTCTGTCTGCCACTGCAGTACCACTCTGTTTCCTAGATGTGTCATGTTTGGAGTTGAACTGCCATGTGTTTGTGCTGCCCACTGCTGTTGCTTGGCTTAGTCAGCCAGCTACCTTGGGGCAACCTTTTTACCTAACCTGGATGAAAACAATATTGTGAGCTGTCAAGTGGTCAAAATTGACTTTAAATGACTGGAAATTAATGTTATTGAGGTTAATAATACTGTACAAACAAAAAAAGCCCAAAGTATGTGATTTTAGCTGTTTTATAAATTGTTTGAAAAAATATAGATTCAAAAACAAAAACAAAACACGTGAGGGCGGTTTTAGCAAAAAGAAAACATGACGCTAATACAGCTCCAAAATCAAAACACAATAAAACAATCATGGAACCGATTTTATCTTTACTAAGTTTCACTGTTGCATGAAACTTAAAATCCACACCCCCAGAGACTATTTACGCAGCAGGGTAGGTAGTGATTGATAAAATCGGTTCCATGATTGTTTTTATTGTGACTCTATCGGTCCCTTTTATTGTGACTCTATCGGACCTTTTCATGAAGGAGAGAGGACGAATTGGCTACCTACCAAATAAAAGAATTGAGGAGTCTATCTACAAGCACCTTTGAGTATTGCTCACCTATTCTCGTGACTGTCCAAATATTCCAGGGAGCGCACAACAGCAAGTATTGGAACATTATTGAACTTTGTTGGGGTGAAGCTGACCACCCCTCTGTTGACTGCAGCACCTTTGTAGTGAAGCGCTGTCTTCACATCTTTTTCTTTCTAATACATTGGAACTTCTGTAGCAGTGAATCTCCAACTGGGGTCCACTGAGGTGACTGTTGTTTGGTCTTGGGGTCGAAACTGTAGATACAGGATTCAACATCACTGATGATCTCCCAGACAGAGTTTGAGTGACCACCATCAAACCTGGCCAGCATGTTGCGACACCAAGACACCCGAGCCTCCTTCTGCACTAGTCAGCTGATGGGGCACCCAGAGTAAAGAAACCTTGCTCAGTCTGAGCTTTTCATGGAGTATCAAGCAGAAAGATCCTGATGAGATGCCTTTTAGCTTCTTTAACTGGGCCATGGTCACCCTGGCATCCACCTTAACTATGACCCGCATGGCAGCAATGTTGTCCTTTGTGATGGCGGCCACAGTGTCCCTTGTCTTCCAGGGACCCTCTCCCGCACCGAAATTCTGCAAACCACTCAAACAGAGTCGTTCGGGATGGTGCTTCCTCCCAAAAAGCCGCTTGCAGTCGGTCAAAACTCTCTTGTCGTCGTTGAAGATCATGGCTCTCCGGTGGCCTCTGTTGAGCTATGTAACAAGTTTGTGAATGAAGTGAACATGCTGACTTCTTTGGTGTGCAGTGCTGCTTATATACGGTTCTGTGCCTTTACGTTTCACAAGAACTTTAGTCAGTTCATAACCAGTCAGATTGTGTCTACTCTACCGATGCACTGCACATCCTACTTATTGCACACTCGTATAAAAAAAAAGATCAGTTTAGAAACTTTTTTTAATGAGCTTGTATTAAGGTTTATTGTTTTTGTTTTAGTTGCAAAATACATGTGTATATATAGGTGAGATGTCAGTAATATAGCAATATAAACAATGTAAAGCTTACAATTAGTGTAATGTATATTTCATATCAAATGGATTACGGACCAACGATGGTCCTCATAAGTCCCCATACTGTGTCTCCAAAGGTACCACCATGAGATAGGTGGAAGTAGTGAGAGAATGGATTATTTTACCGTTGCTGCACGTTATATCTGCCCCACTTGCAGTGCACATGGGGGGTAATTCCAAGTTGATCGCAGCAGGAAATTTTTTAGCAGTTGGGCAAAACCATGTGCACTGCAGGGGGGTGGCGGATATAACATGTGCAGAGAGAGATAGATTTGGGTGTGGTGAGTTCAATCTGCAATCTAAATTGCAGTGTAAACATAAAGCAGCCAGTATTTACCCTGCACAGAAACTAAAAAACCCACCCAAATCTAACTCTCTCTGCAAATGTTATATCTGCCTCCCCTGCAGTGCACATGGTTTTGCCCAATTGCTAACAAACTTGCTGCTGCGATCAACTCAGAATTACCCCCATGGTTTTGCCCATTAGGGGAAGATTTTGCTTTTGCGATCAACCTTGAATTAGGCCCTGAATATCTAGAGCTCTGTTCATTTGTCAGATCTTATGAGGTTAAAAACTGCACAACAAGTAACTGAGTTACTGTAGGCACATGGGGAGTTAGGAGGAGTAAATTATTTTTTTAGAACAATGGAGTTTAATCCAAGATCACCCAGCTAGGGATTCACGTGATGGACCAATAACCATTCATTGTACCTGATTTAGAGGCAGTACACCCAGTTCTTCATTCTGCAGGAGGCAGACAATGGTGTTTCCATTAATGACTGACTCAGTAAAGTAGAGGTTATGCCCCTTTATCCCTTCATGGGCCTGTTCTTGATTAGCACATTTTCTTATAACAAGGCTGAACTGTCCCCTACGTTTTCAGTACACTGTAAATGTCACCAATGTCCCAAATAGCACTTGGACTGCAGCCTGTGCATTTACCTGTAGATCAAAGATGGTTGCATACTAATAAATAGCGCAGCATCATTTTCTGTTAGCATGCATTCCATTTTATTGTAGGCACAGATTTAATTAAAACACAATAGTGTAAATATATTTCAGATACTTCGAAAACAGTGCAATTTAGGGTGAATGTCATTGTGTGGATATCTTGACAGAGAAACAATTGATGTATTTAATGAAATAGAAAAGTATATTAATCCAAAGAAATCTACAAACAGCACAGCTTTCCCAATAACGGCTTAAATGTCAGGTTAACCAGTCCCAGGGATCTCTCTACTATGAACACTAATAAATAAACTAACAATATAGAATATTATGGTAAATATGTAAAATAATCTGAAGTAGTCATGTGATGTACTGTATAACTCACACCAGACAAAAGTAATTGTATGAGACAAAGCTGTCTATGTGATCCAATACTTTCCTCACAAACTGTCTGCTAACTGTCTGCTAGCGGAAAGGCAGTGATTTTCTACCTGTATTTCTTTTATAATTGCTCTGTGTTCAAAATGCCTAACTCAGCATAAACTTTCCATTGACATAATCTATTCTAGATGGTGTAAATGTATTGCTCATCCTTTCATTGTCTACACTGGCAGATATGTACACGGGATACGTTTAGAATCCCAGCTGTCAGGATGCCGGCAGTCATGTGATCGACGCCAGAATCCGGACACCACTCAGGAGATCGGCGCCAGATCACCAACAGCCAACACCCCGAAGGTAAGTATCGGGGTCACTGTTAAGGTTAGGGACCGGGGAAGGGGAAGGGGGAGTGGTTTAGGGTTAGGCAGTTTGGGAGGTTAGCCATAGCTGCCACCACCAAGGGATTAGTCCTAGCCACCACGAGGGTTAGGATTAGGGTAGGGGATGGGGGGACGAGGGAAATGGAGGTGTAGATATACTTACCCCAACCAGACCTCCAGCATTTCATATGTATTCCATGTGCACTGTCTGTACTGTAATTAGTGGTGAATATTCTCCTAGATTTGTACATACAAATCAGACCATTCTTGCTTGTTATTATGCTAATCATCCATAGCTGGATACAACTTCTAATTTCTTTTCAAGAATTTCACATATTCTGCTGGGTAAAGCACAGCTGCACACATGACACATACAAGACATATCCAGGGGCAGACTGGGCCGCAGAATAAGTGGGTAGGTTCCCCCTGAGCCGGTCCCATGCTTCCCTCCGCCGGGCCAGCAGACACAGCCTACCAGCCGTGATGATTTATATGTCTTCCAGTGCCACTTCCAGGATTTGTGTAACACTGTGGAGGGAGGGGTATGCAGAAGATGGGCTCCACCAGGAGTGCGTGTGGATGGAGATGAGGGAGGTATGCAGAAGATGGGCTCCACCAGGAGTGTGTGTGGATGGAGATGAGGGAGGTATGCAGAAGATGGGCTCCACCAGGAGTGTGTGTGGATGGAGATGAGGGAGGTATGCAGAAGATGGGCTCCACCAGGAGTGTGTGTGGATGGAGATGAGGGAGGTATGCAGAAGATGGGCTCCACCTGGAGTGTGTGTGTGTGTGTGTGTGTGTGTGTGTGTGTGTGTGTGTGTGTGTGTGTGTGTGGATAGAGGTGAGGGAGGTATGCAGAAGATGGACTCCACCAGGTGTGTGTGTGTGGATGGAGATGAGGGAGGAATGCAGAAGATGGGCTCCACCAGGAGTGTGTGTGGATGGAGATGAGGGAGGTATGCAGAAGATGGGCTCCACCTGGAGGTTGTGTGTGTGGATGGAGGTGAGGGAGGTATGCAGAATATGGGCTCCACCAGGAGTGTGTATGTGTGGATGGAGGGGAGGGAGGTATGCAGAAGATGGGCTCCACCAGGAGTGTGTGTGGATGGAGGTGAGGGAGGTATGCAGAAGATGGGCTCCACCAGGTGTGTGTGTGTGGATGGAGATGAGGGAGGAATGCAGAAGATGGGCTCCACCAGGAGTGTGTGTGGATGGAGATGAGGGAGGTATGCAGAAGATGGGCTCCACCTGGAGGTTGTGTGTGTGGATGGAGGTGAGGGAGGTATGCAGAATATGGGCTCCACCAGGAGTGTGTATGTGTGGATGGAGGGGAGGGAGGTATGCAGAAGATGGGCTCCACCAGGAGTGTGTGTGTGGATGGAGGTGAAGGAGGTATGCAGAAGATGAACTCCACCAGGTGTGTGTGTGTGTGTGTGTGTGTGTGTGTGTGTGTGTGTGTGTGTGTGTGTGTGTATGTGGATGGATGGAGGCGAGTGAGGTATGCAGCAGATGGACTCCACCAGGAGTGTGTGTCTGTGTGTGGATGGAGGTATGCAGAAGATGGACTCCACCAGGAGTGTGTGTGTGTGTGTGTGTGTGTGTGTGTGTGGATGGAGATGAGGGAGGTATGCAGAAGATGGGCTCCACCAGGAGTGTGTGTGGATGGAGATGAGGGAGGTATGCAGAAGATGGGCTCCACCTGGAGTGTGTGTGTGTGTGTGTGTGTGTGTGTGTGTGTGTGTGTGTGTGTGTGTGTGTGTGTGTGTGTGTGTGTGTATGGAGGTGAGGGAGGTATGCAGAAGATGGACTCCACCAGGTGTGTGTGTGGATGGAGATGAGGGAGGTATGCAGAAAATGGGCTCCACCAGGAGTGTGTGTGGATGGAGATGAGGGAGGTATGCAGAAGATGGGCTCCACCTGGAGGTTGTGTGTGTGGATGGAGGTGAGGGAGGTATGCAGAATATGGGCTCCACCAGGAGTGTGTATGTGTGGATGGAGGGGAGGGAGGTATGCAGAAGATGGGCTCCACCAGGAGTGTGTGTGTGGATGGAGGTGAAGGAGGTATGCAGAAGATGGACTCCACCAGGTGTGTGTGTATGTGGATGGATGGAGGCGAGCGAGGTATGCAGAAGATGGACTCCACCAGGAGTGTGTGTCTGTGTGTGGATGGAGGTATGCAGAAGATGGACTCCACCAGGAGTGTGTGTGTGTGTGTGTGTGTGTGTGTGTGTGTGTGTGTGTGTGTGTGGATGGAGGTATGCAGAAGATGGACTCCACCAGGAGTGTGTGTGTGTGTGTGTGTGTGTATGGAGGTGAGGGAGGTATGCAGAAGATGGGCTCCACCAGGAGTATGTGTTTGTGTGTGGATGGATGTGGGGGAGGTATGCAGAATATAGGAACCACCAGGAGAGAGAGAGAGAGAGAGAGAGAGAGAGAGAGAGAGAGAGAGAGAGTGTGTGTGTGTGTGTGTGTGTGTGTGTGTGTGTGTGTGTGTGTGTGTGTGTGTGTGTGTATTGGGGGAATTATGCAGAAGATAGGCACCACCAGTAGTGTGTGGTGGGCGTGTCATGGGTTAAATTTTCACCATGGCAGTAACTGTGTGGTTTGTATATTCTCCCCGTGCTTGTGTAAACTTCCATGGGTACTCTGGTTTCCTCCCACAATCCTTAAATATGCTGGAAGGTTAACTGGCTCTTGATAAAAAAAAAGAACCCTAATGTGTACTTGTGCATGTGTTTAGGGCAGACTAGAGTTGCCAAGTGGTCTTTATATGCTGTCAAATTCTTTGATTCTATCACCCTCCAAGTTTGATCTCTCCTCTGTCATTGTCTCTGCTCTCCCTATGTGTCTATCACCATTTTTATGTTAGTCTTGTCACCAACCTGTATGTGGTCTGTACCTGTCTCTCTGTTCCCCCTTGTGAGCTTCTCTGTGTCCACTCTCTATGTATGTGTCCCCCAGGGATGGTATCGAGATCCCGGCAGTCAGAATACCATCAGTGGCATCCCGACAACTAAAAGGTAACTATGCTACCCCTAATCCCAAACCTCCTTGACACTAACCGTCCTTACCCGCAGCCTGACCCTAACCCTCCCACCCCCGCATCCTAACCCTAATCCTTCACCGTGTTGCTTAACCCTACCCCCCCCCCCCCTCGTGGCCTACATTCGGGATTCCGACATCAGTATTCCAAGCAGTGTCCTACTGTATTCTGACTGCCGGGATCCCAAACGCCAGGATCCTGACCGAATGCCCCCGAGCTAGAGCAATGAAAATGAATGGCTGATTGGTTGGTATTGGTTACTGCACTTACTGTACAAAGCTTTGCACGCTAGCTTTTTTATTTTATATACAAACTTATTGCATGATAATAGTAACAAATTACCACAGCATTAGAGAACGTGAGATATATAAAACTGCATCTCCTGCTGTTAGATTTATAGGAAATTTAATTGTAAGCTATAGCAGTTCTATTAATGCAGGTCTAGATTTTGGGTGCTAAAGTACTATCCTTATCATTTCCCTGCACTTAAAAATAGACATGTTTAGATTGGTACAGGGATTCCCAACCTCAATCATCAAGGCACAGGTGACTAAATTAGTACCACAGTTACTTTGTATTAATGGGATGGTATCGGCATCCCGGCGGTCAGAATACCGTCAGCGGCATCCTGACGTGCAGAATCCCGACATCTGGAAGGTAAGTATGCTAACCCTCCATTCCCACAGTCTATCCCTAAACCTCCCTGGTGATGCCTAAACCTAATCCTTCCTGGTGGTGCTTAAACCTAACCCCCACTACCCACAGCTTAAACCTAACCCCCACTACCCACAGCTTAAACCTAACCCTCCCACCACCGCAACCTAACCCTCCCTGGTGGTGCCTAACACCCCCCCCCCCCCGCAGCCTAAACTTAAACCCCTCTCCCCCCGCTGCCTAACCGTCTCCCAGCAGCCTAAACCCTCCCTCCCCCTCTCCAGTCTGACCCTAAAGAGCCCCGGCATTCTTATGTTTAGGATGCCAGCAGGATTCTGGCTGCGGCATTTTGATCCATGTGGAGATCCCGGCATTGGCATTTTTACCATTGTCGAGATTCTGGCATCGGCATTCCGACTACCGACATCGTGAATGCCGGTATGCTGATTGGATCCCAATATAACCAACTGCTGATTGGATCCCAGAATACCAGATGGTATTCTGACTGCGCTGTGCTGAGCGGGGTGAGAGATGTGTGCTGAGCGGTCTGTGTTAAGATCGCTCAGCACACATCTCTCCCGTGAGTACCCCCCTTTAATGTGCCTTGAGGACCGATGTTTGGGAAACACTGGATAACTTAGTCACAGTATTTACCACAGCTAATAATTGAAACAGTTCCACGTTTTTGGCTACAGAAAAAATGTCTCACTGCCAATAGCCACACATTTCTTTTTATAACTAGAAACTGCAGCAGCTAAACCAAGAGGATGAACCAACATTTGGTTTAAAGATATGAAGCAATTAAAGCAGTCATTGTAAATTAAAAATGAAATAAGGTATAAAACCACAGTAGATTAAGCAGCAATCACTTTCTAACGACAATTTGTCATGAGTTTAGTCATTTATAGAGGTGCGTTTTTCTCTTGTCTGCAAGCTCTAATGTTACATTATTCCTAGAATAATGTAGAAGACAGCCGACTCACATTTAGAACCTTAGGAGTTTTTCCTCTATACTTAGCTCATTTTTGTACAGTAACCTTTGTTGGGAAATGTCCCAATACTTGTCTGCTCTGGTCCTTTGTGCTCCTTCACTACCCATTCCAGTGACAGTTTATATAAAGGGCATTTGGGGCACTAGCCTGGCATTAGGGGCTTAAAAGAGTCCAGACGTTTCCCATTCACACTCACTGGTGTAATTATCATCATCTTGTCAAGAAGTATATTGAGGTTAGAGTGGGGAATTTGCTGTACAATGGGGGTAATTCCAAGTTGATCGCAGCAGGATTTTTGATAGCAATTGGGCAAAACCATGTGCACTGCAGGGGAGGCAGATATAACATGTGCAGAGAGAGTTAGATTTGGTGGGGTGTGTTCAATCTGCAATCTAATTTGCAGTGTTGTTAGGGTCTCCTGCTCTGTGCTGCCACGTCGTCATGGCAACCGGGAGACAAGTGCTAGCGGAGTAACCTGAGCGTAGCTGATACTCCGGTTCGGGTCTTTTGCTGTGCAGTGGTTACAGGCTCTGTGCACGGCAGGGGATCCGGTGCTGGTTTTTGTGCTCACAGTCTGTGAGGTCTGAGTGGGGCGTGGACAGCACCTGCTATATAAACCCTCTTCTCAGGTTAGGCAGATGCTGCTGAATCTTTGTTGGTTAGTCAGTTCCTGAAAGCTAGCTAGTACTGTGTAAACTTTGTATTTGTTTGTTGCTTACTGCAAATAGGCCTTGGGATTTGGTATTACACTCTGCCAATCCAGACCTAGCAGTAAGACTGGAGTCAGTCGTTTAACCTGCTGGGGTTCTTTTGCTACTCTGTGAACCTGGCAAGTTTGCGGCTGTATTCTCAGACTTGCCTGCCAAAATCCTTTCTCACTGTGCAAGGAGTTCAGGTGTCAGTTTAGTGGCAGTAAGCTGAATCAGGACTAGGATTGTGGAGACTCTCCTTGTGTCTATTATTCCATCTCTGACCAAGGAGTTTACTGCCACACCCGTTGGTAACCCTTTAGGGTTTTGCTGTTGCCCTTAGCAACAGCATTTCGGGTTCTCTACGTATTAAATCACTACATCTCGCTTCTTTCCATCTGAGCATTCCTAATACTAGGGAGACACCCAGTTTCTTAGCCTTTGGGCTTCTCTGTTCACTTTGTGTTTATTTTGTTACCCTATCACCTTCTGTGTATGTAATGTCATATTCCCCAGTCTGTCTGTGAGTTCATTTGTTTTGCATCCCTCACCGTTCAGACACCAGTACATTCCTGCTGGCACTGGTGTGCATAACAAGTGTAAAAATAAAGCAGCAAGTATTTACCCTGCACAGAAATAAAATAACCCACCCAAATCTAACTCTTTCTGCACATGTTATATCTGCCTCCCCTGCAGTGCACATGGTTTTGCCCAATTGCTATCAAAAATCCTGCTGCGATCAACTTGGAATTACCCCCAATAAAATAAACATAGTGAGATGTTCTGCGTGGTGTAATAAAACAAAACAAAACTGAACAATGGTCTGAAGTGCTTATTAAAAGATTATGAGGGCTTCAATGGGTCATCAGACACGAAGTAAGAACAGTATGTGAAGTAAAGACCCATTGCTTGTGCTCCATCCTTGTTCATATTGAACTTTTCCTGTAAATGTACTGTATGTCAATCTGTTTGTCCCAATTTATGGCATATATCACAGGGTCCGAAGCTTAGCGCTATGTAAACAATGGATAATTATACAGCATAGATTTATCCCAAAAGATATCTTATTACCATTTTTGCTACTTCCTTCTAAGGGCATGTGTTAATCTGCACTCCTTGTTATAATTAATGTAAATGGCACAAGATAACATAAACTTACTTTGGAATAACCATTAACTGCAGCTGTAATAATACTAATGGAAGCTGCAGTGCTGCAGGTACATAGAGTCAGGCATTCACATCCAAGACAGGAAACCTGTTATTAAGTGAAAACCTGAAAATAGTTCAGTTAAGATGACACCTTTATTAGCAAACTCATTTCTTGGGTCACTTCTTTCAGCTCAGGCATCAATGTGACAGCAAATAATGAAAGTACACGTTTACACTGAATAATATGTATATCACCTATACACACATATTCCCACTTCAACAGAGAAATATAAACTTTACCTGAACTGCAGAGGGACAGAGACAAATTCTCTGTAATTAGTTGTGGATGATTATCAATGCAATTGTAGTATTATCAAATCCACACACCTGAAAACATTAGCTCTTGATCTTTTGGAGTATTGCTTTATTGTTAGTCCTATTGCTGGCATTTTGTGTAGTAATATATATATTATAGGTCAAATTACAACACCTACAAGAACGATTTTTTAATTATGAAAAACAAAATATCAGAGATATAATGTTCCTTTATCAAGATGCAACAAACAAATGATGCTTTGTGACATAACATGGCAGCACAGTTGGTGTGGCATCACTGTTGGTTTAATGGTTAGCAGTACTGCCTCACAGCACTGCGGTCTGGAGTTTGATTCTCTTCTCGATCCTAACTGTGTGGAGTTTGTAAAATCTCCAATCCCAGGTTCTCCGGTTTCCTCCCACAATCCAAAAGTGTACTGATAGGTAAACTGGTTTCCAACTAAAATTAACCCCGGTGCATATATGTGTGTGCATGTGTTGGGAAATATAGATTCCAAGCTCCACTGAAGCTCAGATGGCCTGAATAAGAATTGCACACAAGGTTTCACATCTGAGTCACATCTCCACTTGCGGCTGGATGGGTGTAAGTGGCTGGCAACAAAGGATAAGTGATTTTTAAAGACAGATATCTTGCACCAAGAATAGGCTGCTGCAATTACATGTTGATAACGATGATCGCTACTTCCACAAGTAGATGTATAGGGCTGGTGCAGCCGCACAGATGTGGGTAGCTCCGAATACAAAGGTAAGAAACACTTTATCCACCTTAATCACTGTGTCATTTGTATGTTGTCATGCTCTACACCACAGGTTCTCAAACTCGGTCCTCAGGACCCCACACAATGCATGTTTTGCAGATCTCCTCACAGAATCGCAAGTAAAATAATTAGCTCCACCTGTGGACCTTTTACAATGTGTCAGTGAGTAATTAATACACCTGTGCACCTGCTGGGTTATCTGCAAAACATGCACTGTGTGGGGTCCTGAGTACCGAGTTTGAGAACCTCTGCTCTACACATTCGTACACATAGTAAGTGTGTCATAGTACGTGGCAGAATCAGTATTGCTGCCTCACAGTGCTGGGCATAGTTGCCTACCTGCCCCTCTCCATGAGGGAGAAAATGCTCTGTTCCTGGACTTTCCTGGTATTGTATGATTGCCATCACCTGTGGTGAAACACCTTTCTTATCAATTAACTAGCTCACCACAGGTGATGGCAATCATACATTACCAGGAAAGTCCAGGAACAGAGCATTTTCTCCCTCATGGAGGGGGTCAGGTAGGCAAGTATGGTGCTGGGTTATGGTTCAATTCCACAGTGCGGAGTTTGAATGTTGACCTCATGTAAGTATGTCTCCTACAGTGTTCCGCATTCATTGTGCAGGGTAGGCTTATTTGATAGGTTATTTACATATGACGGAATTGGCTCCACCCTCTCTGCTTGTGTATTTGATTGTATAGTGCTTTGGACATGTTAGTGGCACAGATACAGTGTATATAAGTATTGTAAAAAATATCCAGTAACAGGCCTTTTCAAAATACAATGGAGAATTAGTGATCAGTCACAACAGAGAAGGCTCCCTAATAAAGTGTTTATATACAAGCTATGCTTCTAGTATGGAGCCTCTCTATTGTATATTTGCATAACTCTTACTTGCCAACTCTCCCTGAATGTCAGGGAGACTCCCTCAAATACTGTAGCAGCAATGTCCCTGGCTCCCTGAAAACCCTAGCAATCTCCTTGATTGCACTATTTCCCCATTATGTAGCTATATATGATTGCAAACAATAAAACAAACAAAACAGATATATACAGTACCAGTCAAAAGTTTGGACACACCTTCTCATTCAATCGTTTTTATTTATTTTAATTATTTTCTACATTGTAGATTAATACTGAAGACATAAAAACTATGAAAAAACACATATGGAATTATGTTGTAAACAAAAAAGTGTTAAACAAATCAAAATGGGTTTTATATTTTAGATTCCTCAAATTAGCCCCCTTTTGCTTTGATGACAGCTTTGCACACTCTTGGCATTCTCTCAGTCAGCTTCATGAGGTAGTCTCCTGGAATGGTTTTCCAACAGTCTTGAAGGAGTTCCCAGAGGTGCTGAGCACTTGTTGGCTGCTTTTCCTTCACTCTGCGGTCCAACTCATCCCAAACCACCTCAATTGGGTTTAGGTCGGGTGATTGTGGAGGCCAGGTCATCTGATGCAGCACTCCATCACTTTCCTTCTTGGTCAAGTAGCCCTTACATAGCCTTGAGGTGTGTTTGGGGTAATTGTCTTGTTGAAAAACAAATGATGGTCCCAGGAAGCGCAAACCAGATGGGATGGCATGGTGCTGCAGAATGCTGTGGTAACCAGGCTGGTTAAGTGTGCCTTGAATTTTGAATAAATCACCAACAGTGTCACCATCAAAGCACCCCCACACCATCACACCTCGTCCTCCATGCATCACAGTGGTAACCACACATGCAGAAACCCTCCGCTCACCTTCTCTACATCTCACAAAGACACAGCGGTTGGAACCAAAAATCTAAAATTTGGACTCATCAGACCAAAGTACAGATTTCTACTGGTCTAATGTCCATTTCTTGTGTTTCTTGGCCCAAACAATTCTCATCTTCTTTTTGTTCATCCTCAGTAGTGGCTTCTTCGCAGCAATTCAACCATGAAGGTCTGATTCACGCAGTCTCCTCTGAACAGTTGATGTTGAGCTTTGTCTGCTTCTTGAACTCTGTGAAGAATTTATGTGGGCTCTAATCTGAGGTGCTGTTAAGTAGCAGTTTCTGAGGCTGGCACTATAATGAACTTATCCTTTGCAGCAGAAGTTACTCTTGGTCTATCTTTCCTGGGGCGGTCCTCATGAGAGCCAGTTTCATCAAGGCATTTGATGGTTTTTGCAACTGTACTTGAGGATACATTCAAAGTTCTTGAAATTTTCCATATCGAATGACCGTCATGTCTTAAAGTAATGATGGACTGTCGTTTCTCTTTGCTGAGTTGAGTGGTTCATGCCATAATATGGGTTACGACAGTAGTCAAATAGGGGTGTCCACCGTGTATTAACCCTACCTCTGCACAACACAATTTATGGTCTCAAACACATTACGAAGGCAAGTAATTTCACAGATTGACTCTTGACAAGGCACACCTGTTAATTCAAAACCATTCCAGGAGAATACCTCATGAAGCTGATTGAGAGAATGCCAAGAGTGTGCAAAGCTGTCATCAAAGCAAAAGGGGGCTACTTTGAGGAATCTAAAATATAAAACATATGTTGATTTGTTTAACACTTTTTCGTTTACAACATGATTCCATTTGTGTTCGTTCATAGTTTTGGTGTCTTCAATATTAATCTACAATGTAGAAAATAATTAAAATAAATAAAAACCATTGAATGGGAAGGTGTGTCCAAACTTTTGACTGGTGCTGTATGTATATATATATATATATATATATATATATATATTGATCCTTGTGGCTACATGTATTTTCTAATAAGGTTTCTTGTGGCCACTTATATGGATACACTTGTGAGTTAAATAATACATGGACAAGACCTGAAATGTGTCAGTGTGTTTTCATCAACAAGTAGATCATGCTGAGCAACAACTGCAACATATATATTTATTTATATGGTATACACATCTACTTTAATGCCACGCTCTTTCAGATGTATCCTCATACATCTTGCCTCAGTACACCACGCAGTGGGAAATGCCTGGTGTGAATGACCTGGCAGGTCCTGTGCAACTCTGTTAGCGCTTGGTGTATTTTTTGCTGAAAATGTGAATAGAACGCACAAGCAGACTCTGCTGGTTAAAGTGATATGCAGCATGCCTATATTCTGTGTATGGCCACGCTGTATCTGCATAAGAAATGATACGTTACAGTGTAGTGTACCATTTTGTGTGCAGATACAGATATAGCCGCGGTCACACACAGAATATAGGTGTGCCATATGTCATTTTAATCAGCAAGAGCTGCTTGTGATTCCAATTTGTTCTGCAAATAAAATGCATTTTAATGGAAAAAGTCACACAAAAAGACACTGTGTGCTACCAAGTCACGCTATGGCATGGTGTGACTAAAAGGGCTGTTTAAAGTGTAGGGAGGATAGATGTGAGTGATAGAGTCCTCAGTTGTATCAGTAGAGACGCCTTATTATTTTTGTTGATTATTGTTATTGTAATTCTATTGTGATTTTCATTAATTATGAGTGTTTTTTTTTTTTTTTTTTTACAATTTTGTATATACTGTATAACTATATTTCTTCTACGCTACTCCATGGCAGCCATTACTCTGGGATTTATCCCTACTCCTAGATTTTAAACAGGAAGTTTTTTCTATTTTAGGCTACGCCCCTCTGGGAATATAGGTCAGACCGCCCCTAGCTTCCCCAGTCTTTTTCCTGTCTCCTTAGGTAGTGACAGAGTAGTCGTTTATTGTTTTTCAAATATAAGGCTTACCAGGATTTTACCTGGGCCTAATGCGCCTCTGTGAGCCGCGGCTGGAAGGGGTTTGGCACCCGGAGTAAGGACCCATGGAGGAGCATGATAATTACTGCCTGTGGCAGTATAAATGCTGGATGACACTGCTATGATATCAATTATGGAGCAACTATAATTACTGCCTGTGGCAGTAGAAATGTCTGCCCACTACTGTGTACCTGTATGGGGTCGCCCGCCGGGATATTGAAGAATTGCGCCCTGTGTAAGTGGTGCCGCTGGCTCCCATTACCGCCGGTGACCGCCAAGACGCTGAGCCTGGAGGGCGGAAGCAGCGCTGGATGCGGCGGACGGAAGTGCGCTGCCGAATCCCGGAAAGTTGCCGCGGATCGGTCTGCGCATGCGCCGGCCTGCAGCCAGGGTTAAAGGCTGCTAAGATGGCGTGGTCCACCGCTGAGAGTGAGACTGGGGTAAAAACAGAATCTCCAGTAATAAGAGAAGCTGCAGTAGGAGTAACAGAAGTGCTGCAGGAGGATACAGTGGCTATGGACAAAGAAAGGTCTCCCTCTACGCCTTCATGTGCCCAGGAATGGTAAGCAATCTCATTTAGGGCACGTATTATGTTATGTAGTTAGGGTGTTTAGGATACTGTTTGTTTGGTTGCAGTGTGTCTGAAGTTCCTAGGAAAAGAACATGTAAAAAGAAGCATCATTTGGCTTGTTCTGGATGTAAAAAAAAGCTTCTCTGGGGATAAACATAGCAAGTTGTGTGATGATTGTGAAGCATCCCAGGGCCAATCTAGGCAAATTCAGGATCTTATGGAATGGATGAAAAAATCATTCGTAACAAAGGGTGAATTAAAGGAGCTTCAGGGGGCGAAAAGGTCCAGGTCACAGACAAGTCTGGACGCTGTAGATGATTCGGATAGTCTCGTTGTATTGGATTATGCTGATAGTCCCTCTCCGGCAGAATCTGAGGAGGCTCAGGAGCCAGATAGATTGTTTAATTTGGATATAGTTGATAGCTTACTCAAGCATATGTATAGAGCTTTAAACATTAAGGATGAAGCACAGGAGGATGATGCTCAGGATCCTTTATTTGAAGATAGGATTAAGAAAAACCGATGTTTTCTGGTGCATAAAGTACTGAAGAAGATTATGTCAGTACAGTGGCAGACTGCAGATAAGCGTCTCAATTATATGAAAAGGTTGGATCGCATGTTTCCGGTACAGGATGAAGAATTCACTAAATGGTGTGAGTTGCCTAAAGTGGATGCTGCAGTGGCAGAAGTTGTTTCCAAAACCACCATCCTGTTGGAAGACGGTGCAGTGCTTAAAGATGCAATGGACAAGAAGGTTGAGAGTTCGCTGAAGAAGGTCTATAAAGCATCAGCGGTGACGCTAAAGGCTGGGGTAGCTATGGCGTCAACAACCAGAACCCTGAGGTTGTGGGGGAACAACCTGAATCCTGATTTAGAGGATCAGGTATCCAGACATCACCTGCAGAAAGACCTGGATGTGATAATGAAGGCGGTGGAATACTTGTGTGAGGCCTCTCTTGAGGTAGTCGAATATGCGGCAAAATCATTAGCAGCAGGTGTAGCGGCTAGAAGGTCACTGTGGCTGCGTACCTGGACGGCAGACGTCCACTCAAAAAACAGATTGGTAGCTCTTCCTTATGAAGGCTCTCGCCTATTTGGAAGTAAGCTGGAATCTATAATCAATGTCATGTCAGGCGGTAAATCCGCGAAGCTACCATATGATAGAAAATCAAGGTTTAGAGCTTCTTCACCTAAGCAGCAGTTTAAGGAAGCTAGGTCATACATGCCAGGTAGACAGTATGGTAGATACACTCCAACAACTACCAGGCAGTCCTTTCGTCAGTTTGGCAGAAGAGGCAATAGAAAATTCTGACTATATGATACCCCAGAGTACTGCGCCCGTAGGAGGCAGATTAGTGAAATTTGCAGATCAATGGCAAGAGTCAACTCAGGACGCCTGGGTGTTAAAGATAATCTCCCAGGGTTATCATATAGAATTTATAAAGAAGCCGACGGGGCGGAATTTTGTAAAATCAAAGATTCCAACGTCAGAAGAACAGATAACAGTGTTTCAAGATGCTATAAAAAACCTTCTCAAAGCACATGCAGTCGAAAAGGTACCGGTGGCAGAGGAGAGAAGAGGTTTTTATTCCAGGATGTTCTTGATTCAGAAACCATCGGGAGAATTCAGGGCAATTATGGATTTAAGAAGATTAAACAAATTCCTTATAAAGAAACGGTTTCACATGGAGATGCTGAAAACCATACTATTAGGGATAAAGCAAGGAGACTTTATGGCCTCTATAGATCTGAAAGACGCATACTTTCACGTGCCAATTCACAAAGACGACCAGAGATTCCTAATGTTTTACTTCCTTGGGAAACATCTTCAATTCACCTGCCTACCGTTCGGCCTGTCTTCCTCAACAGGAGTTTTCACGAAAGTTCTCCTAGCTCTAGTAGCACATATGAGAGTGACGGGCATAGCATTGTGGCCGTACCTGGACAACTTGCTGATCTGTGCAAGTATGAGAGCAAGTTTAATAGTAGCAGTACAGAAGACTCTTCAGATTCTTCAAGCTCATGGTTGGCTAGTGAACTGGAAGAAGAGCAAGTTAGATCCAATGCAGGGCCTTCAGTTCCTAGGAGTTTGGATAGATTCAAAGAAATACACGGTGGCGTTGTCGGAAGACCGATGCAAAAAAATTCAAGATCTCTCATTCCTAGTTCAGGTAGAGGACAGCATTTCACACCGTCTAGGCCTGCGTCTTGTGGGGATGTTGTCTTATACAATAGAAGTAGTACCCTGGGCCAGGTGAAAAATGAGAACGTTCCAGTGGGACATAATCAGAGCGGCCCGTATAGACAGAGACCTAGACCACAAGATAATCCTCACTCAAGGAGCAAAGAAGTCCCTGGATTGGTGGTTAGACCAGAGCTTAAGCCAAAGGTCAGTGTCCTTAGTGCAGCCCAAGTACGCTGTTTTGACAACAGATGCAAGTGCCACAGGTTGGGGAGGTCATCTGTTAAATCACACCTGTCAGGGGTCATGGTCCACCCAGGAAAAACTCATGTCTTCCAACAAGCGAGAAATGAGGGCAGTGTGGAACTCGATACATTTTCAGACGCTGCTGGTGCAGTCTCATCTGAGAGTATTCTCGGACAATGTGACAGTCGTGGCATATTTAAATCGACAAGGAGGCACCAGAAGTCGAGACCTATGGGTGGAGGTAGCAAAGATTTTGGATTGGGCAGAACAAAACCTGAAGTCCATAACAGCCCTTCATGTCCCAGGGGAATCCAACTTAGTGGCGGATTACCTGAGCAGGCACGATGTATTACCGGGAGAATGGGAGATAAATCCTCAAGTGTTCCACTTAATAACACAGAGGTTTGGGTACCCTCAGGTGGACCTGATGGCCACATCTCAGAATATGAAAGTGAAGCGATTCTTTTCAAGGTGCCAATCCCCAAATTCCAGCGGGACAGATGCTCTTTCCCAGAGATGGAACGTCAACCTCAGTTATGTGTACCCTCCACTACCAATGATACCTCAAGTTCTACGAAAAATCAGAGAGGAGAAAGCAGTAGTTATAATAGTTCTACCCCATTGGCCAAACAGAGTGTGGTTTCCCACAATCCTCAGAATGGCTATACAGGGTCCATGGACCTTACCAATAGGACCAGAGTTACTGCGACAAGGACCAATCTGCCATCCGAACCCGCAGAGTCTTCATTTGACGGCATGGAAGTTGAGCGGTCAATCCTGAGAAGTAAAGGCCTTTCAGAGCAGGTTGTTACCTTACTTATGAAAGCAAGGAAGAATATTTTTTCAAAGTCCTATTATAGAGTGTGGAGAAAGTTTGGTGATTGGTTAGGGAATGACGTTGAAATATCTACGGTTGAAGTCCCGCAGGTACTGCAGTTTCTAAGTGAAGGTTTTCAGATGGGTCTCGCAGTATCAACTATCAAGGTGCAAATATCAGCCTTAAGTATATTGCTGGATAGAAAGCTGTTGGAGGATAACCTAGTGCAGAGATTCTGTCAAGCCATCAAGAGGGAACGTCCTAGAGTCAGACCAGTTATACCAACATGGGATCTGAACCTTGTTCTGAATACGCTGATGGATTCGCCTTTCGAACCTCTGCAGGAAATCTCTTTAAAAATGCTAACCTGGAAGGTAGTTTTCCTCACAGCAATAACTTCAGCGAGAAGGGTTGGAGAACTACAGGCTCTCTGGGCTGAGGAGCCCTATTTGAATATTCTTCCAGATAGAATAATATTAAAAAATAATCCAGAATTTCTGCCAAAGGTAGTTTCAAACTTCCATCTGAGCCAAGAGATCATTCTACCATCTTTCTTTCCATACCCAACGGATGATTACGAAGAGAGGTTGCATATGCTGGATGTTTTGCGGGCAGTCACCATATACTTAGAGAGAGTGCAAGACTTCCGGAAAGTTAAAAATCTGTTTGTTTTACACTCTGGAGTCAAAAAAGGTGAATCGCCTTCTAAAAACACGATTGCTAGATGGATTACGGAATTGATTGCGTTCGCCTATCAAGAAATGGCCGACCAGTTCCACATTAAGGCACACTATACGTGGGCGGTGGCTACATCCTGGGCAAGAAGAGCGCAGGTGTCAATAAAAGAGATATGTATGGCGGCAACATGGTCGTCCATCCATACATTCACCAGACACTATGGCTTAGATGTCTCTGGTGGTCACTTTGGAGAGGCAGTACCGAAGGAAGCAACTGCATAATTTACTTTAAGCATCATTTGGGCTCTGTGTGGTTTATTTTCCTCCCTACTAGGATGCTTTGGTATATCCCAGAGTAATGGCTGCCATGGAGTAGCGTAGAAGAAAGTAGCAAATTATACTTACCGATAATTTCATTTCTTCGAGATACTCCATGGCAGCCTAGTTTCCCACCTCAATATATCTTTGTTTTTTCTTAGGCTCCGTCAAGGAGACACTCAAAAGACTGGGGAAGCTAGGGGTGGTCGGACCTATATTCCCAGAGGGGCGGAGCCTAAAATAGAAAAAACTTCCTGTCTAAAATCTAGGAGTAGGGATAAATCCCAGAGTAATGGCTGCCATGGAGTGTCTCGAAGAAATGAAATTATCGGTAAGTATAATTTGCTACATTTTGTAGCGTACATTGGTGTGAAGGAGCCCAGTTAGCTACTGCTGCTGTCTTTGGGCATTGGGAGGAAACCGGAACACCTGAAGGAATGTTTGCTTATTTTTCCTACATTGCTTCAGGGAGATCCAGAAGCAAGGAAGGTAAAGAAGGTGGACAAGGCTAGGTGACATGCAATATCACTTATGTGAGGAAACCACCGTTACAATAAACTCTACATCACTGCAGTGAGTACAGCCATAATAGGGGCAGGAATGGTGGAGGACCTGACCAGGCAAGGTCACTCTCCCAGATCCCATTTTCTGCTTTCACACCCGCAGGATTGGCACATCTCCGAAACAGCAGATTTGGGTGACCAGTTTTTTTTGTTTTTTTTTATAAAACGGTTCTATAAATCTTGAGATCTTGAGGGATGCATATACCAGCAATATATGGTATGTTTGCCTTTTATAGAGTTGTAGAGCTTTTTAAATCCATTTTATGAACCGGGGTATATAATGTGCAGTTGAAACAAGAAAAGAAACATGCGCCCCATATTTGTAAAGAATCATGACAACAATTTGTGCTTGAACTACACAAGAAAGCCTAGTGTGCAGCAATATCCCCCTCACTGTGAAAGACATGTATGGTCTCTCTGACATGGAAAGGTTTCACCAATATGTGGATTGTATTGTGCATGTTTTTATTGGCTGAATATATGGACATGTGACAGTCTCAACAAATGTGCACAGACCCCTCCACTACACCACACAATCCTTCCTTTATAAAAAGAAAAAAACATCTCAGAATGTGCTATGACATTTGCATAAATATTAGTCTAAAATAAAGTAACTATAATTCACTTAATTCTTCTCAGTTGTATTGAAATGATTTTTGAAATATAT
Source organism: Pseudophryne corroboree (assembly GCF_028390025.1). Lineage (NCBI taxonomy): Eukaryota > Metazoa > Chordata > Amphibia > Anura > Myobatrachidae > Pseudophryne > Pseudophryne corroboree. Next base: position 304,866,849 of record NC_086451.1, on the reverse strand, counting down.
AGAAATAATCTCTTTTTCTCATACCGTTCTTTAGTCCATTAAATTGCAACATCTAATCTAAAATATTTATATATTGTATTTTTTTTTAGTTTTTTTTTTTAGTTTTTCCTGACATAGCAATAAAACATTTACACTGTACCTTTTTAAACTATGTTGGAACTAAAAAAATCAGGACCTTTAATATCAGTATCCTGAGATTGTAAACAAAATGTTCCAGTAGAAAACTGAGTAATTGTGCCATTGCTTGATAGCTTGTTTCGGCACCCCTGTGGCATGAGTTTAAGGTTCATTAAACTTCGGAGAGCTTATACAGCAGCAAAGACAGCAGGTCCGCATCTTATTTTGTACTACCAAATGTCACTAGTAATGCTAAGCTCTCTTGAAGAAATTGGTATGAAGGTGCTGTTCCCATGGTACTCCGCTGGGTCCTTTGCCGAATTACTGTGGCTCACCTGCCCATTAAGCAGGGTTAATGGTATATTACAATATGTGTGGTGATTGCCTAATGCTGCTATCGGCAAAGGCGGAGCCGATTTATCATATTCATAAGCTCTGCAGAAATGTCTCATTTGCATTGCCTCTGCATGATGGTAACCAGATGTGTCTTGGGATGGCCCCAGTGTGCCAGATGTCCCTGTTACAGCAATGGAAGGTACAGTTTGCAGTTCTCCAAAAAGGCTCTGCTCCCCACTGTCCATGACGTGCTGCCGAGATAGGACTTCTTTCTTCTTTGCAGGCATTTCGTAGACGAGGCGTTTCCAAAACTTTGAATTTATTTTGCTGCTCTTTGGACCATCCCACTTGATTAATGACTGGTGTTTGATGGCATGTTTTAGGGATTCCACTTCTTGATAATTCACTTTTCCTCGCAGGTTTGTACATTCTATTAATATCACTTTGATTTCCCCACTGGTCAGCAAATTGTGCAGTCTGCTGTCCAGCACAAAGATACTCCATCCCCTTCTGATGACATAATCTTGTGTCAGCACAATGATTAATCTTCTGCTCTGCTCAACACATCTTGCTAGGTCCTCCATGTAAGCTGAAGGAAACAGAGAATGGAGACATTATAGAATAACAGCTAAATGCCTTTGGTAAACTGACAGAGAAAACAATTGTAAGTTATATTATTATATTATTTCAATTAAAAATACAATTAAACAAAATATGACTATGCACCTATGGTGAATGCAGTTGTTCTGGGAGCTGGGTTAGTGGTCATGGTTCCTAGTGAATTGATAAGTTGATTTTTTTTAAATTAATATTTATTCTACTTATATAATGACTGCCATTGTATTTTATGGACAGAAGCGCTTTCATGTTTCTTATATATTTCTGTGAGTATTTAATAGGGGGGGGGGGGGGGGGGAATCCTATTTGCCAATGAAATACTATAATAAATGTTACATGGTTTTTAGATTTTTTTTAATTTTACTGCTTATGTACTAAGAAAATATACTGTATAAGCTTTTTTCACCACTGTGCCCTTATGCTCTCTCCCAGGCTGGGAAGTATAAGGAACCCAGCCTGTGAGAGTGCAGTCTGTTTATTTGTAAAGGGGGCAGCTTCCTCTATAATACTCCATTCTCCAGCTGTGTGACAGGGAGATCATGGCCCTTTTAAGAGCTTACTGGGTTTAATAACAAAAGAAAGCCATTTGTTTTCTAAGTACAAGGTGAGGCAAAAAAAACTCCCAGATTTTAAAGGTTAACAAAAAAGGCACGGTAAATGCTATTGAAAATTTTAGTACTTACTATAAAAGTGCATGGAACACAGTTCTTTTTTCAATTGATTTTGAATATGATATCGTCCACATAGTGGCCTTTATTCATGGAACACATGTGGGGTGGGATGTAATGCCGCCCAAATTCAGCGACCGTGCGGGATTGCGGCCGAACTCTGATGCTGAGTTAAAGGGGCAATCACTTATAAGGCAAAACAATGCCTTGTTAGTGATTACCCCTTTAAAAAAAAGTCAAAGTTCAACCGGCATCCTGCACGGCCGCCAAACTCGGGCGGCATTACAGCTGACCCTTGTAGTCTAATTCTGAAGTTTTGTCACTGTGCTGTCATTTCCGGCATTATCACTGCAATGTCTTGTCGAAGCTGCTTTTAATTTTGTCTGGCTACGTTAACGAGCAGAATTTTCATTACTGGGTGGAAAACAATTCTCATCGGCTTCATGAAAGGCCAACTGGGCCATCTGAGGTCTACAAACATCAACCAAGAACCATAAATGAACTGAAGGCTGCTATACGCCAAGAAATCAAATGACGATATCATATTCAAAACCATTTGAAAATAAACTGTATTCCATGCACCTTTAGATTATGTACGAAAACGTTAAATAGCATTTGCCATGCCTTTTTTGTTAACCTTTAAAATCTTGGAGGTTTTTTTGCCTCACCCTGTACATTGGGCATGGAACAGAGTTGGATGCATTTGTGCCTCAAATTGCAGATGAAAAATTTTAAAAATGTTGCTATTATGGCAAATTCAAAGCTACAACTGCTGCATGTTACCTGTAGGTTGGTACCAGCAGCATATTCACCTGATTTTTATATCAATACATTTTGGGCAGATGTATTAAGCCTGGAGAAGTGATAAAGCAGTGATATAGCAGTGATAAGTGGAAGGTTATAACGCACCAGCCAATCAGCTCCCAACTGTCAATTTACATATTGGAGCTGATTGGCTGGTGCACTATCACCTTGCACTTATCACTGCTTTATCACTTCTCCAGGCTTAATACATCTGCCCCTTTATCTCCTAATCAACCATTCATGCTTAGATCCAGATTTATCAAGTCTTGAAGAGTGATAAATAGCACGGTGATAAAGTACCAACCAACTGCCATGTTATAGGCTATATGTTTGAAAAATGACAGTTAGGAGCTGATTGGCTAGTACTTTATCACCGTGCAATTTATCACTCTCCAAGGCTTGATAAATCTGGGCCTTAGTTTGTTTATTTATTTTGATAAACTGTTATGAACTGTGGAGACTAAAAAGAATATTTGTTTATACTTATATGAACGTTTAATTTTGGGGTTAGTTTTCCTTTACGGCATGCACAGTGTATTTACACCTGAATTGCAATGCCCTTTTCCCATTGAATGTAGCATATGATCAGGAGCGGATCTAGGCACGGGCAAGCCCCGCAGGCGCCCGCCGCCCACCCACACCCTACATTCCGGCTGCAGCAAGCACCGTGGGCTGTGTGGGCACCCGCAGCAGCCGGCGCCATTGTCAGAAGCTAGAGGTCATAATTGACCTCTAGTGTCTGTGCGGTGCTATGGGAGAGATGTCATGACGTCGCTCCCATAGAGAGGAGCGGACGGCCAGAGACGGAGCTGCAACGGTCTGGAAGCAGGAGCGGCGCTGGTGAGTATTGTTTTTTTTGTGTTTGTATACGCCGCTACTAGGCGGCATAACTACAAGGGGCACAACTACTGGGGGCAAATCAACTGGGGGCACAACTACAGGGGGCAAATCTACAGGGTTAGTGCCCGCCGGGGGCGCCAAAGGAAACTTTTGCCCTGAGCGCCACAAGGTCTAGAACCGGCCCTGCATACGATTATACGACTTCTGACAACTTCAGAATGTTGTGTATTTTTTCTCTGGCTGGAAAAACATGGATTTTTAAAAGCATCCACATGACATTAGTTTTAGGACATCCTGCACTGGCATCATTTATATTGAAATGTGTTACTCGCCCTGTACTATGTTATTTTATTGCTGGATTTCAATAGAAATTTATTAAATTTCATTGCCATTCAGGGATTACATTGGGTATGTTCATCTGTTAATGGCACTAATGAGAACTATAAACTTTGCATTTGGATGAGACACATTCGTTTTGCTAGCAATGATGAAAAAAAAATGATTTAGGTAACAATTAAGCAAAATAAATGAGCACAAAGATGGGAAAGCTGGCTGGTAAACAGAGAAGGGTGACATTAGGGCAGGCAACATCTGACACTCCAACTGCTGTGGAACTACACTTCCTACTGCAGCATTCTCTGCCAGTGTTAGTATCCTTTACTACTGTACAAAACAGTGGCAGAACATCCCAGGTTATGAAGTTCCATAGCAGATGAAGGGCAGCACATTGCCTATCGCTGGGTTTCAATAATACTCAAACTACAGGTGTTCTCAACATGCGGCCTTCCAGCTGTTGTGGAACTACACATTCCAGCATGCTCTGCCACAGTTTTGCTATTAGGGATGTGCAGTTTCACAACAGATGAAGGCCACATGTTGAGCTCCCCTAGCTTAAAACATGACCTACAGTACTTTCCATGAAGGTGCTGTTTTTATTATACATACATTTATGCTTACCTCGTACTGCCCGGTATATTATGGCAATTATTCTCTCAGCCTACAATCTAATTCTCTCCCATTTCCTATAGGTATTGGAACTGCATTTCATAGGAATACTAGCTTAGGAGGTAGGACTGTCAGCATGGGTCACAAATTTGTCATTTAATACTCCATGTTTACAGAACCATCAAATTTAAGGAAGTAAAAGGTATGTATATTGCAGGCATATTGGTTATTTTATTTGGGATATTTTACATTGCTCAACTCTTACCCTAAAAGGAAGCTGTCATATATGTTATGCATACCTCCCAGCATGACCCTCTCCAGGAGGGACAGAATGCTCTGCTCCTGGACTTCCCTCTTAATTTATGATTGCCCTTACCTGTAGTGAAACACCTTTCTTGTCCATTAACCTGTTCAACACAGATGTCGGCAATCGTAAATTGAGAGAGAAGTCCAGAAGCAAAGCATTCTGTCCCTCCTAGAGAGGGTCATGTTGGGAGGTATGGTTATGGTTACCTGTATTGTATTCCCTGTACTATAATGAGACAAGCCTTGGGAAAGAAAGCTATTTGTAACATAGATCATATTAAGGTGATTATTTGTAGCCTGTTGCAGCGATGAAAGCGGTAACTTCTTGGTTCTGACTTGGGGGGTAATTCCAAGTTGATCGCAGCAGGAAATTTTGTAGCAGTTGGGCAAAACCATGTGCAGTGCAGGGGGGGGGGGAAGCAGATATAACATTTGCAGAGAGAATTAGATTTGGGTGGGTTATTTTGTTTCTGTGCAGGGTAAATACTGGCTGCTTTATTTTTACACTGCAATTTAGATTGCAGATTGAACTCACCACACCCAAATCTAACTCTCTCTGCACATGTTATATCTGCCTCCCCTGCAGTGCACATGGTTTTGCCCAACTGCTAACAAAGTTCCTGCTGGGATCAACTCAGAATTACCCCCTTGGTGCAGGATACCGGCCAAACTCAGATTTTTTTTAAAGGGGCCCTCACTTACAAGGCATGTTTTTGCCTTGTAGGTGATTGCTCCTTTAAAAAAGGTTTGCCCGGCATCCCGCACGGTCAGCCAACTGAGGCAGCATTACATACCGCCCTCGGTGTCTTTGCTGCGGCCATATTCACAGTCTAGGCTGCTGGGAAGGAATCTGAATACCCCTATACAGCGATACTTTAGCCTACAGTGGCTAATGCCATCTGAGAAGGATGCTGGTTATCTGTGTCATGCTTGATAAATTGATCCAGAACAGAGCTCTCATTGTGAATTATGGAGGTTGCAGTATTCTGCGTTCGTTTGCCATTCCCACACTGTTTGTGACTTGATAAATAGGCCCCTAAGCAAGTAAAATATTATTTGAAAGGACACTTATATGGGATCGCAATTTATCGCCCCCTCCCTTAATAACGCTAGTATAAAAAAAAGTAATTTTCTTTTTATGCTTGTAAAATGAACACAGGCATTCCAGCAGCTTGCAGAACTCTCTGGCATCCCAGTCCAAGCCGGCAGTTGTAGCATATTGATAATTTTGCTAGTTACATGCAATATATTCTTCTAGAGTGGTGTTCATTTTAATGAGTTTGGCTGAGGAGAAGGTGTGAATGATATATTGTGACTTTCATATTTTCTCTCTGCTGCCAGCTAAAAGAAGCTGTCATGTTTGGTGCCAGGAAACAAAGGTATAAATAATGCTGTGGTTGATGGAGGCTCCAATTACACCTCCAGAACAATAACACACACCCTCGTGTGGCTCTAACATATAATTACACAGTCATGAACTTAACTTTCAAAGGGACTGTCCAATCAAGTCTTAGAGACTTTAAATTACCATGTGCTGATGTAATCAGCCTCTAGAGATACCTTAAATTAGTATGTTCAAAAGAAATGCACTCTGTGAGCCCTTAGCACAAACACTCATTTTCTAATCGTGATAGAAATTGCAGGTGTTTCTACCATGCCAGACATGGACATAAATCACATAGAAAGATGCTTATTAAGAACAGGGCTTTTATTCTAATAAGGGACTGGAATTGTAAGCGGTATATTGCAATATGGAGTTTAAAAGTTTAAGCGTGTGTTTTAGGTTAAGGGGGGTATTCCATTAAGTGCAGTTTTTTCGACTGGTTGAAAAAATGGCACTAATTTGACACAGGGTATTTAATTGCAGGCATCTTTGCCCATATTTTTCCTTTTTTTGTCGGATCGGCATTGGCGAAAATTGCCTCCAAAACGGGCGAAAACACCAGCGAATTAGCCAAAACACGTGTATCTGTAGCGAATTCGACAATACACGTGGTTTTCGCCAGTGCCGGATTTTTCGCCCAGTCAAAAAAACGGAATGGGCGTTGAATTGGTTGAATGTAAATTCGACCTAAAAACAGGCGAAAAATTCAAGTTTTTCAACTAGTCAAAGAAACGGCACTAATTGAATACCCACCTAAGAGTCTATTAATTGAATACCCACCTAAGAGTCTTTTGCTGGTGCTTGGACACTGTAGGTTAGATTTTCTGAAATTAAATTTTGGTGTTGCCCACAGCAACCAATCATCCCAGCTACAGGGGCGTGGAGATGCGATTGCGTCATCACTGCCATGCCCCCCACTATACAATGCCCAAATTACCAGCATTGTAAACCAGGGACGGGCTACGATGAGGCAATTGTGCACGAATCATGTCATCACCCATACCACTTTTCCTCTGGCAGCAGGCAGCTGCAGGGATGAGCGGGGGAACGTTTTTGGGGTGCCTGGGTGTAAGCTAGGGGGGAGACTTGCCCACTTTTCTGAGGGGCCGGTAGTGTCCCCCGACTGTTGTGAGCCTCCCGACCATTCAGGGAGAGTTGGCAAGTATGCCTAGATATAATTTCTATATTGCATCCTAGAAAATAATAGAATCTGATTGCTGTAGGCACTAACACTACTTTTCATTTTAAGACGCTTTAATCAATTACCCCTTTAAGTCCAAATTTGCCACTCTCATGTTATGGATTTTTTACATACAAATTTGTCTAATATAAGAAAAAGAAACAAAAACGAAACATTCATCAGAAAATGGAAAGTGTGTAATGTCATTCTATACTGTATATCACTTTATCACGTCAAGAATTGATACAGTCTAAATACATGATGGCTGTGCGGTTAGCATTCACATGTTCAACTCTGACCAGGGTCCTATCTTTGTGGAGATTGTATGTTCTCCCTGTGTCTGCAGGCGCTTGAGTTTCCTCACACTCTCTGAAAACATACCACTGTCGTGAGGGACAAAATGTTTCAAAACTTTTATCCACTAAAAATGCTTTAAACAATATTTTGTTAGTGATTGCAATAGGGAGACTTGTTAAATAGTCTTCCCCAAGCAAATATTGCAGCTGCCAGTGTTATCACCAGCTACAACACTTTGTCAAATCTGTCTCATAGTTTCCTACAACTTACAATTAAAGTATAAATTATGCTTAACAAGCAGAGGCAGAACTCTGGGAGACAACGGAGTCATCTGCCGCCGGGCTCCTGCTCTGAAGGGGGGCACCTCTCCTCCCATTCTGTGACACCACTGAATTAAGTTAATTGATAGCTGTCACTGTCTTTTCAGTGGCCGACTTCCTCACTGGTCCCTGCACCTTACACATCACACCCTTTTTATTATACTGAATATACACATTTTACAAGTGTCATACCCAGGATTAGAAACCACAACCTATTACATTGGAAGCAGACACCTTACTGATGAAGCTGTTTGCTCCTGTATAAGAAATATGAGAATTTTAACTATATGAAGATACTTCTCTGACAATTACACGTAACTTCATGTAGTTAGAATTCTCATGCTTCCTCTACAGGAGCAAATAACTCCATCAGTAAAGTGTCTGCTGTTAGTGTAACAGGTCATGGGTTCTAATCCTGTGTATGACTGCTAAGAAATGTGTCATTTAAAATAAAAGACAATTAAATGTATAAATACAGTATATACATTTTTTCAGAACTCTCCATACACACACACACACACACACACACACACACACACACACACACACGCGCGCACGCACACACACACACACACACACACACACACACACACATACATACATACCTACATTTATCTTAATATAGGAAATAGGGGGGCACCAATATTTATCTTGCCTCCGGGCGACTGTGACAAACTTACGCCACTGTTAACAAGAGTTTAGAAAATAATAATTGCAGATTTGTATTTAGTGGCTGTGCTATAGCACGTTACAGAAGATTGTGCCCATTTCTATTAACTGTGTTTGTGCCATCACAGTACGTATAGTAGCTTAGTATCTCTGAGGGCAAGAATTCTACTACGGGAATTTTCCTATGGACTCGGCCTGCTGTAGACTCCGATGTTTTTGTTTCGATGGTAGTGGTTTTACCTTTCAATGGCAAAGTTATGATGTTTGCCACTATCGAATGGTAATAGTTCAATGGTGATCCGATGGTTGCTTGTTTTTCATTAATCCCTGATGATGGCTCCTTCATGGCTGCTGTATCGGCATAAGATATAAGGGCATCTTCCTCGGTTCATTACTGACTATCTCACACTAAGAAGAGACTCTAAGGGTCATTCCGACACGTTTGCACGCATCGGTTTGTCGCTGCTGTGCGAACGAGTCCGGAATGCGCATGCGCGGCACGTTGCCCAGCAACAGGGGTCGCCGGGTTACGTTGCGTCCTACGAAGGAAGCGGTCGCAGAGCCGACCGCAAAGAAGATTGATAGAAAGAAGGCGTACCTAGGCGGATCCGGACCGTTGGAAACCGTTTTCGGGGAGTGGAGAAGAAAACGCAGGCGTGTCCAGCAGAACGGAGGGCGGATGTCTGACGTCAAAGCCGACTCCAGCATCGCTCAGATCGTCACACAGGGTAAGTATGTCCAGGTCTAGTCTACTTTTGCTTGAAGTTTTTTTTGCTTAGGAGGGCTGCACAAGCGATCGCAGCCCTGCTAAGCTAAAACACACTCCCCCATAGGCGTGGACTAGTTGATCGCAGCAGCAGCCAAAAGTTGCTGGCTGCGATCAACTCGGAATGACCACCTCTGCTCAGTCCCTCCCCTTTCCAGGCTGCTGCTGGGGAACAGGGCATACTAGGCCTGATTCAGGTTTGTTTGTTTGTGTGGCACATTGGGCCTAATTCAGACCTGATTGCAGCAGCACATTTTTTCTCTAATGGACAAAACCATGGGGGTAATTCCAAGTTGATCGCAGCAGGAATTTTGTTAGCAGTTGGGCAAAACCATGTGCACTGCAGGGGAGGAAGATTTAACATGTGCAGAGAGAGTTAGATTTGGGTGTGGTGTGTTCAATCTGCAATCTAATTTGCAGTGTAAAAATAAAGCAGCCAGTATTTACCCTGCACAGAAACAAAATAACCCACCCAAATCTAACTCTTTCTGCACATGTTATATCCGCCTCCCCTGCAGTGCACATGGTTTTGCCCAACTGCTAACAAAATTCCTGCTGCGATCAACTTGGAATTACCCCCATGTGCACTGCAGCTAGGACAGATATAACATTTGCAGAGAGAGTTAGATTTGGGTGGGTTATATTGTTACTGTGCAGGGTAAATACTGGCTGCTTTATTTTTACACTGCAATTTAGATTTCAAATTGAATACACCCCACCCAAATCTATCTCTCTCTGCACATGTTATATCTGCCCCCCTGCAGTGCACATGGGTTTGCCCATCTACTAACAAAGTGTATGCTACGATCAGGTCTGAATTAGGCCCTATATCTGCAGCGATAGCTACTCCAGCCACATCTGATTCAGGTCCATTACTAGCTCTGATTGATTCTCACTGGCTCTGCAATTATACCCCTTTCACACTGCCAATGCCGGATCCCACCCGGGAATTGGAAACGGGTCCTTCCCGGGTGGGATCCGGCATTGGACGCTGCTGCAGGCTTCCGCCGCCTCTCCCTGCTGTAGTAAACGGGTCCCGGGACGCATCGACCCGGGAGCCCGTTTACGCAGCCACTAAACCGGTATTCAACCCGGGTATAACACTGCTTTATTCCCGGGTTGAATTGCCGGGTCAGGCGACCCGGGATTTCGGCCATGCCCCTTTCACACCGCACGCTGACCAGGGTCGATACCGGGTTATTTGTGCGGTGTGAAAGGGGTATAAGTCACTCACAAAACAGATACACAGAGCTCAGGAGTTAGAGACAGAGTGACATCACTGAACATATTATGCCAGCTCAGCAGCAAGAAATAATAATAATAATAATAATAATAATAATAATAATAATAATAGAAAGTGCATAACAACAGTGATGGAGTAGTATATACCAGGAGGGTACTCCCAGGGCTGGGGCAGTATATATAAACCACACACAGTCTGCATTGTTGGCTAGAAATACCGAGCAGGTCCCATTTAGTAGTTTATACTTTACAGCATATAATATTATGATATGCAGTTTCAGACTGGGCTCACAGGGGTGAATGCAGTGGTAAGGTCACATGCCAAGGGGTGTTGCCATCCTCTGTAGGGGGTGTCGCTAGCTAACACAGAGGCTTGGCTAACCATTAGAGAGTGCATTTCTGGTCCCCTTAATAAATATATACAATAATGAATGCATGATAATCTACCAGCCATGCGCTGTAGAAAATACATCATAGTCCTGTGCAGTATAATATAATAATTGAATAATGTATAATTCAAGTGCACAGTCTGAAACCTGATCCCTAGAGGAAGGAGTGGGCCCTTGGGCAGTGGGGCCTACCGGGGGTTTCCCCTGTATCCTGTGGGCCAGTCTGACCCTGATGATATGACACTGCTTCTGTTGGTGATATGATTCCTGGTGCAGTCAGGCCCTGGCAGTGGCAATACTTCCATACCTCCCGACATGACCCTCTCCAGGAGGGACAGAATGCTCTGCTCCTGGACTTTCCTCTTCATTTATGATTGCCATCACCTGTGCTGAAATCCCTTTCTTATCCATTTACCTGTTCAAAACAGGTGCCGGCAATCATACATTAAGAGAAAAGTCCAGAAGCAGAGTATTCTATATACTATACTCCTGTAGAGGGTCATGTTGGAAGGTATGCACTTCAGTCACCAGACATGGTGTGAACAAACTATCACAATGGCATTTCCATTGCATGCTTTAGATACCATCGCATTGCAACCATTTTATGACAGGCTTCCAATGTCCATTACTATTATTGAGGGGCAAGTAGAAGCTGGATCGATGGTGTGTAATGATGCAAAGGTTAAATAGATTACTCATAGTAAAACAGGAGATAAGTGAATATTAATTACATTCAATTAGCCATGGGGTTTGCTAGGGGCGTAGTAAGACCTATGGGGCCTCCCAGTGTGCAGTATTTAGTGTGGGGCTTGGGCTCATCAGTGGTAGCAATGAAGGCAGCATCCCCCCCAAACACACAGTCACCAGCCACCAGCCACCAGCCCTGGGCAGGAGGGTGAGCCTCGGACAAACAGCCGATGAAACCCGAGCTGCGTGCTTCAAACATCCAGTACAGTGCAAAAACCGTGCTTGGGACATCGGACTTAGGACCCTATCAAAAAGGAGAAAGGCCCCATTACTGTCCACCCCTTAAAGCCAGAAGGTCCAATGAGGGCAAAAGAGAATTTTCAGATCCTGCCTTGCCAAAGCTTGGAAGGACACCTTAAATCCTTGACCCTTGGAGCTAAAAGTTTCCTTAGGGGGCAAGGGTCTTCAGGCTTCCCTCTGCCGAAAGGTTTGGGGTTGCCTACTTTCTCCCCAAGGTTGGCCAAACCTTCCCCCTGGGGAACAGATTCTTTGGCAGTCCCCAAAAGAAGAGAGCCTCAGGAGACTAGGGAAGAGGGTATCCCATAAGGGTCTTACCCAAACCCCCACAAAAACGCAACCTACTCTAAAAAAACACACAAAATGGTGAGCTGAAAGGAGCAAACAACATGAAAAAAGTTAAATAATGAGGTGGCCCAGGTGGATCGGGGGCTGGGACAGCTGACTGGGCACCATCAGGCAGCCATGGAGGGAAAGAGCAGCAGTGGTATTCTGACTATAAAGCCGGCCGTGAGCCAATCAGAGTTCGCAGACTGGCAGCCAATCATGAGCTGCCACTCTCAGCCTTGGTGGCAGCAGATGGTATTCTGACTATAGAGCCACTCATGAGCCAATCGGAGTTTGTGGACCAGCAGCCAATCAGGAGCTGCCATTCTCTGTAAGGATGGTAGCAGACTGTCTCCCCTTGATGGCAGACCTAACTACAGGAGGGAGACATTCTTCAAAGGAAGAGAAGTATTACAAAACAAGGACATGCACTGAAACTGGACCGAGGTAGTTTCAGGGGAAACTTGAGAAAATATACTTCAAAGAAAGGGTAGGGGACAAGTGGAATGGCCTCCCACCAGAGGCTAAGAAAGAGTAATTTAAATATGCTTGGAATAGACAAGGATATCCTTACAAAGAAATAATGATCAAATGGGGGGTTTGAAGTAACAAAAGGTTAGAAAACTGCAGACTAGATGGGCCAATTGGTTCTTATCTACCAACAAATTCTGTTTCTAAGAAGGCAGTGCAAACATTATATCATTCCAACCATATATGGCAATACTTGCCTACTTTTGAGAAAGCATTTCAGGGAGATTGTGAAAGTAACACCTACAGCATAAGCGCTGACGTGTACTGCAACATCTGAGAGGTGTGTCATGAAAATGAACTACAAACTTTCGGGCTCATTTACATTTGGATGTAAGATCTACTTGTTGAAGAAAAGACACTGATAATTTCAGGAATTGTTCATGTATACAGTAGTATTGTGTTTTTCAACAGGTTCCATATACTGTAAGTGGCCACAAGAAACCTTATTTAAAATGCATGTAGCCATAGGGATCACTGTGCCTTATAAACAATGCAGGGAAATGGCACTGATGAGCCCATTTGAATGTATATATCTCTGATTTCTTCCCCCCCCCCCCCAAGAGTGTAACAGGTACTTAATAGGGGTAAGGTGCAATCAGGGAGATTGATTGACTATTTAGGGAGTGAGGGAGATTGCTACTATTTCAGGGAGTCTCCTGCAAAATGAGGGAGGGTTGGCAACTATGTATATGGCTAAACTGCTAATTAATTTGCATATACACAAATTGTTTTGTAACATGTGAATCATTAAGCACATGATGGTAAACTAGTCTATATATACCACATGAATGCACTGTACATGTGATAGGGGACCCCATTATTGACTGTCCAGTGTATAAAACTCAGTGAGATCTACATTAGGTCTAGTAATGGCATGACACATACGGGTGGTATTCATGTGACCGCCGGTCACATGATCCCCTCCACCAGCCCGACGGCTCACTATCCCGATGGTCGGCATGCCGACCAACAGGGACTATTTCCACTCGTGGGTGTCCATGACACCCATAGAGTGGGAATAGAACCCGTGGCGACCGCAGGTCGCCACCGAGCCCGCAGCGTGGCGAGCGCAGCGAGCCTGCAAGGGGCTTGCTGCACTCGCCCCTCCCCGCCGGGATCCCGGCATCGGTATGCTGCCGGGATCCCGGCATCGGTAAGCTGACCGGCGGTTTCCTGACCGCCGGTCAGCAGTACTACACCCGACACATACAGTACCATGGTAAAAAAATAATAATAATAATAATAATAATAATAATAAATAAAAAAAATCAACTAATCTAAGCTCTTACTACTGGGATGACTTAATTGTAGGTTATGAATGAATACTGTCACCCCCATGTGTCTGCCCCTCCCCTTTAGAGTGTAAACTCTCACAAGCAGGGCCCTCTCCCCTCATGTGCTTTTCTTTCTCTTACTTATACTATCTTCTAGTCCGTTACTCCCTACAACAGCACCTAACACTTGGTTTCTACCATTTTCTTATTGTTTAATGCTTAAGTGTCTTATCCGCTGATGCAGAAATGTTTATATACCTTGTACTACTATCTTGTCTTGTACTGTAAGTCGCTGGTTTCTTGTTTTGCTCATTTGTTTATGCACTTTGTTAGCTCTGCGGAACATTTGTGGCGTCATCTAAATAAGGAAATAATAATAAATGCTACAGTACCGTTCCAATCAGTGGCAGGAACATTGGGGCAGTTGCATTAAGCCTGGAGAAGGAATAAAGAAGTGATAAACCAGTGATAAGTGCAAAATTATCACACACCAGCCAATCAGCTACTGTAATTTTTCAAATCCGTAATGATTGGCTGGTGCGTTATCATCTTGCACTTATCACTGCTTTATCACTTCTATATCCTTTCTCCAGGCTTCATACATCTGCCCCTGTGTCCATAATGCTAAAGCTATGCTTTCTGCATACAGTGGAAACCCATTGTAAACACTGCACTTTTGTAACTACTGCAGAGTTGGCCAAATATATAGCGTACACATAAGGTGTTGAGAAATTACCATAACAATGAAAGTATTTACAAATGACCTAACCCTGATAGTGAACTACCAAGTTTGCAGTAATTTACCATGTTTATCTCCATCTCCATCTTCTTCTCCTTCCAGATTACATACTAGCAGTCATTTACTGTCACAAGAAACGTTTTATTTTTTGTTGTTACCTACAAGTTGATGTTTGTGCACAGACCCTAAAGATTCCTAGATTCTGTAATAATACTGCAGCTGTAGAAAAAGCACATCTCACCAAATGATGTCAAAATGTAGTACTTGACAGGGCTTTTAGGTTTATAAATAACTGGGACAATTTGCCACACGGATACATCTCTCCCAGTGCTTGAAATCAAGAGCAGTATGCCAAGGCATCATTGTAAGTGATGGAAAGATTTGATTACATATTCATTGTCTCTAAAGATGCATGAAAAGGATTCTGTGTTCTTCCAGAGTATTTTTATCACAATACAATTGCTCTTAACATTTGGGACAACACAGTTCTTGTCATGAGCCGTGAGCAGCCTATTATTACAGCACTCCTAACACAACACTACTTTTTGTCCATAATAGATATATGACTTGAGAGTAAGAATAGCAGTGCGGGGTGGAAGTTTTCTTCTCTATTCCGTTTTCTTTTTGTTCCCTGTGTCCTGCGATGCACCGTTATTATGTAAAACAGATTCTCCTCTTTGTGAGCGGAACATTGGTGCCCAAGGATCTGAGCAAACCCTCATTCTTTATTTAGCTGGCTAGTGTGTCAGGACACCACAAAAGTGATTTTTATTTTAAAGGGAACAGAGACAATATTGATAAGAAAAGTGATAAAAACCCCAAAAGCAACATCAATTGTAAACCAAATCCTGCTTCTCAATCATTCATCTTGTCCCTCTTAAGCACAGAGTTTCCTTACATTGTACCCAAACTCTAGTAACATGTGGCTCTATCAATCCGCCCTTATTGCCCCCACCCCTCTTTCTATTTCACTAATGGATATATTCAGGAGTGCAGAAAGAGGCCTTCCTCTCTTCAACTGCATACACCGTCCAGGATTGCCTTGTTTATAATACAGACTCAATCTGAGTCTGCAATATATACTTGCCAATGAAAGCAGCATTGTAAAAACTAACCCATGTGCTAAGACAACTCCCCACTTCTTGTCTACATAGAGAAACTAATCCATTGCTTATCTTCTCCCATCAGCTCAAGGCATCCTCTGCAAATAGAACCTCCACATATGGAGGTTCCAGGTGCTTGCAGAACTATGAATGCCTCTGATCCCATGGCGTATCTATAATGGGTGCAAGATGTATTGTTCACAGGATACCTGGGTCCAGAGGGACCCACACCGCATCTATGTATAGTTATACTTCCCTCTCTGGAGTCGTGCAACCGCCAGTAGTCTGGAACTGCGGAGCATCAGAAATTACAGGAAAACTGGAATGGCAGCTATTTTCCCAGTGATTTGCGCATGCACAGTATAAAAGTCCCAGGAACAAGGTGTGTCTACAAGTCTACTGTGCTGCCAGAGAGGAGGGGGGTGGCACGTAGCCTACACACAGGCCCTCTCCTCTCTTAAAACGCCCCTGCTTTGAGTACAGAGATACTTAATACATTTATAGTGCTATGACCAGCTTTATAACCAGGGATGCTCAATGCTTTGTAGGTTATGTGCAAGTATGCCAAACACCTTCACTGGTAGAGACAAGAAGGTAGTGTGGATTGGGTCAAGACCTTGGCCCCATTTCTCCTTGGGTCTGGTGAGCTGTGTGTTCACTGCAGTGTTCCTATACTACTGAAAAAATAAATGTAGAAACATCTGACTATAGTAAGACTACAGTGAATTGTGATCTCTGTAAGCAGACTTACAACATCTTAATAGGAACTAGGTACAAAACAGTACTAATTATGTGTGATAGTCCTCTAACAATGTAAGGGTCCGTTTGCATCAGTGTCTAGATGAATACCTCAAAACAGATTTTGCAGGGACTGTGAGCATGGGAAGAAGGCGGGCTGGGCCCCACCCACCATATGCATGACCGCTCCCATGGTGATGTGTGTAAGAGAGGCAGAGCCCTTTAAGCGAGACCTATAAAATTTATTTTAGCTATTGTATATACATTGTAAACTCTTCTTTGGTCTATTTAGTATTGCAAATCTGTTAATCATAGGTTGTAGACATAGGGATCTATGTACTAAGCCTTGAAGAGTGATAAATTAGAAGGAAATAAAGTACCATCCAATCAGCTCCTAACTGTCATTTTTCAAACACATGGGTCTATTTACTAAGTTTTGGCTGGAGATAAAGTACCAGTCAATCAGCTCCTAACTGCCATGTCACAGGCTGTGTTTGAAAAATGACAGGAGATGAGTGGCTGGTACTTTATCTTCATCCACTTTTTCTCCTTCTATGGCTTAGTAAATAAGACCCCAGAGTCTGTGACATGGCAGTTAGGTGTTGATTGGCTGGTACTTTATCTCTGTCCACTTTATCTCTCTCCAAAGCTTAGTACATAGACCCCATTATTTTAGACCGGTTGCATTTTATGACAAGTTATGTCACTTTTTTTTATTATCCTTCCTAATTGTATCACAATACATGTTACCAGTTGCTATAATTTGCCCCAAATAAAATCACATAAAGCCAACTAAGTTGAATTGTACTTACTTCCACTGGGGATCATGTCCCTGTCTGGAACAAAGAGTTTGTATCCATAATGTTTCTCTAGGATATCTGGAAGAATTTCTAGTGCAAACTGTTCCTCCTCTTTGCTTTCATGGTCTAATGAGTCTGGATCCACTTTGGTATATGAAAGATATGCATCATATTCTTTGTTGTCTTAGGAAGAAAACACGACAAAGTTTAGTTCAGTAAGATTAAACAAACCTTTAACAGAATTTACTTGTACATTTTGAAAAATGCATTTATATTATGGGGATGCGGTTATGTTGCCAGTGCCTGGGATCCCGCTAGTCAGCATCACAACGCCAGGATCCCGAGCACTCACAATACTGCCAGCCAGAATCCCAGCTAACAGGGTCCATTCCCACTCGTGGGTGTCCACAACACCCACAGAGTGGGAATAGAACCTGTGACGAGTGCAACAAGCCACCGAGCCCGCAAGGTTGTGCTCGACCCCTGCCGGCAGATCCTGGTGTCGGTATGCTGACCATCGGGGAAGCCGGCTTCCGGCAACGTATATCCAACGCATATTATGTTATACATATATGATCCTGATCCTGTCATTAAGTTTGGTTTCTCTACTTTAAGTTACCTCTCAGAATAACCTTATGTGATAATGGGTATATGAAAGCAATGCTCATGTGATAACGTGATAGTCAAATTTGCAGATGATACCACAGTCGTAGGTCTGATTATCGGTGGGGATGAAGCTAGTTATAGGAAAGAGGTGGAGGTCCTTGTTAGTGGGGAAAAGATAATTAGGGGTCTTTAAATGGCAAGAAAACCGAGGACATAGTAATAGATTTTAGGTAATCTAGTAAAACTACCCCACAGTCTGTTATAGTTGAATGGCGCAGAGGTGAAGATGGTAAACGGGTTTAAGTTTTTAGAAGTCTATCTTACTGATGAGTTACTGTATCACGGCCTTCATGCATTTCATTTGTAGCAAGGAAGGTACAACAACATCTTTTCTGTCTGAGAAGACTGCGGGCAGAGAGCTTACTGAGACGTACGTATTCTTTAGCTTTTTATATTGATACTTGGAGTTTTTGTAAGATCACAAAGTAATTACACTTAATGCTTTTTTAATGCAGCAGTCAGGGCTCTGCCCGGGTAATTTTCTCAGGAGGTGTGCTTACGCCCCCTTAAAGACACAAATGAGAAAAATACTTGTAAAGCCGCACAGGGTGGATACAGCCAGAACAGAGAGGGTTAGCTGGGAGGGGAGGAGGGGGAGGAGGGGGATGGGGGGGGGGGGGGGGTTGCAATAAACAAGAAAAAAGAGGGAGAGCGGAGATCAACAGAAAGATAAAGCAGGGAAGGAGCAGGAGGTATAGGATGGAGGAGAGAGTATATGGGACAAAGGAAGTTGAGGGTAATAATGGAATAATGGTGTTAGGTTGGGGGAGGTGTAATGAGAGTCCTGCATGGAGAAACATGCAGCTGCGGTTGAGCCAGTGTGTGAGTTAAGAATACGACGGACCTGTAAAGCGAGCTCAGCAGAACAATAAGGAACTGGATCAGCCAACGGGCAGGAACGTGGAACGTGTGCCCCCAACTGTCTCAAGATTAGTGCGTGTTTGTGTGAATGTATACGTTGTTTTATTTTTACTTGATCTTATACTATATGTAAATGACACCTCTGTCTCCGTCCTGTATCATCCCACCCTCCACTCTCCGGCCCTGCCCACTCTTTGTTTTTGTGACCTCCCCATAGCCACTCTATCTTGCCCCCTCCTGTGTGTCCCCCTCCCACCTCCCCTGTCACTCTGGCAGAGTGACGGATGACTGGAGGAGGCAGGATAATTTTCACATTTTTGCTATGGAGCCCACAAAGGTCTAGCACACCCCTGGGTAGAACCTTGCAATAATCCTTCTAATGTCTGTTACAGGAAACTCAGCATTCAGGAAGGTAGGAAATGTCCTTTAATTACCCCAGAGAGGTACACTGTGATTATATATGTTTATTCTATATGGATTGCTTAGAGCAATAATTAACTGCAAAAAGTTTCAGTACATTGATTCAATAGATATTGGTCTAATTCAGTGTTTCTCAAACTTTTTGAATCACGGCGCCCTACAGTATCAGAATTTTTATCACAGCACCCCTAGGCCTAAAGTTTTTTACTGAGAAATTTAGAAAGAAAAATGAAATTAAGTAAATTGTGTTTATATGTCATCCTTAGGGTCAGTTATGTGGTGGGGGACAAGATTTGCTTGGGTGGTATTCATGTGACCGGCGGTCGGGAGACCGACGGTCACATGACCTCCACCGACATCCCGCCCCCTCACTATCCCGATGGTTGGCATGCCGACCAACAAGGACTATTTCCACTCGTGGGTGTCCACGACACCCATAGAGTGGGAATAGAACTGAGCCCGCAGCGTGGTGAGCGCAGCGAGCTCGCAAGGGGCTTGCTGCACTCGCCCATCCCTGCCAGGATCCCGGCGTCGGTATGCTGCCGGGATCCCGGTGTCGGTATGCTGACCGGCAGTCTCCTGATCGCCGGTCAGACATACTACACCCGATTTGCTTCTGTTTGTCCACATGTTATGATTGACAGCCACCAGCACTGGTTTTTCCTACTACATTGACCATAAATAATTTTAATTTGTCCTGGACCATTAATCCAAGAAACCCCTGCAAGTGTCCTAAGGCACCCCAAGGTGCCATGGCACACAGTTTGAGAACCACTGGTCTAATTGCATTATATGGATGGTTTGGAGACTGCAATAACTACTGCATGCCTGTATTAATGAAGCCTCTTTCATTGGAAATATACTAATATTGGCTTATGTGCAATGTATTAACAGTAACAGAGATATTAACAGTTTACATATCAATTTAGGAATATACTTTGATCCAAGAAACTTCTATTGGAAATATATTTCATGTTGGATCATGTGCAATGTATGTCTGTTTAGACAGATATTTTATTATTATTTACACAGGTCCGGCCTTGTGAAGTTGCTATTCATATTATTATTGTAGTGTGTAATATTTAATACATTATTGATCTGACTCTCATTGCTTTTTGTGTAAATTAGGGTTATGCTCACCATACAGTACATACAATAATAGTGATTGTCTAATTTGGTCTATTTAAATAAATTGAACAACCATTGTTCAAGTGTAACAGGCCCCATACATAAGTGACAGACTGCCGCAATTCTCCGATCCCCCCAATCCGGAGATTGGAGAAATACACATGTTGGATTTCCCTGATTTGCTGATCCCAACAAAAAAAATATTGGAATTGGTAAATCTGGGATTTTTAATATGTAGAATTTCCACAATTCCCCAATATATTGCCGATCATCAATGCCCGCCTATCAGTGTTTTTGAATGGCGTATCAGGGAATCAGCCGCGCTGATGTCTGACCCAGTTAAGCCTGTCTCACTCAATTGAAATACAGTCTGGCTGGATTAAATTTTATTAATTAAGGCAGAGATTTCAGATGAACATTGACCCACATTGGGGAGTTGTTTTTACTGTATTATAAAAATTGTATCACTTTTATTTATGTCTATTATCAAATACGATTGTTGCAAATAAAATAAATGGTATGTATGACGTGCTTGGAGTAAATCCATCACATGTTACTGCTGCTGTCCGACACGTATCTTCAGATAGTTGCAATTGTGACTGTAAATTGCACCAGTGATTTGCAGAGAACTCTCCATCAGCTACTTAGCTTATAACTACCTTGGAACGAATGGGAAAATGCAGCACAAAGACTCAAGTGATGCTCTTCAAAAGGACTGAAATGGATTAACATAATTAATCCCAACACACAAAATACAAGTATGAATGCAAGTGGGTATAACTACGTAGAATATAATGGGTTTTTATACTTGGATTAAAAGCAGATTCAGTATTTAACACACACATCGGTACAGGCCTTTTTGATAAATTAATTTATTGTAAAACTTTCAAGAGGGTTTGTTAAAAAGGAGAATAAAATCTGCTCTACGCTGAGATATCAAAACAAATAAGTTTTTAGGTGAATTTTCCATATTCCTCCATTCTGTAAAGCATTAAATCGGGATAGCCTATGAGAGTACTGTAAATTTAGCTACAATGTGAGAGGGGCTCGCATGTCTCTTCTGAAGAGCTAGGGTGCCCTTTATACCCCTCAACTCTGCTACACCCATTCACTGCTGCACTGTAATCTAAAGAAGCAAAGATGAGAACATACTGTACTTCCTAAAGGTGCATACGCACGGTGAGATCTTTGCTAATGCCCGATTTTGACTATGCGATTTCCCTTGAACTCCCCCAGAGCCCAGAAGCACCGATTCTGACTATCTGTACTTTCGATTTTGGCTATGTACGATTTTGACTAAGTGCCAATGTCAGTGAATGGCAGGTTTTCGTGTCAAAAATATAAAGATTTGTAGTAGCAGCATCACTGGAATAAGGAAGATTTTCAAGTAAAGTATTAAAAAAACCTCTCCAAAACATAAAGGTACTTCCGCAAAGTACTATTTACTTTACATACTGTGACTGCTCCAGCCACTGGATTATTTTACAGCATGACATAGGTTTGACATTGGTTCAAGAGTTAAGGTGTATACAGTGCATCCGGAAAGTATTCACAGCGCTTTACTTTTCCCACATTTTGTTATGTTATAGCCTTATTCCAAAATGGAATAAATTAATTTTTCCCTCAAAATTCTACACACAATACCCCATAATGACAATGTGAAAAAAGATTTTTTAGATTTTTGCAAATTTATTAAAAACTGCTTCTGTTAGGTGTCTATTCATGAAGCAGTGAAAAGTGCGGAGATGTGAGCCAGTGGAGAAGTTGCATTGAAGTAATATTTATAATTTGCATACTGTACAATTGTAGGGAACGGCTGATTGGTTGCCATGGGCAACATCTTCACAGGTTCACTTCTCCACTGTTTTTACTGCTTCATGAATAGACCCCCCCTCAATCCATACAATAAGAAGGGTTTACTGTGCAAACTATTTACAAACCTATTTTGTTTAAATATGAAATACCTATTTAGGGCCACAGTAAGGAATAATATATATTAATATAATACAATTTCATCCACTAATATTTCAGTCACTTCTGAATAGGATAACATATAAATAAAAGTATTTGAAAGTAGTTTTAATGTTGAGGTAGGCAACCTGTGGCTCTCCAGCTGCTATGGAACTACAAATCCCAGCATGCTGCGACAGGTTGCTCAACCCGGTTATGAAATATACCAAATGCAATTGAAAAAATAAGGAATGATGAAAGGGATGTTCATATAAGTTATATTATCTTGTCAAATTTACAGTAATAAAGCAGTATCCCAGAAGTGACTATTAATGTTATGACAAATAGAACAATTTTCAGAAATGAATAATTAATACATGGTTTATCAACATCTGCCATATCTGTAATGTACACAGCATGATTGTAGCTCAGTGAAAAACAGAGCAATAATAAAATAGTTATATTATGTTAACATTAGCATAGTACACAAAAAATCCTGACATGAAGAGAGACTTGCGGCCCTCCAGCTGCTGTGGAACTACATATCCCAGAATGCACTGCCTCAGTTTTAGCATGCCTTAATAGCAAAACTGTGGCAGGGCATGCTGGGATGTGTACTTCCACCGCAGCTGGAGGGCCGCAGGTTGAAAACCCATGATTGAAAGCGGTGGTTTGGTATTATAACAATATACTTGCCACTCTCTTGGAATGTCTCGGAGACTCACAAAATTTGGAATAGATAGCCCTACCTCATCCTGTCCACCTCTTCAATGCGGTGATTGGGGCAGACCTGCAATGACTCGATTCGCTACACATTTAGCCATCATAGCTTTGTCTCTGGCTACAAAATGCTGTGGATTGCAGAATTATCAGCATGGGTGGGAACGTGAAGTCAATGGCGTCACAAGCTGGGTGTGGGGGATGCGGCCCGCTCCTGGGTGTCATCCTTGGAAGGGGTGACATCAAATAGCCGGTTGTTCTGCAGTGACTGGAGCGTGATATTTTCCTGCAGCACTCGGCGCCTGTCACAGATGAAGAGCTGGCCCAGCACTACACACCCCAGTCTCCAGGAGCAGCCAGAATCTCCGGAGATACTAGACACCCCCCAGAGTGACATAACACGGATCCCGGTTAGCCTACAGCCGATTTTTATTCGCCCAAGCCCCCATTTTGGGCGGTCGCACTTATGCCGCTTGGGAAGTAATGTTGAGTGCCCACCGGGTGCCAACACACCCGGTGACGCCTCTGCGTGAAGTCGCAATTCCTAGTGCCTTGTCCCCCGCCATTGTCTCTGAGAGGATCTGCTTAACTATTTAGAAAATCAAAGGGTACTTCCATCCCAAACTGAAAGTTTAATCCCAAATACAACCCTGTTCCAGAATCTTATGGTGGGTTTACACTTGTAGATATATCTGCAGATCAATGGATCTGCAGATATATCTAAAGCCAGATCGGGTAATGTGTGTTGTTGTGCATACACACTTCCCGATCCGTTGTGACTGACATCACAAACTGGGTGAGCATTTACATGCGCCCGTCCAGTTCAGCCGTCAATCACCGCCGACTGATGCAGCATGTGTACGGGCGGGCTGCTGACCGCCTATACACTCACAACGATGCACCAATATATCTATAGATGTATTATTGGTCATCGTGTGTGCTGCAGGGACAATGCGATATGTCTGTGAAAGACGGCATTCACAGACGTATTGTTGGTACACACTGGCCGGCGGCCAGCAATACAGTATATCGGCTGTTCAATATAACGGCCGATATATCGACCAGTGTGTATCCAACATAATTTACTAGCTCAGTAATTGGTATAGAAAAGTGTACATTCATCTTTCCTAAGCAATCTGGTCATTCAGCCCACTACTTAACCATCCAGATTCTGTTTGGACCAACACATGTGTGGCCAAATTGCTAAATGAATTTATTTGGTAACCAGGTTAAACATATTTGATACAAAAAAAAGGGGGATAGAAAAGAGGACTTTGAAGAACGTAGTGGTGATCTTCGCTATTTACTTCCGGCTTGAAAATATCACATTGAGCTTTCTTGATAAAGCCCCAGTAAAACGCATGTCATGAGCCCATTATAAAGTGGGCCTTTGTGTGCATGGAGGACCCCCGCACCAAGACCCCCATGTCCATATGGGAAATTATCTATCAGGTACTTTCTTTTGATATTTCAGATGTTCTCCTATTAGTTTCTTCCAGATTGTCCCTGCACTGCATTTGGCATCTGGGAGTCTGACAGAGGGCAACATCACTAACAGCAGAAACAGACCTTTATTTTATTGTGTCACACGAAAGGACACTCCTCTCCTGTTCAATGAATTAGTATGACAGGAGAAAGCAGCTTACTATCTAGATAAGTACATGGGTTCAGTTTTTTTTCACACTAATCATCCACAATTTGGGTAACTCTAATCCTCCCCAGACAGTATTGAGGGATGTCTCAGATATCTATAACCAGTGATGTTTGTATTGGACATTACTTTGAGGTTTTTGAAGTGAAACACACTATCTTAGTGTTTTCATTATTCACTGTATTTCGCCAACAGAATCTATATCACTGTGTCTGTTACAGTAGATACCCTCTCACCTCATTCTATACACACTTGTTATACTTGTTTGTCAAGTTTTATTCATTTTAAGATTAGCTTTCCCTTTCAAGTGTGTTCTCCATTGTGAATTATGGCATACTGAATAATATTAGCAATAGTGTTTATAATTGTTTTAGCTGCATATGATTCAGAGACACACTGTAAGTCTCATGAATTTATATTTATTGCTATAATGTGTCAGTGATTTATAATTAAGGGGTACATTTACTAAGTAGTGATAAGGGCGCAGAAGTGAGCCATTGGAGAAGTTGCCCATGGCAACCAATCAGCACTGAAGTAACATTTATAATTTGCATACTATAAAATGATACAGAGCTGCTGATTGGTTGATGGGGACATTTCTCCACTGGGTCACTTCTCCACTCTTATCACTGCTTAATAAATGTACCCCTAAGTTCTAGTTGCTCTACTGATAACATTATTTATGAAAGTTATATTGACTGGGAGTGTGTCCCAATAGGGAATACTTTTCTGTCCCCTTTCTTTTGCTTTAATACTCGTATCTACACCAGGGATCACCTTCCATTGGTTATATAGTTACTCAGAATAATGTATATCAGCACTAGTGAATTTACTTGAGGTGAAATTATCACCATGATTGACCAAGCAATTTGCTGACTATATTAATGCAAACTTTCTGATCTCCGGTGCAATTAAACCATTCCCCTACCCCATCATCTTATTACATCTAAACACATTTAATGTCTGCATAAGGACCTTACTATAGAGTGTTTGCAATCCCCAATCAGAAACGTAAATTTTTTTACCTTCTGACGCTTCGTCACTTCCGAAATTCTGTCTGTAGAAGAGCATTAATTCCACGTTGTAGCACTTATAGATTGTGATAAGCAAAACAAAGACAATAAGGATAGCACCCAGACCTCCAGCGAGTTCAAGGTTATACTTCAGCTCTACAAGAGAGAGAAATATCATGAATTAAGTCATTTCCATCATTTACTAAGTCTTTTATGAAAAAGCACATAGAATCATCCGTGACCATGTTTTGTTTGACTGCACTATATGGCTCAAAATCATAATGAGTAGCATACAATGATAGCCTTTATATAATTGGATTATTAGTGTTTAATTAGACATGCTAATATTACCATTCTATAAGCAGTGCGTGTTGTAGGGCACTCCTTGCTGATATGACGTGACTATTATTGATAAGGCACATATGTATAACAAATGTGAATAGTCATTTTATAAAATAGTGTGTCCACCAAGGTTCTGTCTGGCCTGCTACTAGAGGATGTGGCCAAGCATGGGGAGGCCATGGCAATGGTCCATTGTGAATACTATGGGCTTTATTTACAAAATGGCAGCTTTTGTAAGGCGGGTTGAAGGTGAAGGCTTTACACTGACTGTAAGTGGCATTTTACATTTCCACCTCCAACTCGCTGGGTAGCACCATCTTCCAAAAGCTGCCACTTTGTAAATAAAGCCCTAAGACTCTCAGTAGAAGCTTTACCGTCCATCGCAGGTGGCATGGTCATGTCATCTTTGGGGCATGGTTACCCCTTCCTGGCAAGCCTGGATACTATAATATAAACTACATGTGTTTCTCCTATATTATTTATTAAGATTATATCCATATCATGAGTTTGGATGTACTCAGTGTCAGACTGGGGCATGTAGGGCCCACAGGGGGAATACAGTGGTAGAAGCCCATGTTTAGGGGTGTGGCCAGTCTCTAGAGGGGGTGTGCCCAGCCGCCACATTGGTTTGCCTAACCATTTTGCAAGTGTTGGTCCCCTAGATAAATATATACAGTAAATACTGTAGTGCATGCAAGATAATGTACTAGATTAGTAACAGCACAGTCTGGAACCTGATCCCTAGAGGAGGTGGTGGGAACACAGGCAGTAGGGCCCACCGGTGATTTCCCCTGTACTCCTGTGGGCCAGTCCAACCCTGGATGTACTTAATGCATTGTTATATAAGTGACACTTAAACAAATACTGCAGACAAGCAACAAAAAAATCTTTCATGAGGATAATTCTCCCTACTTCTCCTTGCCATAGATGAGGATGCTTTCTGTGTCTGGCATTGGAAGAGTTACACTTTTCCTTCATCTGATACATTATGCAATGAATATGCTATCTATAATTAGCTACACATATTATACTAAATGTAAAATAAGTACCAATCAGTGCTCATATAAACACATGTTACAAAAACACGGAGCCGTAAGAAGTTGTTTCTGTCTTTATCAGATAAAGTTGACTGCAAAGGAACGCCAGCAACTTGGAGACGCACTTGAGCTGCATGCTCGCCGCCGTTTGCCAGGTGTACATGTAAATGTTCTTTCTTTTTTCGGCCTCTGCTGCTAATTATGTTTTGAATCAAGAACAAGGGTGTTATTACAGCTAATCTGACAAGCCATTTGGAAATGGCGTGCCCTGCATCCTGATGGCTGTGTTACTGCATTGTTTTTGTGCAGAGTCTGCTGACTTTTATATAACGCACTGAAATGTCAGAGTATCTCCCTGAGTAGACCTACTGTATATAGAAATTTAACAGAATAAACAACTGAATATACTGTAACAAGGGGCCCGATTCAGTCCTGATCGCTGTCTTGTGAAATCACTGCGCATGCGTATGCACTACAATGCGCAGGCACGACACCAAACAGTGACAGGATGGTGCAAACATTTCGATCGCAAGGTGATTGACAAGAAGAGGATGTTTGTGGGTGGTAACTGTCCGTTTTCTGGGAGTGTCAGGAAAAACGCAGGTGTGCCCAAGCGTTTTCTGGGAGGGGGTGTGATGTCAGCTCCGGCTCCGATCAGCCTGTTTCTATCGCACTGTAGGAGTAAGTTCTGGGCTGCGCAGAGACTGCATAGTATGGAAAAATCATTTGATGGCGAGTGATTTGCAAACAGATTTGCTGATGTCCGCTGTCTAGGTTACATATGCATTCGCACACTTGCACGGGGCGGGTTTTCGCTCTCCCTGGGCAGCGACTATCTGATCGCAGCCCTTTGCAAATTTGCAGCACAGTGATCAGGTCTGAATTAGGCCCTATGTTGGGCTGTAGTGTATATTTGGCTAGTTTATATTTGTTGTATAGTATATTGGTCTTGAGGTCACTATGCTGGTCAGTTAAAGTTGCATTAATCTACAGTATATGCTGAATTATTACTAATTCATAGGCTACAGGACCCCAACTGACAAATGCTAGCAATGACTAGTCTGCCTGCTACAAGCCTGTAATAAGATTAATAGATGCTCTGCTGTGTTTGGTACACGCTCCATTACAAAAATTTAGTTTACTAACAATAGGCTGCCCCTAGAAATGTCCCAGTGGATATTATTATTACATCCATTATAAACATAGCGGCAGATGTATTAAGCCTGGAGACGGCATAAGTAAGTGATAAACCAGTGATAAGTGCAAGGTGATAAACGCACCAGTCAATGAGCTCCTAACTGTTATTTTACATATTGGAGCTGATTGGTGTGTTTATCACCTTGCACATATCACTGGTTTATCACTTCCTTATGCCTTCTCCAGGTTAATACATCTGCCCAATAGTGTCAGTGTTTTCCATTGCACTTGGGAACAAAACAGTAAAAAAGGAGACTGGTTATTAATAGACAGACAAATCAGCACAGTTGCGGACATGTGTCTGTCAGTAGCTTGGCGAGGGAGATCCAGTTTGGCAAATTGCGTCACAATGGTCCAGTCCCCTTTGATAATTTGCAGCAAGTTACGGCACAATGTCGCAGAGGGCTTCCTCTGATGCCTTTCTCCTCCCATTGGAATGATGGAGACTAGTCCACTTTTAAAATTTGGGAGTCTCCCTGAAACTCTGGGAGAGTGGGCAAGTGTGCAAACTGGTAAAAGGGCCTCGCTGGCAAACTTGCAATTTATAGGGAAATAGTAGATGTGTTGAACATACAGATGTAGCCATGTTCAGCTTTGCTGCAATGTGTCATTCTGCATTGTGGCTTACTGCATGGAGCTCCAGGGTGCAACTTTTCACAGCTGGCGATCGCTCCTTTATTTCCTGTGCATGTGCGTATACACTGCGCAAAGCTGAGCATGGCTACATCTGTATTTGTATTTTACATGCACAATGGCATATCTAGAATGGGTGCAGTGTGAGCGGCGCACACCCTGCACCCATTTTTTCAATATTTACCTCTCCGGAGTCGCACACAGTGACAGTGACTCTGAACACCAGATGATGCAGTGGCCATTTTGTGGAAGCTCCCCCGCCCCCTGCCCATCTCGTGCCGCGAGTCCATGCCCCGACTCATAGTGCGCCCCCGGCAGTTTCCATGGAAATGGTGTCTGCTGCGAGTCCACGCCCCCTTGACTCGCGGCACGCCCCTGTCGCTTGTGTCCATGTGCCCACTTTAGCGGCGCACGACCCTGTCATGTGCGCGCATGCACATGCCAGGGCCGATTGCGGCCCCCAGTCCTTCCGTTAATCACAATATATAATTCCTCACACCACACAAAGAGATGTTCGATCCACTTTTTACTGAGTGCTGGATACTTTATTTCTTTATTCATTAAGGTGATTACCTTTTAGAATTTAGTGTAACACCCCTTGATCCAGCTGGCAGCTGCCAATTGCACTTCTACATAAAGGACGCCACTCTGTGCCCTGGCAGTGGCACTATTCATCCTCATCCTCTGCTCTTTTAGTAGCCCATGCTTGGAAATACAATGCATCCAAGCAGGGGAGGGAAGGAGCCAAGTACTTCCTGGGCAACACAGTGAGAAGACCCTCTGCTTGTCATTCAGTCACTATGGGGGAGCAGTGCCAGTCCTCCTGTGTACATGGCCCTCTCTAGTGCTGCAAATGCACCAATCTTCTTCCTCTCGGGTAAATATTGTGGCCACATAGGCGTGTACATAAGTGGTCCACAGCTGCATCAAATCTCCTTTTTGAAAAACCCTCCACCCCAACCCCGGGCCTGCTTTCAGTGGGAGTGGGAAAGTCCAGGAACAGAGCATTTTCTCCCTCATGGAGAGGGTCAGGTAAGTATGACTTGGTGCCCTCCCTAGCTGCAACCCTGGACAGGCAGTTTCACTGCCATTTGAAGTTGCATTTAAAAATGATCAAATGGCAATTGGTACCTGGCCAAAGTGCCACCCAGATTTCCTTGTTGGCTCTCAGCATAAATTCCTTCATTGGCAGTACAAAGACACTGTCAATGATTTAATTCTCATTACACAGATGCAGTATGGGGAGTTATTCACTAGCGCAGGCCTGGCCAACCTGTGGCTCTCCAGCTGTTGTGAAACTACACATCCCAGCACGCACTGCCACAGTATTGGTATTAGGAAATATTAAAATTGTGGCAGGGCATGCTCGGATATGTAGTTTCACAACAGCTGGAGAGCCACAGGTTGGCCAGACCTGCACTAGCCGATCATGGAGTGATACACCTGCAGCTCTATTGTCACCTCATCTCTTGGTAGACACACCCATGGTATCGTGTTTTTCACCGTCTGCACAAATTCCTTTGGCATTTGAATAACACCTTTGTGTGGAAGACACATTACGCACCATGTAGATTTTAATGTATATCAGTTTTTCTCCCTATAATATATACACTATACACATCAAGATTTTGATGCACCTTATACTTACTATGGCTTACAGCTGGAGAGCTGGAACAGTGGAGAGAGGGAAGTGGTAGACAAGTATTGGCGAGCGCAGATATGCTTATCTGTGTGATATATGTCATGATAAAGGGGGTAATTCAGACTTGATCGTAGATGTGAGAAAAACGCACACCTACAATCAAATTCTTAGACATGCATGGGGACGCCCAGCACAGGGCAAGTCCACCGCGCATGCCGGATCCACCCCCCCCCCCCCCCACACACACAGACATGCTTTCACATATTTTAAGTAGCCCTCTGCCTATGTAGCCTAGCTGCGAAGGCAGGTGGCTACCCGCCATGTTTCGGGTCACATCGGCTGCGTGTGATGTCATGCAGGTGCCACGCTTCGACCTGCAAATGGTCCGGATGCGCCTGTGTTGTCTGGGCCGCGCCCCCCTACAATGAGTTGACGCCTTTTTAATGCCCCATGATGACCCCTCACACCCCTCGAATGCCTCTGTCTATCAATCAGGCAGAGGCAATCACACAAGTGAGATGCTGTCGCATCTCACTGTGTGCGCACAGACAGTGGGGCTGCTGCGCCTGCACACACTTCACCGGGCTTCAGCCTGCGAACGCTGCCGCAGCAGCGTCCTGGTCTGAATCAGCCCTATAGTACAAGCACTGTGAAATTTTGTCTATTATTGTGTATTTTATAGGAGGCGTACTTCTTGTGAGTTCTGGAGGGCTGGTGCAATAATACATAATTATGATAATTCCTGTCAGCAGCACCAGCCTCTTCCGATATATACAATTGTTACTTTTAACATACATCACATTCAGCAGCATGGCCCTCACAGGTGATGTCGCCTGCTGAACCTGCTTGCAGGTCTGACGGACGATGATGCTGATGACGCGGGGGAGTTTGCATTGTCAGGAACATAGGCCCTCATTCCGAGTTGATCGGTCGCAAGGCGAATTTAGCAGAGTTACACACGCTAAGCCGCCGCCTACTGGGAGTGAATCTTAGCTTCTTAAAATTGCGACCGATGTATTCGCAATATTGCGATTACTAACTACTTAGCAGTTTCAGAGTAGCTCCAGACTTACTCTGCCTGTGCGATCAGTTCAGTGCTTGTCGTTCCTGGTTGACGTCACAAACACACCCAGCGTTCGCCCAGGCACTCCCACCGTTTCCCCGGCCACTCCTGCGTTTTTTCCGGAAACGGTAGCGTTTTCAGCCACACGCCCCTGAAACGCCGTGTTTCCGCCCAGTAACACCCATTTCCTGTCAATCACATTACGATCGCCGGAGCGAAGAAAAAGCCGTGAGTAAAAATACTTTCTTCATAGTAAAGTTACTTGGCGCAGTCGCAGTGCGAACATTGCGCATGCGTACTAAGCGGATTTTCACTGCGATGCGATGAAAAAGAACGAGCGAACAACTCGGAATGAGGGCCATAGTGCATACACACTGGATGATATCATGAATGATGTGTCCAAATCAAGCACATCGTGCCAATATTGTCCTAGTGTGTACGCACCTAGTGTGTATTGCCGTCATTATCCATACAGATCTTCCCCTCATCTCAATTAATATTGGTTTGATCATGATCAAATGTATTTCAAGGCTACTGGATTAGGAGCCACACACAGAGTAGTGTGTGATGGAATTTGACATCCCAGGTCAGCACAAGTGAAGACAAGTGCATTCCAAGTTAGTGGACAGCCACATCTGCTGCCATAATGCCTACCAGACACTGCCCCCCACACTACAGACTGAGACAGTGACTAACATGGTCAGTCAGCCTCAGTGACTGGGATCCAATCAGGCAGTGGCAGTGCAGTGGGAGGTCACACATTGCTGGGCTGCAGGCGGCGGATGGGTGGTGCAGACCTGGACCAGTCTGGGATAGGCCCTACAATGTGGGGGTGAATGGCAGCCCTGGTCTCAGCCTCAGACTTTTTTGTCAGTGCATTCATGCACTGCACACAGTAACTTTCACTGTGATGACTTTCTCTCTTAAACTATGTGAGCTTAACGTATATGGGGCACTATAACTGTGTGGGTGTAATGTGCAAGGGGCACTACTACTGTGTTGGCATAATGTTTAAGGGGCACTACAACTGTGTGGGAATAATGTTTAAGGGGCACTACTACTGTGTGGGCATAATGTTTAAGGGGCACTACTACTGTGTGGGCATAATGTTTAAGTGGCACTACTACTGTGTGGGAATAATGTTTAAGGGGTACTACTACTGTGTGGGCATAATGTGTATAAAGAGTACTACTGTGGACATAATGTGTAAAGGGCAACCCTCTGCATCCCTACTGCATCACTATCTCCCCATCACACTGTCTTTCCTGTCACCCTCTGCCTCTCCAAGGCATCAACCTCTCCTCGTTATACAGATACGCCTTTGGTTTTGAGGCCACACTTCTTCATGCGAGACCACACCCTTGTTGTAAGACAATGCCCACTTTTTGCAAAATAACACTCACCACAGTAAGGGGGGGGGGGGGGCAAGGGCATGACAAAAATTCTCACACAGGGTGTAGTATGCCTGGAACTGGACATATTGTCTATGTTGACAATCAGACCACGTGGACCTTCTGGTGACAACATACAGATGCATCGCAAGCGCGAGGGGGGGGGGGGGGGCGGCTGCGCCTCGGCACACCACCGTGCGTACACTGATGCTCCCATTCACTTTGAATTAGCGTGGCTCCATCTGTATTGAATATGACATTTTGTACCACACCTGACAAATTCATGTCCAAAATAGAATATTTCCCCATGCGCTACATTTCCTACCATAGATAGTACTGCCATAACTCCTCTGGTTCCACCCACACAATGGTTTATTTTCTTATGATACAATTTTTACTTTCATATTCACAACAACTGCATCCTGCTGGTTCCTTCCACCACCCTCCTTACATTGTTAAACTATGACCTATTATACTGTATGTGTTTCTGATTCCACAAATTAATGCACACTGCAAGTGAAACACATAAACATTATGGACTTGTGTGTGTTTCTGATAAGACTTTTATTTGCAATTGATGCAGTCTTCATATTGGCAGTACGGATGGTGTCGTTATTAGCATTACTGCCTCACAGCACTGAGGTCCTGGGTTCGATTCCTACCATGGCTCTAACTGTGCGGAGTTTGTATATTCTCTCCGTACTTGCGCGGGTTTCCTTCAGGTTCTCCGGTTTCCTCCCACAATCCAAAAATATACTGGTAGGTTAATTGGCTCCCAACAAAATTAACCCTAGTGAATGTGTCTGCGTGTACATGTGATAGGGAATATAGATTGTAAGCTCCACTGGGGCAGGGACTGATGTCAATGGGCAAATATTCTCTGTAACATCGCTGCGGAATATGTGTGTGATATATAAATAACTGGTAATAAATAAATAATAAATATATCACTTGCAAATGTGTTGAAAAGGGACAAGCAGTACAAGGCTTTTTCCACTACTTCCAACAGGCCATTCATTTAAATGGTGTTTCCAGCATAAGTAGGAAATACAGAAAGCCCATTGAAGAGTGAAATAAGTAGCAAAGCTTCATACTGTATATAAATTTGTAGCCTTTAAAAAAATTGGGGAAACATGCCCCCCTCATATTCATCTGTGAGTCTCAGTGATAGAAACACTGGTGTTACCCCACTTAAATAGGGGGACAGCTAGATAGCATAGCAGCCATCGCAGATTTGAAACTACTTCCAGGGAGACATGAACAATAAGGTATCCTCAGTGGATTCCTGTCCCAAACTGATCAGCCTGGAGCCTCTACTGGGGCTCTTCCCAGTTGTGGAGGTAGTGAGGAATATTGCCTATATAATAGGGATCTTTGGACCCTGAGTGTTTTATCAACTTGTAATAAAAAAAAGACTCTCTTAGAAACACTCGTGTTAACCACTTTACTAATAATAATAATAATAATAATAAAAAATTGCAATTCACACAAAATCTTTCATTATAATCTACAGATAATCTGTTCATTGCAATCCAATTCAAGTGAATAACTTCTAACTACCACCCATTGATAATGAAAAAAAAAGAGATGCCACAAACTGTAAACTAGGGGCCACATGGCATAATGACAGTTCAATTAATTTACTTTTATTGTCATTAGTCAATAACAACTAATAACAAGTGGCTTCCCACACATTGCTATTATTTAGAAGTGGGGAGAGTACCAGAGACTCTCTGTTTGGATCACACACCAGTAGAGACTAACCATCTCTTCTGATGAGCTGAAAAACAATTAACAATGCTGTCAACTGTCATTCATGTCAATGTCCCATTTAGTGAAAGGAATGGGAAAGATTCAGAACAATGGTCTTTATACCAAAGTGGGGATGTACACCATGTGCCCCCTAAAGAGAAATTACCTTTACAAGTGTGGCAATCTGCTTTAACCTCTTCAGGGATACTGGCACATATGTGTACGTTAATGATTATTGTTCATTGCAAATTGTTTTGAAGTTTGAATATATATCTATAACAAAATCGGTCAATATCTAAAAAAATTCTTAACTTGAAATGTATTATCTGTTCACTAAAAAAAAATAAAAAAAAAATATATATAATAAATTCAGTTATATATCTCTAAAATTAAAAATTCAACCCTGGATATGGACATATCAAATAGAACCCAAATGGTTATGGACATATAGAAATTTTACGATACAACTGAACTAAACTCCTAATTCTTCAAACTATTCTAAATGCAGGTGCATGAATTTAGCCCGTCTCCTGATACCATATGGTTACCATAGATCATCCTACTTCTATACCACTGTTCATGGCTTTTCATTAACAAGTAAAGAGCCTGAGCCAAACTAGTTAGTTACTGTACATCTCTCACATATCTTCCTATTCACTATGGATCTGATGCAGAGTTGAAGAAAATTGGGTGCATATTGCTCACAAGAAGTATGCACTGAAAAATTGTACAAGTTGCACACATACAGAGATTTAACTGCTGTGTGCACACCTGGTTACTACTAGTCATAAACATCAACAGTATGGACCTGGACCTATCCTATACTGGGTGTACTGGGATCTCCCTCCATACAGGCATATAGCCGACTCTCACTGAACATTGCCTGTGAGAACGCAGCACCGCAACGCAGTTTATACTACAGAGCTACTCACTATAGGAGCACCGGTGTTAAGAATTGTGTTGAATTATAAAATCCAATTACACCTGAAACCAATTAGGACTCATTGTGGCCAACGCGGGTGAGCTAAAGCTTCATCATTAAAAACACATCCAATCCTTTGCAAAGAGTATGGCGCTAAATGTCTGAAATATTATTTAGAGTACATCATTGGCTAAAATTCATCAATCAATTCCCCCAAACATATGTGACCAACATCAACATGCACAATACTGAATGTCAAGTATCACTAAGCC
Organism: Pseudophryne corroboree; assembly: GCF_028390025.1. Taxonomy (NCBI): domain Eukaryota; kingdom Metazoa; phylum Chordata; class Amphibia; order Anura; family Myobatrachidae; genus Pseudophryne; species Pseudophryne corroboree. Next base: position 304,830,812 of record NC_086451.1, on the reverse strand, counting down.
CAGGTTTCTTAGATTCTCACCTATTCTAATCCTTTCCCATTGCACTCAAAATTTCAGTTTCCTTTTATATTTTATGTACATACTTAATTTCTAAAATGACCTACCCTGGATGTTAGTACAGGTTGAGTATCCCTTATCCAAAATGCTTGGAACCAGAGGTATTTTGGATATCGTATTTTTCCGTATTTTGGAATAATTGCATACCATAATGAGATATCATGGTGATGGGACCTAAGTCTAAGCACAGAATGCATTTATGTTTCATATACACCTTTCTCTGACGTCCTAGTGGATGCTGGGTACTCCGTAAGGACCATGGGGAATAGACGGGCTCCGCAGGAGACTGGGCACTCTAAAAGAAAGATTAGGTACTATCTGGTGTGCACTGGCTCCTCCCTCTATGCCCCTCCTCCAGACCTCAGTTAGAATCTGTGCCCGGCTCGAGCTGGTTGCACACTAGGGGCTCTCCTGAGCTTCTAGTAAAGAAAGTATTTGTTAGGTTTTTTATTTTCAGTGAGATCTGCTGGCAACAGACTCACTGCTACGAGGGACTTAGGGGAGAGAAGCGAACCTACCTGCTTGCAGCTAGCTTGGGCTTCTAGGCTACTGGACACCATTAGCTCCATAGGGATCGAACACAGGCCCAGCCTCGGTCGTCCGGTCCCGGAGCCGCGCCGCCGTCCCCCTTGCAGAGCCAGAACCAAGAAGAACGTCCTGGAAATCGGCGGCTGAAGACTCCGGTCTTCATTAAGGTAGCGCACAGCACTGCAGCTGTGCGCCATTGCTCCCTATGCACACCACATACTCCGGTCACTGATGGGTGCAGGGCGCTGGGGGGGGGGGGGGGGGGCGCCCTGGGCTGCAATTAGAGTACCTTACATGGCGAACAGCACATAATATAGTCTAATAAACTATATATGTGCAAAAATCCCCCGCCATAATATAAATATAAAGAGCGGGATAAGCCCGCAGAGAAGGGGGCGGGGCTATCTCCCTCAGCACACTGGCACCATTTCTTCTTCACAGCTCCGCTGGAAGACTGCTCCCCAGGCTCTCCCCTGCAGTTTCCAGGCTCAAAGGGTAAAAAAGAGAGGGGGGGCACTAAATTTAGGCGCAAACTGTATGTAAAGCAGCTATAGGGAAAAATCACTTTGTGTTAGTGTAAATCCCTGATTATATAGTGCTGTGGTGTGTGCTGGCATACTCTCTCTCTGTCTCCCCAAAGGACTTTGTGGAGTCCTGTCCTCAGTCAGAGCATTCCCTGTGTGCGGTGTGTCGGTACGGCTGTGTCGACATGCTTGATGAGGAGGCTTATGTGGAGGCGGAGCAGGTGCCAATAAGTGTGATATCACCCCCTGTGGGGTCGACACCAGAGTGGATGGATATGTGGAAGGTATTAACCGACAGTGTCAACTCCTTACATAAAAGGCTGGATGACGTAACAGCCGTGGGACAGCCGGCTTCTCAGCCCGTGCCTGCCCAGGCGTCTCAAAGACCATAATGGGCTCACAAACGCCCGCTACCTCAGATGGCAGACACAGATGTCGTCACGGAGTCTGACTCCTGTGTCGACGAGGATGAGACATATACACAATCCACAAGGGGCATCCGTTGCATGATTACGGCAATGAAAAATATGTTACACATTTCTGACATTAACCCAGGTACCACTAAAAAGGGTATTATGTTTGGGGAGAAAAAGCAGCCAGTGTTTTTTCCCCCATCAGATGAGTTAAATGAAGTGTGTGAAGAAGTGTGGGGTTCCCCCGATAAGAAACTGGTAATTTCTAAAAAGTTACTGATGGCGTACCCTTTCCCGCCAGAGGATAGGTCACGTTGGGAGATATCTCCTAGGGTGGATAAGGCGCTCACACGCTTGTCAAAAAAAGGTGGCACTGCCGTCTCAGGATACGGCCGCCTTGAAGGAGCCTCCTGATAGAAAGCAGGAGGCTATCCTGAAGTCTGTATATACACACTCAGGTACTATACTGAGACCTGCAATTGCTTCAGCATGGATGTGTAGTGCTGCTGCAGCGTGGTCTGATACCCTGTCAGATAATATTGATACCCTCGACAGGGATACTATTTTGCTAACCATAGAGCATATTAAAAACGTCGTCTTATATATGAGGGATGCACAGAGGGATACTTGCCGGCTGGCATCTAGAATTAATGCAATGTCCATTTCTGCCAGGAGGGTATTATGGACCCGGCAGTGGACAGGTGATGCTGATTCTAAAAGGCACATGGAGGTTTTGCCTTATAAGGGTGAGGAATTGTTTGGGGATGGTCTCTCGGACCTCGTATCCACAGCAACAGCTGGGAAATCGACATTTTTACCTCAGGCTCCCTCACAACCTAAGAAAGCACCGTACTATCAGGTACAGTCCTTTCGGCCTCAGAAAAGCAAGCGGATCAAAGGTGCTTCCTTTCTGCCCAGAGGCAGGGGGAGAGGGAAAAAGCTGCACCAGACAGCCAGTTCCCAGGATCAAAAATCCTCCCCTGCTTCTACTAAGTCCACCGCATGACGCTGGGGCTCCACAGACGGAGCCAGGTGCGGTGGGAGCGCGTCTCCGGAACTTCAGCGACCAGTGGGTTCGCTCACAGGTGGATCTCTGGGTTCTACAAGTGGTATCTCAGGGATACAAGCTGGAATTCGAGGCGTCTCCCCCTCGCTGTTACCTCAAATCAGCCTTACCAGCTACTCGCCAGGACTGGGAGGTAGTACTGGCGGCAATTCACAAGCTGTACCTCCAGCAGGTGAAAATAAAAGTTCCCCTCCTTTAACAGGGACGGGGTTACTATTCCACAATGTTTGTGGTATCGAAACCAGACGGTTCGGTGAGACCCATTCTAAAATTGAAATCCTTGAACACTTATATAAGGAAGTTCAAGTTCAAAATGGAATAGCTTAGGGCGGTTATTGCAAGCCTGGAAGAGGGGGATTACATGGTATCACTGGACATCATGGATGCTTACCTACATGTCCTCATTTACCTACCTCACCAGGAATACCTCAAGGTTGTGGTACAGAACTGACATTACCAATTCCAGACGTTGCCGTTTGGTCTGTCCACGGCACCGAGGGTGTATTCCAAGGTAATGGCCAAAATGATGATACTCCTTCGAAAGAAGGGAGTTATAATTATCCCGTACTTGGACGATCTCCTTATAAAGGCGAGGTCCAAGGAGCAGTCGTTGATCGGAGTAGCACTATCTCAGGAAGTGCTACAACAGCACGGCTGGATTCTGAATATCCCAAAGTCGCAGCTGGTTCCTACGACGCGTCTGCTGATATTGGGCATGTTTCTGGACCCAGAACAGAAGAAGGTGTTTCACCCGGACGAGAAGGCCAAGGAGTGGTCATCTCTGGTCAGAGACCCCCTGAAACCAAAACAGGTGTCGGTGCATCATTGCACGCGAGTCCTGGAAAAGATGGTAGCTTCTTACGAAGCAATTCCCTTCGGCAGGTTCCATGCAAGGAACTTTCAGTGGGACCTGTTAGACAAGTGAGGATCGCATCTTCAGATGCATCGGCTGTTCACCCTGTCCCAGAGGGCCAGGGTATCTCGGCTGTGGTGGCTGCAGAGTGCTCATCTTCTCGAGGGCCGCAGATTCGGCATTCAGGACTGGGTCCTGGTGACCACGGATGCAAACCTCCGAGGTTGGGGAGCAGTCACTCAGGGAAGAAATTTCAAAGGACAATGGTCGAGTCAGGAGACTTCCCTACACATAAATATTCTGGGCCTAAGGGCCATTTACAATGCCCTAAGGCAAGCAGAACCCCTGCTTCAAAACCAGCCGGTGCTGATTCAGTCAGACAACATCACGGCTGTCGCCCATGTAAACCGACAAGGCGGCACAAGAAGCAGGATGGCGTTGGCAGAAGCCACAAGGATTCTCCGATGGGCGGAGTATCACGTGCTAACACTGTCAGTAGTGTTCATTCCAGGTGTGGAAAACTAGGAAGCAGACTTCCTCAGCAGGCACGACCTCCACCCGGGAGAGTGGGGACTTCATCCAGAAGTCTTCACGCAGATTGTGAACCGTTGGGAACGGCCACAGGTGGACATGATGGCGTCCCGCCTCAACAAAAAGCTAAAAAAGTATTGCGCCAGGTCAAGAGACCCTCAGGCGATAGCTGTGGACGCACTAGTGACACCGTGGGTGTACCAGTCGGTTTATGTGTTCCCTCCTCTTCCTCTCATACCCAAGGTACTGAGGACAGTAAGTAAAAGAGGAGTAAGAACTATACTCGTAGTTCCGGATGGGCCAAGAAGAACTTGGTACCCAGAACTACAAGAAATGATCTCGGAGGACCCATGGCCTCTGTCTCTCAGACAGGACCTGTTACTGCAGGGGCCCTGTCTGTTCCAAGACTTACCGCGGCTGCGTTTGAAGGCTTGGCGGTTGAACGCCGGATCCTAACGGAAAAGGGCGATCCAGATGAAGTGATTCCTACGCTGTTAAAGGCTAGGAAAGACGCTGCCTGAAGTTCAGACGTTGTTAAGGGAGTGCTGCATATACAGCCCCCTTTTGTGCCTCCAGTGGCACCTTGGGATCTCAACGTAGTGTTGGATCTCCTAAAATCACATTGTTTGAGCCACTTCAGAACGTGGAGTTGAAGTATCTCATGTGGAAAGTGGTCATATATATTTGGCCTTGGCTTCGGCTAGGCGTGTGTCAGAATTGGCGGCTTTGTCATGTGAAAGCCCTTATCTGATCTTCCATAGGGACAGGGCAGAATTGAGGATTCGTCCCCAATTTCTCCCTAAGGTGGTATCAGCGTTTCACTTGAACCAACCTATTGTGGTGCCTGCGGCTACTCGGGACTTGGAGGCCTCCAAGTTGCTGGATGTAGTCCGGGCCCTGAAAATCTATGTTTCCAGGATGGCTAGAGTCAGAAATACTGACTCGCTGTTATCCTGCATGCACCCAAAAAACTGGGTGCTCCTGCTTCTAAGCAGACTATTGCTCGCTGGATCTGTAGCGCGATTCAACTTGCACATTCTGCGGCTGGACTTCCGCATCCTAAATCAGTAAAAGCCCATTCCACGAGGAAGGGGGCTCTTCTTGGGCGGCTGCCCAAGGGGTCTCGGCATTACAACTTTGCCGAGCTGCTACCTGGTCGGGGTCAAACACGCTTGAAAAATTCTACAAGTTTGATACCCTGGCTGAGGAGTACCTTGAGTTTGCTCATGCGGTGCTGCAGAGTCATCCGCACTCTCCCGCCCGTTTGGGAGCTTTGGTATAATCCCCATGGTCCTTACGGAGTACCCAGCATCCACTAGGACGTCAGAGAAAATAAGAATTTACTCACCGGTAATTCTATTTCTCGTAGTCCGTAGTGGATGCTGGGAGCCCGTCCCAAGTGCGGACTCTCTGCAATACGTGTATATAGTTATTGCTTAACTAAAGGGTTTTGTTATGAGCCATCTGTTAATGAGGCTCATTTGTTGTTCATACTGTTAACTGGGTATAGTTATCACGAGTTGTACGGTGTGATTGGTGTGGCTGGTATGAGTCTTACCCTGGATTCCAAATCCTTTCCTTGTAGTGTCAGCTCTTCCGGGCACAGTTTCCTTAACTGAGGTCTGGAGGAGGGGCATAGAGGGAGGAGCCAGTGCACACCAGATAGTACCTAATCTTTCTTTTAGAGTGCCCAGTCTCCTGCGGAGCCCATCTATTCCCCATGGTCCTTACGGAGTACCCAGCATCCACTACGGACTACGAGAAATAGAATTACCGGTGAGTAAATTCTTATTTTTACACACAGCCTGAAGGTTATTTTAGCCAATATTTTTTATAACTTTGTGCATTAAACAAAGTGTGTCTACATTCACACAATTCATTTATGTTTCATATACACCTTATACACACAGCCTGAAGGTCATTTAATACAATATTTTTTAATACCTATGTGTATTAAACAAAGTTTGTGTACATTGAGCCATCAA